>NC_141687.1:1849493213-1850701546 GCF_964263255.1 Lissotriton vulgaris | reverse complement strand
TGTTGCCACTCAAACCCGGTGTTGCTCACTTCTTTTGTGTGTGCGGGTGCAATGGTGCTAGATGGCCACTAGATGGCAGGGTAGCACATATTTCAAACCACCGTCAGCTTCATGCTGTGTCTCGGCGTTTCTTTTTTTTAAATTCTTTTTATTAACAAATGACAAAACAGGTAGCAATCATCACAGTAAAGAATTAATTTGGTTACCTTTGAAACGCAGGGATCTCAGGACATATGCAGTGATCACATTGTAGAGGGACATAAAAAGTGCAGCAAGCAGAGTTCACAGTACAAGTGGTTCGTCATTCAGAGCGGTCTGGGGGGTCACAGATGTTCCCTCTGTAATCGTTCCAGGCGGACCAAATCCGTGTCCACTTCCCAGGACACCCCTTTGCCTCATACACAGTCTTCTCCTGGAGCATGCACCAGTCCATATCGGACTTCCATTGTCCAATCTTAGGAGGTTGAGTCGCCCCCCACAACCATGCAATGTTCCTTTTAGCGACCATAAATCCTAGAGTGGCCCAAACTTTCCCACTAAGCGATAAGTCTGTAGGTTCCCAGATGTTCAAAGGGCATTTTTTGGCTTCAAGCCTGACCTCCACCTCCCAGACCTCCTGCATACATCGGGTCACTCGGGTCCAGTAGTGTCTCAACCGCGGGCAGTCCCAAAGTGTGTGAAAAAAGGTACCCACCTCTCCACATCCCCGTCTACAAAGTCCATCTGCACTTCAGCACATTCGCTGTAGTCTAGTCCCTGAGAGGTAGACACAATGTAGGATTTTTAGTTGAATGAGCCGAAACCTGGCCGAAATAGCCACCTCCTTAGGGGAGGCTAGTGCAATTCTCCATTCCTCCTCATCTATCTCTAGCCCATCAGCTTCCCATTTACACTTGAGGGGGGACAGTAGGTCAGAGGACTGATTGATGATTTTTTTATATGTGAGTGAGATTGTGTGTTCGGGGAGGTGGCCATCAAGAAGCCTGTCCTCCAGCGGTGAGGAGGCAGGGGGCTGTGTACCCGCAGGAATGTTGGTTTGTAGGGAGTGTCGGACCTGAGTGTATCTGAAGTGTTCTGAGTGAGCTAGTTCGTATGTGTGCTGGAGTGATGCAAATGGTATCATCCCCTTCGGGCCCCACAGATCTCGGACGTGAGAGATGCCTATGAGGTCCCAGTTTCGGAACCCCTTGGTGTGGCCAAGCCTGCTGAGTCTCTCCAAAACCCACAGGGGGATGGCCATCGTGAGGGTATCCGCCCAGCCTAGTGTGCGCTGTACGATATGCCACAGCTGTACCAAATGGTGCGTAGGCCCCGTAAGCGGGTACCGTCCCGGTTTGGAGTAGAGTGCCGCTTTGAAGTTTCCGCCCTGTAGCAGCCATCGGTCCATTCCGAACGCCGGGTCGTTCCCATCGCTGTAGGTGCATTGGTTGATGGCAGAGAGATGCGTGGCCCAGTAGTATCTGCGGATGTCCAGAAGTGCTATGCCACCATCAAACCAACCCAAGGTCAATTTCTGTATGGATATGCGGGGCATTCCAGACCACAGAAATTCCCTCTGAGAGGCCTCAATAGAGGCGAAGTATGCCTTCGGGACAAGGTCCGGATGGTTTTGCAGGGCGTACAAGAACCTAGACATTGTCATCATTTTAAAGAGTGCTGCCCGTCCGAGGAGGGACAGCTGGAGTCGCCGCCAGGAGGCAGTGTCTTTCTTGAACCGCTGGAGAGGCCGAAGGAGGTTCTTCTTGTATCTCACCTCCGGATCTTTGGATATGAATATCCCCAGGTAGCGGAACCCCTCGGTCGGCACCGTGATAGGGCAGTTCCGTGGAAGCACGGGAACTTCTCCATGTAGTACGTAGAGAACCGATTTGCCCAAGTTGATGCTGTAGCCAGGGTTTTTCCCGAAGTTGTTTATGATATCCATGACGACTATTAGGGACTTACAGGGTCTGGTGAGGTACAGTAGGATGTCATCCGCGTAAAGCGAAATCCTGTCCTCCCAGCCATCAGCCCAGCGTATCCCCTTCAGGTATCAGATCCTGCCTGATCCACGCGGCCAGGGGCTCTAGTGAGAGGGCAAAGAGGAGGGGCGAGAGGGGGCAGCCCTGTCTCGTTCCTCGTCCGAGTTCAAAATGTTGGGAAATTTTGTTGTTAACGGAGACATAGGCTAAGGGCGCTGTATACAGGAGGCGCACCCACCCTAGAAAGCAAGGGCCAAATCCTAGTTTGCGGAGGACCGCCATCATATAGGACCACTCAAGCGTGTCAAACGCCATCGTAGCGTCCAGGGAGAGCAACACCGCGTCTTCTTGGAGAGTGTGGCAGCGGCCCAGAACTCCATGTAGCCTTCGGAGATTAAGCGCAGTGTTACGGTGTGGCATAAAGCCAGACTGGTCCGGGTGGACCAGAGCGGGAAGGACAGGTTTTAGTCTGTTAGCGAGGACTTTGGCCAATATT
Source organism: Lissotriton vulgaris (assembly GCF_964263255.1). Lineage (NCBI taxonomy): Eukaryota > Metazoa > Chordata > Amphibia > Caudata > Salamandridae > Lissotriton > Lissotriton vulgaris. The sequence continues at coordinate 1,850,699,089 of NC_141687.1, read as the reverse complement.
TTGGGCTCTGAATTTAGAAGGGATATGGGCCTGTAAGAGGCACAGGAGTCTCTGGGTTTCCCTTCTTTGTGAATGGCCACTATCGTGGCTATGCGCTGATCCCGCGGCAAGATACCTCGTTCCTTGCACTCCTCGAACATCTTTTTTAGGTATGGGCCGAGGCCAGAGGGGTTTAGCTTATATAGTTCTATTGGTAAGCCGTTGGGCCCCAAGTCCTTTCCAGACCGAAGGTCCACGATTGCTCGGGTCAATTCCTCAACCGTGATCGGCGCCTCTAAGTCCTCTCTCTCCAAGTCTGAGAGAGAGGGCATTCGAATATCTGTCAGTAAGGAGACCGAGTCCTCCTCTGGCCTATCCGAACCTTTACTGTATACCTTTTGGTAATGGGACGCAAATTCTTGAACTAGGTCACGGGGTTCGGTGAGTGCGTCACTAGACTCCGTTCGGAGTTCAGCGACTACCCTGTGTGCCTGTTGTTTTTTGTCGAGCCAGGCTATGAGCTTGCCCGCCTTGGTCGTACAATCTACCCTCTTTGTCTCTAGCAATGGTCTTGGCGGCATCGGTGACTAGTGCTCTATATTCCGCTGCCTTGAGTTCCATAAGATAGACTGCCGCGGGATCACCCTCTGCGTTAGCCTCTGCTTCTCGCTGCATTAAGTCGCTCTCCATACTTGCTATTTGCTCTGCACGCTCCTTTCGGCGCCCTGAGATTGCCGATAGGGCCTCTCCTCTAAGCACGGTTTTAAAGGCCTCCCAGAGCATCATGGACGAGGTCACCGTACCATCGTTTTCCGTGAAGTATCGGTCTATAGAGAGGAGGAGACTACGTCTGATGGGTTCGCATCGCAGGTACCACTCATTAATCGGCGCCGTGCATCCCTCTTGTTTGTCGCCCATAGTGAGGGGGGCCAACAGCGGCGAGTGGTCCGAGATCCCTCTCGCCAGGTGAGTGACCTCCTGGAGTGTTGTGTCGTGGTATTGAGGTGCCAGTAAGTAATCGAGGCATGAGAACGATCTGTGCGGGCCCGAGAAGAAGGTGTACTGTGAGTCTCTTGGGTGGCGGGTTCGCCACAAGTCTAGAAGGCCGAAAGCATCTAAAAAGTCAGTGAGCCATCTGTGACCCTGTGGGATGTCTCTAGGTGGAAATCTGTCTAGGGTACCTGACACAACAGCGTTAAAGTCACCCCCTATCAGCAGGCGTCCCTCGGGAAGTGAAAGGATCAGTTTACCCAGCTCTTGGTATGATTGTGTCTGAAGACCAGGTGGTATATACACTGTAACTAGGTTAACCTTATAGCCCTCCCAGGAACCTGATACAGCAGCGAAGTGCCCCAGGGGGTCTGAGTCCGAATGTTCAATAATTAAGGGGAAGTTGCGTCGAAGCAGTATGCCTACCCCTCGAGATCCTGAGGTGAAGCCTGAGTGAGTCGCATGTAGTAGTCCCACCGGTTCAGTGCGTGGCATGAGTTACCCAATAGGTGTGTTTCCCGAGCTTTTCCCCCAGTCCGTTGACGTTCCAACTCAGTACTTTTAGACTCCTATCCCACTTCATCAAGATGTGTATGAACTATTGGATTCTCCCTCCAAACCTCCTGCAAGTGTAGAGAGGAGTATTTCTGGCCGGAGACCCTGCCCAGAGTTGCGCTTCTTGCACCATACCAATATAAGGATTGATGTGGCATTGCCCAAATCACTAAACTGTTCCCAACCCCCTCCCACCCCTTCCCACCCACGTCCCCAACACCCTGTGCTCCATCCCCCCTCCCTGCCGCCCTGCTCCGCGGGTATAGAACGACCCACATCCCCAATTAGCAGAGTGCCTTTCGCCCCAGATACACACCCCTGAAAAAGAAACTACAACAGTTAACAACCCACCCTCCCCCTAGATGGACCTTTCACTTGGAGCGTGTATTGGCCCAGCCTCACCTGCCGCCCGCGACCCTCCCCCCAACTTCAATGTGAGAACAGTTCATGAGTCCTGCAACTCGGAATGCCCAGTGTCTACGTTTAGTTATGATTCCAGATGGGTAACTAACCCCTTTTAGGTCAGAATCTCAGGGTCAAAGGCAACAGATCAATATACAAAGTGACACTTATCGGCTTTGTGAGTCTCTCGAATCTCGCCTCCGAACGTCTCTCTGCTGTGTCTCTCATCTCGGACTCGCGGAGCGGGATCTCCAGGAGAGTTGACTTTGACCATCCTGTTCAGATCTCCCGGCCGCTGAGCCCGGGGATGCGGTCTGAGTGTCTCTCCAGTTCTGACTCTCCGCACCCTTGCCTGTCACGGGCACCTCATTGTCGATCCAGTCCTGCACCTCCGACGGCGAAGTGAAAAAGAAGGATTTGCCTCCCATGAGAACCTTGAGTTTGGCAGGGAAAAATCATGTATTTGATGCCTTTCTCTCGAAGCACCCTCTTCACACCCGCAAAGGATCTCCTCTCCCGTTGGACCTGGAGGATGAAGCCAGGGAAGAATCGAATTGTGGCGTTCTCGTAGAGTAGGTCCCCAGATTGTCTGGCCGCCTTCAGGACGGCGTCTCTGTCTCTGTAGTTGAGAATTTTAGCAATGATCGTCCTCGGCGGTGCTCCCGGTTTAGGTTTTGGGATGGGCGCCTGGTGTGCACGCTCGACGGTAAATATTTTAGACAGGCGTTTTGGCTTGAGGTAATTGAGGATTAAGTCCTCAACAAATAGCTCCACACTGGGTCCCTCGAGGTTCTCCGGAACACCAACAAGGCGGACGTTACTCCTTCGGGCCCTCCCTTCCTGGTCGTCCAGCCGTATCGTCATCTGTCGGTGTTGATGGACCAGATCATTGACGCGCTTCTCCAGTTGCTTAGTAGACGCCTGCAGGTCAGCAATGTCGGCCTCATTAGCCTTAGTCTTTTCCGACGTTTTATTAAGGTCAGTCCGGAGAAGGTTGACTTCTATGGCCATCTTGTCTATTTTGGTTTCCAGGGTCGTGCCCAGTGACTGAATGGGCGTCATAATACTGGCCAGCGACGGTTCTTTTGGACTCTGATGGCCACCCGCCGGCACCTCCGCCCGCGGCGTGCCCCTTTGCACTGTGTATTTATCGAGGTTATTCGACTGGGTGGACGTAGCCTGCTTAGGCCTCATGGTTATGCTTCCGTCGAAGATCAGTCCCGTGGGTAGGAACGGTGATCCGTCGTGACAGAGGTACGCCGGCAAGCAATGTCGTGGCTAGTCAAAATGTAGTCTCACTGTAGCCACCCCTCCAGCACCCCAGCGCGCCAACCGGCCGGGCAGCGGACCCCACCGCGTCCAGGAAGGACCACCAGGACGGACGGAATAGGTCCACGCTTCAAGGTAGTGCGTTAAAGGCCAATGAGCGTGAAGCAAGCGGCGTAGGCACCAGGGGCTGCACAGCCAGGCAGTCCGGCACTTCTGTGGATCACTGGCAAGGGCGGAACCGCCTCTGCGCCGACCCGTCCAGATTATGATGTAGGGACCACTTCTCAGACGATAAGGCCCATCTGACCGTCAGGCCCAGGCACAACAGGACCACAGCCACCTCCTCAGGCCAGTGCGCCACACTCACGGTCCTGCTGGCGCTGCACCGAGGGTCCTCACATCCAGAATGTCTTGCTCCCACGGGGCAACGCACAGAGGAAGCCAGGCGTATGTTTCAGGGTAAAGTCCGTCCCCGAAGAGACTAGGCCGCAAGCCGGGGCTTAAAGTAGCGCGGCACGCCGGCTGCGATTCACTCACGCGCCGCCTCCTCCTCAGGCCAGAGCGTCCCACGCACAGTCTCGTTGGCTCCATTTCGAGGGTCCTCGCGCCCAGAAAACCTCACCCCACCGGGCGCCGCACAGAGGAAGCGGGGCGCTCGTTCCAGGGCCAAGTCCGTCCCCGCAGGGACTAGGCCGCAAGCTGGGGCCTCACGTTGCGCGGCACGACGGCTGCGATGCACTCACGCGCTGGGCCCTCTTCCGGGCTGCCACCGCGAGGACCGCCTCTCGGCTCCGCAGATGGGCCAAAGTTAGACCGCTGTGTGCGGCGGGGTTAGGGGAACTCAGCGACACTGGGCATCTGTGGGAAGCAGCGGATTATAAGCGGCTGGAAGGAAGTTGAAGGCTCGGGCCGGCGGAGCTCCCGGATCAGGCGGCCATTTCAGCCGGTGCCAAGCCACGCGCCGCTGTCTCGGCGGTTTTCTTTCTGCTCTGAGGGCCTCTCCAGCGGGACACTATCTCAAACCTGGCTGCCCCTTCTTCCATCACCTGGGCTGCTGCACTTCACACACGGTAGGCATTTTATGTCTTGATTGTGCGCCCGGCCACCTTCCTGCTGTTTTGCCTGTGGAAGGCCGCCTGGGCTGCGGTGCGCCCCACATGTGCTTTCGGTGTTGGGGGGGGGGGTCTTTGTAACGTACTTCTGGGCGGCGCTGGCCGCACACAGTCACTTAGGGCACCACTTAGGGCACCCCTCTTTGCCGGCTTCCATAGGAGTGTAGGCCACGCGCCGCACCTTCATTACTTACCCGCTTGCTTCTGTTCCGGTTTGGGTACTATTCCTGCAGCATTTTATTCCCCCAGTGTACACTTAGAATGGTCGGGGGCCACAGGCCTTCTCCTCCTACCTCTCCCCGCCCGCAGCAGCCTCTCAGTTCACATGCTGCGCGGGGCGGGGGAGGGTCGGCGCTGCTGCCCGAGCCTGCTTGCTCAATTCTGGGCTGTTTCAGGTCATGCAGGACGGCACAGCGCATCTTAGCGGGGCCTCGAGGCAAGCGCTATTCTCCCTCTTGTGTCTCCTCACTTGTTGGGCGCAGCGACCAGACATTCATTTTCCGCGGCTTCCTACCCTTCGCAGCATGCCTTTTCCTTCACGGGCTGCGCAGGGGGGGGGGTTTGCTGGTGCCTCACGTTTTCCTTTCTCTCACGGCTCCTTCCGCACCTGCAGCAGCTTCACTCAGTTCATGCGCTGCGCGGGGTGGGAATCTGCAGGGTGTCGCCTGCACCGTGTAACGTGACACTGTCCACTTTATTGCGGGTAGGCTCCGCTTCGCTCTTCTACTCTCCCTCTTCACACACTCTCTGACTGACGAGGCGTTCGTCGCTGGGGGGTAGAAACGCAGGCAATTGAGGAGCGGGTTAGGTTCCCGCTGGCCTCCTCTTATGCAGGGATCACTTCGCATACGCTTCGCAGTCTCCCGCAGTTGCTCACCTTTGGCCTCAGACGCAGGTGGACTTCCGCGGGCCTCCGGCTGTGTGAGGACACCTTTCTTTCACGCCCTACGCTCACTCACCAGGCTCGCCGCCTGCCTGGCGGGTCGTCGCGGCCGATGCGGGTGGGCTCCGATCGGCTCCTCCACACCCCCGGGGCTCTTTCACACGCCCGCAGACAGTCGGAGCGTGCAGTGCTTCGACACGGGGGAAAGCGCAGTTGCTGCAAGCACTTCAGGAGTGGGGTAGGCTCCCGAACTCCTTCTCATGCTGGGGCTATTCCTCATGCCCCTCGGGCGATTAGCCATTTCACGCCCGGGACTCGCAGCTCGCAGGCACTTCTCACGCCTTCTTCCGGGGGGTGCCCTCAGCACGGGCAGCTCTCTCCCCCTTTTCCATAATTGCTGGGCTGATGCACGAATGGGCACAGCCCCCTCGTCGACATTGTAGTGATGTGTGGGCGCTAGGCCCACATGCTGGTAATGATGTGACACAGAGACAGTGTAGATGGTTAGACAACTGGCCTTGAGCACGTGCGCTCAGACCCTTTTATTAGCAGGGTCATCTGACTGATGACGCCTGTGGTGGGTGGGTGTTCAGTGTGGGTTACACCATGCTGCAACACTAGAATGCTGACTCTCCGTCATTACACCATCAATACCTGTGACTACAACCCCTTTGCACCCACCGCCCCCATACCAGTGCACCCCCACATTGCTGTAGCTTTGAAGGATAGGCTCTCAGGATTAAAAGGGGGATTTACCGAACAATAGAACGAAACTGGTGCTCATGTAAAGCTTGGATTGGTTGTTGCAGCAGGTTTATGCAATCAATGAGAAATAGCGATACGCTTCCCAATCAGTGCGCTTTCCACTAGCGTCACTCTGTAGGTTTGTAAAGCCTCACGCTTTTGATGTCTCAAGGCCAAGCACTCTGAACTCTTTGCTGAAGATCCACCCACAGCGTTTTTGTACTAACAACTCATTATCAGGAAATAACCATGAAAAATATTTGTATACATAATTAATATAAATACATTTAATTTGCAAGTACTAATAAAGTGCCTCCATCCGTTTCTTAAAAACTTGCTATATGGACAGTGACACCTGTTTTTATTTCGCAAACCATTCATAATGGCTTAGACATAAAATATTATCTATATTTAGTACTCTAGAACAATATACTTTACTTTCATATTGGGGGAGTTCCTTTAAAATGACATGATGATTATTGGTAAATAAATATTCTATACTTCAGAAAATCGTCTGGTCTGCATGAAACGAAACCTTGGGGAAAAAAGCAGGTTTCTGACACTCTTCTGTCTTGTCGGTACCTTCCAATATCTCAGAGACTACTGAAAGATGAATCTCATTTCAGCTCTTAAAACAAGCATTGGCATAGCCAATTGGTCTCGCCTTTGGGACCTTATAAGTGTTTAGTCATGAAACAGTTGATGTTGTTGATGGTGCTGCATAACTAAATACTTATTAGGTCCCAAAGGCGAGACCTATTGGCTATGCCAATGCTGGTTCTGATAGCAATATTTACATGTCTGTGTGCAAGGATGACTTAGCCCACAGCTCCCCCTAAAGGCCTGGGCTGTCCATTGCTGCTCTCGGCTGTCCCGGGCATCCCCCAGGACCGTGTCTCACATCCTCCCGCTCATATCTGTTTACCCTCAGCAACAGCTAAATGCCGAAAGCTGTCTGAGTCTGCAGTGGTGGCATTGGCGTGCGCGCATACCAGACGAGCAGATTGTTGTGGGAAACTGGCGACCAGAGCGTCCTGACATCTGAGACATATCTCCCCAGGGAGCCTATGTTGCTCAATACAGCAGCAACAATAAATAGTTGCTAAATGCTGAGCACATATGCCTTCCTCCGAGAGTTTTTTTTTTTTTTTTTTCCGAGAGTGGCACTGAGTTACAGCCCCGGCCTCTCCAAAGCCCAGGACTTTATTAAATGATTGCAATATGAGCTGATGCCCCGGGAAAGAGGAGACACGAGCTGCTCTCAATGTGACCGTGCACGCGCTAAACAGATCAAAGGAAGAAAGAGAGAGAACTTAGAATCGGTATCAACTTTGGTGTTTTATTAGGCCGTTTCACCTTGCAATCAGATACCAGTCCGTTTCAACGTTGCAACTGTCGACAGAAGGACCACCGGGCTAAGCACCTTGGAGGAAATTCCAGTAGACCAATCTCAAAAGGCTCCGACTGGAAACAACAGCAAATTAGTTTTTTTAGGTCTCGCCTAATAGGGCTTGCCTTTGGGAACTTATAAGTGTTTAGTTATCCAGCACAATATCCTTGGTGCAACAACATTAACTGTTACATAGCTAAACACTTATAAGGCCCCAAAGGTGAGACCTATTGGCTATGCCAATGCTTGTTACATGAGGCGGGGTGCAGCACTAATAACGTTTAAAGACCAGTGTGTTACAGTGTGAGAACAGCAGGTTTCGGGAGACAATGGGATGGCAAATAGGTAAGTATGGTTGGATCAGCATCAGGACTTGGATCAAGGGTGTAGGCACAGGGACAGATAATTAGAGGCTGGTAGGGCACGGAGTGACATGTTCATGGTAATGTGGAGAGGCCAAGTGTGCAGGGGAGCAAAAGGACAGGTATTGGGGTAGTATGTGTGCATGGGAATTCAAGTGTGTAAATCAGGATCAAACGGCTTAAGGTACAGGGGATCAGAAACTGGGTTAGATATGGGAATATTTTACTCATGCCTGTAAAAATTAAAAATAAATAAATAGAGGAGGGCAACTGCGGGCATTTAAAAATACCCAGGGAGAAGATTAAGAATAGAACTTTCTTTGAATTTATAAAAAAATATTAAAACACAAAGTTGAAAGCGGTAGTGTCCATGTGTCATTGAGTCAGATGTATTGAGCAGGAGCTATCACCTCTCTTGGAAAAGTGGCTGGGGCAGCAGTAAGAAAGTTGGTAAGTTGTACACTGATTAGTGGAGCGGATACAGATTCATAGAAGGAAGCTTCTCCAGTATTGTATCTTTTATAGATTCACATGCTTGATCTTCCCCATCATCATGGTGGGAGTCCCACAGTAATAGTAAAAATAGCAGTACTCAAAAACATTACCATAGTACAGAAATCACAATTTAGTAACCTTTCCACCTTATTTTATAACGTTCAAAGTTCAGCCAATCACAGCAGAGACCCCAGAGTACCCTTTCCCTTCAGAGCCACCATACCTCAGATTTCTTACTGCATGTCGTGTGATAGGAAGTCTCTGTGAGCTCTGACCGGTGGCATTGTTCTATCTTCAACTTTTGACCTCCATTTTTCAGCTTGTGGTGCATTGAAGTTATTTCTGAACTCTTTGCCTCTCCTTTTTAAGATGTCAAAGCCCCAAAAGGGCTGTTTCAGCCATTGCAAGACCTGTGGAAAATGTAAGCAGTTCTCAGAAGACCCGCACAAACAGTGTCTTTATTGCCTCTACCCTGACCATAAGCCCAGGGAATGCAAATATTGCTGCACTTTTTTAGCCAAGACCCTCAAGGACGGAGGATAGACTGCTCCTCTGGCTCCAAAAGAAAAAGGCTGCCTCAGTCGCGGAGTCTGAACTTGAGGAAAAAGCTCATTCCTCCTCTAGAAAGAGAAAGAAAGAAGGCTCCTCTTCTCATCATGGGGACTCAAAAAGATCCAAGTCCCAGGCTCAATCTGAAGTGAAACACCACGAAAAAACTCAGGGGAAGACTTCAAGATCCTCTTTAGCTCCAGCTTCTGCTCCATCAACTCCTTTCAGAGACCATTCATCTCGTCCGTTGTTAAAAATTCAGACTACTCCGAAAAAAGATGAGGTTACTACACCGTCAACGACCTCGGCAACGGCTACTACGACGGTCAAAACGTCAATGTCAGCAGCGTCGGCAGGTTTGCAGCTAACTTTGACTACGTCGTCATCATCGGTGAGACCATCACCGCTGGCGACCACCGGCGTGTTGATAGCTCCGACAACGGCGATCTAGCAGACGAAGGTCGTCAAAGCAGCGACAATGGTTTCACAGTCTGCTATATCAGCGACGGCACCATCGTTGAGCCTGTCGGTGGAGGGAAAAGACAGCTTTCTGCATCCCAAAAATATATAGGACTTTTCTAAAATTTTCCCTGTGCCTCCAGCTCGTCTTTTTGACTTCCAAGAGTTGAAGATGAAGGTTTGTTTGTCCCTCATATAGTCCAACACAGTTAAGGGTCAAATGTCAAAACTCGGACATTGAGGACAATGATCCATCCTCTTACCTTGCAGGGGAATATTCTTTTACGGATAGAGATCCTTCTTCTGTTCAACGGCTTGATTCCTTCCAGGAACAAAACCCATATGATGATCGGGATCGCCATTACTTTAGCAAACCATCTGTGAATTTTCCAGTATCTTTAGTATCGGAATTACGTCATATGATTGATGATTATTATAGACATGTTTAGGTCTCGGCTAGCGTAGGAAGCATATGCGCCGTCACGCTGGCAAGATTTTATGTTTCTGGGTAGCTTTCACTAGAGGGCTTTAAGCCCTGCCCCTCTTTTCCATTGGCTGGCATCACCGTTTAGGGTAAACGGTGGCCAGCCATTAGAAAAGAGCGTCCTCTGACATACACTTTTCTCTTTTAGACCCGTCCCACTTGGACTGGCTGCCCTGACTTACTGCTGGCATAAAAGGTTTGTTATCTTCTTTATGGGGCGAAACAGATGGCCCCATAAAGAAGATAATAAACCTTTTACGCCAGCAGGAAGTCAGGCTGAGTCCGTCCAAGTGGGACGACTCCAAAAGAGAAAAGTCTCTGTCTGGCGAGCGCTTGCTTTTCAGTTCGCTAATGTAAACATGTGTGCTTTAAAACACACACTGTGCAATACGTATAATACCACAGTGACTGATACTGCTAATGCGCAGGCCTCACACATGTGTCTACCTCAGTCAGTTTGAGACTTAAGAGGCGACTGGCTTTCAGGTCTAGCCCGCCCTCCCCGGGGAGCTACTGCACAAATAATGGACCGCAATGGAGGCATGGCAGCGGGGAACAGGCGCATGCCAACTGGCAGGAGGCACCGTGGAGCAACAGCACATTCTTGCCTAGAAATCCCCGGCACACCCCTAAATGGCAGATGGCGGTCCTTGTCCTGCAGCTGCCCTCAGCTGCTGCCCAGCAGCCCCTCCAGAGCTCTCCATATGCTGCAATTAGGCAGGTCTGGGGTCAGAACGGCAGCCTCTTAGCCACTCTGGGCGGCCACTTTCTTTTACTGGTACCCGAAGCGCCATTGATCTACGATGGAGCCGGGTCTAAGGCCCCGATGGTGGTGGTAGCTTCAAACCTGCCATAAACTAAAGCTGCACTGCACCCTTGTTTCCAAAAGGCTAAGTGAGGCCCGGCTGACTCGCGGCCTGTCCCGCTCAGAGTGCGCCCTGGGCCCCGCGAGGGGCAAAGGCCTGGGTCCAGTTCCCCTCCTCTTGGTGTGGCCGCCCGAGGTGCGAGGCCCAGTGATAAGGAGGTGACTGCGTCCAGCCGAACGCCATGTTACTGGTTCTGGACTTCCATTTTTAGCAAGTACATTCTGAGAGTTGTAGCTTCTTGTACTTCCGCCAAACCTGTGGACTTAAGGAACTCAACTCACATTTGTGAAATGAAAGGCAGAGACTGTATGCGCGTTTATCGTGCCCTATATGCTTGCCGACGTTGCCCTCGTTTCCCAGCAACCCGACCTTTCACCTGCAGCGCTAATTAAGTCTGTGTAGTTCCCAAGGAAGGGGACACCACCGATGGCGGCCCTGAAATAGCGAGGGTATAAGCACTAAGCAGCTTAAAGTCATGGAAGAAGGAGGCTGCCCATTACTGCAGACATTTTTGTGGGGGGGCGTATTTAATTCATTCCGTCCCCTTGACTCAGGTAGAAACCGTGTATAGTATTTATTTCTCTGTGTTCAACATACCCTCATGCCTGGGTGTGGCTTTCTTGTATTTCGTGTGGGGTTGAGACGGAGCTTTGCTTTTATATTTGGCTCGTGGTCTGTAATGCAGCCAGCATTTATTTTTATCAACACTTCAGTTTGAGGCACGCATAGCAACGCCCGGGCTAGTATTTGTTCAGCGGGGGCATGAAACTCGAGCATGGTAGTGGTGCACTAGACATAACATGTAATCTCACTCCTGCCGTACCCAGTTAAGATCATGGAACGGCTGGTCAGTAGGTCTTTGTCCCTCTTCCTGGAAACAAATAACATCCTTGAAGAGGAGCAATTCGGTTTCAGACCAGCCCATGGAACCGAGTCAGCATTACTGATGGTACTGGATGACCTAAGAATGAGGGCGGACAGGGGAGAATCAGCAATTCTGATTCTGCTTGACCTGTCCGCCGCATTCGATACGGTGAGCCACGACATCCTGCTGACTAGGCTGAAAACCTTTGGAGTACAGGGTATGGCACTTGACTGGCTCCGCTCTTATCTGTCAGGTAGATGGCAGGCAGTGGCATTGCCCCCGTATCAGTCTGAGTTCGCTATGGTCCCACATGGGGTCCCTCAGGGGTCTGCGATTAGCCCGATCCTTTTTAATGTTTATATGCAGCCCCTGATGAGCCTCCACACCACTGGAGTCAAGCTAGCCGGGCTGATGAGAGGTGTTACCTCGAAACCGGTCCGGTCCTCGGATGCTTGATTCCGGTCTGGGAAAGATATGGCTGTTGTAGTTCGGACTGGACTGTTCCCATGGGGCACAGGGTCAGAGCTGATTTGCATAAAGCCATTATCTGACCCAGGGTGGTGTGGAGTGCAAAAAACGATGGATTTAGGCCCAGATCCTTGTACTGGGGTGAATGTAAGACATTGATCTACATTCTGTCCATCAAATTGTTTTTTGTAATCATCAAGGCTCACGGCATTAGCGTGATCAACTATGCGGATGACACACAGCTGATGATTTCCCTGGATGGTGCCCATGCAGAATCTCTTGAGACCTTCCACACCTGCATAATGAAAATGGCAACCTGGCTAAAAAGAAATTCACTACAGTTTAACAGCAGCAAAACTGAGATAATGCAATGCAAAGTGGGAAGAATAGCCAGAAACCTGCCTGTTGGCTTTTGGCCTCTAGACTCAAGTGAGCCACTGGCACCAGTAAAAACAGTGCGGAATCTGGGGGTCAGTCTCAATGACAACCTGAGTCTGGAGACCAACATCAACAGACAGGTGGGCAGCTGCTTCGCCCTAATGCGGGGCCTTCGAAAGCTGCTGCCTTTACTTCCAGCACACACCAGAGCAACCGTGGTCAGAAGTACCATCCTCAGCCGCCTGGATTACTGCAATGCTCTGTTACTGGAATCTCCTGCCTATCTGATTTCCAGACTCCAGAGCATCCAGGCGGCAGCTGCAAAGATGGTGCTTTCTCGAGGACGTCGGTCCTCCACCTCCCTTGCTCTAGCTGAGTTGCACTGGCTGCCCGTTCATCAGAGGATCCGGTTCAAATCCCTGTGCACCGTCTTCAAGGCAGCGCATGGTTTGGGTCCTAAGCCCCTTCAGGCCAAATTCAAGTGGTATGAACCCACACGGACCCTCCGCTCTTCATCCACTAACCTCCTCAATGTACCTAGGATTAGGAAAGCTACTCATGGTGGCAGAGCTTTTAGCATAGCTGCAGCTCATCTCTGGAATAGCCTTCCCTTGGCAATTAGGAAAACCAACGAACTGTTGCTTTTTCGCAAAAGGATAAAGACTTGGCTTTTCCCCAAAATTACACTTCCCTAGAGCTGTTCCACTCACTTGTCCCTTTGCTGTTCAGTTTCTCTAGTTGCACTTTTTCAGCGCCAGGATGCCCGTAGGGTTGCAGCGCGCTTTAGAAATGACATAAATAAAATAAAATAAATACATCATCCACGGACATGACCAAAATCCAGGGTGTCTCGCCTCTGCCAGTCGCCCGACACAGGAACGGACATACTGCTTGACAGCCTCTCAGAGGCACTCACTCTTCTGTTGATGAACTAGCTGCACTATTTATTCTGTCATTCATGAAAAGGCAAACAATTTCAATTTGCTTGACGTTGGAAGTACTGTTAGTGATTTTATATATTTAATTGTATTGTTTATGATGTTTGATATGGTAGAAAATAGTTAGTTTTAGACTGTAAGTCTAGTAAACTCAATTAAAAATCAATGAATTACGCACGCTGCGTGATTCCGGCGAGGAAGCTGCTGACAGCTGTGATCCTCAGCATTGTTCTATGCTTTCAGCTAGCTAGGAGTTTCAGGGTTGGGCCACACAAGGGAGTGCTCCCCCCCCCCCCATTCACAGGACGGCACAGAGCCCGCAGCGCCACTGGGGTCCAACAGACTTATCAAACAAGACTCTTTAGAGCTTTCCTGCCTGTTAAACCTCCTCCAGTACTGTGGCAGCTAAATACAGTGCTGTTGCCGCTCATGCGATCCCCATTTGAACTGGTGTGTAAATGTGAGTTAAAGGTACTGTCTTGGAAGGTGGCTTTTTTCTTGGCCATTACGTCCGCTATGCCTATCAGTGAAATCCAAGCATACACCATTAAAGAAACATATCTTTATTTTCTTCAAGACTGAGTTATCTTGCGTACTAATCCTTTATTCATACCTAAAGTGCCTTCAGTTTATCACCTCAATGAGCCTATAGTCCTACCTACGTTCTTTACTAATCCTTCCTCGGCGGTGGAGAGAGCTTTGCATTTACTTGACATTTAACGTTGTTTGACATTCCATCTGCAAAGAACTAAGGTCTTCTGTAAATCCTCTCAATTGCTAATATCCTTCTGTGCACCTAGTCCTAGACAAAGACAAGTCTTACCACGAGCCAGCATTGCTCAATGGGTTACCTCGGTGATTATTTTATTTATTTTATTTTATTTATTTGATTTATATAGCCTGTAATCACCCCGGGGTCTCTAAGCGCTTTACCAGGTATATACCAATCAAATTCTATAGCCGATCATCAAATTACAGCACACCCCTGGAAAAGCACTGTTTTTTAGTTTTTTTCGGAAAGGCAACAAGTTGGATTCTTTGCGCAGTTCGGTCATTTATCTTCATCATTTATCAATTATCTTCTGTCATGAAAAGGCTGACCGTCCAGTGCCTTCAAAGACGCAGGGTCACTCAAAAAGGAAGGTGGGAACTTCTTCAGCCCTGTTTGCTGGAGCATCTCTACCTGACATATGCAGGACAACAAAGTGGGCAAACGCTCATACATTCTCGAAGCATTACTGCCTCGATGGTTAGAAAAAGGCAGATATAACTGTTGGGCAAGCTGCACTTCGACATCTTTTTAAGTCAAGTTTAGAGTCAGCGCCCATGCGCTGCTCTGCGAGACTTGTTGAAGATGAGTATGGAATAAAAGCCCCACCCACTCTCTGCCCATATTTGTCATTGTCCTCCGTAAATGCTGGCTTATGATTTGTTCATAGGCCTGTTAGTCCCTCCTTAGTACCGCCTTGTCTTTATTTGTAACGTCCCATGGCGGCTCGCCCTTTTACTTCAGTTGTTAAACAATACGTGTTATTTAGTCTTGTAAGCACTAATTTCTTAATTGAGTTTCTGTAACTGAAGGCACAACTTACTTTGCTCACATTCAGCGCGCCATGCGTGCTTTGTGTTCTCAAGCAACCGGGACAATGGCGGCCACTCGTTTCCTATGCGATAGGTCTTGCATTTAAATGCAAGACCTACTGCATTGCAAATATTTTTTTTGTTTTTATCACGCCATGCTCGCTTTCACCTTTCACTCGATAGTCGGCGGCAGCGCGTTCTCCTTCCGTCGTCTCAGCCATCTCCTGCAAGAGCCAGAAAAGCAACAGCCTGGCATGAATACGCTCAGTGCAAACCATATCTTTTATGCCCTTTCTTCCTCTCACAACAGCCTCTCTTTTACCGGCACTGGCAGAAGAGAGAGACAGCTGCCCTGCTTCCCCTCTTAAAAACAACAAAATCTTGGTTACTTCAGATCAATTTTACTTTTTTCTACGGTGCCCTTAAAACCGAGGCTGTTGTGAGACTAAGAAAGGGCATAAAACAGAAAAAAACCCTGTCACTTAACACCCAACAGGCTCTTCACAACCAATGGGAGGTCGGCACACTGATGTGGACATGCTGGGAAGATATGCGTTAGGGGCAGTAATGTTCATTCATTGCATGGCCTCTGTGCTGGAAGCATGTCTTTAAGTGCTAGCTGGGAACAGGTGGCAGACTGTCTGAGGGATGGCCAGAGAGTTCCCACTGCAGAAATGTGTATTTTCTTTTATATCGTGTGCATGTTGTCCGAGTTTACTGAGTGATTTTAATCCCTTCGCTGCTAGGCCATTTCTTCCCTGTGCTAAGCCTTTTTTTTAGCTATTTGGGGTAGTTTGCGCTTAGGCCCCTGTAACTTTTTGAGCACATAAGCTATCCCCGCCAAATTTGCGTCCTTTTTTCCAACATCATGGGGATTCTAAAGGTATCCAGGGTTTGTGGATTCCCCTGGAGTGGACCCAGAATTTAGCCAAAATACAGTAACTGTTTTTTTTTTTTAATGAAAAAAAGTGCTACAGATGAGAGCGTATAGTTTTTTCCCTGCAAATGGTATCAAACAAGCATTTGCAATGCAATAAGTCTCGCAATTGCGAGATTTTCGCTGATTGCATTGTAAATGTCAATGCCTTTTAGTTATGTGTTTAAAAAACCTGCAATAATAAAAGGCATTATCATTTACAATAGCAATAAGTCACTTTCAGCTAGATTCATGAAAGGAAATTGCGCTCGCAAAGGGCCAGATTCTGAGAATCTGGCCCTTTGCGAGCGCAATTTTTGCATTTGGGATTCATCATCCCAAATGCAAAAATCGCTATTTGCGAAATCGCATATTTGCGAGGAATTGCATGTAAGGAATCTCTATTAGTGATTCCTTAAATGCAATTCATTAACCAATTTTAAATTGCGAATTCGCGATATTTGGCCGCTATTTACCACGAAGTCTGACTTTGTGGTAAATAGCGAAAAAATACTTCAGTGCATTTTTCTATGTTGCATGTTACACACATGCATGTCCTTTGGACATGTGTGTGCGCAACACCTGTATAAATTTGCATTTCAGGGGTGCTACAGGGTGTCCTTTGGACACCCCTGGCACCCTTGAAATCGCTATCTTATTTGCGATTAGCAGATTGCTAATCGCAAATAAGGAATACTCCCCATTCATCCCTATGGGCCTTTAGGCCCATAGGAATGAATGGGGAGTATTCCTTATTTGCGATTAGCAATGTGCTAATCGCAAATAAGGAATGTGTAGGAATCGCAATTTATTTAGCGATTCCTACATGAATCCCGTTTTGTGAGTCCTTAATAGCGATTCCTTAATAATCGCTATTAAGGACTCGCAAAACGGCTCTTTGATGAATCTAGCTGTTTATTCCTGGTGTGAAAATACACATGTGTGTTTAGGTACCCAAAATTAAACTGTAAATTGTTTTCCGAACTTAGCCTGGAAAACTGCGATTGCAACAGGTTCTGCATAACCAAGGAAAGTTCAGAGCAGGACAAACATTTTAGATCTGCACCAAAGCCAGGAGGTAAACCAAAGTATGCCGATATAGTCCTTTTTGAGAATCCGACTCTAATGAGCGACCAGGTAAACTAGTAGTTTCAAAGAACAGTGCTTCTCTAAAAAATGCTAGGTTGGGTGGCGGGCACTAACGCAAGCAATATAAAAGCTCAGAGGAGCATTTACAAATTGTGCACCTGCAATTGATTAAGGCGCTTGAAGGCCAATAAATTCGTTATCTGAGCAAAATAAATGAAATGTTAGTAAACAGGTAAAAGAAGCAGAATAAATTCCAAGTATGAAGAGAGTTGACTAGGGAAGCAAATAAAAAACAAGAGCTATACTACCCTCCATTGGTCACTAAGGTAGATAAAACTCAGGTTTTTTTTGTTGCAGTTTTATATAGCGCAAACTCGACCCAAAGTTAGAGTGCTTTGCAAGAGCACCAGTTACATGAGATGAGGACACATTCATTTTTGGTGGGCACGTGGAGATTTAGAGATTTGCCCAGAACCACAGGACGATAGGCCGACGCAGAGACTCGAACCTGGTTCCCCAGTTCCAAAGTCAGCAGCTCTGGTTATTAAGCCTCGCTATGATAGGAGCCCATCACTAATAGCCAACTGACAGCACTAAAACCATGAACCCAGCCAAATGAAATGCCCAAATACCCTGAGGACAGTTGCCAAAAAGAAATATTGAATGAGGGGTTATCACACTGTAAATGCATGCAGCCACCAGTCCTGTTCTCCGGGCCTCGAGCAGCAGTGAGACTACGGTCATCAGCTTAGCACTGCAGGCCTCAGTTTCACAGTAGCAGCTCCACTACGAGCCTGCAAAGGGTGAGGGTTGGTACTGACCGCTGTGGACGAGTGCTCCTGCTCATATTCGGAATTCGTAGAAAGGTGTGAGGTGCGGTTACACTGGAGGCAGCAGCCACCAAACCCCCACTATTTCCATCCTGCAGCCCTCCTCCCTCCATTTTTCGTGGCTTAGCACAGCTCAGATCCTAGACAGTGCAACTCCCAAAAGACTGAGACTGGGAGGAAAACGGGCACTAGGGGCCAATCGTGTACGTGGCTGTAAATGCAGAGGGTGTGAATGGCGCAAGTTGAATATTGGTCTCGGGTGGAGCAGAAAAAGCTGTAACATGACCTACCCGAGGCAGCGCACCGCCGGTGTGTCTTGTGCAGGCAGAGGGGGCAGCAGCAGGGCAGGCTTCCTCCAGGGGCTCAGGGTCAACACGCCTCTCTCACCGAAACGCCCTGGCTGCTGTGGGCAAGTTTCTCTTCAGGCTAGTGACGTCTGATTGTGAAACCAAACTGCATCAGCCAGTCAGGACTGCAGTCTTTCCCCAAGTAAAGTATCAGATATAATTTTCAAGCTTTGAGTTTGGAAGGAAGAAGTGCTTCTAGCTGGGCATGAAAAGACCTGTTGTCTAAAGATGGGATGCTCATGCTGGCTAAAAAAAAAAGCGTGCAGTAGGAGCGTGTGAGGCATAGAGAAGACGCTATGCACGTGCACATCGCCTGTCCGTGCGTGCACACGGTTTGTCTCCCTTCGCGCACCAAACCAACAACAATAGCCTTGCCAAGGCGAAGCAGTGCTGCGTTCGCTGGGCAAGACGTAAAAAGGGGTTGTGGTGCTGAGATCACCATCTTTCCAGCTTTCAGGGACAAGCAGACTTTTGTCAGAAAACCAAAATTGTTTACACCGTTTTGGCATTTTTCTGGGACATAGCCTATTTTTGCTATTTTTTGTGATTTCAACCTCCTTCCTGCTAATGGTAGAATTGGGTATGAAAGCAATAATGGATCCTGGAAAGCTATACATTTTAGAAAAGTAAACAAAATTCTGAATTCTGCAAGGGGTCATTTGCGTAGATCCTTCATGGTTTCTTTATAGAAACTAACCGTTGAATATAGGAAAAATTGAAAATTAGTTGTAAAAAACTGGCATTTTTGTCAACGTTTTCACCTGTAACTTCTTCTAATTATGACAGCTGTTTGAAATCAATATACCATTACATCCGCTGGACCTTTCTGATTGTGGGGATATATAGGACTTGTAGGTTCACCAAGAACCCGACGAACCCAGAGCCAATAACTGAGCAGCGTCTTGCTATGGTTTTTTATTATGTACCGGGTATATAGCAATTAAATTGGGAAAATATACACATGGAAAAATTGGTATGAGATACACCTATGTATTTCTGAAATTGGAACAAAATATAGAGTTTAGAACCCATACTAGCATGAGAATTATAGGTCATTTTTCAAAATGACTTCTTTTTTTTGAGTTTAAGAAGCTTTATTGAAAGAATTATAAACATAGGTACACTATATAGTAAGGCCTATAGAACAATTAGCTGTGTGTTGACAAACTGAATAGATGATTTGATGGAATAAATGATGAACAAAACTCTATATTAAACATACAAGTATTCCAAGAAAAGGAAAAGCAAAAATATAAAAATTGTACCTAAAGACAAAATATAGCATTTTACATTTTTGAGTTTTGGTTAGAAAAAGGGGAAGAACTAGAAAAGAAAAAGAAAAAGAAGGAAAAAAACAAAGAAGAGAGAAAAAAGAAAAGAAAGAAAGAAGAAACAGGAGCAGGGACAGAAGAATATCTTCAGCTGTTATGTTATGTTGAATGAAATTTGTAGAGCGCACTGACACCGTAAGGCAGAGGTGAGTGTGGGGTCCGAGGAGGCGGAGTTTAGCCGGATGGGGGGAAAAAGGAAGGTTTTGAGCAGTTTTCTGAAATGAAGGAGGGAGCTACTGGATTTGATGGACAGGGGAAGAGGATTCCAAAATTTGGGGGCTAGGTGGGCAAACCGACGGCCACCGAATTTGTTGAAGAAGCTCTATCTAGTCTGTGTTGATAACAAAGATGGTTCCACCAAACGAAAAAAAAGACTTTAGAAGCATCCTTCCAATTAGAGCTAATTACCTGAAAAGCAATAGCAATTAAAAAAATGACAAATATGCCAACTTTGTGAGTACCCAACCGGTTAGTGGAATTACTACCCAGAAAAATCGAGTAGATGTAAAAGGGGAAGGTTATATTGCAAATAGAAGATATTGCTTCACAAACCTTAGTGCAAAAACTTGTAATATTAGGACAAAGAAAAAAGGAATGCATTAATGAGCCAAGAGTGGTAGAATACACCCAACAGTCCGGGGATACATCTGAATTAAACCCGGAGAATGATATTGGTGTTAAAAATAGTCTGTGATAAAAATAATAAAGAGTCTGAGTTATGCTTGAATTACATCAGGTATGATGTATGCGCGTCCAAATTGAGTTCCATGTTTGAACGCAAAGAGTAAGTTGTAGCTCAGATTCCCATAACAGTTCAATTTTACTTTTAGGGCGGTTAAGTGTGGAAAAGTGTAAGTAGTTATAAACATGAGAGGCTCGGATAGAAGGGGAAATCGTTAAAGGCTCAATCAGAAGATCCTGAGGAGCAACTGGACAGCTAGAGAATATAGAAAGTTGATCCATTGGAATCGTTCGTAAAGATTCATATTTCAATTAGGAGGAACAGGGTAAGTCAAATGTTGAAATGACTTCTTTTTTACACATTGCCTTTCACTTGGAAGGCAGAAATGCATCGAAAGTCAATAGGTAATAACAGTCGCTCTACAATTCTGTGTTGCCCTAAGTCTCCTGATAAAAATGGTACTTCACTTGTCTGGGTAGGCCTCATGCCCGCGACAGGAAACGGCTCAAAACGCAACATGGACACACCACATTTTCACAGTGAAAACTGACCCTTTTTTGCAAACTGCCTAGCTGTAGGTTTTGAACCCTAGCTCTGCCGGCACCTAGGGAAACCTAGAAAACCTTTACATTTTTGAAAACTAGACACCCAGGGGAATCCAGGATGTGGTGACTTGTCTGGCTCTCACCAGGTTCTGTTACCCAGAATCCCTTGCAAACCTCAACATTTGACCAAAAAAACAGATTTTCCTCACATTTCTGTGGTGGAAAGTTCTGGAATCTGCATGGATACACAAAATTCCACCCACCCCATGTTCCCCAAAGTCTTCTGAGAAAAATTGTATCTCACATGTGTGGGTAGGCCTAGTGCCCACAACAGGAAACGCCCCCAAAACGCAACGTGGACACACCACATTTTCACAGTGGAAACTGACCCTTTTTAGGTTTCGCCTCGCGTCCGCTGCGCAGCAGCGTTCGCGCAGGCGAAATCTTTTGAGAAGCAGTATGTGGCTTTGCCCTGCCTCTCTCTACTATTGGCTAGCTCCATAAATGGAGACTAGCCATTGGAAGAGAGATATGTCCGTCATTGTCCGAGGCAAATCGTGGGCGTTCCGTACATTTTTTCCCTCTCCGCCCCTTTTAGAACGTCATTGCAGCGGTGGGCGGTGGTTTATTATTTTTATTTTTTTATGTTTGTTTTGGTCATTTCTCCGAAGATGGCGGCCGGGCAGTAGCTTACTTGAGAAGCTCCGCAGTGCCGTCTTGAACCAGCGTGTGCCAGTTCCCGCCCCCCTCCCGCTGTCCGTGTGCCCGTTCCCGCCCCCTCCAGCTGTTCGTGTGCCTGTTCCCGCCCCCCTCCCGCTGTCCCTGTGCCCGTTCCCGCCCCCCTCCCGCTGTTCGTGTGCCCGTTCCTGCCCCCCCTCGCGCTGTTCGTGTGCCCGTTCCCGCCCCCCCCTTCCGCTGTTCATGTGCCCGTTCCCGCCCTTCCTCCCGCTGTCACGGCACCTCGTCTTGTTTATAATTGCATTTAAACCTAGTTCCCTGTGTTTTGTTGGCCGGTGTTTTGTCATTTTATTTTAAGCAAAAAATGCTCTTTTTGAAACCGATATTACACCGTAAGCATATAACCGTTTACACGCCGTAGTGTTGCCTTCGCACCAAAGCATAAAAACACACCTCGTTGTAAAATTCGAGAATGGTATTTAAGTGTAAAAAAAGCCCCCTGAGTTCTAGCATTCCTGATGGCCTCCTCCCATCAGATTTCTCAAAACTTTTTTTAAAGGTCCATTCTGCAATTCAGCGCTGCTTGCTGTCCTCCGCTTGTGGACTTTTACCTCGCCTTATGGACACTCAGGCCCTAGTCAGATGGAAGATGCGCACTGTCCACCTAAAATGATTTCTCACCTTCTTATAGTGTTCTGAAATATTGAGTGATAAATAAGTGCCCTTTAATGAACTCGCATTATTTTTATGCGTGAGCCTTGTGGAATGAAGATAAACCTGATACATGGCGGTTTTTAGTTGGGTCAAGTGTGCTCCCTCCTAGGGAAGACATATAATACGCTCTAAACTTCAGATTACAAACAAGGGCCAGTTTAAGCCTTGCCTTTTAGTTGTGATATATAAGACGTGTTGAGAAAGAAGGGGAGAGCAGGGGAGATAGAACAGTGGAGGGCGTCATAGCAAAGAAAGCAGAAGAGAAACAGACTGAAAGAGAGGTGGAGCGAGTGAGGAAGAGAGGGGGCGAAGGAGAAGTGACGAATAAGTGAAAGAGAGAGAGGGGGTACCTACTGGAACAGAGAGACAGAAGGGCGAGTCGGCGGAATTAAAGAGAGAGAAGTAATTAAAGAGAGAGGGAGAAGTGGCAAAGAGGGTCAAAAAGAGAAAAGGAAGCATATTTAATGAAAGTCAGGCGCGTCAATCAACACCTGTTACGAGAATAGAAGAAACCTCCTGCCGTAAAAGTGTAAAATCCAGGGTTGCATTTGGACCTGGGTTTAGTTCTTGTGACGTAAGTGTGTTTCTGAATTCGGGGGCTGCTTGTTCTGTAGTCTGGGTGCTTTCCGGTGAATGTAGCGCCACCAACTATGTGAAGTTTCGGCTGTGGGTGGTGATGCGAGGGTCTCCTGCACATCCTGCCTCTGTGTCACGATGGAGAGGTAAGCTCCACCCTCGGGTGCCGAGCTGGGTCCGTGGCAGACCCTCAAGTCTGCCGATTTGGGAAGTAGAGGACCGCAGCTGAAGCAGTCTACGTCTTAAAATATCACACGAGTTTCTGTTTTTTAATGAAAAAAAATATTAGTACAGACAGTTCTGGATCGAGATATGGCTCCTGGCTGCACCTGCAACAAGTGTAACTTTCCCGCAGTTTCTGTCTGTAAGCCGCCCAGAACCACTCTCCCCCGACATGGCTACAGGGCTGTGGGGGCTGGACCCGCCCAGGCCCACGGAGGACTGCTGCAGGGGGACCGGCCGGCAGCGCCATGTTAATCCCTCACTCATGGCCGCGCCAGGCTAATCCCTCACTCGTGGCCGCGCCAGGCTAATCCTTCACTCGTGGCAGCGCCAGGCCAGTCCCTCACTAGTGCCGCAGCAGGCCAGTCCCTCACTCGGGGCTGCTTGCAGGCCAGTCCCTCACTCGGGCCGCTTGCAAACCAGTCCCTCACTCGGGGCAGCTTGCAGGCCAGACCCTCACTCGGGGCCACTTGCAGGCCAGTCCCTCACCCGGGGCAGCTTGTAGGCCAGTCTCTCACCCGGGGCGGCTTGCAGGCAAGTCCCTCACCCGGGGCCACTTGCAGGCCAGTCCCTCACTCGGGCCGCTTGCAGGCCAGTCCCTCACTCGTGGCCGCGCCTGGCCAGTCCCTCACTCGTGGCCGTGCCTGGCCAGCCCATCACTCGTGGCCACGCCTGGCCAGCCCCTTACTCGTGGCCGCGCCTGGCCAGCCCCTCACTCGTGGCCGCGCCTGGGCAGTCCCTCACTCGTGGCTGCGCCTGGCCAGTCCCTCACTCGTGGGTGTGCCTGGCCAGTCCCTCACTCGTGGACGCTGCAGGTCAGTCCCTCACTTGTGGCCGTATCAGACCAGTTCCTCACTCGTGGCCCCGCCTGGAGGATAGGGGGGGTCAGATGAAAAGAATTTAAGGGGGGAGAACAGTGAAGTTCACACCTGGAGCAGCAAGAGAGACAAGGAAAGGGGAGAAAAGAGCGGTATGAAAGACGCATTTAATCCATTGTGGCAGCAGTTCACTCGGATCTGGAGACTCGGTGGCTCTACCGCATCCATGTTAGTAAAATTTCTGTTACTATGTTCTTATAGCATTATAATGATTTTGGTCCGTATCGCCTGCCCGGTGGTGCAGGGGACGCCATATTTCTTGCACAAGCACATGCTCTCGTGAAACACCTGGGGAGTGTGCCCGTGCCTGTCTGATCACGACATGATGTAAGCACCGACCACGCAGGGGTAGCACCAGCAGCCTCTGGCTGGTTTGGTCATCAAGCACGGTGCCACCACGTGTTTGCTTTACACGATGCCGAAGGGTGGACAGAAGGGTCGCTCGAGACCACCCTGCAGAGCGGGAAGCAGCTCTGCAGCCCACTTCCACTATGGTGTGAAAACACCACAGGGCGTGGGTGGCGAGCTCACAAGTGTGGGGGGCGGACGTGGCCCCACCTCTCTCACTGCCAGCCTGGCACCCAGCATCCTACAGCCACAGGTTCGGGTGACTGGGCAGTGCACCCGTCCGGACGCAGGGGGATGGTGGAGAGGAAGGGCTGGTCAGGACATCAGTTCAGAGCAAATGAGTGTGTGTGATGGGGGGGGGGTCATTATACTGGGGAATTATATCCTAAACTCAAGACTAATGGATGTTCACGGTGACGTATTCTTCCATCATCCATGGCCGGGCTGCTAAAAGTGGCAAAGAGGTGTTTGCAATTGTGCGCACGCTTGTGGTTGTGTGCCTAAGTTTGGATACGTGCATGTGTGCATTGTGTGTTTGTGTAATCTGTGGGAGTGCGGTTAGGTGTGTTTAGATATGGTTGTGTTTTCGTGCTGTTGCCTTTGGTGTAGTTTTGCCCCTACCTGCGGTTGTGCAGGCGTTTCTACTTGCGTGTGCCTTGGTGTGATTGCATGTACGTGTGTCTGACAGCATGTTTGTGTCTCCGCGCTTGCCCTGTGATGATGCCACTGTTTCCGAACCCTGAATGGGGAGCTCGCCGTCTGCCTGCCGTTGCCTAGACGTTTTTTTTGTCAGTGAAATTTGGAGGGGGGGGGGGTCATATTCATTGGAAGACTCGCTCCCCTGTCATTTCCATGGACTCTGGGCCGGGGCGCTCACCTAGCCTTTGATCTGCGGTGCAGCCACCCGCAGACTCCCAAATCCTTCTCTCAGATGTAATCTGGGCTCTGTGTGTTGTGTGTGTGGGGGGCTCTCTGTGTGTGGGGGGGGGCTGTGTGTGGGGTCTGTGTGTGTGGGGGGGCTCTATGTGTGGCTCTGTGTGTGTGTGTGGGGCTGTGTATGTGTGTGGCTGTGTGTGTATGTGGCTGTCTGTGTGTGTGGCTGTGTGTGTGTGTGGCTGTGTGTGTGTGGGGCTGTGTGTGTGTGGGGGGGGCTGTGTGTGTGTGTGTGGCTCTGTGTGTGTGTGGCTGTGTGTGTGTGTGTGGGTGCAAATGCAATAGGTCTCGCATTTGCGAAAGATTAAGCTATTGACATTGTAAATGACAGTGCCATTTATTTATCTGTTTTCAAAACCAACACATAAATAAACAATTTGTCATTTACAATGCCAATAGCTCTAACTTTGGCAAAGGCGAAACCGTTGCATTGTAAATGCTTGTTTTGCAAAGTGCCTAGCTGTAGATTTTGAACCCTAGCTCTGCCGGCACATAGGGGAAACCTTGCAAACCTATACACTTTTAAAAACTAGGCACCCAGGGGCATCCAGGATGGGGTGACTTTTCTGGCGCTCACCAGGTTCTGTTACCCAGAAACCCTTGAAAACCTCAAAATATGTTGGAAACAAAATAAAAAAACATTTTCATCACATTTCTGTGGTGGAAAGTTCTGGAATCTCAAAATTCCACCAGGAGGAATGCTGGGTAGTAGGAAATTTGTGTCAGCCCTAAAACTTTCTCACACAGAAATGTGAGAAATTCTTTTTTTCAACTAAATTTGAGGTTTGCAGGGGATTCTGGGTAGGGAAATGTTGGTGGACCCACGCAAGCCATACCTCACTGTCCCCCGGGTGTCTAGTTTTCAGAAATTTGTGGGTTTGGTAGTTTCCCAAGATGGCCGCCGGGCCCCGGGACAAAAACTCAGGTGACCTCCCTTGCAAAACCAGGTTGTTTTGTAATAGGTCATTTTGATGTCTCAGCAGCAGTACGTTTTGGGCCCTTGCCTTTCGCTGGTACTTGACCCACCCACGCGAGTGAGGTATCATTTTTATGGGGAGACCTGGGAAACGCTGGGTGGTAGGAAATTTGTGGATCCATGTAGATTCCAGAACTTTCCCAGAAAGAAATTTGAGAAAAAAAGTAATTTTTTTCAGCTAAATTTGAGGTTTGCAGGGGATTCTGGGTAGGAAAACTTTGGAGGATCCACGTAAGCCATAGCTTCCCAGACTCCCCTTGGTGTCTAGTTTTCAGAAATGTGTGGCTTTGGTAGGTTTCGCTAGATGGCTGCGGACCCCGGGTGGCTACTTTTTGTGGGAGTATTGATATGCCCATTATGGGCAGCCCCCATGTATAAAAAAAGCAAGTGTAATCTCTGGTGCCTAGTGGGCTTTCGCCCCCCCCAGGGGGGGCAGATCAGGGGCCACTGCCGCCCCGGGGCAGAAAGACTGGAATTTCTCTGGGGGTATTGACATGCCCATTTTGGGAAGCCCCACCCCTACACGAAACACAAAAATCCCTGGTTTCTAGTAGGCTTTCTGTCCCCGGGAGGGGGGCAGACTGGGGGCTACAGCCTCCATATGCCCCTAAGGGGGATAGAAAGACAGTAATTTTTGCAGGCGGGGGATTTGGCATGCCCATTTTAGGCAGCCCCAACTTTGATTCAAATTGGCAAAAAAACTCCCTGGCATCTAGTGAGCTTTTTGTCCCCTCGGGGGGGGCAGATTGGGGGCTACTGCCCCATCTGAAGGGAAAATCAAACTCCTGGGCCACATTCACAGAACAACGTCAAAAGTCCAATTAATGATCTTCTTAGTCCTTTTTCATGATGGTTTATTCAGGTTTCAGTGGGCATAAGTACCACAAACATGAACAATCACCGATGAAAAGTGTGAAAAGTGTGACCAAAAAGAGGCAAACACCAGGTGAAGAAAAAAGACAAAAAACAGCTATTATGTAGACCATTGTAGTGAAAGATCAATAAATAGACCTGAGCCCCAAATAGTTAGCGAGATGGTGGGATCTCAACCTCTTTAAACACCACAATTAATAATGTAATAACACAAAATTATATATGGAATCTAAGGGAAAAGGAGGGGGGGGGCAGAAAGGCTGTTATTTTGGCCTGCGGTGGGGGCATTGGCATGCCCGTTTTGGGCAGCCCCCACCCTAATTAATATTGCTCAATAAAAATCCCTGGTTTCTAGTGGGCTTTCTGTTCCCCCGGGGGGCATATTGGGGACTACTGCCCCCATCTGCTCCCCAGGGGGGGGGAGGGGCAGAACGGCTCTTACTGTGGCAGGGGGTGGGGGAATTGGAATGCCTGCTTTGAGCAGGTCCCACCCTAATTAAATTGCCCCCAAAAAATCCCTGGCGTCCAGTTGGCTTTCTGCCACCGTGGGGGCAGATTGGGAGCTACTTCCCCCATCTTCCCCACAGGGGGGCAGGAAAGGCGGTAATTGTGGCAGGGGGTGGGGGCATTGGCATCCCCGTTTTGGGCAGCACCCACCCAAATTGTAATGTAATGCAGTATTTGTAAAGCGCTGACTGCCACTTCGAAAGGAGCATCCTGGCGCTGGTTGGAGTGAGAGGGGGCCCGAGGAATCTTAGTGATAGGCAGAATTCGTCTGAGGCGCTGATTACCTAAGTTTTCAGTGCCTTCCTAAATTGGGTTTCTATTTAGCAATCTTAGATGAGTTGGCAGCAGGTTCCAGGCTTTGGTCCCCAAGATGGCCATTGTTTTTCCGCCTTTTGTTTTACGTCTGAAAATGGGTGGTTTAAGGAGGTTGGCTGATGAGGACTTAACGGTCCTGGTTGTGATGTAGGGAGTAAACCGTGCTGAAAGGTACTTTGGTCCCAATTTAAGCGTGGCTCTATAGGGGATTAGGAGGATTTGAAAGAGTATTTTCTTGTGCAGTGGAAGCCAATGAAGGACTTTTAAGGCTGCTGATGCAGGGGACCTTCGCCGGAGTTTCAGAACTAAACGCGCTGCAGCGCGTTGTACAACTTGGAGTTTTTTAGTGTAGATTTGTTGGCTCCTGCCAGAAGCCAGTTGCAGTAGTCCAGGCGCGAGAGAATCATGGCCACTGCCACTGATTTCCTTGCGGCGAGTGGAATTAGATCAAATAATCTTTTTTGCGATTTGATGATGCTAAAGCAGGTCCCTGCTACAGCCGTAGCATGTGGGAGGAAGGAAAGTGCAGTATCTAACTGTACTCCTAAATTTTTGCCTACTTTAACCATGTCAGGCGGGGGTGTTGTTCCCTCTGGCCACCATTCACAAGGCTGGAATGAAACATCTTTCCCTATGGAAAGGATCTCGGTCTTGTCAGTATTGCATATGAGGTGGTTGTTCTTCATCCACAGGATGACTTCGGCTAGGCAGTGTTCAAAGTTAAGTTCTGCGTGATTGTTGTCGAGAGAAAGGATCATTTGGGTATCGTCTGCCTAGGACGTAACTTCAATCCCAAAGGATGCTATTAAGGAGCTGAGCGGGGTCATATAAATGTTGAACAACAGTGTGCTCAGTGACGAGCCCTGTGAGACTCCTGTTGTTATGTGCGTTCCACAGAAAGGAAAGTACCAAGGGTTACAGCTTTTATGCGGTTGGTGAGAAATTATATTATACATTCCAGAGCAGTACCTGAGATGCCGCTGAGTTTGAGTCTCTCCAGGAGGATACTGTGCGAAATGGTATCGAATGCGGCAGACAGGTCGAGTAAGATCAGAACCGCTTTCCTGCCTTTGTCGGCTATAGTTTTTAGTGTGTCCGTTATTTCCAGGAGTGCAGATTCTGTGGAGTGCTTGGGACGAAAGCCAGATTGCTGAGGGTGGAGGATATTCGTGGCCTGAATGAATTTTGTTAGTTCTTTGAGTACACATTTTTCTGTGATTTTGCCTAGTAAGGGAAGCAGTGAAATGGGATAGCGGTTCGAGAGCACTAAGGGATCGATATTTTGTTTCTTATTCAGTGGTTTTACCAGTGCAAGCTTCCATTCATCTGGCACTATACCGGAGCTTCAAGAGGAATTAACTAACTGATTTATGATTGGATTGACCGTGTCTATGATTTTGTGGAGGATCATGGGGGGGAGGGGGGGGCAGCCATCCAAGGGAGAACCTGATTTGCATGCTCCTATGGCATCGCAAGTCTGTTTTAGCGATACTGGTTCAAAAGTTTGGATACAATGACCATTGTTAGAAGGGACGTGCTCAAGGGTGACGTCCCGGACAGGGACGGGAACCGTTAAAAAGTCCTTTTGTATTTTATTAATTTGTTCTTCGAAAAAGACTTATACTTTTATCACATAGTTTCTGGGAGGGGAGTAATTCTTTCTGTAGCACTTTAGGGTTGGTAAAGAACTTTATGACCGAGAAAATGACATTTTGGTCTTGGTTTCCCTCCTGTATTTTCCTTGAGTAGTTCTCTGGAGCTCTCTGCTATTTGTAAAAGCTACTTTTTCTCCGGCATTGTAATATCTTCTCCACTAACTAAAATTTCCCCTAAAAAATCTCTGGCATCTAGTGGGCTTCTGCCCCCCTCCCCCTCCAGGGGGGCAGAAAGACAGAATTTGGCCAAAATATTTTGGTGGGAGCAAAGGCCCTAGCCCAAGGGGCCGCTCCCCCGTCCCTGGTGTCTAGTGGGTGGATCTCTGCTTGGGGTTCATCCTCCAGGGTCCACTGGGGAGGGGTACCATTGGAAAGGGGAGATTCTCCCCTTTCCAATGATACCTCTCCTGTCTTAAAACGTGCTCAGGGGGCTGAGATAGTCCCCTGAGCACGTAGAAAGTAACACTGAAATGAGCCTAAAGTTTCGGTTTCTTTGAAATGACATCAGCGCGATGTGCCCGCTGATCGTCATTTCACAGAAACGGGGGGAGGGGGAGGGTGCCTCGCGAGCTGGGGAAGCTCTTCCCTAGCTTCCCAGGCTTTGGGGCAGTAAAAGAAATCTCTTAATCTGCAATGGCGTCAGACGCACGGGAGCCATCCGACGCACATTAGAATGTATGCGTCGGACAGCTCCCGCACGTCCGACGCATGGAAGGGGTTAATAAAAGGCACAATAGACACTATAAACTAGGCACTTTCAGAGCCGAAACAACTGAACTACGACGCATCGCTAGAAGTAATAAGCATTGTATAAATAAATAAATTGCCATCCACATGTGACCTCATTACAGAAGCGCTCTCTCAATGAACGAAGGTTGTGAGTGAAGAATTTAAAGACTCACAGGATGAGGGAGCAACACAGCCAGGAGAGGCGCGAGATTTAAAACAAGCATTTGCAATGCAATAGGTCTCGCATTTGCGAAAGTTTTAGCTATTGGCATTGTAAATGACAATGCCTTTATTTATGTGTTGGTTTTTAAAACGGGCCATTTTTTCATTGATGCGGAAAACCCATATTAGGTATTTCCGGTGAACTAATTACTAATTAACGAAGACTAATGAGAACAATGATGACTATAAATACTACCCCAACAGGGCGTTTCCGCATTCAGAGCGGAGCCGCGTTCGGGGGTAGAAGGACGTTACCAGTGCAGTAACCCATGAGTAAAAACAGAGTTTATGAGACAGAAACAAACTCTCAAACCAGCGTGAAGTAAATACCGATAAATGCCGTTCCATTATTACTACTTCTAGGGGCCAGTGGACCCATACTTTCCCCCAACGTCCGGAGGCATTGTACTATTAAACACAAAGTATGTCTTTTTCAATCAATCAATCAATCAAGGCATTTATAGAGCGCACTACTCACCCGGAGGGTCTCAAGGCGCTTGGGGGGGGGGGGCCGCTACTGCTCGAACAGCCAGGTCTTGAGTTTCTTCCTGAAGGAGAGGTGGTCTTGGGTCAGGCGAAGGTCGGGAGGGAGGGTGTTCCAGGTCTTGGCGGCCAGGTAGGAGAAGGACCTTCCTCCTGTTGTCGCTCTTTGGATGCGGGGGACGGCGGCGAGGGCGTGGTTGGTCGATCGGAGGTGGCGTTTGGGAGCGTAGAAGTTGAGGCGGTTGTTGAGGTAGCTCGGGCCTTGGTCGTGTAGGGCTTTGTGTGCGTGGGTGAGGAGACGGAAGGTGATTCTCTTGTTGACGGGGAGCCAGTGCAGGTCTCTCAGATGTCCGGAGATGTGGCTGCGTCGGGGGATGTCGAGGATGTGTCTGGCTGAGGCGTTCTGGATCCGCTGGAGTTTCTTCTGGAGCTTGGCGGTGGTTCCGGAGTAGAGGGCGTTGCCGTAGTCCAGTCGGCTGGTGACGAGGGCCTGGGTGACCAAATTCCTGGTCTCGGTGGGGATCCACCGGAAGATCTTCCGTAGCATGCGCAGGATGTTAAAACAGGACGCGGCGTTGACTTGTCTGGTCATGGAGAGGGAGGAGTCCAGGATGAAGCCCAGGTTGCGTGCGTGGTCTGTCGGTTTGGGTGCGTTGCCCAGGGCGGGGGGCCACCAGGAGGCGTCCCAGTCGGAGGGCGAGGAGCCCAGGATGAGGACTTCCGTCTTGTCTGAGTTCAGTTTCAGGCGGCTGGTCGTCATCCACTCGGCTACGTCTTTCATCCCTTCGTGGCGGCGGCGGGGTCGTTGGTCAGGGAGAGGATCAGCTGGGTGTCGTCGGCGTAGGAGATGATGTTGAGGTTGTGTTGGCGTGCGATGGCCGCAAGGGGGCTCATGTAGACGTTGAAGAGGGTGGGGCTGAGCGAGGAGCCCTGAGGAACGCCGCAGATGACTTCCGTGGCTGCAGATCTGAACGGTGGTAGGCTGACTCTCTGTGTCCTTCCAGCGAGGAAGGAGATGATCCACTCCAGTGCCGTCTCCTGGATTCCGATGTTGCTGAGGCGCTGCACTAGGGTGCGGTGGCAGACAGTGTCGAACGCCGCGGAGAGGTCTAGGAGGATGAGGGCCGCTGTTTCACCGTTGTCCAGCAGGGCTCGGATGTCATCGGTGGCAGCGATGAGGGCGGTCTCGGTGCTGTGGTTGGCTCGGAAGCCAGACTGTGAGGGGTCGAGGGATCCATTCGTCTCGAGGAAGGCGGCCAGCTGCTTGTTGACGGTCTTCTCGATGACTTTTTCTGGGAACGGGAGGAGCAAGATGGGGCGGTAATTCTTGAGTTCGGTGGGGTCCGCTGTTGGTTTCTTTAGTAGAGCGCTGAGTTCGGCGTGCTTCCAGCTCTCAGGGAAGGTGGCGGTGTCGAAGGAGGTGTTGATGATGTCCCGCAGGTGGGGTGCGATGACAGCGTCGGCCTTGTTGAAGACGTGGTGGGGGCAGGGGTCGGTCGGAGATCCGGAGTGAATAGAGTTCTTCGTGCAGATGGTGTCTACTGTGTTGATCTGGGTCCAGGCGCTGAGGGTGGTGGTGGGGGGCGTTGGTGCGGTCGTTGGGAGCGTTGTTTGTGGGCTGAAGCTGTTGTGTATGTCAGCGATCATGTTGTGGAAGTAGGAGGCGAGGGAGTTGCAGAGGTCTTGCGACGGGGTGATGTCATTGTTTCCGGCGTTGGGGTTGGAGAGCTCTTTCACGATGTTGAAAAGTTCCTTGCAGTTGTGTGCGTTGTTGTCCAGCCGGTCCTTGAATGCTGTTTTCTTGGTGGTGTGAATCAGTTGATGGTGCTTCGGGGTGGCGAGCTTGAGGGTGGTCATGTTGTCCGGTGTTGGCTCCCTTCTCCAGGCTTTCTCGAGGGCTCGGCAGTTCTTCTTGGAGCTCTTGAGTTCGTCGGTGAACCATGGGGCCTTCTTGCTGCCGGGTCTGCTAGGCGGGGTCCTCAGTGGGGCGAGGTCGTCTGCGCAGTTGCTGATCCACTTCGTGAGGTTGTCGGCGTTCTGGCTGGGGTTCGCTGAGCTGGCGGGAGGGTGCTGGCACAGGGAAGCGGCGAGCTGGTCTGCTGTGATCTTGTTCCAGCTTCTTCGAGCAACCTGTTGCTGGTGGTGGTGGATCGTGGATCTTCTGAAAGTGAAGTGGACGCAGCTGTGGTCCGTCCAGTGGAGTCCGGTGGCGTGGCTGAAGACGATGTCCTTGCTGGATGAGAAGACAGCGTCGAGTGTGTGTCCGGCGAGGTGGGTGGGGGTGGTCACCAGCTGCTTGAGTCCGAGGTTGGCGAGGTTGTCAAGCAGGGTGGTGGTGTTGCGGTTGTTGTTGTTCTCCAGGTGGAAGTTGATGTCCCCCAGGAGGATGTAGTCAGTGGATGGGAGGGCGTGCGGGCTGATGAAGTCGGCGATGTCTTCGCTGAATTGTGTGCGTGGTCCCGGGGGTCGGTAGATGAGGGTGCCTCTGAGGGTGGTTTTGGGGTCCGTGTGGATCTGGAAGTGCAGGTGTTCGGCGGTTGTCAGGGTGTCGTCGATGTTGGTCGTGATGCGGAAGGTGTCCCTGTAGATGATGGCGATGCCTCCTCCAGTCTGGTTGCCTCGGTCTCTTCGGGTGATCTTGTAGTCCTCTGGGATGGCGATGGCGATGTCGGGCGCTGAGGAGTCGTTCATCCAGGTTTCCGTGAGGAAGGCGACGTCAGGAGCTGTGGTGTCGAGGAGGTTCCAGAGTTCGATGGTGTGTCTGTGGACGGAGCGGGTGTTGAGTAGGATGCACTTGAGGTGGTTGCTGCTGGTGTTCGGCTTGGCGGGTGCTGGTGCGGGGCAGGTCCGGATGCAGGAGAACTTGCAGGCGTGACAGCTGAAGGGTCCGTGGGTTCGTCTCGGGGTGGCTCGGTAGCATCATGGGATTCGGCCGGTGTTGAGTGCGTTGAGGGTGGCGGCGGCGTACGTCCGGCGGGTGGGCTGGGGTCCTGGGGGCCAGGGGTCCTGGCACTGGGCACGGACCAGGCGCGGACGGGCGCAGACGGGCTTACCTTTGGCGCACCTTCGGCGCTCAATCGGTGCTCCCGCTGCGCGGTCGCTCAGGGGGCGTCATAAGAAGGGGGACGGGAGGGCGGGTCTGCTGGGCTGGGCGAGCGGCTGGGCTAATGGGCCGGTGGTGGGCGGGGCCGCAGGGGGCCAGCGGCGGGAAAAGTGGCGAGCGGGCGGCTCAGCTGTGGCTGGGCCGCTCGGGGTGCTGGGGGGGCACGGTGTCGGTGGCGGCAGGCAGGAGGCTGGCAAGGAGGCTGTCTGGCTAGCAGGATCAGCAGGCGAGGGAGCAAGGGGGCGACCCGGCCTCGAGAGGCACAGTGGTCACTCCCGCGGCAACCAGGCTCTCCCTTTTAAGAAGGGGGACGGGAGGGCAGGTCTGCTGGGCTGGGCGAGCGGCTGGGCCAATGGGCCGGTGGTGGGCGGGGCCGCAGGGGGCCAGCGGCGGGAAAAGTGGCGAGCGGGCGGCTCAGCTGTGGCTGGGCCGCTCGGGGGTGCTGGGGGGGCGACAGTGTCGGTGGCGGCAGGCAGGAGGCTGGCAAGGAGGCTGTCTGGCTAGCAGGATCATTAGGCGAGGGAGCAAGGGGGTGACCCGCCTCGAGAGGCACAGTGGTCTTTTTCATTTTCTCATTCCCTTCACCTCCTATAACAAATTTTGACCTAATTTTTTCTATCACTGGGCAGAAGGAATGAACAATTCTAGAGTGTGTGCTTTATGTTATATGTGTGTCTGTGATGTATTTGTCCCCCCTTTTTTTTTACAGGGTCACCTGCACCAGTAGCATGACATAATTTGTCTAGTGACCTCCTACCACTTATTTGTTACAGGTCATTGCACTATGTACAAAACAAGAAGTGGCATACTACATTGTGGTTTTCTCCATTTCCTTTACAGTTTTATTGCATATTAGCAAAATAACTTGATGAACTGTGTAGGCATATTGCAGCACTACATTTTTACTTTTGTGTAAAAATCATTTTTACTTAGAAAAACGTGAGTAAGGTGGGGCGTGGTGCACCCTCTCCTGAAGAAGGGGTCTTGCCCCGAAACATGTTGACGCACCCGAGAGGTGATGTGCTTGATATCACATAACTACCTCAACCTGCACCCTTTTTAGGTCTCGGACCGGAAATGCTGGCTTGCCAGCTTCCGGTCAGAGAATTAATGATTTTGAGTACGGAGCTTGAACCCGCCTCTGTACTGGACCTCCCCTCAATTGGCTGGCTTCCTAAACGGAGGCCAGCCATTGGAGGAGAGATCCATCACTCCGATGTAGCCCCGTCCTTTTCGGATTTGGGGGCGTAATTTTTGCTGTTCTTTAGACAGTGACGTCATCCGTCACTCAGCACAGCAAAACACGCCCCCAAATCCGAAAATGGCCGTGCGTTTCTCCAAGGCATTTTCTCCTTGCCTCGGAGAAACGTGGTGGTGTTTTCGGAGCTGCTCGCCTCCTTAGGAGCTGCTCGGCTTCGCTCGCCTCCTCCCTTCCCTCTGCCCTCCTCGTTGCGCTCTCGCCTCCCTCCCCCCCCCCTGCAGCTCTCCTCCGTCGTGCTAAAAATCACATCGGACCGCATTTGGTCCACTTCTTCACTCCTCCCTAGGAGCTGCTCGGCTCCGCTCGCCTCCTCCCTTCCCTCTGCCCTCCTCCGTCGCGCTCTCGCCTCCCTCCCCCTCCCTCTGCTGCAGCTCTCCTCCGTCGTGCTAAAGATCACATCGGACCGCATTTGGTCCACTTTTTCACTCCTCCCTAGGAGCTGCTCGGCTCCGCTCGCCTCCTCCCTTCCCTCTGCCCTCCTCCGTCGCGCTCTCGCCTCCCCCTCCCCCTCCCTCTGCTGCAGCTCTCCTCCGTCGTGCTAAAGATCACATCGGACCGCATTTGGTCCACTTCTTCACGGAGAGGCTAAGTTTGGGTCCAAGCCAGAAGACTTTCAGCAGGTCAGGGAACCCGCAGTCCACTCATCTGTCAGGCGCTGTGCCCCACTAGAGGTACGCCGGAGGCGCGCTGTCCAGCGATGCGGTATAGGAGCAGGTGTCCCATGCAATGTGTGCCCTGGACTCCTCCTGCCAGGTGCGCACAACTCTCAAACACAGTGCCCAGGAAAGTTCGGCTCAAAATGGTCCAGACAGGGCCACTCCGGTACCTGCATCCTCCGACCGTCGCGCTCTCGCCTCCCCCTCCCTCCCTCCCTCTGCTGCAGCTCTCCTCCATCGTGCTCTGCCGCTCCCCGGCCCCCGCCCTCAAATCCAAAAGCAACCAAAAAAAATGGCCCACTTTAAGATATGAGTTTTTTTCGGTCCCTGATAAAATGCAATTGAGGGATAGAAAGCGCTTGTTGAGACAGAAATGTGACTTTTGCAAGCAAAGGGTCATTCCCAGGTCAGGGTCGAGGACCCAATCGCAAACTGACCTTATGTTCAAGTTTCACAAATCTATGGCCCATCTGCTGAACTCAATTACATTGTTGTGTTCTGCAACTGAGTTCACATTTTCACTTATTCCAAGAGCGATTTCAGATAATTCGCCTTTACCGGACAAGGCATCAGTAAATGGTTGCAGCCAGGAGGCAAGAGGGCTAAAAAGCACACGCCACTCGGACAGAACGCAGACGTCCTCAGGAGCCTGGTAGCAAAAAGTAAGCTCGCCACTTCATTTATTTCCCAGAAAAAGTCAAATGTTCATTTGTTCAGATGGTTTGCATGCTCTCTCAGGTTTTGTCAGATGCGAGAACCGAAGAGCAAGTCACTTGGCCAAGATCACAGAGTGTGTTGAAGGGGAAAGTATGCGCGGTTAGATTAGATAAAGTCGTACTTGGTTCAGCGGCATCAATTTACCCAGAAGGCCGTCCCACTATGGGGCTTTTGAACTTAAGTAGATAGGTGGGTGGGATACGCATACCTTGAAAGTGAGAACCACTCACTGGCCCCTGTCAAGGCTCTGTGATGATTTACAACAGTTGTCTGCGGTGCCACTGGCGACAATATTATTGCGGTGTTATTTAAAGAAATTATGTGTTGCAGTCAGGTGTATTTATGGTAGAAATGTGTGCGCCTTAGAAGAAAATATACTGTCCTTTTACATTAAGGTTGTAGCCGCTGCTTACATAACCCAATTGTACTCTTTTCATCCAATAGGATTGAAAAATAAGTATGTCCAATAAGTAAAATACCCGAGTCCTACAGTTTGTGATCAGATCGCCACACACGGGGCTTAACTCCCTGAGCTATGTTACTCCCTACAGCAGGCGCCTTCGCCTCTTGAGCTATGTTCTGCATCCCAGGGCTTTTGGTTAACAGGCTTCGCGGTTGAAGGGGAGCATTTAAAGTACAGCGCGGTTTTACTGAGAGCTGAAGCGGGGTCATGCCGGCTGTGCAAGCTGCGCTGTAGTTAACACGTGCAGGAGAGACGCCGCACTCGGCGTTACCAGGACATTAGTCGGTGATATAATGTCCCTTCCAGGCAGAGGGATTATCGACATCCTTTGTAATCTCACGCGGATGTGGCGCATTCTGCAAGTCCTCAGAGCTGCAGCTCGGTCTTCAGATTCCAATGCAAAAAATACGCGGGGCCCTGTCAGCATGTGTGACGATTCAGGGCACAAGCAGGCAGCACCGCAGCAGCATACAGTGCCTTGAAACAGAACACCTGCAGAAACCACTTTTTCAATAAGACTCGTCTACCCTTTCGTGACAGCAGGAGATATGCCTTTCACACCGTCCCTCTCACCGCCCCCTCTTTCTCTCAATGTTCTCCTTATCTCTGCTTTCTTGACAGAAAGGCGCGAGGCGCGGATGTAACAAGGCAGGGGGGAGAGGGCAGGTGCAGAGGAAGGCAGAACAATGGGAAAAGTCAAGTGACTAGGGAGAGAGAGAGAATAAAAGCAAAAAAGAGAAAGCCCCAGCGGCTGTTAGGTAATGAGAAAGTTCACAAGATGCGGGGGCTGAAAGAAACCCAGAAACAGGAAGAGACTACAGAAAGGAAGAGGAGAAAAAACGTACGAAGGAGAGAAAAAAGCATGGGAGGAGGGATCAGGGGATGGGTGAATAGGTATTCGGAGGACCGGACAGAGGAAAAACAGAATTTGAATGATGCCTTCCTATTCAAAGCACCCTTATCCTCGACCGGGTCTGTCTGGTGCTATGTAAGCCACACACACGAATATAGCACGCACAAACCATCAACACTACCCTCCAGCTGCTGTGAGCATAGTGCAACAGCTTTTATGAAAGGCCCAACGAGCTCCACCAGCCGAGCGGGTGCCCCATGGTTCCCTACACACAGCTGCCCTTTGCTCCGATTATGTCCCGGGCCAAACCTCATGTCTCCTATTTAATTATCTATGTGTCCCAGGTAGGCGCGAGACTTCTGCAGGCAGCTCCTGCACCCAGCTGGAGGTCGGCGCCCTGGGCGTGGGCACAACTTGCACCTGCTAAAGGCCGGCCAAGTTCCTGCAGGTCATGTGGCGCCAGTGTCTGACCTCAAAGGACTGACACAGACATAAGACGTCTCTGGGCCTGACCTTAAGGGAGGCCTCTGGGTTCTTCACTTCACACCTACCTTTGGAAGCGTTGGGTGTGAAACACGACTTAGTGGAGATTGGTGGCGGGACGTGCTGGTAGGGGTTTATTGTCCCGTCTATGACTGTTCTGTGCCATATAATTTGAAATCTTAACCTGTTCATAACGGTCAACTCGTGAAGGGTTCAATACACTGACAGAGTCTGAGACAGACCACCACCCTCCCGCCTATATGTGCAGACACACTCACACACATATATATATATATATATATATATATATATATATATATATATATATATATATATATATATATATATATATATTGGTATTGGCGATTGGTGGCTCGAAGTCCTGTGTCCAGTCGGCTGCTTCCCAGGATGACCCCACAGAATAGATGTGCGTGGTATTGCCGGGACCCAGAAAGAATGGAGTGCAAGTAAATTGAATGAATCTTGCTTTTCTGAGAGGTTCTCGTGTTGGATGGTAAACTTGATTTTTTTTTGTCTATGCATGAAGATTGAACATTGGCTGCCATGTTCGGAAACTGCAAAAATACACTTAACCTGTGTTTAATTCAAAAGGTGGGGTCATGTCTTCTGTAACTGGCGCACGGGAGGGTGGCAGATCTGTATGTTACACATGCCAAGTTTATCTGGGTGTTTCCACTCTGCAAACATGCCTCCTCAGGGACAAAACTAGACAGAGCATTTCAGACTGGACAACCCAGTGCAGTAGACAGCGTACTAGACTATGATCAAAAGAAATATCATAACGGGACCTGCAGAGCAGCTCAAAGCTGCCAGCTTCCTGAAAACATAAACTGGGGTTTAACAGGTCATGCATTTGCGAGCTATTAAGCTATTGGCATTGTAAATGACAATGCCATTTATTTATGATTTAAAAAAAAAATGTTATGAGCAATGCCAATAGCTCTACCTTTAATAATGCTGAGACCATTGCATTGTAAATGCTTGTTAACAGTACCAGCCCGGGGGCTCATTAAATTAGTTCTGATTCACCCTACAAGCCAGGTACCTTTTTAAATCACTCAATCACTAATATTACCTCACCACATACTCACACCTAACCCTTACAGACACCACACATAGTCTACACGAGATAGTGCTCCCGCATAGTCGTAGGTCGCAGCACGCCGCATCCCGTAGAGGGGTGCGAAGACCCCAATGATGAAGCATGACACCAAGGGTCCTTTTGGTGTGTGAGGGGTATTTTACAAGCACTTTGTGCTCCCCACATCCTGTGCTCCCCACCACTGTAGGGAACACAATGTCCAGTTAGGTGGATTCTTGTTGTTTATTTATATTACCTGGGAGAAGGAATCCACCCCCTTGTTCTCTCTCTCCCCCTTTTGTGGATTATAGATTTGTTGGCTCCTTCCAGAAGCCAGTTGCAGTAGTCCAGGCGCGAGAGAATCAGGGCCACTGCCACTGATTTCCTTGCGGCGAGTGGAATTAGATCAAATCATTTTTTTGCCATTTGATGAGGCTAAAGCAGGTCCCTGCTACAGCCGTAGCATGTGGGAGGAAGGAAAGCGCAGTATCTAACTGTACTCCTACATTTTTGCCTACTTTAACCATGTCAGGCGGGGGTGTTGTTCCCTCTGGCCACCATTCACAAGGCTGGAATGAAACATCTTTCCCTATGGAAAGGCTCAGTCTTGTCAGTATTGAATATTAGGTGGTTGTTCTTCATCCACAGGATGACTTCGGTTAGGCAGTGTTCAAAGTTAAGTTCTGCGTGATTGTTGTCGAGAGAAAGGATCATTTGGGTATCGTCTGCCTAGGATGTAACTTCAATCCCAAAGGATGCTATCAGGCAGCTGAGCGGGGTCATAGAAATGTTGAACAACAGTGTGCTCAGTGACGAGCCCTGTGAGACTCCTGTTGTTATGTGCTACTGCTACTAAATCCTCCATCCAAATATTTATTTTTATATATCCACTCATTCTTCAATGCAAATTGCTATATATATAATGCATATTTAAATAAGGAAGCAAAACACATTCACTGGATGATGTCATCAGTGATGTCATTTGAGATGTCATCAGTGATGTCACTGACCATGTCTTGAATGATGTAATATGTGACATCATCAGCAGTGGATTGCGGGTGCGCGAAATATAGTTAGTACAACTAACTATATAGGAGCAATTTCAATGGTTTTGTATGAGTGAAATGTCCAGCTAACTATAACACCCCTAAAACTTATAGTTTTTTGAGTGAATTTTAAAGGTTTTTTAAATGCTTATTCCCAACTATATAAGGCCTGAAACTTATGGTTTCTTCTGTGAATTTCAA
The DNA here is from genome assembly GCF_964263255.1 of Lissotriton vulgaris. Lineage (NCBI taxonomy): Eukaryota > Metazoa > Chordata > Amphibia > Caudata > Salamandridae > Lissotriton > Lissotriton vulgaris. The sequence goes on along the minus strand of NC_141687.1, from coordinate 1,850,658,586 downwards.
AGGATTTTTAAATGCTAATTCCTAACTATATAAGGCCTGAAACCTATGTTTTTTTCAGTGAATTTGCAAGGTTTTATAAATGCTAATTCCTAACTATATAAGGCCTGAAACCTATGGTTTTTCAGTGAATTTCAAAGTTTTTTCTAATGCTAATTCCTAACTATATAAGACCTGAAAGCCCACCAGGAATCTCCAGTATGCGCCAGGGGACTGCATTGCCGAGAGGTGTAATGAAGCCACGCCCATTTTTACACCTCTCTGCAACACAGCCCCCGGGCGTGTTTGCAGAGGGGGAACTAATTCCCCTTGCATTCTGGGGTCTCCTGGGGGCCAACTAGCCACCTTGAACCTGCAGTATGCGCCAGGGGGCTGCATTAAAGAGAGGTGTAATGAGGCCTCACCCTTTTTTACACCTCTCTGCAACGCAGCCCCCAGGCGTGTTTGCAGAGGGGGAACTAATTCCCCTTGCATACTGGGGGCCCCTGGGGGCCAACTAGCCCACCTGGAGCCTCCAGTATGTGCCAGTATGCGCTAGGGGGCTGCATTGCACAGAGGTGAAATGAGGCGATGCCCCTTGTTACACCTCTCTGCAACGCAGCCCCCTGGCGCGTTTGCAGAGGGGGAACTAATCCCCTTGCCAGGGGGCTGTGTTGCTTTGCCCCGGAGGGCGGCAGTCCCCGCGGCAGTGTGGGGGGGATTGGGCACCCCCCACACTTCTTTATCACTATGCCCCCGCGATTTGGTCCACCTAGGGGGTAATTTTTAAAAAAACATACCGGGTTTAAAAAAAAAAAAAAATTGGCCTTGGGGGTCTTTGTGCGACCACCTTAACAGGCCTAGGGGGTCAGGGTGTTTCTACCCTGCCCCCTTTTTGTGTTCTACACGTTTGTTTTTCTGCTTTCTTGTGCCTCAGTCTAATGAGCACAAGATGGCTGCCAACACTTCCTGGTTTGGAGTGTTGACAGCCAATAAGCAAGCAGCTTTCTCGGAAAGGTACGCGCACCGTCCGCATATGTACGCGGACCCGTGCACACATGGTACACGCACCCCGCAATTTTTTTTTTGCCTTGGGGGGTCCTAGTGGGACCTCCTGAGCAGGCCTAGGGGGTCAGGGTGCTTCTACCCTGCCCCCTTTATGACTTCTACACGTTTGTTTTTCTGCTTTCTTCTGCCTCAGTCTACTGAGGCACAAGATGGCTGCCAACAATTTCTGTTTTGGAGTGTTGACAGACATTGGCAGCCAATCAGTATGCAGCTCGCGCACGTGAAGGTCCGCGCACGTATATATAAATATATATATATATATTATAGTTAGCTGGACATTCTACTCATACAAAACCATTGAACTTCCCCCGTTATAGTTAGTTTTACTCACTATAACTTGCGCGCCCGCAATCCACTGCTGATCATGTAACATATTACATCATTCATGACATGGTCAGTGACATCACTGATGACATCATTCAGTGAATGTGGTTTGCTTTGATATTTAAATATGTATTATAAGTACACTACTTTGCATTGAAGAATGAGTGGATATATAAATATAAATGTGTGGATGGTGGATTTAGTAGCAGTGTCATTGATTGTTTCCTTGACTAATTTTTAGAGTCTTACTATATATAATGTGTAGTTACTAAACTGTGTGAAAGTCGTTATTGCTTTGTCTTAATTGCTATGTTAAAGACTATATTTTTTTGGTTTCCTGAGTATTTATATGGGTAAATGAATGTCTATTTGGTTTGGTGGGGGGTGTTTGATTGCCAAAAAAATGTGTGAATAGTTCATTCAGTAGGTCTATGAGGTTAAGACTACATGTTACAACAGTTATTTCAATGAGTGTATATGTTTATGGGTGTGGTTGTGATGAAATATTTCTCTCAATGGTACATCTCCATTAAACTTGAAAAAAGGCAGTGTATGTGACAGTTATATCTAATTAAGTGTGCCTAAGACTTAGTGATTGTATGAGTCACTATATGGATAACTGTATACTTGTAATAGTGATTTTATAACACACTTAGTGTGAGTTACTATCTATAAATATGCTTTCAGTTTAGCTTATAGATCCCCTTCCAAACCACTGTGGGAAAAGCATTAGATAATAGTTTTCTTTCAAACATGATTCATGATATCCCAGCTGAAGGCTTTTTCACATGGTAAAATCACCTTAGAACACACCACAATTCCTAAAATGAGTATGGTACCATCAACAAATGATTTATAATGTAACTAAAGTCTTAAAACCTTCTATTAACTGCAATGCTTTTTAATGAGGTGCTATCATGTATGCGTACCCAGCGATTTAAAAAAAAAATTAAAAACATTTGGGCCTGGGGGGTCCTTGTGGGACCCCCTGAGAGGCCTAGGGGGTAAGGGTGCTTCTACCCTGCTCCCTTTGCGTGTTTTGCACCTTTGTTTTTCTGCTTTCCTGTGCCTCAGTCTACTGAGGCACAAGATGGCTGCCAACACTTTCTGGTTTGGAGTGTTGACAGACATTGGCTGCCAATCAGCATACAGCTCGTGCTCGGAATGGTACAGAGTACAGTAAGCTTACAGTAAGCTTACAGTAAGCTGCTATAGATCTATATATTTTTTCTCTTTTGATTTTCTCAGGAACTACTGGAGGGATTTACACCATTTAAACAAAAGGCACTTCTGCGTACCAGTCCCTACAATTTTCCCAAGTTTGGTGTGATTCCGTTCAGCGGTTCGGGCTGTAGCCGTGTCTAAACGTCCTATGGCAATTAACATGGGGAAAACACGTTTTGGGACCCCCCTTTTTTCTCAGCCCCCACTTGACGAATCCCCCCCAAAACTTTCGGGGAAGGAGCAGAACTGAGCTGGCCAAAATTTTGGAAAATTGCACGCAAATTCCTCAATCGACGCCAAAGTTATTCCAAATAGAATGTTGCGGATTTCCTATGGATCTAGGTCCTAACTATATATACCCACTGGCGACCGCCAGTAGGTAATATATATATTTTACGTGTAAATGATTTCATATTTTCTCTTTTACGTTATGGTGGGACAGTTCGCCTACCCACCGCCATTCTTTTGTCTTATTGCTGGTATACTGCTTACTAGTCAGATTCAAGCATGTGCACCTATTTAAAATACAGTACTGGAGAAAAAACAAGTTACTTACCTGTACACTGTGGTTCTCCAGTATTAATATCTTTTATAGACTCACATGCGACCCTCCCTCCTCCCTGATTAGCCTCACCATGTTCACACACATATATATATATATATATATATAACAGGAACCTCCCTCGAAGAGAAAGGAAGAGGCCACACAGGGAATCCAGTAAGGAGCCTTTATTGAAGCAACAGGTAAGCATTATGCATTTCGGCCGGTAGGGCCTTCCTCAGATGCCGCTGCTGAAAAGGAACACAGTCTCACCCTCGTTTAAATGAGTCTTGCAGTCCTCTCATTGGTGAGAAAAAGCGCCATCCCCCAAACATGTGGTCACACACCACGAGTAGCGCAGTCGGCACTACAAGTCCCAAAATTCATCACTGCTGGGACGGTGTTGTGAGGGGCTGTAAAGTAAATCCATGTGGACAGGCGTTTTGCAAGGCGAAGTGCTGTGATCCACGCTACACTTCTTGAGGCTCCTTACGTCCCGCAACCGCTCCGACCCCAGATGAGCGAGTTCTGCCAGGTCGTGAGATGCCTGCAGTCAGACAAAACTCCATGTGCAGTCACAAACCACCTCTGGCGGCGGCCCATGCAAGAACGCGCACTGGGAGGTGGGCTGGCAGCGGTCCAATACCTCGGACAGAGAGAAGCTGCAGGAGCAGGAACCAGAAGGGCTGCCAGTCACTCGAAGGAGCGGGACCTCTTTAACGCGCCTCTGGCAGACGCGGAAAATACAACAGGAACCTCCCTCGAAGAGAAAGGAAGAGGCCACACGGGGAATCCAGTAAGGAGCCTTTATTGAAGCAACAGGTAAGCATTATGCATTTCGTCCGGTAGGGCCTTCCTCAGATGCCGCTGCTGAAAAGGAACACAGTCTCACCCTCGTTTAAATGAGTCTTGCAGTCCTCTCATTGGTGAGAAAAAGCGCCATCCCCCAAACATGTGGTCACACACCACGAGTAGCGCAGTCAGCACTACAAGTCCCAAAATTCATCACTGCTGGGACGGTGTTGTGAGGGGCTGTAAAGTAAATCCATGTGGACAGGCGTTTTGCAAGGCGAAGTGCTGGGATCCACGCTACACTTCTTGAGGCTCCTTACGTCCCGCAACCGCTCCGACCCCAGATGAGCGAGTTCTGCCAGGTCGTGAGATGCCTGCAGTCAGACAAAACTCCATGTGCAGTCACAAACCACCTCTGGCGGCGGCCCATGCAAGAACGCGCACTCGGAGGTGGGCTGGCAGCGGTCCAATACCTCGGACAGAGAGAAGCTGCAGGAGCAGGAACCAGAATATATATATATATTCACTGAAAAAAATGGGTTTTAGAGATGTTATAGTTAGCTGAACATTTCACTCGTCCGAAAACCTTGAAATTCCTCTGTTATAGTTAGTTGTACTAACTATAACTTACGCGCCTGCAATGCACTGCTGATGATGTCACATATTACATCATTTATGACATGGTCAGTGACATCACTGATAACATCACCGATGACATCTCAAATGACATCACTGATGACAACATCCAGTGAGTGTGGTTTGGTTCGATATTTAAATAAGTATTATATATATAGCAATCTGCATTGAAGACTAAGTGAATGTGTAAGTATCTGGATAGAGGATTTAGTAGCACTGTGATTGACTGTCTAAGTGACTAATTTAAAGTGTCTCACTAAATATATGGGATAGGGATTTAACTGTGTGTGTGAATATCGGTATCACTCTCTCTTATTGTGTAAACTACTGCATAAGTTAGTTGGGTGGGAGGTGTGTGACTGTCCAAAGAGGTGTAAAGAGTTGATTTAGTAGGTATATGAGGTTTAGACTGCATGTGAAAACAGTCGATTGAGTGAGTGAATATATTTTTTAATAATATATGTCCAACAAAGTAGAAATATAAAACGCAGTGTATGTGACAGTTGTTGTATATAAATAGGTATACATAAGATCAGTGATTCTATGAGTGACTGTATAGATAAATGTTTACTTGTAATAGTGATTTTATAAGTCACTAAGTATGAGTTACTATCTATATGAATAAATATAGTGATGTTTGTATAAGTGTGTAGCTGACTAAATGTAAGTATGATCAATTGTTTCTATAAGCGAGTAGGATGACTGTATAAGTCAATAAAATGTGTGCTGGTGGGTAATGTTGATATAGGTGTATAAGTATATTTAATAGTTTTCTATTGATCTTTGTCAACATGTATGACTGAATTTATAGGTAAGTGTTTACATGTGAGTGTAGACCTAGGAAACATTGAGTGTTTTTTTAAAACCTTTTATTGGTGTATCAATGGTTTAAGCATGGCACTCTATATTTTATAGTGAGTGATGAAAGGTTATACTAGTGTACGATTAGGTGTATCTGATTGTCAGGTGAATGATGTCATCAGTGATGACATTTGAGATGTCATCCGTGATGTAACTGACCATGTCATGAATGATGTAATATGTGAAAACATCAGCAGTGGATTACGGGTGCGCGAGTTATAGTTAGTACAACTAACTATAACGGAGGAATTTCAATGGTTTTGTACGAGTGAAATGTTCAGCTAACTGTAACACCTCTAAAACCTATGTTTTTTCCGTGAATTTCTAAGGTTTTTTAAATGCTAATTCCTAACTATAACAAACCTAAAACCTATGTTTTTTCATTGAATTTCAAAGGTTTTTTAAATGTTAATTACTAACTATAACATGTCTAAAACCTATGTTTTTTTGAGTGAATTTCAAAGGTTTTTTCAATGACAATTTTTAAATGTATTGTTATATATATTTTTTTGATACTGAATTAGAACTTTTTTTAAACCATTAATTTTTAGATATTGTTTTTAAAATTACATTACATATTTTTAACTTAAATTGAAAGAAAATGTTTTTAAAAATATTGAAATTCTATATTTTTTTATTTAATTTTTATTTAAATATATTTATATTTTCTTTTGAATTTTTTTGGGAGTCGCGCACCCAAAGCGCACCTTTCTCGATTACTGCGCGGAACCTAGGTGCGATTTCAGGATTGTTGTGTAGGATCCACGTAGGGTGTGCGATGGGTGCGCATTTCTCTGCGCGATTGCTATGCGACCGGTACGCAACTTCTGGCGCATCCGCGACATGTACGTATTACGCTACGCGACGCTCGCACGCTTCCGCTTGACGTCATATATGTATTCGGCGCTGTGGATGTGAAACTCCCTCCAAATTTTTTATTGTCTAAAAACATATATATATGTATTTAATATAAATATTAAGGCAGGACATTATCTGAGTTAATCATAAAAATAATATTCTTTTAGTTTTAATAAAGTTATATTGCTTTTAACTGCAGTTTCGAGAAGTCGCTGTGGGTGCGTGCTGCGAGTGCGCACCCTACGCGGATCCCATGTGACCAGAAAAAAGAGATTTGATTGGTTCACAACACTTCCTATTTTAACTATTGAAGGATCCCACCCATTTCAATCACTCTTCTTAGACCTTCCTTGAGAGACGACCTGTGGTAAAAAGAACCGCATTTTTGGGGGATTGCAGACTTGGTTTTTCTCTAACTTAAAAAAATGGCTTCACAAGAACAATCTTCAGAATCTGAACACTCCAATGGAAAGGGATTTGTTCCAGAACCACTGTAGTGTAGTTCCTATATTCCCAATAGGCTCTGCACATTGGAATAGTATATCCTATAGATATGACGTAGGACTGAGGTCGACTAGGTCTCTATCGAATATACTAAACTTAATAGTGAGTGCCAGCTAGCTCAGAGGTCACTAGAAACTTTCTCAAATTCACAAGAAGGGATTAGTTTCTGACAACCGCATAAAAATGACAACTTTGTTTCCCAAGAATAAGAAATGTATCTCTAGAGTCATGGAAACGATAGATAGGTACTTCACTCAGTCAATCTTGCATGCTTCGTTTCACCAGAGGTGTAGAGAAATAGAAAGACTGCATTTTCAATAAAAGGATTTCAGCTTGAAGCAGCATGTTACCAACATTGTTGGATCTTGTTTTCGGACCATTGGATTGCTGCGCAGAGTTTTTCCATTGCTTCCAGATACCATCAGAAAGGCCCTGGTCCAGGCGTTAGTTATCAGTCGTCTCGACTATTGTAATGGTCTCTTGCTGTCAGCTAATGAGGAGGATCTGGATAGGTTACAGGTTGTGCAGAACACCGCAGCCAGGCTGGTTTTAAATGCCCCTCCAAGAACATCTTCAAAACCTCTTCTTGCCAGGCTTCATTGGCTGTCCATCCGCCAGAGAGTTACTTTTAAGATCTGTTGTACGGTCCACAAAGGACTTCATGGTCTGGGTCCCTCCTATCTGGCAGACATGTTTGTGCCGTATGTCCCTTCTCGTGCTTTGCGGTCCAGTGACCAAATGCTTCTCACTGTTCCTAGGATCAAGCGGGTAAGGCAAGGGGGTAAGGCTCTGTCTGTGAGGGGACCGAGGATATGGAATGGTCTCCCGCTCCAGCTTAGGCAGCTAGAAAATCATCTGGCCTTCAGGAAAAAGCTGAAGACGTTCTTGTTCCAGATCTAACCACACAGTTTGAGAACCAGAGTGGAGCCATGGAATTCGTTCTCCTGCAGGTTCAGCAGTCAGATAGCGCGGAGATACTCCCTTGGGATTTTATTCTAGCGCTCTACAAACCCGCAAAATAAATAAATAAATAAATTGAACAGTCTTCTTTCTCATACAGAAGAAATGAACTTCTACAATCGTAATGCAGGTTGCAAAGTATAATGCGTACAGCGTAAACAGTAATATGAAATAATACTGTAAGAGCATTGTATGTAATAACAAAGACTAAAAGTACTCAACTGGTGCTTCTAAAATACGCCTACCCTAATGTACCTAACCTAAGTCTAGTACGAGGGAAGAAGTAAGTGTGGTGTAGCATAGGTTTAGTTTTGTTTGCCAAGAATCTATCCAAGATTTCTCTTAGGATCTAATCAGCTCCGTACCTTGGTTTTAGAATGAAGGAGGTCTGGTATCTCTGTCTCGGGACTCGATTTCCCAACACCCCGCAAGGGGAGTGTGAGGAGGAGCAGGACGGGACCCGTTGTATGGACCAGGACGGCACTTCCTTCTTGCCGTCATGTGGGGACCCGGAACAAGCCAGCGCTCTAGTCTCCGACAGACTTGAGGGGGCGGAGCCAAGTCTCTCTACGGAAGTGAGGGGGATAAGAAAACTGGAAGTAGACCGGACAGTGTGCAGCGTTGGAGGCAGGAGAGCCGAGCACCTGGAGGACTGAGAGGAGAACCAACGGAGAGGACATATCACGGAAGGAGAAGGAGTGACGGATATCGGAGCAGCAGAGGAGAGAACCAGGAGTCGCATCGAAGCAGTGGAGGAGAGTGCAGGGAGCCGCGTCGGAGCAGCGGAGGAGAAAGCAGAGAGTCAAGCCGTGGACAAGGCGAGTGAACATTCGAGCCTGGAGAATGTCTTATACACCACAAGTAAACCCGGTGGGCCGACAGGAGGAGGAGGAGACGCCCCGGGTCCAGGCCCCGCGGTCCAAGGGACGGGCCGCGGCTACAGGCAAGTGCCATTGCAAAGGGCATTTTGGTGGGGTGTTTGGGGAGGCGGGAGGTAGAGCACTCGATTTGGGGAGGCGGGAGGCTGGGCACTTGATTGAGATTGGATTTTGTTTAAACGCTCCTCACAGCCCTCATCCCCACTGATTGGTGAAGGTAGCGCACGTATTTAGGAAAGGCGGAATAGTTTGATTGGCCCCGTTTCTTGCATCCTTTTCTCTTCCCTTCTGAAGCCCAAAGACCCGGGATCCTAGAGAACCACGAGCCCAAGGAGAAGCCCAGCCATCCTGACCCGTTCTGTGCAAGCCGGAAACAGTCAACCAGTGTCCTGAGATCCTGAGGATCCTGCCTTTTTCATGGTGTTATTACTAACTGTGAAAACCTTGAATAAAACAACCAATAACTTAAATCCTGTGGTACCGCCTGTGGTTTGGGGTATTTACATCCCCTGGGTCCCCAGATCCTTACAGGGAGCTTGGAAACACTGGAGCTGGATTCTCAGCGAGAGAAAGGACAGCGTTGATCAGTGCGTCAGCTGGAGGGTCGGCTTCCTTCGGCACTTGCTGTAGCGAGCTGCGTCGGCAAGTAAGATAGTCGAACTGCTCCAAACCACTGTGTCTTTGCTAGAGCAAGTGAAGGCAAATTTATACCTTGAAGGTGCCTAGTTTGACATAAAGTCGGGCATAATAACGTCATCAAAGTATCCCAAGGAAATGGTATTTCTTTGAAAACTCCATGAGTTCTTGGACAAATCAATATTCAAGCAAGGGGAGGTTCCCTAGCAGCTTAAGCCAATTTTCCAAGAAATCGTTGTGGCTTTTCGGAACGGGTGGAAGTAGCCATGCCTGTATTTGGACTGCATGGGCTATGTCTTAATATGGATATGATTTCTATGCCTATATTAGGGCAATGAGAATTGTATCTATATAAGGGCATGAATCAGGAATTTCACTCGGGTCCTAAAACGCTACACAACACCCACTCCACTTTATTATGTTCAATATTTACTAAATTCTAGGTAATCAAACATATCTAAAGCATGATGTATAAGAAAACCTACCCAAAATACATAAGAAATGCATTAAAAAGGGTTGTAAAAAAGAGCAGTTGTGCTGCCTGCATTTTAAAAGCAATGTGTCATTCAAAGCATACAGTATGAATCGTAAACCCTAACTGAATGAATCACGAAATTACATTTATGAAATGGCTCTTAAATACAGAAGAAAGGTCGAGACCATTCCATGGCAGAGTTATAAAAAACTGTTTGAATGTGGACAAGGTCAAATATTGTCTCTTGGTAGTAATTCAAAGAATTATTGTCCTCTATGAATAGTTCTACTTTAAGCAGATTACTTTGTGCCAAAAATAAAAATACGAGTTTGAGAAAAAGGTCCGATCATTAAAAAAACAGAGTTCCAAAGTTAGAAGCTTGTTTTGAAAAATGAAGGTCGAATTCAGAGTCTCTCAGAACACTGCGTGCCAACCTTTACAAGTCAGTTTGATTGTTATGAGAAAACATTACATCTTCTAAGTCTGTGAAGAATTAGTCTATCATTATAGGTGAAAGTTGGATTACCTCGTTAAGAAGGTCAATAGTACACAGATGTGAAGCATTGCCGTCAGCGTCAGACGCATTAGCAGTGCCTGTAGTAGATGATACCTATGTGCCTGTTGTTTCAAGTATCTCACTGGCAGTAAGTTGCGTCTGTGAGATCTCAACGAATGCCGTCTTCAGGATTGGTAGCCGCTGGGGACAACACAGTGCCTGAGCCATTACTGGTACAAGCCAAGTATCAACATCCATTGGCGGGACTGATGGAAGTGTATGTAAGAAAGATGTCCAACACGCATTCTTCTCCACATAGCAGGCATCGTAGAACAGGTAAGATGCAATCTTGCCAGATTGGGCTGAATGACAGAAACCATGTAGTATTCAGCTCCCTTAAACCAGTCAATCCCAGAATTTGGATGATGCGCTCACAACACCTCATCGCCAGAAGAGTGTTCTCTACTGTGAACTGGGTATCGTTGGTGAATTTGGCTTGCCATATCGGAGCAGAAGAAGTAAAAATAGTATTCCTGCAGCGAGTCCCAAAACAAGAGGCAGTCTGCCAAACACGGAGTGGATGAAGTTTGAAAATATTCCCAGGACTGCTTGAAAGGGTGCCAACAGTCCCGAAAAAACTGTCTTAAATACATGTACAATACCACTCGTATCAGACATGTTAAAGATACGACCTAACATTTCTGAGAAATGTATAGGGCAATTTGTTGATAAGAGCGCATGTATCTCTGAAGAAGTCCTTGCAAATTTCAGGTCATACATCTCTCTGGACGAGGTCAGTGGCACCGTTTTTTGTAAAAGAATGGCTTTCATTCTGCTTAAAGTATCAATTCGTAAAGAAGAGATGTTCAGTGAAGGCCATTACTGCGACTCCCCGTCTGTCTTGCTTTTAGGGAACAATACTTGCATACAGCAAGTGACCCTGGTTGACACAGTTACCAGATAGGCTATACCTGGCAACATGCCACAGCAGCTGTGATCATTCAACATTAAATAACTTCCATTAGAAAGCTGCCTAAAAATTGGAACTATCCCTGCAGCCGGAGAACTTTGCAGGTGGCAGGATAAGTTGTTCGAGGAACCATTGCAGGCTCCGTGTAAGTTAATACCCTGACATAGGAGAGAACCGCTTAGTGTATTTTCGCAATGTGTACCACTAAGGAACACTTTTTTCCCCCCACTCCAACAACTGTGTGTATAAGGTAAATCCCAGGATGTCTTGATGTACTCTTTACCCAACCTTTCATACAGGCCTGCTGGCATATGTTTCAAACAATACTGAAAATGGAAAATCGTCACTGGCAAAGTGATTGTGCCATGTATTATCCATTCTGTCGCTGGCTTCTCAGAAACAGTCAATGGTAATCTTTCCAGTTTTTCAATGCTCAGCACCGTATAGTCTGCTCCCCTCTGTGCCAAAGAGATTTTTTTATCTGGAAGGTTAAATACAGAAAACAATGACGTGGTGTTGATTATATGCCAAGGCACATAGCCTGAACGAAGGTTTTGCAACGTCCATCCTAGTAGCATTATAGAACGCAATTGTGACTGTCCATGCTGTAGCATGAGCAGGTCCTGTTCCATTACGTCTATGGCAGAGGATACAATACTGTCCAAAGAAAAAATTCTGGATGACAGAGTCGTTAACCCATTGTCAACTACAGAGAGAGATTTCTCTAAATTAATACGATCAATTCCTCGTATACGTTCTGCAGTTTCTATTTGTGCGATTTTCCATGCTTCATTATAAGCAGCGTATATACCGGCGTATATGAAACGTTTATGACGTGGTTTAGGAGGCCCTTGTAAAAAGTTTCTCAGATCAACGTCATCTTTAAGTAAAGATAAGTGTTGTTTTATCTCTGTTAGTGTGGACTTTTGTAGCCAATAAAGGCACAGTTTTCCTACACTGTATGATGTTACTATCCCTGGATGTTGTCTCTGGACATATCTTGGATCTGGCCTAGTGAATGTTAACCCTTGTGTCTTGTTCAGGAATCTATCTTGACAGTTGTTCGTGTCTGTGGGCCAGATTAACCATTTTTTCCAATCAGGATCAGTTCTGTTTTGTTGTAAAATACTATTTACGTCTACCTCCTCATCTGTAGTGTCTTCACTATCAGGTGTGGGTTTAGGTAGGGACGGTTTGTGTAAATCTTTTATCTTAGCTAAGCCAAGACAAGATGTCTGTTGAACAGTGTAATTTAAAAACATTATTTGTTCAGGGATGATGCAGGCTCGAAATAAGGCTTCTAGTCCCTGCACTTGCCAGTCTTTTGTGCCCCAGACAGTTTTCGTCTCAATGTTGTCTTTCCAAAAGTCAAAACCTAAAGTAGACTATTGAGCATAAAAGGCCGCAGAATAAATTTGCATAGTATTAGTCAACATACTTTTTATTCCGATCTTATTAACATTTTTAAAGTAAAATGTTTCTTAATTGGTGACATTAAAACCTGAGAAGTATGGACATTTTTCACAGAATGTTTTTGAGCTACCCTTTGGTGGCGTTGGACAATGTTCCCATTGGTTATATTTAAAAATATTTCTAGGGTTTGCAAATTTGTGCAAAAATTGATGACCATAATGAATAAAACAATACATTTGTTCATAATCTGATGAACCTTCTAAGTATTCATGATTCGTAAATTTTGCTGACATTTCTAAGTTTGACAAAATTTTATTAACAGTCTCAAAGTCCCAATCATCAGAAAACGTGCTGGGTGAAACAAAGTAACTCAAGGAAACCTTGAATTGGTGTGGAATCTTGAACAGCTCCGCAGGACCAAATATGTCATAATCAGTTCTGTCCCAAGCTATACCACCAGGTATAGGAACAGCTGTGATGTTCACTGATGTAAAGTCTCTTTGTTCACAATGAGATGATTTGTGTGGCTTTAGGAGTAAGTTGATGTTTTTACTTGCTGGGTCCATTTTACTATATCTCCCATTTATAAGCGTTCCCAGAGTTAATACTAGAATAAGCAAAAGTAGGAGGAAGAGTACGCCTAGCAAAATCCAAAGTTTAACCCATGGTGAAATCAGATACGTTTTATCAAGTTGATGAAAAAGTTCTGTTACTTGCTTTTTAAAATGTATTTTTGCTGGCGTCGTTTTAGGCTCACTGGGATCCTCAGAAAACGTATCAAAGTTAATGAAATAGCCAGAGGCAGTACTGTCCAAGTAATGTTGGTATTGCATCAGGATTACTTGAAATCACTGGAGTTACCGGATCTTTTGTCATATTAGTATAGTCAGATGTTATATTATTGTATACAGGTGATTCTTGATGAACTGTTATTTGGGTTTCAAGAGGTACAAGTTCCATGGCTTTGTTGCATAGTCCTTCTTTTCGCACTGCAAATTCTTCAAAGGTGATGAGTCTCTCATTTTGAACCTCTTGGATAGTAGCCAGATTTGGTCGTCTGCTACATCTTTGGAGTCCACTTGGCCTACTACTTATGATCAGCCACATGATGTGGTTTTACCAGGTCAATAGATACAAACCTTTTCTCCTTTCTTCTAGCAAGGGGCAGCAGTAACACTGTTCTTGATCCGTGGACTGCTAGGACAGGTACTGGTTGTCTGTAAGAAGGCCTAAATTCCTTCTTGTCCGCGATCTTTTCTCTGAGTAGATCTGCAATCTGTAGAATCCAGACAGGCATTGCTGGGACAGGTGGTTTTTCTTCACTGGTCGTTGGCTTCTGCAATGTGTTGCTTAGACTTCTTGTTTCATTTAAGTCCTGCAAAACAACCAAACGGTCTTTGATATCAAAGGGCTTTTGTTCTACCACTGAAGTGTGACGATCGAGGTCTTCGACAATCATTATAGTACCAAAAAGCATTTCATATGGAGTGATTCCACCCAGAGAACTTCTTGGCAGATTGTTTATACTACGTTGGTCACTTATTAGATGTTTGACCCACCCGTCACCCGAGCCTAATACCCTAGCTGTTATAGATTGCTTTATGTCCCGGTTTTTTCTTTCCACTACAGAATTTCCCTCAGGATGGAATGGACTTGAATACCGCAATGCAATGCCCATGCTGGCCATGGCCTCCTTGTAAGCCTTTGAGCTAAACGCAGGATCCTGGTAAAAAATGTAGCGTGTCAAATGCGTATGTTCCGATAAAGACCCGCAAATCTTTTATAACAGTTCGGCCGTCAGCCGAGCGCTGAGGCCACATCCAAATGAATCTTGAGCATGAATCCACTGCGATCATGATATATTTATAGTTGCCATCCCTTTGTAAGGGACCACAGTGGTCCAGGTAAACGCACGCTAATGGTTTATCTGAAATTAGAAGGGGCGTCTGCGCAGGACATTTCACTTTAATCTTTTGGCAGATTTCACATTCCAAAACATAGTTTCTGGTTTGTTTCTTCATGCGCGGCCACCAGCATCTTTGTTTTATTAACGACACTGTGGCGGAAACACCAGCATGTGCAGAGGTGAGCCCCTCATGTGCTGCTAAAATTAGTCCTAATCTATGTTCCATGTTTGGAATTACTCTATCCCCCACTCCAGGGATTCGAGCAAACGGAACATTATTTGCATCAGTTATATGTGAGTTCTTGAGTGGAAAGACTTTCGGTAATGTTTTACCGCTGTCTTTGTTGGAAGCGGTGACAGCCCGCATTATTTTGCTGTCTATTTTTGGTTTTGAACGAGTGATTGCAGCTGCAGAAGCCGTTTGCACAGCTGCCTTTGCAGCTTTATCAGCCAATGAATTCCCTGCAACGTGAACACCATCACATTCATGACTCAGTGTATGGATAACGTGAGTCTTTTGTAGTTCTTTTTGTAACTGAAATACTTGTTCCCAAAGCAATTTATGCTTAATTGTACCACCTTTTGCATCTTTGAAACCGTTTTGAATCCAATTCTGCAAATATTCATTGTAAGATTGAACGGAATAATATGAATCGAATACTATGAGTGTGGGGAATTCGCGATCGATATTTTCAAGCGCCATCTTGAATTCTTGTAGTTCAGCTCGCTGAGCTGTACAATCTCCTAGAGATTGAGTTTTAGGGACCATGGGTCGGGATTTACCATGTGCTGATCCGTCTGTATAAATTATACATTCATACGGTTCTAGAGGCAGAATCTCAGTAGGCAGAGGACATTCTTGTTCGTATTGTAGAAATTCTTGTGTCTTCAAATAAGGGTCAAAAACGTATTCAACGTATGTTGCAGAAAGAGAGTTAACCCATTGTATCCATCTCGGATGTAAAGCCTTTGAATTCGGAATGCTTGCTTTCGTCACTGCCTCTAATGCAGGTACAGGTGTAACAACCATTATTTGTTTTCCCTGTGCGAGGGCTCTCTCTTTTGCTACTGCAGTTTCTGTAGAAGAGAATTTCATTTCAGTTTGTGTGTGTGTGATTTATAAGCTATTGGTACTTTTTCGCCCTCGTTAAAGGTTAAGTACGTAAATCCGCATCTTCCTGGAATGATTCGGATTACATGGTTGCGTACATTTACACAAGTTTGTAAATGTGTTGTTGCCAACATGTCCGTTTGGACTGAACGCAAAATTTCTGTGTGTTTTTGAGTCCAATTAGTTGTTTTAAAATCAGGTTTGATTAATTCGTAGAGAGGTTTAACCCTTTCTGCGTAATTTAGAATGTAAGTTCTTCTGAAATTTAGGAAACCTAGAATTGACTAAGTTTTTCAGCATTTTTGGAGGTTGGAGCAGCGCACACTTTTCTAAAAAGTTCACTGCCAGACTTTTGCCTTCACTGGATAGTTCGTATCCTAAGAATAGGATGTTGAGATGGGCAATTTGTGATTTCTTGAAATTGAATTTATACCCTTCAGATGGGAATCCAAGTATTATGGTATTCACTCTGTTCAAGTGCCTATCCAAGTCATCGTCTGTTAGATAGATGTCATCGACATAAGATGCCTCATCATCATACTTTTGTAGTAACTCTGTTACTCTGGCTGAAAATAACCCTGGACTATTTTTGAATCCCTGGGGGAGACGACAAAAGTGATGCTGTATCCCCGTAAATGAGAAAGCGGTCAAATACCTGCTTTCTGGTGCTCTTGGTATGTTAATGTCATTTCAACATCCTCTAAAAGGAGTGTATTCCGCTGGAGGTTCCTCTACTTTGTAGAAGGGGAGCACGTGATACTGAATTAGCTTTAGGGAAGATAATCCATGAAAAGAATACCTCTGGCTGCCGATATTCATGTGCCTCAATGACAAAAATAACCCTACCACCTCTTGATGATAGGCCATTTGCTATAAGCTTTATAGTGATGGTTTTCCTTAGATTTTCTGGGATGATTATAGCATCCCCATCAGCTTCATTAAAGCCTCTAACGTCAAGACCTGGTGCGGCCATATTGCCTGCAAGTCCACCGTTTTCAGTGTCGCTATCCGGCATTCGTTGACTGAAAGTTTGCAGAGCAAGTTTCAAGGAGACAAAGATAAGGTGCACAATATTTTGAAACATTGTATACTTCAACGTTGAACAAATCAAAAACTAATACATAGGATTTTCGTCCTATTCAGTTATGACGCATATTATCTTCTCACCCACTCCAGACGTCTATTCGAGTGTTTACGGGAAAAAGGTACTCTGTGAAAAGCACAACTGAGTTACTCTAGTATCTAGCATTAAATTAGTGCCTTACCAAATGTTGGGCACAATGTAGTGTAGTTCCTATATTCCCAATAGGCTCTGTGCATTGGAATAGTATATCCTATAGATATGACGTAGGACTAAGGTAGACTAGGTCTCTATCGAATATACTAAACATGACAACTTTGTTTCCCAAAAATAAGAAATGTATCTCTAGAGTGGTGGAAACAATAGATAAGTATTTCACTCAGTCAATCGTGCATGCCTCATTTCACCAGAGGTGTAGAGAAATAGAAAGACAGCCGTTTTCAATAAAAGGATTTATTGAACAGTCTTCTTTCTCATATAGAAGAAATGAACTGCTACAATCGTAATGCAGGTTGCAAAGTATAATGCGTACAGCGTACACAGTAATATGAAATAATACTGTAAAAGCATTGTATGGTTTCTAAGCCATAAAATAACATACATAAATAACAAAGACTAAAAGTACTCAACTGGTGCTTCTAAAATATGCCTAACCCAATGTACCTAACTTAAGTCTAGTACGAGGGAAGAAGTAAGTGTGGTGTAGCATAGATTTATTTTTCATTGCCAAGAATCTATCCAAGATTTCTCTTGGGACCTAATCAGCTCCGTACCTTGGTTTTAGAATGAAGGAGGTCTGGTATCTCTGTCTCAGGACTCGATTTCCCAACACCCCGCAAGGGGAGCTTGGAAACACTGGAGCTGGATTCTCAGCGAGAGAAAGGACAGCATCGATCAGAGCGTCAGCTGGAGGGTCGGCTTCCTTCGGCTCTTGCTGTAGCGAGTTGCGTCGGGCAAGTAGATAGTCGAACTGCTCCAAACCACTGTGTGTTTGCTAGAGCAAGTGAAGGCATAATTATACCTTGAAGGTGCCTAGTTTGACATAAAGTCGTGCATAATAACATCTTCAAAGAATCCCAAGGGAATGGTATTTCTTTGAAAACTCCATGAGTTCTTGGACAAATCAATATTCAA
Organism: Lissotriton vulgaris; assembly: GCF_964263255.1. Taxonomy (NCBI): domain Eukaryota; kingdom Metazoa; phylum Chordata; class Amphibia; order Caudata; family Salamandridae; genus Lissotriton; species Lissotriton vulgaris. Next base: position 1,850,640,742 of record NC_141687.1, on the reverse strand, counting down.
GCAAGGGGAGGTTCCCTAGCAGCTTAAGCCGATTTTCCAAGAAATCTTTGTGGCTTTTCGGAATGGGTGGAAGTAGCCTTGCCTGTATTTGGACTGCATGAGCTATGTCGAAATATAGATTTGATTTCTATGCTTATGTTAGGGCAATGAGAATTGTACCTATATAAGGGCATGAATCTGGAAATTTCACTCGGGTCCTAAAATGCTACACAACACCACCACGTCCCCAAAAGTATGTCTCCATTGTCTGGAAATGTTTTACCTATCCAGAGGGACTTAAAAAAGTAAACGCCACAAACGTAACATGCAAAATTTGCAAAGCAGTTTTATCTCGTGGAGACCCCAATTAAAAATATTCTTGTGGCACAGCAAGCATGCTGAAACACTTGCAAAGTTTGCATCCACTAGACCTAGCCAGAGAGGAATGCAGAAGACTGCAGGAGAGTCTACCACCACCACCACTAGTTCCAAACACTTCTGGGGCGTCCACTTCAAGCTCCAATTTGGACATACATCCCCAACTGGCTAACGCAAAAATGCACTGCGTGAAATGCAATAGATTGCTGTGCTACGGGGGAGCAGTCTGTTGATTTAGTTCGCAGGGCACTTGGTAACCATCGCTGTAAGAGTTTTTTTTTATGCCCTAAAGTTCATTGTTTTGTTTGTCTCGTTGACTTTTTTCCCTTTTAAAAAGCCCCCCAAAAATTCGTTCAAAAAATCCACCCAAAAAATCCCACAAAAAAGAAAAGAAAAGTTGTTTTCAGAACTATCCACTCTGGTTAAAAAAAGACCTATATTTGTATGATAGTGTGTGAAAGTTTAGATGAATGTGTGTGTAGTGCATAATTGACTGAAAGAATGCATTTGTGGAGTATGGTGAATGTATAAGTGCAGAACTATAAGGAAGTGCTGCAGCATGACACTGTAAGCTCTTTAGCTACAGTGTCCTGTGGTACTTCCAAAACACTGGGATGCAACATATGTCCATAAACATGTTGCAAGTCTATGCTTCCCTCTGCATTGCTGCTTACACTGCAGCCATCTGGTGACACATGCACCCTTGCACCATGGTGCAAGGATATCAGTGTTGTGTGGAGTTTGTTTTTGTGCAAAAAGACACTCCTTCCTGCACAAAAACAATCAGTGAAGGCATTTTCCTCCTTCAGTGTATACTGTGCATTTTAGCATATATTTCAAAGAGAAAAAATTAGGAGAAATGAAAATAATTCTCCTTGTTGTGCCTTGCTACACCAATTGGAGGATGCTGCAGCATTCACACACATGTCCAGATCTATCACTTCTGATAAATCTGGAGTTGTGTCCTTGTTCTATGAGTGTTCTGTGAAACACGCACAGCAACACCTATAGAATGCCTTTTCAAAGCAAAGTGGTATGTATGATGAGGTCGTATTTACATGGTAAAGAAAAGGTACACAGACTTCACTTTCCTCTCTTTGTAAATATAAAAGAGTGTCTTACGCTATAACTATGTTACAAAAACTGACACATTATTGGTAGAGGATGCTTCTAAATTTGTCCCATAAGTTCTTAGGTATTAGCAGACTGTTACAATAAGAACATATTGCTATGCTAGTTCAATGTTTGAAAAATTGCAGGAGAGTGATAGGAGGTAAGCATAGACTTACGTCTTTCAACATGCTCAAAGAAGAATGATTGAAATGATTGCGATTCTTCAATAGGTACAATGGGAAATATTATGAACCAATCAAATCTTTTTTTTTCAGGTCAAATGATATACTAGAACAGTGAGATTCCAAAACATCATAGGTATAAACTGGGTGTTTTGATGACTGTATTAATACTTTGTAGCTTCTTCCAGATCTGCTTGCATGGTATATAAAGAAATTAATTTGTACTAGGGTTAATGGCTTGGCCAATCCTTAAGTAAATGACTAATAAGTAATTTCAGTACTGCAAACAGAGAACAAGATACATTTATAAGTACTTATGTTTTGGCAAACTGATAGGACACATTTATAGATTAATGAAGGGAAGAGATGGGGCATGATGTGACATGTGCAAACACACTTTGTAACGTGTTTTAATTTAAGGAATTTTGTCTCTTTTAATCCTGAAAGTCCTTGGGCCCTATTAGCCCAGCATACTTTTCTATTAAATACCATACAATTGTGTTGCAGAGAGCTGCACCCTGTATTAGAATCTGTGAAAGAGAAAAAAAGATAGTTATAATATTATATGTTTTACAATACAGCATAATTTTAACATTTTACAAATTATTTTCTTTGCTGTTCTCAGAATATATTGAATCTCACTTAAACAGTAATTTCAATCATACTCATCACATAACAGCGGGCAAAAAAAAAAACAATCAATAAGATTGTTTAAAAAAAACCAAGACTACATCCTCAATAACATACCATATAATGCAAATCACACATATATAAAATGCTTAGTCCTAAGAATTTTTTTTAATGTTAATTTATATACACAGTAAATGTAGTACAGGTAGCATAAGTAAACGAAGCAATGCAATTCCTTTAATGTTGTGTGCTGCCAACCCAGTTGGAGCAGTTACAATACAAGACAAATGTGAGTCCGTTTTTTTCTGTAGTTAACTGGACATTACTTTAATTAAAACACTTTTTCCCGTTCCAGATTGACCACTGACATACTTTCGGATAGGTTGAAATGATCTGCATGTACATTCTTTCTTTTCATGAGGTAATCCATGCTCAATCTTTTCTCTCACTTGCTGATATATTTCTTTCTGTTCAACCTTTAGTTGTTCTTCCAAGTTTGCTAAGTCCATAATATCTTCATGAGCTTGATACATTACTGTTTCCACCTCACTCATGGCAATTGCTGCTACATTTTCAACAATTGGTTGTCCTAGTGGATCTTGACTCAGTGGAGCAGAAGTTTGACTGTCTTGAGAACTGTCTCCAGGAATCTCAGTTGCAATAGTAGCTTCTTGATCAATTTCATCGTTCAACATTTTCACATAATTTGCAAAAACAGTACATTCTATAGTATCTTTACAAGCATTAAGGGAATCTTCATAGCTCTGAAAATCTCCTAGTAATTCCAATTCTGAATGCCACAGTTTGAACAGTTGCAAAAAGGCTAAATAGTAAAATTCTCTTTTATCAGCAGTGCCGCAACTCAATTTTATGTGATTAATAAAATTTCCTTTCCTTTGTTTCACCGAACATACTTCGGAACCAATAACTGCATATTTTCCTTCATTGATGTTTTCTGTAGTATTTCGTTTAAAAGTGTAGTTTTGCAGCACTTCATAGAGACATATGTTCTCAAGATGATGACTTCTATTTGGATAATATGTGTCCAGAATTTCTGTACTTTCTGGATCTTTTTCTGCTAAATATTCGATTTCTTGAACAGATTTAAATACCCGATTTCGAATTGCAGCAAGACCCAGACTCACCCAAATGATTCTTCTAGATTTGGAGTATAGACTTGCAGATGATAACCGATCTGAGCATTCATATGCTCTGATTTCTCGATGGGATAGCATCTTCAAACTGAAACTGTATAATTTCTTACTTAGACTCTTCTCGTGAGAAATCTCTTCCCACATTTCTTTCAATTCCATATTTTCTGATTTTGTAATGTAGGACGTTACATATCGAGCAACAGCAATGGAATTGTCCTTAACGTACTGAATATCCATGTTAGCATTCCACATTGACAGAATAACCGGATGGTAATCATTTATGTATTTGGATTCTTCGCTTCTTCTCACATTGTAGGTATTTTTTGGAGACTTCCTTGTGATGGTATGTCCATTAGCTGACATAAAACTGTTTACTCTACCTTTGGATATTACAGGACGCGGAAATCCAAAACGACATTTGGTATAAAACTTTTCCTTAGACTTGTAGTCAACAGTATTTTTCACATTGATGGCTTTGGAATCGTAAGGCTTGTTGTCTTAAGTTGTTTTCTTCTGTGCTGTTGGGTATAGCACATGTGGGATATTCTTCAATAAAAGACAAAACAGTATCATCCGAATCTGTTCCAAATTTGGGGGCATCCTTGGTCCATATTAGCATATGTATATGAGGAGCACCTTTTGCTCGATACCCCTTTCTCCAAAAGAAATCCACAACTTCTCCAAGAGGGGGATTTTTTTATTGCAGATAACAGACAACATAGCTTCAAATCTATGATTGAAATATCTGTATACATTAACTGGATCCAAAGAGCACAATTCTCCAGGTGTCTTGTATTCAATATTTTTTATATTCTAATTTGCCTCTCCAAGAAATTCAAGTAAATCATCCCAAGCGTATTCAGCAAAGCTTAGGGCAAGGAACCATGTAGGAGTTCCTAAGTTCCTTAGCATACATTTAAGTTCTCCATGACAACGATACCAATACTCATTAGTGCCATGCTGACATGCCATCAGATTTATCAGCTGAGATTCTAAAGGATCATCTCTCTGGTGTACTTTATCTATAAAGTCCTTTGCAGAAAAATTTTGCAAATGTACTCCTGTTTTCAATATGTGATTGATTGCATATGAAAGTCCAGACAAGTCATTCTCAAACAAAATATGAAATATATATGGGATACATTGTAGAAATCTTGGCTCTTCTCCATACAATCTTGTTGTCCGATATTCAGATGCAGGTATCTTCACAGGCCGTTCATAATATCGTCCTCCTTTTCATGTTGGGAATAACTGCGGAAAACAAGGAGCATCCAAGCTTTCTTCCCATACACTCATGGGACTTCCCTTCTCTTTTTTCATTTGGAATAACTCAATAGTATTCCCCATCACTTCTTTTGAATGAAGTGGATGTACACTTTAATGATCATAGACTTCTTCACTTCTGGACATGTCCACTTTTTCAATTTGTCCACTTGACGTTTCAGTATCTTCTGCTAAAAGTATTTCTTCTTCTCCCATATACACATTTTTATAGTACTCATTATTTTTTATCAGATACAAAGTTGCCTTTTGCACTTTTCTAACATCCACTAATTCCTGCCAGATTTTCTTACTTTTAGTAGGCACGCCATTAACTAGAATAACTAGGGGTTCATTTTCTACACACTCTACACAACATTTTTCTTTAAATATAGAAGTAAATATACAACTCTTCCTTTTAATTCTCTCTGTAAATCTAAAGGAGGCAATTTACCTGTTTTAGGCTCCATACTAACAATAGCCTGAAATGGGTGCAGACATTGAATGAAAATAGACTCATAGGTATTTAAATCTATCAGTTCAGGAGGAACAGTTACCAACTCTAGATTAATATGGACAGCTCTAGCAGGCATTTTGTTCTCATCTAATTTATTATAACAATATTTACAAATACGCTGATCAGAACCCAAATCAAAACAATTCTCTACCAACAAATAAGTTGCAAATTCCTTCCACATATTATTTTCTCTCTCACTTTTTAAATACAGATAAACTCTCCTAGTCTGATATTTATAAATACAAGAATAATTTGGCCTTTCACCTGAAATCACCTTAAACTTTGTAATTTCTTCCTCAAAATTTCTGGTAGTACTATGTTGCACATTCTCTTCAACATTTTCTTCTATTAATGTCTCAGTTTCTGCACTCTCTTGTTCAGGACCAAAGTAACAAAACTCAATGTCATCACAAATCTTCTTCACATCTGAAACTGACCCACTTAAAAAAGCACTGTTCAACTCATTTAATTTCAGTGCTGGACTTTTTGCGGAATACAATCTTCTGACTAACTTCTGCATTTGAGTATGATGTACTGCTAACATCCTGAAATGGTGAAAGAAACTTTGACATACTTTCCTAGAAAGTCAAGCCAGGGAATGACCGTGAAAACCAGTATTTTTTCTCACTTTGCAAGGGTCTAGTCCGTGTAACATCTTTATCTTTTGTTTAACACTTTTTTTTACTGTATTGTCATAAGAAATTGTGTATAATATCAATCGATTCTTGTCGTACACTACAAATACTACTGCAATCCCAAGTGTACACTGGAACCTTAGGACATATGCCTAGAATTGCATCAGCTAACACTTCTTCTGCATTTCTGGAAAGCATTTTCTCTTTTTCAATTGGACAACCAGTTCTATCCTCATAAGCTCGACCACTGGTATCAACTGCTTGCAATAAATCATTGGTCTGAAAATAACTCTCTTCATTAAAGAAAAACTCTGAACTTGAACTGTGTTTCCATTCCCCCCCCAAAAAAAATCACAAAATTAGTTCTGTTAATTACTCTTTTCCTCTTACTTTTGGCCTTCATTAAATGGATTTGTTTATCTAGTGATCGAATTCTGTTTAGCACTAAAATAAATAGTTTTCTTTTGACTTCAAAAGCCTTTGCACACAATGGATTCAATATACTTCTTTTTATAAAATAGTGCTCTTTTTCTGTATTTTTTCACCTCTTTCAGCAAGTTAAGAACTACTCTATTATAAAAACAATTTTTATGAATTTCTTTATATTGATTTTGCCTTTTACCATACAACGAATCTTTTGACTTCAAAATTACTTTTTTTCCTTTCCTATTACTCTTATATTTTTTTCTGGTTGAATCTTTGTCACTAGTTTCCACATTCTGCACACTATTTATGGGCTTTGAAAGTTTTTAATAAAATCCTTTGTTATCTTACCAGAAGATTTTTTCTTTCTACCCACATCATGTTGGTCATCCATTACTTGTTGAATTTTCTTCAAATAATTGTGCTTTAGGAGTCCTTTTCTCTGTCTTGATTTTTCAAGCATGATAACTTTATTTCAATGATGATAAACAATATCTGTAAAAAATTAACATAAATTAATGTATTTCAATACATTTATAAATTATACTTTTCTATAACAATACCAACACACTCTATGTAAAAAAACATTTAACCACTTTCTTTTAATATTATTAATCAAAATAGTAATTCAAAGTGTATACATAACTGTATAGGGATACAAACACTGATATAGTGTTTGTAGCAATGTATGGATACTGACAAAGGAATTGTAGGCCTAAAACAAAAGTGTGTAGGTATTTAGATGACGACATGCATAGTGCATATGACTTCGTACCACTCCAAGTGCTAAGGCCCTGGATCACTGCGTGAGTACTTATGTACTAATTTTAAACCACATATCTGTCAGCAAACACATGAAGGGGCATATTAACAAGAATTCGCGATAATACCTGCAAAGCACACCTAGCGCTGATTATCCTATTGTCAGCTATCCCTGGATTGCATTGCCGAGCCAGCGCACTATTACCAATGCATATTCCAAAGTCGATAACAAATCCAGCTAAACCGGCGATAAGCACGAATATCGAAGAAAATACAGCGATAACTTATGTTCGCAAGTGAAAAGCTTCTTAATATAACAGTGTAGACTTAACATGTCAATTCACCTCCCATATTAAGCATGCTTAAGTCAACTTCAGAACACGCGTTAGGATCCAACCAAAACCGCGGTTAGCGTGAGTTTTGCTATTGCTCCTAAAATCCACGGAAATACAACACTGTTGTGGTAGTACCCTCCTCCATGTTCTTTTTTCATAAGAACACCTACCTTGCCTCAGGGAACAACTACATTGCATGTCATTGGAGATGCGAGGCAAGACGTTAACAAACCGGCTAGTAACATGCGTTAATGCATGTTAGCGAGGCGTTAGCAAAGCGGCTGCTAACATGCATTAATGCATATAAGCTCTGCATAGTAAATAGGGTGATGTAATTTTTGCTGCATTTTTAGCTTTCAAAGCCAAAAATGCGGCAAAATGCCCTTGTTAATATGCCCCAATGTCATTCTAGACAAAAAAGACTACTCCCTTCACTTTAGCAGGAGAAACACATTACTCTTATTAAAAACAAAGGCAACGCATACAACCCCTCTCAAATTAAGAACTAAGTCAGTCACACAAGAATTTCTTAAAAAAAATCTCTGTACTGCACTAATCTTATGAAAACCAAAAAAATGGCAACATTTCCCTCTCATTCTGCACACATATACATGTAAATATCAAATCACATTGCTTCCCACATTAATTGAAAAGCTAACACACATTTCTATTGGTTACACATTTCAAAACTTTCAAATTGACATATGTTTGAACCCTACCCCCAATCTGCTCACTGCCTGTTACCATTGTAACAGTTCATGGAACACTCAAATGAGCACACTGGTCACAAGTTCAGCACACAATGTTGCTAATCCAAACAGCAAGTGTGCTTGACTTTTCAAAATATCAGCTTATCGTATATAATGTTCCTTTCAAACAGTTTTTGTTAACCAATAAGAAATATGCTTTTAAAAAAGAGAAACATGCACCCTCATTTTCAATCTACAGTGTTCTCAAACAGCCAATCATTTCTCTTCTTTCTTCAAAACTGCATCTTATCCACCATTTAAGAAAAAACGTACTTTTCAAACTGTCATTTCACATACAGACACCTTCAGAGGGCATCCAGACCTCCTTTCAAGATGCTTAGAGTGTGGATTGTGGGACACAGCTATATTTTCTGGAGGCAAAGGTATGCAGAAAACAAAGGCATTGACAGTGACCTAGCTTTGCCAAATGTAGACATTAAATGGATTGGACAGAGAGGATTAAAGTGACACCAATTGATGCCATTGGTTAAATCCTTATTGCATCTCCAACACCCTGACCTCATAATTGTGCACTGTGGTGGCAATGACCTAGGCACTTTGGGGTAGGTCTGGAAATGCATATGAAGGACACCTTTGGAGAATTGATGTCACTTTTCCCCCAAACTGCCTTTGTCTATTCTAACATATGCCAAGGCAGAAATGGAACTGGTCCAATCAATTTTGTCCACAGATTGAGAAAGCTAGAAAACATGTCAATAAATTGGTTTCTGCTTTTCGCCGAGATTATAGGATGGGGTCCATTTACCACAACAATCTGCGTTTTAATATGGACGACATCTACAGGAGAGATGGTGCACATTTTCGAGATGAGGGTAACAGAGTCTTCTTAATCAACCTTAGACTCTGCATCGTTACTTACTTGTAGGTACCAAAATCTCTGAATAAACACAAGGGCTCTTTTTAGAGTCACCTAAAATCTAAACACATAAGCTTGAAATATATCTGAAAAATATTACTTTCTTTTCCTTGTAGTCGCACACCCAACGCGTTCACACCAAGTAGCCGTGATGGGAGTCTCGCACCCAGTGCGTGCACATCATGAGCCCGCGCTGAGTGTGAAACTTCTAATTTCCCCCTAAAAAAAATACCACCTATCACTAATTTCTATTCTCCTCGAGAACCCCATCCCCCGGGGCCTATATGCAACGTTAGGGACCGTGGGGGGAGCCTCAATGCCCCACACGGTCCCAGACTACTCCCCGCGTCCTTCGGGAGCTGGCAATGCTTTTCCACACGGCAAACTGCAAACATGCAGCTCCCCATGTGGAAAACCAATCTTGTTTCCATATTGAAACAGAAAATCCAAACAAAGATTGCTATGACAGGGCGGGAGACTCAGCTCCGCCCTGCCATAGCAAACAGCAGTGTCCGCGGGGTGGGCACCGCAAGACACTGCAGGAGTCCCCCTGGGGGGGTGGTGCTCACCGGGACCCTCAACGACTCCAAGAGGGACGGCCACGCGGCCCCCTCCCACAAGATAAAAAGCCCCGGAGGGTGGTGATCCCGGGGCTTAGAGGGATCTTTGAGCCCCCCCACCCATTTCTTTGAAAGTCCCAAAGAGTAGCGGTCTCCGGGGCTGAAGAGGGCCTTTAAGCCCCCCCTACCCAAGTATTTTACTGGGGGAGTACCTTTGAGCCCCACCTGTTTATTTTGTAGCACAGAGGAATGGCGGTCCCCGGGCTACAGGGCCCATCTGGACCCCCATCAAATTTAATATTTTAGACCCCGGGATTTGGCCCCCACCGGTAGCTAATTTTTAAACAAGCACAGGAGCCCGCGCTTCGATTTTTTTTGTTTTACGGCAGATCCATGCACCCTGCGCACATTTCTCAGTTTTTTCAACAACAAAAAATAATAATATGGGGGCCCTGGGGGTCCTTGTGAGACCCCCTAAGCAGGTCTAGAGGGTCAAGATATTGCTAACCTGCCCCCTTTGTACATTTTGAACACTTGTTCCACTGAAGGACACAATATTTTTGTTGGGACTACCGGGACCACGATGCTTCGCCCCATTGGGGGTGGGCTTAAAGAGGGCTTCAAATTTAAAGCAAGTGGGACAGACCTGGAAGTGCCCGATGTCAAAGCAGTTAATTCCCGTGATCAAGGCTCACGCTGAAACGCGTAGGGAAAGTGCTTTTTGGTTCGTGCATCCAGTAATAAAGGAATTGCCTATGTTCCTGTGCAACTCGCTTCCTGGGGCCTCGTGGAAAGGTGTGTTTGGACATATATATATATGTATATATTTAACTCCTCATGCCCCGGTAAAGCCGCCGTCTACCTAATCAGCGGGTATGTCTTCGTTGTAGGACCACTGAAGGCACGGTCCTTGTAATATTTGTCTCCGTTCCCTCGTCGACACAAAGGATAGACAACACCACGTTATGGCCACAAGTTAATTTATTGTGACAACTGCAAACTGACGCATTTCGCCTGACCCGCAGGCTTGATCACCATTAATTTTGTGTTTGCTTAACGGCCATTTTAAACCATTAGAGCATATTAAACATCATCACGTGATAGGACTACAAAGTAAGTGTGTTGGAGAACAGACTCGTAGTTTTTTAGTACATTTAGGCTTGTTAACATCGGCTTTCAGCAAAAACATATTTCATTATGAAAAGTCTTTACATACAAAACATTTGTTATTTTAAAAGCCAAATGTAACGATGCGTTATTAGTTGAAAGCAATACGTCCTCCTGCCGTGTAATACACTAGCATAGAGAGGTATGCTTCCGGATCGGATCTCCGTCACAACGCCCAACTTTATTAGAGCGCAGTGAATTTACACAGACATTCCTGACATCGGTTCATATTATCTGCCGATCCGCATATTTTAAAAGGTTACGAATTGTGGCCAAGTGGGCAAATGTTCTGCTCTCACACATCAGCGAAGAAGACGATTACAAGCAAAGTACACACCGCCTCCAGCATACAATGCACCTAAAGAAAACATCCAACATTAGTTTTACAGATCTCTCACTTCAAGATGCATTTGTTACATCTACAATACTAAACTCTCGACATTGTGCATACTCAGAAAAGCTAGCAATTTCACATTTTGTTTGTTCCTAATAGAGGTATGGTCTATAACGCCCAAGTGGGCACAGTTTATGCCCTGTTGTCTCCTGCGCTATTTACAAAAAATAAAATTAAAGTGCAAAAAGTGATAAAGTGTAACACATTCTAAACACCAAAACAAACATTTAAAACCATTTCATAGGAAGCTGCCTTATTTTTGCTTGTTCTTATACTGTACTTCTGATTTTTAATCAAAGGTGGGTAATTGAATCCTCCTCTGCATTAAGCCCCATCGGAGCCCTGGTATTAAGTTCAATGATATAGCACGATTCAAGTCTTCATAGTTTCTTCTCTCGATTGCCCCTACGCATACTCGGAGCAACACAGTCAATAACAAAGTAGCTAAGGCCTGCTATGTTTTTATCATGGTGTGAGGCAAAAGGCCTTGCTACAGGGTAGGTCTTGTCGCCATTACGTATGGCCATTAAGTGCTGTAAGATTCTAACATGGGCTGGGTGAATGGTACTACCCACATACTTCAGGCCACATGGGCACTGAAGTATGTACACCGCAAATTCTGTCTTGCAGGAAAAGAAACCTTTGATCTTTTTCTCTCTGTTTGAAAGGCCTAAGGTATACGTGTAGGTATTTATGCCATGCTTACAGGCCTTACATTTTGTACATTTTATGAAGCCTGGTTTACGTTTCAGCCACTTTGATCCTTTCCCTTGTGTATCCTTTTGTGGGAGCATGTTGGAGACTAGCATTTGTTTAAAGGAGCGGGCTTTTCTAGATGTAATCGCCGGTTATTTCTGCACTAGCGAGTTCAAAACAGGGTCATTACAGATAAGATGCCAGTGCCGATTAAATATGCTCCTAACCTGTCTGTGTTGTCTGTTGTAGGAAGTGATCACTCTTACTTGGCTTGTCTGGGCTTTAAGTTTGTTTGCTTTGTTTGTCTTATTAAACAGGATATCTTCTCTGCTACGTAACTTTGCTTTGCGAATTGAACTTTGCACATTAGCGTGTGTATCCGCTCTTTTCAAAACGTGAGCCCATTACTTGAAGTTCTGATTCTAGTGTGCTCTGGTCACTACAGTTTCGAATTGCTCTTAGACTTTCTCCATAGGGTATGCTTCTTATTAGATTTTGAGGATGGAAGCTCCCTGCGTGGAGCAGTGTTTCCCGCTGTCGGCTTTCTGTACAATTTTGTATGGAGTTTGCCATTTGCCACATATACTGTTAGATCAAGAAAATTGACTTCACTTTTGCTTATAGTGCTGGTAAATTTTAAGTTATGATTATTAACTTGAAGTCTCTTAATAAAATTCTTCCGACCCTTTCCACACGACAAAAAAGTCGTTGATGTATCTACTTCAGTGTAGTATATTATGTTCCCATTCTGCCTGGAATTCCGCACGGACCACCTGCTCCTCCCACCAGCCCATGTACAAATTCGCATAGCTGGGGGCAAAGCAGGTGCCCATTGCGGTTTCGCAGACTCGATTGTACAGTTCGTTGTTAAACAGAAAAAAGTTGTGCTTTAGGCAGACAGATATCATTGTTAGCAGCACTTGTGTATGTGACCAGAGCTTAATTGGCCGACCTTGAAGAAAGTATTTGATGGCATTAAGTCCATCTTCATGTCTAATATTGGTATATAGCGTTGTCACATCTATAGTTACCAGTGATAGATCATCTTCCCAAGGCAAGTCATAGATTTTTTGAAGAAAATCACCTGAGTCTTGGATGTAGGACGGGAGTTGTCTCACTAATGGACACAAAAATGAATCTATATATTTTGATGTATTCTCAAAAGCTCCCCCGATGGCCGAAATAATCGGCCGACTTGGCCGATTTTCTGTGCTTTTATGTACTTTAGGTATTAAATAAAGTACTGGAGTGACCGGATTGAATACTTTGAAAAATTGGAACTCTTCACGAGATATTAAGCATTGAACATACCATTCATGCAGTTGGTTATTATAACAATCAAAGCTGTTCCGCATATCTGCCTCAGCAACTTTAGTGTAATTGACCCTGTTGCTGAGTTGCTTATACGCCTCATCAAGATATTTAGTTCTATCCCACAGGACGATGTTCCCGCCCTTGTCTGCATCCCTAACAATACAGTTATTTTGAGACTTTAATTTAGAAATCAAGGCAGAAAACTCTTTCTCTTGTTGTGTGAATTTTTTATGTTTAACACTCGTGCACTTCTCTAGATTTTTCAAATCATTGGTAACCAGTTCATTAAAGATGTCCACAGAGTCTTTGGAGCTCATAGGGATAAATCTCGAATTTGGCCTAAAGCTTGTGGGAGCACTTCCTCCAATATCAAATTCTTGCTCCCTGGCCAATTCAAGTGCCATTGTAGTAGAAACATTTTGACTCGGTTGATTGTCCATACCAATATTCAAAACTTCATCCAGATTATCAGATTGTAGTTGATCAATTCCTCTCAAATCTAACATTAAATCCATGTCAGCTACAGACAGATTGTCTCTTTGGTCCGGGTTACGTCTGTATCACAGAATCGCCAATTCTTGATTTCAGATGACTTTGCGCAAAATGCTTTTTAAGTTTCAGGGATCTTACGAACTTAAAAGTATCTATTCGAGTACTCACATAATTGATGGTGGACAGAACGATAGACCTAATTTCAAGATTTGTTGTTCTTTTTCAGATAGGGTGACATCCGTCAAGTTTATAATTGTAGCATCCTGGTTTGAATCTTCCCCGGGTACTAATGCCTCTCCCGGCTGGCGCATTCCTGTTGGTTTCTGCGTTTCCGCCTTTGCCTTCTTTGCCTTTGCCTCTGCCTCTTAGTTTTCCTCCGTACATCACTGGTTGTCTGGGATGGAGGTTGAACCTCCTCTCTTCTTCTAAAAAAGCAAATTCATCAATGACAGAGGGGATTGGCGTAACTCCATGTCTGTTTTGCCCTTCTTCTAGGTCTGTGTCCACTTCTGAAGATTGTAAACTACTCAGCTTGTGGTTGAGCTTTATTGAATTTTGGATCTAACCTTTGCATTCGAACTTTTTAGCAAAGGTATAAATCTGTCCCCATTCGTAGTCATTCTTATCTCTGCTAAATTATTGCGCCTTTCTATCTTTAATGGTTGTTTCTAGTTTTTTGAGTCTTTCCATCATTTCTTTTTTGTACTTAATGATAGGATCTTCATCAGTCTCTTTATCCAGCATCTCCAGAATTTGCCCAATCTCTTACAGCATTTTCTGCCTATCAAGGTCAGCATACTTAATAAGTATAGCTAACATTCTCCTTGATGAATCTTGGTTGTATACATATATATTCACAGAAAAAACCATAGGTTTCAGGGGCGTTATAGTTAGTTGGACATTTCACTCGTACAAAACCATAGAAATTCCCCTGTTTTAGTTAGTTGAGCTAACTATAACTTGCGCGCCCGCAATGCACTGCTGATGACGTCACATATTACATCACTCATGAAATGGTCAGTGACATCACTGAATATTAAATGTTTTATATATGTATATCTGAAGGTTGATGGAAGAATAAATGGGTATATAAGTGTCTAAATAGATGATTTTGTTTGTAAAATTGATTGTATAACTGAGTGATTAAATGTATTTTAGTGAATACATGGGTTAGTGAGTAATGTTTAAATATCTGTATGAGTCTCTCACGTTGTGTATAAGTGGCTGCGTGGGTTGGTGAGAAGCTACATGAGTGTCTATATAGGTTATTAGTTGGTTTTTTGAGTATCAGTATGAGTGTCTGATTGTATGGTTCGGTGGGGGGGTATTACTTAGTGCATAGATGCATGAATGAGTGACTCACTGTATGTGTTGAAGACAGCCCATGTGCAGGACTGTATGGGTGGATGAGTGTGTGTATGGATATGTTAGTGAGTGAATGCCTGTCTCAATATTGTCTTTATGAGTAACTACATATGTTTTAAACTAGTATATGTGAGTATCGGTGTATATAAGTGAGTATATGTGAGAGTGAGAGATTGGAAGAGTACCTGTTTAAATAAGTATGTGTTTCTATAACTGATTGTTTAAGAGAGTAAGTAGTTTCTGTAGAAGTAAGTATGGTGGTGTGTGTATAACTGTATATGCAAGTAAACAGATGTTTGATACTTTGTTTGCATGTGTGACTATGTGTGTGAGTAACTCTATGGATGAGTGGCGGTGTGTAACAGGATGTATAGGTGTATGAGTACATATGACGAGTGAGTACGTGTACGAGTGACTGTACAGGACTGTTGGTGAATGAGTGGATGCATGTATAGATCTTGGAATTACTGAATAGGTGTGTTGTAACTGGTATTGATGGGTATGTCCATTGTTTTGAAAATGTTAGTTTCTATTTTTGAGTGTGTGTATCAAAGGTTATATTGGGTGAGAGGAGGTCTGTCACTCTATCACAAGGATAATGTCATTAGTGATGTCATATGAAATGTCATCAGTGATGTCACGAGTGATGTCACTGACCATGTCATGAGTGATGTAATATGTGATGTCATCAGCATTGCAGGCACGCAAGTTATAGTTAGCTCAACTAACTATAACGGGGGAATTTCTATGGTTTTGTACGAGTGAAATGTCTAACTAACTATAACACCCCTGAAACTTATGTTTTTTTCAGGGAATTTCTAAGGTTTTTTAAATGCTAATTTCTAACTATAACGTGCCTGAAACCTATGGTTTTTTTTCAGTGAATTTCAAAGGTTTTTTAAATGCTATTTTCTAACTATAAGGTGCCTGAAACCTATGGTTTTTTCAGTGAATTTCACAGGTTTTTTAAATGATAGTTTCTAACTATGCCTACAGAGGTAGGACATTTGATGAGAGAAGAAACAACGCACAGAAAGAAATAAAAAAATGCAGAAATAAGCAGCAGAAGTCCACAAAGACAAAGAAAAGTGCAGGAAGAAGAGATGTACGGAAAGAACCAACAGAGGAGCAGAAAGTCCTCCTGTGCCCACAACTTTTTCAGACGGGTACTGGTAGTAACTGAATCTGACTAACCAGGCCTAGAACCAGTGCTATGCTAAAAGACACTTAGAATACAGTGAAAACACCTACATACACTATGGAACACTATGCGTTGGGGTACCCCTGTGATTACCATGACCTCCTCTGTTAGACCCTAGTACATAATAGGGCAGGGGGATTAAAAATACCTCTTAAAACGCACCACAGGGCGTGTTTGCACACTGGTGAAGGGAGAGAGGGGCCTGAGCTAACATGTGAGTAAACACGCCCTGTGGCCGTTTTAATTTGGGGGCTAAAGTCCCCTTGAATCCTGAGTTTCCCTTTGGTTCAACTAGCCCACCAGGTATCTCCAGTAAGCGCCACAGAGCTGTGTTGCAGAGAGGTGTAAAAAGGGGCACGGCCTGGACCACCTCTCTGCAAAGCAGCGCAGTGGCACTTAATGGAAGCTCCTGGTGGGTTAGTTGGCCCCCAGGAGCCCTCAGGATTGAAGAGGAATTATTCCCCCAACTTAAAGGCGCCACAGGGTGTGTTTGCACACATCACCTCAGGCCCCGTCCCCTCCCTTCGCCACTGTGTAAACAAGCCGTTTTCCCTAGGGTCCAACTAGCCTACTAGGTACCAACTAGCCTACTAGGTACTTCCAGTAAGCGTCATAGACCTGAGTTGCAGAGAGGCCTCTGAACACCTCTCTGCAACGCAGCTCCCTGGTGCATACTGGAGGTACCTAGTGGGCTAGTTGGCCCTCAGGGACCGTCAGTATTGAAGGAGAATTAATTCCCCAACTTACAACTCACCAGGGGGCGCATTTGCACAATGACCGTCGGACATCTCAGGGGTCTCGAGGGAAACCGGAGGGAAGGAGTGTAAGAAGCTGTCGCAGGAGTACCAGATCTGCCTCCGGATTTAAATATGGGATGCGTGCGTCTGGGTGGAACCAAGTATATGCGTAGCAACACTGCGCAACTAAATAGTATAAATACAAATCGGGGACACCAAGCCAACCTCTGTACGTCGGCAAAGTCAGGATCTTCCAACTGACCCGGGTGTCTTGTCCCCCCCAAACCAGGTGCAGCAGTATGGAGCAAAGCTGCAAGAAAAAAGTCTTGGTGAGGGGGATGGGAATATTATTAAAATAATACAAAAAGCGGAGCAGAACTACCATCTTGATAACAGCAATTCTACCTGCCATGGATAAGGGCAGTCGGAGCCATTTTGTGACCTGTGACCCCAACGATCCAATAGTGCTGCCATAACTAAGGCGGATTAACGAGGTATTGTCGAGATGTTTGTGGACCCCGAGATATTTGACTGAATCGTAACAGCCAGGCACTGCCAGGGTGTGGTGCTAGCCGTAAGGGGGAAGATAACGGACTTATGCCAATTAATGTGAAGGCCGGAGAACTCATTAAGCCGGATGATTTCCCGAATTAAGGGGGACAGATTGACTTGGGGCATTCGAACACATAGCACCGTGTCATCTGCATACATCGATAGCAATAGAGGGCCTGCACGGAATTGCAGACCACGCTGCAGGTGGTTTTCCTGGAATTGCCGAGCTAAGGGATCCATGGCCAAAATGAAAAGAAGAGGGGAAGAGGACAGCCCGGCCGTGTGCTGCGTGATAAGAGGAAAGGATCAGACTGCGTGCCGTTAAGGTGAAGCCGGGCCTTGGGCTTAGTATATAATAGGGCAACTGTCGCGATAAAACACTCCGGCATGCCCATACGATGCATAATTGAGAGGAAAAAGGGCCATTCAAGAGAGTCGAACGCCTTTACGGCATCGAGCAAAATAGCGGCAGCAGGGGTGGAGGGCTCAATTCGGTGTAATACTGTAAACAACGTCCGAAGATTAAGAGAGGTGGACCTGTGAGGAACGAAGCCCGACTGTACCGGGGATTTAATGAATTCCATCAATTATGATAGTCTGATGGCAATGACTTTGGCCAGGATTTTATAATCCAGATTCAACAGGGATAGCGGTCTGTAAGAGCCACAGAGCATGGGGTCTTTTCCGGGTTTGGGTAATAAAATAATCACCGCCTCTCGAAATGTTGGGGGTAGGATACCCACTTCAAGAGCCTTGGCGTAAACTTCCACTAAACGTGGCACTAATATGTCTTTATATGCTTTATAAAAGTCAGCAGAGAAGCCATCAAGACCAGGAGCCGAGGATGGTCGTAATGCATCGTTAGCCTCGACAATACTATCGGGAGTGACGGGAGTCAAAAGAAAGTCCTGCATGTACCGTTCCAGATAAACCAGGGCCACCTCAGATAAATAGGACTCTTGGTTGCTAGGATCCCGGATAGGCGAGAGGTGTTAAGGGATTTGTAATAGGAAAGAAACAGATCGCAGACCTCGGTGGAATGTAAGGGGGTACCATCGGGCCCAGCCGTAGAAATGATATAAGTGGGGCCTCTAGGAGGGTGCAATGTGTTTGCCAGGAGCCTATCCGGGCGCTCACCCTCACCATACCGTCGTGCCACGCGATGCTTATTGAGGAACGGTCGCTCCCTGTCAGCAGCGTCTCTAAATTCCACGCACAGTTGCAGCCTGTGCGTAATCAAGGACTCAGTGGGACCGTCAAGCATCTCACAATCAATAGCAGCAATATCTTTCTCGATACGGCCTAGAATGGATCGCAAATCGTGCAAGACACCAGCGCACTTCGAGATACAGACCCCTCTGATATAGGCTTTGAAGCCCTCCTATAAGACCGCCCATGTGTCGACAGACCCGGTGTTCAGGTCAAAATAGTCTTCGATCGCCTGTCTAACCTCTTCGTTAAAAACAGGGTCCATCAAGGCACAGCCAGAAAATCGCCACTGCCTCTCAAAGCCACCCGCCCGGGGAATGCGTAGATGGAGGACCACCGGGGAGTGATCGGAGAGGGTGCGGGGAAGAGTCAGGACTGTCCCTGTCCATCCCGCCACCCCAGGAGAAACCAGCCAATAGTCAATCCTCGTCCAGGTATTGTGGAACCCAGAATAATGAGTGAATGCAGGATGTTGCGCGTGTAGATGTAATTCCACATCAACTAAGGAGTATTGCGCACAAATCTCTCTGAGGGCCCGTCGGGCTTGTGGTTTCGTGTCGGGAGACGCAGCCGTGCTGTCCCTAGAATGGTCCATCAGAAGATTAAAGTCTCCACCCATGATCAAAAGTCCGGTGTCAATGGAAAGAAGGCGAGTCAATAAGGAGTAAAAAAAGGAGGGGGAGTCAGTGTTCGGGCCATACACTCCCACCAGGGTAACCTTGTGTCCCATCAGCAGCCCAGTGATTATTAAAAGACGGCCATCTGGGTCCTGGTGCATGGTATAGTGTGCAAACTGAACTCTTATGTGTAAAAATAGAAACCCCACGCGCAAAAAAATCTGTGGGGGCCCCAGCCAGAAGCCATCGAAGCACCGTCCGTGCCAGACAAGTGGGTCTCATGCATAAAAAGGATATCTACCTTGTGCCGAGCTACGCAATTCAGAACCTGTCTGCGCTTCCTGGTGTTATTCAGGCCATGCACATTCCACGTCAATAGTGAGAGCCCGGAAGGACCGGGCACATTTCCGTGCCATCCAAACTGCATTAAACCTGTCTGAGCTGTGCATGCATGTATCACATTTCGTACAACAATCGGCATTATCTGTGAACTGGAAGAACCTTCACTAAACAAAAAACAAACCCCCCACCACCCCACCCAACCTCTTACACCCAAGGAAGAGGCAGACCCAAACATAGCGAACCATAGAACAAACCACATAGGTATTCACCATGGAGCATGGCAACGCCAGGCCAGTCGGGCAAATCAGTGATCAAACATTGTACAAAGCAGCGTGCGTGAGAAATGGAAAAAAAACATTGTTAATAAGACAAGTTAAAGGAGCATATCAATATGAGCAACAATTAGCCAGTCCCGGACTGGGAGAAGAGATCCACGCTGGACTGCGACGCCTGCATTATTGGAGAAGCAGTTCTGGACCCACCTGCTGCACAGTTTTGATCTTTTTTGTAGTCTCTTAAGAACTCCTGTGCTTCATTTGGAGTTTCAAAAATCCACGATCTGCTGTTAATGTCCACCTTAAGACGAGCTGGATACAACATGCCGGAGCGGAGCCCCAAGTTTTTAAGCATTGCCTTTACACTCTGAAACTTGCGCCTGGCCTCCTGCACCATGATGGTGAAATACGGAAAAACGATAACCTGCTCCACTGCCACTGGACCTCTCCCATCTCACGAGCAGGGCAGTGTCTCTATCCCGAAAGTTCATGAGCCTAGCGATGATGGGTCTAGGAGGTAAACCAGGTCTGCGACGCGGGCCCAAGGATCTATGGGCACGCTCGACCACGAAGCCCTGGATAAAGGACTCTCTGCCAAAAAGATCGGAAAGTATCTGTTCCACAAACGAGTCCATGCGACCGGTGGCTGTTGTCTCCGGGACACCCAGAATACGTATGTTGTTACGGCTCCCCTGGCCTCCAAATCCTCGTTCTTAATGGCCACCTCTTTAAGGATCTTCTCCACCCGCTCCAGCCGCTTCAAAGAGGAGGAACCCCCATCTTCGAGGTCCGAAACCCTGGACTCCACCACGTCCAGCTGACGGTCATGGCCCTGGATTTTCGTGTTCATGTCGGACAGTTTTCTGTCGAGATCGTCAAACCGGGCATCCAGAGCCTTAAACCCCGCTCTCATTTCAGCCAGCATGGCCACGGCAAGGGGAGGCCGAGCCGTCCGAATCCGAAGAGAGTGTGGCTTCTGCGGCTTGATCAGTTGAGGCATCTGACGCAGCTACCAGCGTCTTATCAAATTGGTTAGTGTCTTTTTTCACCATTGTCGCAAAACGGAGAGCGGGGATCGAAGCGGCGCAGGCCTGTAGGTAAGTTGTACAAAGGATCGCGTGGGGCGGATCAAGGAGGTGTAGCAAAGCAGGGCAGGCGAGGCCAAGCGCGCAGAATTGCGAACCCAGAAGCCAGGTAGGAAACTCCGAGTGGCAGAGAGAGCGAGCTCGGTTGTAGCAACGATGAGGCCTATTGAGAGCAGGTGGCGGAGAGAGAACGTGCAGACAACAGCCACCAATTATGCCCATAAGGGAGCAGGAGTCCGTGAGCAACCCAAAAGCGAGCTTTGCAGAGATGCAATAGTAGCAGGCAGGCAGGGGTCAGTCACAGCACAGAGGATGTGCTGTGTAACCAGGAGCCAGGGCCATGGAGGGACCAAGCACCACAGCAATCCGGAGACAAGTCAGGGGTCCCAGGCAAGCATGTCGTGGGGGAGCATCAGTGCCCCGGCCTCAGGGGTAGAGCCTTTCACATTCGCGGGGCCGGGATGGCAGCACCAGGTGGCTACAGGCCCAGATTAAACCACCAAGTCGCGAGCGCCCACAGAGGAGCCCCACATCGGGCCGGGAAGGAGCCTAGAACAGGCTCACAAAGCCCGCCGGTTACAGGGCACCCCCGGGGAGCCGAGGGGGGGAGCCCTGCCGCCACAATTCAGCCTCAAACACCTGACCCCCACCCAAAGCCAGGAACCCTCCCCACAAGCCCGCACCCCAGAGCCAGCAGCCCAACTACTCCAGGCCCGGCTTTGCGGCGCGCAACAGGCCCAAAAGGCCCGAGCCCCGCCCCAGCCGCCGGGACTGGACCGGAGAGGCAGCGGCCGAGGAGCAGGCAGCGGGAGGAAATCCGGGTAGGCAGCGTCAGGCGAATCGGGCAAAACACTGGGCAGCTAGGGGCGTGGACTCACCTTGTCCCCGGCGGCGCCGCGCTCAGGGGTGGCAGGCCGCAACAAGGTCCTGGTGTCGTCGGACTGCGGCGTCTCTCTCAGCAGGATTCCTCTCCACTTCTGGCCTCATATCACGCCATACATGTCTCCGGGCACTGAAGGACGGCGTCTGGGAGGGAGGAAGCACGGCTGCATCGGTTAAGGAGCGATTTAGACTGCCCGACCGGCAGAGCTTCAGGCGGATATGGCCATCTTGGTCGCCTCCGTGGCCACGCCCCCGATGCCATGCCATGATTGGTTGGGGGGGGCAACTACAGCAAGGGTTAGGCCGTGGTCCGATGTCCTGTCCGAATAGGTCAATCAAGAGGCCGTCCACAAATCCATCTAGCTCCCCTATGTTCGTTGACTCTTGGACACCCAGGATACGAATGTTATTGCTTCTCCCTCTGGCCTACAAATCCTTGTTCTTTATACTAATGGTTTTGAGCACCTTTTCCATTCTCTAGTCGTTTAGTAGCTTGCGCAGAGCCATCCTCAAAGTCCAAGATCCTGCCCTCAACGGTGTCTAGCCTCTTGCCATGTTGGTCTATGCTGGCATCTTATCCAGTATTTTGTCCAGCGTATCAATGCGGGTGTCCAGGGCCTTGAAACCAGCCCTAAGTTCAATCAAGAGTGCCTCCTTGCCTTGCAAGGGGAGCTGGGGTGGGGCGGCAGAGTCTCCACCCTCCGCCATGTTGCTGCCAGTTGAGTCTGCCACACCGCCAATGTTTTCGAAGGGTAACTTTCCTTACCTGGGGTCCCATTTGCCCATGTCCGATAGGGAGGCGATCTGCCACATTCTCTGTGCTGATGGCATTGCCCAAGGCCAGTTATGCCCAATCCCCCAGTGTCTACCCCTCAAGGGGCCAGTGTGGTAGGTAGCCAGTCCTCCAGTCCTCCAGTCCTCCTAGCCTATATGCGACCGTAACCAGTGGTGGTGCTGTGTGTTCCTATAGTACACTCCTCGTGGTGTTGACGCTGTATGCATCTCTCTTGTGACCTCATTACTGTAGCTGCCCGGCAGGTAGAAAGAGGAGCCGACTCGAATCAGGCCTCAGGGCATGCCAGGTGTCCGCCATTATGCCATCGGATGCTACCGCAAGTGCCCCGTTGATGATGCAACCAGCGCGGTGTTGGGTTGGCGGGGGGGCTGGTCAATCGCAAAAGGGCACCACATTGGCCCAACCGGACGGCCTGTACCCAGGCTCACCCGTGGACCTGATCTCCACGGGGCCTCCAGGGTTGCCGAGCGGGCCTACTTGTGAGGCTTTCCTCCGCCCTGCATCGGTGTGGTCTTTGTGTCGCCTCAGGGGTTCATTGTGGCGCATTTGCTGCTCAGCGTGCGGGCCGCCAGGGCCCCAATTCCGAGAAAGTAGAGTCTCAGCTCCCGATGGGGGCAGTGTGAAACTTGAGCCCCCCGGCTGAGCCCGCATACCCCAGGCATTGTACGCACTGCGACGTTGCCCCAGTTGCCGGGGTCGGAAATTAGTTTGAAAGGGGCCGCTGATCGCCCGGGTGCACAGACCATAAGTCGTCCCGCCGCAGGTTTTTCATCATGGGCTGTAGCCATCGGGATGGACAGTTGTACTGGGGTGTTCGGTGAGCTCCAAAGCTACGCAGCCATCTTGGTCCACTGCTCGGCCACACCCCTAATGCAAGATATAATTGGAAATCTGCAGCTGGAAACTTGATTGAAAAACTTAGCAGTAATAAAGTAAAAATGCAGGGCAATAAAAATTCCCAAATGGAGTAAAATTTAATAAACAAACTGATGCCAAATAAAAAAAATACAATAAGAGGAACCACAGATATGATTTTCAACTGTTTTAAGTATGCATAGTTCATAGAAGCATTAAGTGCCAATAATAGTCAGTTGTCGTGGTAAATGGGGACCTAGGTGCAATTTGACATGGACCATCATGGAGCGTGGATTGGATACACAACCAGGTTTATCCTGACCAAAAATTTTACGTTCTTAGTGTAGTCCTTGAAGTCTGAATCCCTCACAGGAGTACACTTTAAAAGCTCCCAGAAACTCAACGGAAGCACTTAAGAGTCTCCAAGGGTGTCGGGTAGAGGCCAACAGCTGGGTCCAGTTGACACGGATCAGTTGGGTAGTTGCAGGAAAGGCATCTTGTAACTTGGTGTCTCCCTGTAGCTTGAACAGGAGGTTAGCTTTAAAATTCTTGGTGTCCACTTTCTTGTCCTGGTAACAAGAGAGAGCAGGTCCAGTCCGTCAGGTTCACACTTCTAATCATCCTTAGTTCCAGGAGTGTTCTGAAGTGGGAGCCTAGAGGTGCTGCATTCATGACGTAATGGATGGAAATGACTCCTAGGGAATTCCTTAATTGAATGGGCAAAAGACTCCCGAGGCCAACTTTACCCATTTTCAAGATAGCAAAATTATTCACCTACACTATACTTGGGCTTTGAGGGTTGGGCGGTGTGTGAGGAGTGTGCTATGGTAATCCCAGTGTCCTCCTACAGCTAACACAAACATCCAGTTTGAAGCAGCCACTGTACACCCATTTTAACCCAGAGACATAAGCCTGATAAAAACAAAAGCAAGGCTTTCCAGCAATCTGACAAAGGTTACACAAGATGGATTTTGCCATTCTGTTCGTGTCCTTTTAGGGGCACCCACAATTTCTTTTAGGTTTTTTAACTCTTTATTTTCATTTCAACATAAACCACTATCAGTCAATGATAGAAGTACAACATCATTCAGGAACTTAAATACTTACATATAGCAAACAAGTACGTCCCCAGTGTTGTATGTAAACACAGAAGATTTTTAAAGTAGGATTTGAAACTGTAATGTCAATACGGTGTAGTTCGGAGGTGTAATCTCTGCCCATTCAGGTCAGACTATTGTTTGCTCTTGGGAAGCATTTCACACCATTTTCACATCTATTCAAATGCTAATATCAATGCATCTTTATCCAGTTAAAAACGTCCATAACATTTTGATCCGAAATGCTAATCACAGGCTGGAAGAAGTTTGGGAGAAAATGTACATTTGCCTCCAGAACTTCCAGCTGAGAAAAGGTAACATTCTTATAGTTACATTTTCCTATTATGTATTAAACATCAGACTTCACCATTGGATTGGCTTTTTAATATCTATTAAAATAATTGTTTAATTAATGTTCTAGCAGTCCCATTACAGTGATTCAGTATTAAATTTTTTAATCTGTATTCTGGTTTTCTACATAGAACAGCTAGGCCTGCCACAGTGAAAAATACATGCTAATATTACATTTGTACATGCACTACTTTTAAATGCCATGCATCCTGCCATGCATCCTGCCTTGTGGACTACAAGGTCCACATAGGGTTGACTTAGTAATAATTAAAAGTAAGGTTTTGACTTATCAGAATGGTGTTTTTGATAGGTCGAATTAGTGTTTAAACTGCCAGAGTCAGGCTATGATGGTAAGCCTGAAACCATGATTTACACTTCACGGACAGCTCAATAGCTGCATTAGTCTACTACAGATATTTTACTTACAGGTCCTGGGTAGATTTTGTACAACCAAGCCCTGGCTGGGACCGGCCTCAAGTAAAGCAACGGAGACGAATGCTCAAATACCGGACTTCTGCCAGGGCTACGCCGGGGAGATCCTGCAGGCTCAAGGACCAGAAAGCTAGTATATCGGTCTCGGATGATGACACAGCCCTGGAATGTGTGTCAAGAACTTCTCAGAGGTTCAGTGGCCATGGAGAGTCTGATCAATCGGAGAAGCAAGACTCCCAGATTTCGGACGCTACACACCCTCACTTGGAGAATATTCAGCAGTTGGAGGCTTCAGGCCCGGGCCCTCCAGGTGGGGACTTTTGCTCATTGCAGTCTTTAAATAATGGCGAGGAGGAATGATGAGCTGGGGCCAGATGCCCTCCAAGAGACGCTGTATCATCTCTGAGGCGTAGAGGACATTCGGAACCATTGCTGCGAGAGAGGGAAGTACACAATGGGTTGATATTCTTGTAGTGTTACAAAGCTGAGTGAGTGGGGAGGGCTACAGACCTCTGGGTGGTTTACCTGCACCAGTGTTGTCATGTTGACGAGATTGGGGGTGGTGGGGGTACCTGCAGAGTGGGGGAGGGGGGACACGATGGACGCTGCTAACTGTTCTAGACTACGTGTTCAGGGTGGTGGGGAGGTATGTTCTGTTTTGAAGCTTTGCATGAATACTGACATTGAAGTGAACTAGCATTGCATGGGCCATGTTGGGGGGCTTAGATGGGAGCGGGAAGCTCTAGCTTATCTTACACAATGGCTATTGATGGGTAGTCAGTGCTGATGTGGAACGTCAATGCCCTAGGAAATAAAATCAAACGGGGGTTGGTTTCGACCTATATTAAAAGGCTTAAACTGGACATCAAACTATAACAGGAAACTTATCTCATGGGGCCACACTGCTCTTTCCTGGGTAGGGGGCAATACATTACTTTGGAACATGTGGGATTCACCAGAGGGTCGAGGGGAGTAGAAATTCTCATCAAGCGGACCCCCTTCCGGATCACTCGACGTTGGAAGGACCCAGAGGGCACACACGTAGCGGTCCAGGGTACTTGGAATCTCAAATGTTGGCTAATTGTCGGTGTTTATGCTCCCCGTTTCCAGCAGCGTACGCTGGATAAACTGTCCGACCTCCTGCTACAATCTGACCCCGCTACATATCTCATAGTGGGCGACTTCAATGATATGAGCGACCCCGCCTTGGATCGTACACTGACGCAACCGAGGCAGCAGGATGCCACCGCATTGGCTATGTTCCAGGCAGACCTCAGGCTCACTGACCTTAGGAGGTGCCATCTTCCATCTACACATGCATACTCCTATTTTTCTGGGGCCTACAGGGTGTTTTCTAGGTTAGACTATCTTTTTGCCCCAGCTGGTGAGATTGACCAGGTCGAGAAGACTGACTTCTTAACCAGGGGAATCTCAGATCATTCGCCACTGTATCTGCGGGTGGGTGGAAGACGGAGCTGTCAGGGTATGACATGGAGGCTGAACGCTTGGGCATTGAGGGATGACACGGTTGCTAAAGAAATTGGGGTAGACACTGACCTCTACTTTAAAGAAAATGAGGGCTCCGTGTAATCGGCGGTCACACTCTGGGAGGTTTTTAAGACTGTGATACGTGACAGAGCCCAGAATATTATAGCCCATAAAAGAAGACGTTAACTTCAGGAGACAATGGTGCTGGAAAGCAGGCTGATAGAACATGAAAAGGGGAGTACCCCTCCCTTGAGTGAACATATCCTCCGTCAAATATATATTACTAAATGGGAATACCAAGCGATCGTTACTAAAGAGACTCAGGCCCATCAACTCGCAGTCCAACATAGACTGTATGAGACTGGAGACCGAGCAGGTAAACTGTTAGCGCGGTTGGGCAGAAAGGAGCAGGAGTCTAGGTGGATCTTGTCGATCAAAGAACAGGGCAGTATTTATACAGCGCCTCAGGACATTGTGGAGGCATTTGCTCGATACTAGTCAAAGCTTTATGCAGTCCAGATGCAAGTCACCCAGATACAAATAGCTCAATACCTTGAGAAGGTTGAGATCCCTTGTCTGGCCCCCGATGAGAGGGATAGGCTCGATGAGGATATCCCTCTGGCAGAGTTCACTGAGGCCATTGGTCGACTAAAAGCAGGGAAAATCCCGTTTCCTAATGGCCTTCCAGGGGAATTTTTTGAAGCATATAGTGCCCTGCTGGCTCCACACTTACTTAAGCTGTTTATGGGCTCTAACGAGCAAGGGGTACTCTCAGCAGATGTTAGACTAGCGACGGTGATGGTGATTCCTACGAGGGGAAACCCTCAGATTACTGTGGGTCATATCAACCCATTTCGCTCTTAAATATAGAAACTAGGATCCTGGCCACACACCTTATATCCTTTATGGCTTCCCTGATACATGGAGACCAGACGGGCTTCATGCCGAAACGTGCCACACGTTACAACCTACGACGGGTGGCCAATTGGATGGATGAGGTCAGAGCCCAAGAGGAGGCTCATCTGCTACTCTCCCTGGACATGGAAAAAGCATTTGACACCATCCATTGGCCCTTCAAGAGACACTTTGGCCCGGAATTTCAGAATGGGTGGCCCCGTTATACAATACCCTTGAGGCCAGGGTTAGGGTCAAAGGTGCTCTTTTGGAGACCTGGCGGATTCGGCAGAGGACTAGGCAAGGTTGCCCGCTCTCCCCACTACTGTTGCACTTATTTTGGAACCCCTGGCATGTGTTGTTAGGGCTTCCCCGGGCTGGGTGGATTCGTGGATGATTCCCGAAAGAAAGCAGAGGAACACATATCGTTATATGTGGATGATATTTTACTGTATCAGACGGAGACACTCCCTCAAATCCTGCGAATCGTTGAAGACTATGGGTACCATGAGGGGTATAGGATTAACTGGACCAAGCCTACCCTATACCCAGTGGGGGGGATGGTAGAAACTCAGACTTTCCCTAGCTGCTTCCACTGGTCCACGGAAGGATTTACCTACCTTGGTCTTTACATTACTATGGATGTGAACACCAGCCTGGTTAGCAACATTAGGCCGGTCTTTTCAAACGTTCAAGAGGATGTTAGGAGATGGCGGAAACTTCCCATAACCATTATTGGAAGGGCTGGCATGTTTAAAATGGTAACGCTTCCGCAGTTGCTCTACGTCTTGCAAAATACTTACATTAAGATTCCGGATATGATATTTAAAGGCACTGATAGTGAGCTATGCTTACTTCTCTGGGACGGAGCCCATCCACGCATTGCACTTTCAACACTGAAGCGGAATCCCTATAATGGGGGTTTGGCTCTACCAGACATTAGGTCGTATTATAGAGCGGCTCATCTTATTGCCATTAATGAATGGATCAATGCATCTGGGGATCATCCGACATATAGACTCGAAAAGGCTGCAGTTTAAAGCCCATACCCATCTTCACTATCTTTATGGAGGTAAGGGATGTAGTAGACTTCTCCAGGTGACCCAGAGGACGTTGGAGGCATGGCAGAGCGATAAATGAAGTGGGGCCAAAAATGCACCAGAGAAACCCCGCTGTGGGAGGGGACTAGGCTAAAAGAGATTGGAAAGTTGGGTGGCTTTAGGCACTGAGACCTAATAGGGATCTCCAAAATAGATGATGTCATGGAACATGGTGTGTTGGCCTACTTCCGCACGCTCCAAGCTAGATATCAACTACATGACACTCAGACATATGCGTATCTTTGTTTGCAACATGCTTGGGTGGCGGAGGGGTTAGATGGGACGACGATACCGGAATATGTCCCATTAGAAGGTAGTCTTCTCCAGGAAGAAATCCTGGCTAAAGCTATTTCATTTACCTACAAAATATTACTTAATAACATGCCTGACAGACTGGGTCCACTTTGCACAAAATGGGAAAAGGCCACCGGTGGTTTGGAGGATATAGATTGGGAGGCCGCTCTCATGCATCCACGTGAAGTGGAAATAAATTAAATTAAGGTTATGTCTCATCCAGTACAAAATACTACACAGCGCATTATTTGATAGAGCAAATTGCATACAATAGGAGAAGTCAAGAGTCCGGAGTGTCTTCGATGTCACACTGAGCCGGGACATTTATACATAGCCTTTGGGGGTGCACTGAGATAGCCTATTGGGGATGGATTGTGGGGGAGCTCAATCGTATAGTGCAGGGGTCTCCAAACCGGTCCTGGAGGGCCGGATCCATTCCAGATTTTTTGGATATCCCCATTGAGATACATGTAGTAATTTTAAAAATCTGGCATGGATCCGGCCCTCCAGGACCGGTTTGGAGACCCCTGGTATAGTGGAAGTCCAAATAGAACTGGAGCCATGGTTTCTCCTTTTGGGAATTCCGACAGAGGTAGACATCCCAAGGCGCAAACTTGTTTTAGCTAACTTGGGGGTGGTAGTAGTCAAACGGGATATAGGTAAATACTGGGGGGTTCCACAAATACCTACCATTAACAAATGGAGGGCAAGTCTTGACTTGCACATGGTTGCAGAATGGGTGACATACAAGTCACTGTCCTAAAAAGTTCCGGAAAATATGGGCCCCCATGGATTCAATATTACGGTCTGGAGGTGGAGGGAGATGAAGAGGGTGTACTGTTTTTTCCAAGTATGTGTAACCGTGAGAACTGTACAAATGCCTCTGATTTCTCTTTGCGTCTAGTCCGCTCACACTTATGTCTAGATTCAACCGAGATAGTTACTTTGTTATATGCTTACCCTGATGGCCAATGTGGAATGATATGCAATGTGAATTGTGTATTCATGCTTTTTTTTGTGTAATGATTGGCGACCGCTGATTTGGATACCTTTGTTCTTATATTACTTTTATGTTCAGTCAATCTTGTTTTCAGTTTACGTTCTGTTTGTCCCACATAGGCTTTTCCACATGGGCATTTTAACATGTAAACATCGAACAAAACCATCAAATTAACCAAATCAGAGCATGCATACTGGAAATTGTGGAAAAAGATGAGGAGAGAGATAACAAAAAGACTTTGCTAAAGCGTGAAAATCACTGGATATTCCACTTACCAATCCTGCGCCCTCAGGGGATAAATGAAAGAACTGAATTTAGTTGCTATTTATAAGCTCGTTGTGATTATGCTAATGTGCATCATGATACACTGTCTCTATGGTATGATAAATTGTAACTATTGTCCTCGTTATGAAACGTTAGTATTGCTTTGTAAAACTATCACAATTCGAACTGGCCCTTTAACTGCTTTAGGCGCACCTTTAAAACTTTGTAGCACAACCCACACGCGTCACACGCCAACTTGCACCGCGCTGAAAGCGTCCCGCTAGCAGCGCTGAGAGAACCCGTGTTCCCGTATACTCGGTAAGTAGGAACCTCACACAAATGCTGGTAGCCCACTCGTAGTAATTCACATACATTTAATATTGGCACAGCGAGCATTTATTTATGGTGCTTCGTAATGCTTGTTGACAACGCGCTTCGAGACCTGTTACACAGTTGACATAATAACGTTGCCGTATCACGCTTAACGCCCTCAGCCTATTTGAGGACACGTGAATTTCACTAACATTAGAACTTTGAACGCTCAACTTAAAGCACGTTTGTTAATTAATGCGCAATGATAGCGAATTTAACTATGAGATTAATATGCAATGTTACCATGGTTTAGTTACCAGTAGATAAAAATATGTGCATTTATGGCTTTAATAACGGATAACAAATCCTAATGTGTAAAAAAAAGGGTTGTTTTAATTGTCGCATTAGCATAATATGAACCCTAAGTTGATGATGTCAGACAATATATAACAAAAATGTGGTGATTTAAACATTGTTGTTGTCAAAGCACGTGTAGTGACAGATACTACTCCTTGTTTCATAGATTTCCCAGACGAAGGCCAGTGGGCCGAAATGCATTGGAATTTATGGATCGTTGGGAACACATGGATTGTTGTAAAAAGTAATTGAACATTGAATATTAACTATTGAATATCTCCATGAACATATCTTCATAAGTATGAATAAAATACTGCAATGAAAAGCAACTTCAAGTTTGAAAAACTTTATTGATTAAAATTCGCTGGTCCATCCAGCACACCAAATAATCAGTGCCCTTTGTGACACTAGCACTGGTCAGTGCTAGTGCTTTCCTTAGTTCTTAGTACATACTCCAAAGCAGGGAGTATACGAAGGAGCACGATTCACGCCTTAACCCAGAGACTACCACTGATCTGTGCACGACTATAATCTAAATCAGTAGATCAGAGGGGGACATGTATGGGGACGATTTAGGAGTAGGGACCTGAGCGCAAGCAACCAGTCCTTTATCTAGACCAGTGTTCTGACATGGTTTTTGGCTCTATTTCTGAGTGATGATGACTTTAAGCTTGCTAACATCTTGAATCTGTATTCTTACCTTGTGTTGGCCCCTTTAAGCCCTTTTTTCCCAGACCTAGAAGCATAAACTAGAGGAAAGCTGCTTAATATGATGATAGATCCCTTATTATTGACTCTAATCCATCTATTGCCTATTGGCTTTGACATAATTATGTGTCCTTTCATTATCCTGCCTATAGTAGAGGGTGGATCCTGTAGTCCTGACTTTATATTACATATTGGTATGGTTTGTGTAGGTACTCTGATAGAGCTCATCCTTCTCAGGCCTACAAGGCCCAGAACTAGAGAGACTCCATTTTGCTTTCTGTCCCTGCAGAACTGAAATGCTTTTAGGGTAAAGGTAATGTTTTAGTTTTGAGCTGATGTTCGTCCTAAGCGAACCGGAGAGAACCGGCCAGAGCTGAATCTAATCAAGAAGTGTCCCTGGGCTCAGGTCTCTAGACGAAACAAGCAGTTGATCACTGTGGGAGCGTCTGGAGCAAGGAGCCTGGTGCATGGACCTGGTGGGAGGAGGCTACTAGCTGGAACTTTCCATGAGGAGACAGCATTCCATATTAGTGAAGTGCAGAGGCGGAGTCAGTCAGAAAGAGGTTGAGTTGGAAGGAGTTCAGTTGAGTTGGATTGGAGCAGAGGAGAGGAGTGCAGTTGCAGAAGGAGTGGAGAATCAGAAAGAGTTTGAGTTGGAAGGAGTTCAGTTGATGATTGGAGCAGAAAGAGTTGAGTGCAGAAGGAGAGGAGTTGGAGCAGAGGAGAAGAGACAGAAGATGCTTGGAACAGAGAGAAGACAGACAGACAGTCAGTGAGCTGGAACTGAAGGAAGCAGTCAGAAGCAGTTACTTATCAGGAGGAGTTGTGAACAGCTGGAGTCTGAAGTAATGCCTTTTGGAAGAGACTGTAGTTATATCGTGGATTAATCTGTGGGAGCAGCTGGAGTGAATTGGACATTAGAACAGAGATAATCAAACAGAGTGAAGAAGCTAGTGGAGCGAACGGTTATCAGAGCGGCAGAAACAATTAGACTGAAGTTGGAAGGTGGAGAGTTCGTGGGGGAGAGGAATCCAGCGCAGAGTGATCAGCGCAGATGTGTGTCCAAGAGTGCAGGAGAGGATCTAAGACGAGCTAAGGCACAGACGAGAGAGGAGCCCAGATGACAGCTAGAGCAAGACCTCACACTCCTTAGGTGATACCTTTCCTTACCTTTAAATATTAACCTTGTCCCTATTGTATGTCTAATCCTTTTTCTTTCAGTGGTGTGCAGTCCCTGTTAGTTACATTGTGGATGTGGTACAGTCCCTGTTAGGTACATGTGGATGTAGTATAGTAATAAAGCTTTACAGAGACCCCGCAGATCTGTGTATGTGTCTATTCCCATTTTATTGATATTGTAATAAAGATACCCCAGTTCTTACTGAACCAGCATGTGCCTCGTATTCTTGTTCAATCAGAGTAACCTGTTCTTCTAGTCAGGCATTGTTTTCATGAACGGATGTAATTCCCGGTCAGGTAAGTAGTGACTGAGCAATGAGGGAGAGAGGGGCCCCTTGAGGAGGAGAATAGATTGTACATCATCTAATTTGGTAAACTGTTGTGTGCTATAATATTGTAGTATTGTATCCCTAGTAGCCAATGAGAGATTCCTTCCAAGGGTATTCATAGGAAAGTGACCGTCGTTGTGTAGCGGCGTTAATGAGAGCACCGGGGGGATACGGTGTGTAGTGAGATCGCTGCTAGGGAAGGTGGCGTTAGTGAGAGCACTGATTGTGGTCAGTGTGTATACCCACAAGATTGTGGCTTGTGAGAGCACCGGAGGGACACGGTGTGTAGTGAGATTGCTGCTAGAGAGAGAGTGGCATTAGTGAGAGCACTGATTGTGGTCAGTGTGTATACCCACAGGATTGTGGCTTGGGCCCTGGATGAAATAGTGAGAGCACCGGAGGGACACGGTGTGTAGTGAGATTGCTGCTAGAGAGAGAGTGGCATTAGTGAGAGCACTGATTGTGCTCAGTGTATACCCACAGGATTGTGTCTTTGGCCCTCGATGAAATAGTGAGAGCACCGGAGGGACACGGTGTGTAGTGAGATTGCTGCTAGGGAGAGAGTGGCATTAGTGAGAGCACTGATTGTGGTCAGTGTGTATACCCACAGGATTGTGGCTTGGGCCCTGGGTGAAATAGTGAGAGCACTGGGGGGATATAGTGTCTATCTTGAGCGAGCACTGGGTGTAACCAGTGTGTAATGGTAAATAATCAGAACTGCCCCAGGGTAGATTAGTCTGGCCCATGTGATCGCAAGACTATGAGGTATGAGTGTGGTGTAGGGCATGGACGTCCTTAGTAATCAGTGAGTATTCCTAGTAATCCCTATAGATTTAGTGGTGTTTCTGATGATATGAGCTTGTATATTGCGAGTTCCCCATCCTCAGGTAGGTACCCAGGTGCCTTAATAGATGGGTCCTGAGGAGGGAGGTGGTTACGTTTCGGCTGGGTTGGTGGTGCTCTGGCGAGCTGATTCTATCTGGTCTGAAAATCCGGCCGTCACAACAAGTGTCATTCAAACTGTGGCTCGCAACAAATTAGTTGGTTGTGAGCGGATTTTTGGTGGGATGTGAAAGTATAAGGAATAAATAAAGATGCCTTTAAATTCCGTATGTATCTTGTCACATTTGCTATGCTTCAGTGACAGAGGTCAAATGTCAAGCTATGACTTCTGACAAAATGGTGCCTATGTTTTTTTAACATGAGGATTAGTGTTTACAAACTCCTTTCATTTTGCAATGAAAGAAAAGTAAAGTGAATTAACGGGCAGTCTTGCTGCCAACAGAGTGTGAAAGCAAAGGCCGTTGAATGCCATTTTTTATAATACTTAACAACATGTAAATACTTGTAAATGAACTGTACACAATCAGCAGTTCAGAAAGCAGAAAAAAATAAAACACTTTTTTTAAAAATTATGAAGTGTGATGGAAACCAAGATTTTAATAGGATTAAAACATATCAGTCAGACGACTCCTTGCGATCTTAGGTGAGGGTCGACGGTTACCTGGTTGGTCAGAGTTCATGTTTAGTCACATTGAGAAAGCCTTTGATGGTTGGGGCTGTGTGTGGAGCGTGTGCTATGGTAATCCCAGTGTCCTCCTGCAGCTAATACAAACATCCAGTTTGGAGCTGCCACTGTACACCCAAAAAACCCAGAGACAGAAGTCTGATAAAACAAAAGCAAGGTTTTCCAGCAATCAGACAATGGATACACAAGACCTGTTTTGCCATCCTGTTCCTCTCCTTTTAGATGCACACCCATTTGTTTTTTATAACTCTTTATTTTCATTTCAACATAAACCATGATCAGTCAATTATAGAAGTACAACATCCTTCAGGAACTTACATATAGCAAGCAAGTACGTCCCCAGTGTTGTACGTAAACACAGAAGATTTTTCAAGGAGGATTTGACACTGTAATGTCGATACGGTGAGGTTCATATTATGTATGTATATCCTGTTGCCAGAATTTGCACTGGCCAAACTATTTTGGACTAGTGTTTTGTGGGGCATGGCACCCGTAAGGGATGTCCGCTATCCCCTTGCTTTTTGTTATTGCAGAGGAACCATTGATGCAGAGGGTACGTATTGTCCTGTCATTTACTGGTATTCCATCCCGGGGCATGGCTAGTTTCATCTACTTCTATGCAGGCGATATGGTGCTCTACCTGCATGACCTCCACAGGCAGGGCAGTCAATTTCCTTACGGTCTTTGGGATGGCCTGTGGCCTTTAGGTGAACCTGCTAAAAGATGAGCCTCCGGGCCGGAATGGCATGCACTGCGAGCCGGCCGGGGTGCAATAATTTGGGGTGTGCATATACCAGACACTCCCTGACCTCTTAGAGGGCAATATTGGAAAGGCTGTGCGTTTGAGAATGGGGTTTTGGAAACCATGCCCCTCTAGGTAGCGAATCGCATCGCCGTGGCTAAAATGGTTGTACTGCCCCGCCTTTTGTATTTTTTTGCGGTGCTCTCACTGGTGAAACTGCTTGCTATTTTTCAGGACCTCGATTCCATTCTTATTGACCTTTTTTGGAATAAGGCGCAAGTAGCTTTTGCAAAATTGCACCAAGTGACGATGGACGGTGGGTTGAATTCCCTTGGCTTTTCTGCAAATTATTTGGCAGTGCAGCTGCAGTGGTGTACGGGCTGGTTTCCTGGGAGGGAGGCCCTGGGATCATTGTGATTGCCGGAGCCTCCCATTTCGAGTTAGCTTTGGAACCTTATCCTCAATCCAAGATAGGCAGGACCTATGAATCACCATGACGTCACAGGCTTCAGATCATGTTGGATGAAGGTTTTTAATCGGGCGAGGATACGGTGCCCATATTCTCCGGATATTCCACTGCGGGCACTGGTAACACAAATGCCTGGGGTGGAGGAGAGACTACTGTTGGACTATGAGGCACGTCTGGGCGCATTTTATGCTGATGGGTTTTGCGCGCATTTGCTGACTTGTGTACAGAGTTTGAAATCCCGCTGTGTCAGTTTCTGCTTTATGGTACTCTAACGGCTGCTGTACTCACTGACTGGGGAAGGTGTGGAGTGGAGCCTAGGCTCCTCCATAGTTGCCGCTTCTTGTGTGAAACACTCGCCTCCTGGTCTCAGGGTTGTATATCGTATTGCACGAGATGTCTGTCCCCCCCCCTTGTAGTACCATGGGAGCATTGGGAAACGGACCCGGGGACTGGGCTAAAATGTAGGAGGTAGTACCTTGGATCTCCCAGAATGCCTGTTTCAGATTAATACATTTTTACTGTCTTCACCAGGCATACTTCACACTCTTGAAACTCAGTATTTATTTTTTACTGACTCCACCTGATTGTCCTTGCTGTCATGTTGCACCCAGCGATTTCCTTCACATGCTCTGGGTGTGTTCTCAGCTGACCTTTTATTGGGCTGAGGTGGTGGGTCTTTTAGCGCAGTCCTTGATACTGGTCCAGGATAGACTTACTATGCTCTGGAAACATGTTGATGGTCCCCACTTGGAGGGCAGATGTATAGCGCTGGGCAACATGTGAAGGGATTGCTTTGCTTTCTGAAGTGTGTCAGGGTAGGAGAACCATGGAGTTCGCAAGAGACTGGGACACTGTTGTGGCTGACTTGCAGGCGGGTGAGAGCGAGGATGATGCGGAGTTGGGGTGGCCCTAATATGTCCTTATTAGTTCCCAGCTATGATGCTGCCTGAGTTTTGTACTTGGGCTATAGCTGCCCTCCACTGTGATTAATCACTGGCAATGGCGCAGGAGTGCCAGGGGTGTATGGTGGGCGGTGTGGGTGAAACTGAATGATTGTTTTCTTTGTTGGTTGTAGCACTTCCATACACCTTACTGTGGTAACTAATATGGGACCTGGTAGAACTGGCTATTTCTGGTAGGCTAAGGCTGACGCCAAAGTCAGGCAGAAACCACCATTCTAGTCAGGGCAAGGAAGTCACACGCCAAGATAACCACTGCTCACCCCCTTGTTAGCTTGGCGCAAGCAGTAAGGCTGAACTCGGAGGCAATGTGTAAAGCATTTGCGTCAGCGCACAACAGCAACAACATACTAGGCACACCACAAAAGAGACTCCACACAAGGTTATTATAAAAATAACTTTTGTATTGTAAAAAACACATCAGATAGAATCACACAGGTACATTGTGCCAACTGGCACGGGCAATATTCACATGGGATTATTCACAAGACAGGGCCACATGGGCCACTGTCATAATCAGCACTTAGTAGAAATGAAATACTGTCAGAACTTAGAATAAAAGAATATAAAATCACTGTAGCACAAAGTAACAGTTATAAATCACATCCAGTAACTACTGGGAACAGGTAAGTACACACTACGCAACCCTAAACACCTTAGGAGCATGTCACGCAGGGAACCAGGACCTCACTAGGACCACCTATACTACAAAGACCAACCACCTAAGTATCACACAGCATTTAGGGGTATACACAAGAACCCATTACTCATGATGCATGAAACACATTCAGAGGAGTAATAACGGGAAACACATGATGCCTAAAACATTCAGAGGTGTTAAGCGTAAAGCACATGATGCAATAAAATACATTCAGGGGTGCAGCGCAAGAAGACACATGATGCCTAAAACATTCAGAGGTGCAGAGCAGGAAAAGAAAGACACATAATGCATAAAAACATTCAGAGGTGCCAGAACAATACAATAGCGCAAGAACACACAGTAGGCAGTTACCATCCTAGACATATCAGATAACCACATTGCACACAACTTCACATAAGCCACTACCTGTGGCAGTCCCTAGGCTAACTGGCCGTGTTGGGGCTCAGGCGCCCTGAGTCTCAATGTCAGGGTGCGCTTCCATGCAGCGCCAGTCTCCAAGTACAAGAAGCCTAAACGTGGCAGCTGTCCACAAAGTGCTAGGCAGCTGTGAAGGCCTGGCACCACGGTGCCCTCTCTGTCCCACACAGGGACTTTCTCCTTAAATTGCGCCTAAACGGTGCAGCTGCCCACTAATTGCTGGGCAGCTGGAGAATCATAAAAACTGCACCAGGGCCCTCACTGACCCTGGGGCACAAATTGCGCCACGCTGGAGCCACACAGGCTCTGGGCATAACACAAGCTTCTTGCAGACAGGAGGGGGCGGGCACCGGCAATGTGCCCGACGCCCCCTCTTAACTAAAATGGCCCCCAAGAGCCTCTCAGGGCTCTCCAACAACCATAGCCAGAGGGGGAGCCAGCACAGGCTCAAAAATACATATGGCCCCACGGAGCGTACTGTCGCTCGAAACAAACATCCCCACGTGGTAGGAGCAGCGTAGTCTCTAGGAATGCACCATGCCCCCACGGGACCACACGGGGGCCTAAAAAGCTTTCTAGGCACCGTTGACGCGGCCCGCTGCCATCTGGGGCCGCCCTACACTGACACAGAGCCCTGCCCCAGCCCTCACTCACCGGGCTGCTCCCTTTGCTCTCGCCGGTCTTCGGTGCAGCGGGGGCGGGCTCGGCGGCATCTGAGGAGCTCCTGCTCCTCGCAGACTCTCCTTGCTTTGCCCGGTCCCCCGTCTCGGGACCGGGACTCAGGGTGGAGCCAGCAAGTCTCCCGGCGGCAGTCTCTTCTCTCTGCGGCGGCTTCACCAGCAGCGGGGGCAGGCACCGACAATGTGCCCCGCGCCCCCTCCGCTCTCCTCTCGTTGCAGGGCTCCCTCGACACACGGGAGCCCTGTTCACCGGCCATCTTTCTTCCTCGCCGCCACTCTGGTCTCTCCCCCACACGACGCAGCAGCTCCACGCGTCCCCGGGCGGGGGCGGGACTTCCTGCTGGCCGCGCTGGGATTGGCCGGCCGGCCAACCACTTCCGGGTCGCTGCGGGCAGCGCAGCGGCCCTTCTCCTTAGGCAGGCAGGCGGGGGCTGAGTTAACCGAGGAGTGGGCTCCCTCGAGTTAAAATATAAAATCAGCGGCCAGGTCCCGGGCAGGACAAAATAATCCAAAATAAGTGAGGTGGGCACTCGCTAGGGCAAATAAAGCGCTCCCAGCGCTAATGGCCGGAATAGGCGCTCCCAAGCGCTAGAGCCCCTCCCAACGTCCAGGATCATCCAAAGATGGAGCAAGCAGCTCCCAAGAACCAGGGAAAGGTCCATCAGGTGCCAGGAGCTGGGCAGAGCCCAGGGATTCCCCTGAGCCCAAGCAGCAGCAGCCCCTGGCAGATTCAAGTTAAAAACAAGAACATTTTGGAAGGGGACACAGCCCCTTCTTATACACAGAAAAGTCTTTGAAGTCCTTTTAAGTCTTTGTGCAAGGGGGCCCTGAGCCCGGTCTAAACCAGTTCTGGGGTTGCTGGAGCACTGGGTGTTTCTGGTTTCCTTCAGCCTGTCAGTATCAGGGTCAGAGGTGACATTTGGCCAGCAGGAAGGGGAGCCAGCAGGGTGGTCAGGCAGGCACAGCCCTGCACTATCAGATGCGACTGATTGATTGATTTCCTCCGACTTCCCTGGCAGCAGATCCACGGGCTGACTCAGACAACCTCCGGGGCTCTGCAGCCCCTGTCACCCTCAAACCAGACAGTTAATCCACAGC
Organism: Lissotriton vulgaris; assembly: GCF_964263255.1. NCBI lineage: Eukaryota > Metazoa > Chordata > Amphibia > Caudata > Salamandridae > Lissotriton > Lissotriton vulgaris. The sequence continues at coordinate 1,850,600,850 of NC_141687.1, read as the reverse complement.
AGGCCCAGGCACTCTGGGCCAGGCTCACCAGCCAATCACACGCCAGAACCAACTTACACAAATATGCCAACTTCCAAAAGTAGTACTTCTAGACTAGACACAGTCATGCCGCATATATCATTTTGCAGCATTCATTCTCACGAGTTCGTACATACCAAACTCGCCCCTGCACTCCCCACACATCAGGAACTACCATGGGCATACAAATTCCCCATTCATTCCTATGGGAGGGCAGGTCACTCACCATACATACACAGAGAGCTCCAGCACTTTACACTGTACCACAGTGAAAAAGTGCGCAGAGGCCTAAAATTACCAACACCAGGTTCCAGAAACAGGCTAGGAAAAAGCAAAAAGTCTAGGGGTGAACCTGCCTAAAGGGCCGGGTCCAACAGGACCTCGTTACTTCTTGACCTGAGATCTTCCTAACAAATATTGTACTTCTTATGATCCCTATTCTATTTTGGCTAATTGCTTTTCTTGTATGATCACCGATGCTGTTTTATGTTTATTTTAATAAAAATCTGTTTAAAAAATTTCAAACAAAATCAAGATGCTTTTACTTGGTTGTGCGCAAATGATATTCACTCTATCCCGATTTCGGTTTATTGTCCTTGTGTGTGCAATATAGTTTATCAGTAAAAATGTATGTCTGTGCAAATTTCATAGAGGCCATTTGAATAGTAAATGACAGTGCACTATCTCACAGTGCTTTACTTACTTAAAAAAATCTCCTACCTCATGTATGTTCATTAAAGCTAAGTGGGACACAAAGATTTTTCACGCTAAAAAGTGGGTTGTGGATCGAAAAGGATTGAGAATCATTGATCTAGAGACCTAGTTTTTCAAACACTCTTAGTATTGCATTCTTCACATAAGTAAAGAATTGGAATGGAGCATGGGAAAGAATCTACAGTCAGGACTTAGCAGCCCCAGGAACAGTAATGTACTTAGGAAGTAAGCATGGGTGAATTTTGCGAATCTCGCGTTCGCGAATTTTGCGGATTTGCGAACTCGCAATCTGCAAAATCCGCGAATTCTCGCGAATTTGCGGATTTTTTTTTGTGTGTTTGCGCTGGTTTCTGCCAGTTCGCGAGGGTTTTGTACAATGTCGCAAATTGCGAACTTACCTGTCGGGTCGCAAGTTTCGCGAACTTGTTGTTTCTACGTGTCCAGCCTGTTTGGGACACTCTTCTTCATCACTGCCACTCTCTGTCACCACTGCCACTCTCTGACTACTCATGCCACCCTCTGGCCCACCAATGCCACCCTCTGTTTCATCACAGCACCCTCTGGTTGTCCAGTCAGTGTACATTATTATGGCAACGCAAGCACACCTTCCCTGCCTCAACCTGAATTAATTTGGGGCTGATTAATGTGTCACAGAATATTTTTTTAGCTGGCACCTGCTTCCTTAGTGCTTCCTGATTAGTGATCTTTTGCACTTGCTAAGTGCTTTCATTGTTGCAAAATTAGTTACAACACCTGCCCTGCCCCAACTGACAATAATGAATTAGGGGCTGATTAATGGATTTGAACTTCCAGCCTGGCTCCTGCTTGTCTCCCTTAGCTGTAATTCAGGACCTTTGTGGCATATGTGTAACTATTCTGAGGTTCAGAGCAGGGTCACATAATAGTTGCAACTGGCAACTGATCTCTGGAGGGGCCCCTCAGGAAGCACTACAGGAAATGGCTACTAATGATGAGCCTGAACTTTTGAACCTGGTAAGTAGTTTCAGTTTTGCTAAGATCGTATTTCTGCAATTTTGCACTTATTCGCGGGGCGCGAACTCACGCGAACAGTGCGAACAGTGCAAGCAAAATCCGCTGCTCACGGATTTGCGGATTTTGCGGGAGATTCGCAAATCTCGCGGATTGCGAATTTACCGAAAATCCGCAAAATCCGCGAGCGAAACGGATTTTCCGCCCATGCTTATTAGGAAGAAGGATAAAGTGTGGGAGCCAAAGGGTAGAAGGGAGGTTGTACTGTTTGAGGGATCTCACGGTCTACGGGCAGAACGTACCCCGGACTTATGTTTTTTTTTAGAGCCATCGGGTCAGGGCAATGGTGGGGGAAAAAGCTAGGAAATTAAAACCCCTAAATCGATCACAACTCCTCTTTTCTTTAAGAAATGTGCTAGCCTCAGTAATATTGGCACCGAGGATCTTAGAGAAGTAGGGTTCCTCATAAACAGCAAAGGGGTGATGTAGCTAAAGTCCTCTTTTATTCAGCCTTAGTAAAGACTGCAGTAGAGAAAGCTAAAAATGAGTTGCAAAAGAAGGGCATTAGATTGGTAAGAAGGGAGGAAATGCAGAAATAAAAGCAAGGGCTGCATTTCATTACGAACTATGCTGGTTTAGGAGTACGGCAGATAAGATTAATTAACTCAAGCTGGGATAAGAAGGAGGATCTTGAAATAATTACAACTGATAAAGAAACAGCAAGACACAAAAGCCATATGTTTGCTGGGAATAGGTTCAGAGCCCTAGCACTTCCAGAGTATAGGTATGAGGAGGATGGGTATCTCAAACCAGAACAGTTTTAACATGCTTGTTAGGAGTAATGATATTGAGTGTCGACAGGAGACTTGGCTGTGTGACGATACCAGCTACCCTAGTTACCGAAGGATTTGCTCAACATTCTAAAGCAGCAATGAAAATCCCCTGGGCAGAACTTCGGGAGGGAAATTAATATTGATCTTAATAAAAATTGCCAGGAAGGTGGAAACCGTGAAATTACACTGCAAATGGGCATTAGGTTGTAGGGTGCTGTTGCAGAAGTCTAAACCATGTTACGAAGGAATATGTACCACAAATGTGTATACACACAAGGGAAATGAGAGTGAATATAACGAAAATCTGGGAAAACTAAAAGAGGATATAATGTTTGTGAGTGAAAACTATCAGAAGGATGTATTATTGGTTTTGGGTGATTTTAACATAGGATGGACCCCCATAGGATAGATAGTTGGTGTAAGGAAATGTGAATATCCTATAATATTGAAGTGGCTAATTTACCTAGATGAAAGATCTTGCCTCAAGATGTGGCTTTTACACAGTCAATGGCCTCATTAGGTATGGTATGTGTAAATGGGAGAATGCAGATGGATTGGCCAGCAAGGCGTAATTTTGTGAATGGCCAGCAACTCTGCCTGATAGATTATGTGTTCACCCACACCTGAAGCTTTGGCCTAATTAAACACTTTGAGGTAGTAAAAATTGGAGGCAGTGATCATTACCCACTGAGGTCAGAGCTACATATAACAAGGGGCAAAAATAGAGAGACGGCACTACAGGTACATGTGGACTACCCAAACGGCTTACAACCCGTATATTGGAAGAACATATAGAAAAGTTAAGGGGTGTCTAGCAGACTATTCCCTTAGAAGAAATCTAAACTAAAAATGGCAGTGCCTGGTTTGAAAACATAATAAGTAGTTGGTGGAAAGCCTACGGGTAAAATTTAAAGGAAGTACACCGGGGTTAGGAAGTAAAAGATCCTACAACAAGCATTGAAAATGCAATAGGTCTCGCCCTCGTTTAAGTTAAAGCAATTCTGTTTGCAATTATGTGTTTTTTTTTAGCTTTGCTTTTATTAGTGTTTTTCAAACTTTCACGTATATAACATACATATGTATGCATATATGTAAGCATGTATTTATATATATATGCAGATGTGTATATATATATATATATACACACACATATATATATATATATATACACACACATATATATATATATATATATATATATATATATATACATACATATACACATATATATATACATACATATACACATATATATAAACGCATATTACCTACTGGCGGTCGCCAGTAGGTAGTTCTAATTAGGAACTATTATCCACAGGAAATCCGCAACGTTCTATTTGGGATAACTTTGGCGCCGGTTGACGAATCTGCGCAAACTTTTCCAAACTTTTGGCCAGCTCCGGTCCGCTCCTATCCTGAAAGTCTCACGATGATTCATCAAGCGGGGCCGAGAAAAAAGGGGGGTCCCAAAACGCATTTTCCCCATGCAATTTCCCTTAGGACCTTTAGCCGCAGCTACAGCCCGAACTGCTGAACGGAATTACACCAAATTTGGCAAAGAGGTAGTCCTTGGTTCAGACTCGTGCCTTTTGCTTATTTGGTGTAAATCCGTTTAGTAGTTCCTGAGAAAATGACATTTAAAGTACATATATATATCTATGGGCGCGGTGGATCCGCGTATCTATCGCGTACCCTACGCGCAGCCTACAAGCACCCTGCCGTGCACAAGCTGAATTTTAATTGGCTGTCAACAGTCAAAATCAGGAAGTGTTGGCAGCCATCTTGTGCCTCAGTAGAACCGAGGCACAAGAAACCTAAAACAAACGCCGCAAAACGAGAAAAGGGGGCAAGGTAGACACACCCTGAACCCCTAGGCCTGCTCAGGGGCAAAAAATTTTTTTAAAATTGCGGGATGCGCGTAAGATCCGTGCATCCTAGTGATAGAAAAAAAAAGAAACGCAGTCTCCCGTGGGAAAAATTGTAATTTGCCCCCGGGAGAGGGTGGGGCAAATCCCGGGGGCATTTTTAAAAAAAGTGTGGGGGCTCTTAGTTAATACATGCGGGGGGTTCACGGGGCCCCCCCGCATCCCGGGGACCGCCACCCCCGGGGCTTGTTCAAATTGGGTAGGGGGCTCGCAGGCCCCCCCAGCCCTGGGGACCGCCACCTCCGGGACTCTAATTTAATGTATGCGAGGGGCTCACCGGGCTCCCACCCTGTCATTGCAAACTGCTTTCCTATTTGGAAGAGAGAGCAGGAAACCTGCTCTCTCTTCCAAATAGGAAAGCAGATTGCTTTTCCACAGGAGGAGCAGCTTGTTAGCTGCTCCCCATATGGAAAAGCACTGCAGGCTCCCGCAGGACGAGGGGAGCCGGCTGGGACCATGGGGGTATTGGGGCTCTCCCGACGGTCCCCAACGAGGTGACCAGGCCCTGGGGGATGGAGTCCCCGGGGCGAGATGTGGCCCGGGATGATGGTCCAAGGACGACTGGAATCACAGAACAAAGGCAACGCAAATGCTCCAAGAGGACGTGGTCGAGGAGGGAGAGGCGGCGCAAAGTCAAGAGTAATAGAGAACGACAAAAGCAACATATCAAGCCCGGTGGGATCCAGGACAAGGGGCCAACAACAAAAGAAGAAATAATGGATTCCAAAACCATAATCAACCTTTCAGAGCGTGAACTCAAGGAGGCTGAGAAAGAGGTACTGTCCCGGGGTCTCTCTTTTTGTCCATCTGCTTCATTTGACTATGCTAGAAGCAGAGTGGATTTATTTCATTTTACACGTAAATTAAGACTGCGGAAATGGTTCAATACTAAAGTTAATGATAATATCTCAAAAAGCAGAGATGTACCAAGTGACATTTGTGTGAATGATTTAGAATTTTTTAAAAGTATGTTTGAAATGGGCAATAATACTGAATCAGATGACTCTCCATTGCTTGATTTTATGGAAGGAGACATAGACACTAATATGTGTACACATAGTGGTTTTAAACCCAAATCTGTCTTTATGCCACAGATTATTAATGACTCTGTGGATGTATTTGAGAGAGGTGTTATCAAGGAGCTGGACAAACTTTCCAAGAAAGTGAAATATGGAAGGAAGAATCTTTCTATAGCACAATTTGAGGCTATCAATACTCTTAGTAAGGATAAGAGTATTGTAATAAAGAAATCAGATAAAGGGGGGAACATTGTCATTTTACCACTTCAAATGTATATCGACGAGGGACTCTCTCAGGTGGGGGACTCACTTAAATATGAGAAAAGTAACAGAATGACATACAAAACTAGTTGCGACAGGTACCAAGAACAACTTAAAGACTGGAAGGACAGAGACCTTATAGAAAAGGAAGAATTTGAGTTCTTGCAGTGTAAGAATCCCAAACTGCCAGCACTATACTTATTACCCAAAGTACATAAGAGCCTCACCAACCCCCCTGGGAGACCTATTGTCTCTTCCAGGGGGAGTTGTTGGGAAAACACCTCTAGATATGTGGACTTCTTTCTCCAGCCCCTGGTCCAAACCTTGCCCTCATACTTAAAAGATTCAAGAGACTTTCTGAAAAAGATAGAGGGAGTCCAGTGGGAACAAGGATGGCAACTTGTTACCCTAGACGTGAACAGTTTGTACACCTGCATCCCACATCACTTAGGGATACAGGCATGCAGGCATTTTTTGCAAACCAGATCTGTCTCTTTTATGTCACACACGGAAATGATTCTTGACATGGCCATGTTGTGCCTTACCCAGAATTATTTTACCTTTAATGGGGAGATCTACCATCAACTCCTTGGGACCGCGATGGGTTCTTGCTTTGCTCCCAGCTTTGCCGGACTTTTTATGGGCTGGTGGGAAGAGCAAGAGGTCTACAGGTCCCAGGAGTTTCAGTCTAAGGTTATCACCTGGCTGAGATACCTGGATGACATCTTTGTCATCTGGAAGGGTACTGCAGATGAAGCGACGGATTTCGTAGAATCCCTTAATACCAATAATCTTAATCTCTCCTTTACCTGCCACATTGACAAACAACAAGTGGACTTCCTTGACCTGAAGGTACAAGTGGTGGAAAATACCCTCACCACTTTACTCTACAGGAAGGAAACAGCAGGCAATAGTTTGCTCCATGCTAGCAGCTGCCACCCAGGCTCCTTGATTAATTCCATACCTCTTGGCGAATTCTTGAGAGCCAAGAGGAACTGTTCTGGCAATTCAGACTTTGAGAAGGAAGCGAAAATTATGACCCAAAGATTCACAACAAGGGGTTATAGCAAGAAAAGTATTAACGCTGCTCTTTCCAAGGTAATTACTCTCAACCGAACTGAATTGCTTAAAGAGAAGGACTTGACTAAAGAACCCCCCTCTCTCACTACCAGATTCATTACAGATTTCCACGGCCAAAATAGGGAGGTAAGGAAGGCACTGGACAAATACTGGAATGTCCTCACCCTTGATAAAGATATAGCAGCAACTATTGTCCCATACCCTCAGATTACTTTCAGAAAAGCTAAATCCCTGAAGGACACGCTGTGTACTACGCTTGTTCCCAAAAAAATCAGGAGCAATCCTGTCACGGGATTTTATATCTGTGGCAGGTGCAAAGCGTGCAAGAATAGCACTAGCACAAAGACCATCCAACTTTCCCAACACCTCGACCCCTTCACCATTCGAGTGCACACAACGTGTCAAACAGACTATGCTGTGTATGCACTTATGTGCCCTTGTAAACTGACCTATATAGGTAGCACGAAATTACCTGCTAAAGATAGAGTGCTGCAACATATGAGGGCCAGCAATCACAAAGACAAAAGTTACCCCATAGCGAGACATTTTGAGTCCTTCCACAAAAGTAACCCTAGTCTCTTATCCTTTTGTGTGCTGGCATCCATACCCGCAAGGGAAAGAGGGGGTAACAGGATACAGGAACTCCGCAGGTTGGAATCCCTTCTCATTATTAAATATCGAACCAAGCAGCCGGGTGGGCATAATCTGGATGAGGAACTTGAAGTCCATCTGGGTTAGCTGGTGTGTCCCATCACCCAATAAATTGGCACCTGGGTGAAAGCCTGTTCTGCAATGTGTTTTAACTTTGGTTTGTGAGATATTTGTGTTTTTTGATGATGTAATGAAACATGTCACTGATGCACTTCTAATCACTGAATTTATATGTTTTCTTCACCAGATTTTGTGAGAAGTAACTCGGATTGGCAATGCACGAGCACTTAAGCACGTAATCACGTATGGAAGTTGACACGTATGGACGGTAATATGAACAATGTCGGTTTAGTAGGTCCAAGGCATTGTTGTGTCCCCCATGACCTTAACTGCATGCCCACTGGGGCGAAATTACGTTTACAAACAGGAACTCCCAGTCTTATGCCCACTTGGGCTATGTTTTCCTTGGTTTGATTAGAGGTGCAAATATGTAAGACAGACGATTTATATATGTACCCTCATACTTGGCCAAAACATGCATTGATGGAACACTGATATTGCATGAATATTAATGCAATCTGTTCAACCATTGGCTAAGTGGTGAGACACACCTCGGACCTGCATCTGTTATCCCAAATTGTACCTTGCAATATCACCGACAAACCGGCCCAGTATGATGCCGTTTGCAATTTACGCCGCAACTCTATGAGTCCATTCTTCCTGAGACTAATACATGATAAAATAATGTAATGTCCTCGGAATGTTATGTTTTTCCGTTCATTTAAAGAATGTGCTATTTAATTATATTTTATTTTATTTGTATTTGCGTTTATTTGTGCATTGCAATGACTGTTAACAAATGTTTAGTGACTTTCTCACGAGTCTGTTTACCATGTTGTTTGAAGGTCATGTGACCATACTTAAGCAATGGAAACACTCACACTCACGCTCGTGATCAAGAGGTTTTACCTCGAAACGCATTGGGAAGGAGCTAAGAATTAAAGCTCTGTGAAAACTGCAAAGCTGGCCTGGACATTCCTTTTTTCATTGTGTGGAATCGATTTTGGATATCTGGGGAGTGGCTACCCCGTCCAGGCCCTCCGCTGCAAGGGGCAGTGGTCCAGAGCACAAAATTATATTTGGATATATATATATATATACACATATATATTCCATGTCCAGCCCGTCTGCACCCGTCCGCGCTGAGGACGGGCTGCAGGACGGGCAGCCCTTTGCCATCATGTCCTCAGGTAGGCAAACTCTGGATGGTCGCTTATATTACTCTTCCACAGCACTACTTTCACTGCGACCCTGCACCCCCACCTCCTGCACCTCATGCATCTTGCCTCGTCATTACTTCCTATGTGATGGTTGTGGCTTCTCTACTGGCAAAATGCAGCTCTCTAAGACACAACAGAGCGTTAAGCATTATAGGGGAAAAAGGAAGCCTACCAAGGGTCATACTTCTTCTCCTTCCCCGCTCCATCTTTGGAGCCTAAATTGTAGATCGCTTCCTAAGAATAAATTAAACATCTTCGATTTCATAACTGAGGAATCCCCTGACGCTCTGTTCCTGACCGAGACTTGGATACACGCCAGCTCGGGTCCGGACATTGCTGCAGCTATTCCTCCCAACTATGTTGTGCTGCATCAGGATAGACCCTCAGGTAAAGGTGGTGGAATTGCAATCATTTTTAAATCTATTTACCAATGTAAACTGGAACTATTACATCTTCCAGGTAGTGAGGCAGCATTGTTTAAACTCATGATTAATCCTCGAATGACGCTTTCCGGTCTGCTAATTTATCGGCCGCCCGGTAATGCCGCGTCATGGATTACCTCACTCATTGATTGCCTATCAGCAACACTACTAAAATCGAATAATTTCACCATTCTCGGTGATTTAAACATCCATTTAGACGATGTCAATAATCCCCTCAATAAATCTTTTCTCTCTGATCTTGAGGTTTTTAACCTCAAACTTTGTAATTCCGGAGCTACTCATCTTGCTGGTCATCTCTTGGATCCAATCATTTCTACTCTTTCATTTGACTGCACTTACTCGGCGCGTCCGCTCGTCTGGTCTGATCATTATGCGATACATTTCGTGCTACCACCTGGTCTATACTCGGCCAGTGTTTACGTGGAGGAAATTAAATCATCTTATCGCTGGGACAGACTTGATATAGCCGCTTTTAATCTGCGTCTGACTGAGACAATTCCATCCTTTATCAACACTGAGCAGAATCTGAATGCTCCCATTTCTGGTTGGTTGACAGATGCAGTGTCGGCTCTCGTTCCTCGGTCTAGCAGCAAATGTAGATCCTTGCGCCCACCAGCACCTTGGTACTCGGATGAGCTGAAAATCCAACGTGCCAAATGTAAAGCCCTGGAGAGGAAGTGGAGGATGTCTTACTCCGCTCCTTCTAAAGTGATTTACAAAGAAGAACTAAAATTCTATCACGCAAACTGTAAACGTGCTAAGGCCTCTTACATCGCCTCCACAATCACTTCCGTGCAAAATTGTCCCCGGACTCTCTTTGCCACAGTTAAGAAACTCACAGGAGCTGATACCACTCCCGCGCTGCCGGCTTTAGATGGTATACAATGTAATGCCATTGCAGACTTTTTTATATCCAAGGTTGAGGGCATTTATCAATCTTTGGCCTCCCTTCCACCTCCAATTGATCTCTCTCAACCCGGTTCTTTCTGCAATGCTTCCGTCTCCCCTACTGAGTTCATTCACAACTGGACACCATTTGATGACTCCTCCTTCCTGTCTTGTTTAAAAAGCATCAGGTCAGGTTCCCCGCGGGACCCAGTCCCTATGAAGATACTGAAACAACTTGACCTTGAACCACGGAGATTCCTAATGAGGCTACTTAACATCTCTCTCACTGAATCTTGGGTGGAACAGGACTGGAAACATGCCATGGTCGTCCCCCTGCTTAAAAAATCTGGTGCTGACATCACAAATCTTGCCAACTTCAGGCCTATATCCCTGCTGCCAGCCTGTTCCAAAATATTGGAGCGCCATGTTAACACCCAGCTCAATGAGTTTGTTGAAAACGTGGGATATCTTCATCCATCCCAATCAGGCTTTCGCGCTAATTATTCCACTGAATCCGCACTCCTTGGGGTGACTGAGCGACTCCGACACGGTATCGATAGCGGTGAGACCTTTGCGCTTATTCTTCTTGATTTAAGCGCTGCTTTCGATACCGTGTCCCATTCCATCTTATTGGAGTCTCTCTGCTCCCTTGGTGTTGTTGGACCTGCGCTTGCCTGGGTGGCCTCATTTCTCAATGAGCGCACCTTTCAGGTTTTCTCAAACAAAGCTGAATCTGCGATTCACTCCTCTGCTTACGGCGTCCCTCAAGGGTCTATATTGAGCCCTCTGTTGTTCAATATTTACATCAGACCACTTGCTTCTATCGTAGAGGACGCCGGTCTGTCTATATACTCATATGCAGACGACACGCAGATTGTGTTTTCTTTGTCTAGCAGCAGGGCTCAGGACACTTCTGCCCTTAAAACTGGCCTTTCTCGTGTTGCAGCTTGGATGCAAGCGCATCTGCTAAAGCTCAACGGTGACAAGACCGAGGTGATCATACTAGGCAAACATAAAGATCTGTGGGGCTCTAGACACTGGCCCAGTGATATGGGTCCGCTGCCTACCCCCGTGCCTGTTGCTCGTAACCTCGGTGTCCTGATCGACGATAAACTCTCGATGAGGCTGCAGGCAACTAAGGTCGCTGCAATCTGTTTTAATACTCTACGCTGGCTGCAGAAGATAATATGGATGTTGCCTGAGTCCACTCGAAGAACTGTCGTACAAGCCCTTGTGATGTCCCGCATCGACTATGGCAATGTGCTCTATCTAGGAGCAGATAAAGCCACAATCAATAAACTCCAGGTTGTACAGAACTCAGCTGCTCGCCTGCTGCGCAATGTTCCACGTAGAACGTCCGCAATGCAAGCTCTGCGTGACCTTCACTGGTTAAAAATTTCTGATCGTGTGGTCTTCAAACTTTGTGTTTCCTATTTTAGATTCGTCAGGGTTTTGCTCCCATCTACCTTCACAATCTTGCCCAGCCATATCAGCCTGGCCGCTCTCTTAGGTCATCCAACAATGGCAATCTTGTGATTCCTAGAATCCGACTGGCAAAAATGGGAGGCCGTTCATTCGCATATCTAGGACCTAAGATGTGGAATGCTCTCCCGTTGGCGCTAAAAACAGAAACTAGTCTTCTTGCTTTCCGCAAAAAATTGAAGACTCTTCTGTTCTAAGTTCTTCGGTTCTGTTTTTCTTTTCTTTCAGCAATTGCTTGTTTTCTTCTTCAGTCTGTCCCTGGCGCCGGGAAACCCATTGCGGGTAGCTGTGCGCAATACAAGTTCAATAAATAAAATAAATAAATAAATAAATATATATATATATATATATATATATATATATATATATATATATATATACATATATATATACATACATATACACATATATATAAATGCATATTACCTACTGGCGGTCGCCAGTAGGTAGTTCTAGTTAGGAACTATTATCCACAGGAAATCCGGAACGTTCTATTTGGGATAACTTTGGCGCCGGTTGACGAATCTGCGCAAACTTTTCCAAACTTTTGGCCAGCTCCGGTCCGCTCCTATCCTGAAAGTCTCACGATGATTCATCAAGCGGGGCCGAGAAAAAAGGGGGGTCCCAAAACGCATTTTCCCTATGCAATTTCCCTTAGGACCTTTAGCCGCAGCTACAGCCCGAACTGCTGAACGGAATGACACCAAATTTGGCAAAGAGGTAGTCCTTGGTTCAGACTCGTGCCTTTTGCTTATTTGGTGTAAATCCGTTTAGTAGTTCCTGAGAAAATGACATTTAAAGTACATATATATATCTATGGGCGCGGTGGATCCGCGTATCTATCGCGTACCCTACGCGCAGCCTACAAGCACCCTGCCGTGCACAAGCTGAATTTTAATTGGCTGTCAACAGTCAAAATCAGGAAGTGTTGGCAGCCATCTTGTGCCTCAGTAGAACCGAGGCACAAGAAACCTAAAACAAACGCCGCAAAACGAGAAAAGGGGGCAAGGTAGACACACCCTGAACTCCTAGGCCTGCTCAGGGGCAAACATTTTTTTTTAAATTGCGGGATGCGCGTAGGATCCGTGCATCCTAGTGATAGAAAAAAAAAGAAACGCAGTCTCCCGCCGGAAAAATTGTAATTAGCCCCAGGGGGGGGGGGGGGCAAATCCCGGGGGCATTTTTAAAAAAAGTGTGGGGGCTCTTAGTTAATACATGCAGGGGGTTCACGGGGCCCCCCCGCATCCCGGGGACCGCCACCCCCGGGGCTTGTTCAAATTGGGTAGGGGGCTCTCAGGCCCCCCCCAGCCCTGGGGACCGCCACCTCCGGGACTCTAATTTAATGTATGCGAGGGGCTCACCGGGCTCCCACCCTGTCATTGCAAACTGCTTTCCTATTTGGAAGAGAGAGCAGGAAACCTGCTCTCTCTTCCAAATAGGAAAGCAGATTGCTTTTCCACAGGAGGAGCAGCTTGTTAGCTGCTCCCCATATGGAAAAGCACTGCAGGCTCCCGCAGGACGAGGGGAGCCGGCTGGGACCGTGGGGGTATTGGGGCTCTCCCGACGGTCCCCAATGAGGTGACCAGGCCCTGGGGGATGGAGTCCCCGGGGCGAGATGTGGCCCGGGAAAGGGGGGCCACGCGGCCCCCTCCCCCCAAAAAGTAAAAAACAAACAAACAGGCAGAGCTCCGGGGGATGGGGTCCCCGGGGCTAAAAGAAGCCTCAGGAGGGGGGCTATGCAGCCCCCATGCTAAAAATATTAAAAATAAAGTGGCCATGCCCCGGGAATGGGGTCCCCAGGGCCGCAAATGGCCTCGGGAGGGGGGCCCACACTGCCCCCTTCCCGATTAAGTATTTAAAAAAATAATAATCAGGGGTGAGGCTCAGGGGGATGGGGTCCCCAGGGCCCAAAAAACAGTAAAGGAAGGGGGCCAGAAAGCCCCCCTTCTACAAAAGAAAAAAAAACGGGATCGGGCCAGAGGCCACGCCCCCTCCTTGCACCACTCTGCAAACGTGACCCCTGGCGCGTTTGCAGAGGGGGATCGAATTCCCCTTGAATACTGGGGGTCCCTGGGGGCCAACTAGCCCACCAGGAACCTCCAGTATGTGCCAGGGGGCTGCGTTGCAGAGAGGTGTTCTGAGGCCACGCCCCTTTTTACACCTCTCTGCAATGCAGCTCTGTGGCAATTAGTGGAGGTACCTGGTTGGCTAGTTGGCCGCCAGGAGACCTCCGGATTCAAGGGGACTTAATCCCCCAACTTAAAACGCTCCACGGGCGTGTTTGCACAGTGGTGAAGGTAGGGGGCGGGGACTAAGGTGATATGTGTGCAAACATGCCCAGTGGCGCGTTTTGAGTTGGGGAATTAATTGCTCTTCAATCCAGAGGTCCCCTAGTGGCCAACTAGCCCACCTGGTACCTCCAGTAAGCGCCACAGAGCGGTTTTGCAGAGTGTTGTAAAAAGGGGCGTGGCCTCGGAACACCTCTCTGCAACACAGCTCCCTGGTGCATACTGGAGGTACCTGGTGGGCTAGTTGACCCCCCAGGGGACCGCAGGATTGAAGAGTAATTAATTCCCAACTTAAAACGCGCCACAGGGCGTGTTTGCACACGTCACCTCAGGCCCCGCCTGACCTCTTCCTTCACCATTGTACAAATATTCCTCTAATATCAGCCGAACTACGAATTCCGATTTACTCACCTGTTATCAGGAGAGAACCCAGTGCTGCATGTTTTAGCCCAGCACTGACCCTGAATAGAAATCCTAAGCGTACTTACCAGTAACTTGTATTTCCTTCCATAGGAATCCATTGTGTGGTTTTCAGCAGAAAAGTTTCTGTGTCGATTTTTGAAACGTACAAATATTGCTCCAAAATCAGACGAACTACGAATTCCGATTTACTCACCTCTTATTAGGAGAGACGTCAGTGCTGCATCTTTGAGCCCAGTACTGATCATGAAAAGTAATTCTAACCGTACTTACCAGTTACTTGAATTTCCTTCCATAGGCTAACATTGACTGGTTTCACTTGGAAATTCTTCTAAGTGTGGAGTTTTTGAACTTTAAAAAATTCCTATAAAATCAGCAGAACTACGAATCCCGATTTACTCACTTGTTATCAGGAGTGACCTCAGTGCTGCTTCTTTGAGCCCATTACTGATCCTAAAAAGTAATTCTAACCGTACTTACTAGTAACTTGTATTTCCTTCTATAGGAATCCATTGTGTGGTTTTCACTAGAAAAGTTTCCAGTCTCTATTTTCACAAACTAAAAATATTCCTTAAAAATTGCCTGTATGACTTAAACGCATTCTTTTGACTGTTTACAGGAGATGCACCTGTGCTGGATCCAGCATCCACCACTGAGTAAGAAAAAGTAACGTTAACACTACTTACCTGATAATTGAATTTCCTCCTATAGGATAACATTGGTGATTCTACGTGAAAAAGTTCCCAAGTGTCAACTTTTAAAATACAATAATATTCCTTAAAAATCACTACTGTAACCAAAACGCTTTTACTTAACTGTTTACAGGAGATGTCCCAGGACTGAATCTAGGATCCAGTCCTGGGTTAGAAAAGTAATATAAAAAAAGTAACTAATTGCATTTAACTAGAAATTCACATTGAGCTCAATGTTGCATTGTGTCTGAAATTGTGTTTGCGCATTACAACTGTACCTACTGTACTTAAGTCTATTGCCTATTTGCAAAGTATTTAAACTAAAGTAATTCATTCTGAGAAAGTATTTTGTAATGTAATGTATAATGTAATGTATAATGTAAATTAAAAAATAAAATATCTAAAAATAAAATTGTTTAAAAAAATGAAGTAAGTTAGTATAAAAAAAAATTAATACATTTAAAAATTGTCATTTACAAGACCTTTGAAATTCACTGAAAAAACATAGGTTTCAGGGGTGTTATAGGTTCAAGGTTCAAAAAACAAGTTTATTTAGACAATTGTCCATAAAACATTCTAAAAAATACATATTAATTAAAACCTTTAAATGAACCCCCCTCCTCCTCACACCATCCCCATTACATTTCATTTTTTAAAATTCTGTTTACAGATCGTAGGAACCGAGCAATCCCAACTACCACATTTAAATATCGCATCTCAGACAGTAAGTCCAACGCCTTGTTCCTATGAAGAGCATCATATTTAAAAAACAGAGGTCTTAAAAACCGAATCCGATTTAAAAGATAAAAAGCGCAGTCCATAAGAATATGCGTAATAGTGCATTTGGCTTTCAAAGGGCAGGGACAAAGACCACTATTATTTTGCACCCCTGTTTTATATGGGTGGGATGAATATATTGGATTACATCACACCCGAACCCTTAGGATTTCTTTTCTCAAACCTGGATCTGGTAACTGTGATAAGTAAGGGAAAGCACCATCCTGGCCAAGTGAAGCTAATGAGAAGCTAATAGATGATTTCTTCTTTAGATATAATAAATCACATTTTTGTGACGCCATAGCAGCAGATTCTCTCAATTTTCGTTTCCCGGGAAAGGTGAGCCAAGATGTGACTGTACCACTATTTAAATTCTGGTTTCAACACCCTTTGCCCACAACCTTTCATTGCTTTGGCTCTCTTCCCAGCACAATCTGGATACTTTAGCCACCTCATCATTCTCCAACAGGGTGTTGAAGTATCTTCAACACCCTGTTGCAATGTTGCCGCCATGTTCCAAGATACAAGAGTGAACTCTCTCCTTATAGCCTGGACCATGGTACCTTGTGGGAGTGATAGAAGTCTTTTAAGTACTGCCCCTTCCAGTCTGTCCAATTCATAGGTTGGATCAAGAGAGAATATCTCACCTCCATACAGGCCTATTGATGGAATCTTCCCTTCATAGGCCTTTAATAATGGGATATGGGATAGGCCCCCAAATCTACCATTAAATCCAGATAAACAGCTTGCCTGCAAAAGGGCCTTCTGCCTAGTGGCATCCCAATGTGCCCCCAATTCAGATTTTTCCTAAAAGTTAAACCCAGGTATTTATACTGATCCACTTGTTTCACCACCTGAGAATCAAGATACCAGGAAAAACTATGCAATTTTTCCCTAAAAATCCGAATTTTCGTCTTTTCCAGATTAATACAACGCTTGTTCTGCTTACTATAAGAGGCCAATGTGTTGATTTTCCTCTGCAGACCAATTGGAGTGTAGTCCATTAATACCAAATCATCTGCATAGGGCAGACAAGCAATATGCTGATCCCCAATTTTAGGCAAAAAAGACTTTGATTGGGAAATAGCTGTTAGGAGGTCGGCCAAATATAGACTAAAAAGTAGGGGTGCAAAAACGCACCCCTGACGCAGGCCATTGTCGATAGAGATTATTTGGGACAACCGTCCTGTCTTGTCTAACTCCACCTGAGCCCAATTGCCAGAGTGCAGGGATTGAAGGACCCCAAGAAGATGTAGTGGTAATTTCCAAGCGGCAAGTTTCCCCCATAAAATATCCCTGTCAACAGAATCAAAGGCTGTCCGGAAATCTACAAAACAACTGCACAGTCTTTGATTTTCCTCCACTGCCTTTCGAGTAATAGCCCACAAAGTAAAGCAGTGGTCTATGGTTGAATGACCCTTCCGAAAGCCCCCTTGTTCTCTTAGTTTCAATGGCCCATTTTTCAAGTTTGACTAAAATAATCTTGGAGAATATCTTTAATGAAATGTCCAAAAGGTTTATAAGCCTGAATGCATTGGGTCTGTACCGCTCCCTTTCTTTAAAAATCGGTTTCACAATAGACCCCTTCCAGGTAAAGGGGTAAAGGCCAGACCCTGCAACCCGACTGAACAGAGTAGAGTACATTTTAGCCCACCAAACACTATTTGTTTTAATTATTACCGCCGGGACATTGTCAGGACCGGCGGCACAAGAGAGTTTTATTCTCTCAATAACTGCCTTAACTTCCTTCACAGAGAACCAGTTAGCTGGGAGGGTTTGCCCATAGATGTGCTGAGGGCCATCTAAGCCTAAGGGTCCCCTGTATAACTCCGTCAGATGAGTGGCCCACTGTGATTCCGGTATCATACAGGTCAGAAACCCCCGACTTTGGCCATTAAACTTTTTGACCTTTGTCCAGAATTTTTGCTGATCATTTAATAGTATAATCTCCTGCATCTCCTCCCACTTCCTATGATAAAAAGATACCTTTTTCGACTGCACAATGGATTTATATTGGTGTTTAAGTTTAACCAGCTCTTGGGTGGCTAAAGGAATGAAACACCTAGCATACCTTGCTTTCTGTCTCACCAGTTGTTTCAACTTTTGGCAGTCCTGATCGAACCGGCCCGTACACCCTTTGTGCGGGATTTTGGATGTCCACCCTTTCCACTTATTTTCAATAAAATGCAGCCCAAAACTCGTTACACAATATTATTATACCACACAATAACATCATCAGCATGAGTAGGGAGTATAGGAACCGTCTCCTCTAACTAAAGAGTTGATAATTGTTGACGATGCATAGTGTCTAAACGTGTTGTGAGCCTGCGCGGATAGGACATCTCTAAGGGAAACACTCCCTCAGGGGATCCTGGCTCACACAAATCAAGAACTGCTGTGGTTGCCCAGTGGTCACTGCTCTCATATTTTGCCACCTCAAAGCTCTTAAAGAGGCCAAAATTCCAAAGGAACGTGAATATATAATCAATAGGGCCCAAAGAGTGGCCCTGCCGAGATGTCGCTATAGCTGGTGAATCCTTTTTAAAACGCCTGTTAAAGTAAATCAGACCATGACTTGCCAGCCTTTCACGCAGCACTTTGACCTCTTTTTTGATGGTACCTGCTGGAAAGTGTCCTAAGGGAATGTTGTAGGAATCCAACACTTCCTCCAAGTGTTGGTCTAGCTGAACAGGGAATAAACGAGCATTTACATCCCCCGCCGTTATCACTGCGTCCGGATATTTTGCCATCAAATGTTGGAAAGGGGATTCAAATAATTCCAGCCAGTGATTCATTTGGCGATGATCTTCTTTATGAATATATGCATTTATAAGTAAAAAATAACTGGGGACATTTTTACATACAACCATTTCCACAACAGATAACTGCAGACCACTTGAAACATTTATGACCTCCAATGGCCTCTTAATCACCTTGGTCGATATTAATGTTAGTAGACGTAAAAATGCTCTCCCCGTACCCCGGGAATGACCTTTGCTATTCAGGGTCATAAAGCCTTCTACTGGGGGGGCGTGGCCAAGGACGTCAAGATAGCGGTCGCACTTTAACACCATCGATGCTAGTGTTATTTTCCTCCTGTGCTGAGTTATGTTGATTCCCATTGTTCATGACGAGCTCAGCTCGTCATGAGTGTATGGAGGTGTACACCATGACGAGCTGAGCTCGTCATGAGCGTCGAAGGAGTTAAGTGTGCTCCGGACCCCCATCCGTCATCCGTCCTATACCCACCGCCAACAGCCACCATTGGATTGGATGGATTGGATGCGGATTTATAAAGCGCGTGGTTACCCTGGAGCGTCCCAGCGCTGCAGAACCCAGACTACTGAAAACAGAGAGTGGAATTAAAGGCCCTGCGGGAACAGAAAAGTTTCTAGGAGCTTTCGAAAATGAAGAAGGTTAGGTTCAGCTCGGAGCATAAGCAGTAAGGAATTCCACAAGTTTGCTGCAATGATGGAAAACCGCCGTCCACCTGATCGCGCCCTTTTGGCTCTGTGGACTTTGGCTCGACACTCATGGTCTGAGCGAAGGGGCCTATTAGCTTTTTAGGGGAGCACTAAGTCCTTCAAAATAGGGGGACCCTTGTCTTGTAATGATTTGTGAGCAATACAGAGGGATTTAAACGTTACCCTTTCGCTGACAGGCAGCGAGTGCAGCATTCTAAGGGCTGGTTTTGCTGATGACCTTGCTCGAGTACCTGTTAGCAGCCTGGCTGCTGAATTCTGTATGTATTGTAGATTATTGATAGTCGCTTCAGAAGCGCCCGAATATAAGGTGTAAACAAAACAGGTGATGGACCGAATGTGGATCAATGTCACACATTCATCCCAGTCCAAAGATCTGGGCCCAAATCCATCGTTTTTTTCCACTCCACATCACCCTGGGTTAGACAATGGCGATATGCAAATCAGCTCTGACCCTGTGCCCCATGGGAACAGTCCAGTCCGAACTACAAAAGCCATGTCCTTCCCAGAACGGAATCAAGCATCCGAGGACCGGACTCGAGGTAACACCTCTCATGAGCCCGGCTAGCTTGACTCCAGTGGTGTGGAGTGCCTGGGACCCACGTCTGGGCATCCCCAGCGCACTTAGGGCGGCAATTGCAAACAAAACAGGTGATGGACCGAATGTGGATCAATGTCACACATTCATCCCAGTCCAAAGATCTGGGCCCCACTCCATCGTTTTTTTGCACTCCACACCTCCCTGGGTTAGACAATGGTGATATGCAAATCAGCTCTGACCCTGTGCCCCATGGGAACAGTCCAGTCCGAACTACAAAAGCCATGTCCTTCCCAGAACGGAATCAAGCATCCGAGGGCCATTATCTAACCCAGGGTGGTGTGGAGTGCAAAAAACGATGGATTTAAGCCCAGATCCTTGTACTGGGGTGAATGTAAGACATTGATCTACATTCTGTCCATCAAATTGTTTTTTGTAATTTTCTCCCCGAATATAAGGTGTTGCTGAAGTCCAACCTTGAAAGGATCAGTCCCTGAATCAGAAGTTTCTTTGAGGGGGAGGGAAGAGGGGGGAGAACCTTACGAGCTGAACGAAGCAAGCCAAAACAAATGCCAGCAGTTTTCTTAGCTTGAACTTTAAATGAGAGGTCCTGATCAATCCACACTCCCAAACTTTTGATTTCACTTTTAGGAAGCGGGGGATCACCCATACAGGCCGGCCAAATGGCATCAGGCAATGATGTCATCTTATGCCCCAAGAGCATTAGCTCGGTTTTTGAATCATTAAGTTTGAGTGCGGACTTACTCATCCACGTATGTATTTCGGCAAGGCATGAATGAAGGGTTCCAGAACTTTGGTCCCGTTGGGTAAGTGAGATGACAAGTTGAGTGTCGTCAGCGTAGCTCACTATTTTTATCCTGAATGGAGCGACCACCTCCTCCAGTGGGGACATGTACACGTTGAATAAGGTAGGGCTCAGTAAGGAGCCCTGCGGTACACCACACGGGAGAGGGATCAGACTAGATCGTGCATTTCCTTCCCAGACTTGATAAGTCCGATTGTCAAGGAAGGAAGTTAACCATGCCAATGCCATACCTGAGACTCCGATGTTAGATAGGCGCTGAATTAAGATACGGTGGTTAACCGTATTGAAGGCTGCACTCAGATCTAGGAGGATCACCGCCACTGATCCTCCTGAGTCCAGAATGCACCTCGCCTCTTCCATAACTGCAATCAGGGCCGTTTCTGTTCCCTGACCAGATCGGTAGCCTGTCTGCGAGCTCCAAAGTAGCTCGTTAGATTCCAGAAAAGAGGATAGTTGCTGATTCACCATCTTCTCCGCAATCTTACTAAGTCCTGGTAACAGTGATATGGGTCTAAAATTGGCCAGTTCTGTGGGATCCATCTGAGGTTTTTTTAGTAGAGCTTTTACAATCGCGCCTTTCCAGCTAGGGGGAACAGTGCCTTGACAAAGAGAGGCATTAGTTTGAACAGTGGCAGGAGGTGATATGGTGGCAGAAACCTGTTTAAGAATGTACATAGGTGCGGGATCACTCGGCGATACGCTTTTCATAGCTAATAGGCTTTTTTCCATATCTTGCACTGCAACTGGAGCAAAGGTATTCATCTGTGGACCATGTGCATGAGACTTATTACTCAGGTCTGGAGTAAACCCTAATTGCGGCAAAGTTTTTAAAATGTTCTGAATTTTAGAATCAAAAAACACCGCAAGCTGATTACATTTCACTCCCGAAAAGTCCGGTGCCAAAGGGGGGTCAGGGATCTTTAATAATTCCTTAATGATCTGGAGAGTTTCTCTCGATGAGTTGGAAGATGTCCTAATTCTCTCTTCAAAAATGCACTCTTGGCATTCTTGAGGGAGACTTTATAGGCTCTAATCGCCACCCGGTAGGTTATCTTACTGCGGTCCGCCCAGTCCTTCCTCCAGATACGCTCAAGTCTCTTACACTTTTTCCTTTGAACTCTGAGTTCCGGGGTATACCAGGAAGATTTGGACCCTCTGCCCTTTTTCTCAATTCTTTTCTTTGGCAGAACTACATCCAGTGAGCTAACAAGCCAGCTCCTGAAGTTTTCGTCCGCCTTCACAGGATCAGGGTCGTGAAGGGGAACAGTCTGTTCCAATTTGTGCATCCAATTTTCAATGGATAACTTGGACCAAGCTTTATCATAAGTGTATAGAACCGGGGTTCGAGGAAGATCATTCCTGACCTGCCAAGAGAAAGGGACCAGAAAGTGGTCGGTCCAAGGGAGGGGGACTGGAGAATTAGATACAAGCATCTGAATGTTGGCAAAGATCGGATCCAGAAGGAAACCCTTATTATGTGTAGCCTCCGTGGCGGTCAGTCTCAAATTATAAGATTTAAGGTCGAGTAACAGGTCAGTCGCTATTTTGTCCTGAGGATCATTGAAATGTAAGTTCAAATCTCCCAGCACCAGGAAATTAGAGGCAGTCGAGGCCGATACCGTCACTGTTTCCAGTAGCGAGCTGACAAATTTCTTTGGGAAGCCCGGTGGGCGGTATACCAACAGGCCTGTTATGGAAATGGTGGGAGATATTTGTATTGCAAAGTGCGTGCTTTCGCTATTAGATATGCCAATATCTGTCATCCTGCAGGTAGGGTGTTTTCTGTAGAGTATGGCTAATCCAGCCCCTCTACCAATGGGCCTATCTTGAGATTGAATAAGAAACCCTGTGGGGAGCGCCTTAACTATTTCTGCCTCTGAATTAGAGGTGAGCCATGTCTCCGTCAGGAACAGTATATCTAGATTACTGTCCAGGATCAAGAAGTTGATCTCTACGGAATGTTTGGGTAAAGACCTACAGTTCAGTAGGGCCATGCGAAGATGGATCATAGTTGGAGTCCCCTGCATTTTTATTTGTTGGGATGAACTGCAAAGGTTACAAGGCGTATAAGTATCATCTAGTCTGTGCAGGGCATGACATTTTGGATGTTTAGTAGGTCTTAACTGTAAAAGGGCCTTACGCGTATAACTAATGGGGTGAGCTGCCGAATCGGGCAGAGTTACTGGCCCTCGGCCCGTGAGGGCCCGGATGGGCTTGCCTCTGGCACGCCTCCCGCGCGCCCGCTGCGCGGACGGGAAGTGGCGTGCATTTAATGGTGCCTGGCCCTAATCGGCCGCAGCACTAGTGCGCTCACCTCACCCTCCTCCGCGATTCTGCGCCGGAGAGCTAAGGTCCACCACCACCACAAGGAACACTAGATCGGTCCCTGGGAGCAGCGCGAGTCCTGAGGGGGACAAGGAAAGTAAGGGGCAAAGCTGCGCAAGTATATTTTTAAAATAAACAGAAAGACAAAAGGTCGGTGATTTAAAAGTTACAAATAGCACTAGAGCCAAGATTAGTAAATTATTAACAAAAGTGCCCTACTCCCGGCTTCCGCCTCAGGAGTCAAATGTTCTAAGAAGAGGCGCTAGTTACCTGCACCCAATTTGTAGTGCCTGGCCCTAATCGGCCGCAGCACTAGTGCGCTCACCTCGCCCTCCCCTAAGATTGCGCCCGTGATTCTGCGCCGGGGAGCTGAGGTCCACCACCACCACAAGGAACCCTAGATCTGTCCCTGGGAACAGCACGAGTCCCGAGGGGGGACAAGGAAAGTAAGAGGCAAAGCTGTGCAAGTATATATTTAAAAATAAACAAAAAGACAAAAGGTCGGTGATTTAAAAGTTACAAATAGCGCTAGAGCGAAGATTCGTAAACTATTAACAAAAGTGCCCTACTCCCGGCTTCCGCCTCAGGAGTCAAATGTTCTAAGAAGAGGCGCTAGTCATCTGCACCCAATTTGTAGTGCCTGGCCCTAATCGGCCGCATCACTAGTGTGCTCACCTCACCCTCCCCTAAGATGGCGCCCGTGATTCTGCGCCGGGGAGCTGAGGTCCACCATCACCACAAGGAACCCTAGATCGGTCCCTGGGAGCAGCGCGAGTCCCGAGGGGGACAAGGAAAGTAAGGGGCAAAGCTGCGCAAGTATATTTTTAAAATAAACAGAAAGACAAAAGGTTGGTGATTTAAAAATTACAAATAGCGCTAGAGCGAAAATTCGTAAATTATTAACAAAAGTGCCCTACTACCGGCTTCCGCCTCAGGAGTCAAATCTTCTAAGAAGAGGCGCTAGTCACCTGCACCCAATTTGTAGTGCGCCTCCGCTGACACCCCTGCACTTGCCTGCCTGTGCTGCATTCTCCGGTGCCGTTTGGGTCCCTGGCGGAGGCCGGAAACCACCACTGCTACCCTTGACTCTCCGGGCCGTGCGCCAGTCAAGATGACGGCCCCCAGGAAAAGGCTGCGACCGGTGCTGCCTGCTCTCGGATCCCTGGCCGCACTCCTCCTCTGGCGAACCGAGCGGACGGCGGTGGCGGCTGGCCCCGCCTGACTGCTTGCGGAGTGTCCTGCATGTGTATGGGCCGCCCGGCCGGCCGGTCCGAGAGTTCCTGTGCATCCGGGGCCTGGCGGAGTGTGAGGAGGCCTCGGGGGTGACCCGCCTGGGACCGGCGCTACTCCGGGGACGGAGCTTGGGCACCCACCTGCGGCCCACTGATGACCGGGACCACCGAGGAGCTGCAGTGAGAGGGAGAGCCGCTCCCCCCACCTGGGCCCCCCTGCCTGGCCCTGATGACCACCTGTGGAGGCTGGAGCCTGCAGACCCGGTGCCGTGCCTGGCAGCTGGGTCCTCCTCTGTGCCCTGGCGGCGGCGCTGGACTGGCTGTAGTGACCTGCTGATCGGCGTTGCTTCCTGCGGTTGGGCGGCCGGGTCCGGCTGGGGGGGGTCAGGGGGGGCACTTAGTGGTGGCGATCCCCCATGGGCGTCCGCAGGGGAGGGCAAGAGGGTGCGCTTGCCCCCCCTGGATCGGCGGTGCCATTCCTTTTATCGTTAATGTTCATGATTACAGCAGAAGTGAGAAGCCACAGGAGTTTAAATGATCTCTCACTTGGGGCCTCTCGCAGTTCTCTTTGAACTCTAGAGGCTGCAGCATCCCCTCCCCGACCTCGAGTGGACTGTGGACGGGCCCATTGTCATTCTGTCTGCTGCTGATCATCACTTAAAGAATGACAATGGGCCGTCTGCATTAAACGTGCCTTGAAGGCGAGTGATGAAGTAACAATTTTGCCCCCCCTGGAAGGCGAGTGACGAAGTTAGAATGTTGCCCCCCCTGGAAAAATTTCTGCGGACGCCCATGCGACCCCCCCTCAGTACTGTGGCCCTTCATTGTGGTCGGGGGATACCCCCCCTAACCCCCCCCACAAGGAAACGCCCTGCCTGGCCCCCAGATCTTCCGGGCACTCCTAACGGCCCTGCCCAGTCGACTTCTGTGCCGGAGCACACCCTGTGGGCCTATTCTGTGGACCTGGACACGAGGAGATTGAGGTGAGGAGGGGGGCAGGGAAGGGAAGGGGTTGGTGACCCTGGAGGTCTCGCCCATGCATTGCTTCTTGGGGCTGGGAGACCGGCTGTCCCTTCATCCCCCACACCGCAATTGTCGCCAAGACTGCCCGCTGCCGTGTCCCATCCCAGGAAGACTGGTCTGGGACCCTCTACCTCGCGTCCCCCGGAGGCACGGCCTGGTCACCCCCGTGGACCACTGTTATCCTGCGCTGGAAGACCGTGCGCCCTCGTGCCCCTCAACCACTACTTGACCCCTCATCTGTTCCAGACTAGAGGCCCCCACTGGACCGCTGTCCACTGCACCCGCCCTTGTAACGTCGCTGCCCTTCCTCTGAGGCGCGAGCGGCCTGCGGACTGGTGGGGGAGCTGCCCAGACTCCACTCTGCCCTCCCGCGCCTGGACTAGGCCCAACACCCCGGGGCATTGAGACCTGGACTCCCTCTGAGGTGTTCCCCCCCCCACTGGATCGACTCCCTCCACCTGGAACACTGCGGATCCCACTGATCTCCCCCCTCTGGTCCTTGGCCCTCTGTTTCTTCCTCCCACGCTGGGAGAGGTCCCGGAGCCCGGCCGTGGGCCTCCGTCTCCGCCTGTGCCGCCCCGGGAACTGGACTCCTGGGCCCACCGTGGGACTGTGCGGTGACGCCCGTTGGACTGAGCGCTTTCAACCGCTTGCGACCGCGGCGCCTCCCTCCTGGCCGAACCACCTGGAGGAGCCATGGTTAGGGGGAAAAACACACAGCCCTCGGTCCCCTCCTCCCAACTGCGTATGGACCAATTCGCCAGGACGGACCATGGCCCTGGTGAATGTCCCCCTCCTCCCTCCGGGGCGGAGGGAGGGGAGTTATCGACCATCCTCCAAGCTATTAGTGCCTCCCAGACATCGGTGAATTCAAGATCGGGGAGGTACTGTAGTGTAGTTCCTATTTTCCCAATAGGCCCTGCGCATTGGAATAACATAAACAGTAGTATCGACGTAGATGTGCGGGTCTTCCAGGTCTCCACTGACTACGCTAAACTTAATTGGGTTTGTTACCAACTAGCTCAGAGGTCACTGGAAACTTTCTTGACTGAATAGGAAGTGATCAGCTTCCCTGGTATAGACAAGAAGGGATTCAGTTTTCCAACAACCACATAAACATGACAACTTTGCTCCTTAGAATAAGAGTCAATCTCTAGAGTCGTGTGAAACAATAGACAGTTATTTTACTCAATCAGTTTTGTGCAGATTACTTTCACCAAAGTGCAGAGAATAGAGAGCGGGCGTTTTCAATAAAAGGTATTATTTATTGAACAGTCTTTCTTCTCATACAAGAGAGATGAATTGCCACAATTGCAAGACTAGTTATTATAAAAAAGTGCGTACAGTAAAATGAGTATTGCGAAATAATACTGTAAAAGCATTGATATGGTTTCTTAGCCATACAATGGTTAAAATGAATAAAATATATACATTCATATATACATTCAGCTAATGTACTCACCTGGTGCTTCTAACTACGCCTACCCCAGTGTACCTGACCTAAGCCCAATACTTGGGAGGGAGTAAGGAAGAAGCAGTTTTAGTTAAGTTGGTTTTGCCAAGGTTTGCTTTAAGAATTCTCTCTAAGGGTTTAGTCAACACCATACCTCTGGAATAGAATGTTGGAGGTCTTGTACCTCCTTCCAGGACTCGATATCCCAGTCACTCGCAAGAGTGGGCTGGAAACGCCGGAGCTGGATTTTCTCGGCAGGAGAAAAGACAGCGTCTCTCTCAGCGCGTCGAGGAGGAGGAGGGGCAGCGTCCGTGGGCAGCTTGCATCTGCTGGGCTCTGTAAGGGACAGCTGTTCTGCTCCTACGTTCACCACACCATCGCTATCATCGATGTCGTTGAGGCAGCGTTTGCTTAAGGCAACGTTGGTAATATTTATACCTGAAAGGTGCCTTGTTTGACGTAAGTTTTTGGACATAAGACGTCAATAAACATGTCACTAGGAAGTGATCGTCTCTCAGTGCTCATTAGAGTTCTATTACTAATCAAAACATAGCAAGCGGGGCTTTCCCAGGTTGCTGAGTTTTATCTTGTTGAAGAACTCGGAGTGTAATCTAGGAATCTTAGATAGTGGCTTCTGCTGTGTCATTTGCTCTAATGAGCTGCAGAGGAACATTACCCACCCCAAAATACATATTCGCATTTGAAATGGCGTATTTTAAAATACATGGTAATATTAGTACTGTACGTCTTTAAGCAAAGAAATCATTCAAAATTATAGCATATGTAATCAATGAACGATTTTGCGAAAATAATTACACATGAAATATCTCTTAATACAGAAAAGAAGGGCGAGATAATTTCATCACATATAAATGCATTTGCTGTAACGTGTTAGAGGCTGATGTAGAGTTATTATGTCTCTAGAAGTACCTAAAAATAGAAGTTTCTGTTCTTTATGAATAGGTCTACTTTAAGCAAAGAATTTCGTGCCAGAAAAAGGTAAATATTTTTGGAAAAGTGTTCAATTCCAAAAAAAAATTACGTTTTTCTCAGTAGTTTTTGTTGATCAAAACTGAAGGCCGAATTCAGAGTTCATGGGAACGCTGGGTGTCGGAATGCCGGAATGCTTTTCACAAGTTATTGTTTCTGTTCAGGGGAGAACATCATATCAGACAGGCTCTCAAAAAATTGGTCTACAAAATCAGGTGACAGTTCGACCAAGTTCGATAGTGCTGTAACTTGGCAGGTGTGAGAAGGATTGCTATCATCAAAGTCTGGATCAGCAATGCTCACAGAAGGTCGTACCTGGGTGATGTTGCTTTTATTTCTCCCTCCACTGTTACCACCTAGTCGTAGCACAGGAGTCTCAACGAATGCCGTCATCAGGATTGGTAGCCGCTGGGGACAACACAATGCGTGAGCCGTTACAGGACTTAGCAAAGTATCGATATCCATTGGTACAGCTGATGGAAGTGCAAGACAGGTGTCCAACACGCACTCATCTCCGCATAGCATACATCGAAGCAAAGGTAAGATGCAGGTCTGCCATACAGGTCTGAATGAAAGAAACCAGGTCATGTTCAGATCTCTCAGCCTGGCCAATCCAAGGCATCTAGTTATTCGGTCCCGGTAGCGTATTGCTAGGATCGTTTCTTCCATTCCTGCCGGAGTCATGTCTGTATTTTGGCTTGCCATATCGGAGCAGGAGGGTAAAAAATAAAATGCCTGCTACAAGTCCCAAAAGTAGGGGTATGCCGCCAAAGACTGAATGGACAAAATTGGGAATGATTCCCAGAATTGTTTTGAATGGTGTTAACAGTCCCGTAAAAATGGTCTTAAATACGCCTGGGATGCCTATGGCACTAGACATGTTAGGAATTTGGCTAAGCATTTCTGTGAAATGCACGGGCAATTTGTTGATAAAAGGTCATGAATCTCTGATGATGTCCTTGCAACTAGGAGATCATACGTCTCTTTTGAGGACGTGATGGGCACTGTTGTCTGCAAAAGCATAGACTTCATTCTGCTTAAAGTATCAATTCGTATAGAAGAGAAATTCAAACGAGGCCATATGGGAGTCTCAGTGTCTCCAGGGCCGTTTGGAAACAATGCTTGCATACAGCATTTGACCATGGAAGTTACGCTTACGAGATATGCTTTCCCTGGCAAAAGGCCACAACATTTGTGATCCGTTATTAGAATATAACTCCCATTCGAGAGCTGCTTGAAGAAGGGCTCTATCTGCGTTGCAGGTGTGACATGTTGGTGGCATGAAAGGTTGTTAGAATTTCCTTCACAGGCTCCGTGTAAATTAATACCTTGGCACAAAAGTATACAGCTTAGTGAATGTTTGCAGTTTTCACCACTAAGAAATACATTTTTGTTGCTGTCACTATAGCATGTGTGTGTGTATGGTAATTTCCATGCTGACTTAATGTATCCTTTACCCAATCGTTCATACTGGCCAGTAGGTATGTATTCAAGGAAATTTTTAAATCGTAAAGTTGTTATCGGAAATGTGATAATCCTGTGTATTATCCATTCAATGACAGGACTTTCTGACATTGTCAATGGTAATCTCTCAAGTTTTTCGATGCTCAGGATTGTAGTCTGCTCCTTTCTGTGCCAAGCTGATTTGTTTATCAGTAAGGTTAAAGATGGAAAACAATGACGTTGTGTTGATTAAACGCCAAGGCACATAGCCTGAACGAAGATTTTGCAGCGTCCAGCCTAACTGTACAATAGAACGCAATTGTGACTGGCCATGCTGTAACATTAGCAAGTCTTTGTCTATTATATCTATGGCAGATGATACAATATTGTCCAGCGAATATATTCTGAAGGACAGAGTCATTACCCATTGTCTACTACAGAAAGTGATTTTTCCAAATTAATACGATCAATTTCTCGTATTTTTTCAGCTGTTTCAATTTGTGTTATTTTCCAAGCCTCGTTGCAAGCCGCATATATACTGGTCGTTATGAAATGCTTTTGACGCATTTTGCGTGGTCCCAGAATGAAATCCCGCAAATCAGCACCATCTTTAAGTAAAGATAAGTGTTGCTTAATTTCAGCCAGTGTGGATGATTCTAGCCATTCAAGGCACAGCTTTCCTACACTGTATGTTGTTACTATCCCTGGAGGTTGTCTCTGGGAGTATCTAGGGTCTGGTCTGGACATTGTTAACCCCTGTGTTTTATTCAGGAATCTATCTTGGCAGTTATTTGTGTCAGTAGGCCAGATTAACCACTTTTTCCAATCAGGATGTGTTCTGTTTAGATGTAAAATTTTAGATACGTCTACTTCAATATCTGTTGTTGCATTATCAGGTATTGGCTTCGGAATAGACGGTTTGTTAAGGTCTTTAATCTTAGCTAGGCCAAGACAGGTTGTTTGGTGAATTGTGTCATTTAATAACATTAATTGTTCTGGGATCATGCAGGCTCGAAATAATGCTTCTAGGCCTTGTACCTGCCAATCTTTTGTACCCCAGATTGTTTTTGTTTCAATGTAATTTTTCCAATAATCAAAACCAAATGTCATCATTTTTTCATAAAATGCTTCTGCATATATCAATTTAGTATTTGTCAG
This sequence comes from Lissotriton vulgaris, assembly GCF_964263255.1. NCBI lineage: Eukaryota > Metazoa > Chordata > Amphibia > Caudata > Salamandridae > Lissotriton > Lissotriton vulgaris. Next base: position 1,850,570,619 of record NC_141687.1, on the reverse strand, counting down.
CATTGTTTTCAACCCTGTTTTATCTAACAGTTTATAATAAAACGTTTCTGCATCACTGGTGTTAAACCCTGAGAAGTACTGAAATTTCTCATATAATGTTTTCGAACTGCTTTTAGGTGGAGTAGCACAATGTTCCCATTGGTTATACTTTAAAACATTTCTAGGTTGTGCAGATTTATGCAAGTAATGATCACCATAATGTGAGAAGCAGTACATCTGTTCATAACTAGACGAACCTTGTAAATAATCATGATCTGTAAATCTTGCTGACAACACTAAATCAGACATCATATTATTAATACTTTCAAAATCTCAATCATCAGAAAATGTACTTGGTTTTACAAAGTCACTTAAGGAAACCTTGAACTGATGAGGATATTTAAGGATTTCGACCGGACCATATATTTCATAGTCAGTTTTGTCCCATACTACCCCGCCGGGTATTGGAATGGCTGTGACATTTACTGTTGACAGTTCTCTTTTCTTCACATGGGATGATCTGTGTGGTTTCAGGACTAAGTTGATGTTCTGACTTGCTGTGTCCATTGAACTGTATTTTCCCTCAATTAATTTTCCCAAACAAAGTACAATGATGAACCAAAGCAGGAGGAAAAATACACCTAGACCAAACCAGAACTCTAACCATGGAGAAACAAGGTAAATTTCCTTGAGTTGATGAAAGAGTTCTGTTGCTTTTTCTTTAAAAGTCTTTTTAGTTTCTGGCATCACTTCGGGGTCGTTTTGATCTTCAGAAAAGTTATCGAAGTTGATGAAGTAGCCAGAGGCAGTTCTGTCAATTGCTGGGATTGTTCTCTCAATTCGTCTTTCGGTAGAACATTCTGATGCCACATCATTGTAGACTGGTGTTTCTTGACGAACTGTTTCAATCTGTGTTTCAAGAGGCACGAGTTCCATGGCATTATTGCATAGTCCCTCTCTGCGCACTGCAGGCTGATCAAATGTGATTAGTCTTTCAGTTTGAACCTCTTGAATTGTGTCAAGTTTGGGTATTCTGTTGTTTCTCCGGAGTCCACTGGGTCTACTGTTGATTATAGGCCACATGCTTGTGGTTTGACCAGGTCGATTGATACAACTCTGTTCTCCTTTTTACCAGCAAGGGGCGGTAGTACTACTGATCTTGTTCCGTTGATTGCTAAGACAGGTACTGCTTTTCTGTAAGAAGGCCCAAATTCCTTCTTCACCGCTATTTTTTCTCTGACTAGATCCCCAATCTTTGGAATCCAGACAGGCCTTGCTGGGGCTGGTGGTGCCTCGTCAGTGGTAGCTGGCTGTTGTTTTAACTTTATGTTGCTTAAGAATTTTCTTGTTTCATTCAAGTCCTGTAAAACAGCCAAATGATCTTTGATGTCAAAGTCTTTATTCTTATGTTCTACCACTGATACCAGACTATCTAAGTCCTGAATGTGCATTCTAGTTCCGAACAATAGTTCGTACGGGCTGAAACCTTTTAGAGAATTTCTTGGCAAATTGTTAAGACTTAACTGGACACTTATTAAATGTTTGACCCACCCATCACCCGAACCTAATGCCTTCGCTGTTATAGATTGCTTTATGTCCCGGTTTTTTCTTTCTACCACACTGTTCCCTTCGGGGTGTGACGGACAAGAATACCGCAAGCCAACGCCCATGCTGGCCATGGCCTCCTTATAAGCTCGAGAGCTGAGAGCAGGACCCTGGTCAGAATGGAACATGGCAATTGCGTATGTGCCGATAAAGACTCGCAGATCTTTTATAACCGTTCTGGTGTCAGCCGAGCGCTGGGGTCACATTTTTTAAGTGGATTTTGTCTTAATGATATACAATGGAACGCGTTTCTCTTTTTTGATTGCGTGGATAGATCGCCTTATGCTTTCTATTAGGGTTCCTGACACTCCACTGGCCGGTTCTCCACTGCGATCTCTGTTGCAGTCTTCACAATTTTTTACAAAATCATGAATACCTACACTCATTTCCGGCCACCAGTACTCTGATTGCAATTCTTTCAGAGAGTCCCTGATTGTTTGGTGTCTCAGACTCAACCCCATATGTGCTTCCTGTAATAGGAAGCCTCTCCTGTTCATGTTTGGAATCACCCTATCCCCCACTCCAGGGATTCGAGCAAAAGGAACAGAGTTTGCATCAATTACGTATGCATAATTGAGTGGATAGTTCACCGGTAGTGCTGCACAGGCGCCTTTTACGGACGTTTTGACTGCCAACATGGTTTCCCCGTCTATGTATTTTTCTGAACGCTTTTTTGTGGCTACGGAAGCCGGTTTAATTGCTTCCGCAGTGGCTGTATTAGCCAAAGAATTCCCTGCAACGTGAACGCCATCACGTTGATGACTCAGAGTGTATCACATGAGTCTTTTGTAGTTCTTTCTGTAAAAGAGCTACTTGTTCCCAAAGTATTTTATGCTTAATTGTGGCACCTGTGTCATCTTTGTAATCATTTTCAATCCAGCTCTGCAACTTATTATTGTAAGAGTTGACGCAGAAATGCGAATCGCACACGATTAGTGTCGGGAATTCACGTTCTGCATTTTCAAGCGCCATCTTTAAAGATCTGATTTCAGCTCTCTGAGCCGAACAGTTTCTTACTGATTCAGTTTTTGTTATTTTCGGTCTGAATTTACCGCACAGCCAACGACCTTTAACAATCGCACAGGCTGCATCGTAGGATTTGTTCTCTAAGTTGAAATGCTGTACAAATCTATCTGTATAGATTATACAGGCGTACTGTGGGAGAGGCAGAAGTTCGATTGGCAGAGGATATTCTTCTTCATAAGTCAAATCATTCAGTTATTTGAATTGCGGGGCGAAATAGTATTTCACATCTTCCGCTCCAAGAGAATTTACACACTGTATCCATTTCGGATCCAGTGACACTGTAGGCAGGTTTACTGGGCTGAATAGCGCTTCGAAGACGGATTCCGCTGTGAGGATATTGATCCTTTTGCCATGTGCTAGTTCTCGTTCATTCGCTAATGCAGTTTCTACTGCTTTCACAGTATTTTCTGTTGGACTGAATGTTTTTTTCTGCTTGTGTGTACAAGTGAGATTTGATTGAAATTGGTACCTTTTCTCCCTCATTAGAGGTCAGGTACGTGAATCCGCATCTTCCTGGGATGACTCGGATTACAAGATTGCGTGTGTTGTCACGTGTGTCTAATTTTGTTTTTGCTAACATGTCTGTTTGCAGTGATCTCAAAATTTCTGTGTGTTTTTGAGTCCAATTGATTGGTTTAAAATAAGGTTTAATTAGTTCGTAGAGAGGTTTACCCTCTCTGCGTAATTTAGAATGTAAGTTCTACAGAAATTTAGGAAGCCTAGAATCGATTGTAAGTTCTTCAGCGTTTTCGGTGCTTGGAGTACAGCGCACTTCTCTAAGAAGTTGTCCGCTAGGCTTTTTCCTTCACTTGATAATTCGTATCCTAAAAATAATACTGTCAGATGGGCAATTCAAGACTTTTTAAAGTTGAATTTGTAACCCTCTGCTGCGAACCCAAGTATAATGGTGTTCACTCTTTTCAAGTGAGTCTCCAAGTCGTCGTCTGTGAGATAGATATCATCTACGTAAGATAATGCCTCCTCATCATACATTTGTAGTAGCTCTGTTACTCTAGCTGAGAATAGTCCTGGGCTGTTCTTGAATCCCTGTGGGAGCCTACAGAAATTTTTCTGAGACCCCCTTACTGAGAAAGCGGTCAAATATCTGCTTTCTGGTGCAATGTTTTGACAAAAGAAACCAATTGATATGTCTAATGTCGTTTTATATTTTTTCCTAACTATGTTATTCATTAGTGCAGCACTGTGCGAATTCTGTACTGCAAATGTTTTGCAACATGCGTTAAGGTGTCTGTAGTCCAAAACTAGACAATATGAATTGTCTGGTTTGGAGACAGGAAACAAAGGATTGGTCATTTGAGAGGTGCATGTTTCAATCAGCCCCTGGTATTCAAGTTGATCTAAAATCTCCCTGACTTGTTTTTTAGCTTCTTGCTTAATGGGATACTGCCTTTGTGCAGTTGGTTGATTTTTTAATTGGATTTTGTGAGGAGGAGAGTCCTCATCCCATTCTACATGATTTTTATATAATGCTGGTGCCTGGGCTACTGCCCATTTCCTTGCATAAGTATATTTTTTGTGAATCGGAATGTGATTCGAGAAGGCAGGCATAATCATTTCTTCGCCACGAGGGCACTCCCTGACAAACTCTGGGGGCCAATCTTTTTCAGCTAACAGAATGTCATAGCCTTTTGAGAGTTTATCCCAAAATAGACCCCTTATTTTCCTAGTCTTATCACCCTCTATACGCAGTGTTATTTCGTATATCTTATGGGGCTCGCTAACTCTGCTGTCAGCAGTTTCTACCTGAATGTATTCATTCGTGTCCACTGTCTCCAGATGACTCATCAGGATCTTGCGAGCTATACTGATTTCTGCTGCACTGTCTAACATTGTCTGTGCCCACTCCCCGTTTTTCAACTGTGTCCTCAGTATTCTCGGCATGTTCGATTACTCTAATACTGGCTACCTACTTTCTTGGAAATTGTAACTTTTTACTTTGAGCAGGTTCCTTGTCTTTGGACTTGGTGTGCTCTCCTGGGTCTGACCTAGAAAAGGGGGTGGTGATGAACAGAGTGTCTGAATTAAGCAGACAACTCTTACCCAGTCCAAAGATCAGGGCTTGATCCATCACCGTTATTTATCTCACTGCCCCATCCCAGCTCAGAACCTGGCTATATGCAAATCAGTCTGTCCCTGGCCCAGTGCATCATGGGAACAGGGCAGACTAAACTACCAAGCCAATTCTTTACCAGAAAGGAGACAAGCTACCGGGGACCGGTTTCTGGCATTTCAGCTGTCTTCGGCCCGGCTGGCTTGAATCCTGATGGAGCAGTGAGAAAGGGACTCATGTCTGAGTATACCCTGCCACACCTATAGTGGCCAAAAACGATTTAGAAAAGGGGGTGGTGATGAACAGAGTGTCTGAATTAAGCAGACAACTCTTACCCAGTCCAAAGATCAGGGCTTGATCCATCACCGTTATTTATCTCACTGCCCCATCCCAGCTCAGAACCTGGCTATATGCAAATCAGTCTGTCCCTGGCCCAGTGCATCATGGGAACAGGGCAGACTAAACTACCAAGCCAATTCTTTACCAGAAAGGAGACAAGCTACCGGGGACCGGTTTCTGGCATTTCAGCTGTCTTCGGCCCGGTTCGCTTGAATCCTGATGGAGCAGTGAGAAAGGGACTCATGTCTGAGTATACCCTGCCACACCTATAGTGGCCAAAAACGATTTAGAAAAGGGGGTGGTGATGAACAGAGTGTCTGAATTAAGCAGACAACTCTTACCCAGTCCAAAGATCAGGGCTTGATCCATCACCGTTATTTATCTCACTGCCCCATCCCAGCTCAGAACCTGGCTATATGCAAATCAGTCTGTCCCTGGCCCAGTGCATCATGGGAACTGGGCAGACTAAACTACCAAGCCAATTCTTTACCAGAAAGGAGACAAGCTACCGGGGACCGGTTTCTGGCATTTCAGCTGTCTTCGGCCCGGCTTGCTTGAATCCTGATGGAGCAGTGAGAAAGGGACTCATGTCTGAGTATACCCTGCCACACCTATAGTGGCCAAAAACGATTTAGAAAAGGGGGTGGTGATGAACAGATTGTCTGAATTAAGCAGACAACTCTTACCCAGTCCAAAGATCAGGGCTTGATCCATCACCGTTATTTATCTCACTGCCCCATCCCAGCTCAGAACCTGGCTATATGCAAATCAGTCTGTCCCGGGCCCAGTGCATCATGGGAACAGGGCAGACTAAACTACCAAGCCAATTCTTTACCAGAAAGGAGACAAGCTGCCGGGGACCGGTTTCTGGCATTTCAGCTGTCTTCGGCCCGGCTTGCTTGAATCCTGATGGAGCAGTGAGAAAGGGACTCATGTCTGAGTATACCCTGCCACACCTATAGTGGCCAAAAACGATTTAGAAAAGGGGGTGGTGATGAACAGAGTGTCTGAATTAAGCAGACAACTCTTACCCAGTCCAAAGATCAGGGCTTGATCCATCACCGTTATTTATCTCACTGCCCCATCCCAGCTCAGAACCTGGCTATATGCAAATCAGTCTGTCCCTGGCCCAGTGCATCATGGGAACAGGGCAGACTAAACTACCAAGCCAATTCTTTACCAGAAAGGAGACAAGCTACCGGGGACCGGTTTCTGGCATTTCAGCTGTCTTCGGCCCGGCTTGCTTGAATCCTGATGGAGCAGTGAGAAAGGGACTCATGTCTGAGTATACCCTGCCACACCTATAGTGGCCAAAAACGATTTAGAAAAGGGGGTGGTGATGAACAGAGTGTCTGAATTAAGCAGACAACTCTTACGCAGTCCAAAGATCAGGGCTTGATCCATCACCGTTATTTATCTCACTGCCCCATCCCAGCTCAGAACCTGGCTATATGCAAATCAGTCTGTCCCTGGCCCAGTGCATCATGGGAACAGGGCAGACTAAACTACCAAGCCAATTCTTTACCAGAAAGGAGACATTCTACCGGGGACCGGTTTCTGGCATTTCAGCTGTCTTCGGCCCGGCTTGCTTGAATCCTGATGGAGCAGTGAGAAAGGGACTCATGTCTGAGTATACTCTGCCACACCTATAGTGGCCAAAAACGATTTAGAAAAGGAGGTTGGCTTTTGTAGTTTGGTTTGCCCTGTTCCCATCATGCACTGGGACAGGAACAGACTAATTTGCATACAGCCAGGTTCTGAAACTGGGATGGTGCAGTGAGCTAAAAAACGGTGTTGGATCTAGCCCTGATCTCTTGACTGGGTGAGAGCTTTCTGCTTAATTCAGAGACTCTGTCCCTCACCACCCCTTGTTGTAATTATTTTTGTCCACCCTAAGCGTGGAAGGGTATTCTCAGATGTGAGACCCTTGCTCATTGCACCATCAGGATTCAAGCAAACCGGGCCGAAGACGGCTGTAATGCCAGAAACCGGTCCCCGGGAGCTTGTTTCCTTCCCAGTGTAAGAATTGGCTTTTGTAGTTTGGTTTGCCCTGTTCCCATCATGCACTGGGACAGGAACAGACTAATTTGCATACAGCCAGGTTCTGAAACTGGGATGGTGCAGTGAGCTAAAAAACGGTGTTGGATCTAGCCCTGATCTCTTGACTGGGTGAGAGCTTTCTGCGTAATTCAGAGACTCTGTCCCTCACCACCCCTTGTTGTAATTATTTTTGTCCACCCTAAGCGTGGAAGGGTATTCTCAGATGTGAGACCCTTGCTCATTGCACCATCAGGATTCAAGCAAACCGGGCCGAAGACGGCTGTAATGCCAGAAACCGGTCCCCGGGAGCTTGTTTCCTTCCCAGTGTAAGAATTGGCTTTTGTAGTTTGGTTTGCCCTGTTCCCATCATGCACTGGGACAGGAACAGACTAATTTGCATACAGCCAGGTTCTGAAACTGGGATGGTGCAGTGAGCTAAAAAACGGTGTTGGATCTAGCCCTGATCTCTTGACTGGGTGAGAGCTTTCTGCTTAATTCAGAGACTCTGTCCCTCACCACCCCTTGTTGTAATTATTTTTGTCCACCCTAAGCGTGGAAGGGTATTCTCAGATGTGAGACCCTTGCTCATTGCACCATCAGGATTCAAGCAAACCGGGCCGAAGACGGCTGTAATGCCAGAAACCGGTCCCCGGGAGCTTGTTTCCTTCCCAGTGTAAGAATTGGCTTTTGTAGTTTGGTTTGCCCTGTTCCCATCATGCACTGGGACAGGAACAGACTAATTTGCATACAGCCAGGTTCTGAAACTGGGATGGTGCAGTGAGCTAAAAAACGGTGTTGGATCTAGCCCTGATCTCTTGACTGGGTGAGAGCTTTCTGCTTAATTCAGAGACTCTGTCCCTCACCACCCCTTGTTGTAATTATTTTTGTCCACCCTAAGCGTGGAAGGGTATTCTCAGATGTGAGACCCTTGCTCATTGCACCATCAGGATTCAAGCAAACCGGGCCGAAGACGGCTGTAATGCCAGAAACCGGTCCCCGGGAGCATGTTTCCTTCCCAGTGTAAGAATTGGCTTTTGTAGTTTGGTTTGCCCTGTTCCCATCATGCACTGGGACAGGAACAGACTAATTTGCATACAGCCAGGTTCTGAAACTGGGATGGTGCAGTGAGCTAAAAAACGGTGTTGGATCTAGCCCTGATCTCTTGACTGGGTGAGAGCTTTCTGCTTAATTCAGAGACTCTGTCCCTCACCACCCTTTGTTGTAATTACTCCTGGGTCTGACCGTCCTCTTCTTTCCGATTTCTGCGAAAAAGATCGAGAGGGACGTGTATCAATACTTTGATATCTATCAGGCTTCTTCAAATAATCCCTATTTCAAGGTTGTATCTTTTCTCAGAGGGCTCCCTCTGGGGAGACTGGTGTTCTCGAGTCGGAGTTCTTTCCCTCCGTCGAGACCTTCCTCTGGACTGGAAAACTTTTTCCTTGGGAGTGGATTGCTTATTTCCATCCCAGCTCTTTTTAGGAGTGTTTGAATTATTTTGAATAAATAATTTTTCAGGATTTTCGAGCAGTTGGGGCTTTACTGGTTTTCCACCCAAGCTGTCTCTACCTAGTTCTTCATAACATTTTTCTATAATTCTTGCAAGCTCAATTGGTTTATCTGTTATATCTGTTTCTTTTTTTTATTTCTGGCGGATCGTTTTATCCTCCATTGCCAATTGAACCAACTCTCTATATGCCTTTGTTAATTCTCTTATTTTAACTAAGAGTTCTTCAGTTGACATTTTATCAATGTCTGGATGTGGTGTGTAGCTGGCTAGAACCGGCCACGTTGCTCCTGGTCTACCTAGTGGACCGAGCCTGGTAATATGATCATTATGTTTTAGGGCGCCTTTAAACCAGAGCAGGTGCTCTTGGTATTTTAATGGGATTTCAATCTCCTCGAAAGGAGCGTATTCATCCGGTGGATCCCCTACTATGTAGTAGTGGAACTCATGTGTGCCGCTGGAAATTTTATCCATGAATAGAATACCTCTGTCTGCCGATATTCATGTGCCTCTATCACGAAGACGACTGTGCCACCTTGTGTGGTCAGTCCATTTTCTATAAGTTTTGAGGTTATAGATTTTCTTAAATGTGCCGGGATGATTATTGCACCCGGTTCAGTAGTACCGTCGGGACCCTGCTTAGTCGCATTTACTGCGGGTGCAGTGGTTCCGTTTTCAGAGACAGACATTCTATTGTCAGAAATGTTTTGCAGAGCAGGTCTCCAAGGAGACAAAGATTAGGTGTACAATATTTTGGAACACTGTATCCTTCAACGTTGAATAAACCAGAGCTTTACATAGGAATCTCTTCCTACTAAGTTCGGGCGGATTTTAACCTTTCACCCACTCCAGATGTCTATTGGAGTATTTACGGTAGAAAGGGGTCTATGTGAAAAATGCACGACTGAGTTACTCTAACGTCTTGCGTTAGTTTTATCACCTTACCAAACGTTGGGCGCCATGTAATGTAGTTCCTATTTTCCCAATAGGCCCTGCACATTGGAATAACATAAACAGTAGTATCGACGTAGAAGTGCGGGTCTTCCAGGTCTCCACTGACTATGCTAAACTTAATTGGGTTTGTTTCCAACTAGCTCAGAGGTCACTGGAAACTTTCTTGACTGAATAGGAAGTGATCAGCTTTCCTGGTACAGACAAGAAGGGATTCAGTTTTCCATCAACCGCATAAACATGACAACTTTGCTCCTTAGAATAAGAGTCAATCTCTAGAGTCGTGTGAAACAATAGACAGTTATTTTACTCAGTCAGTTTTGTGCAGATTACTTTCACCAAAGTGCAGAGAATAGAGAGACGGGCGTTTTCAATGAAAGGTATTATTTATTGAACAGTCTTTCTTCTCATACAAGAGAAATGAATTGCCACAATTGCAAGACTAGTTATTATAAAAAAGTGCGTACAGTAAAATGAGTATTGCAAAATAATACTGTAAAAGCATTGATATGGTTTCTTAGCCATACAGTGGTTAAAATGAATAAAATCTATACATCCATATATACATTCAGCTAATGTACTCAACTGGTGCTTCTAACTACGCCTACCCCAGTGTACCTGACCTAAGCCTAATACTTGGGAGGGAGTAAGGAAGTAGCAGTTTTAGTTAAGTTGGTTTTGCCAAGGTTTGCTTCAAGAATTCTCTCTAAGGGTTTAGTCAACACCATACCTCTGGAATAGAATGTTGGAGGTCTTGTATCTCCTTCCAGGACTCGATATCCCAGTCACTCGCAAAAGTGGGCTGGAAACGCCGGAGCTGGATTTTCTCGGCAGGAGAAAAGACAGCGTCTCTCTCAGCGCGTCAAGGAGGAGGAGGGGCAGCGTCCGTGGGCAGCTTGCATCTGCTGGGCTCTGTACGGGACAGCTGTTCTGCTCCTATGTTCACCACACCATCGCTATCATCGATGTCGTTGAGGCAGCGTTTGCTTAAGGCAACGTTGGTAATATTTATACCTGAAAGGTGCCTTGTTTGACGTAAGTTTTTGGACATAAGACGTCAATAAAGATGTCACTAGGAAGTGATCGTCTCTTAGTGCTCATTAGAGTTCTATTACTAATCAAAACATAGCAAGCGGGGCTTTCCCAGGTTGCTGAGTTTTATCTTGTTGAAGAACTCGGAGTGTAATCTAGGAATCTTAGATAGTGGCTTCTGCTGTGTCATTTGCTCTAATGAGCTGCAGAGGAAGAGACTCTGAAATGTGGCTCTGATCGTGTTAGGCCAGAGACGAGTTTTTGAAATATCACTCTTGATCGTTTATGCCATTATAGGGGTACAAAGGGATTATAGCCGTATAGGGGCATAAGGTCACAGTATTGATCGGGGTCCTAGATTAGAACGCGACAGTACGGGTTGACGTCCTGTCAAAGCCCAGCTCACCTGAGTTTCTGTTCAGTTCTGATGGAGGTTGAAGACAGTCCGAACCCACCCTGAAACTACTTGTTCCAGCACACTAGTTTTAAAACAGTGCACTAAGAACCAGAAGCTAAAGGGAAGGGGGGGAAGAGGATAAAATTAAAAAAAGAGAGACAACACCGTTCTTGCGTTTCCGCTGTAGAAGAGCTGCTAAAATCTGCGTCCCTCTCTGACTTCTGTAGAAACTGGTGCCTAATGAAACATAAACAAAGAACAGATAAGTGCAACCTATCCCTAAATGTGTTCCTGACTAAACCTTAATCTTATTAGAAATTCTCTTCTAAAAGTACCTCTTGGATCCTGGTCTCAAGCTTCCAGGTTTGGAATGTGTTACTGTTCTGGGATGTGCTTTCTATTACTGTAAAACTTCTGTAAAATCAAACTAATATCATTATCAGATTTACCAACGTCTAACATTCACCTTAATATAACTATAGCCTAAATTTTTAATAGCAAACTCACTTTTCACACATTTCAAGACTTTTTTATAAAACAAATACTGTACTTTTACATCAAAATACAGCAGGTTATTTGTGCAAGTCCTTGATTTACTGTTTGCCTTGCTGTCAATGGTTTCCTCTGTACAATTCTTAAAAAAGTTCCATGTAAAACAATGTTTATTTCACAAAGTTCCACAAAGTATTCTTGTAACAAAGGGTTTGAACCACAAAGTTCGTGGGAGATATCTTGTTCCAAATTGTCTTTATATGAATCCAGAAATCGCTGATAAAGTTCTTTCAGGTAATAAAAGGTTTTGCACTTACATGTTGCTGAAAAGGGATACTGGTCAGTGTAACCTTGACCTCTTTCTCTTTTGCTGGTCGATTGCAGAGGACAGAAGAGGGGCTGAGGCAAGTAGTAGCCGGAAACCAGAAGAAGGAAGAGCCAGAAGCCGCGCCCGTTGAAGTCAATGAAGGTCTGGCGAGAGCAGGAGTGCCAGCGCTGAAGGATCTGTTCTCAGGTAAGTGAGAGGTAGACGGGCACAAGCACTGGGTGAGGCTCAGGTGCTGCCTTTTGTAGACAGGGCTGGGTGTGGTTTGAAGAACTGGGTGTGGTTCTCACAAGCAGGTGTGCAGAGCTTCAGTTATTATGCTAATGAGTTGAAGTAACACATGGCCTAGGGAGGAGTGTTCTAAATAAGCCTTGGTAAAAGCAAGGTCCAATGTTTTCTAAATAAGCCTTGGTAAAAGGAAGGTCCAATGTGCAAACAAGGCAGCAATGTCCAAACCTGTGAATACATTGAGCAACATGCACAGAAGTCTTAGGGAGGGGCTGAGATAACAAGAAAGGCTTTCAGTAGTATGTTTAAAGAGAGATATTAGAGAGACTACTAGTGCAATGAGAGGGGACATGCTCTTTGCTGTGCACAAACCCTAACAGTCGCCCCCCTCAAAGGCCCTCCTACTGGACGGGATTTCCCTGGATTTTTAGATAAAACTGTCTAATCAACCGTGGAGCATGTACATAGGACGCTGGTTCCCATGAATTCTCAGTTTCGTCATATCCTTTCCATTCTACTAAAAAAAAAAACAGACGTCCATGAATTCTTTTTGCGTCTTTTATGCTTTTCACTTCATATTCTCGATTTCCCTTAATTGGTATGGGTGGAGGTGGTGTTTCGGGTCGGGTATTCGGGTTGTACGGCTTAAGCAATTTCACATGGAATGTAGCATGTACTGGGTATTCCTTTGGTAAGTCCAATTTTATTGTTACCGGGTTTACTATGGCAGTTATACTAAAGGGTCCAATGAAACGTGGTTGCAGCTTTCGAGATCCCTCTATATTTAGGTTCTTTGAGGAGAGCCATACTTTGTCACCGATTTTATACATTGGGGCCTCAGATCTGTGTTTGTCTGCTTGTCTTTTCATGCTTTCTTTGTACTTTAATAAATGTTTCCTGGCCTTGTCTTGTATGACACCTAATCTCGTTAGTCTATCTGTTACTGTAGGCAACAGGGAATCTTCTAATAAAATGGGTATAGCTCTCGGATGATACCCCTGCATGAAATAGAATGGTGAGCAAAGTACAGGTGCATGCTCAGTATTATTATAAACAAACTCCGCTACAGGGAGAGCTTCCAACCATTCACTAAAACAATCAGCCAATAAATGTAGCGTTTGAAGTAAGGTTTGGTTCAGTCGTTCTGTTTGTCCATCTGTTTCTGGATGGAAAGCAGTGGATAATTCCACATCTATTTTCAGTTTTTCGCATATTTTTTTCCAAAATCTAGAGTTGAACTGGCTACCTCGGTCTGACACCACTTTACTTGGCAAACCATGTAAACGCACAATTTCTCTTATAGAAATATCGGCAAATTCTGCTGCAGTTGGCAATTTCCGTAATGGTACAAAATGTGCCATTTTAGACAAAAAATCCACTATCACTAATACTGTTGTGAAGGATTTTACTGGTGGTAAACCCACAATTAAGTATACACTCACAGTGTGCCAAGGTTGTTTGGGTGAAGGCATTGGTATTAACAAACCGTCAGGGGCCTTATGAGAAGATTTATGTCTTGCACAAACTGGACAGGTAGTGACAAATTGCTTAATGTCCTTACTCATATTGTCCCACCAAAAGAGTTTTCGCACATTTTCCAGGGTTTTTACCCAGCCAGGATGACCTGCCAACGGTGAGGAGTGATGCCAAATTATCACCTGTGTTTGTAATTCTGTGGTGGGCACTAACAGCATGTTGTCGTGATACAATAAACCTCGTTGTATTTAGTTATGGGAATCCTTTAACCAATCTTGAGGTGCCATTTGCATGTGTGCATTATATAGATCTGTGATGAAATCCTTCTGTTGTACTGGTGCCAAACGTTTTTGGGGAGGAATAATGGATTCTCCTATTTTGTCTTTTTTCATGTCTGAGGTATGTCCGTATCTAGATAACACATCAGATTGAATTTGTTGTGCACCTGGTCTATAGGTTATAACGAAGTCAAATGTACAAAAAAAAATTAACCAGCGCATCTGACGTGGAGTTAATGCTTTTAGTGATCCAAAGAACTGTAGGTTCTTATGGTCAGAAAAGATGGTAACAGGGTACTTTGCTCCCATTAAATGGTGCCTCCATTCAGAAAATGCTACTTTGATAGCTAATAGTTCTCTTTCAGCCACAGTGTAATTTTGTTCAGCTGGTAATAACTTTTTGGAACAGAAGGCTATAGGATGTAATTGGCCATCTATTGCATTTCGTTGAGAGAGAACTCCTCCTAAAGCTACTTGTGAAGCATCCGCTTCGACAAAAAATGGCAAGTCAGGATCAGGATGTTTCAGAATTGGGGCTGAAGTGAACTTTTGTTTCAGGAGTTGAAAGGCGTGAGCCGCCTCATCAGACCAAAGAAATCGCTGCCCTTTCCGCAACAAGGTGGTTATTGGGGCCGCAATGTCTGTTAAATGAGAAATAAACCTCCTATAAAAATTGGCGAAACCCAGAAATTTCTGAACATCCTTCACATATGATGGTTCTGGCCAATCAGTAATAGCACTAATTTTCTTTTCATCCATAATTATTCCTTGAGGTGACAGGCAGTATCCTAAAAAGTCCACTTTGCTGACATTAAAAGTACATTTTTCTAATTTAGCAAAGAGATGATTTTCTTTTAACTTTGATAATACTGCACGAACATGTTGGGTATGTTCTTCCGGGTTCTTAGAGTAAATGAGGATGTCGTCTATGTATACTATGATACAAACGTCCAGGAATTCGTGTAGGACCTCATTTATAAAGAATTGAAAGGCCGCAGGGGCATTACACAACCCAAAGGGCATTACTGTGTACTCAAATAGACCAAACTTTGTCTTGAAAGCTGTCTTCCACTCATCCCCCTCTTTTATTCGGACCAGGTGGTAAGCTCCCCGCAGATCTAGTTTGGTGTATTCAGTAGAATATCTTAATTGATCCAACAACACAGGTATTAGAGGAAGAGGATATTTATTTTTTATTGTAGCCTTATTTAGTCCTCTATAGTCAATACACGCGCGCAGAGATTTAACCGGCTTCGGGATAACACCGGAGATGTTGAATGTCGGATGAACCCAGACTGCAGTAGGTCGTCTAGGTAGGTTCCTAAATATTTGGTCTCTTCGTCAGTCAAAGCATATGCTCTGTTATTAGGTAAAGGGGCCCCTGGGATGAGATCTATACGGCAGTCATATGACCGATGTGGGGGTAACACACTAGCCTTCACTGGATCAAAAACGTCTTTAAAGTCAGAATATTCAGGAGGAAGACTTGGTTTGTCTTGTGTAACACTAGCACAGTGTATTATTGAGCTATGTTCTGTACCTGCTTCTTGATAGCAATTGGTTCTACAGAATGAGGAATCCAAAGTAACTGTTCTGTTCACCCAATCAATTTTTGGGTTATGATTTGTTAACCAGGGTACCCCGAGAATCAAGCCAAATCTAGGGGTATCTATCAGATCAAAGCTAATCATCTCTGTGTGCCCGTTTTGACAGACCATGACAAGGGGACTTGTTTGTTTTGTGATTAATCCAGAGGTCAATTCTGACCCATCCACTGCACATACTGCTTCTGGACAAGGCTTTAGGCAAACAGGAAGACCTAATGTGTTAGCTAACTTATTATCCACAAAATTTACTGTTGCTCCTGAGTCCAGTAGGACAGGGAGAGAATGTCTAACTTGGGTAGTAACAATTAAAAAGATCTGAATTATACACTTCACACATGGCTGTATGAGACGAGGGGGCGCAAGACCCTGCCGCCAGCGACACAAGTGGTCTTTGATGTCTGGAAACGGGCACTGCGGAGGATGGGGTAGTGGCAGACCCTAACTGAGGAAACCCCCTATGGGGCAACGGCCGCTTATCAGGTTTGGCGGCCCTCTCCGGCTTCTCAGGCTGGGACGCAATTGGTATCTCCCGGTTGGGGCATGTTATGTCAGGAACAACGCTTAAGTCATTCCAGGAGCTCAGCACAGCATTTCACATGCTCCACACGCAGTTCTTCAGGTATTTACAGTTGCGCCATGCCCTAGCCCCAGATCTGGAGGGCTTGACGTCTCTTCCAGAGTTTAGTCCATTAGAGGCCCGAGTCTTTATGGGAAACATAGACACAAAGAAAATCTCACGCATTTACCAGTCCCTGATCATACACTGTTCCTCAGATCTCCAGACGCTTAGGGAAACCTGGGAGGCAGAGGTGGGGCCGCTGGAGGAGGAGGATTGGAATGAGGCGATGTGGGGTCCCAGAGGGGCGGCCATATCGGTCCGTCTTCGTTTGATACAATTCAAATACTTTCACAGGGTATACTATACCAGACAGAGGCTTTGGAGGGCGGGCCTGATTGGCTCCCCAGACTGTACTACGTGTGGGCACGAGGAGGGCACCTTCTTTCATACAGTATGGAGATGTGAACGGTTGAGTAGATTCTGGCATGGCGTATGGAATGGATTGGACGAAGCGCTGAGTTGGGTGCTCCCGCGCACACCGCGGTTGGGGTTGCTGTATGTGCTAGAGGGGGTGGGAGGCAACATATACAAGAGACACCTGCTCTTGCTAGGCCTCACAGTGGCCAAGAGAGACATTGCAAGGGCCTGGAAGAACCCGCAGGCACCATCGCTAGTAGCATGGAAGAGAGGCCTAGATTTCTGTATGGGGATGGAGAAACCCATATTCCTGGCTCGAGGCTGCCCTGGCAAGCATTTCAAGATTTGGAAAAGATGGGCAGACTATAGGGGTATTTTGTTGGAGCCACCAGTGGAACCAGACCCTGATCTTGAGGCTTGAGTCCGCTCTGGTCTGGACTATGTGTGTGTATAGGACAGGACAGGTTGAGTACCGTGCAGGGGGGGGAGGGATCCGGGTGGGTTGAAGTCTGGGATGGTGGGGGGGGGATGGGAGTTGGGAAGGGGAAAGTTGAGTTGTGTACATTGGTCCCGATGCCTTGATTATGAACGAAATGATGGATTACGTTATGGTTTCCTGCAGATACCTCTGGGGTACAGGGGTCTGCGACTTCTTTTTTTCTTCTATGTGATCTATCAATAAAAATGTGTTTTCAAAAAAAAAAAAGATCTGAATTATGAAATGTCTAGGTATGTGCGGTACCATGAAGGCTGCAGAATTAGAGGTTTGATTAAGATGTTTTCTCGAACAAGTAACCTTCCCCCTTGTCGAGCTTAATCGTTTCCCGACTCAGTTGAGGAGATAGAGAAAACAGTACCCTTTCGTGAAGCTTTAGGTTTTACTGGACATTCTCTGGCAAAATGTCCTGCCTTGCCACAATATAAATATAATTGAAGTTTTCTCCTTCTTTCTTTTTCCTCTGACGTGAGTGGACCTCTGAGTGTCCCTATTTGCATAGGCTCAGGTTCAGGGAGTTTATTATCTGTGTCATTCTTCTCATGTCTAATAAAAGTTAACCGCGATTCCAGTTTGGATTTATCTCCCTTTCTTTCTCCTAGTCTGTGTTCCAATTTCACGACTAAATCTACAAAGTCAGAATAGTCTTCTGGCAAATCAACGATATGAGCCAGTGGGTCTTTTAACTCGTCTCTCAAACCTTTATAAAAAAAGGGATACACGCTTTTCTTCTGGCCAACGTGTCTCGGTGAGTAAACGATTAAAACTAGTGAGATAGGTCAATAAATCCTTATTACCTTGTTTAAGATTTAAAAGCTCATTATCGCTTGCCTGCATAAAAGTGTGTTTTGCAAAAAGGCTAGTCATAGTACGTTTAAATTGATTCCAATTATGGAGGATGGAATCATCTCTATCCACGAGAGGAATTGACCAATTGGCTGCTGTATCACCCAAATAAGACAAGACGAATGCCACTTTCGTAGCATCAGTAGGGAACTGTTGTGGTTTTCAAACAAACTGTAATTGACATTGATTGATAAAAACATAGAATTTGTTACTATCTCCATAAAAACGTTCAGGTGCTGCTAAAGGCACAGCATTAGGAACATTAACAGTAACCTCAACTGAGGGGGGGGAAGTTGCATGTTTTGCTCGCGCCCCCGTCTCCGAGGTCTCTGAACACTTCCGGCCACCAAGATGGTGTCCGGAAGAGTTAGGCGTCCCTCCCTCACCTGTTGCCAAGGTCAAGAACCTTGGGATTCTGATGGACGAGAAACTGTCCTTTAGGCCTCAAGTAAATGCACTGTCTTCATTCACCTTTTTTTTTCTTAAGACATTACGCAAGATTCTGCCCTTTCTTCCAGATGAGAACAGGAAAACAGTGGTGTCTTGATTGATCCTGTCCTGGCTGGATTATTGCAACGGCCTACTGCTCAATGCTCAACAGGGGCTGCTCAATAAATTACAAGTTCCGCAAAATGCAGCGGCCCGCTTGATCACGGGTACTCCCAAATTTGCCTCTGTCGCCCAAGAGCTGGTGAAATTACACTGGTTGCCTGTGCGTAAGCGGATTGCATTCAAAGCACTATGCATAGTCTTCAAGGCACTTAAAGGGTTGGGCCCTCAGTGCATGACCCAGTACTTTCGGTGGTACAAACCTGCCAGATCCCTTAGATCAACCGATCAGGGGCCAATAGTGGTCCCAAGAATTAACCCCTTCGCTGCTAGGCCTTTTCCCCTCCTGTGCTAAGCCTTTTTCTGGCGATTTGGGGTAGTGCGCGCTTAGGCCCTTGTAACTTTTTGACCACATAAGGTATCCATGCCAAATTTGCGTCCTTTTCTTCCAACATCATGTGAATTCTAAAGGTGCCCAGGGTTTGTGGATTCCCTTGGAGGGGTCCCAGAAATTAACCAAAATATAGTGATTCTTTTATTCTTTTCAAAAAAATGGGAAAAACGGGCTGCAAATGAAAGCCTCTGGGTTTTTCCCTGAAAAAGTTATCAAAAAAGGGTTTGTGGGGCTGAAATCTCCATTTTCTCAGCTTTTAGGGAATGACAGTCTTTTGTCAGAGAACCGACATTTTTCACACAGTTTTGGCATTTTTCTGGGACATAGCCTATTTTTGCTATTTTTAGAGCTTTACACCTCCTTCCAGTTAATGGTAGAAATGAGTTTGAAAGCAATAATGGATCCTGGAAAGCTGTACGTTTTCGATAAGTAGACACAATTCTATATTCAGAAAGGGGTCATTTGTCTAAATCCATGAAGGTTTCTTTATAGAAACTAACAGTTAAATATTGGAATAATTGAAAATGTATTGAAAAAAACAGCCTTTTGTCTCAACGTTTTCACCTATAACTTTTTCTAATTTTGACAGCTCTTGGAAAGCAATATACTGTTACATCCGTTAGACCTTCCTGGTTGTGGGGATATATAGGACTTGTAGTTTCACCAAGAACCCGACGAACCCAGATCCAAAAACTGAGCAGCAACTTGCAATGGTATTTTTTCATATACTGGGTATAGAACACTTTGTCTTGGAAAATGTATACATGGAAAAATCTGCATGAAAGACACGTATGTATTTCTGAATTGGGTACAAATTATAGAGTTCAGAAACAGTATATAATTGCTAATTTTCAAAATTGGGAATACTCAAACTAGCATGAGAATTATTGGTCATTTTTCAAAAAATTTTTTTTTTTTACACAATGTCTTTCATTGAAAGGGAGAAATGCATGAAAGCTCATTTGGTAATAACAGTTGATTTACAAATCTGAATTACCCCAAGTCTCCCGATAAAAACGGTACCTCACTTGTGTGGGTCGGCCTTGTGCCTGCGACAGGAAACGGCGCAAAATGCAACGTGGTCACACCTAAATTTTGCAGTTACAAATTGACCCTTTTTTGGCAAAGTGCCTACCTGTAGTTTTCGCACCCTAGCTCTGCCGGCACCTAGGGAAACCTAGCAAACCTATACATTTTTGAAAAGAAGACACCCAGGGAAATTCAGGATGGGGGGACTCGACTGCCTACCACCAGGTTTTGTTACCCAGAATCCCTTGCAAAGGTAAGAATTTGACAAACAAAAACACATTTTCCTCACATTTCGGTGGTGGAAAGTTCTGGAATCTGCGTGGATCAACAAATTTCCACCCACTCAGTGTTCCCCCAGGTCTCCTGAAAAAAATGGTACCTCACTTGCGTGGGTAGGCATAGTGGCTGCGATACGAAACAGCGCAAAACGCAACGTGGTCGCACCTCAATTTCCCAGTGAAATCTTGCGCTCTTTGGACAAAGAGACTACCTTTTGTTTTTGAGCCCTAGCTCTGCCAGCACCTAGGGAAACCTAGCACACCTATACATTTTTGAAAAGTAGACACCCAGGGGAATTCAGGATGGGGTGACTCGACTGCCTACCAGCAGGTTTTGTTACCTTGAATTCCTTGCAAAGCTAAGATTTTGACAAAAAAACACATTTTCCTCACATTTCTGTGGTGGAAAGTTCTGGAATCTGCGTGGATCAACAAATTTCCACCCACCCAGCGTTCCCCCAGGTCTCCCGAAAAAAATGGTACCTCACTTGCGTGGCTGGGCATAGTGGCTGCGACATGAAACAGCGCAAAACGCAACGTGGTCGCACCTCAATTTCCCAGTGAAATTCTGCGCTTTTTGGACAAAGAGACTACCTTTTGTTTTTGCGCCCTAGCTCTGCCAACACCTAAGGAAACCTAGCAAACCTATACATTTTCGAAAACTAGACACCCAGGGGAATTCAGGATGGGGTGAATCGTCTGCCTACCCCCAGGTTTTGTTACCCAGAATACCTTGCAAAGCTAAGACTTTGACAAAAAAAACACATTTTCCTCACATTTCTGTGGTGGAAAGTTCTAGAATCTGCGTGGATCAACAAATTTCCACCCACCCAGCGTTCCCCCAGGTCTCCCGAAAACAATGGTACCTCACTTGCGTGGCTGGGCATAGTGGCTGCGATACGAAACAGCGCAAAACGCAACATGGTCGCACCTCAATTTCCCAGTGAAATCTTGCGCTCTTTGGACAAAGAGACTACCTTTTGTTTTTGAGCCCTAGCTCTGCCAGCACCTAGGGAAACCTAGCACACCTATACATTTTTGAAAAGTAGACACCCAGGGAAATTCAGGATGGGGTGACTCGACTGCCTACCAGCAGGTTTTGTTAACCAGAATTCCTTGCAAAGCTAAGATTTTGACAAAAAAAACAAATTTTCCTCACATTTCTGTGGTGGAAAGTTCTGGAATCTGCGTGGATCAACAATTTTCCACCCACCCAGCGTTCCCCCAGGTCTCCCGAAAAAAATGGTACCTCACTTGCGTTGTTAGGCATAGTGGCTGCGACATGAAACAGCGCAAAACGCAACGTGGTCGCACCTCAATTTCCCAGTGAAATGTTGCGCCTTTTGGACAAAGAGACTACCTTTTGTTTATGCGCCCTAGCTCTGCCAACACCTAGGGAAACCTAGCAAACCTATACATTTTCGAAAACTAGACACCCAGGGGAATTCAGGATGGGGTGAATCGTCTGCCTACCCCCAGGTTTTGTTACCCAGAATACTTTGCAAAGCTAAGACTTTGACAAAAAAAACAAATTTCCCTCACATTTCTGTGGTGGAAAGTTCTGGAATCTGCGTGGATCAACAAATTTCCACCCACCCAGCGTTCCCCCAGGTCTCCCGAAAACAATGGTACCTCACTTGCGTGGCTCGGCATAGTGGCTGCAATACGAAACAGCGCAAAACGCAACGTGGTTGCACCTCAATTTCCCAGTGAAATCTTGCGCTCTTTGGACAAAGAGACTACCTTTTGTTTTTGAGGCCTAGCTCTGCCAGCACCTAGGGAAACCTAGCACACCTATACATTTTTGAAAAGTAGACACCCAGGGGAATTCAGGATGGGGTGACTCGACTGCCTACCAGCAGGTTTTGTTAACCAGAATTCCTTGCAAAGCTAAGATTTTGACAAAAAAAACACATTTTCCTCACATTTCTGTGGTGGAAAGTTCTGGAATCTACGTGGATCAACAATTTTCCACCCACCCAGCGGTCCCCCAGGTCTTCCGAAAAAAATGGTACCTCACTTGCATTGTTAGGCATAGTGGCTGCGACATGAAACAGCGCAAAACGCAACGTGGTCGCACCTCAATTTCCCAGTGAAATGTTGCGCTTTTTGGACAAAGAGACTACCTTTTGTTTTTGCGCCCTAACTCTGCCAGCACCTAGGGAAACCTAGCAAACCTATACATTTTCAAAAACTAGACACCCATGGGAATTCAGGATGGGGTGAATCGTCTGCCTACCCCCAGGTTTTGTTACCCAGAATACCTTGCAAAGCTAAGATTTTGACAAAAAAAACACATTTTCCTCACATTTCTGTGGTGGAAAGTTCTGGAATCTGTGTGGATCAACAAATTTCCCCCCACCCAGCGTTCCCCCAGGTCTCCCAAAAACAATGCTACCTCACTTGCGTGGCTAGGCATAGTGGCTGCGACATGAAACAGTGCAAAACGCAACATGGTCGCACCTCAATTTCCTAGTGAAATCTTGCACTTTTCTGGACAAAAAGACTACCTTTGGTTTTTGCGCCCTAGCTCTGCCAGCACCTAGGGAAACCTAGCAATCCTATACATTTTTGAAAAGTAGACACCCAGGGGAATTCAGGATGGGGTGACTTGTCTGCCTACCCCCAGGTTTTGTTACCCAGAATCCCTTGCAAAGCTAAGATTTTGACAAAAAAAACCATTTTCCTCACATTTCTGTGGTGGAAAGTTCTGGAATCTGCGTGGATCAACAAATTTCCACCCATCCAGCGTTCCCCCAGGTCTCCCAAAAAAATTGGTACCTCACTTGCGTGGGTAGGCATAGTGGCTGCGACATGAAACAGTGCAAAACTCAACATGGTTGCACCTCAATTTCCCAGTGAAATCTTGCACTTTTTGGAGAAAAAGACTACCTTTAGTTTTTGCGCCCTAGCTCTGCCAGCACCTAGGGAAACTTAGCAAACCTATACATTTTTGAAAAGTAGACACCCAGGGGAATTCAGGATCGGGTGACTCGTCTGCCTATCCCCAGGTTTTATTACCCAGAATCCCTTCCAAAGCTAAGATTTTGACAAAAAAAAACCATTTTCCTCACATTTCTGTGGTGGAAAGTTCTGGAATCTGTGTGGATCAACAAATTTCCACCCACCCAGCGTTCCCTTAGGTCTCCCGAAAAAAGTGGTACTTCACTTGCGTGGCTAGGCATAGTGGCTGTGACATGAAACAGCGCAAAACGCAACATGGTCGCACCTCAATTTCCCAGTGAAATCTTGCACTTTTTGGACAAAAAGACTACCTTTGGTTTTTGCGCCCTAGCTCTGCCAGCACCAAGGGAAACCTAGCAAACATTTACATTTTTGAAAAGTAGACACCCAGGGGAATTCAGGATAGGGTGACTCGTCTGCCTACCCCCAGGTTTTGTTACCCAGAATCCCTTGCAAAGCTAAGATTTTGACAAAAATAACACATTTTCCTCGCATTTCTGTGGTGAAAAGTTCTGGAATCTGCGTGGATCAACAACTTTCCACCCACCCAGCGTTCCCCCAGGTCTCCCAAAAAAAATGGTACCTCACTTGCATGGCTAGGCATAGTGACTGCGACATGAAACAGCGCAAAACGCAACATGGTCGCACCTCAATTTTCCAGTGAAATCTTGCACTTTTTGGACAAAAAGACTACCTTTGGTTTTTGCGCCCTAGCTCTGCCAGCATCTAGGGAAACCTAGCACACCTATACATTTTTGAAAGCTAGACACCCAGGGGAATTTAGGATGGGGTGACTCGTCTGCCTACCCCCAGGTTTTGTTACCCAGAATCCCTTGCAAAGCTAAGATTTTGACCAAAAAAACACATTTTCCTCACATTTCTGTGGTGGAAAGTTCTGGAATCTGCGTGGATCAACAAATTTCCACCCACCCAGCGTTTCCCCAGGTCTCCCGAAAAAAATGGTACCTCACTTGCGTGGGTAGGCATAGTGGCTACGACAGGAAACGGTTACAATACCCAATTGCAAAACGACCTTGATTTTTGGGGGGGGCACCTGAGTTTTTGGCCCGGGGCTCGGTGGTATTCTTTGGAAAGTAACAAACCCAAACAGTTCTGAAAAGTAGACACCCAGGGGAGTCCCCCAATGTTTTCCTACCCAGAACTCCTTGCAAACCTTAAAATTAGGTAAAAATATCACTTTTTCAAACTTTTTTGCATGGGATCTCCATGACGGCAAAAATGTCCTACCACCCAGCGTTCCCCTTGTTCTCCCGAGTAAAAGGATACCTCCGTGTGTGGGTGCCCCAAAGCAGAACAGGCCAAAAATGAATTTTGAAAAAAGTAGTATTTAAGTTTTACAAGTTAAGCCCCCCTGCCTTAGTCACAGGCCTTAGGCCCACCCACACAAGTGAGGTATCATTTTACTCGGGAGAACAAGAGGAACACTGGGTTGTAGGACATTTGTGCCGACACGGATATCCCACGCAAAAATGTATGGAAAACTTTTTTTAACCTAAATTTATGGTTTGCAGGGATTTCTGGGTAGGAAAACATTGGGGGACCCACGCATGCCATACCTCCCTGGACTCCCCGGGTGTCTAGTTTTCAGAACTGTTTGGGTTTGGTAGTTTCCAAAGATGCCCGCCGAGCCCCGGTCCAAAAACTCAGTCCCACCCCTCCAAAAAAGAAGGTAATGTTGCTATTGGTTATTGTAATTTCTCCACCGTACGATTTGGACCTTTTCCTGTTGCAGCCACTATGCCTACCCACGCAAGTGAGGTACCATTTTTATCGGGAGACCTGGGGGAACGCTGGGTGAGAGGAAATTTGTGTGAGCGCAGTGATGCCACGCTTTACCACACAAAAAAAGTGTGAAAAAACTGATTTCTTCAGCAAAAATTGATGTTTGCAAGGGATTCTGGGTAAAGGAACGTTGGAGGATCCACGCAAGCCATACCTCCTTGGAAGCCCCCGGGTGTCTACTTTTCAGAAATGTGTGGGTTTGGTAGGTTTCCCTAGATGGCCGTCTAGCACGGGGCCAAAAACCCAGGTAACCCCTCTTGCAAAAGATGGTGGTATTGAATGTCATACCACCATGTGAGTGATGATTCAGCACATACAATTGTATTCACAAGTAATTTCACAAAAATGAAATACACTGCGTATAATTGAAAGTATGATAAACTGAACCACTGACTCACAGCTCCTGAGCTGTAATGCCACGTCAAGGCACCAACCTCTTTACAGGCCATTCATACACCTTTCGTACGTGTGACACATACAAAACATTCACACCGCCAGCCGCGGACCCATCACATTTCAACACTCACACCAGCAGACAGCGCCATTCAAGGGCCCATCACTTTCACATGCCCACATTTCTGACATTGCAACAACACAAAATGATGGACTGCGTGGAGTGTCACTCAACCAGCAGTGTGTGTAGTGACCAACAGAAAGTAACTACTCACACACCGCCAGCCGAGCGCCAGTCCACCGACACCACCATCCAAGCACCAGACCATGCACACCGCCAGCCAAACACCACTCAGCGCACACTGACAGCCAAGTACCACTCCACACACACCACCAGCCAAGCAACACTCCACGCACACTGCAAGCCAAGCGCCACTCCACACACAATGACAGCCAAGCACCACTCCGTGAACAGACAGCCAAGTACCACTCCACACACACCATCCAGCCAAGCGCCACTCCACACACACCGCCAGCCAAGCGCCACTCCACGCGCACCACCATCCAAGCACCAGACCATGCACACCGACAGCCAAACACCACTCAACGCACACCGACAGCCAAGTACCACTCCACACACACCACCAGCCAAGCACCACTCCACGCACACCGCAAGCCAAGCGCCACTCCACAAACACCGCCAGCCAAGCACCACTCCATGCACAGACAGCCAAGTACCACTCCACGCACACCACCAGCCAAGCGCCACTCCACACACACCACCAGCCAAGCGCCACTCCACACACACCACCAGCCAAGCGCCACTCAACACACACCACCAGCCAAGCGCCACTCAGCACACACCACCAGCCAAGCGCAACTCCACACACACCGCCAGCCAAGCACCACTTCGTGCACAGACAGCCAAGTATCACTCCACGCACACCACCAGCCAAGCGCCACTCCACGCACACCACCAGCCAAGGACAAATCCAAACACAACACCAGGCAAGCGCAAGAGCACGCACAAAGCCAACCAAACACCAGACAAAGCACACCGCCAGCCAAGCACCAGTCCACAGACACCGCTAGCCAAGCACCAGTCCACAGACACCGGCAGCCAAGCGCCAAACCATGCACACCGTCAGACAATGGACACTACATGCAAACCAACATCATACTTTAGTTTTTTTTGAAAATAAAAGAAAAACAAAAACAAATTGCAAATTGATACAAATCTACTAACTTAACAACTAAACTAAAAAGACTACACAAATGCAAACTTTGAAACTGAACAATAAGACCAACCAGTTCACTTTACCACTCATTGATACTCCCAAAAATTATTTTGCGTGTGGTACAATCTAAAACAAGCCGGTACACACAGCCCGGGGTTTGAAGGGCAGTCAGGGCAGTACATACGAACCTCCTTCCGCAAACCTCTTCGCCAACAGACTCTACAACTCCGACTGGGAAAGTCTTTTGAGGTTGTAGGAGGAATTTGATCAGCAAAGTGGCGATCTTTCAATCTGGCAATATCCTCCACCACTCCAACTCTAGGAACACTTGCCTGTTCCACTAAAACAAGGCTGCCTATTACAGACTCCTGAAACTTTTCAAAAGTCATCTTTGACTGGGGACAAGAATTTTTGAACACAACAAAAGCATTAAAGGTTGCCAAGTGGAAAAGATGGATAACCAACTTCTTGTACCAAATGTAAGCCTTACGAAGAGCAGCATATGGTTCCAACCTCTGATCTACTCTGTCAACACCACCCATGTACTTATTGTAGTGCATTATGCACACAGGTTTGCGCACTTCTGCAACCTGACCCCAAACAGTCACCGGGTCAGTGCTTTCATCATGTATTGTAGTCAACATGTAGACATCTCTCCTGTCTGGAAACTTCACAGCTAGAAGCTCCTCACAACGCAATGCACTGCACTGTCCCCGAGCAAGCTTTCGACAAACAAGTTCTTTTGGGAAACCTTTACGGTTTGAGCGGATTGTGCCACAAGCAACAGTGTCCACTTTGGCCAATTCCCTAAACAACAGCACACCAGTGTAGAAGTTATCGACATACAAATGATGGCCTTTGTTAAAAAATCCACGACCAAGTTCCCACACTATTTTCTCAGTCACTCCAAAAGTCGACGGACAACCAGGGGGGTTAATCCTGGATTCCTTACCAGTGTACACCCTGAAATTAGAGACATATCCAGTCTCACTGTCACACAGCATATACAGTTTAATTCCATAGCGTGCCCTCTTACTAGGAATGTATTGCCAAAATACCAAGCGGCCTTTGAACAACAGCAAAGACTCATCCACTGCAATTTCTTTCCCAGGATAAAAGATCTCAGAAAATCGATCAACAAAATGATCAATGACAGGCCGAATCTTGAAAAGACGGTCACAATCAGGGTGATCTCATGGCAAAGCAAGACTATTGTCAACAAAATGCATCATCCGAAGCAGAAGCAAATACCTATCACGACTCATGACTGCCGGAAATATAGCTGTTGCCATCAAGGGACTAGTAGACCAATATGAAGCCATTGATGGTTTCCTAAGCAAGCCCATCAAAAAAGTTAAACCCAAAAACTTTTTCATCTCCTCCAAATTTGTGGGAGTCCACCGGGTAGCTCTAGCGTGGGGCTTAAGGCTGGCACTGTTCACTCTCAAAAAATTTTCAGCATACAAATTAGTCTGCTCTACAATCTCTGCCAAAAACACATCATTCATAAACAACTTGAAAAAATCAATAGGCAAAAAGTTTTCAGTGTTCACCCTACACCCTGGAACACCGGTAAATTCAGGCAATGCCGGCTGCACCATGCCTGGTGCAACCCAGAGGTCAGAACTTTCAACGTCAAGTCTTGCAGCCGCAGGCTGCCGCCCAGCTGCCGCCCAGCTGCCTCTCGTCTCACTACACCAACTGGAAGTCTAGCAGCCCCAGGCTGCAGCCCAGATGTCTCTTGCCGCACTATTGGCACAGCAATGTCCTCCGCAACCACAGGCACAGCAATGTCCTCCGCAACCACAGGCACAGCAATGTCCTCCGCAACCACAGGCACATCATCCACACCAAAAGTAGCTTCATCAGGACTCAGAGTGTCTTCATCATCAGATGAAGCCATGTGTAGAGAAAACTCACTACCTGAATCTTCACCTCCCACCTCTGGATCAGAATCAGAGTCAGACTCTGGACCATGGTCAGAGGAAGAATCAAAAAGCAATCCAACAACTTGCTGAGCAGTAATCCGGCGGCTAGCCATTATCCTTACAAATAAAGGAGTCTGCACAAACAACTCAACAACCCCAACACTGCGCAAAGTAAGATAAAAAATGTAAGCCTTTTTAAAAAAAAACTATATTTAAAAAATATATACAATTCACTTACAAGACACTACTCCACTCACCAGCACCTACTCTGCAAAGACACAGCAAAGAGGCAACAATATCCCACTAGAAAGAAGAAAAAAAAACTTACATCTACAGAAGGACACATCAAAAACAAATGCAAAACATGTTTTACAATCATAACAAACAGAAAACAAACATACTCGTATTACTACACACTTTGCAAAAAAAACAATTACATTACAATTGAACAAAAAAGAGGTCTCTTAAAAAAACACATGCAACTACAGAAACAGCAGAACAACAGAACCACCAGTAACGGAACCGCACACTGCAACAATCTAAAGAGAAAAAAAACAATACACATTAGAAGAAACAAAAACAACACACATTACAACAGGCTGTGTCACAGGGTATGTCACAAATGGGGTGTCTGCCCCCAAGGGGGGAAGATTATAAATCATTATAAACGTGGGCCCCCTGGAAGCAACCCTACGGAGGGCAGAGAGGCCAAATAAAGAAACGGCAGAACATACTTTTGAAAACAAATGGGCCCGAGGAAGCAACCCTTGGCCAAGGGGTCGCTCCCTATTAAAAAAAAACCCTGGAGTCTAGTGGGCTTTTCTATCCCCCCCCCTGGGTCCAGAAACGGTAAAAAATACCAGCCGATCTGCCCCCAGGGGAGGCAGAAAAGTCTATAAAAAAATTAAGGCCACTAGGAAGCGACCCTTCCCCAAGGGGTCGCTTCCTTTTCAAATCCAAACAAATCCCTGGTGACTAGTGGGCTTTCCCCCCCCCCCCCCCCGGGTGCAGATCAGCCAAAAAAACAGCCGATCTGCCCCAGGGGGGGCAGAAAAGTCTGAAAAATATTACTCCCCCTAAGGAAGCGAGCCTTGCCCAAGGGGTCGCTTCCTTTATAAATATAAATCAATCCCTGGTGTCTAGTGGGCTTTTCTGCCCCCCCCTGGGTCCAGATGCGGCCCAAAAAAAACAGCGATCTGCCCCCAGGGGGGGGCAGAAAAGTCAAAAAAATTAGGGCCACTAGGAAGCGACCCTTCCCCAAGGGGTCGCTTCCTTTTCAAATAAAAACAAATCCCTGGTGACTAGTGGGCTTTTCTGCCCCCCTTCCCTGGGTGCAGATCGGCCAAAAAAACGGCCGATCTGCCCCAGGGGGGCAGAAAAGTCTGAAAATGATCATGCCTCAAAAGGAAGCGACCCTTGCCCAAGGGGTCGCTTCCTCGACAGATAAATATGCCCAAAAAACAATCCCTGGTGTCTAGTGGGGCATTCCTGGTGCACGATCGCGACGCTGTGCGCGATCGTGCACCAGGAATGCCCTGCATTGGGACATCAGGGAAGAGGAAACACAGTTTCCTCCCCCCTGATGCCTCAAGGCACCGAAAACCGCCCCACCGGAGCACAAAACACCAACCTGTATGCTGGATGCGCCGGACAGAAATGGCTTCCAGCGCGTCCAGCGCTTCCTGATGACGTTGGCGCGCGCTGACGCCACCAGGAAGCGTGGGGTGGCCAGGGGGTGGCAGCGGAAAGTCTTCCGCTGCCACCCCTGCAAAAAAAAACAAGATCACTGCACAGGGGGGGGGGAGCGCCAGCGCTCCCCCCCCCCCAGGGCTGTACTGAGGACGGAGCGGTTCCGTCATCACCACAGCCAAACCGATGCTGATGACGGAACCGCTCAGTCATCAGCATCGAAGGGGTTAAGAAAGCTCGATGGGGAGGCAGAAGCTTTTCCTTGAGAGCAGCAAAGGCTTGGAACGCCTTGCCAGCGGACCTCAGACAGGCACCAGATCTGATGTCCTTTCGGAAGGTCCTGAAAACATGGTTCTTTAGGCAATAAGGATTAGGGCTAGTCTTCGGAGTAGTCAATCAGCACCAGGACACTGACTGGTAACAGTGCGCTTTATAAATGTTGCAAATAAATAAATAAATACATAAATAAATAAATTTAAACAAAGGCGTAAAAGCTGTGTTCCACTGAGATTCCCTAGGTTTATACCTGCTTCAATCCTGTTTTAAAAAGGTGTTTTTCAACTTTAGTTTCTCTATTTCCTCTTGCATATGTTGCAAGATGCCAGACACTGATTCATTATGGGCCAAGTCCTCGTTTAGGGCCTGCGCCATATCATTGGCATCAATGCCCTCTGTTTCTTCCCCGACATTCATCGTCCTACAGAACTAAATATTTTAAAGGCTTGTGCTTCTGTCAAAGCCCAGCTCACCTGAGTTTCTGTTCAGTTCTGATGGAGGTTGAAGACAGTCCGAACCCACCCTGAAACTGCTTGTTCCAGCACACTAGTTTTAAAACAGTACACTAAGAACCAGAAGCTCAAGGGAAGGGGGGAAGTGGATAAAATAAAAAAAGAGAGACAACACCCTTCTTGCGATTCCACTGTAGAAGAGCTGCTAAAATCTGCGGCACTCTCTGACTTCTGTAGAAACTGGTGCCTAATGAAACAAACAAAGAACAGAAAAGTGCAACCTATCCCTAAATGTGTTCCTGACTAAACTTTAATCTTATTAGAAATCCTCTTCTAAAAGTACCTCTCGGATCCTGGTCTCAAGCTTCCAGGTTTGGGATGTGTTACTGTTCTGGGATGTGCTTTGTATTACTGTAAAACGTCTGTAAAATCAAACTAATATCATTATCAGATTTACCAACGTCTAACATTCACCTTAACCCCTTCGATGCTGATGACGAGCTCAGCTCGTCATCAGCCACGGTGGTCGTGTGCTGATGACGAGCTGAGCTCGTCATGAATATATGGCAACAAGAGTTTTCCAGCACAGGGGAAAAATAACCACAGCAGCCAAGGTGTTAATAGAACTAAAGCCTAAATTCTTAATAGCAAACTAACTTTTCACACATTTCCAGACTTTTTATAAAACAAATACTGTACTTTTACATCAAAATACAGCAGGTAATTTGTGCAAGTCCTTGATTTACTGTTTGCCTTGCTGTCAATGGTTTCCTCTGTTCGATTCTTAAAAAAGTTCCATGTAAAACAATGTTTATTTCACAAAGTTCCACAAAGTATTCTTGTAACAAAGGGTTTGAACCACAAAGTTTGTGGAAGATATCTTGTTCCAAATTGTCTTTACATGAATCCAGAAATCGCCGATAAAGTTCTTTCAGGTAAAAAGGGATACTGATCAGTCTAACCTTGACCTCTTTCTCTTTTGCAGGTCGATTGCAGTGGACAGAAGAGGGGCTGAGGCAAGAAGTAGCCGGAAACCAGAAGAAGGAAGAGCCAGAAGCCGCACCCGTTGAAGTCAATGAAGGTCTGGAGAGAGCAGGAGTGCCAGCGTTGAAGGATCTGTTCTCAGGTAAGTGGGAGGTAGACGAGCATAAGCACTGGGTGAGGCTCAGGGGCTGCCTTTTATAGACAGGGCTGGGTGTGGTTCGAAGAGCTGGGTGTGGTTTGAAGAACTGGGTGTGGTTCTCACAAGCAGGTGTGCGGAGCTTCAGTTATTATGCTAATGAGTTGATGTAACACATGGCCTAGGGAGGAGTGTTCTAAACAAGCCTTGGTAAAAGCAAGGTCCAATGTTTTCTAAATAAGCCTTGGTAAAAGCAAGGTCCAATGTGCAAACAAGACAGCAATGTCAAAACTTGTGAATACATTGAGCAACATACACAGAAGTCTTAGGGAGGGGCTGAGATAACAAGAAAGGATTTCAGTAGTATGTTCAAAGAGAGCTATTACGGAGACCACTAGTGCAATGAGAGGGGACATGCTCTTTGCTGTGCACAAACCCTAACACGTCGCCCTGATCTGGCAGGACCTCAGAAAGGCCACGGCGCGCATCACTGAACCAGAGTCCCGTATATCCACGACGGAGGATGACCTGGCCACCCTCAAGACCCAAGTGACCCGTCTTCAAACTTCAAACGTCTGATCTCCATCATAGGGCGGAGGACGCGGGAAACCGGGCCTGACGGAACAACCTCCGCCTCATAGGCTTTCCGGAGGGGGAGAGAAGGGCCCGGTAGCCGACTTCTTGGAAACCTAGTTCCGCTCCTGGATGCCGACGGAGAAACTTTCCCCCTGGTTCCCCATAGAGCAGGCCCATCGCTCCTTGACACCCAAACCCTGCCCGACCCTTCATCCTCCGCATCTTTAATTTCCGAGACCGGGATGCCATTCTGGGTGTGGCCAGAGACCTGGGCCCCCTGATATTCCAGAATTCCACGATCATGGTCTTCCCGGACTACTCGAGGGAAGTCCAGTCCCAGAGGAAATCCTAAGATGAAGTCAAACAAAAGCTCAGGGCGATGGGTCTGAGATACGGCCTCCTATTCCCCGCACGGCTCAAGGTCCTCTTCCAGGACAAATCCTTCTTCTTTGATACCCCACAGGCCGCCTGGACTTGGCTCATGGAGGAGCGCCCCCTTCTGCAGGGGCGGATGCCCTCTCCTTCCCAAGGATCCGACCGTCGTCCTGCCCGTGAGGGCCCCAAGTCGCGGCGGCGCCGGACCGGGTCCGCAGACGGGGTCGCCGACACCAGGATGCCTCTAGCTCGCCTGGGGGGACTGTGCGGCGACCATCTCCTCCTCCCCCGGACTGTGACACTCCCTCGGCGGCGGGGCCCTCCACTGCGACCGCTGCGGGTGAGCCCTTGATCTCAGGCATGGGCCTGCGCAAATCTAGATCGGACTCGAACCTGTCCAGCAGCCCGGTGATCGGGGATTCATAGCAGGAGGCAGAGGCCTGAACCTGGATTCGTGATGTCTCACTGCCCACGGTCGCCTTGTGAGGCCGGGATGCCGGGAACGCTCTCCCAGGTCTTGCCTGACACCCGGAGGGCGAGCGGCCTGGTGGGGGTCACACCTGAGATCTGCACTGTGTCTAACTCATGCTCTTCTTCCCACCTGCTTTTCTTCTCAACTCCCTTCGCTTTTCTTCCTTCTCCCTTCTCTTCCTATATCCTTTTCTACCCTCCGCATATATCTCCTGCAGCTTTTGGTGACCATGCAGATCACTGTCAATGTATTAAGTTGGTTAACTGACCTTCAATGTTTATGGCTGTTGTTATTCATCCGACAATACAGGGGGGTCCTCCCTTGATTGTCACTGGACTAGTGTTACTGCTCCCAAATAATCGTTTCAGCTTAGTTTCCGTCCTCTACTGAGGGGTCTGTTTCTTTGAGGGGTTGTACTTCTGGGCGACAGATGCTTCCTGTTCTGAAGTGTAGGGTGGGGGGTGTTGGGAGGGTCGGGAAGGGGGGGGCCGTTGTCTCCCCTGTGGTTAATGGTTCAGCCGCCTATGGGCTGTTTATCAGGTTGGTATTGTGCAGCCGCTCCTCGGCTAACATGGTGGCCGCCTGCGAGCAGCCGGCAGCAGCTCTTCCTACTATTTTTCTAAGATGGACACACTCTGTCCGACACGCACTTACGATACACCGATGCTCTGGTAACCCTGGGTCCCCCTTGGGCCATCACAGGAGCAGTCACTGGACTGCCGCTCCCCCCCCTCCTCCTCCTGACTCACCGATGCCTCAGACGCTTGGGCTCTGTAGACCTGCGCTTCGCACCCTGCTCTCTAGCCCCGGAGCGATGTGATGAGTCCTACCCCTGCGGGGCGCTCCCTCGAAGCCCCTGCGCCACCCCACTTCCCCACCTCCCCCAATGGCATAATCTCTGAATAGGCCCCTCCACTTTCTCTCTTGGAACGTCAATGGTCTCCTCGACCGCATCAAGCACACGGCGGTCCTCCGAGCGGCGCATCGCCTCTCAGCGGACGTACTCCTTCTCCAGGACACCCACCTCTTAGGCACCCAATGTCACTTCCTAGCTCGCTACGGATACGCGACGGTCTGGCACTCTGATTTCCAGCGCGGGTCCCGGGGAGCGGCGATTCTGCTTCGGAGGGGTCACCCCTTCACCCTGACTAAAGCTTACACCGATCCACAGGGGCGATATGTTGCGGTCTCGGGAGTGATGGAAGGTTGCCCCCTGAACATCCTGAATGTCTATGTCCCGCCCGCCCTCTGCCCCCGACGCTGTGCTCCCTCACGCATATCCTCTCCTATTTCCCACCTGGCCTCACACTGGTGGGCGGCGATTTTCAACGCTGCGATGCAGCCGGAACGGGACACGTCGGGTCCCCCCTCGGTGACCCACTCCTCAACCGCGGCGGCCCTCTCGAGTTGGGCGTCTTCCCTGGGGCTCTGCGATGCCTGTCGGGTATGGAACCTCGTACGACACATTACACTCATACCTCGGCCTCCCACCACACCCACTCCCGCATAGACCTTCTCCTGCTCCCGACCACGGACTGCCACCTGATCTCCGGAGTGACTATCTTGCCAAGAGGGTTGTCGGACCACTCCCCGGTCTCCCTTCTCATGGGTTCTACCCCGGGGGGACCGCGTGCGGTATGGCACCTCAATGCCTGGTTCTTACAGGATCAGGCCCTAGTGGAGGAACTGGGGCAGGAACTTGCCCATTATTTCTCTACCAACAATGGTTCCGTCCCGTCGCCGGGGACTCTATGGTAGGCCGGCAAGGCTGTGATCCATGGAGTGGCGAGGGGACTCGTCCATGCAAAGCGAGCGGATCGGCTGGCCCAGCTGGAGGACTTGAAGTCCCGAGCAGCCCACTCTAAGCTGAACTGGCTGCAAGCGGTCGAGAGGATCCCACCCGACAGTTGGCATTGCTCCGGGAGGAGATTCGCCAGGTCTCACTCGACTCGGCCCAGCAGCTGTGGCGCTCTTCGGTAGCGCAGATCTATGGTTGGGGTGATAAAAACGGTAAACTCCTTCACAACCTGGTGTCCTACCCTAAGATCCACAGCGTCATTCCAGAGATCCGTGACTTCCGGAATTCTACGCGGCCTTCAGAGATACTCTGGCCCCCAGCTGCTGCACCTCTTCCACCATGCGATAGAGAAAAGCCCCCCCCCTCCGAGTCGGACTTGGCCACGATTGTGGTCATTCCTAAGACCCACCCACCCTCAGTGGACTGTGCAGACTTCTGCCCTATCTCACTCATCAATACCGAAATCAAGCTCTTCGCCACAATACTGGCCCAGAGACTTAAGCCCTTCCTACAAGACCTGGCCCTCCCGGACCAATGTGGCTTCATGCCGCCCAGAGGAACCCGTCACTACATCCGCTGTCTTCATCTGGCCTTGGCCCATCGATCCCGTCTATCTCCCTATCTAGCCCTCCTCTTTCTCTACTTCGAGAAAGCTTTTGATACTGTGGGCTGGGAGTACCTAAAGGACGTGCTGCGAGAAATGGGTTTCGGCCCGCGGTTCCGCAGCTATATTGGGGTCCTCTATGCGAATCCCAGGGCCCGAGTACTGGTCAACGAATCGCTTTTGCAGGTATTCCCGATTCGTAGAGGGACGCGCCAGGGGTGTCCCTTATCTTCACTCCTATTCGCGCTAGCGACGGAGCCCCTGGCGACGCTCATATTGCAAGATCGCCTCATCCAGGGGTGGGCCTGGACTGAGAGTCACGTAGATAAGATCGCCCTCTATGCAAACGATGTGCTCCTGTACTTGGCAGACCCGGCGAACTCGGGTCCCAGATGTCTGCACCTCCTCCGGGACTTTGAGCGTGTCTCCGGCCTTCGGCTTAATGCGGCCAAGTCCACCCTGGTCCCATTGCACCCCTCCCGGGAATGTTTCGACTGGCAGTCGTCTATCCCTCTTCGTCACAATTCGGCCAAATATCTGGGGATATGGGTGACTTTCCTGCGGGAGTTGGAATGGGCACTGAACATCACGCCCCTGGTGGCCCGAAGGAGATCGGACTTGAAAAAATGGCACTCCCTTCCCCTTAATCCCCTCGGGCGGAGCGCACTGTTCAAAATGATGATTCTTCCCAGTTTCCTCTATACCCTACAGAACACCTCGATTCCACTCTACGACGGAGGCCTAGGGGTGACTCATCTCTACCTCTACTATCTCGCCACCAAACTGATAGTTATCCACGACTGGTATGCGGGCGGCTGTTCCGACCCGGCATATCGGTTGGAATTGGCAGAGACGGACTTCCCTCAGATCCAGGCCCTCCCTTACGGCTGCACGATTCCGCAAACCTTGGCCCCCATTACCAGAGCGGTCTTGCTGGCCTGGCGTACTTCCCTACACCACACAGGATGGGACTGCACACTTACCCGCCAGACGCAACTCTGGCAGGGGAACTGGCTCCGAGAGGTATCATCCCTGGACGGGTTCCGACATTGGGATCTCATTGGGATATCGGTGCTCGGGGACGTATGGGTGGGAGACCACGTTCGAGCCTTTGCCGACCTACAGCAGCATCACGCCCCCCCCACGCCCAACACTTCCGCTACCTCCGGCTGCATCACCCCCTCCATGCACACCTCCCCGCCCCAACTACCCTCCCAGAATATAGCCCATTAGAGGCCCAGGTGATGATGGGAGACTTGGGGAGGGGGGATGGGGGGAGAGTGTCCCGAATCTACTGCGCCCTAGTCAATAACAGCCCGCGTCCCTTGACCACTTGCGTGCCCGATGGGGTGGGTAGGACCCCTGGAAGAGGCCGACTGGAGGGATGCCTTGATGGCCCCTCGTACCCTGATGACGTCCTCCAAGTTGCAGCTGGTACAGATATATTACCTGCACACGTTCTACCTCACCCCGGAGAGGCTCTTTCGAGCCCACTTGAGAGCCTCCCCAGACTGCCCTAGATGTGGACGCTCCCCGGCCGATTATTTCACATGGTGTGGGCATGCCCGGGACTGGAGAGGTTCTGGAGAGGAGTGGAAAGGGAGTTAACACAAGCCTTGGGTTGGGAGGTCCCTCATGACCCGCTTCAGCTGCTCCTGGGGATATTTGATGGCCTAGATGGCAATAGATCGGACAAACGCCTGCTGGGACGGCGGTGGCTGTGGCTAAGCGGGACATTGCACGTAACTGGCTCCGAGACTCAGCTCCCACGGTGAAGGGGTGGACTGGTGCAGGGCCCAGGAGGAGGCCCTTTGCGAATCCCAGGGTTCGCCAGAACAATTCTCCAAAATTTGGGGGAAATGGTTCAATTTGCTGCCACCGTGAACACTGATATTTGCTTTGTATTTTGCTCAATCCGAGTATATGTGCTGTCGGACTGGATTACTTTTTACCCTTTTATGTATGATGCTGTTTTTCTTCAACTGTACCTATTAATTGCTGAGCTGCCGCCAATGACTTTTCCTTGTTGTTTTAAAAATGCCAATAAAGTTGACTATCAAAAAAAGAAAAAAAAAGCCTTTGACTGACTGGTCCTCTCTTAACCAAGACTCCTGAAGGAATACCAGATGAAAGGGTTTCAAACTTTCTTACAGTACACAGCTGTTCCTCAAGCATTCAAACCTATGGATATTCCAATTTAGGATTCTTAGATTTTGAGAGGACTCCTCAATCTAGAGTGGAGTGGGCCTTATATTCCTATCTCCTTCCTCCGGCAGGTGTTGCAGCCATTGGGACGGAATATATGATAGGGATCGTTCCCATTGAGTTGCAGATAACCCACTGTGCATGTTTAAAATGGCGGGAGGAAATGAACCTTGCTGAGGTATTAATAATTGAGGGCTCTTTTTTACGGGACATACTTTTGCTAGGTCTTCGTTCGCCTGAAGTACCAGGTCAGCAATACAAGGAGATATAAAAGAAGCTGGAAACTTCTATACTTTGATCGCCCAATTGAAACCCCACAGACTCAAAGTCCAACGAGGTTCTCCCTGAAAGAGAAGGGATTTGTTGGAACGGAAGAATTTTAGAGCGATTCAGGGGTCGAAGTTTCTTTGCTTTTTTCCCTCGACGAATAATATCGAGCAGAAGTTCTGTACTTCCTGATAAAGGATTCCTGAGCTGGGGGGTGTTCTAAGGGCAATTTAATTAAGGGCGGATTCTCAACCATCTTATTACGAGCTACCTTTAGATCCTTATTAGAGATGGTAGAGCGGACTGCAGAGGAGATAGAAGACAAGTCAGGACAGAATTTAGGACAGGGTTTCACATTAAGTTTTACGCTTTTATGTACCTTTTTATGTACCTTTTTGCAGTACCTCCACATTGGGGTCTGGGATGTTGGACTTGGGTACAAATACCACTACTATATATTCCCTTTTCTTATGCATGAGTTTCTTCATGCATACAAGTGGGACACTCCACCCAGGCAATCCATTCCAGGACCTAACCCCCATTGTACGATACGATCTTACGGTAAATTTTGAGGGCATAAAACCATGCTGCCTTTTCCTCACAAGCATAGTGTATTCAGAGACTTAAACCAAACTCTCCATATCTAACTGTCATTCAGCTTTCTCTGATGTGACACTACGCAACCCCAGCAACTCTGTAGCCATTACTACAGGAGGTAATCGAGTATTCATAGAGCCACCCAAATTGTCTTTGAAAGATTTTAAGGGTTTCAGTTCATGTCGAATATCATTCAAAGAATTTAACTGGTCGACTTGGTTTGTCCTTATTGACACCAGAGTTTCTAGAATCCCATGCAAGGTGGTCTGCATAAGTAACATTACGTCCAACAGGGATGATGAGGAGGAGCGCTGGAAAGATATAGACCTCCCCTGCGATCCAAGCGTAGAATTTGGTCCCCCTACCGTGGAGACTTTATGTCATGACGTTGGACTTTCTTGATCCTGTTGGTCTTCTGGTGAAGGTGACGGAGGTGAGCTGGAGTCTTCGGGACTAAATGATGGTAACGAGAAGTTCAAGCGAGAAGAGGACAATCTTGAACCCCCTCTTACGGACGAAGTTCCACACTTAGAAGGATCCACTAAAGAATTTACTGGTTGCAGTTCATCCAGAACTAAGAGTGAAGCATCCATTGCTGAAGCCGGAAGACAGAGGTGCCTGTGGGGGGACTTTGCCACCTCCTCTGAGGTCCGTTGGGCTCCATTATGGTAATGCTTAAATACAAAGTTCCTTATTGAAGTTGCATGGGGTGAGCGTGGAGCCTCACTTGATGACACACTTTGATCACTTTGGTCATGCTGAACAAACTCCTTCTTCCCTCCAATCTTCCTCTTTTTTGAAGCGCTCCCCTGCGTTTTGCCTTTTGCAGCAGCAAGGAGGGGTCTCTTACTGCGGAGCACAGGGGGAGATGGACATGAGGACATACTCTGGGGCAAAGCGGTCTTGGGGTAATCACTTTATTTCCCTTAGGCACTCCTGGTTTTGTATTTGAGCACCCCCGACGCCCTAAATCATGTCCTAAATAGTCTTGCTTTTGGATTTTGCTTTAATTTTGGATCCAATATGATTTAAAGCTCAAAGTTCAACAAAATATGACTGGGGCGAACAGCAGAATAACGTTAAATGTAGTTTGCGGAAGGAGTCCCAATAAGTCTCAATTCAATGGCTCCGTCTCCACTCTTACACACCTACATGCAATTTATTTTCTCAAATACTTAATGAAACCTGCGCTGCTTCCACTTACTGCGCCCAAGCCAGCGCAATATGAAGAGATTTTTGCTAGCTAATCACCTGGACCACTTTAACTTTTGATAGCTAATCACCTGGATCACTTTCACTTACCTCTGCTGTGTCATATAGTGGTGCATCGGGCTTGCCCTAAGAGTTGTCTTCTCTCCAGCGTGGTTAACTTCTTAACCCTCTTTGGGTTTTTTCCCCTTTTTTTGGACCTCTACCCCCCACTGGGTTTCTTGCAAGGGGCACCCGC
Source organism: Lissotriton vulgaris (assembly GCF_964263255.1). NCBI lineage: Eukaryota > Metazoa > Chordata > Amphibia > Caudata > Salamandridae > Lissotriton > Lissotriton vulgaris. The sequence continues at coordinate 1,850,530,494 of NC_141687.1, read as the reverse complement.
ATGTTATCAGGCAGGTCTACCAGCAGGTCTACAGGCAATGTAAGGCGAAATTATATGCGGGCTCTAATCCCCGCTCTCCACGTATTGTGCACCTTTTCGAGTGCCTTGCTCCATGCGCTCCAAGTCTCCAAACCTCCGTGTCTCCGACCTTCCGAGGGGTCTGGAATCCGGAAATGAAGCGCGAGTAGCGTAGCGTTCCCACGTTGTACAGCACCCCAGAAACCACAGTCATGATCACAGCAGAGCAGGCAGGGATTTGAGACATGTACATCTGGGCATAAAGGAAGTAGCAGCAGATTGACAGGGGAGTTTCAAGGCTAAGCAGTGTTATTAGGTGTTATAGTCAGCAGGACATTTCACTCGTACAAAACCATTGAAATTCCTCCCTTATAGTTAGTTCTGCTAACTATAACTTGTGCGCAAGCAATCCACTGCTGATGATGTCACATATTACATAATTCATGACATGGTCAGTGACATCACTGATGACATCATCCACGTGACAATCTGATACAACTCATCATACACTAGTATAACCTTTCAACACATTCTAAAATATGGAGTACCATATTTGAAACCATTGACACACCAATACAAGTTTCTAAAAACCCACTCAGTGATTCCTACATCAACACACACATCTAAACACTTACCTAAAGATTCACTCATACGTGCTAACAAAGATCAATAGAACATTATTAAATATACCTATACAACTACATCGACATTACACATCAGCACACATCCTATTCAATTAGGCAGTCATCCTACTCATTTATGCAAACAATTGATCATACTTACATTTACTAAGCTACACACTTATACAAACACCACTTCATTTATTCATATAGATAGTAACTCAAACTTAGTGTGTTATAAAATCACTATTGGAAGTATACAGTTTTTGATAGTCACTCATACAATCACTGAGTGTTAAGTATACTTATTTATTTACCAACAACTGTCACATACACTGCCTTTTATATTTCTACTTTGTTAGACATGTATCATTGAGAAATATATTTACTCATCACCACACCCATAAAGAGATTCACTCACCCAAACAAGTGTTTCCACGTGCACTCTTTACTCATATACCTACTAAATCAACTATTTATACATCTTTGGACAGTCACACACCTCTCATCGAACCACACACACACATTCACTATCCTATACAAATACTCACTTAATACTAATATAGACTTTACATAGCAACTAACCAACTTATGTAGTAGTTTACATAACAAGAGATACAGTGAAACATATATTCACAGTTTAGTCACTATCCCTTATATTTAGCGAGACACTTTAAATTAGTCACTTAGACAGTCAATGACAGTGCTACTAAATCCTCCATCCAGACACTTATACATCAGTCAGTCTTCAATACAGATTGCTATATATATAATATATATTTAAATATCGAACCAAACCACATTCACTGGATGATGTCATCAGTGATGTCATTTGCGATGTCATCAGTGATGTCACTGACCATTGTCATGAATGATGTAATATGTGACCATCAGCAGTGGATTGCAGGCGTGCGAGTTATAGTTAGTAGAACTAACTATAACAGAGGAATTTAAATGGTTTTGTACGAGTAAAATGTCCTGCTAACTATAACACCCCTGAAACCTATGTTTTTTTAGTGAATTCTAAGGTTTTTTAAATGGTAATTCTTAACTATAACCTTTCTGAAACCTATGGTTTTTTGCAGTTAATGTATATACATAGGTGCATATGTGTGCGCGTAGAGGTAGAGAGTAGTAGAGAGAGAGGTAGAGAATAGAGAGTAGATAGTGAGTAGTAGTGAGTAGTAGAGAGTGTAGTAGTGAGTAGTAGAGAGTGTGTAGTAGTTAGTAGTAGAGAGTGAATAGTAAAGAGTGAGTAGTAGAATGGTGGAGTAGAGTGTGTGTAGTAGATAGTGAGTGTGTAGTAGAGAGTAGTAGAACAGTGAGTGTGTGATAGAGAGTAGTAGAGAGTGTGTAGTAGAGTGTGTAGTAGTGTGAGTAGTAGAGTGTGTGTAGTAGAGTGTAGTAGAGAGTAGTGAGTGTTTAGTAGAGATTGAGTAGTAGAGAGCAGTGAGTGTGTAGTAGTGAGTATTAGAGTGTGTGTAGTAGAGAGTTGTAGAGTGTGTAGTAGCGAGCGTGTAGTAGAGAGTACTGAGTGTGTAGTAGAGAGTGTAGTAGAGTACTGTGTGTACTAGTGAGTGTGTAGTAGAGTGTGTGTAGTGGAGACTAGTGAGTGTGTTGTAGAGTGTGTAGTAGAGTGTGTAGAATAGTAAGTAGTAGAGAATAGGAGAGTAGTAGAGTGTGTAGTAGAGAGTAGTGAGTGTGTAGTAGTGTGTTGTAGAGAGTAGCAGAGTGAGAAGAGTAGTAGAGTGTGTAGTAGAGAGTGTGTACTAGAGAGTGAGTAATAAAGAGAGTAGTAGACCACAGGGTGACTCGCATTACAGAGGCCCACCCCAAATTTTGTAGGGGTGGGAGAGAGGATACCCTACTACACCCACATGGTGCTTTACTGCTTTCATGCGTCACAAAGGGAGGTCTCTTGATAGAGGGGGGAGGGGTCTGAGAAAACGAAGAGGTGTAGGGGTGTAGGGTGGGAGACAGTAGAGTAGATAGGAGTGAAGACAGGACCACCTGTGAATCTTCCTGTGCCGGCTGCTGATCAGCTCCGTACCACCCACCCAATGGCACTACGGAGGATAGCGCTTTAGGGCCATTCACTCACCGCGATGTTGGGTTCGTGGGCAACTAACCAGAGAGGCTCTGTAATGCTTGGCCTTTGTCATGGGGTACCCGGTGGTGGAAAAACATTAATCTGAAGATATATGATAATAGGACCCATATGTACTTATGTGGGTGCACAAAGCTGGTTCACGTGGTGTTCGTACACTCTGGGACAGTGCATGCAAGTATGGATGAGACTCAAGTTCACTGGCATAAACATGAATATATTTAGAGCGAAAACAGGAAATTGTGCATAGGCTAGCTATGTCCCCCAATGTTGCAAATGTGATTCTCAGTATTGTTGAAGGCCTAACTAGGAATGCGAATTTCAGCTGTGAGACAAAAATTACCTGGATGTAAAATCTCACCAATCCGTTTTCGGCACTGATTGATCTGGGTGACATTCCATCCTGTCTCTTTTAAAACAATTCATAAAATGCCTAAGCTTTCCCCCCCAGCCATCCGAATTCATATCTTAACACTTTACGATTTACTCACGGTCCACACTTTTCCAAGTTCTTTCTGCAAGATCTACGTTCACAGTAATATTGCACAGCATGTTGCTTATGTCCCAGTGTTTAGTTGCCCATTGCAGGAGCCCTGGCTACACCCAACTGTGCGGAGTCTGTTGCTTATTATTACTTGTATCGCTACCTTTAAGGGTCTCAATATGTTTTGACATTTTGCAACGAAGTTGGTAAAAAAATGTCACTCTTCTGGGCTGTCACGTCTTCATTATCCAGTGCTTATTTATATTCACAACAGACGATGATTTGGATGTAATAAACCTTCGCAATGGTACTTGAGGGATAGCAGAACATGCCCGACTGGTGAACACAGTAAGGCATTTCTTGCCCTCAAATCCTGTCAAAACTGAATTTGGGTTTTAGCAGTATCTGACAAACGAGAACAAGGTACTTAATATAAAAATATGTCGCAGGGGCTAAACTTCTTTCATGATAAATATTTGCATGCCTTTCTCACTCAACCAATCAGTGTTAGTAGTATATAGGGATACCTTCACATCAACTCTGGCCTTAAATTTGACAGGTCTGGCCTTAAACTCTGGCCTTAAATTTGACAGGTCTGGCCTTAAATTTGACAGGCCTTAAATTTGACAAGCCTGACCTTAAATTTGACAGGCCTTAAAAAATTACAGGGCCTGGTCGCAGACTGCTGGCCACAACACTCTGGTTTTAAAATGGGTGACATGTAGGGTTAGTCCCAAAAGTGACAGGTTTGGCTGCAAAACATGGGGTAATTGTGTATGTGTTTAAAAAAGTGCATAGAAAAAGTGTGTGTGCATGTAGTAGGGAAATGTCTGGGCATGTTTAAAACTGGGGGGTTTACAGACAGCTGTTGGTTGAACAGTTGCTGAGCAGTCCTGAGTCCCCATCCCAGGACCTGGGAGGCGTTTTTATATTTGAAAAAAAGGGTCTTTCTTAAGAAGCAGCTGATCGTAAAAGGGGAGCTTTAAAATGTAGTTGGTGGGAAACCCATAGTATGTTTTAAAAGCACAACCAGGGTCAGTTTCCCAGGAAGGCTTGGGCATGTTATAAAATAATAAACCACAGCCACCCCTGAGCTTTGAGATGTGGAAAAAGACAGATGTCATGTAGAGCCAAAGCTTCCCATGAGAACCTGAAACAGGGTGTCAGCTGTTAGGATGTAATTCACACACACCCTAAAGCCCCTGGTCCCAAATGTGACAGGCCTGGCAGGAAAATTGACAGGCTGGGCCCACATTTGACATGCCTGGCCTTCAATTTGACAGACTGGTCCCAAACTTGACAGATCTGGCCTCAAAAATGACAGGTGATGGGTTTAGGATTGGAGATAGAGCCTGTTCCCGGGATCCCTCCTTCCCAGGAGAAGGGCCAAACAGCTTTAACATACGAGGCAATTGTAAAAGTGTCAAGAAGTTGTAGAGAGTTTTGCGATTGCCCCCCAAGCACAGTTGTCAAAGTAATAAAGTGTTGTACTGTTTATACTGTACAGGGATAGAAAAGGTTCCCACACTAAGACCCCATGACAATGTTCTAAACCCCCCTCACGCCATAAAGGGTGGTGGGGGCTTCTAATTAGCATGGCTGGACAAGTATAAAAAGGCCCTTTAAGGAACACTGCCCAAACACCCATTCAATAACCATAGGGGAGCGACCTGCGTGGATTGTTCTGCTGCACCTTGAGGACTCCTGTACCAACAACCCATTAAAAAAAAAACCTTTGGGAGTGACTGGCCTGGATTGCTTTGCGCCACCTTGTGGGTTCCTGCACCAGCATCTATTCAAAACCCTTGGGAAGCGACTTGCATGGATTGTTTTGGAGGTACAGAGCCAATCGTTGGAACTTAAGGCAAGAATGGACCTGAGCAACTTATCCCAGATTGACGCGCCTGCGACAGTGTAAGGAAGGTAAATAATGGATGGAGCAATGATGTATGTTTATGTGGTATTTAAAGTATTAGGGGTGTACATGCAGGTTTAACAAAGCTGTAGTTTTGAAAATGCTAAATAGTAATATGTAGAATGGTTTGTCAACTGTTAATCTTTAAGGCGCTGTGACATGTTTAATGTGAATAATGGTGACAATGAAGTTTTTAAAAGACGTGAATTGTAATGTAAATGTATTTAAAGTGTATAAATGGAGTTTTGGGGTGTGTCACAAGGGTGTAGTCTTAAGATTATACATTTTTTATAGAAACATTTTACCATGCTGTTATACATTTAATGTCAATAATGTAAGAGGCTTTGAGGCGTTTGTACTGCAACGTTACCAGAGGGTCCTAAATAGTATACAGTGTTACAAATTCTAAATAAATAATGCATTGATGTACTCACCAAGCCGTTGTTATTTGATGGTCAGAAGCAGTGGTATGGATCCATGGGGGAGATCCGGCAGGGTGGTGGTTCCTTCAGTATGCTGGTTCAGGCTGGTGTGTGCCCGGTGGTTTCAGGGCTGCTGGTCGCTTTGGCATGTAGCCCACTTTCAAAATAATAAGCCCCCCCAGAGCCTGTTTGAGGATGGCGCTGCTCTGGGAGTTCTGGGTGGGGAGGGATCCGTGGTCGTGCTGCTCCGGGGTCCTGAGGGCCTTGTATTTTTAAAAAAATAACACCCCGAGCCCACTTGCATCTGGCGCTGCTTGGAGGTGTTGGGAGAGGGCTCTGTGGTCAGGCGCTGGGGGGCCTGAGGCTCAGTTTTGTTTAAAATAAGCCCCCGAGCCGGCTTGAGGCTGGCGCTGCTCGAGGGTGTTGGGAAGAGGGCCCCTTGGTCGGGCGCTTGGGGGCCTGAGGCTCAGTTTTGTTTAAAATAAGCCCGAGCCCGCTTGAGGCTGGCGCTGCTCGAGGGTGTTGGGAGCGGGCTCCGGGGTCTTCTGGCCTCTGTGGCCAGCGTGCAGCGTTTAAAAAAATAAATAAATAGCCCCCAAGCCCGCTTGCGACTGTTGCTGCTCGGGGTGAGGGTCCTGGTGTCTCGGGGGCTCTGTGGCCCGAGTTCCAGGTTGTGCCGCTTTTTTTCTTCAAAAATACCCTTGAGCCCGCTTGAGGCTGGCGCTGCTCGAGGGTGTTGGGAGAGGGCTCCGGGGTCTTCTGGCCTCTGTGGCCGGCGTGCAGCGTTAAAAAAAAAATAATAATAACCCCCGAGTCCGCTTGCGGCTGGCGCTCCTCGGGGTGAGCGTCCTGGTGTCCCAGGGGCTCTGTGGCCCGAGTTCCAGTTTGTGCCGCTTTTTTTTCCCTTTAAAAATACCCCCGAGCCCACTTGCGGCTGGCGATGCTCGGGGGGTGTCTGGGCTGGGCTCCAGAGGTCGTTCCAAGGCGTTGCAGGGTCCTGGGGCATTTCCAAGCAGCCCACGTGGATCCTCCGGAGCAGCGGCAGCATGGCGACTTGGAGCTTCTTTCCCGGGACTGCTGGGCAAGGCCAGCCCCTTCAGTGATGTCACCAGTGCATCACTGAAGGGGCGGGCCTTGCCCAGCAGTCTTGTGTAAATTACATGAGGCAAAAGTGACAATTGTGAGCAAGCATAATACATGAGGTAGCAAACGGGCATTACCGCGGAGAAAGTGACGTGTGCAGGTTACACAAAGAAAATGTTAAGCTACATAAGGAAAAAGTGAAATGTGCGCAGGGTGCAAGAGAAAACAAAGTACAATTAGCGGTATAATACTGCAATATAGGGTAGATGTGTGTGTGTGTTTTATTTATTTATGCTTTATGCAGCAGAGCTCTTCACAATAGGAGCAGTAATGATACATGCGGCGAAAATTACAAGTGAGCAAATTACAAAAGCAAACGTTAAGTTACATGAGGCACAAGTGCCAAATGGGCGCAAACAAAATGTAAGAGGTAGCAAAAGGGGCATTACAGTAGAAAAAAAAGTGGCTTGTTTAGGGTACAAGAGAAAACCAAGTACAAATAGTGGCATATTACTACCATATAAGGTAGACACTCAAACACAAGAACACACGTTATGTAGGCATTGGTGGTCCTTGTGCAGGTTTCTAAAGCAATCAAAATATAAGAGCTAGCAGACCTTGTTGTTACAAGAGAAAAGTGAAGTGTAGCTGTTGCAAAAGAGTACCACACACCTATGAGTAGTGGTTACAGACCAGAAGGGATAGGGGTACCTGTAGTAACTTAGTCCACGCTGATTGTGATATTTCAAGAGGATTTATACAGATAGGTTACAGCATTGAAGTATAGATGTAATCAGCCCCACCAGGAGCAGCCAGCAAGGCTGTCAGCCCTTCTCCAACTGTCTGCTTCATGCACCAACATTCTAAATGACATCAACATTATAGTGTTCTACAGATGGAGGAGTGTAAAGCATGTAAGACATATTAACAAGATATTACATATCCTCTTCTCTTCCAAATGGAAACAAAGATATTACATATCCTCTTCTCTTCCAAAAGAAAACAAAAGAGATGACAAAATGCATTAAGGTGTATTAGCTAGAAGAGGGAAGAGTACTAGAAAGAAACAAAGCAAAAGAAGAGACAAAGAAAGCAACAAAAGATAAAAGAAAGAAACAGATAGACATATCCTCTTTTCTGATAATTATGAGAAAGAAACAACGCAAAGAAAAAGAAATAAGAAAGAAACCATCAATGATTACTCTCTGCACACCAACTGGCCAGGAAGGCACGCGAGTGAGCAATCCACATCAGGAGAAAAGAAAGTGACAGAGAAAGAGAAATACAATGTAAAACTCCTTCTCCATACATTTTGAACATTTGAGTAATGAATAAAGATAAAAAGTACTGGGTATTAACAAGAGAGAATCAAACTATTGTGCACAGTCGAAATAAAACATTCAATCCAACTAGACACCTTAAGTAAGGTTACAACGTGCACTGTAGTGAAAGGAAAAAATAATGTCCGTGTGAGGACGTACCTCGACTAGAGGAACCATGAAATGCATGGGACTAACACCCACTAAAGCAAAAACATGGGACTAGAACCCATAAGAATGATGTAGATGGGACTGACACCCACTACAGAAACATGGGACTTGGACCCATAACACGAGGTAGATGGGACTGACACCCACTACAGAAACATGGGACTTGTACCCATAACAACGAGGTAGATGGGACTGACACCCACTACAGAAACATGGGACTTGTACCCATAACAACGAGGTAAATGGGACTGACACCCACTACAGAAACATGGGACTTGTACCCATAACAACGAGGTAGATGGGACTGACACCCACTACAGAAACATGGGACTTGGACCCATAACACGAGGTAGATGGGACTGACACCCACTACAGAAACATGGGACTTGGAACCATAACAACGTTTTAAGTACACAGGGTCCCACCCCTGCAACAAGTCAAATGTCCACCCTCACGTAAGGGTACATATGTAAATAAGCATAAAATTTGACATAACAATCCCCACCACATAATGTGAAGTAGAGTCTACTTTCTTGTAGGGAAAACTTACCCAGTGTAAGGTTTTATTCCTGTGTAGGGGCTATATATCTCTCATCAAAATGCAATATTATAATACTGTAACTTGTTAGATAAAAATCGGAACAGTCACTGAAAAGTGATACATGAGAAATAGCCAGTAGATGGCAGCATTGTACTAGGTTAGGACAAAACACTGTTTTCCTTTCAAAGTTGTTCTGTTATCCTCCGTCAGATAAACTTCTTTGTGTCAAATATTGTTTATGTTAAAAAAAAATGCAAAGAAAGCCACTCACCACTAGTGCGCAGAAACAGCTGGTAATTTAGGTACAACAAACTGGTAAGAACCTACCGATCACAAACTATGAAACATTTCAGCAATGGAATGCGGTAAGAACAGGAAGTGTTTGACATGCAGGTGAGGAGATTATGGTCAGAAGCATATTAAAAACATCATAAAGGCTCCGGTGAGAAAATGGAGGCACGCAGCGTGACGTAACACCGGGTGGCTCCAGGCACGTAGGTGCTTGCAGAGGTCCTTGAAGAAAGAAGGCAGCTCCAATTGTGGAAGACGTCACAAGGAAGAATGGTGAAGAAGACTTCGCAAAAGCACCGGACACAGGCAAGGCTGCACGCGCTGTGTTTGTGTCTCGAGCCAAGTTTTAAATTGAATAGTGGCAGTTATGAATGTCCGCCTGAAGTAAATTTGATGTTCCCCATACCTTTAAAAGTACGATTTTTACATGTTGAACACCATTTGCTCAAACTCTCCCACTGACAAAATCGGCTCACAAGTGCTTTAAAATTGTCACAATGTCACCGCTTGGACCCGTTCTCACACTGACCTCCAGGCAAAATGTCAAATCTCTTAGGCTTCCAAATCAGACATTTTCCTCATTCTGTTTCCGATTTCTCTTTCCTCGGTCTGGCTCTTTCAAAGTTGCCAGCTTAACAACATTTACTCAAATACTGTTTAAACATTCAAGCGAACTTTGTCACCTGACATCATTCTCTCAGCAAGTGCCACTGTATGTGATGAAGTGACAGAGTAACTTCAGTCATGTCTCTCATGCAATCTGAGAAGTGTCAATGTCAAAAAAGTCTGTTAGTCTCACTGACTGAAACTGACATGTGTCTTCAGGTGTCAGACAAGTCGCTTTTTCCTTATTAAAAATGACACTCTCCGTGCAGCAATCTAGAAGCAATAAAAGGCTTGCTGTTTGTAAAGGCTCTCTCTGCGCAACATCAATGGGCTCTTTAAGCAGTGTACAACACGCTTTAGCTGGCGCAGAATCTCTCCTTCAAAATGTCCTTTCGCAGGTTTCATTAGATTTACAAGAGCCTTCTGTTGAATGCGCAATTAATGTCCATATACCCCAGGTAAACCACATACACGCATACTGGCAGGCTTACCCTCACTGAAGAAACGGGAACTCGAACTGGCACTTGAGCGTTGAGGGCGACCGGTGGGCGGTCACTGGTGGGGCTGATGTGCCAGATCAAGAGTTGGAGTAGTTGAGATTTCAAAACTTGGAGAGGTTGTAAGTAGAAAGTCAGGGTGTCCACAGCGGTCCTCAGAGGTAGCAGATGCAGGTTCTTAGGTTAAAATCGTCGCCATAAAATATGTAGTAACTTAGTCCACGCTGATTGTGATATTTCAAGAGGATTTATTCAGATAGGTTACAGCATTGAAGTATAGATGTAATCAGCCCCACCAGGAGCAGCCAGCAAGGCTGTCAGCCCTTCTCCAACTGTCTGCTTCATGCACCAACATTCTAAATGACATCAACATTATAGTGTTCTACAGATGGAGGAGTGTAAAGCATGTAAGACATATTAACAAGATATTACAGTACCTTAGGTGATTTACCCAGAAGCATAGGATATGGCGCAGGGTGTTTCTATGGATTTTTAAAAAGGTCTGCTAAGGCTAACGCCATTGTCATAGCTTATAAAGTACATATTTCTGCGCTGCACAGGTACCCCCTTTTTGAATATATGTTTTAGCATAACACATGCAACGCTTTTTAAAATGTGGGTTGTTGCCCCATCCTAACAGCCTTTAAATGTATACCTGCATTGTTTGAAGTTGTAATACTTTGTTTAAGAAAGGCGTTTTAAAACCTTTGTGTTTATTTAATACAGATGCAAGACCCTGCAAAAACAGCCGTTATCAGTGTACCCCCTGCGTTGGACACCACTGTAATAACTAGCAACGCCGGAGAAGTGACAGCCCCGCAGCCAGGTATTTATATATTTAGAGTTGTGTAGTTCTACTTAGTTTTGTACACCAAGCTCTCAGAAGTTCTTTCTAATGGGGTTCTCATCTATGTATGCTTGTACAGCTTATGATCCCGACCAACAGCAAGTTTTTGAAGATCTTAAGGTGTATATCAAGGCTCAAGGAGCTCTGAACAGTGTGCAAAACACTACAGTTCCTACATGTAAATAAAAAAGGCCGCTGTTATTTAAACTGTCTAAGACGCTGGGTAGTTGGGGGTAGGCCAAAATCTTGACCCTGAGGGTGTATAGGGGGACTCCTCAGAAAAAGATGGCTAATGTTGGGTATTATTTTTTCTTCACAGGGGCCCCTACATTATGCACGGACGTCGTCGAGGTACAAGAGGCTGTGCAATGTTCAAAAGAAAGACCCTTGAAGAGGAAAGCTTTAACGTGTAAAGAGGGACCCCGACAAAGAAAGGATCTGCGAAAAGTACTTCTAAACAGGGGCCGGCGCCAAAGAAAGGAGCGGGGAAAAGTACTTCTCTAGATGGACCGGCGTCAAAGAAAGGAGCTGCAAAAAGCCCTCTATCAGGTGTGTTTTTTACAAAAGGGTGTGAGAAGTACTAGAGGTGTTACAGACTCTCAAGCAGAAGGGTCCAGTGGCTTGTAGCAATGTGTTATAATCTACTGTTGCATTTCCCCTTGCCTAAGTTTCTCTTCTCTACTGCTCAGCCAGTTTGAGTGTTGGTGTGCCTGAAGATGTTTAGAATGTTGGATGAATGATGATGTCATGGAATTATGGGTGCTTGTTGAGCTGTGGAGTGTCAGTTGGTGTGGTCAGGCTGAGCAGGACAGAGGCTGCTCCTGGTGGGGCATCGCTTGGACTTACCATCTTCCAGTGACTTACTGATGTTATTATCTTATCAATAAATCTACAATATTTATCTACCTATCATCTGGCTACAGAGGACTTCATATTTACAATACTGGCGACGAGGTAAAAGAAACAGCGTGTTGGTGAAGGATTACCCTGGACTACCCTGGATTACGCTGGAACTAAGGACTTGATTAACTACAGGAACTAATGAACAGAACTTTAAAGAAAGAAGGTTAAAAAAAAAATAAAGCTACGCTCTGGTAAGCCCCACCAGTGTTCTTAGTCAACAGGACAGCCTGCAGTCCAGAGCGTTTAAAGTATGTTGGCTTTCCTGTGAACGAAAGATTTGGATTTATCAGTCTTGCTTGTTGCCTGCATTTTTTCTACTTATGGTTATCACATGCTGACTGTCCTACTGCCGGTTGAATTTATTTTTTTTTTTTGGTGTGCTGTCCTGCTGCCCGTTGAATTTGACCTGGGACCTGAGGCGGCAGGTGGTGAGTATTCACTTCGTGGTGTTCACGAGTTAAGCGGACTGGCTGCGAGAATGGAGATTTGACCTGGGACCAGAGGCGGCAGCTGGTGAGTTTTCACTTCGCGTTGTAAACGAGTGAAGCGGACTGGCTGCGGGAGTGGAAGCAAGGTCGGGGGCTGAGTGTCGTCTCGCACAGAGGGACTTTGGTGTTATTGTGAGGAGACTCTCACTACTGAAGAGCACAGTTTTTATCTGCCGGTGGAGGGATCGGGGTCTGCGCACTCGCAGCGTGTTCTGGCAGTGACAACGTCAATCTACATTTTAATTGGGCCAGTGTATCTTTCAATGTTGGCCAACTGACCGTTTGTGGAGTCGGTGACGGTTGGCCAGCAGAGCTCTTCTCTGTTCCTCTGCTAGCGTCCATTTGATGACGTTGTTGAAATTCTTCAGCGTGTTGGTGATTCTTGTGACGTTAAAGAGGAAAACGTGACCCATCTCCTTTAGAAAACTACGCTGAACGACGCTGTGGCGGCCATCTTAACACTTTGGGAAGGATCTCTTTGTCTTGCTGAGGATCACGGCGTTTTTTTAAAAAAAAGTTTGGGATTACTGTTCTATGGTTTTCAAGTCAATTGGCGTTCCATTTTTATTCATAATGTTCATCCGACTTCTCGTCATTTGTTCTGGTCAAGGGAAGCAGCAATTGACTTTACTAATTGATGGTGGGTTTGTCGTGTCCTTGTTGGTGCCGGCTCTTGTCACTGAACTTCTTGAGCTTTTACTTTGTGGGCTGTTAGGTGGCACTGTTGAAGACTTTATGCTGGGATATTTCGGGTGAGGACACCCTCGCTTAAGGATGGTCATCGATAGTCACAATAATGCATTATGTTAATTGGAACATTGTCGTCATGACTTGGACTGTGGTACTGGTGGCGCAATTGCGTGCATCTGGAAACACTGGATCTGGCCTGTACTACATGGACTTCGGGTGAGAGGCTACAAGGATTTCGGGTGAGAAATCACTCACCAATCGTAGACAACGGTGACTACGTTTATTGTTTTAATTTGTTGTGTTACTGTTGCTTTTACCTATTTACAACGGAGTGTTTGCAGTTGTATGGGGGCATGTTGCAGTTGTCACAGGTTGTTTCTGTTTGTTTTTGTGAATTTATATGGAATGAAAGGAGGAGTGTGTGTATTGTCTTTGTTGTCTTTGCCTTCATACTAAGCTTGGTGTGGTTTTCCGTTACGGGTTGCTTTGAGTTTGGGGGTATAGTACTTATCCCTGTTTCCTTTGGTTTATCAACCACTTATTTGTGGTTATGGATTCACATTTTGTGTGGTACGATTCACATTAATTGTTTTACCTGGTTGACATTAGTTTGTCGATTTACTTCACTTTTGGATTGGGTGAGTGAATGTTTTTATGTTGGTCTGCGTAGAGTAAACACCTTCACATGAAGTTTCTCTGCGTGTACACTCACTGTTTGGTTTGTGGGTGAATGGTTTTCCTGGTTGGGTATTGTGGTTTGGTCTGCGTAGAGTAAACACCTTCACATGAGGTTTCTTTGCTTGTACACTCACTGTTTGGTTTGTGGGTGAATGGTTTTCCTGATTGGTTATTGTGGTTTGGTCTGCGTAGAGTAAGCACATCCACATGTAGTTTCTCTGCGTGTACACTCACTGTTTGGTTTGTGGGTGAATGGGTTTTCCTGTATCTTTCTTTAAGTGCTATCCTGGATAAGATTATGTTGCAGATGACACTTTCTTGCGAGTTTTCTCTGCTTCTTACTTATTAAATGTTTGAGTTGAAGCAATTTTGGGCTTTACCTGGTTATGAGTCTTTTTGAGGTTTTCTGGTTTTACTTATGTAATGTTGGATTGATTATTTTAATACTGTCTAAGTTTAATGCTTTCCGGGAACTCTTTTATTGTGATTCAAGGTGTGTGATTTCATTGGCATTTTGAATTGTCATGCATTTTTATTTATGTTATATGTACTTGATTCTTTTGCTCAGTGTATTTTCATGCATCTTTTATTATCCTTTATTGTGTTTGGTTTCCTTAGGGAGGGGGGTGTGTTGTAATCTACTGTTGCATTTCCCCTTGCCTAAGTTTCTCTTCTCTACTGCTCAGCCAGTTTGAGTGTTGGTGTGCCTGAAGATGTTTAGAATGTTGGATGAATGATGGAATTATGGGTGCTTGTTGAGCTGTGGAGTGTCAGTTGGTGTGTGCAGGCTGAGCAGGACAGAGGCTGCTCCTGGTGGGGCATCGCTTGGACTTACCATCTTCCAGTGACTTACTGATGTTATTATCTTATCAATAAATCTACAATATTTATCTACCTATCATCTGGCTACAGAGGACTTCATACTTACAATACAATGCCTATAGAAAAAGGTGGCTGTGTAGAACTTAGGACGGTGGTGATTGTACGTGTTGTTCTATGCTTTCTCTAATATATATATATTTTCCTGTTTATATTCTAGAAGCGTCTCAGAAACAGGATGCTGAAGAGAGGTCTGCGCAGCCATTAAGGGACATAACAGCAACCGCCCAGAACGACAGAAACGGCGCAAAAGTCGTGAGTAGGCGTATATGCCATGAGAAACTCTCAACGTCCTACACACCATCCAACATGATGAACATGCCTCTACAGCAATCTATTCTGCACAGGGGTGGGGTCAGCATAAAACCGGTACATCGGGTCTGAGCCCTCTCAGGGTATCAAAAGGAAAATGTGTCTCAAACATTGCAACCTTTAAGAAGAAACATAGGGACTCAGAGAATCTACCCTACCCTTTAAAACGTGAAAAGACCAACAAGGTATTCACAGAGCCCCAAACCGAACCCTTAAACCTCAAGAAGATGGCTCAGGTGCTCCCAGAATTCCCGGCAAGGCCCTTAAGCCCTGAGAAGAAGAAACCGAGGACCCCTAAGCCCCAATCTACCCCCTTAGACTTATCTGTAAAAAGGGATGCCAAGCCCTTGAATGAGGCCTATACACCCATGAGCCCCAAGGAGGCGGTAGTTGTACCGAAGGGTGTAGAAGAGATGTCGCCGCGACAAACCCCTAAAACAACGCGCCTCTCAAGAAAATACCTGAAGCTGAAACTGGGGGTCCCTAAGCTACAGATAGCAGAGCCCCTCAGCAACCCTATCACAGCGCAGGATCCATCCTGTGTCCTGAAACAACAGACAGTTCCAAATAAAATAACGGTTCAGGTAGAGGTGCACGCCCCTGAGCAGACCCCAAAGCCTATGAGTGTTCATCCTATGAGTGTTCATCCTAGGATCTCAAAATGCTATAATGCCCAACCCCTAGAAGGGTCTTATATCATGAATAGCGACGTTCTCAAGGAGCTGGGGGGCATGGTAGACAGCTTAGGCACAACCCTAGAAACAGGGTCCAGTGGGGCTTCGAACACAGGGGGGTTACAGAACCCTGGTAATCAGTCACCACACCATAACATAGACATTTCATCTAGGACCCTTGATTACAACGACAGTTCCTCACAATCCTCATACCCTTTGTCCCCTAGTACTCCACCGGGAGCATATGATCTGACCAGCCCCGCGCCCAGCTTAAGCACCACATCGCCCCCCGCAATATGTGGGGATAACAATAACCCGGTGGCCCAGTGGGTACAGCTGCTTTTTCCATACAAAGTTTGCAATGATCCGCTCCTGTCCGCACCAGGGCGTTCACAGGGGGTCCCTATTTCTAGAACACTAGCGGAACAGGTGTTAAAGAAAGGGGCTAAGGTTGTTAGAGGGAAACAGGGGCCTGAGGAGGTGTTACAGAGTGGGGCCAAGGCTGTTAGACGGAAAGAGGGTCCTGGGCGGCGTTATAGAATGGGGTTAAGGTTGTTAGCGGGAAAGAGGGTGCTGAAGAGGCGTTACAGAATGGGGCTAAGGTTGTTAGCGGGAAAGAGGGTCCTGAGGAGTTACAACCATTTATAAGACAGCGCAAGGTGGGCCCTCCTAAGCAGGTGCAAGACGCGTCTGTAAACACATATGAGGTATTTGCGGCTCATGTAAAAGAGATGCAGATGGCGGTTAGAAAACTAAAACGCCAGACGCAAGCTGCAAACTTAAAATGGGGGGTGTGGGGGTTCCCAAGACCATGTACACGAGGGAGGCCCATCAGAAGATCGTGCAAAGGGTTGGGATGTGTAAAAAAGTGATCATCCAGGCGTGTCAGGCGGCTGTGGCAGACATATATGATATACGGTCATGACTACATCAGCACCAACCTCTAAATAGGCCCACGGCCGATGGTGTTCACAAGAGGCCCCTAAAATCAAAATATAGCTGTAAGGTCCTGAGGTTACTGATAAAGTCTGCACGCTTCTTACATCTGCTCAAGCATCGTCCAGCTGTTTCCCTACATCCCCTCAAAGAAGACAACCCTGTTGCCCTAGAACCCCTCAAACAAGACACCCATGTTTCCCTAGACCCCTTCAAGCAAGGTACCATAGCCTAAAGACCAATGCCTGAAACATATAAACCATCACTACACCCCAGACAATACATAGGGGCAGGAGCTAACATACCGAGGGTCGGCCATTTGAAGGGGGTATGGGGTCATGCTTTAAAACTCCAAACCCCTGAACATTCAGAAGGACCTATGGGTGGCTCTGTAGCGGCGGCCTCCATGAACAAGACGAACACCAACACAAACCCCCCAGTTCAGATAGGTTGGGGCTTGGTGCCTAGAAAAGCCTGGGCCCGTGAAAAAAAACCAAAAGTGGGGTAATAGTGCAAAACAACACCAGCTTTTAATACGCAAGCTGAAGAAGGCCAGAATGTGCGCTGCCCGAAGGTTTACAAGAGCCCTAGAGACAGGTACCGATCAGAACCCTCAAAATGACACCACACAGAACACTGCAGCAAGTCACACTCCTGATGGTGAGGGTCCAGAGCCCTTGTTTTTAGAGTGTGTTAGAAGTTACAGTCGCAATGTAGAGAGGTTTAGGGCCGTAGAACACTATGAGGAGTTTAGATATGTTAACCTAAACCATATGACATTATCCGATCATGGGGTTCAAGCTATACATCAGGCTGTGCAGGAGCTCATAGAAAGGTTGTTACGCGCGGTGGGTCCTAATGACTTTTTCCAACTCCGCTTCCAGGAGCAGGGTTTTGACAGTCCATTGTTCACCAGGCGGAAGGCCTGTGATGTGTTTGACGCTGTGCAATTTTTAGAAAACCTCTCAAGGCTTTAACAGAGTAAGGCTGAACTAGTTGCCTATGGTACCTTTAGAGTCGTAGACCTCATTGTATGGGGGCGTGAGGGGGGTGTTTCCAGACCTTTAAAGAGCATACTATACAGTCAGATAATTGGGAAGAAACAACGGTGGCTGCTTAACTTTAACAATGGCGCAGCCAATACATGTCTGGCAGCCAGCATCGTGGGGCTGTTGATGGATCGCAAGACCCCTGACGCGGTCATGTCTAGAGCGGCTGAAGCCCATGAGGTTCTTGAAATACCTCCTGACCGCATGGTCGGCTTTGGTGACATAGGTCTTTTTGAGAACTATTTCGCAGTGACAGTGAAAGTTCTTTATCACAACGACTCCTGGCAGTACTTTACAACAGGTGAACGTGTGAGAAACAAGACGGTATATGTCCTTCACAACGAAAATCATTTTTACGGAATCTTGAACCTTAAAGGTTTTCTGGGGGTCAAGTATGTGTGCGCCCACTGTGACCATATATACAACAATAAAATATACCACCAGTGTGAAATGCATTGTAAGATGCGTCAGAGGGACGGGTGCATAGAAGACGCTACCCTGAAGGTGAGGTGCGGCACGTGTAGGATGTTTTCTCGCTCGCAAGACTGCTTGAACATACACGAGAAATCTTTTAACTGCATCCCTAAAAAGGATTGCCGCGAGTGTGGTCGGTATGTGGCAACAGATCACAAGTGCAAAGGTATGATATGTCCCCGTTGTCATGTGTCTTTCACGGCCGGCACCAACCACCAGTGTTATATGGTTAGAGGTCTCCCCCAGACCAAGACCGAAGACTATATAGTGTTTCATATGAGTGCACACAAGAGACGGAGCTACACCAGCCTAACTGTATCCACGCACACCATCTAACTTCCGACAATAGCTGGGAGTTTGAAGGGCGAACGTGTGTTGGTGATTTCCAAACCAAATTCCAAGGGTATACAATGCTTGCCCACAACTCGAAAGCCTACAACTCCTTCTTTATTCTGCAAAACATGATTCGTGAAAAGATACAGGTGGAACTCATAACCCAGGGTTCTAAACTGATGCTGATGACGGTATGCCCTTTGCAAACACGTTTCATAGACACCTTGAATTTCCTACCCATCAAATTGAGCAAGCTGCCAAAGGCCTTTGGGTTCCCAGGGTGTAAAGGTTATTTTCCACACTTAACACCTGGGCCAACCAGAATTATGTGGGGCCCATGCCACCTCCTGACAGCTACGGGGTTGAATACATGATGCCTGATGAGAAAGTGAGCTTTCTACAATGGTACTCTGAAAACCGTGAAAAGGAGTTTCACTTTCAAACAGAGTTGAAAGCTTATTGTCAGGCTGATGTAATGATCCTGAGGCAGGCTTTTAACCTCTTCAGAGATGTTGTGGTGTCTATGACTAAAGAAGTCACAGCCTTGAAATCCAAGACCCTAACTAAAAAATTCATGGCCGTGAAATCCAAAACCCCTGAAATGCTAAAATCGGTCGAATACATAGACCCTTTTCAAAGCGTCACTCTGGCCTCCATGTGTATGTCCATCTACAAGCACATGTTTTTGAGGCCAGAAACTATCACTCTAGTACCGCCAGACCTCTATAACGGTAAACCTCATCTATCCAATGGCTCATGCACGTCTCTGAGAAAGAATACATACAGATTCAACATGCCTTACAAGGTGGTGAATACCGCCTTGGTTCCTACTACCTGGACGGGTACTCTGTAATTAAGGGCATGCCGTCGGCCTTTGAATTCAACACAGGGCTCGACAAATCCACTCGCCCGCTCGCATTTGAGAGGGAGAATGGATCAGGACGAGCTATTTTTTAGGTCCTACTCGCCCTTTCTGGCGAGTAGGAAGTCAAACTAACTTTTATCCTCTGTCTTTGAAAACAGAGCAAAAGTGACAAGATAACATGATTTAAAGGCACTTTTATTGCTCCTAAAGGGAATGAGCAATAAAGATGCCTTTAAATCTTGTTATCTTGTCACTTTTGTTCCGTTTTCAGAGATGGAGGTCAAGTGGGTTGCAGTCAGGTCGAGGGGATTTTCCATGGTACTAGACCTGCAGGACTAGTACCATTTTTCGGATTTGTCGAGCCCTGTTGGCTGTTTTTACCATGGCTGTCCCAAGTGTTACAAACCCCACGAGTATAACAAAATGCTGGGGCCACATTTGAACACTTATACAGAAGTACTCTGACAAAGACACAGTATGTTGAAAAGCAGGGCTTTGCTATGAGAGTTCTTTGGGAGCACGAGTGGCTAGACATGTTAAAAACCGACACAGGCCTCTGCTCTTTTCTTAAGACTCGTGATTTACCCAAACCTCTGGAGCCCCGAGATGCCTCATTTGGGGGGCGTACAAATGCCATACAACTGTGGAAATTGTACAATGTGTGGGAGTACAGTAGAAGGAAAAAAAAATTATTTTAATGATGTAAGACATGTCCGGAAACAATTGACAAATTGTAGTAGTAATAATGTAATCTATGCTATTATATGTACCTGTCCCAAAATCTACATCGGACAAACCACGCAAAAAGTTAAACTGAGGATGTGTCAACATGGGAGCCGTATTCGATGCAAGACCCCAAATGCTCCTCTAGTTGACCATTTTGTGGACATGGGCCATACAGAACTTGATTTTGAGTGGACTGTCATTTCCTTGGTCAAGCAACCTCCCCGTGGTGCTAACCTCCAGCAACTTCTAAATAAGGAGGAGTTATACTGGATCTTGAAGACACGGAGTCTGCATGAAGGACTTAACAGGCAGGAGGACTGGACCTCATTGCTGTGAAGCCTTTTCGCCTCCCCCCCAAACTGCCCTGCAATCACTAAGGCTTTTTCCTATTATCTGAGATCAGAAAGCAAGATCAAAAATTGTTTTTTCTGTCCATGTGTATGCTTAAACACTGTTTGGAAAGTCTTTGATGCAAATGGTACAGCCAAGTGTTTTGGAATATAAGGGTCACACTGTTATTCTGCTTCATTCACTTTGTAATTTACATAATTTCATTTATAATTTTTCGTTATAATTTGCACTATTGAAACTGTTATGGTTAACACGTATTGCAGAAATGACACCCTCACTGACCCAGTCAATATAAGCCGAGATCAGCAACTAATCACGCCGCAGTAATAATGAAACCCCTGGTAACCACTCCAAAATGGCCGCCGCGATTACGTCGAATATACTGTCGGCTTGCTCCAAGTAGTATTTGAGCATGTGTGGCGTCTAGCTTCAAGCGCGAATTCAGCTGCAAGCAGAACGGACCCCCATTGAGGACCTGCTATTCTGAATAGTTTTGGTGAGTTCTTAATTGACATACCCTCCTTTTACAGACCTTACTAAGTCCGAATTAGTATGATTTATATGTAACTCCCTCGATTTCAGGGTATTGACCCCTGCGGAAATTGAACCCCCATTGTGGATCCCTCCCGCACCGGTACCTGGTAAGCGCAATAACTATAGCGCCTAAACTCGCTGGTTCACACTATATGACACAGGTCACTTACTATTTCTGTGGATTTTCGTTGTCCGTCATTAGGATTCCGGACCTTTACTCAGGACTGTGGCATCCTTAATCTATGGTGGTGTGCCGACCGCTTTGGACGTTTTGCAATTTAATTCCCGGTAAGCCCGTGCATTTAACCCACCGCGGAGTAGCCTTAACTATACAGTGGCTAAATATAACCCCATATATATTCTGCACCCTCAGGCATTGTAACGGTGTAATTCAACGCGGCACTATCCTTATAGACGAGTCGTTCCCTTCACCACCTTGACGTGCTCGGTAAGCGCCAGTCATCAAAATACTTGCTAACTCATCGCGTAAAGCATAGGCATCCTGTCAATACAATAATGGGGAAATGCGGTGTGCGGGGTAGAACTGGTGTCTCTGCATGCGAACCAGCCAGTTGTCTCTAAGTACACTGGTTTTCACTCCTCCTTTCTTCCTTACAACACGGCACTCTCGGCACGGTTATTTTAATTGCAACCTTGCATTACACATTGTGTTCATCGTCATTACCCACAATAAGGTTACATGAAATGTCCCACCTCGGCGCGCACGGCGGGGTTATTTTAAGTGCAGTTTTGTATTACACACTGTGGTCATTGTTATTACCCACAATAAGGTTATATGGAATTTCTCACTTTGGCTTATATCAAGTCATATGGGTTGTAAGGTTTGAATGACTATTGGTTTTTGTCACTATAATTGTTGGAGAGAATACAGCGGCTAAAAAATGTGATAAACACTGTGGTTAATCTGATATGCCAATTTCTAATGTACTGTTTTTATTCCCCCTTCTCTCTTATCCTTGTGTCTTTCTTTGTTTATTTGTTGGCAAATTGAATAATGGATTACTGGCATGCGAATTTAGCTCAGCTATTCAGACTAGGCAAAGGATCATTAGTCCTGAAGATGAACTCTTAATCAATTGTAGTTCGAAACGTCGTCGACAGCATACACAAATGTCACTAATGCATTGAGATTTTATAAGTGCATATGTGTAGTTCATGATTAGTCTGTGTATAATTTATGCCAATCAGACTGCCTCTTGTTTTGCCTACAATTTATGTTGTATGTTTCCTCTTGTGGAGTGTGTTTAGTCGGGCACCGGCTGGTGTCCCACTTACATTTTTTAGATTTTGATACAATCAATCATCCAATTAAATAAAACTGTCCGGTTGGACGTTAATATAGAACTATCTAGTCTATATTCATTGAATCAATTTTGTTTGTTTAGGGACCACTGTCTCTGTTACAAAATACAACTGTACAAGGCAGCTGCTGAGGGTGAGAAAATACACTATTATGATTTCACTAGTCTGTACCCTCTGTGAAGTAAATAAAGTTGTACCCATTGGGTCACCCCACCATCATCTATAGAGATTTTAAGCCCCTATCCAAATACTTTGGGCTTGTCAAATGTGAAATCTATCCTCCTAAGCAGCTTTACTTTCCGGTGTTACCATGCAGAGTCGATGGTAAGCTGATGTTCCCCCTCTGTCGAACATGTGCGATGTTTAAAGAGGTTGGACGTTTGCAGACACACCGAGGAACAAAGGATGCTCATAGAGACCTGGTGTAGCATCAAGGTACAAGCTGCCTTAGAGAAAGGGTACAGGCTCGGTAGAGTACACGAGGTGTGGCATTTTATGAACACTACAACACAATTCTTTGCCCCCTACATTAATTTGTTTCTCAGAGACAAACAGGAAGCCTCAGGGTATCCAGAATGGTGTACTAGTCAGGATGCAAAACAGAAATACATCGCTAACTACTACGCTCACGAGGGTATCAGTTTACGCCCCCAACTGATAGAGGTCAATCCTGCACGCCGCCAGTTAGCCAAACTCTGTCTCAACTCCTTATGGGGAAAATTTGCACAGCGCACAAATCTTTCAAATACCAACTTAATAACAGATCCTGATGAACTGTTCAAGTACCTGTTTGCCCCTTGCTACGAGGTGTCCAGCTGTGAGTTTATCGATGACGATACCGCGGCTCTGTGTTGGAAATACACCTAGGAGTACCCCACGTCGAGTAACAACATAAACATATTCATAGCCTGCTTCTCGACTGCCCACGCTCGTCTAGAGCTTTACGGGGTTATGGATAAGCTCCAGGATCGGTGCTTGTATCATGATACAGACTCTGCGATTTTTCTGAGCAAGCCGGGGGATGAAGACCCTCCTCTAGGGGATTATCTGGGTAATCTAACCAGCGAGCTAGATAAGGATGAGTATATATTAGAATATACGCCGTCCGGGCCTAAAACATACAGTTACCGTACAAACAAGAACAAAGTGTGTATGAAGGTCAAAGGGATAACATTAAATGTCAGCAACACCCTAAAAATCAATTTGACAGTTTGAAGAATCTGGTGCATGAATACGCTACAGCAGACGATTCTGAAAATGCTAAAACCATAGTCGTGAACCAGCCCTGCATAGTCCGATCCAAAAAGAAGTGGGAAATCACAACTCAGCCCCTACATAAAACATTGCGAGTTGTTTTTGATAAAAGGGTCCTGACCGCTGACTATAAAACCCGGCCTTATGGTTATTAGGCCCATTAGAGAGACAGCCGCCCCATCATGGACACTAGGTTACAACATCCGTTATACTGCGCGCTAGCAGGTCCCTCAAACTGCGGTAAAAGCTACTTCATAAAAAAGCTCTTAGAAAATGCTGACTCTGCTTTATCACAAACCCCTAACAACATTGTGTGGCTTTATTCATGCTGGCAGCCTCTTTATACAGACTTGGCCCGCAGGTTCCCCCATATCAAATTTATAGAGGGTATACCGGATAACCTCAACGATGATGAGCTACTGCCCCGACCCTTGTAAATATGATAATTGTTGATGACCTGATGCGTGAAGGTGGTGATCATCCTGAGTTAGAGAGAGCTTTTACTCAATATTCACATCATTGCAATCTAAGTATCTGCTACATTGTGCAGAACTTGTTTTACAAGGGAAAGAACAGTCTGTCTATAGCTCTCAACGCTTCATACCTTGTTTTATTTAAAACCCCCCGTGACAAACAGCAAATAACCGTCATAGCTAAACAGATGTACCCTGGAAACACACACTTCTTCATGGAGGCCTTTAACAACGCTACAGCAAAACCCCACGGGTACCTGTTGGTAGACTTAAAAAATGAAACTCTAGAAGACTATAGACTGAGGGCTGATATTTTTCCACCTGAGCTACCGGTAGTTTACATCCCAAAACCCAAGACCAGGACCTATAAAAAGCTGCGCCGATGTCTTTTAGAGCCATTTACAGCCCCACCCTTATAACGCACACTGGTGACCATGTCTGCCCCCCTACGCTGCAATTTAGCCTCCTGAAAATGCTTGTTACAGCCAGGCCCAACACAGAAAGGCCATCCTGGGCACAGCTTCTGATGATTTAGTGGCTGCCATTTCAGAAATAGCCCTAAACACCCTAAAAGGCAACGTCCATATATCAAAGCGAGAGTTACAGGTTCTGAAGAAGAAGAGGGGGCTTATCAAGAAGCTCAGTAATAAAAGGGCCACACTCATCACCAAGAAGAAACTGGTGAAACAGTTGGTGGGCTTTATAGGTAACTTGCTCTGGATAGCTACACCTGTAATTACAAGCCTCCTCTCAGGCCAGTGATGGATCATGCCACAAAATGTATCTGGTTCCTAGGCAGCAAATGGAGCAGCTGGGGTCCTCCTCAGGCAGCGCCTGGGATATCCGTAGAAATGAGACTCTACGTCTGGATACTGAAATTAAAGACATTTTGAGCAGGACTGGTCTAAACCCCTAAGACAAGGCTAACCTTTACACCAGCACTCTGAAAAAATTCTTAAATTACTACACCCAATGGAATACCGAGAAAAACAAGCTGACTCTTTATACCCCAGACTCTGAACAACCAGCAGCTCCGGCCAACGACCCTCAGCCCCTACAACCGCCTACCGATCTTGCAACATCCTCAGATACCTTTGTTAGTGAGCTTTTAACAAATATAAGTCAAAGGCACAGAGGGGCTGCGTAGATGATAATGAGTAAGACCTAGCCTCTTGGAATGAGCGCAGCGAATTTCTCTACAAGGGACAACCGGTTGCAGGGTCGCACATGTACGATCTAGTCAAAGGTCTCAAACATCCCAAAATCCTAACTCCTCAAAATGCACCTCGAGGTTGGGAGCAGTTTCTGCGAGCCGCTGCTGAACTCAATATACCATCCACGCTCGTTGGTAATAATGGACACCGGTGACTGTTAGACAATTTGAAGGACCCCCTACTGCCATCGCCTACAGGTTCTGAGGGTCGAAGGCTATCCCCTAACTGGGCTACTCCTGCAACGGCGGGGCCCGCTCGAAAAAAGACAGGGCCTAAATCACCCTTCGTGTGGATTTTTGAATAATTGTGTGTGGTTTTTATTCCTAGGTTTCTGCAATAAAGTTTTGTCAACTATTGGCCAACCTACCTACCTGTTTGTAATAAACACCTGTTATAACTTTTCAAACCGTCTCAGTCGTCTTTTAACAACATTTTATGGTGCATGTATATTGAAATAGAGTCTGAATGCATTTTTAAAATAAAAAAATTTCTTTATTTGACAAGTTCAACATTAAGCACACATCTGTTATAAACCCTTACAGTTTTGACAAGGTACATATTCTGTTTTCACAGGTCTGACCGATGCCCTTGTGTTTTCCTTTACATATTTCGCAACTATACGGTCATTGTTAACAAGATTCCCCGAATATAGATTTAAGAAATTTCTAAACGAAACACCCTGTGACATTTTACTGATAAAATAAATACAGTGTTCCCCGCATGTGATGGCCATGGAATCCTGCACCCTTAGCTTGTTATACTTCACCACAGCTGCAGCTTTTTTCACAAACTTGAATATAGGAGGTGTATAGAGTCTGTGCTCAGGGAACTCTGCAGTGCTGTCAAACACAATAACCTTGTCCCCAGCTATAAACAAGGCAGCCCAGTGTGTCCCACCCTGGTCATGAGGGTCTGTGTTAAAGACTAGGGTGCGAGGCCTTTCTATCCCTATTTCGGCTGTTAACCCATCGCTAGGGAAAACCCCAAAAAGAATTTCCTAGAGTATTTATGTCTGCTTAAGAAGTCACGTATCTGCACAGTATCCATTTCACAAATGTTTTAAAGATAGTCAAACAAAATCTGTCGCGCGTGGTTGATCTGAATGATGCTGTCGAATACAGAGAATACGACCATGTTCACATTAGCTACCAGTGGATCTGCGAATCGTATTTCAGCTTTTAGATTCCCGTTTTTGACCAGGCTGTAGTGATCGCCATCTTCCATGTCGGGTGTCAGGTCGAATGCGAACAGCGTGTATCCGCGTCCATAGCCTTCCCTTGACACTGCTACCCCACAGTTCCTCTGATGCTTCCCTGTTATCGAAACCAGTCCCTGATATTCTCTGATGTAATGACCGGCTGTAAAACTGGGTGTGTAGGGTTTTGCAGGAATCACGTTACCCTCATGGACCACCGCTGCGTAGTTGATGTTGTAGTGTTTAAAATTGGAGGGGTTTGAGGCATAGGTGCCGCTAAAAGCTGTATTGTCCACAAAACCGATGATGATGAGCTTTGGTAGTTGCCCCAGAAATAAATGCGGCTGCTGTGTTAAGCGGGTCCCGGCAGGGATGCTGAATACCTTCAGAGCTATTCTTTCCACAGCGTACTTGGCGTTGGATATTTGCAAAGCTTCGGCGTGCGCTATCCTGACGCTTGGGGATACTTTCACTCTCTTTACAAACAGGCTCGCGGACAGTATGCACAGCTTGTACTGTTCCGCATCCCCGTTGATGAGGCAGAATGAGTCCTTGTTGCGATTGAGCTCGATCTTAAGATCAATTCCGTTGATGAGCAGTTTATCTTCGAAGAAGAGGTCCGAATGTATGCGCCCCAGGAGGTCAAGGGTACGGCTGGCTGCAGCATGCCCGCTCTTTTTATAAAACTCTTATTGGCGCCATCCAGAGCGGTGATTTCAAAATGCCCGTGTGTATCCCTGCGAAAGAGACCCGCTGAAAGTTGTGTGTCAAGGGCGTCGCTACTGTAATTTAGAATACTCTCGATGTAGGCTCTGTAGGCGTACATGTTATCGTTCTGCGTGATGAGTCGGTCGCCCAGGGTGATGTCCACTTGATTAAACATGGTAGCTAGAGGGTAAGCGATCGTTGCCACTTTAGCGTCATCTTCAATATCGGTCCCATCCGCTTTTACACATAAGATGCAACAGAGTGTTGTTGAGATCCAAATACATATCCGTGGTCTCAAAAAACTCTATAGGTGCCAACGGTGTCAATGCTGTTAAAGGTGACACCTCCATGAAGAAGCTGTTTTTGATGCTTGTCTGGGTGGGTTTTAGAGTAAACAAGTCCAACTCTGATTTGGCGCACTCTCCAGATCCACAATGTACGAAGCCATAGCGCTGTTTATGAAGCTTTAAAAAAATATTTAGTTTAGAACTGCTTCGCTTCTTTGTAGCTCTCTTCCGTCATGGAGCTCTTCTTTTCGGACGGCGTTTTGAAGCTGTCCTCCTTTTTTATAGGGGGCTGGGGGACCCCGGCGTCTGGAAACACGCAGTTTCCTTTTGACACTCGCACGTGGCTTATACATCAAGCCAACTCCTTCTTGAGGCTGCTTGCTCATGCGCTCTGCAACCGCCGATGTAACAGACCCCACCACCTCCTGGGCAATGCTCGTGGCATCTGCCTTAACATGAGGCTTTGCAATTTCATAGCCTCTTCTCAGGAAAGGCATTGCTCTTCTAAACAGACTCCTAAAGAATCCTCCTAATCCAGCCCCGTTTATAACAGGTGAACCTTGAAAGTACGGTGGTCCTCCATAGCCGGCTTGGGTTCTGTAATAGTCCCTGTACATAGAAGGATCTCCGTAGGTTTTCATAACCACCATGTTGGCTGATTAATACCCTCTGTCGTATCTAGGCCTTAAATGAAGCTTAACAATAACTTTCCCGTATTTAAAGGCCACCGGCTCCGACTGATCATCGTAGATCATAATTGAAATAGTGTCAAAATAGTTTTTAGAAACTGCGACGTAGCCAGGTTTGTTAAATTGTATGCTGACCATCGCATTATTATCCCCCTGTACATGAACCCATCTTAACAGCGAGTAACTATCACTGATCCTGTGAGACTCTACAATACCACTATAAACATAGAGTGTGTAGAAACCCCCAGTAATATCGGGGCACGTGTGATCTTGTTCCACAGGACTTTTCACATGTTGTACTGTCCCTAAAACCCTTCTTAATTTACCGGAGCAGTTAAACAAGGTGTTGCGATTTATGGATTTAAGAAACACCTTCCTTCTTACGTTATCTAGCACCAGGTGAATATTCAGATGTGGTTCTATGCCTGCTATGGATTTGTTGATGGCTTCTGAAACGTTTGGGTAGTAACCGTGAGGGAAGGATGCGTGTATGCCCATTGAGTCCTGTTCCCGCTTGATGTGAAACTTGGTTTCGGCCGATGTAAAGGTATTCCATGTTCTAGGGTATTGGATTTCTGTTAGGGCAACCTCCCAGTCTCCTTTCAGATCCCCAGGCTTAGCCAGTTTGACGGTGTAATTGGAAATCTGATTGCTGGGGAACATGTCCTTAGAAGCGTTGGATGGTAAGGTTATATAAAAGGGTGTTGTCTCCATCTTATCAGCTGTTTTAGCTCACACACCCTTCAGGGAGCTGGTCAACACCCAACTGTTAAATTTATCCGGCCATCCTCGTCATTTGACATATGCCTGTCTCTTAGCACTGCTACCTTTCCTTTTCAGTACCTTTTCAACCCTATACACACGGTTCGGATCATTGGGCACCTTTTGTAACTCTTCCTTGTAAAAGGACCCCAACACCGTTTCCCCATCGTAGTCCTTTAACCTGTAAATATACAGCCCTTCCTTAAGCTCCACACTTTCAACTATAAATATTTCATCACTGAAAGTCTGTTGATAACCCTTCGTGAAGACTCCTTTCAATTTTGAAATCTTTACGTGATCACCTTTTTTAAAAATTGGCTTCTTCACCTTTGTACCAAAATTACGGCCATACACATTTCTCCAAACAGTTAACAAATTATTAGGCGTTACCTCTTCGGCTGCCATTTTGAGGGTCCTATTATAACTGGCATTATATACAGCTAGGAAAGCTTGTAGAACATTGACGTATCTGTATGTGTTGTTGGCCGTAAAATACCGCCACATCTTAGACTTTAAAGTTCTGTTAAACCGTTCTACAACTGCTGCTTTTACCTCCGTGTGTGTTACAAAATGTTGAACATTGTGCTGCATTAATAATTTCTGAAATGACTTGTTTAAGAATTCTTTTCCGGCGTCTGTTTGTAGTTTTTGAGGAATACGCCCCTTAGCGTAGATGGCTTTAAAAGCGTTTGTGCAGATAGCCCCACTTTTATCCCGTAGCGCCTCTGTGTAGGCGTACTCGGACAACACATCTATGACTGTTAATATAGAACAGGCACCGTTGTTATGTTTTGCTGTATCTTGAAGGCTGATTATGTCCGCTTGCCATTGATAATCTATACACGCATTAACGATTGTAGGCAGCCTCTTAAAGCGTCTTCTGGCAGGTTTATGTAGTGAATACGCCTCCTCTCCTGATAACCATGTCTTCACAGCTTCTCTGCTTACCGACTCCTTTTCATCCACAGCCCTTCTAAATAGAGCGGCGCTGCTTCCCAAGCTGCCAACCCCTCTTGTATCATAATAAAGTTTTCTTAACAAACCCCCAACATATTATCAGTCGTTACAGTACAGGAAATGATAGACGCTTTTTTGTGTAAGAACATTTTATTAAAAATAATTAATATTACCATATCACAGACAAAGGGGTTTCATATCTTTTCACAGTATGGATAGTAAGTCCGGTTTAACACATATACGACTTTTAGGGTGTAACATTCTACTACTTTACTTTAAATACACGCTAGCCCGTAGCAATACATCAGGACTTATCTATTATAAAATAACCTTTGTGGTGCCATGGCCACTACTTTTCTGTTTTTTTAGATACACATTACACATGCGCCTTCCTATGAGTCTTTCTATCATTTTTCTGTCACAGCACGCACAGGCGCTTGGCATGCTTCTGAGTTTTGCACAGGGTACATTGGCATAGCGTATCTCCTTGAGTGTCGCCACCAAGATCTTCAACATGTTAGGGTGGACAAAATTATTTTCAGCGTTCAGGCCGTGCACCACCCATAGCAGCTTATACAACTTGTACGGAAAAGTAAACTACATATGTGCTGAATCATTCGGTCTCTGTAGGATTCGGCTAGACACTTGTGCGCTCCCTGTTGAGGGTCCATAATACGATGGCCGATACACTGGTTGTAACAGTCCCGTTTGACACATGTTCATACAACCACAGCTGTGAAACCTTTAACACCCAATATGACGTCTCTGGTGAACCACGGTGTTGCTTTTTCAAAGTCGTCGTTCTTAGAACCATCTCCACATTCCATAGGAACAGGTGAACTCGGCTCTGTGGAACTCCCAGTCAGGTTTGCACAGCATATACAAGACAGATTCAAGCTGCGACCTATTGTAGTCTGCCCCTGGGCATCCGTTCTTTTCGGTGTTTCATCCTAGGTTCAAAAGATAAATATTGACACCCCGTTAGCGGTAGAAACAAACCAAACTTTCATGAAAAGGGTCTACTCCTAACATTTTTTTTTTTTTTTACTTACCCACACGCTTTCACCACCCTCGGCAGCTGCTCTGAAATCTTGAGAGTCGGCAATATCCATCGGGGACCCATCATCTTCAACGCTTGTATCAGGCTGCTGCACAACTACCTTCGTAGGACTCATAGCCATCTGAACATCCATGGTTTCATATATGTGCGTATTAGGAGGTGGAATAGTTTGATTTTCTTTGTGCATTATGAAGTAAGTGCATCCAGCAGGGGTTGCTCTCTAGAGGGGGGCACAAAAAAATATATATATTAACGTTAGCTAGTTGAAGAAATAAAATACATCCTTATGTAAATGGCTGCTCATAAACTTTTGACTAACCTTCACATTTTCACAGCCCTCGGTGGCTGCTCTGCCATCTTGAGAGTTGTTAATATCCTGCGATGCCCCATCTGCCGCGGTTCTG
The DNA here is from genome assembly GCF_964263255.1 of Lissotriton vulgaris. NCBI lineage: Eukaryota > Metazoa > Chordata > Amphibia > Caudata > Salamandridae > Lissotriton > Lissotriton vulgaris. The sequence continues at coordinate 1,850,499,355 of NC_141687.1, read as the reverse complement.
ACATCTTGAGAATCGCTAATAGCAGCCGAGGCCCCCGCAGCTTTGATGCTTGTATCAGGCTTTTGAACCGGGACCTTCTCAGGAACAACACCCTCGTAAAAACCCAAGTCTTCATAGACGGGTGTATTAGGCTGAACTATGGTTTCTTCATCATCCTCCACCTCCAAGAGCATGCTTTGAACATACGACCCGTCGTCACTCAAACACTCGCTAGAGCTGCGGTTGCGTTTAATCGGGGACACCTGGCGCGACCAATCCTTGAGACTGTGGGCGTCCATGCGCTTACAAAGGCTCCCGCCAAAAGCAATAATGTCGCAGCCCATATCCTTAGGCTCTTCAGGTTGAGCATTCTCGTCCATTACCAAGGGGCTTACGGTTCTGTAATAGCTACTGATGTGGGGCTGTGAGCCACCAAACCAATGTTTTCTCGCAAATAGAGTGTAGCTCTTCCTTTATGCCATGGTGACCCTTCACGTAGTCCAGCGGCTGCTTGCTAGAACAGGATCCTGACACAGGCTTATATGTATTCTAAGAAACCACAACCCCTAAAAGAGGCGTTTACCTCTACACCACAACAGGGACACATGGCCTCAGGGCGGTTCCACCACGCCTCTGTCTCCAAAAAAAACAACCCACCCACCTATGACTCATACGCCCCCTTCCGGGACAGCTGCTTTTAAACACCCTTGGCAGCACAAGTGGTGCATGTCACTTTGGGAACCCGTGGCAGCACACAGCGACAGGTGTCACTTTTGCGACCATAGTAGTTGCTGCCAGATCTATCCGGCCTGTGTGATTGAGGCCCGTAGTTTGCGGCCAGACATTGATTGCTACCTGTCAAATTTAAGACCAGGAGTTTTTGCTGCCAGACCTGTCAAATTTAAGACCAGACCTGTCAAATTTAAGGCCAGGAGTTTGCTGCCAGACCGGTCACTTTTCCGGCCATAGTTGATGTGAAGGTATCCCTATATACTACTAGTGTCAGCAAAAGTATTTGGCATGCCGCCTTCTATATTGACATCAATACGATATGTTAAATGAACCGCAAAAGTAGCAGTTATAAAGCTGAACCAAAAATAAATGAAAAGAGAAGACTGGAGGTGAGGAGGGATGTGGGCAGGGTAGCATTCCCTAAAAACATGTGTTTTTATTTATATTTGGAAGCCACTTAGAGCTGCAGTTATTAATACACTTGACAGTTAGGCAGAAAGGGCAAAACAGTGCATGTTTGTTTATAAGACTGGAATTCTAACTGATTATAGGCTCAGATCTTACAGCCTAGGATCTTGTAAGCTTTGACCATAAACATCAGACCTATCTCCTCAAGTTATACATATCTTTAAGTCTTGGGGGTTAGACAGCAGAGCTACCGCTTAGCTTATTCACATATTAACGGCGCGGGGTGGGGGGGGGTAGAGAAGGGGAACGCTATCCCTCATGTCACACAGCTTTTGGTCTTACAGGCTAAACGCATAAATAGCAGGGCTGCCACTTAGGCTATGCTCATTTTACAGCTAAAGCACACAGACAGCAGAGCTATCCCTAATCTTCATAGAGCCTATACAGGCTCAGAATACTTACTTGTAACAGGTAGAGCCAAAGACAGGAGTATAACTCCCACAGACTACAAAGATACCACTTGCTAAGACTGTAAACAGAAATGCCATGGCTCAGGCGCTACCAGACCACGCAGACTCAGGTCTGAAACCTTACAAGTATCACACGTCATCACCAGGTGCTACAGACTATACAGGCTAAGGACAGATACCAACCACTTCCACACAGGTATCACACGTCATTACTCAGGCGATACAGACCATAGATGCCCAGGACTCAGACCATACAGTCATTGCACAGGTCAAATAGGCCAAAGCTATAGACAGAAGAGGTACGATTCACGTGGCATGGTCCAGCGGCGTAACAAAAACTGTGTGACCCCCCCCCCGCCAAAGTACATAGAGGGAGGGCCCGCGCTCCACATCCAGTTAGGAGCTCTTAGCCTATTAGGCCTGATGCCTGCCACCGGTACTCAGTGCCAGGGGGCCCCTGGAGCTCGACACCCCCCTTTCCCTGCGAGGGTTATTGTTACGCCCCTGGCACAGTCCTCACTAATTCTTTTTAAGTTGTTTTCCTTGGAAACATATGTTTTGGAAGACGTGCAGCCCCAATCTTGATTTTTACCATTATCTCAATTTGCTCACTGAGTTTTCACATTTGTGCTTCAAAGGCTGATAATAACTGTGTCGGAGCAAAATATATATATACTAGCAGCCCGCCCCAGCGTTGCCTGGGGCAGAAAGGGGCTGGGGGCAGTACACCCGCTCCCGCCCTCCTCCCGTCCCGACTCCTTCCCGCCCCCACTCCCTCCCGCCTGTCCCTCTGTGCACACCCGCTCCTGCCTCCCGCCCCCTCCCGCCTCAATTTCAATGAGCATTTACTTTACCTGAGCTGCCGCTCCTTACTGCGATCTTCACTTCACCGCCGCTCCTCTTCGCCATGACGCGCCCGCGCTCACTTCACTGCAGCTCCATGTCTCTCCTCCTCGTCATCACGCACGTCGCGGCCAGCGCTACGTCACGGCCAGAGCAGCATCGCGGCCGGCGCTACTTCCAGGGCAATACTTTTTTTTTAAAGTTATATTTTTAAATGTACAGTTTTTTTTTATAGCCTATGTCCATCTGCACACCCTGACAATTTCTACAATGTATCGGGTGTGTGGATTGGCGCTGTGGTTCCAGAGTTTACCTGGCTCAAAGGTGCGTGTTCTCTCTTTATAATAGTAGTATAGATATAGATATATATGAAACACGTTCTCTTGATGTGCGGTCTGTTTATCAAGAGGACTGTCTGGAACTAAACGCCTTTTAGTCCTTGGTCTTGGCGCGCGCACGCCGATACGTCAGAGTGGAATCTGCAGGTTCATTCAGAGCACACAAACTCTGCCGGTGCACCTCAATCCCTGACTGTAGCCCATTCATTTACTTCAATAACACAACATGCGCGCAGCTCTGCCAGCGCAGCTCTATCAAGGTTATTGCTCTCTCATTAGTGAACTGTGCAAGCAGCTCTGCCAGTGCATCTCAATCATTATCCGCAAGTGCCGACACCTCTTTCATCGCTAGATCACCCAAACAGCTGCGTCAGTGCACATCATCCCACGTCTGGGGCGCACCCCATTCTTTTATTGCTAGATCGGCCGAACGACTAAATCAGTTCACCTCTTCCAGCATCTGGGGCGTACTGCGTTCTTTCATTGCTGAGCACGCATACAGCTCCGCCAGTGCATCTCAATCTTAGTATGCAGGGCACCTGTTCATCCATTACTGGGTCATGGAACAGCCCTGCTAATGTATCTCATTCAAGGTCCACGACGCACCCTGCTCTTTCTTTGCTTGAATATGCAAATGATGGTGACAGTGCATCTCAGTCCTCATTTGCATGCCAGAGGTCCCACATGCAATAGCTCTCCCAGGTTGCCTCACTCGGAGCTCTGTAACCCTGCACCTCAAACCTGTCTCTTACCATCTCCTTATAACAGCACCGGGATGCACGCACAGCTCTGCCAATGCACATCAATAGGACAGTGGCGCAGCAAGGGTGCATGGCATGGGCCCTAATGCAATCATAAAATATACCCCCTCCCCGGCTTGCAGCGGAAAGTTAAAGAAGGCCATAACTGGAGGGCAGAGGAGCTCTCACAACCCGAGCCATAGAGCCACGACCTCCAGATACAAGCGCTGTAATTGTACACTGCAGCCTCGCTTGCCGGTTTGGCCAGAGGACCTCAACCCTATTTCGCAGCGATCTCTCGCGATTAGATTACTAGCACACACTCAGAGGACCGATGGTGCACCCCAGTCCTGACCTGTAGAAATAAACAATAGGCACTTTTACCTTTTTTCCTCAGTAATGTACTGAAACACCCCTGCTATTTAAGAAACAAGACCTTCACAACTCTGCAATCATGTTCAGTCCCTTGCCCTGCTCTTTTATCATAGGGGCGCGCACAGTGCTCTGCCAATACACCTCAAACCTCTAAAACTCTGTTCCACTACCGAGACACACATAGCTCTTAGTGGTACCTCAGTCGGGCGCTCCGTCCCTCCTCGCTTCCTAACACATTTCTGCCTCTCTGCTGCTCTGACTGCCCCTCCCTTCACTAAGTGCTTCTCCTGTACAATGACACCCTTAGCTGATTGCATTATTTACCAGTCACATTGTTGGCTGTCGCTGGATTCGCAGCTTGTGCGGCTCATTCCTGGAGCAGACAAAGGCGCCTGCTCTCCGCCGCCCCTGTGAATGCAAAGCGCGGGAGCTGCAGAGTGTTGGAACCGAATAGTTGTATTTTTTCCTTGAGAAGAAAAGACCGCAGAGAGTTTGAAAACAGTGAAGCACTTTGTTTGACTATCTCAGCCTGGAGAGCATATCCAGCGTAACAAGCGCTCGCCACGACGCTGAGTTTTCTCTATTTCTGCCGTCCCACTTGGACGGGCTCGGCCGGACTTCATGCTGGCCTAAAAAAGGTTTATTATCTTCTTTATGGGGCCATCTGTTTTGATCAAAACACACATGCCCATGAGGCACAGGGTTAAGACTGATTTGCATATGGCCAAGTCTGAACTGGGGTAGCTTGGTGAGCAAAATAACGATGAATTAAACCCAGATCTGTGACTGGGGGTGAATGTTTTGCCATTGTACATCATTCCGTCCATCATCTTGTGTGTTTTGCTGTTCACCCTATGTGGGAAGGATATGCCCAGACGTGGGTCCCGTGCTCATTAAGCCACTGGAGTCAAGCTATCCTGGCTGAAGACAGCTGATAGCCAGAAACCAGTCCTAGGATGCTTGATTCCGGTCCAGGGAAGACATGGCTTGGCAGTTCTGATCTGAACTGTTCCTATGAGGCACAGGGGCAAAACTGATTTGCATATGGCCAAGTCTGAACTGGGGTGGCTTGGTGAGCAAAATACCGATGGATTAAACCCAGATCTGTGACTGGGCGTGAATGTTTTGCCATTGTGCATCATTCCGTCCATCATCTTGTGTGTTTTGCCATCTGTTTTGACCCATAAAGAAAATAACAACCTTTTTACGCCAGCAGGAAGTCAGGGGAGCCAGACAAGTGGGACGGAAGAAAGAGAATAAAAACGTACGTCACCACAAGCTCTTTACCAATGGCAAGCCACCTTTTAGCATAAACGGTGACGCTGGCCAATGGGAAAGAGGGGCTTAAAGCTTGCTAGTCAAAGCTACCCAATATCACTAAATCTCGCCAGAGAGACTGCCCAGTCTTACGCTAGGCTTTGACCTAAAAATGAGTGTCCCTGGTTCGACGAGGAATGTTGTGTAGCCAAGGCACTTGTCAGGCAAAGCGAGAGAAGACTGAGGGCAAGATATAATGTGGAAGTATCATTGACCCTCCAGAAGCTAAGGATAAAATATAAATCATTAACTAGGAACAAAAAAGAACCTAGAAAGATATTTGCTGGGCAAACATGTTGGCTGTAATTGAATCCAAAGATGTGAAAGGGTTTTGGAAGTTGGCCCAAGATAGCGCTGGTAGGAAAATAGAATCCCTAAATTGTACGGTCTCTGAAGTCGATTGGGTGGGCTACTTGGGAGAAATATATGGGAAATGGCCAATACAAGAGAAGCCAAGCACAATAGTATGGTTACGAGTGAGGGATGATATAAAAGAATACTTTACCTCCAGCCACATTATGAAAATTATAACAAGTTTGAACCTTACTCGTGCTGCAGGCCCAGATAATCTGCCAGCAGTGATAACAAGCATTTACAATGCAATAGGTCTCGCAGTTGTGAGAGTTTGAGATATTCGCATTGTAAATGGCAATGCCTTTTATTTACGTGTTGCTTTTTAAAACATAAATGAAAGGCATTGTCATTTACAATGCCAATAGCTTAAACTCTCGCAAATGCGAGACCTATTGCATTACAAATGCTTGTTGTAATATCCACCGAGTTCCTAGTAAATGCGTGAAAGTGGTTAATGAAGGCTGCATTGGACGCTAGTAGAGATCAGAAGGGCCTTCTGTATATTATTTTGGGTGATCTGTAGAGGAATCTGGGCAGACAGTGACAATATGCGAGAAAGGCGTGGGTTTCTCTTTTACTAGCGATGTAGAGTATATTCGAGTTGGTCTCTGTAAAGTAGATTGGTGATAAATTAATGCACTGGCTGGTCTCCATTGATTAGCAGGTGGTGTTTTTGGGGGTAGCTGTGTTGGGTGCTAAATGGTTTCAAAACACTGTTGTGGGCTGTTTAGGTAGATCTCTACAAGATATCTGGGTTGGGTGTAAAGGTGGTGTGGAGGGTGCATGGGTTGCTGTGTGGGAAGGGGGGGCTGTTGGGACTCACTGGCCTAAGAGAAAACGATGTGATGGTTTGTAAGAACCCTTACCTCCTCCATGTTCACAGCTGCTGTGGCTAATGCTTCCACACTTTGCACGTCCACTGTGGAGCGGTCCAAACCGCCGACAGCAGCTATTGGATGCCTCAAACACAAAACACTTTATCGAGTCCAGAGCGAGATGCACTCCCATTGGACCCTGAGACTACGTAGGATATGCGCGTGAACGATGTCGGATCTCCCCAAGCAATCACACAACGGAGTCTATAAAAAAGCGTTCCCCATTTGATGGCATCCTCAACTCAAGATGGCCGTTGCGTGACCCGAAAATCAGCAGACATTGCTCAACGTCAGCTATGCCACATCGCTTGAGCAGCGATAAGTTGTTGCCGGCAGAGCTAGATAATATGTTAGGCAGATAGTGAACTGCATAGGCCAGACGGAGAAAAACTTCAGAAGCGTGTTATCATGTAAGCCTGTACCAGCACTTACAGACAACGCCATGATGAGAACACTTCCACTGCTCACGTGCACCAATGAGCACTGTTCTGAACTATGTGCCGCTCAGACTGAATTCAATAAGAAGCTACGATCAACAAGGCTGTCGTGGGGTGAGACTTCGGCGGGAAGGCCGCGCCCGAAGAGTGCGTGGCCAAGAGGAGCAGTGATGACGCGGGGCTCCCATGCCTGAGGGAGAGCCCCGCGGAGGAGACAACACCAGCGCAGAGACAAAAGAGCCCGGTGGGGGTGGGGGTGTGTGTGTGTGTGTGTCGGAGGGAGGTGGGGGGGTGTGATTAGATGTTTGTAAGCAAAAGACACTAAGGCACGGTGGTATCGGAGGCTGGAGGCTGTTTGCGGGCAAAAGACACACAGGAGCAAAATAGTTATGATATACGGTCTACAAATGTTACCGGGTGGGCTTTATTTTTTTGGCCGAAACTAATCTAGTAAACACGGCGGTAATAACGGGTGAATGGTGTAATGGCGGAAGCAGCCGCATAGGTTCTTTATTTTTTTTTGCACATCAAGAGGTTGCTTTGGTGACCTAGACGTGCCACTGAGAATAGACTGGCGGTACAATGTATATAGTGCACGACAATGTCTCACAAGTCAGTGGCTTTAACTTTTGATCTTTACTTAATTGGTACCTCTGTCGGGTAGGCCAGGTAAGAGAGCAATGGCGTGAGTTAAATATTTGAAGGTCACCTTCCCGCCCACATATAGTGTACGAGCAGCAGCAGAATAAGCACAAACCCAAAAATGAATGTCAAATGAAGCTTCTACCACATGGCGCCAGTGAGACGCACACTCACAAAACAGAAAGTAATTATCTCGGCATGCCGCCATGGGAGCGTATCTGCGCAAGTGCGTCTCTTTAGAAGCGCGTCCACAGATACCAATCGGCGCGTGCCCCAGTCTGTACCACTTGGCAGGCAAGACGACAACAATAGATCTCGCTGGCGACAGCACTTTCGCGCTGCATCACCAGCTAGACCTAATAAAAACAAGACCTAAGTGGTGGGCAGAGTTTTTCGCAAAGATGTTTATGGGGATCCTAGAGTCAGGGATTGTACCAGAAAACTGGAGAGGAGCCATTATAAGACCAATCAGTTAGAAGGGTGATTTAAAAGCGCCAAAGAACTACAGGTTAATAAATCTCCTGGATATAGGGGAAAAAGTCTTTGCGAAAGTAATATTGGAATTGCTCAGGGATTGGGCTGAAGAAAATCAGATTGTACCCCCTGAACAGGAGGGGGGTGGGGTGTTTTAAAGCGGGTCGACCACTGCTTTGCTCTCTGGTCCATTGCGCCGAAGTCGATTGAGCAGAGGGGTAGTATGTTCTGCTGCTTCGTGGACTTCAGCGCAGTTGTGGACTCAGTGGACCGGGAGCTGCTGTGGGAGACTTTAACCGGATATGGTATCCTTCCTTAAGGATTTGCTAGGACTGATACAAACTCTCCATACAAACAACTGGGCCCAGGTAATTTTAGATACAGAGGGAAGCCTATTTGGAAACATTGAGATTGGAAATGGGCTGCGGCAGGGGTGCGTATTGGCCCCTATGCTGTTCACCCTGTTCTTAGCAGGTTTGCCGTCAATTTTAGGTAGTGTAAAAGGGGCAAGCCCCAAACAAGATGGAAAGCATATCCATGTCTATTGTATGTGGACGACCTAGTAATTATGGATCTAACTGAAATTGGACTGCAACGGAAGTTAAGTAGGTTCAATGACCTCTGTCGCTTGAAAAAAACTTGTTGTCAACATGAGCAAGACAAAGATCCTAGGTTTTGGCCGAAAGAAAATTGGGTTCACTTGGTTTCTGGGTGCTGAGAAGCTGGAAAAGGTTGCAGAATATAGACACCTGGGAATGTGGTTTGAAAGAAGATTAAAATGGCATACCCACCTAGATGCACTAAAGCAGAGATCATCAGCATCGGAAAAAATGTAATACAGCTTATTGCGCGATGTCCGATAGATCTGATTTAAAAGCTTACTCAGCTATGTGGTACCCCCTCAGTTTTGGTATGGTGCATAATTACTTTACCTGAGTGGCAAATATGGTTGGGATGCTGAGGCGGGCAAATGAGAAATGTATTCTCATTGCCTAAGCCTGCAATGGTTCAGGCAGTGAGACTTGAATTGGGAATTACCTCATGGGACATTTTAGCTTGTACGTCCCTACTTCGTTTTGGCACCGTTTAGGAACAGGAGAGGATTTTAAAATATCACAATGGTGAAAAAACTACATTGAGAAGCGCAATTTTTTTTGGGCAAAAGAAATTAGAGCTACTATTACAAAGGCATGTTGTCTGATGAAGGTTACATTGTGCCCCAAAACTTAACTGATTAAAATGGACAAAAGGGAACTTAGAGTGCAAGGGAAAGAAATCTTACAGGCACAGGATCAAGACTATAAAATATCAGTATATTTTAAGGCTACCGCGTGGAAAAACAAACAATGCTTCCTTATGTCGATAGGTTACGCGACAGGCATTTACGAAGAGAATTATTAAGGTTAAGAATTGGGATGAACCCCTGCTATGCAAACAATGGGGTGAAATGATCTATGATCGATAATAAGGGAAAATGCACCTGCACTTTGGGCACTTCATGTGGCATTTTACATATATTAATAGACTGTCAGAAGCTTCTAGATATTTGAATACAGTTTTTACGGGCAATTTTTAAGAAGTATGATATTAAAGATAGGGGCCAGGCAGTAATCCTTGTAACAGAATTGAGCCATTAAGACATAGCCGCTGCCATTGGGAAATGTATGCAAAGGGTTAAAGTATTTTTAACCCCTTCGATGCTCAGGAAGAGCTCAGCTCGTCATGAGGCACGGTTGAGCTGTGCTGATGACGAGCTGAGCTAGTCATGAACAATGGGATTACACATGCATCAGCACAGGAGGGGAAAACCATTAGCAGCGATGGTGTTAAATGGTTTTAGAAATTAAATGTAATACAATCTGATGCATACGGTTATGGGCTAAGCTGAAAGGGAAGATCTGTATAATGTGATCTTTATGGTGTTTTTAGAATGATGTGAGATTCAAGATGTATTTTTTAATGTATTTGTGAAAATGTTTGAGGACCTTCGGTCCAAACAAACTTAAACTTAACCACATCAATGCTGAGGTAATTCTACATGGATGCTGAAATTTTTCAAATCCCATTGTTCATGACGAGCTCAGCTCGTCATGAGCACACGACCAGTGTACTGCATGACGAGCTGAGCTCGTCATGAGCATGGAAGGGGTTAAAAAGTAAAGAATTGAAAAACAAGTTTGAGGCTGACTAGACTGGAGAATGAGGCGTGAGCCAGTATTTGATGATGTGCTGGAATGAGCAGAGTCCCTAGTTGTGGAACGTGCTCGGACAAGGCACAAAGAGTTGCCCTCGAAGTATGGTGTTGTCCAATACCATCAAAATGTACTGCTGTACTGGCAGACTGACTAGGGAAACGCTCTTTTAGGCAAAGCCTCAACAGCGCTTGCACTGTCTTTGAGACAATTTGTATATGCTTTGCTGGCTTACAGCCCACCCATTGCTTTTCATTTGTTTCTTTCAGTGTCCTTGAAATATCATTGCTTCCAAGTGGCTTATCTTTCCTGTTTGATCCTCCTTTTCAAATCGCTTAAATTTTCTTTCTCGGACTTCAAGATGAGATGATTTCACCCGTCTCCCAAATCCCTGCTACTTTGCTGCTTGTTTTTTATTTTTTTGGAGGCTCCAAAAGATTCTCTGTTATCTTTCCTGTGCCGCTTGAGCCTAACAGTAGGAGCAGAGGCTTGTTCTTAGTTTTGTACTCATCTTTAGGAGTGCTCGTGTTTTAACGAACTCCTCTGTAAAACTTATCTTGTCACATTTGATGATTTAGGACTAGAAAAACAAATGGTTGTAAAAAAAAATTGTCTGCACACATGGTACCGAACAAGGAGAAAAAAGGAACATCTTTACTTTGAACACTCCGAAGTAAATGGATTGTGTGAATCAGTACACTGAAAAGATATATTGGTTTTCCTTTCCTGCTGCCTGTCTATGGGAAGCTAGGGTGGGGCTTTACAATAGGCTGCCTGCATTTCAGCTGTGCATTTCTTGCCTTTGGGGGCTCAAATCTGCAACCCCCCCCTGCATTCTGCTAGACCATTCTTCCCAGAGCAGCCACTTCCCACAGCACAGCGTAATTCCTGTCTGGGGTTGCCTGTGCTTGAAATGAATGTAATTTTTTCTTCCTTTAGCTCACCGGCTCTTAAATCAACTTTCACTAATGGCTGTAGGTGTGCCTTGTTTACTTCCTCTGTACTGCTGGCCTTCCTGCAAAGTACTGAGGATTTATTGTCATGTATTGGCTAGTGTAGTGTAACAGTAAGGGCGTCTTTACCAGGGGTGAGGAATTCCTATAACCTGACACCCAGGACATATTGTTTGGGGTCAAGGGCAACATGTTTTCATGTGAATTTTATACTTGGGACCACTTTATGATTTGGGTAAGGGCATTGTCTGCAGAAAGGGTAATTTTGTGTTTGAATGTTAATGCCGTTTGAACTTGTATTTATGGTTCATTAATGCAATGCCTTTTATTAGGGCGAGTATTCTAAGGAAATGTATGGTCAGAGTGCACTACTGAGAGCGGTTTCAATATTAACATGTGTACACACATTATCAAAGTATAGCAGTATGAGGCAATGTATAATGCTATCAGAATGCTCTCTTATAATATGCAAATATTTGCAGAAGTTTGAAAGCAAGTTTGATGATTCATTGCTTTCAAAACTCCCTGCTCTTCTCTCTTTCTTGTCCTTTCTTATTCTCTTGTACTCTGCTGCTCAGCCTGTCGCTATGATGTCATCCTTAGTTCTATCTGTGTATCTTTAAGTATACTGTCAAGTGACCTTGGAGGCTGAGCAGCAGGGCAGCTGCTCCCGGTGGGGCATTTACCTTAACCTTTACTGGAACCTGGATTACTACCTTATCTAAATACTGTACTTGATTATTTCATTACCAAGAATAAACATACATACATCCTGACACAGCAAATAAGAAGTCATCTTTCAATTATTTGATGTTACACTGGTGACGATTTAAGGAAAGAAACCACGCGTGATCAAAAAGATCCTGCAACAGAAGAATCTAACTGAACCTCATGCCCAACCTCTTGATTGCCCCACCGGTGTCTAAACAACAGACAGGCAGAAGTAAGTTGGGTTTGGACATGTTAAAGTACGTCTATACAGATGTTCGAGTTGTCACCTGCTGTTTGAAATCTGCTTTTACATAACATAATATTCAGTTACATGTGGAGACTCCCTACCTTACAGTCATCTTACAAAAGGAAGTGATTCGATTTTAATAACTTGCAACTTGTACATGGATACTTTATGCTGCCTGCTACCAACTTTCATGTGACTGAAAAGGAGTAGATAGTATATTCAAAAACAAACTTTGCTGCCATGAGAGTTGTGAAATAATCTAGCGTTGGTCTGCTGTGAACAGTTATCAATTTTGGCTGTGCATCCGAGATGAGTCGGAGAGTCTGTGAACCCTGCTGAGATTACTTGGTGTACTTTAAAGGAAATTCCTGCCTCCCCGATGGTATCATCCTTCGCAAAACTTTGGGTAAAAGGTGACGTATGTGCAATTTATCATGGCCATTGGCGTGCCATGAGCCAGGGTCGGGTTTACAATCTTCTTGCAGTTGATGAATCTCTATATGGAAAAGTTTACCAGCGTTTTGTGGTTGGTCTTGGCTCAGTCTGCAGGTTGGTGCAAGTAGTCATTATGCCAACAAGGTTCATTGTGTGCGTTTTCCTTTGGCAGTTTCAGAGAAGGATCTGGTGGATATTTTCTTTTCTGCCTGGATCGGTTTGTGGATTTTTGCAGAGGTTGGGTGATGATTTCGTGGAGACAGCTTTGGGTTCGGGTGAGATGTCGCTCACCATATCTTCTTCAGTGTAGACTCGGTCGGGTTTACAATCTTCTTGCAGTTGGTGACAGTCTCTATATGGAAGAGTTTACCAGCGTTTTCAGAAAGCTGCCTCCGAAAATCAAACAACGGTGACTACATTTATTATTTTAATTTGTTATGTTTAAAATATTGCTAATTGCATCTTGCATTTAAATTAATTAATTTACGAACTGTGCTATTGGTCTGATGATTTACAGTTACTTGTAATTTATTACCTGTTATGCGATACTTTATGCAAGCCATTTTATGCAGGTCTGTTCATAATTCTTCCATTAAAGCAAGCTCAGGATGGCTCAGGATGGCTCAGAGCTGGACATCCTAATCTTTTTGTGGGGAGCCATTTTTGTGCTCAATAAATTTATTGAGGTGCTCTATCCCTTTTATTGTGCAGTTGTTTAGTTTACTTGTCCTGGACCTAGTTAGGGCTCTATTTCTTTAAGGTGTATAATGCTATTTATTATAACAAGTAACGAGCAATTGTGATGCTCAATTCTTTCTAGGTTTATTTGTACTGAAATTAACCATTTGATGCTCAAATTATTTCAATCAATCAATCAATCAATCAATCAAGGCATTTGTATAGCGCGCTACTCACCCGGGAGGGTCTCAAGGCGCTAGGGGAGGGGTAGGTCACTGCTTGTAAAGCCAGGTCTTGAGCTGCTTCCTGAATGAGAGATGGTCTTGGGTTCGCAGAAGGTGGGTGGGGAGGGCGTTCCAAGTCTTGGCTGCCAGGTAGGAGAAGGATCTTCCTCCAGCAGTGGCTTTGCGGATGCGTGGTACGGTGGCGAGTGCGTGGCTGGTCGATCATAGCTGGCGGGTGGGCGTGTAGAAGGTCATGCGGTCGTTGAGGTACTTGGGACCCAGGTTGTGGAGAGCCTTGTGTGCATGTGTGAGGAGTCTGAACGTGATTCTCTTGCTGACAGGGAGCCAGTGCAGGTCTCTCAGGTGTCCGGTGATGTGGCTGTGTCGGGGGATGTCGAGGATGAGTCGTGCGAAGGCGTTCTGGATGCGTTGGAGTCTTTTTTGGAGTTTGGCGGTGGTTCAGGCGTAGAGGGTGTTCCCGTAGTCTAGTCGGCTGGTGACGAGTGCCTGGGTGACGGTCTTCCTGGTTTCCGTGGGGATCCATCTGAAGATCTTGCGGAGCATGCGCAGGGTGTTGAAGCACGAGGATGAGACGGCGTTGACTTGTCTGGTCATTGACAGGGAGGAGTCCAGGATGAAGCCCAGGTTTCATGCGTGGTCCGTTGGTTTGGGAGCGGTGCCCAGGGCCGGGGGCCACTAGGAGTTGTCCCAGGTGGAGGGTGATCCCAGGATGAGGACTTCCGTCTAGTCTGAGTTCAGTTTAAGGTGGCTGTTTCTCATCCAGTCGGCGACGTATTTCATCCCTTCGTGTAGGTTGGCTCTGGCGGTGGTGGGGTCGTTGGTGAGGGAGAGGATGAGCTGGGTGTCGTCGGCGTAGGAGATGATGTTGAGGTTGTGCTGGCGTGCGATGGCAGCGAGGGGGCTCATGTAGACGTTGAAGAGGGTTGGGCTGAGTGAAGATCCTTGTGGTACGCCGCAGATGACTTCGGTGGCCTCGGATCTGAACGGAGGGAGGCGGACTCTCTGGGTTCTTCCGGTGAGGAACGAGATGATCCACTCTAGCGCTTTCTCTCGGATTTCGACGTTGCTGAGGCGCTTCACTAGGGTGCGGTGGCAGACGGTGTCGAATGCTGCAGAGAGGTCCAGGAGGATGAGGGACGCTGTTTCCCCGTTGTCGATCAGGGTTCTGATGTCGTCGGTGGCGGCGATGAGGGCGGTCTCGGTGCTGTGGTTGGCCCGAAACCCGGACTGCGAGGCGTCGAGGGATCCGTTTGTCTCGAGGAAGGCAGCAAGCTGTTTGTTGACGGTCTTCTCGATGACTTTGGCCGGAAAAGGAAGGAGTGAGATGGGTCGGTAGTTCTTGAGGTCGGTGGGGTCCGCCATAGGTTTCTTCAGGAGGGCGGTCAGCTCGGCGTGCTTCCAGCTCTCCGTGAAGGTGGCGGTGTGGAAGGAGGAGTTGATGGTGTCTCTGAGATGGGGTGCGATGGTGGAGTCGGCTTTGTTGAAAACGTGGTGTGGGCACGGGTCGGTTGGTGATCCGGAGTGGATGGAGTTCATCGTGCGGGTGGTGTCTTCGGTGCTGATCGGGGTCCAGTTGCAGAGGGTGGTGGTGGCGGGCTCTGGTTCGGTGGTAGGGTGCGTGGTCTGTGCGAAGCTGTTGTGTATGTCTACGATCTTGCGTTGGAAGAACGAGGCGAGTGAGTTGCAGAGGTCTTGCAAGGGAGTGATGTCATTTCCGGCGCTGGGGTTGGAGAACTCTTTGACGATGCTGAAGAGTTCCTTGCTGTCGTGGGTGTTGTTGTCCAGTTGTTCTTTGAGTGCCGTCTTCTTGGTGGCGCGGATCAGCTGATGGTGTTTGCGGATGGCGTGATTAAGGGCGGTCCTGTTGTCTGTGGTGTGGTCGAGACTCCAGGCTTTCTCGAGGGTGTGGCAGTTCTTCTTGGATTCCTTGAGTTCGTCGGTGAACCAAGGGGTTTTCTTGCTGCCGGGTCTGCTGAGGGGTTCTTTGGTGGTGCGAGGTCATCGGCGCAGGCGGTCAGCCACTTGTTGAGGTTGCTGGCTGCTTTGTTGGGGTCCGTTGTGCTGGTCGGAGTGTTCTGGCTGAGGGAGGCGGTGAGCTGCTCGGAGGTGATCTTGCTCCAGCTTCGGCGGGGTGGGTCGTAGTTCTTCTGAAGCTGAAGTGGACGCAGCTGTGGTCGGTCCAGTGGAGTCCGGTGGCGTGGCTGAAGGAGATATACTTGCTGGATGAGAAGACGGGGACAAGCGTGTGGCCGGCGTAGTGGGTGGGGGTGTTCACCAGTTGCTGGTCCGAGGTTGGAGAGGTTGTCCAGCAGGACGATGGTGTTTCTGTCGTTGCTCTCCAGGTGAAAGTTGAGGTCCCCTCCTAACAAACTCCTGAGGCGGAAAGCCGGGAGCGCTGCTCATTTTAATTGATTTTTAAAAATTGTATTGCACTGCTGTGTTTGCTCACTCACCGGCATCTTGCCACAATCTTTGCCTGCTTTCAGAGGTCCCAGACAGCCGATTTGGGCGCTGCCTTGGGGAATCCTCCCTCGCTGCCGCCATCGACCGCGAGCGAGTAAGCTCCGCCCACTTTGCCGGCCACGCCCCCTTTCATCTGTTATAAGGGCGCGCTGACCAGTAGCGCGTCCTCCTAACAAACTCCCGAGGCGGAAAGCCGGGAGCGCTGCTCATTTTAATTGATTTTTAAATTGTATTGCACTGCTGTGTTTGCTCACTCACCGGCATCTTGCCACAATCTTTGCCTGTTTCCAGTGGTCCCAGACAGCCGATTTGGGCGCTGCCTTGGGGAATCCTCCCTCGCTGCCGCCATCGACCGCGAGCGAGTAAGCTCCGCCCACTTTGCCGGCCACGCCCCCTTTTATTCCCTCTCTCCCTCCGATTCCCTCATAAAAGGATGTGTATGGGCCAGAGGCGCGCCTAAGGCAAGCCCGTCTGCGCCCGTCCGCGACTGTCCGGGGCTAGGGGCACATCACTCTGCCCCACTTACCATCTATACCCCCGACCATCTACGCAGCCTCCAGGGACCATGGTCCCTACCAGCCTCCACCTGCTCTCGCATTTCGTCCCTTGGTCTGTCTCCTGCTGTTCCCCTTCACATCCCCCCTCCTCTAGTCGTCCCCCCCCACTCTCCTAGAGACAATGCTCTCCCTGCAACCTCCAAAACCCTTGCGGCATTCTATCTCAACACCCGGTCTGCAGTAGCCCATGCGGACGAACTCTCGGTACTGCTAGACCTTCATACCACAGATCTTCTTTTTCTAACGGAAACCTGGTTCTGCGATGACTCCCTCCCTGCCCTACTGGCCACTTTACCAGCTCCATACTACGCCCACCGGGCAGATCGCCTTACTGGCAGAGCCGGGGGCGGCGTGGCGGTCATCGCACATACCGACCTTCCCTTCCAAACCCTGTCCCTGCCAGATATCGCGACCACCGAGTATCTGGCTATCCGCACTACTTCCATTACACCCCCTCTTACCTGTTTTCTTACCTACCGCCCTCCTCAATCCCCTTTATTGTTTCTCCCTGACTTTCTGGAAGTTCTGGCCACAATCACCGTAAACAACTCCTCTATTCTACTTCTTGGCGACTTCAACTTCTGGCCCTCTGACCCAGCGGAATGCTCGTCTTCAAAAGAATTTTCTGAAACCCTTGAATCCCTCAACTTTGCATCTCATGTTCATTCTCCTACCCATATCAAAGGTCACACGTTAGACCAGATCTGGTCCCTGAACTGTTCTGTGGAGTCCCTCTCAATCTCGCCTTGCACATGGTCTGACCACCACCTGATCTCATTTGCCCTCCCCATTCACCCTCCTACCAAGCCCCCTCGCCCCAAAAACATCTGGGTTCGTGCTTGGGGACGAGTAGATCCGGAAGACCTATCTTCCCTACTCACCACTTCCCTCCCTTCCCTGCAAGGCCTATCCACCCTCTCCCAGGTCAAGGCCATTGAACAGTGGCTCTCCTCAGGCTGCGATTCTGTTGCCCCTCTAAAACGAATTACCTCTAAGCGAGAGAAGGATGCCAACCGGTGGTTCAACGAAGAGCTCAAGGCCACCAAACTAGCGGTGCGTCGCGCGGAGCGGGCTTGGAGGAGAAATTATTGCCCCTCTCTACGATTGAGTTTATCAACACCTTGACCCAATACAAAAAAAGACATCTTGGAGGCTAAAACCACCTACTTCTCCTCCAAAATCCTCGCAGCAGAAAACCAGTCGAAGGAAATCTTTGCGATCGTTCACAACTTGGCGTTTTCGGATAGAACAACTCTAATGCCCGCCCCGTCCAAAGAACTCTGCCACTCCCTCAATAACTATTTCATTCAGAAAATAGCTACTACCAAAGCCAACATCCCCCCCACTCCCCCACTTTTGTTGACCCCCCCAGTGTCCCCCTCCTAAGGGAGAACTCTTGTACCCATCCTGAAAAAGCCGGGCGTGGACCCCTCAATCCCTGCCAACTTCCGCCCCATCTCCCCCCTGCCATTCCTGGCAAAGGTGCTCGAGCGCCATGTCACCTGCGCTCTGAGCTCTTTTGTGGAGAAGCATGGAGCTCTTGCCCCCAGTCAGGCCGGGTTCCACCCCGCACACTCTACGGAGTCCGTAGTCATCTCGGTCCTGGACAACCTCAGGGAGGGTATGGATACCAACCAGCCCAGGCCTTGGTGCTCCTCGATCTCTCAGCCGCTTTTGACACGGTGGATCATACCATCTTGCTTTCGCGTGTCAAGGCGGCGGGGATCGGGGGCACCGCTCTGGTCTGGATATCCTCCTTCCTGAGCGACCGCACCCAGGCTGTCCGCCTGGGTGACTTTACTGCGGACGTTTGGAAAGTTCAGTGCGGGGTCCCCCAAGGCTCTTCCCTCTCCCCTCTTTTGTTTAATCTTTATATCGCCCCTCTTATCTTTTCTCTGCAACAAATGGAGGTCGCCGTATTCAATTATGCGGATGACCTCCAGCTTGTTTTCAATCTGCCTTCATCCCCTTCTTCTGTTCTAAATTTCCAATCTATCATGCTCCATTTCCGGGACTGGATGAACCACAACCACTTGAAGCTCAACCCAGACAAGACCGAGCTGGTGTTAACGGGTGGTTCATCCAGCCCCTGGTCCTCTTTATTCTGGCCCCCCTCTCTTGGCCCTCCACCTACCCCCTCTGCCTCAGTCAAAACACTAGGCATAAAACTTAATTCTCAACTCACCCTTCACTCCCAGGTTAGCTCTGTGCTTTCTTCTTCCTTCTTATCACTGCGCACCATACGCAGGGTGTCCCGTTTTTTTCCCTTTACTGCCCTCAAACTGATCATCTTCGCCATGGTGGTTTCCCGCCTGGATTACGGCAACGCCCTATATGCAGGTATTCCTGCAGATAGCTTACGGCGTCTGCAACAGATCCAAAACCAGGCGGCCCGCCTGGTCTTTAAACTCCCGAAATTCCACCACTCCTCCCCCCTCTTGAAGTCTTTACATTGGCTCCCTGTTCGTGCCCGGGTCCAGTTTAAGCTCGCCTCCATCACCTTTCAGGCTCGACTGGGCTCGGCACCGGCGTTCATCTCATCTGAGATCACCCCTTACGTTCCCACCAGGGAACTACGCTCATCCACCTAGTCCCTTCTCACCATCCCACGTTACCGGAGAAAGAAATGGGGAGGCTCGAAATTTGCGACCCTTGCCCCGCTCCTCTGGAACTCTCTCCCCCTTGAACTCCGAACCCTCGCTCTGTACCTGCAATTTCGGAAACACCTCAAGGCTCATCTGTTCACGAAGTCCTTCAATTAACCCTCCTGCAGTTTGCCCTTGTTTTCTGGCCCCGGTCCTTTGTTAGTTGTAGCGCCAAGAAACCGCTGGTGTATGTGCGCTTTAAAAATAATTTTAAACTCGAAACTCCCCTAGGAGGATGTAGTCGGTGGAGGGAAGGGCGTGTGGGCTGATGAAGTCTGCAATGTCTTCTCTGAATGGAGTCCGTGGTACCGGTGGTCTGTAGATGAGGGTGCCTCTGAGGGTGGTCTTGGGGTCAGTGTGTATCTGGAAGAGCAGGTGTTCGGCGGCGGTGAAGGTTTCGTCGGAGTTAGTCGAGATGCGGATGGTGTTCTTGTGTACGATGGCGACGCCTCCTCCCGTCTGTTGATGCGGTCCCTCCGGGTGATCTTTTAGCCGTCCAGGATGGCTATGGCGATGTCGGGCCCTGAGGAGGCGTTCATCCAGGTTTCTGTGAGGAAGGCGACGTCAGGTGCTGTCGCGTCGAACAGGTCCCAGAGTTCCGTCCACAGGCACGCCGTGGAGCGGGTGTTGAGCAGGATGCATTTCAGGTGGTTGCTGTTGGTGATAGACTCGGTGGGGGTGGTACAGGTCCGGTAGCAGGTGAATCGGCAGGCTCTGCAGGCGAAGGGTCCGTGGGTGCGCCTCGGCGTGGCGCAGTAACAGGCAGGGTTCCGGTCGGCATGGAGTGTGTGGAGGGTTGCGGCATCGTAGGTCTGTTGTGTAGTCTTGCCTCGGCGGTGGGGGCCAGGGGTCCTGGCGCTGGGTGCGGTCCAGGCGCAGACGGACTTGCCTTTGGCGCGCCTTCGGCGCACAATTGGCGCGCCCGCTGCGCGTGCGAGGAGGCATCATAAGAAGGGAGCCGGGAGGGAGGGTCTGCTGGGTGGGTGGAGCGGGGTGCCCAATCGGCTGGCGGGGGGTGGGCCGCAAGGAGACAGCGGCGGAAAAAGCGGGAACACGAGTGCGGGCGGCTCAGCGGCGGCTGGGGCGCCTGCAGCGGTAGAAAATCGCAGGAGGCAGCTGCAGAAGGTCACAGGGGGCAGGTACGAGCAGCAGGAGGAGCGTGGGGGTGGCCTGGCCTAGGAAGGCACAATGGTCGCTCCCGAACGTGGAGCAGAGTCCCCTTAACCACATCAGTGCTAAGGGAATTCCCCTCCTGTGCAGCAACTCCAGGATCCCCATTGTTAGCACACGGCCAGTGTACTGCATGATGAGCTGAGCTCGTCATGAGCAGCGAAGGGGTTAAGAAGGGAGCCGGGAGGGAGGGTCCGCTGGGTGGCGGGAGCGGGGTGCCCAATCGGCTGACGGGGCCGCAGGAGCAGAAAAAGCGGGGACACGAGTGCGGGCGGCTCAGCGGCAGCTGGGGCGCCTGCAGCGGTAGAAAATCGCAGGAGGCAGCGGCGGAAGGTCACAGGAGGCAGGTACGAGCAGTAGGGGGAGCGTGGGGGCGGCCTGGCCTAGGAAGGCACAATGGTCGCTCCCGAACGCGGAGCACAGCCCCCTTAAGAAGGGAGCCGGGAGGGAGGGTCCGCTGGGTGGCGGGAGCGGGGTGCCCAATCGGCTGGCAGGGGGCGGGCCGTAGGGAGCAGCGGCGGAAAAAGCGGGGACACAAGTGCGGGCAGCTCAACGGCGGCTGGGGCGCCTGCAGCGGTAGAAAATCGCAGGAGGCAGCGGCGGAAGCTCACAGGAGGCAGGTACGAGCAGCAGGAGGAGCGTGGGGGCGGCCTGGCCTAGGAAGGCACAATGGTCGGTATTTGAGGAGTTAATTTCCATTTGTTTCTTCTGGAGGTTAGTTGTAGGAATTTTAATTCTGCTACGTTTGTTGGAGCCATTTCTTTGCTCAATATCTATTGAGGTGCTCCATTCTCATTATGTTTATTGGTGATGGGCCATAAAGGGCTCAGTGTTTTTGATGAGCCATAACGATGCTCAGTTTTAATTTGTATTGCTACTGAGCAATTTATTTGCTCAACTTATGTTGAGGTGCTCAGTGTTATCTATGCTTAACTCTATTTTGTTAGAAGTGTTAATATTAAATTTTCATGCTCCGTGTTTGAGGAGTCGTAGATGTGCTCAGTTATATTTATGTTTACATTTTGTGAACCACTTTGGTGCTCTACTTTGCTAGAGGTGTTCTATTTGTATTGAGATTCACAGTTCTATTTATTATTTCGGCTGATGAGTCTAGGGCTCAATTCAGTTGGTTCTTATGTATGCTGAACCACTTCGGTGCTTATGTTTTATAGAGGTGTTCAGATTTCATTTATGATTGATGCTACCGAACCTTTATTGCTCAAATTTTCATTGAGGCTTTCAGTTCCATTTTCATCTAATGTTGATTTTGTCATGTGGTTTATCATAACCACTTTTATTCTTGTTAGCTCATGTTGTTGGTACAATGTTGGTACCCTCGCACTTACCTCTTCTCTCCACCATTCTGAAGAGGGTGTTTATTTTGTGCGTTTTTATGTTGTTATTTTATTCTACTCTTCTGCTCTCTGTTTTATCTTCTTTCACTTTTCGTTTAAAGGGGGAAGGTGTGTTGTATCCTGATTCTACCTGCTCTTCTCTCTTTCTTGTCCTTTCTTAGTATCTTGTACTCTGCTGCTCAGCCTGTCTCTATGATGTCATCCTTAGTTCTATCTGTGTATCTTTAAGTGTACTGTCATTTACCTTAGAGGCTGAGCACTACGGCAGCTGCTCCCGGTGGGGCATTTACCTTAACCTTTACTGGAACCTGGATTACTACCTTATCTAAATGCTACACTTGAGTATTTGATTAACAAGAATAAACATACACCCTGACACAGCAAATAATGAATGAAGTAGCATTTATAGAGCGCATGAAGCCACCTTCCCCATGGACAAGCAGATCTTTTATTAACCACACCCCTGGTTTACACTGTACAAAGGTAGGCACATTATATAACATTTTCTAGAGCTCTGTGCTGTGGATTACTTCACATTGTTGTGAAAGCTGGCATTAGGTCAGTTTGCAGTTGAGTAGGGAGAGAGTGGGTAGTTAGAATCCAGTGTGTGAAGTGTTCTTTAGCTGCGGTGCACAGTTCACCTGTAGGCGATTAATTATGTTTTGGTGTTTTTTTCTGAATCTGATGTAGTTTGTCTCCAGGAAGGATCACAGACTGTGGCCCTGCCATATAAACAAATACCCCAATCTCCTCCCCAAGCCAGGATAGACAAACATAGCCTCACAAACCGCATCAAATACACAGGCAACCAAAACATTCCGTCTGGAGCATAGGAAGCATGATCACACATTCAAAGTAATCAGTTTGTTACAGATTACCTCCAGCTTCGGCCCATCATTCTAACCCCAAATAGTATTTCCCTAATGTAGTTAGCCCTGTGGTGGCTGACGGCATCTGGGTGTTGCATCCCAAACAAACAAGCCAGCCCAGCAGACATAAGGGGAGTTTGGTGGGGGTAGGGCCTTCCCACAAGAAGATTTTGATAAAGAAGTGGGCATAAGGTGCATAATAAAGAACATTTGATTAAGCAAGGTTTATAAAAGCACTTTGAACGTGTAGACTTGACAACGCTCTATAGCTTACTGAATTTCAACTGCTCAACAATTACTGTGGCGTGCAAACTGTGCAATGTGACAAGCATGGCTATATATATGCGCTATATATATAGCGCATGGTGGGAGCCTCCGATCTCTTTATAAGAACGTGTTGGCCATTTTCTTCTCCCAGCCTAGTAATGACATCAGTAAAGGCATTTAATATAATATGGACATAGCTGCTTCGTTCTATACCCGGAAAACCTCAAATTGGCTTTGAGATAACAATTATTATTACTTCAAAGATTTTTTTTATTGAATAATTTGCAAATTAAATCTACTAAGTAATTACAAGCTACTGAGATTTTCAGGACTGGACATACCTCCAAGACAAACCTTAAAGGGTGCCCTGCAAGGCACTTAAAGTGATATATGCAAGAGGTGAAGAAGCCTGATCACATTAACACCCACCCCTCCAATTTGCTAGAACTCCATTAGCTCACCTCAGTGCACTACATCAAAACCAGGTACATTATTACGAACATTAATGATTTAGTGGGCCAGCAAAGCCACATGACCCGAGGCACTCCTCTGCTAGCTCTCACATTCCTACAGCCAGGACAGCATCATTGCAGATGAAGGGTACAAAAGAAAAAAAAATAAGGGCCCAGACATTTTCCAACTATGCGCCCAGGCACAAAATCCATGTATCAAATAACATCTCATCCAATACTACCTGCTGCAGTGTAGGGAAGATTTGAAGACACACTGCTTAAAATAACACCACATCACAATAAAGCAACAAAACACTAACCAGTTACCAGTCCCGTCTGTAGTTGACTGTATAGTTTGCTTTCTTTGACCCTGACCAAAACTTTCCTGCATTTGTGGGCAGATTCCAGCTACACAAGTACATACACATATTAATCTTCTAATTAGCACATTCCTCTCTGGAGTGATACATCTTAATGAATCTTACTTTGCATTATATTCACGAGTTGGGAGCAACACATGTTATAAATATGAGTGCCATTACATCCAACAACAAACTAGCAGAACAAAGTAATAAAAAATGAAACAGGTTTTTTGGACCAGATAGCAATTGCATAGACAGCAGTATCAACCTACACAATATAATGAGATAGGTGCTGCTAAAACAAATATATGGAATATGTAATGTCTCACATGTTCAGTACTGAGTTTCAGAGCATCCATTTTGCAAAAGAGACAGATTGCAGCCTGGCATACATCAATGACTTCACAGACTCCAATATCTGTACAACAGAGCAGGTCACAAACTGCCAGCATTATAGAAATGTTAAGATTAACACTTTTTGTTCACTTCTTGTAGATGAAATCAGCACGTCGGTCTTTAATAGCTGCAAACTTCTCAATTACTTGAATATTAAAATCTGGAATTCGCTTAACAAGGTCTCTCTCTATAGATAGCATTGCAAAAGCATTTAGTCTTTCTTCTATTATGGTGCTCCTCAAGAATGTCTGGATTCTTTTCAAAGCTGGAAAACATCGTTCTGACTCAGTTGTTGTCATGGGAGTAGTTAGGAGTATTTTTAGTAAAGTCATCGTCTCTGGAAGGGAGTTTTCCATATTGAGTTTTTGAATTAAAGCCAGCAAAGAAACAATACCATTAGACTGCCGATAGACATGCATTCCATATAGTACAGTTAACTCTGTTCTTAGATCCGCTTTGTTGAGCATAGGATAAGTTTCCACAGCGTCACACAGTGCTTGCTCAGGGAAAGAAATATCATAAAGTGCAAACAGGCCACTATGTAGTAATGTGGCACTGATCAAGTGCTTTGTAAAAAAAAAACGTTCCGTTGCATGCTTAACAATAATGTCACATATTTGCTTTGCATTTCCAACCAGTCTGCTGATGTTTTTTCTATGATTTGAAAAAATAGAATCTTTTGGCAGTCTGGTGTCTAAACTGTCAATTCCTTCTCTAACTTTGATCATTTCGGTGACAAACTGATTTGTAGCCCTTTGTATAAATACAGCCTCTATATTATGTTTTAGTAGCTGGTTATGGAATTTGTAAAGAAGAGACATTATTTCATGAAACAAAAACAGAAAGAACTGGGACTCCCTGTCTTGTAGTGTTCTACCAAAGCCACGGGCCTCACTTCGACTTTGGTATTCAAAGTCGCCACTGGCTTCAATGGTATTGAAACATTTCTCAAGATCAACCCTATATTCATATATTAGGTTGACTGTGAGCATGTGAAAGTTCAAGCAAGGTGCAGATCCGTTTGGAACCCTACTCTCCACAATGTCCTGAAGTATTTTGGTTCTTTTGGATGAACCTGAGAAGAAAGCTGCAATGCTGGCTACATCCATAAAGAAAATGTATGCCTCACAGAACTTGCCTACTACTTGTTGTACAATTAGATGTAGTTGGTGGGCGTAACAGTGTACACAATGAGCATTAGGGTAGACAGCTTGAATTTTTTTCTGTATTCCATCAAAAATTCCACTTGTAACGGAAGCACCATCGTAGCTTTGTGCAATTAGTTTTTGCTTTTCAGAGTGCTCTGGAAAAATCAAGTCCAGTTGAGTGAGCATAGATGTAGCAACAGTTTCTGCAATAGAGTCTCCTAAATGTATAAAACTGTAGAATCTCTCTACTACTTTGTCATTTTCAATATACCGAAAGATTAATGCGACCCGTGTTTTATTGGCTACATCAGTGGTGTCATCAACCTGAATAGCCACAAAGTCTGTGGTTTTTAACTGCTGGACAATGTAGCTTCTTATAATCTGTAGCATACATTCAAGAAGTTCGTTTTGTATGGTTTTAGCGGTGCCTTTTAACACTGCAACATTTGCTAAACATTCTTCCATTTCATGGTCTAAGCTTGCACTTAAATCTATCATACCAGGATTTGAGGAGCTTTCAGATTCATCATGCCCTCGAAACACAAGTTCGAAAGCACCACAGAAACAAATACAATCAATTAATGTTGACAATATGCGTCTATTTTTATCAACTGCTTCATTGTGTTTCAATATTGCTCTTCGGTATGTGTCGCTTACGTGGGCTTCAATGGTTGCATCGCCCAACATTCCCAGTCTGGTCAGGTTTTCTATATGACGTTTCAAGTGTGCATGCTTCCTTATAATAATTGCCAAATGCTTTAAGTCTGTCACTCCTTTTC
Source organism: Lissotriton vulgaris (assembly GCF_964263255.1). NCBI lineage: Eukaryota > Metazoa > Chordata > Amphibia > Caudata > Salamandridae > Lissotriton > Lissotriton vulgaris. Next base: position 1,850,473,447 of record NC_141687.1, on the reverse strand, counting down.
TTGCCCAATTAAAGTCACCACCAAACAGCAAGCAGGGAAAGCAGAACAAAGCATTTTTTGAAGTACTTCCTGTAAGCCAATCAACTTTTGTGTACCAGGTTTTTGAGAATGTACGTTTGCATATCTTCCCTCTGTCTATGGCAGATTGTTCTAGTTGTATGTCTGGCCGGTCAGGTCCTAATCGTTTTATAATTAGTTTGTTTTCATGACTCAGTGCATGGAATGACTTTGCAAGTAGCTGCTCTACTGTATTCATCGTCTCTTGCCAATAATAAAGGTACCTGTAAAATAAAAATATAATGTGTAAGATCATGAAAACTCAACTCACATTTCTCTCTAAATGCATATACTGAGTACTTTAGCATTATACCTGGACAATGTCCCTTTTTCAATGCATGACTTATTAACATAGCCTAATCCCTGCCTATTCCGGTAGTTGAAGGCTCTGAACAGATTTATAGGCCTATACAGGCAGGGGCCTATAACGAGGGAGAAGGCCTTTAACAACCAGTATAGCCAAGGCAGAAGGCCCTAAAGACTATCATCACATTCCATCAGCAAAGGGTAGAATGTTATTAAAAAGGAAGAAACAAAGATAAACCTTGGAATGTTGGAGCAGAATGCTTAAATCAGCCACTTCATTGTCCTCAACTGAGCTCTTAACACTCCAGACTTCGAAAATTATCATATATCTCCACAAATTATACTATCACGCCCACTATGTAGACCACGTACATAGACTTTAACTATGTAAAAAAATTGAATAGAATCAGTTTTCTTACTTTAAAACTTTGAGTTCGTAGCTTGGAGTTCAGCTACAACAAGCACACAGACAGCAGAGCTATCCCTAATCTTCATAGAGCCTATACAGGCTCAGAATACTTACTTGTAACAGGTAGAGCCAAAGACAGGAGTATAACTCCCACAGACTACAAAGATACCACTTGCTAAGACTGTAAACAGAAATGCCATGGCTCAGGCGCTACCAGACCACGCAGACTCAGGTCTGAAACCTTACAAGTATCACACGTCATCACCAGGTGCTACAGACTATACAGGCTAAGGACAGATACCAACCACTTCCACACAGGTATCACACGTCATTACTCAGGCGATACAGACCATAGATGCCCAGGACTCAGACCATACAGTCATTGCACAGGTCAAATAGGCCAAAGCTATAGACAGAAGAGGTACGATTCATGTGGCATGGTCCAGCGGCGTAACAAAAACTGTGTGACCCCCCCCCGCCAAAGTACATAGAGGGAGGGCCCGCGCTCCACATCCAGTTAGGAGCTCTTAGCCTATTAGGCCTGATGCCTGCCACCGGTACTCAGTGCCAGGGGGCCCCTGGAGCTCGACACCCCCCTTTCCCTGCGAGGGTTATTGTTACGCCCCTGGCACAGTCCTCACTAATTCTTTTTAAGTCGTTTTCCTTGGAAAGATATGTTTTGGAAGACGTGCAGCCCCAATGTTGATTTTTACCATTATCTCAATTTGCTCACTGAGTTTTCACATTCGTGCTTCAAAGGCTGATAATAACTGTGTCGGAGCAAAATATATATATACTAGCAGCCCGCCCCAGCGTTGCCTGGGGCAGAAAGGGGCTGGGGGCAGTACACCCGCTCCCGCCCTCCTCCCGTCCAGACTCCTTTCCGCCCCCACTCCCTCCCGCCTGTTCCTCTGTGCACAACCGCTCCTGCCTCCCGCCCCCTCCCGCCTCGATTTCAATGAGCATTTACTTTACCTGAGCTGCCGCTCCTTACTGCGATCTTCACTTCACCGCCGCTCCTCTTCGCCATGACGCGCCCGCGCTCACTTCACTGCAGCTCCATGTCTCTCCTTCTCGTCATCACGCACGTCGCGGCCAGCGCTACGTCACGGCCAGAGCAGCATCGCGGCCGGCGCTACTTCCAGGGCACTACTTTTTTTTTAAAGTTATATTTTTAAATGTACTTTTTTTTTTTTATAGCCTATGTCCATCTGTACACCCTGACAATTTCTACAATGTATCGGGTGTGTGGATTGGCGCTGTGGTTCCAGAGTTTACCTGGCTCAAAGGTGCGTGTTCTCTCTTTATAATAGTAGTATAGATATAGATATATATCAAACACGTTCTCTTGATGTGCGGTCTGTTCATCAAGAGGACTGTCTGGAACTAAACGCCTGTTAGTCCTTGGTCTTGGCGCGCGCACGCCGATACGTCAGAGTGGAATCTGCAGGTTCATTCAGAGCACACAAGCTCTGCCGGTGCACCTCAATCCCTGACTGTAGCCCATTCATTTACTCCAATAACACAACATGCGCGCAGCTCTGCCAGCGCAGCTCTATCAAGGTTATTGCTCTCTCATTAGTGAACTGTGCAAGCAGCTCTGCCGGTGCATCTCAATCATTATCCGCAAGTGCCGACACCTCTTTCATCGCTAGATCACCCAAACAGCTGCGTCAGTGCACATCATCCCACGTCTGGGGCGCACCCCATTCTTTTATTGCTAGATCGGCCGAAGGACTAAATCAGTTCACCTCTTCCAGCGTCTGGAGCGTACTGCGTTCTTTCATTGCTGAGCACGCATACAGCTCTGCCAGTGCATCTCAATCTTAGTATGCAGGGCACCTGTTCATCCATTACTGGGTCATGGAACAGCCCTGCTAATGTATCTCATTCAAGGTCCACGACGCACCCTGCTCTTTCTTTGCTTGAATATGCAAATGATGGTGACAGTGCATCTCAGTCCTCATTTGCATGCCAGAGGTCCCACATGCAATAGCTCTCCCAGGTTGCCTCACTCGGAGCTCTGTAACCCTGCACCTCAAACCGGTCTCTTACCATCTCCTTATAACAGCACCGGGATGCACGCACAGCTCTGCCAATGCACATCAATAGGACAGTGGCGCAGCAAGGGTGCATGGCATGGGCCCTAATGCAATCATAAAATATACCCCCTCCCCGGCTTGCAGCGGAAAGTTAAAGAAGGCCATAACTGGAGGGCAGAGGAGCTCTCACAACCCGAGCCATAGAGCCACGACCTCCAGATACAAGCGCTGTAATTGTACACTGCAGCCTCGCTTGCCGGTTTGGACAAAGAGGACCTCAACCCTATTTCGCAGCGATCCCTCGCTATTACATTACTAGCACACACTCAGAGGACCGATGGTGCACCCCAGTCCTGACCTGTAGAAATAAACAATAGGCACTTTTACCTTTTTTCCTCAGTAATGTACTGAAACACCCCTGCTATTTAAGAAACAAGACCTTCACAACTCTGCAATCATGTTCAGTCCCTTGCCCTGCTCTTTTATCATAGGGCCGCGCACAGCGCTCTGCCAATACACCTCAAACCTCTAAAACTCTGTTCCACTACCGAGACACACATATAGCTCTTAGTGGTACCTCAGTCGGGCGCTCTGTCCCTCCTCGCTTCCTAACACATTTCTGCCTCTCTGCTGCTCTGACTGCCCCTCCCTTCACTAAGTGCTTCTCCTGTACAATGACACCCTTAGCTGATTGCATTATTTACCAGTCACATTGTTGGCTGTCGCTGGATTCGCAGCTTGTGCGGCTCATTCCTGGAGCAGACAAAGGCGCCTGCTCTCCACCGCCCCTGTGAATGCAAAGCGCGGGAGCTGCAGAGTGTTGGAACCGAATAGTTGTATTTTTTCCTTGAGAAGAAAAGACCGCCGAGAGTTTGTAAACAGTGAAGCACTTTGTTTGACTATCTCAGCCTGGAGAGCATATCCAGCGTAACAAGCGCTCGCCACGACGCTGAGTTTTCTCTATTTCTGCCGTCCCACTTGGACGGGCTCGGCCGGACTTCATGCTGGCCTAAAAAAGGTTTATTATCTTCTTTATGGGGCCATCTGTTTTGATCAAAACACACATGCCCATGAGGCACAGGGTTAAGACTGATTTGCATATGGCCAAGTCTGAACTGGGGTAGCTTGGTGAGCAAAATAACGTTGGATTAAACCAAGATCTGTGACTGGGGGTGAATGTTTTGCCATTGTACATCATTCCGTCCATCATCTTGTGTGTTTTGCTGTTCCCCCTATGTGGGAAGGATATGCCCAGACGTGGGTCCCGTGCTCATTAAGCCACTGGAGTCAAGCTATCCTGGCTGAAGACAGCTGATAGCCAGAAACCAGTCCTAGGATGCTTGATTCCGGTCCAGGGAAGACATGGCTTGGCAGTTCTGATCTGAACTGTTCCTATGAGGCACAGGGACAAAACTGATTTGCATATGGCCAAGTCTGAACTGGGGTGGCTTGGTGAGCAAAATACCGATGGATTAAACCCAGATCTGTGACTGGGCGTGAATGTTTTGCCATTGTGCATCATTCCGTCCATCATCTTGTGTGTTTTGCCATCTGTTTTGACCCATAAAGAAAATAACAACCTTTTTACGCCAGCAGGAAGTCAGGGGAGCCAGACAAGTGGGACGGAAGAAAGAGAGTAAAAACGTACGTCACCACAAGCTCTTTACCAATGGCCAGCCACCTTTTAGCATAAACGGTGACGCTGGCCAATGGGAAAGAGGGGCGGGGCTTAAAGCTTGCTAGTCAAAGCTACCCAATATCACTAAATCTCGCCAGAGAGACTGCGCAGTCTTACGCTAGGCTTTGACCTAAAAATGAGTGTCCCTGGTTCGACGAGGAATGTTGTGTAGCCAAGGCACTTGTCAGGCAAAGCGAGAGAAGACTGAGGGCAAGATATAATGTGGAAGTATCATTGACCCTCCAGAAGCTAAGGATAAAATATAAATCATTAACTAGGAACAAAAAAGAACCTAGAAAGATATTTGCTGGGCAAACATGTTGGCTGTAATTGAATCCAAAGATGTGAAAGGGTTTTGGAAGTTGGCCCAAGATAGCGCTGGTAGGAAAATAGAATCCCTAAATTGTACGGTCTCTGAAGTCGATTGGGTGGGCTCCTTGGGAGAAATATATGGGAAATGGCCAATACAAGAGAAGCCAAGCACAATAGTATGGTTACGAGTGAGGGATGATATAAAAGAATACTTTACCTCCAGCCACATTATGAAAATTATAACAAGTTTGAACCTTACTCGTGCTGCAGGCCCAGATAATCTGCCAGCAGTGATAACAAGCATTTACAATGCAATAGGTCTCGCAGTTGTGAGAGTTTGAGATATTTGCATTGTAAATGGCAATGCCTTTTATTTACGTGTTGCTTTTTAAAACATAAATGAAAGGCATTGTCATTTACAATGCCAATAGCTTAAACTCTCGCAAATGCGAGACCTATTGCATTGCAAATGCTTGTTGTAATATCCACCGAGTTCCTAGTAAATGCGTGAAAGTGGTTAATGAAGGCTGCATTGGACGCTAGTAGAGATCAGAAGGGCCTTCTGTATATTATTTTGGGTGATCTGTAGAGGAATCTGGGCAGACAGTGACAATATGCGAGAAAGGCGTGGGTTTCTCTTTTACTAGCGATGTAGAGTATATTCGAGGTGGTCTCTGTAAAGTAGATTGGTGATAAATTAATGCACTGGCTGGTCTCCATTGATTAGCAGGTGGTGTCTTTGGGGGTAGCTGTGTTGGGTGCTAAATGGTTTCAAAACACTGTTGTGGGCTGTTTAGGTAGATCTCTACAAGATATCTGGGTTGGGTGTAAAGGTGGTGTAGAGGGTGCATGGGTTGCTGTGTGGGAAGGGGGGGCTGTTGGGACTCACTGGCCTAAGAGAAAACGATGTGATGGTTTGTAAGAACCCTTACCTCCTCCATGTTCACAGCTGCTGTGCCTAATGCTTCCACACTGTGCATGTCCACTGTGGAGCGGTCCAAACCGCCGACAGCAGCTATTGGATGCCTCAAACACAAAACACTTTATCGAGTCCAGAGAGAGATGCACTCCCATTGGACCCTGAGACTACGTAGGATATGCGCGTGAACGATGTCGGATCTCCCCAAGCAATCACACAACGGAGTCTATAAAAAAGTGTTCCCCATTTGATGGCATCCTCAACTCAAGATGGCCGTTTCGTGACCCGAAAATCAGCAGACATTGCTCAACGTCAGCTATGCCACATCGCTTGAGCAGCGATAAGTTGTTGCCGGCAGAGCTAGATAATATGTTAGGCAGATAGTGAACTGCATAGGCCAGACGGAGAAAAACTTCAGAAGCGTGTTATCATGTAAGCCTGTACCAGCACTTACAGACAACGCCATGATGAGAACACTTGCACTGCTCACGTGCACCAATGAGCACTGTTCTGAACTATGTGCCGCTCAGACTGAATTCAACAAGAAGCTACGATCAACAAGGCTGTCGTGGGGTGAGACTTCGGCGGGAAGGCCGCGCCCGAAGAGTGCGTGGCCAAGAGGAGCAGTGATGACGCGGGGCTCCCATGCCTGAGGGAGAGCCCCGCGGAGGAGACAACACCAGCGCAGAGACAAAAGAGCCCGGTGGGGGTGTGTGTGTGTGGGGGGGGGGGGGGGGGTGTGATTAGATGATGTTTGTAAGCAAAAGACACTAAGGCACGGTGGTATCGGAGGCTGGAGGCTGTTTGCGGGCAAAAGACACACAGGAGCAAAATAGTTATGATATACGATCTACAAATGTTACCGGGTGGGCTTTATTTTTTTGGCCGAAACTAATCTAGTAAACACGGCGGTAATAACGGGTGAAGAATGGTGTAATGGCGGAAGCAACCGCATAGGTTCTTTATTTTTTTTTGCACATCAAGAGGTTGCTTTGGTGACCTGGACGTGGCACTGAGAATAGACTGGCGGTACAATGTATATAGTGCACGACAATGTCTCACAAGTCAGTGGCTTTAACTTTCGATCTTTACTTAATTGGTACCTCTGTCGGGTAGGCCAGGTAAGAGAGCGATGGCGTGAGTTAAATATTTGAAGGTCACCCTCCCGCCCACATATAGCGTACGAGCAGCAGCAGAATAAGCACAAACCCAAAAATGAATGTCAAATGAAGCTTCTACCACATGGCGCCAGTGAGACGCACACTCACAAAACAGAAAGTAATTATCTCGGCATGCCGCCATGGGAGCGTATCTGCGCAAGTGCGTCTCTTTAGAAGCGCGTCCACAGATACCAATCGGCGCGTGCCCCAGTCTGTACCACTTGGCAGGCAAGACGACAACAATAGATCTCGCTGGCGACACCGCTTTCGCGCTGCATCACCAGCTAGACCTAATAAAAACAAGACCTAAGTGGTGGGCAGAGTTTTTCGCAAAGATGTTTATGGGGATCCTAGAGTCAGGGATTGTACCAGAAAACTGGAGAGGAGCCATTATAAGACCAATCAGTTAGAAGGGTGATTTATAAGCGCCAAAGAACTACAGGTTAATAAATCTCCTGGATATAGGGGAAAAAGTCTTTGCGAAAGTAATATTGGAATTGCTCAGGGATTGGGCTGAAGAAAATCAGATTGTACCCCCTGAACAGGGGGGGGTGGGGTGTTTTAAAGCGGATCATTCTATGGTCGGCCACTGCTTTGCTCTCTGGTCCATTGCGCCGAAGTCGATTGAGCAGAGGGGTAGTATGTTCTGTTGCTTCGTGGACTTCCGCGCAGTTGTGGACTCAGTGGACCGGGAGCTGCTGTGGGAGACTTTAACCGGATATGGTATCCTTCCTTAAGGATTTGCTAGGACTGATACAATCTCTCCATACAAACAACTGGGCCCAGGTAATTTTAGATACAGAGGGAAGCCTATTTGGAAACATTGAGATTGGAAATGGGCTGCGGCAGGGGTGCGTATTGGCCCCTATGCTGTTCACCCTGTTCTTAGCAGGTTTGCCGTCAATTTTAGGTAGTGTAAAAGGGGCAAGCCCCAAACAAGATGGAAAGCATATCCATGTCTATTATATGTGGACGACCTAGTAATTATGGATCTAACTGAAATTGGACTGCAAAGGAAGTTAAGTAGGTTCAATGACCTCTGTCGCTTGAAAAAAACTTGTTGTCAACATGAGCAAGACAAAGATCCTAGGTTTTGGCCGAAAGAAAATTGGGTTCACTTGGTTTCTGGGTGCTGAGAAGCTGGAAAAGTGTGCAGAATATAGACACCTGGGAATGTGGTTTGAAAGAAGATTAAAATGGCATACCCACCTAGATGCACTAAAGCAGAGATCATCAGCATCGGAAAAAATGTAATACAGCTTATTGCGCGATGTCCGATAGATCTGATTTAAAAGCTTACTCAGCTATGTGGTACCCCCTCAGTTTTTGTATGGTGCATAATTACTTTACCTGAGTGGCAAATATGGTTGGGATGCTGAGGCGGGCAAATGAGAAATGTATTCTCATTGCCTAAGCCTGCAATGGTTCAGGCAGTGAGACTTGAATTGGGAATTACCTCATGGGACATTTTAGCTTGTACGTCCCTACTTCGTTTTGGCACCGTTTAGGAACAGGAGAGGATTTTAAAATATCACAATGGTGAAAAAACTACATTGAGAAGCGCAATTTTTTTTGGGCAAAAGAAATTAGAGCTACTATTACAAAGGCATGTTGTCTGATGAAGGTTACATTGTGCCCCAAAACTTAACTGATTAAAATGGACAAAAGGGAACTTAGAGTGCAAGGGAAAGAAATCTTACAGGCACAGGATCAAGACTATAAAATATCAGTATATTTTAAGGCTACCGCGTGGAAAAACAAACAATGCTTCCTTATGTCGATAGGTTACGCGACAGGCATTTACGAAGAGAATTATTAAGGTTAAGAATTGGGATGAACCCCTGCTATGCAAACAATGGGGTGAAATGATCTATGATCGATAATAAGGGAAAATGCACCTGCACTTTGGGCACTTCATGTGGCATTTTACATATATTAATGGACTGTCAGAAGCTTCTAGATATTTGAATACAGTTTTTACGGGCAATTTTTAAGAAGTATGATATTAAAGATAGGGGCCAGGCAGTAATCCTTGTAACAGAATTGAGCCATTAAGACATAGCCGTTGCCATTGGGAAATGTATGCAAAGGGTTAAAGTATTTTTAACCCCTTCGATGCTCAGGAAGAGCTCAGCTCGTCATGAGGCACGGTTGAGCTGTGCTGATGACGAGCTGAGCTAGTCATGAACAATGGGATTACACATGCATCAGCACAGGAGGGGAAAACCATTAGCAGCGATGGTGTTAAATGGTTTTAGAAATTAAATGTAATACAATCTGATGCATACGGTTATGGGCTAAGCTGAAAGGGAAGATGTGTATAATGTGATCGTTTTGGTGTTTTTATAATGATGAGATTCAAGATGTATTTTTTAATGTATTTGTGAAAATGTTTGAGGACCTTCGGTCCAAATAAACTTAAACTTAACCACATCAATGCTGAGGTAATTCTACATGGATGCTGAAATTTTTCAAATCCCATTGTTCATGACGAGCTCAGCTCGTCATGAGCACACGACCAGTGTACTGCATGACGAGCTGAGCTCGTCATGAGCATGGAAGGGGTTAAAAAGTAAAGAATTGAAAAACAAGTTTGAGGCTGACTAGACTGGAGAATGAGGCGTGAGCCAGTATTTGATGATGTGCTGGAATGAGCAGAGTCCCTAGTTGTGGAACGTGCTCTGACAAGGCACAAAGAGTTGCCCTCGAAGTATGGTGTTGTCCAATACCATCAAAATGTACGGCTGTACTGGCAGACTGACTAGGGAAACGTTCTTTTAGGCAAAGCCTCAACAGCGCTTGCACTGTCTTTGAGACAATTTGTATATGCTTTGCTGGCTTACAGCCCACCCATTGCTTTTCATTTGTTTCTTTCAGTGTCCTTGAAATATCATTGCTTCCAAGTGGCTTATCTTTCCTGTTTGATCCTCCTTTTCAAATCGCTTAAATTTTCTTTCTCGGACTTCAAGATGAGATGATTTCACCCGTCTCCCAAATCCCTACTACTTTGCTGCTTGTTTTTTATTTTTTTGGAGGCTCCAAAAGATTCTCTGTTATCTTTCCTGTGCCGCTTGAGCCTAATAGTAGGAGCAGAGGCTTGTTCTTAGTTTTGTACTCATCTTTAGGAGTGCTCGTGTTTTAACAAACTCCTCTGTAAAACTTATCTTGTCACATTTGATGATTTAGGACTAGAAAAACAAATGGTTGTAAAAAAAAATTGTCTGCACACATGGTACCGAACAAGGAGAAAAAAGGAACATCTTTACTTTGAACACTCCGAAGTAAATGGATTGTGTGAATCAGTACACTGAAAAGATATATTGGTTTTCCTTTCCTGCTGCCTGTCTATGGGAAGCTAGGGTGGGGCTTTACAATAGGCTGCCTGCATTTCAGCTGTGCATTTCTTGCCTTTGGGGGCTCAAATCTGCAACCCCCCCCCTGCATTCTGCGAGACCATTCTTCCCAGAGCAGCCACTTCCCACAGCACAGCGTAATTCCTGTCTGGGGTTGCCTGTGCTTGAAATGAATGTAATTTTTTCTTCCTTTAGCTCACCGGCTCTTAAATCAACTTTCACTAATGGCTGTAGGTGTGCCTTGTTTACTTCCTCTGTACTGCTGGCCTTCCTGCAAAGTACTGAGGATTTATTGTCATGTATTGGCTAGTGTAGTGTAACAGTAAGGGCGTCTTTACCAGGGGTGAGGAATTCCTATAACCTGACACCCAGGACATATTGTTTGGGGTCAAGGGCAACATGTTTTCATGTGAATTTTATACTTGGGACCACTTTATGATTTGGGTAAGGGCATTGTCTGCAGAAAGGGTAATTTTGTGTTTGAATGTTAATGCCGTTTGAACTTGTATTTATGGTTCATTAATGCAATGCCTTTTATTAGGGCGAGTATTCTAAGGAAATGTATGGTCAGAGTGCACTACTGAGAGCGGTTTCAATATTAACATGTGTACACACATTATCAAAGTATAGCAGTATGAGGCAATGTATAATGCTATCAGAATGCTCTCTTATAATATACAAATATTTGCAGAAGTTTGAAAGCAAGTTTGATGATTCATTGCTTTCAAAACAAAATGTTTACCAAAAAATGCAACCAGGAAAAAAACATTTTAGGTACCATTTCTTTGCAGCATCATTTATAAAATGTGTTTTATGCATACTAGTATTTCACAAAAATATTCCTAATGGAAAATCGGTGTAACCAGTTTCAACAAGATTATGGGAAACAAAAATAAACAACCATTGACAAAGTCAGTAGGTCTGAAATTGTTAGTCAGCCTTTTTGTTGTATCCTGCTTCTCCCTGCTCTTCTCTTTCTTGTCCTTTCTTTTTCTCTTGTACTCTGCTGCTCAGCCTGTCTCTATGATGTCATCCTTAGTTCTATCTGTGTATCTTTAAGTATACTGTCAAGTGACCTTGGAGGCTGAGCAGCAGGGCAGCTGCTCCCGGTGGGGCATTTACCTTAACCTTTACTGGAACCTGGATTACTACCTTATCTAAATACTGTACTTGATTATTTGATTACCAAGAATAAACATACATACATCCTGACACAGCAAATAAGAAGTCATCTTTCAATTATTTGATGTTACACTGGTGACGATTTAAGGAAAGAAACCACGCGTGATCAAAAAGATCCTGCAACAGAAGAATCTAACTGAACCTCATGCCCAACCTCTTGATTGCCCCACCGGTGTCTAAACAACAGACAGGCAGAAGTAAGTTGGGTTTGGACATGTTAAAGTACTTCTATACAGATGTTCGAGTTGTCACCTGCTGTTTGAAATCTGCTTTTACAGAATATAATATTCAGTTACATGTGGAGACTCCCTGCCTTACAGTCATCTTACAAAAGGAAGTGATTCGATTTTAATAACTTGCAACTTGTACATGGATACTTTATGCTGCCTGCTACCAACTTTCATGTGACTGAAAAGGAGTAGATAGTATATTCAAAAACAAACTTTGCTGCCATGAGAGTTGTGAAATAATCTAGCGTTGGTCTGCTGTGAACAGTTATCAATTTTGGCTGTGCATCCGAGATGAGTCGGAGAGTCTGTGAACCCTGCTGAGATTACTTGGTGTACTTTAAAGGAAATTCCTGCCTCCCCGATGGTATCATCCTTCGCAAAACTTTGGGTAAAAGGTGACGTATGTGCAATTTATCATGGCCATTGGCGTGCCATGAGCCAGGGTCGGGTTTACAATCTTCTTGCAGTTGATGAATCTCTATATGGAAAAGTTTACCAGCGTTTTGTGGTTGGTCTTGGCTCAGTCTGCAGGTTGGTGCAAGTAGTCATTATGCCAACAAGGTTCATTGTGTGCGTTTTCCTTTGGCAGTTTCAGAGAAGGATCTGGTGGATATTTTCTTTTCTGCCTGGATCGGTTTGTGGATTTTTGCAGAGGTTGGGTGATGATTTCGTGGAGACAGCTTTGGGTTCGGGTGAGATGTCGCTCACCATATCTTCTTCAGTGTAGACTCGGTCGGATTTACAATCTTCTTGCAGTTGGTGACAGTCTCTATATGGAAGAGTTTACCAGCGTTTTCAGAAAGCTGCCTCCGAAAATCAAACAACGGTGACTACATTTATTATTTTAATTTGTTATGTTTAAAATATTGCTAATTGCATCCTGCATTTAAATTAATTAATTTACGAACTGTGCTATTGGTCTGATGATTTACAGTTACTTGTAATTTATTACCTGTTATGCGATACTTTATGCAAGCCATTTTATGCAGGTCTGTTCATAATTCTTCCATTAAAGCAAGCTCAGGATGGCTCAGGATGGCTCAGAGCTGGACATCCTAATCTTTTTGTGGGGAGCCATTTTTGTGCTCAATATATTTATTGAGGTGCTCTATCCCTTTTATTGTGCAGTTGTTTAGTTTACTTGTCCTGGACCTAGTTAGGGCTCTATTTCTTTAAGGTGTATAATGCTATTTATTATAACAAGTAACGAGCAATTGTGATGCTCAATTCTTTCTAGGTTTATTTGTACTGAAATTAACCATTTGATGCTCAAATTATTTCAATCAATCAATCAATCAATCAAGGCATTTGTATAGCGCGCTACTCACCCGGGAGGGTCTCAAGGCGCTAGGGGAGGGGTAGGTCACTGCTTGTAAAGCCAGGTCTTGAGCTGCTTCCTGAATGAGAGATGGTCTTGGGTTCGCAGAAGGTGGGTGGGGAGGGCGTTCCAAGTCTTGGCTGCCAGGTAGGAGAAGGATCTTCCTCCAGCGGTGGCTTAGCGGATGCGTGGTACGGTGGCGAGTGCGTGGCTGGTCGATCATAGCTGGCGGGTGGGCGTGTAGAAGGTCATGCGGTCGTTGAGGTACTTGGGACCCAGGTTGTGGAGAGCCTTGTGTGCGTGGGTGAGGAGTCTGAACGTGATTCTCTTGCTGACAGGGAGCCAGTGCAGGTCTCTCAGGTGTCCGGTGATGTGGCTGTGTCGGGGGATGTCAAGCATGAGTCGTGCGAAGGCGTTCTGGATGCGTTGGAGTCTTTTTTGGAGTTTGGCGGTGGTTCCGGCGTAGAGGGTGTTCCCGTAGTCTAGTCGGCTGGTGACGAGTGCCTGGGTGACGGTCTTCCTGGTTTCCGTGGGGATCCATCTGAAGATCTTGCGGAGCATGCACAGGGTGTTGAAGCACGAGGATGAGACGGCGTTGACTTGTCTGGTCATTGACAGGGAGGAGTCCAGGATGAAGCCCAGGTTTCATGCGTGGTCCGTTGGTTTGGGAGCGGTGCCCAGGGCCACTAGGAGTTGTCCCAGGTGGAGGGTGATCCCAGGATGAGGACTTCCGTCTTGTCTGAGTTCAGTTTAAGGTGGCTGTTTCTCATCCAGTCGGCGACGTCTTTCATCCCTTCGTGTAGGTTGGCTCTGGCGGTGGTGGGGTCGTTGGTGAGGGAGAGGATGAGCTGGGTGTCGTCGGCGTAGGAGATGATGTTGAGGTTGTGCTGGCGTGCGATGGCAGCGAGGGGGCTCATGTAGACGTTGAAGAGGGTTGGGCTGAGTGAAGATCCTTGTGGTACGCCGCAGATGACTTCGGTGGCCTCGGATCTTAACGGAGGGAGGCGGACTCTCTGGGTTCTTCCGGTGAGGAACGAGATGATCCACTCTAGCGCTTTCTCTCGGATTTCGACGTTGCTGAGGCGCTTCACTAGGGTGCGGTGGCAGACGGTGTCGAATGCTGCAGAGAGGTCCAGGAGGATGAGGGACGCTGTTTCCCCGTTGTCGATCAGGGTTCTGATGTCATCGGTGGCGGCGATGAGGGCGGTCTCGGTGCTGTGGTTGGCCCGAAACCCGGACTGCGAGGCGTTGAGGGATCCGTTTGTCTCGAGGAAGGCAGCAAGCTGTTTGTTGACGGTCTTCTCGATGACTTTGGCCGGAAAAGGAAGGAGTGAGATGGGTCGGTAGTTCTTGAGGTCGGTGGGGTCCGCCATAGGTTTCTTCAGGAGGGCGGTCAGCTCGGCGTGCTTCCAGCTCTCCGTGAAGGTGGCGGTGTGGAAGGAGGAGTTGATGGTGTCTCTGAGATGGGGTGCGATGGTGGAGTCTGCTTTGTTGAAAACGTGGTGTGGGCACGGGTCGGTTGGTGATCCGGAGTGGATGGAGTTCATCGTGCGGGTGGTGTCTTCGGTGCTGATCGGGGTCCAGTTGCAGAGGGTGGTGGTGGCGGGCTCTGGTTCAGTGGTAGGGTGCGTGGTCTGTGCGAAGCTGTTGTGTATGTCTACGATCTTGCGTTGGAAGAACGAGGCGAGTGAGTTGCAGAGGTCTTGCAAGGGAGTGATGTCATTTCCGGCGCTGGGGTTGGAGAACTCTTTGACGATGCTGAAGAGTTCCTTGCTGTCGTGGGTGTTGTTGTCCAGTTGTTCTTTGAGTGCCGTCTTCTTGGTGGCGCGGATCAGCTGATGGTGTTTGCGGATGGCGTGTTTAAGGGCGGTCCTGTTGTCTGTGGTGTGGTCGAGCCGCCAGGCTTTCTCGAGGGTGTGGCAGTTCTTCTTGGATTCCTTGAGTTCGTCGGTGAACCAAGGGGTTTTCTTGCTGCCGGGTCTGCTGAGGGGTTCTTTGGTGGTGCGAGGTCATCGGCGCAGGCGGTCAGCCACTTGTTGAGGTTGCTGGCTGCTTTGTTGGGGTCCGTTGTGCTGGTCGGAGTGTTCTGGCTGAGGGAGGCGGTGAGCTGCTCGGAGGTGATCTTGCTCCAGCTTCGGCGGGGTGGGTCGTAGTTCTTCTGAAGCTGAAGTGGACGCAGCTATGGTCGGTCCAGTGGAGTCCGGTGGCGTGGCTGAAGGAGATATACTTGCTGGATGAGAAGACGGGGACAAGCGTGTGGCCGGCGTAGTGGGTGGGGGTGTTCACCAGTTGCTGGTCCGAGGTTGGAGAGGTTGTCCAGCAGGACGATGGTGTTTCTGTCGTTGCTCTCCAGGTGAAAGTTGAGGTCCCCTCCTAACAAACTCCTGAGGCGGAAAGCCGGGAGCGCTGCTCATTTTAATTGATTTTTAAAAATTGTATTGCACTGCTGTGTTTGCTCACTCACCGGCATCTTGCCACAATCTTTGCCTGCTTTCAGAGGTCCCAGACAGCCGATTTGGGCGCTGCCTTGGGGAATCCTCCCTCGCTGCCGCCATCGACCGCGAGCGAGTAAGCTCCGCCCACTTTGCCGGCCACGCCCCCTTTCATCTGTTATAAGGGCGCGCTGACCAGTAGCGCGTCCTCCTAACAAACTCCCGAGGCGGAAAGCCGGGAGCGCTGCTCATTTTAATTGATTTTTAAATTGTATTGCACTGCTGTGTTTGCTCACTCACCGGCATCTTGCCACAATCTTTGCCTGTTTTCAGAGGTCCCAGACAGCCGATTTGGGCGCTGCCTTGGGGAATCCTCCCTCGCTGCCGCCATCGACCGCGAGCGAGTAAGCTCCGCCCACTTTGCCGGCCACGCCCCCTTTTATTCCCTCTCTCCCTCCGATTCCCTCATAAAAGGATGTGTATGGGCCAGAGGCGCGCCTAAGGCAAGCCCGTCTGCGCCCGTCCGCGACTGTCCGGGGCTAGGGGCACATCACTCTGCCCCACTTACCATCTATACCCCCGACCATCTACGCAGCCTCCAGGGACCATGGTCTCTACCAGCCTCCACCTGCTCTCGCATTTCGTCCCTTGGTCTGTCTCCTGCTGTTCCCCTTCACATCCCCCCTCCTCTAGTCGTCCCCCCCCACTCTCCTAGAGACAATGGTCTCCCTGCAACCTCCAAAACCCTTGCGGCATTCTATCTCAACACCCGGTCTGCAGTAGCCCATGCGGAAGAACTCTCGGTACTGCTAGACCTTCATGCCCCAGATCTTCTTTTTCTAACGGAAACCTGGTTCTGCGATGACTCCCTCCCTACCCTACTGGCCACTTTACCAGCTCCATACTACGCCCACCGGGCAGATCGCCTTACTGGCAGAGCCGGGGGCGGCGTGGCGGTCATCGCACATACCGACCTTCCCTTCCAAACCCTGTCCCTGCCAGATATCGCGACCACCGAGTATCTGGCTATCCGCACTACTTCCATTACACCCCCTCTTACCTGTTTTCTTACCTACCGCCCTCCTCAATCCCCTTTATTGTTTCTCCCTGACTTTCTGGAAGTTCTGGCCACAATCACCGTAAACAACTCCTCTATTCTACTTCTTGGCGACTTCAACTTTTGGCCCTCTGACCCAGCGGAATGCTCGTCTTCAAAAGAATTTTCTGAAACCCTTGAATCCCTCAACTTTGCATCTCATGTTCATTCTCCTACCCATATCAAAGGTCACACGTTAGACCAGATCTGGTCCCTGAACTGTTCTGTGGAGTCCCTCTCAATCTCGCCTTGCACATGGTCTGACCACCACCTGATCTCATTTGCCCTCCCCATTCACCCTCCGACCAAGCCCCCTCGCCCCAAAAACATCTGGGTTTGTGCTTGGGGACGAGTAGATCCGGAAGACCTATCTTCCCTCCCTTCCCTGCAAGGCCTATCCACCCTCTCCCAGGTCAAGGCCATTGAACAGTGGCTCTCCTCAGGCTGCGATTCTGTTGCCCCTCTAAAACGAATTACCTCTAAGCGAGAGAAGGATGCCAACCGGTGGTTCAACGAAGAGCTCAAGGCCACCAAACTAGCGGTGCGTCGCGCGGAGCGGGCTTGGAGGAGAAATTATTGCCCCTCTCTACGATTGAGTTTATCAACACCTTGACCCAATACAAAAAAAGACATCTTGGAGGCTAAAACCACCTACTTCTCCTCCAAAATCCTCGCAGCAGAAAACCAGTCGAAGGAAATCTTTGCGATCGTTCACAACTTGGCGTTTTCAGATAGAACAACTCTAAAGCCCGCCCCGTCCAAAGAACTCTGCCACTCCCTCAATAACTATTTCATTCAGAAAATAGCTACCATCAAAGCCAACATCCCCCCCACTCCCCCACTTTTGTTGACCCCCCCAGTGTCCCCCTCCTAAGGGAGAACTCTTGTACCCATCCTGAAAAAGCCGGGCGCGGACCCCTCAATCCCTGCCAACTTCCGCCCCATCTCCCTCCTGCCATTCCTGGCAAAGGTGCTCGAGCGCCATGTCACCTGCGCTCTGAGCTCTTTTGTGGAGAAGCATGGAGCTCTTGCCCCCAGTCAGGCCGGGTTCCGCCCCGCACACTCTACGGAGTCCGTAGTCATCTCGGTCCTGGACAACCTCAGGGAGGGTATGGATACCAACCAGCCCCAGGCCTTGGTGCTCCTCGATCTCTCAGCCGCTTTTGACACGGTGGATCATTCCATCTTGCTTTCCCGTGTCAAGGCGGCGGGGATCGGGGGCACCGCTCTGGTCTGGCTATCCTCCTTCCTGAGCGACCGCACCCAGGCTGTCCACCTGGGTGACTATACTGCGGACGTTCGGAAAGTTCAGTGCGGGGTCCCCCAAGGCTCTTCCCTCTCCCCTCTTTTGTTTAATCTTTATATCGCCCCTCTTATCTTTTCTCTGCAACAAATGGAGGTCGCCGTATTCAATTATGCGGATGACCTCCAGCTTGTTTTCAATCTGCCTTCTTCCCCTTCTTCTGTTCTAAATTTCCAATCTATCATGCTCCATATCCGGGACTGGATGAACCACAACCACTTGAAGCTCAACCCAGACAAGACCGAGCTGGTGTTAACGGGTGGTTCATCCAGCCCCTGGTCCTCTTTATTCTGGCCCCCCTCGCTTGGCCCTCCACCTACCCACTCTGCCTCAGTCAAAACACTAGGCATAAAACTTAATTCTCAACTCACCCTTCACTCCCAGGTTAGCTCTGTGGTTTCTTCTTCCTTCTTATCACTGCGCACCATACGCAGGGTGTCCCGTTTTTTTCCCTTTACTGCCCTCAAACTGATCATCTTCGCCATGGTGGTTTCCCGCCTGGATTACGGCAACGCCCTATATGCAGGTATTCCTGCATATAGCTTACGGCGTCTGCAACAGATCCAAAACCAGGCGGCCCGCCTGGTCTTTAAACTCCCGAAATTCCACCACTCCTCCCCCCTCTTGAAGTCTTTACATTGGCTCCCTGTTCGTGCCCGGGTCCAGTTTAAGCTCGCCTCCATCACCTTTCAGGCTCGACTGGGCTCGGCACCGGCGTTCATCTCATCTGAGATCACCCCTTACGTTCCCACCAGGGAACTACGCTCATCCACCTAGTCCCTTCTCACCATCCCACGTTACCGGAGAAAGAAATGGGGAGGCTCGAAATTTGCGACCCTTGCCCCGCTCCTCTGGAACTCTCTCCCCCCTGAACTCCGAACCCTCGCTCTGTACCCGCAATTTCGGAAACACCTCAAGGCTCATCTGTTCACGAAGTCCTTCAATTAACCCTCCTGCAGTTTGCCCTTGTTTTCTGGCCCCGGTCCTTTGTTAGTTGTAGCGCCAAGAAACCGCTGGTGTATGTGCGCTTTAAAAATAATGTTAAACTCGAAACTCCCCTAGGAGGATGTAGTCGGTGGAGGGAAGGGCGTGTGGGCTGATGAAGTCTGCGATGTCTTCTCTGAATGGAGTCCGTGGTCCCGGTGGTCTGTAGATGAGGGTGCCTCTGAGGGTGGTCTTGGGGTCAGTGTGTATCTGGAAGAGCAGGTGTTCGGCGGCGGTGAAGGTTTCGTCGGAGTTAGTCGAGATGCGGATGGTGTTCTTGTGTACGATGGCGACGCCTCCTCCCGTCTGTTGATGCGGTCCCTCCGGGTGATCTTTTAGCCGTCCAGGATGGCTATGGCGATGTTGGGCCCTGAGGAGGCGTTCATCCAGGTTTCTGTGAGGAAGGCGACGTCAGGTGCTGTCGCGTCGAACAGGTCCCAGAGTTCTGTCCACAGGCACGCCGTGGAGCGGGTGTTGAGCAGGATGCATTTCAGGTGGTTGCTGTTGGTGATGGACTCGGTGGGGGTGGTACAGGTCCGGTAGCAGGTGAATCGGCAGGCTCTGCAGGCGAAGGGTCCGTGGGTGCGCCTCGGCGTGGCGCAGTAGCAGGCAGGGTTCCGGTCGGCATTGAGTGTGTGGAGGGTTGCGGCATCGTAGGTCGGTCGTGTAGTCTTGTCTCGGCGGTGGGGGCCAGGGGTCCTGGCGCTGGGTGCGGTCCAGGCGCAGACGGACTTGCCTTTGGCGCGCCTTCGGCGCACAATTGGCGCGCCCGCTGCGCGTGCGAGGAGGCATCATAAGAAGGGAGCCGGGAGGGAGGGTCTGCTGGGTGGGTGGAGCGGGGTGCCCAATCGGCTGGCGGGGGGCGGGCCGCAAGGAGACAGCGGCGGAAAAAGCGGGAACACGAGTGCGGGCGGCTCAGCGGCGGCTGGGGCGCCTGCAGCGGTAGAAAATCGCAGGAGGCAGCTGCAGAAGGTCACAGGGGGCAGGTATGAGCAGCAGGAGGAGCGTGGGGGTGGCCTGGCCTAGGAAGGCACAATGGTCGCTCCCGAACGTGGAGCAGAGTCCCCTTAACCACATCAGTGCTAAGGGAATTTCCCTCCTGTGCTGCAACTCCAGGATCCCCATTGTTAGCACACGGCCAGTGTACTGCATGATGAGCTGAGCTCGTCATGAGCAGCGAAGGGGTTAAGAAGGGAACCGGGAGGGAGGGTCCGCTGGGTGGCGGGAGCGGGGTGCCCAATCGGCTGACGGGGCCGCAGGAGCAGAAAAAGCGGGGACACGAGTGCGGGCGGCTCAGCGGCGGCTGGGGCGCCTGCAGCGGTAGAAAATCGCAGGAGGCAGCGGCGGAAGGTCACAGGAGGCAGGTACGAGCAGTAGGGGGAGCGTGGGGGCGGCCTGGCCTAGGAAGGCACAATGGTCGCTCCCGAACGCGGAGCACAGCCCCCTTAAGAAGGGAGCCGGGAGGGAGGGTCCGCTGGGTGGCGGGAGCGGGGTGCCCAATCGGCTGGCAGGGGGCGGGCCGTAGGGAGGCAGCGGCGGAAAAAGCGGGGACACGAGTGCGGGCAGCTCAGCGGCGGCTGGGGCGCCTGCAGCGGTAGAAAATCGCAGGAGGCAGCGGCGGAAGCTCACAGGAGGCAGGTACGAGCAGCAGGAGGAGCGTGGGGGCGGCCTGGCCTAGGAAGGCACAATGGTCGGTATTTGAGGAGTTAATTTCCATTTGTTTCTTCTGGAGGTTAGTTGTAGGAATTTTAATTCTGCTAAGTTTGTTGGAGCCATTTCTTTGCTCAATATCTATTGAGGTGCTCCATTCTCATTATGTTTATTGGTGATGGGCCATAAAGGGCTCAGTGTTTTTGATGAGCCATAACGATGCTCAGTTTTAATTTGTATTGCTACTGAGCAATTTATTTGCTCAACTTATGTTGAGGTGCTCAGTGTTATCTATGCTTAACTCTATTTTGTTAGAAGTGTTAATATTAAATTTTCATGCTCCGTGTTTGAGGAGTCGTAGATGTGCTCAGTTATATTTATGTTTACATTTTGTGAACCACTTTGGTGCTCTACTTTGCTAGAGGTGTTCTATTTGTATTGAGATTCACAGTTCTATTTATTATTTCGGCTGATGAGTCTAGGGCTCAATTCAGTTGGTTCTTATGTATGCTGAACCACTTCGGTGCTTTATGTTTTATAGAGGTGTTCAGATTTCATTTATGATTGATGCTACCGAACCTTTATTGCTCAAATTTTCATTGAGGCTTTCAGTTCCATTTTCATCTAATGTTGATTTTGTCATGTGGTTTATCATAACCACTTTTATTCTTGTTAGCTCATGTTGTTGGTACAATGTTGGTACCCTCGCACTTACCTCTTCTCTCCACCATTCTGAAGAGGGTGTTTATTTTGTGCGTTTTTATATTGTTATTTTATTCTACTCTTCTGCTCTCTGTTTTATCTTCTTTCACTTTTCGTTTAAAGGGGGAAGGTGTGTTGTATCCTGATTCTACCTGCTCTTCTCTCTTTCTTGTCCTTTCTTAGTATCTTGTACTCTGCTGCTCAGCCTGTCTCTATGATGTCATCCTTAGTTCTATCTGTGTATCTTTAAGTGTACTGTCATTTACCTTAGAGGCTGAACACTACAGCAGCTGCTCCCGGTGGGGCATTTACCTTAACCTTTACTGGAACCTGGATTACTACCATATCTAAATGCTACACTTGAGTATTTGATTAACAAGAATAAACATACACCCTGACACAGCAAATAATGAATGAAGTAGCATTTATAGAGCGCATGAAGCCACCTTCCCCATGGACAAGCAGATCTTTTATTAACCACACCCCTGGTTTACACTGTACAAAGGTAGGCACATTATATAACATTTTCTAGAGCTCTGTGCTGTGGATTACTTCACATTGTTGTGAAAGCTGGCATTAGGTCAGTTTGCAGTTGAGTAGGGAGAGAGGGGGTAGTTAGAATCCAGTGTGTGAAGTGTTCTTTAGCTGCGGTGCACAGTTCACCTGTAGGCGATTAATTATGTTTTGGTGTTTTTTTCTGAATCTGATGTAGTTTGTCTCCAGGAAGGATCACAGACTGTGGCCCTGCCATATAAACAAATACCCAAATCTCCTCCCCAAGCCAGGATAGACAAACATAGCCTCACAAACCGCATCAAATACACAGGCAACCAAAACATTCCGTCTGGAGCATAGGAAGCATGATCACACATTCAAAGTAATCAGTTTGTTACAGATTACCTCCAGCTTCGGCCCATCATTCTAACCCCAAATAGTATTTCCCTAATGTAGTTAGCCCTGTGGTGGCTGACGACATCTGGGTGTTGCATCCCAAACAAACAAGCCAGCCCAGCAGACATAAGGGGAGTTTGGTGGGGGTAGGGCCTTCCCACAAGAAGATTTTGATAAAGAAGTGGGCATAAGGTGCATAATAAAGAACATTTGATTAAGCAAGGTTTATAAAAGCACTTTGAACGTGTAGACTTGACAACGCTCTATAGCTTACTGAATTTCAACTGCTCAACAATTACTGTGGCGTGCAAACTGTGCAATGTGACAAGCATGGCTATATATATGCGCTATATATATAGCGCATGGTGGGAGCCTCCGATCTCTTTATAAGAACGTGTTGGACATTTTCTTCTCCCAGCCTAGTAATGACATCAGTAAAGGCATTTAATATAATATGGACATAGCTGCTTCGTTCTATACCCGGAAAACCTCAAATTGGCTTTGAGATAACAATTATTATTACTTCAAAGATTTTTTTTATTGAATAATTTGCAAATTAAATCTACTAAGTAATTACAAGCTACTGAGATTTTCAGGACTGGACATACCTCCAAGACAAACCTTAAAGGGTGCCCTGCAAGGCACTTAAAGTGATATATGCAAGAGGTGAAGAAGCCTGATCACATTAACACCCACCCCTCCAATTTGCTAGAACTCCATTAGCTCACCTCAGTGCACTACATCAAAACCAGGTACATTATTACGAACATTAATGATTTAGTGGGCCAGCAAAGCCACATGACCCGAGGCACTCCTCTGCTAGCTCTCACATTCCTACAGCCAGGACATCATCATTGCAGATGAAGGGTACAAAAGAAAAAAAATAAGGGCCCAGACATTTTCCAACTATGCGCCCAGGCACAAAATCCATGTATCAAATAACATCTCATCCAATACTACCTGCTGCAGTGTAGGGAAGATTTGAAGACACACTGCTTAAAATAACACCACATCACAATAAAGCAACAAAACACTAACCAGTTACCAGTCCCGTCTGTAGTTGACTGTATAGTTTGCTTTCTTTGACCCTGACCAAAACTTTCCTGCATTTGTGGGCAGATTCCAGCTACACAAGTACATACACATATTAATCTTCTAATTAGCACATTCCTCTCTGGAGTGATACATCTTAATGAATCTTACTTTGCATTATATTCACGAGTTGGGAGCAACACATGTTATAAATATGAGTGCCATTACATCCAACAACAAACTAGCAGAACAAAGTAATCAAAAATGAAACAGGTTTTTTGGACCAGATAGCAATTGCATAGACAGCAGTATCAACCTACACAATATAATGAGATAGGTGCTGCTAAAACAAATATATGGAATATGTAATGTCTCACATGTTCAGTACTGAGTTTCAGAGCATCCATTTTGCAAAAGAGACAGATTGCAGCCTGGCATACATCAATGACTTCACAGACTCCAATATCTGTACAACAGAGCAGGTCACAAACTGCCAGCATTATAGAAATGTTAAGATTAACACTTTTTGTTCACTTCTTGTAGATGAAATCAGCACGTCGGTCTTGAATAGCTGCAAACTTCTCAATTACTTGAATATTAAAATCTGGAATTCGCTTAACAAGGTCTCTCTCTATAGATAGCATTGCAAAAGCATTTAGTCTTTCTTCTATTATGGTGCTCCTCAAGAATGTCTGGATTCTTTTCAAAGCTGGAAAACATCGTTCTGACTCAGTTGTTGTCATGGGAGTAGTTAGGAGTATTTTTAGTAAAGTCATCGTCTCTGGAAGGGAGTTTTCCATATTGAGTTTTTGAATTAAAGCCAGCAAAGAAACAATACCATTAGACTGCCGATAGACATGCATTCCATATAGTACAGTTAACTCTGTTCTTAGATCCGCTTTGTTGAGCATAGGATAAGTTTCCACAGCGTCACACAGTGCTTGCTCAGGGAAAGAAATATCATAAAGTGCAAACAGGCCACTATGTAGTAATGTGGCACTGATCAAGTGCTTTGTAAAAAAAAAACGTTCCGTTGCATGCTTAACAATAATGTCACATATTTGCTTTGCATTTCCAACCAGTCTGCTGATGTTTTTTCTATGATTTGAAAAAATAGAATCTTTTGGCAGTCTGCTGTCTAAACTGTCAATTCCTTCTCTAACTTTGATCATTTCGGTGACAAACTGATTTGTAGCCCTTTGTATAAATACAGCCTCTATATTATGTTTTAGTAGCTGGTTATGGAATTTGTAAAGAAGAGACATTATTTCATGAAACAAAAACAGAAAGAACTGGAACTCCCTGTCTTGTAGTGTTCTACCAAAGCCACGGGCCTCACTTCGACTTTGGTATTCAAAGTCGCCACTGGCTTCAATGGTATTGAAACATTTCTCAAGATCAACCCTATATTCATATATTAGGTTGACTGTGAGCATGGGAAAGTTCAAACAAGGTGCAGATCCGTTTGGAACCCTACTCTCCACAATGTCCTGAAGTATTTTGGTTCTTTTGGATGAACCTGAGAAGAAAGCTGCAATGCTGGCTACATCCATAAAGAAAATGTATGCCTCACAGAACTTGCCTACTACTTGTTGTACAATTAGATGTAGTTGGTGGGCGTAACAGTGTACACAATGAGCATTAGGGTAGACAGCTTGAATTTTTTTCTGTATTCCATCAAAAATTCCACTTGTAACGGAAGCACCATCGTAGCTTTGTGCAATTAGTTTTTGCTTTTCAGAGTGCTCTGGAAAAATCAAGTCCAGTTGAGTGAGCATAGATGTAGCAACAGTTTCTGCAATAGAGTCTCCTAAATGTATAAAACTGTAGAATCTCTCTACTACTTTGTCATTTTCAATATACCGAAAGATTAATGCGACCCGTGTTTTATTGGCTACATCAGTGGTGTCATCAACCTGAATAGCCACAAAGTCTGTGGTTTTTAACTGCTGGACAATGTAGCTTCTTATAATCTGTAGCATACATTCAAGAAGTTCGTTTTGTATGGTTTTAGCGGTGCCTTTTAACACTGCAACATTTGCTAAACATTCTTCCATTTCATGGTCTAAGCTTGCACTTAAATCTATCATACCAGGATTTGAGGAGCTTTCAGATTCATCATGCCCTCGAAACACAAGTTCGAAAGCACCACAGAAACGAATACAATCAATTAATGTTGACAATATGCGTCTATTTTTATCAACTGCTTCATTGTGTTTCAATATTGCTCTTCGGTATGTGTCGCTTACGTGGGCTTCAATGGTTGCATCGCCCAACATTCCCAGTCTGGTCAGGTTTTCTATATGACGTTTCAAGTGTGCATGCTTCCTTATAATAATTGCCAAATGCTTTAAGTCTGTCACTCCTTTTCTTGCCCAATTAAAGTCACCACCAAACAGCAAGCAGGGAAAGCAGAACAAAGCATTTTTTGAAGTACTTCCTGTAAGCCAATCAACTTTTGTGTACCAGGTTTTTGAGAATGTACGTTTGCATATCTTCCCTCTGTCTATGGCAGATTGTTCTAGTTGTATGTCTGGCTGGTCAGGTCCTAATCGTTTTATAATTAGTTTGTTTTCATGACTCAGTGCACGGAATGACTTTGCAAGTAGCTGCTCTACTGTATTCATCGTCTCTTGCCAATAATAAAGGTACCTGTAAAATAAAAATATAATGTGTAAGATCATGAAAACTCAACTCACATTTCTCTCTAAATGCATATACTGAGTACTTTAGCATTATACCTGGACAATGTCCCTTTTTCAATGCATGACTTATTAACATAGCCTAATCCCTGCCTTTTCCGGTAGTTGAAGGCTCTGAACAGATTTATAGGCCTATACAGGCAGGGGCCTATAACGAGGGAGAAGGCCTTTAACAACCAGTATAGCCAAGACAGAAGGCCCCAAAGACTATCATCACATTCCATCAGCAAAGGGTAGAATGTTATTAAAAAGGAAGAAACAAAGATAAACCTTGGAATGTTGGAGCAGAATGCTTAAATCAGCCACTTCATTGTCCTCAACTGAGCTCTTAACACTCCAGACTTCGAAAATTATCATATATCTCCACAAATTATACTATCACGCCCACTATGTAGACCACGTACATAGACTTTAACTATGTAAAAAAATTGAATAGAATCAGTTTTCTTACTTTAAAACTTTGAGTTCGTAGCTTGGAGTTCAGCTACAACAAGCACACAGACAGCAGAGCTATCCCTAATCTTCATAGAGCCTATACAGGCTCAGAATACTTATTTGTAACAGGTAGAGCCAAAGACAGGAGTATAACTCCCACAGACTACAAAGATACCACTTGCTAAGACTGTAAACAGAAATGCCATGGCTCAGGCGCTACCAGACCACGCAGACTCAGGTCTGAAACCTTACAAGTATCACACGTCATCACCAGGTGCTACAGACTATACAGGCTAAGGACAGATACCAACCACTTCCACACAGGTATCACACGTCATTACTCAGGCGATACAGACCATAGATGCCCAGGACTCAGACCATACAGTCATTGCACAGGTCAAATAGGCCAAAGCTATAGACAGAAGAGGTACGATTCACGTGGCATGGTCCAGCGGCGTAACAAAAACTGTGTGACCCCCCCCCCGCCAAAGTACATAGAGGGAGGGCCCGCGCTCCACATCCAGTTAGGAGCTCTTAGCCTATTAGGCCTGATGCCTGCCACTGGTACTCAGTGTCAGGGGGCCCCTGGAGCTCGACACCCCCCTTTCCCTGCGAGGGTTATTGTTACGCCCCTGGCACAGTCCTCACTAATTCTTATTAAGTCGTTTTCCTTGGAAACATATGTTTTGGAAGACGTGCAGCCCCAATGTTGATTTTTACCATTATCTCAATTTGCTCACTGAGTTTTCACATTCGTGCTTCAAAGGCTGATAATAACTGTGTCGGAGCA
Organism: Lissotriton vulgaris; assembly: GCF_964263255.1. Taxonomy (NCBI): domain Eukaryota; kingdom Metazoa; phylum Chordata; class Amphibia; order Caudata; family Salamandridae; genus Lissotriton; species Lissotriton vulgaris. Next base: position 1,850,446,464 of record NC_141687.1, on the reverse strand, counting down.
AAATATATATATACTAGCAGCCCGCCCCAGCGTTGCCTGGGGCAGAAAGGGGCTGGGGGCAGTACACCCGCTCCCGCCCTCCTCCCGTCCCGACTCCTTCCCGCCCCCACTCCCTCCCGCCTGTTCCTCTGTGCACAACCGCTCCTGCCTCCCGCCCCCTCCCGCCTCGATTTCAATGAGCATTTACTTTACCTGAGCTGCCGCTCCTTACTGCGATCTTCACTTCACCGCCGCTCCTCTTCGCCATGACGCGCCCGCGCTCACTTCACTGCAGCTCCATGTCTCTCCTTCTCGTCATCACGCACGTCGCGGCCAGCGCTACGTCACGGCCAGAGCAGCATCGCGGCCGGCGCTACTTCCAGGGCACTATTTTTTTTTAAAGTTATATTTTTAAATGTACGTTTTTTTTTTATAGCCTATGTCCATCTGTACACCCTGACAATTTCTACAATGTATCGGGTGTGTGGATTGGCGCTGTGGTTCCAGAGTTTACCTGGCTCAAAGGTGCGTGTTCTCTCTTTATAATAGTAGTATAGATATAGATATATATCAAACACGTTCTCTTGATGTGCGGTCTGTTCATCAAGAGGACTGTCTGGAACTAAACGCCTGTTAGTCCTTGGTCTTGGCGCGTGCACGCCGATACGTCAGAGTGGAATCTGCAGGTTCATTCAGAGCACACAAGCTCTGCCGGTGCACCTCAATCCCTGACTGTAGCCCATTCATTTACTCCAATAACACAACATGCGCGCAGCTCTGCCAGCGCAGCTCTATCAAGGTTATTGCTCTCTCATTAGTGAACTGTGCAAGCAGCTCTGCCAGTGCATCTCAATCATTATCCGCAAGTGCCAACACCTCTTTCATCGCTAGATCACCCAAACAGCTGCGTCAGTGCACATCATCCCACGTCTGGGGCGCACCCCATTCTTTTATTGCTAGATCGGCCGAAGGACTAAATCAGTTCACCTCTTCCAGCGTCTGGAGCGTACTGCGTTCTTTCATTGCTGAGCACGCATACAGCTCTGCCAGTGCATCTCAATCTTAGTATGCAGGGCACCTGTTCATCCATTACTGGGTCATGGAACAGCCCTGCTAATGTATCTCAATCAAGGTCCACGACGCACCCTGCTCTTTCTTTGCTTGAATATGCAAATGATGGTGACGGTGCATCTCAGTCCTCATTTGCATGCCAGAGGTCCCACATGCAATAGCTCTCCCAGGTTGCCTCACTCGGAGCTCTGTAACCCTGCACCTCAAACCGGTCTCTTACCATCTCCTTATAACAGCACCGGGATGCACGCACAGCTCTGCCAATGCACATCAATAGGACAGTGGCGCAGCAAGGGTGCATGGCATGGGCCCTAATGCAATCATAAAATATACCCCCTCCCCGGCTTGCAGCGGAAAGTTAAAGAAGGCCATAACTGGAGGGCAGAGGAGCTCTCACAACCCGAGCCATAGAGCCACGACCTCCAGATACAAGCGCTGTAATTGTACACTGCAGCCTCGCTTGCCGTTTGGACAAAGAGGACCTCAACCCTATTTCGCAGCGATCCCTCGCTATTACATTACTAGCACACACTCAGAGGACCGATGGTGCACCCCAGTCCTGACCTGTAGAAATAAACAATAGGCACTTTTACCTTTTTTCCTCAGTAATGTACTGAAACACCCCTGCTATTTAAGAAACAAGACCTTCACAACTCTGCAATCATGTTCAGTCCCTTGCCCTGCTCTTTTATCATAGGGGCGCGCACAGCGCTCTGCCAATACACCTCAAACCTCTAAAACTCTGTTCCACTACCGAGACACACATAGCTCTTAGTGGTACCTCAGTCGGGCGCTCTGTCCCTCCTCGCTTCCTAACACATTTCTGCCTCTCTGCTGCTCTGACTGCCCCTCCCTTCACTAAGTGCTTCTCCTGTACAATGACACCCTTAGCTGATTGCATTATTTACCAGTCACATTGTTGGCTGTCGCTGGATTCGCAGCTTGTGCGGCTCATTCCTGGAGCAGACAAAGGCGCCTGCTCTCCACCGCCCCTGTGAATGCAAAGCGCGGGAGCTGCAGAGTGTTGGAACCGAATAGTTGTATTTTTTCCTTGAGAAGAAAAGACCGCCGAGAGTTTGAAAACAGTGAAGCACTTTGTTTGACTATCTCAGCCTGGAGAGCATATCCAGCGTAACAAGCGCTCGCCACGACGCTGAGTTTTCTCTATTTCTGCCGTCCCACTTGGACGGGCTCGGCCGGACTTCATGCTGGCCTAAAAAAGGTTTATTATCTTCTTTATGGGGCCATCTGTTTTGATCAAAACACACATGCCCATGAGGCACAGGGTTAAGACTGATTTGCATATGGCCAAGTCTGAACTGGGGTAGCTTGGTGAGCAAAATAACGATGGATTAAACCCAGATCTGTGACTGGGGGTGAATGTTTTGCCATTGTGCATCATTCCGTCCATCATCTTGTGTGTTTTGCTGTTCACCCTATGTGGGAAGGATATGCCCAGACGTGGGTCCCGTGCTCATTAAGCCACTGGAGTCAAGCTATCCTGGCTGAAGACAGCTGATAGCCAGAAACCAGTCCTAGGATGCTTGATTCCGGTCCAGGGAAGACATGGCTTGGCAGTTCTGATCTGAACTGTTCCTATGAGGCACAGGGACAAAACTGATTTGCATATGGCCAAGTCTGAACTGGGGTGGCTTGGTGAGCAAAATACCGATGGATTAAACCCAGATCTGTGACTGGGCGTGAATGTTTTGCCATTGTGCATCATTCCGTCCATCATCTTGTGTGTTTTGCCATCTGTTTTGACCCATAAAGAAAATAACAACCTTTTTACGCCAGCAGGAAGTCAGGGGAGCCAGACAAGTGGGACGGAAGAAAGAGAGTAAAAACGTACGTCACCACAAGCTCTTTACCAATGGCCAGCCACCTTTTAGCATAAACGGTGACGCTGGCCAATGGGAAAGAGGGGCGGGGCTTAAAGCTTGCTAGTCAAAGCTACCCAATATCACTAAATCTCGCCAGCGAGACTGCGCAGTCTTACGCTAGGCTTTGACCTAAAAAGGAGTGTCCCTGGTTCGACGAGGAATGTTGTGTAGCCAAGGCACTTGTCAGGCAAAGCGAGAGAAGACTGAGGGCAAGATATAATGTGGAAGTATCATTGACCCTCCAGAAGCTAAGGATAAAATATAAATCATTAACTAGGAACAAAAAAGAACCTAGAAAGATATTTGCTGGGCAAACATGTTGGCTGTAATTGAATCCAAAGATGTGAAAGGGTTTTGGAAGTTGGCCCAAGATAGCGCTGGTAGGAAAATAGAATCCCTAAATTGTACGGTCTCTGAAGTCGATTGGGTGGGCTACTTGGGAGAAATATATGGGAAATGGCCAATACAAGAGAAGCCAAGCACAATAGTATGGTTACGAGTGAGGGATGATATAAAAGAATACTTTACCTCCAGCCACATTATGAAAATTATAACAAGTTTGAACCTTACTCGTGCTGCAGGCCCAGATAATCTGCCAGCAGTGATAACAAGCATTTACAATGCAATAGGTCTCGCAGTTGTGAGAGTTTGAGATATTCGCATTGTAAATGGCAATGCCTTTTATTTACGTGTTGCTTTTTAAAACATAAATGAAAGGCATTGTCATTTACAATGCCAATAGCTTAAACTCTCGCAAATGCGAGACCTATTGCATTGCAAATGCTTGTTGTAATATCCACCGAGTTCCTAGTAAATGCGTGAAAGTGGTTAATGAAGGCTGCATTGGACGCTAGTAGAGATCAGAAGGGCCTTCTGTATATTTTGGGTGATCTGTAGAGGAATCTGGGCAGACAGTGACAATATGCGAGAAAGGCGTGGGTTTCTCTTTTACTAGCGATGTAGAGTATATTCGAGGTGGTCTCTGTAAAGTAGATTGGTGATAAATTAATGCACTGGCTGGTCTCCATTGATTAGCAGGTGGTGTCTTTGGGGGTAGCTGCGTTGGGTGCTAAATGGTTTCAAAACACTGTTGTGGGCTGTTTAGGTAGATCTCTACAAGATATCTGGGTTGGGTGTAAAGGTGGTGTGGAGGGTGCATGGGTTGCTGTGTGGGAAGGGGGGGCTGTTGGGACTCACTGGCCTAAGAGAAAACGATGTGATGGTTTGTAAGAACCCTTACCTCCTCCATGTTCACAGCTGCTGTGCCTAATGCTTCCACACTGTGCACGTCCACTGTGGAGCGGTCCAAACCGCCGACAGCAGCTATTGGATGCCTCAAACACAAAACACTTTATCGAGTCCAGAGAGAGATGCACTCCCATTGGACCCTGAGACTACGTAGGATATGCGCTTGAACGATGTCGGATCTCCCCAAGCAATCACACAACGGAGTCTATAAAAAAGCGTTCCCCATTTGATGGCATCCTCAACTCAAGATGGCCGTTTCGTGACCCGAAAACCAGCAGACATTGCTCAACGTCAGCTATGCCACATCGCTTGAGCAGCGATAAGTTGTTGCCGGCAGAGCTAGATAATATGTTAGGCAGATAGTGAACTGCATAGGCCAGACGGAGAAAAACTTCAGAAGCGTGTTATCATGTAAGCCTGTACCAGCACTTACAGACAACGCCATGATGAGAACACTTGCACTGCTCACGTGCACCAATGAGCACTGTTCTGAACTATGTGCCGCTCAGACTGAATTCAACAAGAAGCTACGATCAACAAGGCTGTCGTGGGGTGAGACTTCGGCGGGAAGGCCGCGCCCGAAGAGTGCGTGGCCAAGAGGAGCAGTGATGACGCGGGGCTCCCATGCCTGAGGGAGAGCCCCGCGGAGGAGACAACACCAGCGCAGAGACAAAAGAGCCCGGTGGGGGTGTGTGTGTGTGTGTGGGGGGGGGGGGGGGGGGGGGGTGTGATTAGATGATGTTTGTAAGCAAAAGACACTAAGGCACGGTGGTATCGGAGGCTGGAGGCTGTTTGCGGGCAAAAGACACACAGGAGCAAAATAGTTATGATATACGATCTACAAATGTTACCGGGTGGGCTTTATTTTTTTGGCCGAAACTAATCTAGTAAACACGGCGGTAATAACGGGTGAATGGTGTAATGGCGGAAGCAACCGCATAGGTTCTTTATTTTTTTTTGCACATCAAGAGGTTGCTTTGGTGACCTGGACGTGGCACTGAGAATAGACTGGCGGTACAATGTATATAGTGCACGACAATGTCTCACAAGTCAGTGGCTTTAACTTTCGATCTTTACTTAATTGGTACCTCTGTCGGGTAGGCCAGGTAAGAGAGCGATGGCGTGAGTTAAATATTTGAAGGTCACCCTCCCGCCCACATATAGCGTACGAGCAGCAGCAGAATAAGCACAAACCCAAAAATGAATGTCAAATGAAGCTTCTACCACATGGCGCCAGTGAGACGCACACTCACAAAACAGAAAGTAATTATCTCGGCATGCCGCCATGGGAGCGTATCTGCGCAAGTGCGTCTCTTTAGAAGCGCGTCCACAGATACCAATCGGCGCGTGCCCCAGTCTGTACCACTTGGCAGGCAAGACGACAACAATAGATCTCGCTGGCGACACCGCTTTCGCGCTGCATCACCAGCTAGACCTAATAAAAACAAGACCTAAGTGGTGGGCAGAGTTTTTCGCAAAGATGTTTATGGGGATCCTAGAGTCAGGGATTGTACCAGAAAACTGGAGAGGAGCCATTATAAGACCAATCAGTTAGAAGGGTGATTTATAAGCGCCAAAGAACTACAGGTTAATAAATCTCCTGGATATAGGGGAAAAAGTCTTTGCGAAAGTAATATTGGAATTGCTCAGGGATTGGGCTGAAGAAAATCAGATTGTACCCCCTGAACAGGGGGGGGTGGGGTGTTTTAAAGCGGATCATTCTATGGTCGGCCACTGCTTTGCTCTCTGGTCCATTGCGCCGAAGTCGATTGAGCAGAGGGGTAGTATGTTCTGTTGCTTCGTGGACTTCCGCGCAGTTGTGGACTCAGTGGACCGGGAGCTGCTGTGGGAGACTTTAACCGGATATGGTATCCTTCCTTAAGGATTTGCTAGGACTGATACAATCTCTCCATACAAACAACTGGGCCCAGGTAATTTTAGATACAGAGGGAAGCCTATTTGGAAACATTGAGATTGGAAATGGGCTGCGGCAGGGGTGCGTATTGGCCCCTATGCTGTTCACCCTGTTCTTAGCAGGTTTGCCGTCAATTTTAGGTAGTGTAAAAGGGGCAAGCCCCAAACAAGATGGAAAGCATATCCATGTCTATTATATGTGGACGACCTAGTAATTATGGATCTAACTGAAATTGGACTGCAAAGGAAGTTAAGTAGGTTCAATGACCTCTGTCGCTTGAAAAAAACTTGTTGTCAACATGAGCAAGACAAAGATCCTAGGTTTTGGCCGAAAGAAAATTGGGTTCACTTGGTTTCTGGGTGCTGAGAAGCTGGAAAAGTGTGCAGAATATAGACACCTGGGAATGTGGTTTGAAAGAAGATTAAAATGGCATACCCACCTAGATGCACTAAAGCAGAGATCATCAGCATCGGAAAAAATGTAATACAGCTTATTGCGCGATGTCCGATAGATCTGATTTAAAAGCTTACTCAGCTATGTGGTACCCCCTCAGTTTTTGTATGGTGCATAATTACTTTACCTGAGTGGCAAATATGGTTGGGATGCTGAGGCGGGCAAATGAGAAATGTATTCTCATTGCCTAAGCCTGCAATGGTTCAGGCAGTGAGACTTGAATTGGGAATTACCTCATGGGACATTTTAGCTTGTACGTCCCTACTTCGTTTTGGCACCGTTTAGGAACAGGAGAGGATTTTAAAATATCACAATGGTGAAAAAACTACATTGAGAAGCGCAATTTTTTTTGGGCAAAAGAAATTAGAGCTACTATTACAAAGGCATGTTGTCTGATGAAGGTTACATTGTGCCCCAAAACTTAACTGATTAAAATGGACAAAAGGGAACTTAGAGTGCAAGGGAAAGAAATCTTACAGGCACAGGATCAAGACTATAAAATATCAGTATATTTTAAGGCTACCGCGTGGAAAAACAAACAATGCTTCCTTATGTCGATAGGTTACGCGACAGGCATTTACGAAGAGAATTATTAAGGTTAAGAATTGGGATGAACCCCTGCTATGCAAACAATGGGGTGAAATGATCTATGATCGATAATAAGGGAAAATGCACCTGCACTTTGGGCACTTCATGTGGCATTTTACATATATTAATGGACTGTCAGAAGCTTCTAGATATTTGAATACAGTTTTTACGGGCAATTTTTAAGAAGTATGATATTAAAGATAGGGGCCAGGCAGTAATCCTTGTAACAGAATTGAGCCATTAAGACATAGCCGTTGCCATTGGGAAATGTATGCAAAGGGTTAAAGTATTTTTAACCCCTTCGATGCTCAGGAAGAGCTCAGCTCGTCATGAGGCACGGTTGAGCTGTGCTGATGACGAGCTGAGCTAGTCATGAACAATGGGATTACACATGCATCAGCACAGGAGGGGAAAACCATTAGCAGCGATGGTGTTAAATGGTTTTAGAAATTAAATGTAATACAATCTGATGCATACGGTTATGGGCTAAGCTGAAAGGGAAGATGTGTATAATGTGATCGTTTTGGTGTTTTTATAATGATGAGATTCAAGATGTATTTTTTAATGTATTTGTGAAAATGTTTGAGGACCTTCGGTCCAAATAAACTTAAACTTAACCACATCAATGCTGAGGTAATTCTACATGGATGCTGAAATTTTTCAAATCCCATTGTTCATGACGAGCTCAGCTCGTCATGAGCACACGACCAGTGTACTGCATGACGAGCTGAGCTCGTCATGAGCATGGAAGGGGTTAAAAAGTAAAGAATTGAAAAACAAGTTTGAGGCTGACTAGACTGGAGAATGAGGCGTGAGCCAGTATTTGATGATGTGCTGGAATGAGCAGAGTCCCTAGTTGTGGAACGTGCTCTGACAAGGCACAAAGAGTTGCCCTCGAAGTATGGTGTTGTCCAATACCATCAAAATGTACGGCTGTACTGGCAGACTGACTAGGGAAACGTTCTTTTAGGCAAAGCCTCAACAGCGCTTGCACTGTCTTTGAGACAATTTGTATATGCTTTGCTGGCTTACAGCCCACCCATTGCTTTTCATTTGTTTCTTTCAGTGTCCTTGAAATATCATTGCTTCCAAGTGGCTTATCTTTCCTGTTTGATCCTCCTTTTCAAATCGCTTAAATTTTCTTTCTCGGACTTCAAGATGAGATGATTTCACCCGTCTCCCAAATCCCTACTACTTTGCTGCTTGTTTTTTATTTTTTTGGAGGCTCCAAAAGATTCTCTGTTATCTTTCCTGTGCCGCTTGAGCCTAATAGTAGGAGCAGAGGCTTGTTCTTAGTTTTGTACTCATCTTTAGGAGTGCTCGTGTTTTAACAAACTCCTCTGTAAAACTTATCTTGTCACATTTGATGATTTAGGACTAGAAAAACAAATGGTTGTAAAAAAAAATTGTCTGCACACATGGTACCGAACAAGGAGAAAAAAGGAACATCTTTACTTTGAACACTCCGAAGTAAATGGATTGTGTGAATCAGTACACTGAAAAGATATATTGGTTTTCCTTTCCTGCTGCCTGTCTATGGGAAGCTAGGGTGGGGCTTTACAATAGGCTGCCTGCATTTCAGCTGTGCATTTCTTGCCTTTGGGGGCTCAAATCTGCAACCCCCCCCCTGCATTCTGCGAGACCATTCTTCCCAGAGCAGCCACTTCCCACAGCACAGCGTAATTCCTGTCTGGGGTTGCCTGTGCTTGAAATGAATGTAATTTTTTCTTCCTTTAGCTCACCGGCTCTTAAATCAACTTTCACTAATGGCTGTAGGTGTGCCTTGTTTACTTCCTCTGTACTGCTGGCCTTCCTGCAAAGTACTGAGGATTTATTGTCATGTATTGGCTAGTGTAGTGTAACAGTAAGGGCGTCTTTACCAGGGGTGAGGAATTCCTATAACCTGACACCCAGGACATATTGTTTGGGGTCAAGGGCAACATGTTTTCATGTGAATTTTATACTTGGGACCACTTTATGATTTGGGTAAGGGCATTGTCTGCAGAAAGGGTAATTTTGTGTTTGAATGTTAATGCCGTTTGAACTTGTATTTATGGTTCATTAATGCAATGCCTTTTATTAGGGCGAGTATTCTAAGGAAATGTATGGTCAGAGTGCACTACTGAGAGCGGTTTCAATATTAACATGTGTACACACATTATCAAAGTATAGCAGTATGAGGCAATGTATAATGCTATCAGAATGCTCTCTTATAATATACAAATATTTGCAGAAGTTTGAAAGCAAGTTTGATGATTCATTGCTTTCAAAACAAAATGTTTACCAAAAAATGCAACCAGGAAAAAAACATTTTAGGTACCATTTCTTTGCAGCATCATTTATAAAATGTGTTTTATGCATACTAGTATTTCACAAAAATATTCCTAATGGAAAATCGGTGTAACCAGTTTCAACAAGATTATGGGAAACAAAAATAAACAACCATTGACAAAGTCAGTAGGTCTGAAATTGTTAGTCAGCCTTTTTGTTGTATCCTGCTTCTCCCTGCTCTTCTCTTTCTTGTCCTTTCTTTTTCTCTTGTACTCTGCTGCTCAGCCTGTCTCTATGATGTCATCCTTAGTTCTATCTGTGTATCTTTAAGTATACTGTCAAGTGACCTTGGAGGCTGAGCAGCAGGGCAGCTGCTCCCGGTGGGGCATTTACCTTAACCTTTACTGGAACCTGGATTACTACCTTATCTAAATACTGTACTTGATTATTTGATTACCAAGAATAAACATACATACATCCTGACACAGCAAATAAGAAGTCATCTTTCAATTATTTGATGTTACACTGGTGACGATTTAAGGAAAGAAACCACGCGTGATCAAAAAGATCCTGCAACAGAAGAATCTAACTGAACCTCATGCCCAACCTCTTGATTGCCCCACCGGTGTCTAAACAACAGACAGGCAGAAGTAAGTTGGGTTTGGACATGTTAAAGTACTTCTATACAGATGTTCGAGTTGTCACCTGCTGTTTGAAATCTGCTTTTACAGAATATAATATTCAGTTACATGTGGAGACTCCCTGCCTTACAGTCATCTTACAAAAGGAAGTGATTCGATTTTAATAACTTGCAACTTGTACATGGATACTTTATGCTGCCTGCTACCAACTTTCATGTGACTGAAAAGGAGTAGATAGTATATTCAAAAACAAACTTTGCTGCCATGAGAGTTGTGAAATAATCTAGCGTTGGTCTGCTGTGAACAGTTATCAATTTTGGCTGTGCATCCGAGATGAGTCGGAGAGTCTGTGAACCCTGCTGAGATTACTTGGTGTACTTTAAAGGAAATTCCTGCCTCCCCGATGGTATCATCCTTCGCAAAACTTTGGGTAAAAGGTGACGTATGTGCAATTTATCATGGCCATTGGCGTGCCATGAGCCAGGGTCGGGTTTACAATCTTCTTGCAGTTGATGAATCTCTATATGGAAAAGTTTACCAGCGTTTTGTGGTTGGTCTTGGCTCAGTCTGCAGGTTGGTGCAAGTAGTCATTATGCCAACAAGGTTCATTGTGTGCGTTTTCCTTTGGCAGTTTCAGAGAAGGATCTGGTGGATATTTTCTTTTCTGCCTGGATCGGTTTGTGGATTTTTGCAGAGGTTGGGTGATGATTTCGTGGAGACAGCTTTGGGTTCGGGTGAGATGTCGCTCACCATATCTTCTTCAGTGTAGACTCGGTCGGATTTACAATCTTCTTGCAGTTGGTGACAGTCTCTATATGGAAGAGTTTACCAGCGTTTTCAGAAAGCTGCCTCCGAAAATCAAACAACGGTGACTACATTTATTATTTTAATTTGTTATGTTTAAAATATTGCTAATTGCATCCTGCATTTAAATTAATTAATTTACGAACTGTGCTATTGGTCTGATGATTTACAGTTACTTGTAATTTATTACCTGTTATGCGATACTTTATGCAAGCCATTTTATGCAGGTCTGTTCATAATTCTTCCATTAAAGCAAGCTCAGGATGGCTCAGGATGGCTCAGGGCTGGACATCCTAATCTTTTTGTGGGGAGCCATTTTTGTGCTCAATATATTTATTGAGGTGCTCTATCCCTTTTATTGTGCAGTTGTTTAGTTTACTTGTCCTGGACCTAGTTAGGGCTCTATTTCTTTAAGGTGTATAATGCTATTTATTATAACAAGTAACGAGCAATTGTGATGCTCAATTCTTTCTAGGTTTATTTGTACTGAAATTAACCATTTGATGCTCAAATTATTTCAATCAATCAATCAATCAATCAAGGCATTTGTATAGCGCGCTACTCACCCGGGAGGGTCTCAAGGCGCTAGGGGAGGGGTAGGTCACTGCTTGTAAAGCCAGGTCTTGAGCTGCTTCCTGAATGAGAGATGGTCTTGGGTTCGCAGAAGGTGGGTGGGGAGGGCGTTCCAAGTCTTGGCTGCCAGGTAGGAGAAGGATCTTCCTCCAGCGGTGGCTTAGCGGATGCGTGGTACGGTGGCGAGTGCGTGGCTGGTCGATCATAGCTGGCGGGTGGGCGTGTAGAAGGTCATGCGGTCGTTGAGGTACTTGGGACCCAGGTTGTGGAGAGCCTTGTGTGCGTGGGTGAGGAGTCTGAACGTGATTCTCTTGCTGACAGGGAGCCAGTGCAGGTCTCTCAGGTGTCCGGTGATGTGGCTGTGTCGGGGGATGTCAAGCATGAGTCGTGCGAAGGCGTTCTGGATGCGTTGGAGTCTTTTTTGGAGTTTGGCGGTGGTTCCGGCGTAGAGGGTGTTCCCGTAGTCTAGTCGGCTGGTGACGAGTGCCTGGGTGACGGTCTTCCTGGTTTCCGTGGGGATCCATCTGAAGATCTTGCGGAGCATGCACAGGGTGTTGAAGCACGAGGATGAGACGGCGTTGACTTGTCTGGTCATTGACAGGGAGGAGTCCAGGATGAAGCCCAGGTTTCATGCGTGGTCCGTTGGTTTGGGAGCGGTGCCCAGGGCCACTAGGAGTTGTCCCAGGTGGAGGGTGATCCCAGGATGAGGACTTCCGTCTTGTCTGAGTTCAGTTTAAGGTGGCTGTTTCTCATCCAGTCGGCGACGTCTTTCATCCCTTCGTGTAGGTTGGCTCTGGCGGTGGTGGGGTCGTTGGTGAGGGAGAGGATGAGCTGGGTGTCGTCGGCGTAGGAGATGATGTTGAGGTTGTGCTGGCGTGCGATGGCAGCGAGGGGGCTCATGTAGACGTTGAAGAGGGTTGGGCTGAGTGAAGATCCTTGTGGTACGCCGCAGATGACTTCGGTGGCCTCGGATCTTAACGGAGGGAGGCGGACTCTCTGGGTTCTTCCGGTGAGGAACGAGATGATCCACTCTAGCGCTTTCTCTCGGATTTCGACGTTGCTGAGGCGCTTCACTAGGGTGCGGTGGCAGACGGTGTCGAATGCTGCAGAGAGGTCCAGGAGGATGAGGGACGCTGTTTCCCCGTTGTCGATCAGGGTTCTGATGTCATCGGTGGCGGCGATGAGGGCGGTCTCGGTGCTGTGGTTGGCCCGAAACCCGGACTGCGAGGCGTTGAGGGATCCGTTTGTCTCGAGGAAGGCAGCAAGCTGTTTGTTGACGGTCTTCTCGATGACTTTGGCCGGAAAAGGAAGGAGTGAGATGGGTCGGTAGTTCTTGAGGTCGGTGGGGTCCGCCATAGGTTTCTTCAGGAGGGCGGTCAGCTCGGCGTGCTTCCAGCTCTCCGTGAAGGTGGCGGTGTGGAAGGAGGAGTTGATGGTGTCTCTGAGATGGGGTGCGATGGTGGAGTCTGCTTTGTTGAAAACGTGGTGTGGGCACGGGTCGGTTGGTGATCCGGAGTGGATGGAGTTCATCGTGCGGGTGGTGTCTTCGGTGCTGATCGGGGTCCAGTTGCAGAGGGTGGTGGTGGCGGGCTCTGGTTCAGTGGTAGGGTGCGTGGTCTGTGCGAAGCTGTTGTGTATGTCTACGATCTTGCGTTGGAAGAACGAGGCGAGTGAGTTGCAGAGGTCTTGCAAGGGAGTGATGTCATTTCCGGCGCTGGGGTTGGAGAACTCTTTGACGATGCTGAAGAGTTCCTTGCTGTCGTGGGTGTTGTTGTCCAGTTGTTCTTTGAGTGCCGTCTTCTTGGTGGCGCGGATCAGCTGATGGTGTTTGCGGATGGCGTGTTTAAGGGCGGTCCTGTTGTCTGTGGTGTGGTCGAGCCGCCAGGCTTTCTCGAGGGTGTGGCAGTTCTTCTTGGATTCCTTGAGTTCGTCGGTGAACCAAGGGGTTTTCTTGCTGCCGGGTCTGCTGAGGGGTTCTTTGGTGGTGCGAGGTCATCGGCGCAGGCGGTCAGCCACTTGTTGAGGTTGCTGGCTGCTTTGTTGGGGTCCGTTGTGCTGGTCGGAGTGTTCTGGCTGAGGGAGGCGGTGAGCTGCTCGGAGGTGATCTTGCTCCAGCTTCGGCGGGGTGGGTCGTAGTTCTTCTGAAGCTGAAGTGGACGCAGCTATGGTCGGTCCAGTGGAGTCCGGTGGCGTGGCTGAAGGAGATATACTTGCTGGATGAGAAGACGGGGACAAGCGTGTGGCCGGCGTAGTGGGTGGGGGTGTTCACCAGTTGCTGGTCCGAGGTTGGAGAGGTTGTCCAGCAGGACGATGGTGTTTCTGTCGTTGCTCTCCAGGTGAAAGTTGAGGTCCCCTCCTAACAAACTCCTGAGGCGGAAAGCCGGGAGCGCTGCTCATTTTAATTGATTTTTAAAAATTGTATTGCACTGCTGTGTTTGCTCACTCACCGGCATCTTGCCACAATCTTTGCCTGCTTTCAGAGGTCCCAGACAGCCGATTTGGGCGCTGCCTTGGGGAATCCTCCCTCGCTGCCGCCATCGACCGCGAGCGAGTAAGCTCCGCCCACTTTGCCGGCCACGCCCCCTTTCATCTGTTATAAGGGCGCGCTGACCAGTAGCGCGTCCTCCTAACAAACTCCCGAGGCGGAAAGCCGGGAGCGCTGCTCATTTTAATTGATTTTTAAATTGTATTGCACTGCTGTGTTTGCTCACTCACCGGCATCTTGCCACAATCTTTGCCTGTTTTCAGAGGTCCCAGACAGCCGATTTGGGCGCTGCCTTGGGGAATCCTCCCTCGCTGCCGCCATCGACCGCGAGCGAGTAAGCTCCGCCCACTTTGCCGGCCACGCCCCCTTTTATTCCCTCTCTCCCTCCGATTCCCTCATAAAAGGATGTGTATGGGCCAGAGGCGCGCCTAAGGCAAGCCCGTCTGCGCCCGTCCGCGACTGTCCGGGGCTAGGGGCACATCACTCTGCCCCACTTACCATCTATACCCCCGACCATCTACGCAGCCTCCAGGGACCATGGTCTCTACCAGCCTCCACCTGCTCTCGCATTTCGTCCCTTGGTCTGTCTCCTGCTGTTCCCCTTCACATCCCCCCTCCTCTAGTCGTCCCCCCCCACTCTCCTAGAGACAATGGTCTCCCTGCAACCTCCAAAACCCTTGCGGCATTCTATCTCAACACCCGGTCTGCAGTAGCCCATGCGGAAGAACTCTCGGTACTGCTAGACCTTCATGCCCCAGATCTTCTTTTTCTAACGGAAACCTGGTTCTGCGATGACTCCCTCCCTACCCTACTGGCCACTTTACCAGCTCCATACTACGCCCACCGGGCAGATCGCCTTACTGGCAGAGCCGGGGGCGGCGTGGCGGTCATCGCACATACCGACCTTCCCTTCCAAACCCTGTCCCTGCCAGATATCGCGACCACCGAGTATCTGGCTATCCGCACTACTTCCATTACACCCCCTCTTACCTGTTTTCTTACCTACCGCCCTCCTCAATCCCCTTTATTGTTTCTCCCTGACTTTCTGGAAGTTCTGGCCACAATCACCGTAAACAACTCCTCTATTCTACTTCTTGGCGACTTCAACTTTTGGCCCTCTGACCCAGCGGAATGCTCGTCTTCAAAAGAATTTTCTGAAACCCTTGAATCCCTCAACTTTGCATCTCATGTTCATTCTCCTACCCATATCAAAGGTCACACGTTAGACCAGATCTGGTCCCTGAACTGTTCTGTGGAGTCCCTCTCAATCTCGCCTTGCACATGGTCTGACCACCACCTGATCTCATTTGCCCTCCCCATTCACCCTCCGACCAAGCCCCCTCGCCCCAAAAACATCTGGGTTTGTGCTTGGGGACGAGTAGATCCGGAAGACCTATCTTCCCTCCCTTCCCTGCAAGGCCTATCCACCCTCTCCCAGGTCAAGGCCATTGAACAGTGGCTCTCCTCAGGCTGCGATTCTGTTGCCCCTCTAAAACGAATTACCTCTAAGCGAGAGAAGGATGCCAACCGGTGGTTCAACGAAGAGCTCAAGGCCACCAAACTAGCGGTGCGTCGCGCGGAGCGGGCTTGGAGGAGAAATTATTGCCCCTCTCTACGATTGAGTTTATCAACACCTTGACCCAATACAAAAAAAGACATCTTGGAGGCTAAAACCACCTACTTCTCCTCCAAAATCCTCGCAGCAGAAAACCAGTCGAAGGAAATCTTTGCGATCGTTCACAACTTGGCGTTTTCAGATAGAACAACTCTAAAGCCCGCCCCGTCCAAAGAACTCTGCCACTCCCTCAATAACTATTTCATTCAGAAAATAGCTACCATCAAAGCCAACATCCCCCCCACTCCCCCACTTTTGTTGACCCCCCCAGTGTCCCCCTCCTAAGGGAGAACTCTTGTACCCATCCTGAAAAAGCCGGGCGCGGACCCCTCAATCCCTGCCAACTTCCGCCCCATCTCCCTCCTGCCATTCCTGGCAAAGGTGCTCGAGCGCCATGTCACCTGCGCTCTGAGCTCTTTTGTGGAGAAGCATGGAGCTCTTGCCCCCAGTCAGGCCGGGTTCCGCCCCGCACACTCTACGGAGTCCGTAGTCATCTCGGTCCTGGACAACCTCAGGGAGGGTATGGATACCAACCAGCCCCAGGCCTTGGTGCTCCTCGATCTCTCAGCCGCTTTTGACACGGTGGATCATTCCATCTTGCTTTCCCGTGTCAAGGCGGCGGGGATCGGGGGCACCGCTCTGGTCTGGCTATCCTCCTTCCTGAGCGACCGCACCCAGGCTGTCCACCTGGGTGACTATACTGCGGACGTTCGGAAAGTTCAGTGCGGGGTCCCCCAAGGCTCTTCCCTCTCCCCTCTTTTGTTTAATCTTTATATCGCCCCTCTTATCTTTTCTCTGCAACAAATGGAGGTCGCCGTATTCAATTATGCGGATGACCTCCAGCTTGTTTTCAATCTGCCTTCTTCCCCTTCTTCTGTTCTAAATTTCCAATCTATCATGCTCCATATCCGGGACTGGATGAACCACAACCACTTGAAGCTCAACCCAGACAAGACCGAGCTGGTGTTAACGGGTGGTTCATCCAGCCCCTGGTCCTCTTTATTCTGGCCCCCCTCGCTTGGCCCTCCACCTACCCACTCTGCCTCAGTCAAAACACTAGGCATAAAACTTAATTCTCAACTCACCCTTCACTCCCAGGTTAGCTCTGTGGTTTCTTCTTCCTTCTTATCACTGCGCACCATACGCAGGGTGTCCCGTTTTTTTCCCTTTACTGCCCTCAAACTGATCATCTTCGCCATGGTGGTTTCCCGCCTGGATTACGGCAACGCCCTATATGCAGGTATTCCTGCATATAGCTTACGGCGTCTGCAACAGATCCAAAACCAGGCGGCCCGCCTGGTCTTTAAACTCCCGAAATTCCACCACTCCTCCCCCCTCTTGAAGTCTTTACATTGGCTCCCTGTTCGTGCCCGGGTCCAGTTTAAGCTCGCCTCCATCACCTTTCAGGCTCGACTGGGCTCGGCACCGGCGTTCATCTCATCTGAGATCACCCCTTACGTTCCCACCAGGGAACTACGCTCATCCACCTAGTCCCTTCTCACCATCCCACGTTACCGGAGAAAGAAATGGGGAGGCTCGAAATTTGCGACCCTTGCCCCGCTCCTCTGGAACTCTCTCCCCCCTGAACTCCGAACCCTCGCTCTGTACCCGCAATTTCGGAAACACCTCAAGGCTCATCTGTTCACGAAGTCCTTCAATTAACCCTCCTGCAGTTTGCCCTTGTTTTCTGGCCCCGGTCCTTTGTTAGTTGTAGCGCCAAGAAACCGCTGGTGTATGTGCGCTTTAAAAATAATGTTAAACTCGAAACTCCCCTAGGAGGATGTAGTCGGTGGAGGGAAGGGCGTGTGGGCTGATGAAGTCTGCGATGTCTTCTCTGAATGGAGTCCGTGGTCCCGGTGGTCTGTAGATGAGGGTGCCTCTGAGGGTGGTCTTGGGGTCAGTGTGTATCTGGAAGAGCAGGTGTTCGGCGGCGGTGAAGGTTTCGTCGGAGTTAGTCGAGATGCGGATGGTGTTCTTGTGTACGATGGCGACGCCTCCTCCCGTCTGTTGATGCGGTCCCTCCGGGTGATCTTTTAGCCGTCCAGGATGGCTATGGCGATGTTGGGCCCTGAGGAGGCGTTCATCCAGGTTTCTGTGAGGAAGGCGACGTCAGGTGCTGTCGCGTCGAACAGGTCCCAGAGTTCCGTCCACAGGCACGCCGTGGAGCGGGTGTTGAGCAGGATGCATTTCAGGTGGTTGCTGTTGGTGATGGACTCGGTGGGGGTGGTACAGGTCCGGTAGCAGGTGAATCGGCAGGCTCTGCAGGCGAAGGGTCCGTGGGTGCGCCTCGGCGTGGCGCAGTAGCAGGCAGGGTTCCGGTCGGCATTGAGTGTGTGGAGGGTTGCGGCATCGTAGGTCGGTCGTGTAGTCTTGTCTCGGCGGTGGGGGCCAGGGGTCCTGGCGCTGGGTGCGGTCCAGGCGCAGACGGACTTGCCTTTGGCGCGCCTTCGGCGCACAATTGGCGCGCCCGCTGCGCGTGCGAGGAGGCATCATAAGAAGGGAGCCGGGAGGGAGGGTCTGCTGGGTGGGTGGAGCGGGGTGCCCAATCGGCTGGCGGGGGGCGGGCCGCAAGGAGACAGCGGCGGAAAAAGCGGGAACACGAGTGCGGGCGGCTCAGCGGCGGCTGGGGCGCCTGCAGCGGTAGAAAATCGCAGGAGGCAGCTGCAGAAGGTCACAGGGGGCAGGTATGAGCAGCAGGAGGAGCGTGGGGGTGGCCTGGCCTAGGAAGGCACAATGGTCGCTCCCGAACGTGGAGCAGAGTCCCCTTAACCACATCAGTGCTAAGGGAATTTCCCTCCTGTGCTGCAACTCCAGGATCCCCATTGTTAGCACACGGCCAGTGTACTGCATGATGAGCTGAGCTCGTCATGAGCAGCGAAGGGGTTAAGAAGGGAACCGGGAGGGAGGGTCCGCTGGGTGGCGGGAGCGGGGTGCCCAATCGGCTGACGGGGCCGCAGGAGCAGAAAAAGCGGGGACACGAGTGCGGGCGGCTCAGCGGCGGCTGGGGCGCCTGCAGCGGTAGAAAATCGCAGGAGGCAGCGGCGGAAGGTCACAGGAGGCAGGTACGAGCAGTAGGGGGAGCGTGGGGGCGGCCTGGCCTAGGAAGGCACAATGGTCGCTCCCGAACGCGGAGCACAGCCCCCTTAAGAAGGGAGCCGGGAGGGAGGGTCCGCTGGGTGGCGGGAGCGGGGTGCCCAATCGGCTGGCAGGGGGCGGGCCGTAGGGAGGCAGCGGCGGAAAAAGCGGGGACACGAGTGCGGGCAGCTCAGCGGCGGCTGGGGCGCCTGCAGCGGTAGAAAATCGCAGGAGGCAGCGGCGGAAGCTCACAGGAGGCAGGTACGAGCAGCAGGAGGAGCGTGGGGGCGGCCTGGCCTAGGAAGGCACAATGGTCGGTATTTGAGGAGTTAATTTCCATTTGTTTCTTCTGGAGGTTAGTTGTAGGAATTTTAATTCTGCTAAGTTTGTTGGAGCCATTTCTTTGCTCAATATCTATTGAGGTGCTCCATTCTCATTATGTTTATTGGTGATGGGCCATAAAGGGCTCAGTGTTTTTGATGAGCCATAACGATGCTCAGTTTTAATTTGTATTGCTACTGAGCAATTTATTTGCTCAACTTATGTTGAGGTGCTCAGTGTTATCTATGCTTAACTCTATTTTGTTAGAAGTGTTAATATTAAATTTTCATGCTCCGTGTTTGAGGAGTCGTAGATGTGCTCAGTTATATTTATGTTTACATTTTGTGAACCACTTTGGTGCTCTACTTTGCTAGAGGTGTTCTATTTGTATTGAGATTCACAGTTCTATTTATTATTTCGGCTGATGAGTCTAGGGCTCAATTCAGTTGGTTCTTATGTATGCTGAACCACTTCGGTGCTTTATGTTTTATAGAGGTGTTCAGATTTCATTTATGATTGATGCTACCGAACCTTTATTGCTCAAATTTTCATTGAGGCTTTCAGTTCCATTTTCATCTAATGTTGATTTTGTCATGTGGTTTATCATAACCACTTTTATTCTTGTTAGCTCATGTTGTTGGTACAATGTTGGTACCCTCGCACTTACCTCTTCTCTCCACCATTCTGAAGAGGGTGTTTATTTTGTGCGTTTTTATATTGTTATTTTATTCTACTCTTCTGCTCTCTGTTTTATCTTCTTTCACTTTTCGTTTAAAGGGGGAAGGTGTGTTGTATCCTGATTCTACCTGCTCTTCTCTCTTTCTTGTCCTTTCTTAGTATCTTGTACTCTGCTGCTCAGCCTGTCTCTATGATGTCATCCTTAGTTCTATCTGTGTATCTTTAAGTGTACTGTCATTTACCTTAGAGGCTGAACACTACAGCAGCTGCTCCCGGTGGGGCATTTACCTTAACCTTTACTGGAACCTGGATTACTACCATATCTAAATGCTACACTTGAGTATTTGATTAACAAGAATAAACATACACCCTGACACAGCAAATAATGAATGAAGTAGCATTTATAGAGCGCATGAAGCCACCTTCCCCATGGACAAGCAGATCTTTTATTAACCACACCCCTGGTTTACACTGTACAAAGGTAGGCACATTATATAACATTTTCTAGAGCTCTGTGCTGTGGATTACTTCACATTGTTGTGAAAGCTGGCATTAGGTCAGTTTGCAGTTGAGTAGGGAGAGAGGGGGTAGTTAGAATCCAGTGTGTGAAGTGTTCTTTAGCTGCGGTGCACAGTTCACCTGTAGGCGATTAATTATGTTTTGGTGTTTTTTTCTGAATCTGATGTAGTTTGTCTCCAGGAAGGATCACAGACTGTGGCCCTGCCATATAAACAAATACCCAAATCTCCTCCCCAAGCCAGGATAGACAAACATAGCCTCACAAACCGCATCAAATACACAGGCAACCAAAACATTCCGTCTGGAGCATAGGAAGCATGATCACACATTCAAAGTAATCAGTTTGTTACAGATTACCTCCAGCTTCGGCCCATCATTCTAACCCCAAATAGTATTTCCCTAATGTAGTTAGCCCTGTGGTGGCTGACGACATCTGGGTGTTGCATCCCAAACAAACAAGCCAGCCCAGCAGACATAAGGGGAGTTTGGTGGGGGTAGGGCCTTCCCACAAGAAGATTTTGATAAAGAAGTGGGCATAAGGTGCATAATAAAGAACATTTGATTAAGCAAGGTTTATAAAAGCACTTTGAACGTGTAGACTTGACAACGCTCTATAGCTTACTGAATTTCAACTGCTCAACAATTACTGTGGCGTGCAAACTGTGCAATGTAACAAGCATGGCTATATATATGCGCTATATATATAGCGCATGGTGGGAGCCTCCGATCTCTTTATAAGAACGTGTTGGACATTTTCTTCTCCCAGCCTAGTAATGACATCAGTAAAGGCATTTAATATAATATGGACATAGCTGCTTCGTTCTATACCCGGAAAACCTCAAATTGGCTTTGAGATAACAATTATTATTACTTCAAAGATTTTTTTTATTGAATAATTTGCAAATTAAATCTACTAAGTAATTACAAGCTACTGAGATTTTCAGGACTGGACATACCTCCAAGACAAACCTTAAAGGGTGCCCTGCAAGGCACTTAAAGTGATATATGCAAGAGGTGAAGAAGCCTGATCACATTAACACCCACCCCTCCAATTTGCTAGAACTCCATTAGCTCACCTCAGTGCACTACATCAAAACCAGGTACATTATTACGAACATTAATGATTTAGTGGGCCAGCAAAGCCACATGACCCGAGGCACTCCTCTGCTAGCTCTCACATTCCTACAGCCAGGACATCATCATTGCAGATGAAGGGTACAAAAGAAAAAAAATAAGGGCCCAGACATTTTCCAACTATGCGCCCAGGCACAAAATCCATGTATCAAATAACATCTCATCCAATACTACCTGCTGCAGTGTAGGGAAGATTTGAAGACACACTGCTTAAAATAACACCACATCACAATAAAGCAACAAAACACTAACCAGTTACCAGTCCCGTCTGTAGTTGACTGTATAGTTTGCTTTCTTTGACCCTGACCAAAACTTTCCTGCATTTGTGGGCAGATTCCAGCTACACAAGTACATACACATATTAATCTTCTAATTAGCACATTCCTCTCTGGAGTGATACATCTTAATGAATCTTACTTTGCATTATATTCACGAGTTGGGAGCAACACATGTTATAAATATGAGTGCCATTACATCCAACAACAAACTAGCAGAACAAAGTAATCAAAAATGAAACAGGTTTTTTGGACCAGATAGCAATTGCATAGACAGCAGTATCAACCTACACAATATAATGAGATAGGTGCTGCTAAAACAAATATATGGAATATGTAATGTCTCACATGTTCAGTACTGAGTTTCAGAGCATCCATTTTGCAAAAGAGACAGATTGCAGCCTGGCATACATCAATGACTTCACAGACTCCAATATCTGTACAACAGAGCAGGTCACAAACTGCCAGCATTATAGAAATGTTAAGATTAACACTTTTTGTTCACTTCTTGTAGATGAAATCAGCACGTCGGTCTTGAATAGCTGCAAACTTCTCAATTACTTGAATATTAAAATCTGGAATTCGCTTAACAAGGTCTCTCTCTATAGATAGCATTGCAAAAGCATTTAGTCTTTCTTCTATTATGGTGCTCCTCAAGAATGTCTGGATTCTTTTCAAAGCTGGAAAACATCGTTCTGACTCAGTTGTTGTCATGGGAGTAGTTAGGAGTATTTTTAGTAAAGTCATCGTCTCTGGAAGGGAGTTTTCCATATTGAGTTTTTGAATTAAAGCCAGCAAAGAAACAATACCATTAGACTGCCGATAGACATGCATTCCATATAGTACAGTTAACTCTGTTCTTAGATCCGCTTTGTTGAGCATAGGATAAGTTTCCACAGCGTCACACAGTGCTTGCTCAGGGAAAGAAATATCATAAAGTGCAAACAGGCCACTATGTAGTAATGTGGCACTGATCAAGTGCTTTGTAAAAAAAAAACGTTCCGTTGCATGCTTAACAATAATGTCACATATTTGCTTTGCATTTCCAACCAGTCTGCTGATGTTTTTTCTATGATTTGAAAAAATAGAATCTTTTGGCAGTCTGCTGTCTAAACTGTCAATTCCTTCTCTAACTTTGATCATTTCGGTGACAAACTGATTTGTAGCCCTTTGTATAAATACAGCCTCTATATTATGTTTTAGTAGCTGGTTATGGAATTTGTAAAGAAGAGACATTATTTCATGAAACAAAAACAGAAAGAACTGGAACTCCCTGTCTTGTAGTGTTCTACCAAAGCCACGGGCCTCACTTCGACTTTGGTATTCAAAGTCGCCACTGGCTTCAATGGTATTGAAACATTTCTCAAGATCAACCCTATATTCATATATTAGGTTGACTGTGAGCATGGGAAAGTTCAAACAAGGTGCAGATCCGTTTGGAACCCTACTCTCCACAATGTCCTGAAGTATTTTGGTTCTTTTGGATGAACCTGAGAAGAAAGCTGCAATGCTGGCTACATCCATAAAGAAAATGTATGCCTCACAGAACTTGCCTACTACTTGTTGTACAATTAGATGTAGTTGGTGGGCGTAACAGTGTACACAATGAGCATTAGGGTAGACAGCTTGAATTTTTTTCTGTATTCCATCAAAAATTCCACTTGTAACGGAAGCACCATCGTAGCTTTGTGCAATTAGTTTTTGCTTTTCAGAGTGCTCTGGAAAAATCAAGTCCAGTTGAGTGAGCATAGATGTAGCAACAGTTTCTGCAATAGAGTCTCCTAAATGTATAAAACTGTAGAATCTCTCTACTACTTTGTCATTTTCAATATACCGAAAGATTAATGCGACCCGTGTTTTATTGGCTACATCAGTGGTGTCATCAACCTGAATAGCCACAAAGTCTGTGGTTTTTAACTGCTGGACAATGTAGCTTCTTATAATCTGTAGCATACATTCAAGAAGTTCGTTTTGTATGGTTTTAGCGGTGCCTTTTAACACTGCAACATTTGCTAAACATTCTTCCATTTCATGGTCTAAGCTTGCACTTAAATCTATCATACCAGGATTTGAGGAGCTTTCAGATTCATCATGCCCTCGAAACACAAGTTCGAAAGCACCACAGAAACGAATACAATCAATTAATGTTGACAATATGCGTCTATTTTTATCAACTGCTTCATTGTGTTTCAATATTGCTCTTCGGTATGTGTCGCTTACGTGGGCTTCAATGGTTGCATCGCCCAACATTCCCAGTCTGGTCAGGTTTTCTATATGACGTTTCAAGTGTGCATGCTTCCTTATAATAATTGCCAAATGCTTTAAGTCTGTCACTCCTTTTCTTGCCCAATTAAAGTCACCACCAAACAGCAAGCAGGGAAAGCAGAACAAAGCATTTTTTGAAGTACTTCCTGTAAGCCAATCAACTTTTGTGTACCAGGTTTTTGAGAATGTACGTTTGCATATCTTCCCTCTGTCTATGGCAGATTGTTCTAGTTGTATGTCTGGCTGGTCAGGTCCTAATCGTTTTATAATTAGTTTGTTTTCATGACTCAGTGCACGGAATGACTTTGCAAGTAGCTGCTCTACTGTATTCATCGTCTCTTGCCAATAATAAAGGTACCTGTAAAATAAAAATATAATGTGTAAGATCATGAAAACTCAACTCACATTTCTCTCTAAATGCATATACTGAGTACTTTAGCATTATACCTGGACAATGTCCCTTTTTCAATGCATGACTTATTAACATAGCCTAATCCCTGCCTTTTCCGGTAGTTGAAGGCTCTGAACAGATTTATAGGCCTATACAGGCAGGGGCCTATAACGAGGGAGAAGGCCTTTAACAACCAGTATAGCCAAGACAGAAGGCCCCAAAGACTATCATCACATTCCATCAGCAAAGGGTAGAATGTTATTAAAAAGGAAGAAACAAAGATAAACCTTGGAATGTTGGAGCAGAATGCTTAAATCAGCCACTTCATTGTCCTCAACTGAGCTCTTAACACTCCAGACTTCGAAAATTATCATATATCTCCACAAATTATACTATCACGCCCACTATGTAGACCACGTACATAGACTTTAACTATGTAAAAAAATTGAATAGAATCAGTTTTCTTACTTTAAAACTTTGAGTTCGTAGCTTGGAGTTCAGCTACAACAAGCACACAGACAGCAGAGCTATCCCTAATCTTCATAGAGCCTATACAGGCTCAGAATACTTATTTGTAACAGGTAGAGCCAAAGACAGGAGTATAACTCCCACAGACTACAAAGATACCACTTGCTAAGACTGTAAACAGAAATGCCATGGCTCAGGCGCTACCAGACCACGCAGACTCAGGTCTGAAACCTTACAAGTATCACACGTCATCACCAGGTGCTACAGACTATACAGGCTAAGGACAGATACCAACCACTTCCACACAGGTATCACACGTCATTACTCAGGCGATACAGACCATAGATGCCCAGGACTCAGACCATACAGTCATTGCACAGGTCAAATAGGCCAAAGCTATAGACAGAAGAGGTACGATTCACGTGGCATGGTCCAGCGGCGTAACAAAAACTGTGTGACCCCCCCCCCGCCAAAGTACATAGAGGGAGGGCCCGCGCTCCACATCCAGTTAGGAGCTCTTAGCCTATTAGGCCTGATGCCTGCCACTGGTACTCAGTGTCAGGGGGCCCCTGGAGCTCGACACCCCCCTTTCCCTGCGAGGGTTATTGTTACGCCCCTGGCACAGTCCTCACTAATTCTTATTAAGTCGTTTTCCTTGGAAACATATGTTTTGGAAGACGTGCAGCCCCAATGTTGATTTTTACCATTATCTCAATTTGCTCACTGAGTTTTCACATTCGTGCTTCAAAGGCTGATAATAACTGTGTCGGAGCAAAATATATATATACTAGCAGCCCGCCCCAGCGTTGCCTGGGGCAGAAAGGGGCTGGGGGCAGTACACCCGCTCCCGCCCTCCTCCCGTCCCGACTCCTTCCCGCCCCCACTCCCTCCCGCCTGTTCCTCTGTGCACAACCGCTCCTGCCTCCCGCCCCCTCCCGCCTCGATTTCAATGAGCATTTACTTTACCTGAGCTGCCGCTCCTTACTGCGATCTTCACTTCACCGCCGCTCCTCTTCGCCATGACGCGCCCGCGCTCACTTCACTGCAGCTCCATGTCTCTCCTTCTCGTCATCACGCACGTCGCGGCCAGCGCTACGTCACGGCCAGAGCAGCATCGCGGCCGGCGCTACTTCCAGGGCACTATTTTTTTTTAAAGTTATATTTTTAAATGTACGTTTTTTTTTTATAGCCTATGTCCATCTGTACACCCTGACAATTTCTACAATGTATCGGGTGTGTGGATTGGCGCTGTGGTTCCAGAGTTTACCTGGCTCAAAGGTGCGTGTTCTCTCTTTATAATAGTAGTATAGATATAGATATATATCAAACACGTTCTCTTGATGTGCGGTCTGTTCATCAAGAGGACTGTCTGGAACTAAACGCCTGTTAGTCCTTGGTCTTGGCGCGTGCACGCCGATACGTCAGAGTGGAATCTGCAGGTTCATTCAGAGCACACAAGCTCTGCCGGTGCACCTCAATCCCTGACTGTAGCCCATTCATTTACTCCAATAACACAACATGCGCGCAGCTCTGCCAGCGCAGCTCTATCAAGGTTATTGCTCTCTCATTAGTGAACTGTGCAAGCAGCTCTGCCAGTGCATCTCAATCATTATCCGCAAGTGCCAACACCTCTTTCATCGCTAGATCACCCAAACAGCTGCGTCAGTGCACATCATCCCACGTCTGGGGCGCACCCCATTCTTTTATTGCTAGATCGGCCGAAGGACTAAATCAGTTCACCTCTTCCAGCGTCTGGAGCGTACTGCGTTCTTTCATTGCTGAGCACGCATACAGCTCTGCCAGTGCATCTCAATCTTAGTATGCAGGGCACCTGTTCATCCATTACTGGGTCATGGAACAGCCCTGCTAATGTATCTCAATCAAGGTCCACGACGCACCCTGCTCTTTCTTTGCTTGAATATGCAAATGATGGTGACGGTGCATCTCAGTCCTCATTTGCATGCCAGAGGTCCCACATGCAATAGCTCTCCCAGGTTGCCTCACTCGGAGCTCTGTAACCCTGCACCTCAAACCGGTCTCTTACCATCTCCTTATAACAGCACCGGGATGCACGCACAGCTCTGCCAATGCACATCAATAGGACAGTGGCGCAGCAAGGGTGCATGGCATGGGCCCTAATGCAATCATAAAATATACCCCCTCCCCGGCTTGCAGCGGAAAGTTAAAGAAGGCCATAACTGGAGGGCAGAGGAGCTCTCACAACCCGAGCCATAGAGCCACGACCTCCAGATACAAGCGCTGTAATTGTACACTGCAGCCTCGCTTGCCGTTTGGACAAAGAGGACCTCAACCCTATTTCGCAGCGATCCCTCGCTATTACATTACTAGCACACACTCAGAGGACCGATGGTGCACCCCAGTCCTGACCTGTAGAAATAAACAATAGGCACTTTTACCTTTTTTCCTCAGTAATGTACTGAAACACCCCTGCTATTTAAGAAACAAGACCTTCACAACTCTGCAATCATGTTCAGTCCCTTGCCCTGCTCTTTTATCATAGGGGCGCGCACAGCGCTCTGCCAATACACCTCAAACCTCTAAAACTCTGTTCCACTACCGAGACACACATAGCTCTTAGTGGTACCTCAGTCGGGCGCTCTGTCCCTCCTCGCTTCCTAACACATTTCTGCCTCTCTGCTGCTCTGACTGCCCCTCCCTTCACTAAGTGCTTCTCCTGTACAATGACACCCTTAGCTGATTGCATTATTTACCAGTCACATTGTTGGCTGTCGCTGGATTCGCAGCTTGTGCGGCTCATTCCTGGAGCAGACAAAGGCGCCTGCTCTCCACCGCCCCTGTGAATGCAAAGCGCGGGAGCTGCAGAGTGTTGGAACCGAATAGTTGTATTTTTTCCTTGAGAAGAAAAGACCGCCGAGAGTTTGAAAACAGTGAAGCACTTTGTTTGACTATCTCAGCCTGGAGAGCATATCCAGCGTAACAAGCGCTCGCCACGACGCTGAGTTTTCTCTATTTCTGCCGTCCCACTTGGACGGGCTCGGCCGGACTTCATGCTGGCCTAAAAAAGGTTTATTATCTTCTTTATGGGGCCATCTGTTTTGATCAAAACACACATGCCCATGAGGCACAGGGTTAAGACTGATTTGCATATGGCCAAGTCTGAACTGGGGTAGCTTGGTGAGCAAAATAACGATGGATTAAACCCAGATCTGTGACTGGGGGTGAATGTTTTGCCATTGTGCATCATTCCGTCCATCATCTTGTGTGTTTTGCTGTTCACCCTATGTGGGAAGGATATGCCCAGACGTGGGTCCCGTGCTCATTAAGCCACTGGAGTCAAGCTATCCTGGCTGAAGACAGCTGATAGCCAGAAACCAGTCCTAGGATGCTTGATTCCGGTCCAGGGAAGACATGGCTTGGCAGTTCTGATCTGAACTGTTCCTATGAGGCACAGGGACAAAACTGATTTGCATATGGCCAAGTCTGAACTGGGGTGGCTTGGTGAGCAAAATACCGATGGATTAAACCCAGATCTGTGACTGGGCGTGAATGTTTTGCCATTGTGCATCATTCCGTCCATCATCTTGTGTGTTTTGCCATCTGTTTTGACCCATAAAGAAAATAACAACCTTTTTACGCCAGCAGGAAGTCAGGGGAGCCAGACAAGTGGGACGGAAGAAAGAGAGTAAAAACGTACGTCACCACAAGCTCTTTACCAATGGCCAGCCACCTTTTAGCATAAACGGTGACGCTGGCCAATGGGAAAGAGGGGCGGGGCTTAAAGCTTGCTAGTCAAAGCTACCCAATATCACTAAATCTCGCCAGCGAGACTGCGCAGTCTTACGCTAGGCTTTGACCTAAAAAGGAGTGTCCCTGGTTCGACGAGGAATGTTGTGTAGCCAAGGCACTTGTCAGGCAAAGCGAGAGAAGACTGAGGGCAAGATATAATGTGGAAGTATCATTGACCCTCCAGAAGCTAAGGATAAAATATAAATCATTAACTAGGAACAAAAAAGAACCTAGAAAGATATTTGCTGGGCAAACATGTTGGCTGTAATTGAATCCAAAGATGTGAAAGGGTTTTGGAAGTTGGCCCAAGATAGCGCTGGTAGGAAAATAGAATCCCTAAATTGTACGGTCTCTGAAGTCGATTGGGTGGGCTACTTGGGAGAAATATATGGGAAATGGCCAATACAAGAGAAGCCAAGCACAATAGTATGGTTACGAGTGAGGGATGATATAAAAGAATACTTTACCTCCAGCCACATTATGAAAATTATAACAAGTTTGAACCTTACTCGTGCTGCAGGCCCAGATAATCTGCCAGCAGTGATAACAAGCATTTACAATGCAATAGGTCTCGCAGTTGTGAGAGTTTGAGATATTCGCATTGTAAATGGCAATGCCTTTTATTTACGTGTTGCTTTTTAAAACATAAATGAAAGGCATTGTCATTTACAATGCCAATAGCTTAAACTCTCGCAAATGCGAGACCTATTGCATTGCAAATGCTTGTTGTAATATCCACCGAGTTCCTAGTAAATGCGTGAAAGTGGTTAATGAAGGCTGCATTGGACGCTAGTAGAGATCAGAAGGGCCTTCTGTATATTTTGGGTGATCTGTAGAGGAATCTGGGCAGACAGTGACAATATGCGAGAAAGGCGTGGGTTTCTCTTTTACTAGCGATGTAGAGTATATTCGAGGTGGTCTCTGTAAAGTAGATTGGTGATAAATTAATGCACTGGCTGGTCTCCATTGATTAGCAGGTGGTGTCTTTGGGGGTAGCTGCGTTGGGTGCTAAATGGTTTCAAAACACTGTTGTGGGCTGTTTAGGTAGATCTCTACAAGATATCTGGGTTGGGTGTAAAGGTGGTGTGGAGGGTGCATGGGTTGCTGTGTGGGAAGGGGGGGCTGTTGGGACTCACTGGCCTAAGAGAAAACGATGTGATGGTTTGTAAGAACCCTTACCTCCTCCATGTTCACAGCTGCTGTGCCTAATGCTTCCACACTGTGCACGTCCACTGTGGAGCGGTCCAAACCGCCGACAGCAGCTATTGGATGCCTCAAACACAAAACACTTTATCGAGTCCAGAGAGAGATGCACTCCCATTGGACCCTGAGACTACGTAGGATATGCGCTTGAACGATGTCGGATCTCCCCAAGCAATCACACAACGGAGTCTATAAAAAAGCGTTCCCCATTTGATGGCATCCTCAACTCAAGATGGCCGTTTCGTGACCCGAAAACCAGCAGACATTGCTCAACGTCAGCTATGCCACATCGCTTGAGCAGCGATAAGTTGTTGCCGGCAGAGCTAGATAATATGTTAGGCAGATAGTGAACTGCATAGGCCAGACGGAGAAAAACTTCAGAAGCGTGTTATCATGTAAGCCTGTACCAGCACTTACAGACAACGCCATGATGAGAACACTTGCACTGCTCACGTGCACCAATGAGCACTGTTCTGAACTATGTGCCGCTCAGACTGAATTCAACAAGAAGCTACGATCAACAAGGCTGTCGTGGGGTGAGACTTCGGCGGGAAGGCCGCGCCCGAAGAGTGCGTGGCCAAGAGGAGCAGTGATGACGCGGGGCTCCCATGCCTGAGGGAGAGCCCCGCGGAGGAGACAACACCAGCGCAGAGACAAAAGAGCCCGGTGGGGGTGTGTGTGTGTGTGTGGGGGGGGGGGGGGGGGGGGGGTGTGATTAGATGATGTTTGTAAGCAAAAGACACTAAGGCACGGTGGTATCGGAGGCTGGAGGCTGTTTGCGGGCAAAAGACACACAGGAGCAAAATAGTTATGATATACGATCTACAAATGTTACCGGGTGGGCTTTATTTTTTTGGCCGAAACTAATCTAGTAAACACGGCGGTAATAACGGGTGAATGGTGTAATGGCGGAAGCAACCGCATAGGTTCTTTATTTTTTTTTGCACATCAAGAGGTTGCTTTGGTGACCTGGACGTGGCACTGAGAATAGACTGGCGGTACAATGTATATAGTGCACGACAATGTCTCACAAGTCAGTGGCTTTAACTTTCGATCTTTACTTAATTGGTACCTCTGTCGGGTAGGCCAGGTAAGAGAGCGATGGCGTGAGTTAAATATTTGAAGGTCACCCTCCCGCCCACATATAGCGTACGAGCAGCAGCAGAATAAGCACAAACCCAAAAATGAATGTCAAATGAAGCTTCTACCACATGGCGCCAGTGAGACGCACACTCACAAAACAGAAAGTAATTATCTCGGCATGCCGCCATGGGAGCGTATCTGCGCAAGTGCGTCTCTTTAGAAGCGCGTCCACAGATACCAATCGGCGCGTGCCCCAGTCTGTACCACTTGGCAGGCAAGACGACAACAATAGATCTCGCTGGCGACACCGCTTTCGCGCTGCATCACCAGCTAGACCTAATAAAAACAAGACCTAAGTGGTGGGCAGAGTTTTTCGCAAAGATGTTTATGGGGATCCTAGAGTCAGGGATTGTACCAGAAAACTGGAGAGGAGCCATTATAAGACCAATCAGTTAGAAGGGTGATTTATAAGCGCCAAAGAACTACAGGTTAATAAATCTCCTGGATATAGGGGAAAAAGTCTTTGCGAAAGTAATATTGGAATTGCTCAGGGATTGGGCTGAAGAAAATCAGATTGTACCCCCTGAACAGGGGGGGGTGGGGTGTTTTAAAGCGGATCATTCTATGGTCGGCCACTGCTTTGCTCTCTGGTCCATTGCGCCGAAGTCGATTGAGCAGAGGGGTAGTATGTTCTGTTGCTTCGTGGACTTCCGCGCAGTTGTGGACTCAGTGGACCGGGAGCTGCTGTGGGAGACTTTAACCGGATATGGTATCCTTCCTTAAGGATTTGCTAGGACTGATACAATCTCTCCATACAAACAACTGGGCCCAGGTAATTTTAGATACAGAGGGAAGCCTATTTGGAAACATTGAGATTGGAAATGGGCTGCGGCAGGGGTGCGTATTGGCCCCTATGCTGTTCACCCTGTTCTTAGCAGGTTTGCCGTCAATTTTAGGTAGTGTAAAAGGGGCAAGCCCCAAACAAGATGGAAAGCATATCCATGTCTATTATATGTGGACGACCTAGTAATTATGGATCTAACTGAAATTGGACTGCAAAGGAAGTTAAGTAGGTTCAATGACCTCTGTCGCTTGAAAAAAACTTGTTGTCAACATGAGCAAGACAAAGATCCTAGGTTTTGGCCGAAAGAAAATTGGGTTCACTTGGTTTCTGGGTGCTGAGAAGCTGGAAAAGTGTGCAGAATATAGACACCTGGGAATGTGGTTTGAAAGAAGATTAAAATGGCATACCCACCTAGATGCACTAAAGCAGAGATCATCAGCATCGGAAAAAATGTAATACAGCTTATTGCGCGATGTCCGATAGATCTGATTTAAAAGCTTACTCAGCTATGTGGTACCCCCTCAGTTTTTGTATGGTGCATAATTACTTTACCTGAGTGGCAAATATGGTTGGGATGCTGAGGCGGGCAAATGAGAAATGTATTCTCATTGCCTAAGCCTGCAATGGTTCAGGCAGTGAGACTTGAATTGGGAATTACCTCATGGGACATTTTAGCTTGTACGTCCCTACTTCGTTTTGGCACCGTTTAGGAACAGGAGAGGATTTTAAAATATCACAATGGTGAAAAAACTACATTGAGAAGCGCAATTTTTTTTGGGCAAAAGAAATTAGAGCTACTATTACAAAGGCATGTTGTCTGATGAAGGTTACATTGTGCCCCAAAACTTAACTGATTAAAATGGACAAAAGGGAACTTAGAGTGCAAGGGAAAGAAATCTTACAGGCACAGGATCAAGACTATAAAATATCAGTATATTTTAAGGCTACCGCGTGGAAAAACAAACAATGCTTCCTTATGTCGATAGGTTACGCGACAGGCATTTACGAAGAGAATTATTAAGGTTAAGAATTGGGATGAACCCCTGCTATGCAAACAATGGGGTGAAATGATCTATGATCGATAATAAGGGAAAATGCACCTGCACTTTGGGCACTTCATGTGGCATTTTACATATATTAATGGACTGTCAGAAGCTTCTAGATATTTGAATACAGTTTTTACGGGCAATTTTTAAGAAGTATGATATTAAAGATAGGGGCCAGGCAGTAATCCTTGTAACAGAATTGAGCCATTAAGACATAGCCGTTGCCATTGGGAAATGTATGCAAAGGGTTAAAGTATTTTTAACCCCTTCGATGCTCAGGAAGAGCTCAGCTCGTCATGAGGCACGGTTGAGCTGTGCTGATGACGAGCTGAGCTAGTCATGAACAATGGGATTACACATGCATCAGCACAGGAGGGGAAAACCATTAGCAGCGATGGTGTTAAATGGTTTTAGAAATTAAATGTAATACAATCTGATGCATACGGTTATGGGCTAAGCTGAAAGGGAAGATGTGTATAATGTGATCGTTTTGGTGTTTTTATAATGATGAGATTCAAGATGTATTTTTTAATGTATTTGTGAAAATGTTTGAGGACCTTCGGTCCAAATAAACTTAAACTTAACCACATCAATGCTGAGGTAATTCTACATGGATGCTGAAATTTTTCAAATCCCATTGTTCATGACGAGCTCAGCTCGTCATGAGCACACGACCAGTGTACTGCATGACGAGCTGAGCTCGTCATGAGCATGGAAGGGGTTAAAAAGTAAAGAATTGAAAAACAAGTTTGAGGCTGACTAGACTGGAGAATGAGGCGTGAGCCAGTATTTGATGATGTGCTGGAATGAGCAGAGTCCCTAGTTGTGGAACGTGCTCTGACAAGGCACAAAGAGTTGCCCTCGAAGTATGGTGTTGTCCAATACCATCAAAATGTACGGCTGTACTGGCAGACTGACTAGGGAAACGTTCTTTTAGGCAAAGCCTCAACAGCGCTTGCACTGTCTTTGAGACAATTTGTATATGCTTTGCTGGCTTACAGCCCACCCATTGCTTTTCATTTGTTTCTTTCAGTGTCCTTGAAATATCATTGCTTCCAAGTGGCTTATCTTTCCTGTTTGATCCTCCTTTTCAAATCGCTTAAATTTTCTTTCTCGGACTTCAAGATGAGATGATTTCACCCGTCTCCCAAATCCCTACTAC
This sequence comes from Lissotriton vulgaris, assembly GCF_964263255.1. Taxonomy (NCBI): domain Eukaryota; kingdom Metazoa; phylum Chordata; class Amphibia; order Caudata; family Salamandridae; genus Lissotriton; species Lissotriton vulgaris. Next base: position 1,850,412,706 of record NC_141687.1, on the reverse strand, counting down.
TTTGCTGCTTGTTTTTTATTTTTTTGGAGGCTCCAAAAGATTCTCTGTTATCTTTCCTGTGCCGCTTGAGCCTAATAGTAGGAGCAGAGGCTTGTTCTTAGTTTTGTACTCATCTTTAGGAGTGCTCGTGTTTTAACAAACTCCTCTGTAAAACTTATCTTGTCACATTTGATGATTTAGGACTAGAAAAACAAATGGTTGTAAAAAAAAATTGTCTGCACACATGGTACCGAACAAGGAGAAAAAAGGAACATCTTTACTTTGAACACTCCGAAGTAAATGGATTGTGTGAATCAGTACACTGAAAAGATATATTGGTTTTCCTTTCCTGCTGCCTGTCTATGGGAAGCTAGGGTGGGGCTTTACAATAGGCTGCCTGCATTTCAGCTGTGCATTTCTTGCCTTTGGGGGCTCAAATCTGCAACCCCCCCCCTGCATTCTGCGAGACCATTCTTCCCAGAGCAGCCACTTCCCACAGCACAGCGTAATTCCTGTCTGGGGTTGCCTGTGCTTGAAATGAATGTAATTTTTTCTTCCTTTAGCTCACCGGCTCTTAAATCAACTTTCACTAATGGCTGTAGGTGTGCCTTGTTTACTTCCTCTGTACTGCTGGCCTTCCTGCAAAGTACTGAGGATTTATTGTCATGTATTGGCTAGTGTAGTGTAACAGTAAGGGCGTCTTTACCAGGGGTGAGGAATTCCTATAACCTGACACCCAGGACATATTGTTTGGGGTCAAGGGCAACATGTTTTCATGTGAATTTTATACTTGGGACCACTTTATGATTTGGGTAAGGGCATTGTCTGCAGAAAGGGTAATTTTGTGTTTGAATGTTAATGCCGTTTGAACTTGTATTTATGGTTCATTAATGCAATGCCTTTTATTAGGGCGAGTATTCTAAGGAAATGTATGGTCAGAGTGCACTACTGAGAGCGGTTTCAATATTAACATGTGTACACACATTATCAAAGTATAGCAGTATGAGGCAATGTATAATGCTATCAGAATGCTCTCTTATAATATACAAATATTTGCAGAAGTTTGAAAGCAAGTTTGATGATTCATTGCTTTCAAAACAAAATGTTTACCAAAAAATGCAACCAGGAAAAAAACATTTTAGGTACCATTTCTTTGCAGCATCATTTATAAAATGTGTTTTATGCATACTAGTATTTCACAAAAATATTCCTAATGGAAAATCGGTGTAACCAGTTTCAACAAGATTATGGGAAACAAAAATAAACAACCATTGACAAAGTCAGTAGGTCTGAAATTGTTAGTCAGCCTTTTTGTTGTATCCTGCTTCTCCCTGCTCTTCTCTTTCTTGTCCTTTCTTTTTCTCTTGTACTCTGCTGCTCAGCCTGTCTCTATGATGTCATCCTTAGTTCTATCTGTGTATCTTTAAGTATACTGTCAAGTGACCTTGGAGGCTGAGCAGCAGGGCAGCTGCTCCCGGTGGGGCATTTACCTTAACCTTTACTGGAACCTGGATTACTACCTTATCTAAATACTGTACTTGATTATTTGATTACCAAGAATAAACATACATACATCCTGACACAGCAAATAAGAAGTCATCTTTCAATTATTTGATGTTACACTGGTGACGATTTAAGGAAAGAAACCACGCGTGATCAAAAAGATCCTGCAACAGAAGAATCTAACTGAACCTCATGCCCAACCTCTTGATTGCCCCACCGGTGTCTAAACAACAGACAGGCAGAAGTAAGTTGGGTTTGGACATGTTAAAGTACTTCTATACAGATGTTCGAGTTGTCACCTGCTGTTTGAAATCTGCTTTTACAGAATATAATATTCAGTTACATGTGGAGACTCCCTGCCTTACAGTCATCTTACAAAAGGAAGTGATTCGATTTTAATAACTTGCAACTTGTACATGGATACTTTATGCTGCCTGCTACCAACTTTCATGTGACTGAAAAGGAGTAGATAGTATATTCAAAAACAAACTTTGCTGCCATGAGAGTTGTGAAATAATCTAGCGTTGGTCTGCTGTGAACAGTTATCAATTTTGGCTGTGCATCCGAGATGAGTCGGAGAGTCTGTGAACCCTGCTGAGATTACTTGGTGTACTTTAAAGGAAATTCCTGCCTCCCCGATGGTATCATCCTTCGCAAAACTTTGGGTAAAAGGTGACGTATGTGCAATTTATCATGGCCATTGGCGTGCCATGAGCCAGGGTCGGGTTTACAATCTTCTTGCAGTTGATGAATCTCTATATGGAAAAGTTTACCAGCGTTTTGTGGTTGGTCTTGGCTCAGTCTGCAGGTTGGTGCAAGTAGTCATTATGCCAACAAGGTTCATTGTGTGCGTTTTCCTTTGGCAGTTTCAGAGAAGGATCTGGTGGATATTTTCTTTTCTGCCTGGATCGGTTTGTGGATTTTTGCAGAGGTTGGGTGATGATTTCGTGGAGACAGCTTTGGGTTCGGGTGAGATGTCGCTCACCATATCTTCTTCAGTGTAGACTCGGTCGGATTTACAATCTTCTTGCAGTTGGTGACAGTCTCTATATGGAAGAGTTTACCAGCGTTTTCAGAAAGCTGCCTCCGAAAATCAAACAACGGTGACTACATTTATTATTTTAATTTGTTATGTTTAAAATATTGCTAATTGCATCCTGCATTTAAATTAATTAATTTACGAACTGTGCTATTGGTCTGATGATTTACAGTTACTTGTAATTTATTACCTGTTATGCGATACTTTATGCAAGCCATTTTATGCAGGTCTGTTCATAATTCTTCCATTAAAGCAAGCTCAGGATGGCTCAGGATGGCTCAGGGCTGGACATCCTAATCTTTTTGTGGGGAGCCATTTTTGTGCTCAATATATTTATTGAGGTGCTCTATCCCTTTTATTGTGCAGTTGTTTAGTTTACTTGTCCTGGACCTAGTTAGGGCTCTATTTCTTTAAGGTGTATAATGCTATTTATTATAACAAGTAACGAGCAATTGTGATGCTCAATTCTTTCTAGGTTTATTTGTACTGAAATTAACCATTTGATGCTCAAATTATTTCAATCAATCAATCAATCAATCAAGGCATTTGTATAGCGCGCTACTCACCCGGGAGGGTCTCAAGGCGCTAGGGGAGGGGTAGGTCACTGCTTGTAAAGCCAGGTCTTGAGCTGCTTCCTGAATGAGAGATGGTCTTGGGTTCGCAGAAGGTGGGTGGGGAGGGCGTTCCAAGTCTTGGCTGCCAGGTAGGAGAAGGATCTTCCTCCAGCGGTGGCTTAGCGGATGCGTGGTACGGTGGCGAGTGCGTGGCTGGTCGATCATAGCTGGCGGGTGGGCGTGTAGAAGGTCATGCGGTCGTTGAGGTACTTGGGACCCAGGTTGTGGAGAGCCTTGTGTGCGTGGGTGAGGAGTCTGAACGTGATTCTCTTGCTGACAGGGAGCCAGTGCAGGTCTCTCAGGTGTCCGGTGATGTGGCTGTGTCGGGGGATGTCAAGCATGAGTCGTGCGAAGGCGTTCTGGATGCGTTGGAGTCTTTTTTGGAGTTTGGCGGTGGTTCCGGCGTAGAGGGTGTTCCCGTAGTCTAGTCGGCTGGTGACGAGTGCCTGGGTGACGGTCTTCCTGGTTTCCGTGGGGATCCATCTGAAGATCTTGCGGAGCATGCACAGGGTGTTGAAGCACGAGGATGAGACGGCGTTGACTTGTCTGGTCATTGACAGGGAGGAGTCCAGGATGAAGCCCAGGTTTCATGCGTGGTCCGTTGGTTTGGGAGCGGTGCCCAGGGCCACTAGGAGTTGTCCCAGGTGGAGGGTGATCCCAGGATGAGGACTTCCGTCTTGTCTGAGTTCAGTTTAAGGTGGCTGTTTCTCATCCAGTCGGCGACGTCTTTCATCCCTTCGTGTAGGTTGGCTCTGGCGGTGGTGGGGTCGTTGGTGAGGGAGAGGATGAGCTGGGTGTCGTCGGCGTAGGAGATGATGTTGAGGTTGTGCTGGCGTGCGATGGCAGCGAGGGGGCTCATGTAGACGTTGAAGAGGGTTGGGCTGAGTGAAGATCCTTGTGGTACGCCGCAGATGACTTCGGTGGCCTCGGATCTTAACGGAGGGAGGCGGACTCTCTGGGTTCTTCCGGTGAGGAACGAGATGATCCACTCTAGCGCTTTCTCTCGGATTTCGACGTTGCTGAGGCGCTTCACTAGGGTGCGGTGGCAGACGGTGTCGAATGCTGCAGAGAGGTCCAGGAGGATGAGGGACGCTGTTTCCCCGTTGTCGATCAGGGTTCTGATGTCATCGGTGGCGGCGATGAGGGCGGTCTCGGTGCTGTGGTTGGCCCGAAACCCGGACTGCGAGGCGTTGAGGGATCCGTTTGTCTCGAGGAAGGCAGCAAGCTGTTTGTTGACGGTCTTCTCGATGACTTTGGCCGGAAAAGGAAGGAGTGAGATGGGTCGGTAGTTCTTGAGGTCGGTGGGGTCCGCCATAGGTTTCTTCAGGAGGGCGGTCAGCTCGGCGTGCTTCCAGCTCTCCGTGAAGGTGGCGGTGTGGAAGGAGGAGTTGATGGTGTCTCTGAGATGGGGTGCGATGGTGGAGTCTGCTTTGTTGAAAACGTGGTGTGGGCACGGGTCGGTTGGTGATCCGGAGTGGATGGAGTTCATCGTGCGGGTGGTGTCTTCGGTGCTGATCGGGGTCCAGTTGCAGAGGGTGGTGGTGGCGGGCTCTGGTTCAGTGGTAGGGTGCGTGGTCTGTGCGAAGCTGTTGTGTATGTCTACGATCTTGCGTTGGAAGAACGAGGCGAGTGAGTTGCAGAGGTCTTGCAAGGGAGTGATGTCATTTCCGGCGCTGGGGTTGGAGAACTCTTTGACGATGCTGAAGAGTTCCTTGCTGTCGTGGGTGTTGTTGTCCAGTTGTTCTTTGAGTGCCGTCTTCTTGGTGGCGCGGATCAGCTGATGGTGTTTGCGGATGGCGTGTTTAAGGGCGGTCCTGTTGTCTGTGGTGTGGTCGAGCCGCCAGGCTTTCTCGAGGGTGTGGCAGTTCTTCTTGGATTCCTTGAGTTCGTCGGTGAACCAAGGGGTTTTCTTGCTGCCGGGTCTGCTGAGGGGTTCTTTGGTGGTGCGAGGTCATCGGCGCAGGCGGTCAGCCACTTGTTGAGGTTGCTGGCTGCTTTGTTGGGGTCCGTTGTGCTGGTCGGAGTGTTCTGGCTGAGGGAGGCGGTGAGCTGCTCGGAGGTGATCTTGCTCCAGCTTCGGCGGGGTGGGTCGTAGTTCTTCTGAAGCTGAAGTGGACGCAGCTATGGTCGGTCCAGTGGAGTCCGGTGGCGTGGCTGAAGGAGATATACTTGCTGGATGAGAAGACGGGGACAAGCGTGTGGCCGGCGTAGTGGGTGGGGGTGTTCACCAGTTGCTGGTCCGAGGTTGGAGAGGTTGTCCAGCAGGACGATGGTGTTTCTGTCGTTGCTCTCCAGGTGAAAGTTGAGGTCCCCTCCTAACAAACTCCTGAGGCGGAAAGCCGGGAGCGCTGCTCATTTTAATTGATTTTTAAAAATTGTATTGCACTGCTGTGTTTGCTCACTCACCGGCATCTTGCCACAATCTTTGCCTGCTTTCAGAGGTCCCAGACAGCCGATTTGGGCGCTGCCTTGGGGAATCCTCCCTCGCTGCCGCCATCGACCGCGAGCGAGTAAGCTCCGCCCACTTTGCCGGCCACGCCCCCTTTCATCTGTTATAAGGGCGCGCTGACCAGTAGCGCGTCCTCCTAACAAACTCCCGAGGCGGAAAGCCGGGAGCGCTGCTCATTTTAATTGATTTTTAAATTGTATTGCACTGCTGTGTTTGCTCACTCACCGGCATCTTGCCACAATCTTTGCCTGTTTTCAGAGGTCCCAGACAGCCGATTTGGGCGCTGCCTTGGGGAATCCTCCCTCGCTGCCGCCATCGACCGCGAGCGAGTAAGCTCCGCCCACTTTGCCGGCCACGCCCCCTTTTATTCCCTCTCTCCCTCCGATTCCCTCATAAAAGGATGTGTATGGGCCAGAGGCGCGCCTAAGGCAAGCCCGTCTGCGCCCGTCCGCGACTGTCCGGGGCTAGGGGCACATCACTCTGCCCCACTTACCATCTATACCCCCGACCATCTACGCAGCCTCCAGGGACCATGGTCTCTACCAGCCTCCACCTGCTCTCGCATTTCGTCCCTTGGTCTGTCTCCTGCTGTTCCCCTTCACATCCCCCCTCCTCTAGTCGTCCCCCCCCACTCTCCTAGAGACAATGGTCTCCCTGCAACCTCCAAAACCCTTGCGGCATTCTATCTCAACACCCGGTCTGCAGTAGCCCATGCGGAAGAACTCTCGGTACTGCTAGACCTTCATGCCCCAGATCTTCTTTTTCTAACGGAAACCTGGTTCTGCGATGACTCCCTCCCTACCCTACTGGCCACTTTACCAGCTCCATACTACGCCCACCGGGCAGATCGCCTTACTGGCAGAGCCGGGGGCGGCGTGGCGGTCATCGCACATACCGACCTTCCCTTCCAAACCCTGTCCCTGCCAGATATCGCGACCACCGAGTATCTGGCTATCCGCACTACTTCCATTACACCCCCTCTTACCTGTTTTCTTACCTACCGCCCTCCTCAATCCCCTTTATTGTTTCTCCCTGACTTTCTGGAAGTTCTGGCCACAATCACCGTAAACAACTCCTCTATTCTACTTCTTGGCGACTTCAACTTTTGGCCCTCTGACCCAGCGGAATGCTCGTCTTCAAAAGAATTTTCTGAAACCCTTGAATCCCTCAACTTTGCATCTCATGTTCATTCTCCTACCCATATCAAAGGTCACACGTTAGACCAGATCTGGTCCCTGAACTGTTCTGTGGAGTCCCTCTCAATCTCGCCTTGCACATGGTCTGACCACCACCTGATCTCATTTGCCCTCCCCATTCACCCTCCGACCAAGCCCCCTCGCCCCAAAAACATCTGGGTTTGTGCTTGGGGACGAGTAGATCCGGAAGACCTATCTTCCCTCCCTTCCCTGCAAGGCCTATCCACCCTCTCCCAGGTCAAGGCCATTGAACAGTGGCTCTCCTCAGGCTGCGATTCTGTTGCCCCTCTAAAACGAATTACCTCTAAGCGAGAGAAGGATGCCAACCGGTGGTTCAACGAAGAGCTCAAGGCCACCAAACTAGCGGTGCGTCGCGCGGAGCGGGCTTGGAGGAGAAATTATTGCCCCTCTCTACGATTGAGTTTATCAACACCTTGACCCAATACAAAAAAAGACATCTTGGAGGCTAAAACCACCTACTTCTCCTCCAAAATCCTCGCAGCAGAAAACCAGTCGAAGGAAATCTTTGCGATCGTTCACAACTTGGCGTTTTCAGATAGAACAACTCTAAAGCCCGCCCCGTCCAAAGAACTCTGCCACTCCCTCAATAACTATTTCATTCAGAAAATAGCTACCATCAAAGCCAACATCCCCCCCACTCCCCCACTTTTGTTGACCCCCCCAGTGTCCCCCTCCTAAGGGAGAACTCTTGTACCCATCCTGAAAAAGCCGGGCGCGGACCCCTCAATCCCTGCCAACTTCCGCCCCATCTCCCTCCTGCCATTCCTGGCAAAGGTGCTCGAGCGCCATGTCACCTGCGCTCTGAGCTCTTTTGTGGAGAAGCATGGAGCTCTTGCCCCCAGTCAGGCCGGGTTCCGCCCCGCACACTCTACGGAGTCCGTAGTCATCTCGGTCCTGGACAACCTCAGGGAGGGTATGGATACCAACCAGCCCCAGGCCTTGGTGCTCCTCGATCTCTCAGCCGCTTTTGACACGGTGGATCATTCCATCTTGCTTTCCCGTGTCAAGGCGGCGGGGATCGGGGGCACCGCTCTGGTCTGGCTATCCTCCTTCCTGAGCGACCGCACCCAGGCTGTCCACCTGGGTGACTATACTGCGGACGTTCGGAAAGTTCAGTGCGGGGTCCCCCAAGGCTCTTCCCTCTCCCCTCTTTTGTTTAATCTTTATATCGCCCCTCTTATCTTTTCTCTGCAACAAATGGAGGTCGCCGTATTCAATTATGCGGATGACCTCCAGCTTGTTTTCAATCTGCCTTCTTCCCCTTCTTCTGTTCTAAATTTCCAATCTATCATGCTCCATATCCGGGACTGGATGAACCACAACCACTTGAAGCTCAACCCAGACAAGACCGAGCTGGTGTTAACGGGTGGTTCATCCAGCCCCTGGTCCTCTTTATTCTGGCCCCCCTCGCTTGGCCCTCCACCTACCCACTCTGCCTCAGTCAAAACACTAGGCATAAAACTTAATTCTCAACTCACCCTTCACTCCCAGGTTAGCTCTGTGGTTTCTTCTTCCTTCTTATCACTGCGCACCATACGCAGGGTGTCCCGTTTTTTTCCCTTTACTGCCCTCAAACTGATCATCTTCGCCATGGTGGTTTCCCGCCTGGATTACGGCAACGCCCTATATGCAGGTATTCCTGCATATAGCTTACGGCGTCTGCAACAGATCCAAAACCAGGCGGCCCGCCTGGTCTTTAAACTCCCGAAATTCCACCACTCCTCCCCCCTCTTGAAGTCTTTACATTGGCTCCCTGTTCGTGCCCGGGTCCAGTTTAAGCTCGCCTCCATCACCTTTCAGGCTCGACTGGGCTCGGCACCGGCGTTCATCTCATCTGAGATCACCCCTTACGTTCCCACCAGGGAACTACGCTCATCCACCTAGTCCCTTCTCACCATCCCACGTTACCGGAGAAAGAAATGGGGAGGCTCGAAATTTGCGACCCTTGCCCCGCTCCTCTGGAACTCTCTCCCCCCTGAACTCCGAACCCTCGCTCTGTACCCGCAATTTCGGAAACACCTCAAGGCTCATCTGTTCACGAAGTCCTTCAATTAACCCTCCTGCAGTTTGCCCTTGTTTTCTGGCCCCGGTCCTTTGTTAGTTGTAGCGCCAAGAAACCGCTGGTGTATGTGCGCTTTAAAAATAATGTTAAACTCGAAACTCCCCTAGGAGGATGTAGTCGGTGGAGGGAAGGGCGTGTGGGCTGATGAAGTCTGCGATGTCTTCTCTGAATGGAGTCCGTGGTCCCGGTGGTCTGTAGATGAGGGTGCCTCTGAGGGTGGTCTTGGGGTCAGTGTGTATCTGGAAGAGCAGGTGTTCGGCGGCGGTGAAGGTTTCGTCGGAGTTAGTCGAGATGCGGATGGTGTTCTTGTGTACGATGGCGACGCCTCCTCCCGTCTGTTGATGCGGTCCCTCCGGGTGATCTTTTAGCCGTCCAGGATGGCTATGGCGATGTTGGGCCCTGAGGAGGCGTTCATCCAGGTTTCTGTGAGGAAGGCGACGTCAGGTGCTGTCGCGTCGAACAGGTCCCAGAGTTCCGTCCACAGGCACGCCGTGGAGCGGGTGTTGAGCAGGATGCATTTCAGGTGGTTGCTGTTGGTGATGGACTCGGTGGGGGTGGTACAGGTCCGGTAGCAGGTGAATCGGCAGGCTCTGCAGGCGAAGGGTCCGTGGGTGCGCCTCGGCGTGGCGCAGTAGCAGGCAGGGTTCCGGTCGGCATTGAGTGTGTGGAGGGTTGCGGCATCGTAGGTCGGTCGTGTAGTCTTGTCTCGGCGGTGGGGGCCAGGGGTCCTGGCGCTGGGTGCGGTCCAGGCGCAGACGGACTTGCCTTTGGCGCGCCTTCGGCGCACAATTGGCGCGCCCGCTGCGCGTGCGAGGAGGCATCATAAGAAGGGAGCCGGGAGGGAGGGTCTGCTGGGTGGGTGGAGCGGGGTGCCCAATCGGCTGGCGGGGGGCGGGCCGCAAGGAGACAGCGGCGGAAAAAGCGGGAACACGAGTGCGGGCGGCTCAGCGGCGGCTGGGGCGCCTGCAGCGGTAGAAAATCGCAGGAGGCAGCTGCAGAAGGTCACAGGGGGCAGGTATGAGCAGCAGGAGGAGCGTGGGGGTGGCCTGGCCTAGGAAGGCACAATGGTCGCTCCCGAACGTGGAGCAGAGTCCCCTTAACCACATCAGTGCTAAGGGAATTTCCCTCCTGTGCTGCAACTCCAGGATCCCCATTGTTAGCACACGGCCAGTGTACTGCATGATGAGCTGAGCTCGTCATGAGCAGCGAAGGGGTTAAGAAGGGAACCGGGAGGGAGGGTCCGCTGGGTGGCGGGAGCGGGGTGCCCAATCGGCTGACGGGGCCGCAGGAGCAGAAAAAGCGGGGACACGAGTGCGGGCGGCTCAGCGGCGGCTGGGGCGCCTGCAGCGGTAGAAAATCGCAGGAGGCAGCGGCGGAAGGTCACAGGAGGCAGGTACGAGCAGTAGGGGGAGCGTGGGGGCGGCCTGGCCTAGGAAGGCACAATGGTCGCTCCCGAACGCGGAGCACAGCCCCCTTAAGAAGGGAGCCGGGAGGGAGGGTCCGCTGGGTGGCGGGAGCGGGGTGCCCAATCGGCTGGCAGGGGGCGGGCCGTAGGGAGGCAGCGGCGGAAAAAGCGGGGACACGAGTGCGGGCAGCTCAGCGGCGGCTGGGGCGCCTGCAGCGGTAGAAAATCGCAGGAGGCAGCGGCGGAAGCTCACAGGAGGCAGGTACGAGCAGCAGGAGGAGCGTGGGGGCGGCCTGGCCTAGGAAGGCACAATGGTCGGTATTTGAGGAGTTAATTTCCATTTGTTTCTTCTGGAGGTTAGTTGTAGGAATTTTAATTCTGCTAAGTTTGTTGGAGCCATTTCTTTGCTCAATATCTATTGAGGTGCTCCATTCTCATTATGTTTATTGGTGATGGGCCATAAAGGGCTCAGTGTTTTTGATGAGCCATAACGATGCTCAGTTTTAATTTGTATTGCTACTGAGCAATTTATTTGCTCAACTTATGTTGAGGTGCTCAGTGTTATCTATGCTTAACTCTATTTTGTTAGAAGTGTTAATATTAAATTTTCATGCTCCGTGTTTGAGGAGTCGTAGATGTGCTCAGTTATATTTATGTTTACATTTTGTGAACCACTTTGGTGCTCTACTTTGCTAGAGGTGTTCTATTTGTATTGAGATTCACAGTTCTATTTATTATTTCGGCTGATGAGTCTAGGGCTCAATTCAGTTGGTTCTTATGTATGCTGAACCACTTCGGTGCTTTATGTTTTATAGAGGTGTTCAGATTTCATTTATGATTGATGCTACCGAACCTTTATTGCTCAAATTTTCATTGAGGCTTTCAGTTCCATTTTCATCTAATGTTGATTTTGTCATGTGGTTTATCATAACCACTTTTATTCTTGTTAGCTCATGTTGTTGGTACAATGTTGGTACCCTCGCACTTACCTCTTCTCTCCACCATTCTGAAGAGGGTGTTTATTTTGTGCGTTTTTATATTGTTATTTTATTCTACTCTTCTGCTCTCTGTTTTATCTTCTTTCACTTTTCGTTTAAAGGGGGAAGGTGTGTTGTATCCTGATTCTACCTGCTCTTCTCTCTTTCTTGTCCTTTCTTAGTATCTTGTACTCTGCTGCTCAGCCTGTCTCTATGATGTCATCCTTAGTTCTATCTGTGTATCTTTAAGTGTACTGTCATTTACCTTAGAGGCTGAACACTACAGCAGCTGCTCCCGGTGGGGCATTTACCTTAACCTTTACTGGAACCTGGATTACTACCATATCTAAATGCTACACTTGAGTATTTGATTAACAAGAATAAACATACACCCTGACACAGCAAATAATGAATGAAGTAGCATTTATAGAGCGCATGAAGCCACCTTCCCCATGGACAAGCAGATCTTTTATTAACCACACCCCTGGTTTACACTGTACAAAGGTAGGCACATTATATAACATTTTCTAGAGCTCTGTGCTGTGGATTACTTCACATTGTTGTGAAAGCTGGCATTAGGTCAGTTTGCAGTTGAGTAGGGAGAGAGGGGGTAGTTAGAATCCAGTGTGTGAAGTGTTCTTTAGCTGCGGTGCACAGTTCACCTGTAGGCGATTAATTATGTTTTGGTGTTTTTTTCTGAATCTGATGTAGTTTGTCTCCAGGAAGGATCACAGACTGTGGCCCTGCCATATAAACAAATACCCAAATCTCCTCCCCAAGCCAGGATAGACAAACATAGCCTCACAAACCGCATCAAATACACAGGCAACCAAAACATTCCGTCTGGAGCATAGGAAGCATGATCACACATTCAAAGTAATCAGTTTGTTACAGATTACCTCCAGCTTCGGCCCATCATTCTAACCCCAAATAGTATTTCCCTAATGTAGTTAGCCCTGTGGTGGCTGACGACATCTGGGTGTTGCATCCCAAACAAACAAGCCAGCCCAGCAGACATAAGGGGAGTTTGGTGGGGGTAGGGCCTTCCCACAAGAAGATTTTGATAAAGAAGTGGGCATAAGGTGCATAATAAAGAACATTTGATTAAGCAAGGTTTATAAAAGCACTTTGAACGTGTAGACTTGACAACGCTCTATAGCTTACTGAATTTCAACTGCTCAACAATTACTGTGGCGTGCAAACTGTGCAATGTAACAAGCATGGCTATATATATGCGCTATATATATAGCGCATGGTGGGAGCCTCCGATCTCTTTATAAGAACGTGTTGGACATTTTCTTCTCCCAGCCTAGTAATGACATCAGTAAAGGCATTTAATATAATATGGACATAGCTGCTTCGTTCTATACCCGGAAAACCTCAAATTGGCTTTGAGATAACAATTATTATTACTTCAAAGATTTTTTTTATTGAATAATTTGCAAATTAAATCTACTAAGTAATTACAAGCTACTGAGATTTTCAGGACTGGACATACCTCCAAGACAAACCTTAAAGGGTGCCCTGCAAGGCACTTAAAGTGATATATGCAAGAGGTGAAGAAGCCTGATCACATTAACACCCACCCCTCCAATTTGCTAGAACTCCATTAGCTCACCTCAGTGCACTACATCAAAACCAGGTACATTATTACGAACATTAATGATTTAGTGGGCCAGCAAAGCCACATGACCCGAGGCACTCCTCTGCTAGCTCTCACATTCCTACAGCCAGGACATCATCATTGCAGATGAAGGGTACAAAAGAAAAAAAATAAGGGCCCAGACATTTTCCAACTATGCGCCCAGGCACAAAATCCATGTATCAAATAACATCTCATCCAATACTACCTGCTGCAGTGTAGGGAAGATTTGAAGACACACTGCTTAAAATAACACCACATCACAATAAAGCAACAAAACACTAACCAGTTACCAGTCCCGTCTGTAGTTGACTGTATAGTTTGCTTTCTTTGACCCTGACCAAAACTTTCCTGCATTTGTGGGCAGATTCCAGCTACACAAGTACATACACATATTAATCTTCTAATTAGCACATTCCTCTCTGGAGTGATACATCTTAATGAATCTTACTTTGCATTATATTCACGAGTTGGGAGCAACACATGTTATAAATATGAGTGCCATTACATCCAACAACAAACTAGCAGAACAAAGTAATCAAAAATGAAACAGGTTTTTTGGACCAGATAGCAATTGCATAGACAGCAGTATCAACCTACACAATATAATGAGATAGGTGCTGCTAAAACAAATATATGGAATATGTAATGTCTCACATGTTCAGTACTGAGTTTCAGAGCATCCATTTTGCAAAAGAGACAGATTGCAGCCTGGCATACATCAATGACTTCACAGACTCCAATATCTGTACAACAGAGCAGGTCACAAACTGCCAGCATTATAGAAATGTTAAGATTAACACTTTTTGTTCACTTCTTGTAGATGAAATCAGCACGTCGGTCTTGAATAGCTGCAAACTTCTCAATTACTTGAATATTAAAATCTGGAATTCGCTTAACAAGGTCTCTCTCTATAGATAGCATTGCAAAAGCATTTAGTCTTTCTTCTATTATGGTGCTCCTCAAGAATGTCTGGATTCTTTTCAAAGCTGGAAAACATCGTTCTGACTCAGTTGTTGTCATGGGAGTAGTTAGGAGTATTTTTAGTAAAGTCATCGTCTCTGGAAGGGAGTTTTCCATATTGAGTTTTTGAATTAAAGCCAGCAAAGAAACAATACCATTAGACTGCCGATAGACATGCATTCCATATAGTACAGTTAACTCTGTTCTTAGATCCGCTTTGTTGAGCATAGGATAAGTTTCCACAGCGTCACACAGTGCTTGCTCAGGGAAAGAAATATCATAAAGTGCAAACAGGCCACTATGTAGTAATGTGGCACTGATCAAGTGCTTTGTAAAAAAAAAACGTTCCGTTGCATGCTTAACAATAATGTCACATATTTGCTTTGCATTTCCAACCAGTCTGCTGATGTTTTTTCTATGATTTGAAAAAATAGAATCTTTTGGCAGTCTGCTGTCTAAACTGTCAATTCCTTCTCTAACTTTGATCATTTCGGTGACAAACTGATTTGTAGCCCTTTGTATAAATACAGCCTCTATATTATGTTTTAGTAGCTGGTTATGGAATTTGTAAAGAAGAGACATTATTTCATGAAACAAAAACAGAAAGAACTGGAACTCCCTGTCTTGTAGTGTTCTACCAAAGCCACGGGCCTCACTTCGACTTTGGTATTCAAAGTCGCCACTGGCTTCAATGGTATTGAAACATTTCTCAAGATCAACCCTATATTCATATATTAGGTTGACTGTGAGCATGGGAAAGTTCAAACAAGGTGCAGATCCGTTTGGAACCCTACTCTCCACAATGTCCTGAAGTATTTTGGTTCTTTTGGATGAACCTGAGAAGAAAGCTGCAATGCTGGCTACATCCATAAAGAAAATGTATGCCTCACAGAACTTGCCTACTACTTGTTGTACAATTAGATGTAGTTGGTGGGCGTAACAGTGTACACAATGAGCATTAGGGTAGACAGCTTGAATTTTTTTCTGTATTCCATCAAAAATTCCACTTGTAACGGAAGCACCATCGTAGCTTTGTGCAATTAGTTTTTGCTTTTCAGAGTGCTCTGGAAAAATCAAGTCCAGTTGAGTGAGCATAGATGTAGCAACAGTTTCTGCAATAGAGTCTCCTAAATGTATAAAACTGTAGAATCTCTCTACTACTTTGTCATTTTCAATATACCGAAAGATTAATGCGACCCGTGTTTTATTGGCTACATCAGTGGTGTCATCAACCTGAATAGCCACAAAGTCTGTGGTTTTTAACTGCTGGACAATGTAGCTTCTTATAATCTGTAGCATACATTCAAGAAGTTCGTTTTGTATGGTTTTAGCGGTGCCTTTTAACACTGCAACATTTGCTAAACATTCTTCCATTTCATGGTCTAAGCTTGCACTTAAATCTATCATACCAGGATTTGAGGAGCTTTCAGATTCATCATGCCCTCGAAACACAAGTTCGAAAGCACCACAGAAACGAATACAATCAATTAATGTTGACAATATGCGTCTATTTTTATCAACTGCTTCATTGTGTTTCAATATTGCTCTTCGGTATGTGTCGCTTACGTGGGCTTCAATGGTTGCATCGCCCAACATTCCCAGTCTGGTCAGGTTTTCTATATGACGTTTCAAGTGTGCATGCTTCCTTATAATAATTGCCAAATGCTTTAAGTCTGTCACTCCTTTTCTTGCCCAATTAAAGTCACCACCAAACAGCAAGCAGGGAAAGCAGAACAAAGCATTTTTTGAAGTACTTCCTGTAAGCCAATCAACTTTTGTGTACCAGGTTTTTGAGAATGTACGTTTGCATATCTTCCCTCTGTCTATGGCAGATTGTTCTAGTTGTATGTCTGGCTGGTCAGGTCCTAATCGTTTTATAATTAGTTTGTTTTCATGACTCAGTGCACGGAATGACTTTGCAAGTAGCTGCTCTACTGTATTCATCGTCTCTTGCCAATAATAAAGGTACCTGTAAAATAAAAATATAATGTGTAAGATCATGAAAACTCAACTCACATTTCTCTCTAAATGCATATACTGAGTACTTTAGCATTATACCTGGACAATGTCCCTTTTTCAATGCATGACTTATTAACATAGCCTAATCCCTGCCTTTTCCGGTAGTTGAAGGCTCTGAACAGATTTATAGGCCTATACAGGCAGGGGCCTATAACGAGGGAGAAGGCCTTTAACAACCAGTATAGCCAAGACAGAAGGCCCCAAAGACTATCATCACATTCCATCAGCAAAGGGTAGAATGTTATTAAAAAGGAAGAAACAAAGATAAACCTTGGAATGTTGGAGCAGAATGCTTAAATCAGCCACTTCATTGTCCTCAACTGAGCTCTTAACACTCCAGACTTCGAAAATTATCATATATCTCCACAAATTATACTATCACGCCCACTATGTAGACCACGTACATAGACTTTAACTATGTAAAAAAATTGAATAGAATCAGTTTTCTTACTTTAAAACTTTGAGTTCGTAGCTTGGAGTTCAGCTACAACAAGCACACAGACAGCAGAGCTATCCCTAATCTTCATAGAGCCTATACAGGCTCAGAATACTTATTTGTAACAGGTAGAGCCAAAGACAGGAGTATAACTCCCACAGACTACAAAGATACCACTTGCTAAGACTGTAAACAGAAATGCCATGGCTCAGGCGCTACCAGACCACGCAGACTCAGGTCTGAAACCTTACAAGTATCACACGTCATCACCAGGTGCTACAGACTATACAGGCTAAGGACAGATACCAACCACTTCCACACAGGTATCACACGTCATTACTCAGGCGATACAGACCATAGATGCCCAGGACTCAGACCATACAGTCATTGCACAGGTCAAATAGGCCAAAGCTATAGACAGAAGAGGTACGATTCACGTGGCATGGTCCAGCGGCGTAACAAAAACTGTGTGACCCCCCCCCCGCCAAAGTACATAGAGGGAGGGCCCGCGCTCCACATCCAGTTAGGAGCTCTTAGCCTATTAGGCCTGATGCCTGCCACTGGTACTCAGTGTCAGGGGGCCCCTGGAGCTCGACACCCCCCTTTCCCTGCGAGGGTTATTGTTACGCCCCTGGCACAGTCCTCACTAATTCTTATTAAGTCGTTTTCCTTGGAAACATATGTTTTGGAAGACGTGCAGCCCCAATGTTGATTTTTACCATTATCTCAATTTGCTCACTGAGTTTTCACATTCGTGCTTCAAAGGCTGATAATAACTGTGTCGGAGCAAAATATATATATACTAGCAGCCCGCCCCAGCGTTGCCTGGGGCAGAAAGGGGCTGGGGGCAGTACACCCGCTCCCGCCCTCCTCCCGTCCCGACTCCTTCCCGCCCCCACTCCCTCCCGCCTGTTCCTCTGTGCACAACCGCTCCTGCCTCCCGCCCCCTCCCGCCTCGATTTCAATGAGCATTTACTTTACCTGAGCTGCCGCTCCTTACTGCGATCTTCACTTCACCGCCGCTCCTCTTCGCCATGACGCGCCCGCGCTCACTTCACTGCAGCTCCATGTCTCTCCTTCTCGTCATCACGCACGTCGCGGCCAGCGCTACGTCACGGCCAGAGCAGCATCGCGGCCGGCGCTACTTCCAGGGCACTATTTTTTTTTAAAGTTATATTTTTAAATGTACGTTTTTTTTTTATAGCCTATGTCCATCTGTACACCCTGACAATTTCTACAATGTATCGGGTGTGTGGATTGGCGCTGTGGTTCCAGAGTTTACCTGGCTCAAAGGTGCGTGTTCTCTCTTTATAATAGTAGTATAGATATAGATATATATCAAACACGTTCTCTTGATGTGCGGTCTGTTCATCAAGAGGACTGTCTGGAACTAAACGCCTGTTAGTCCTTGGTCTTGGCGCGTGCACGCCGATACGTCAGAGTGGAATCTGCAGGTTCATTCAGAGCACACAAGCTCTGCCGGTGCACCTCAATCCCTGACTGTAGCCCATTCATTTACTCCAATAACACAACATGCGCGCAGCTCTGCCAGCGCAGCTCTATCAAGGTTATTGCTCTCTCATTAGTGAACTGTGCAAGCAGCTCTGCCAGTGCATCTCAATCATTATCCGCAAGTGCCAACACCTCTTTCATCGCTAGATCACCCAAACAGCTGCGTCAGTGCACATCATCCCACGTCTGGGGCGCACCCCATTCTTTTATTGCTAGATCGGCCGAAGGACTAAATCAGTTCACCTCTTCCAGCGTCTGGAGCGTACTGCGTTCTTTCATTGCTGAGCACGCATACAGCTCTGCCAGTGCATCTCAATCTTAGTATGCAGGGCACCTGTTCATCCATTACTGGGTCATGGAACAGCCCTGCTAATGTATCTCAATCAAGGTCCACGACGCACCCTGCTCTTTCTTTGCTTGAATATGCAAATGATGGTGACGGTGCATCTCAGTCCTCATTTGCATGCCAGAGGTCCCACATGCAATAGCTCTCCCAGGTTGCCTCACTCGGAGCTCTGTAACCCTGCACCTCAAACCGGTCTCTTACCATCTCCTTATAACAGCACCGGGATGCACGCACAGCTCTGCCAATGCACATCAATAGGACAGTGGCGCAGCAAGGGTGCATGGCATGGGCCCTAATGCAATCATAAAATATACCCCCTCCCCGGCTTGCAGCGGAAAGTTAAAGAAGGCCATAACTGGAGGGCAGAGGAGCTCTCACAACCCGAGCCATAGAGCCACGACCTCCAGATACAAGCGCTGTAATTGTACACTGCAGCCTCGCTTGCCGTTTGGACAAAGAGGACCTCAACCCTATTTCGCAGCGATCCCTCGCTATTACATTACTAGCACACACTCAGAGGACCGATGGTGCACCCCAGTCCTGACCTGTAGAAATAAACAATAGGCACTTTTACCTTTTTTCCTCAGTAATGTACTGAAACACCCCTGCTATTTAAGAAACAAGACCTTCACAACTCTGCAATCATGTTCAGTCCCTTGCCCTGCTCTTTTATCATAGGGGCGCGCACAGCGCTCTGCCAATACACCTCAAACCTCTAAAACTCTGTTCCACTACCGAGACACACATAGCTCTTAGTGGTACCTCAGTCGGGCGCTCTGTCCCTCCTCGCTTCCTAACACATTTCTGCCTCTCTGCTGCTCTGACTGCCCCTCCCTTCACTAAGTGCTTCTCCTGTACAATGACACCCTTAGCTGATTGCATTATTTACCAGTCACATTGTTGGCTGTCGCTGGATTCGCAGCTTGTGCGGCTCATTCCTGGAGCAGACAAAGGCGCCTGCTCTCCACCGCCCCTGTGAATGCAAAGCGCGGGAGCTGCAGAGTGTTGGAACCGAATAGTTGTATTTTTTCCTTGAGAAGAAAAGACCGCCGAGAGTTTGAAAACAGTGAAGCACTTTGTTTGACTATCTCAGCCTGGAGAGCATATCCAGCGTAACAAGCGCTCGCCACGACGCTGAGTTTTCTCTATTTCTGCCGTCCCACTTGGACGGGCTCGGCCGGACTTCATGCTGGCCTAAAAAAGGTTTATTATCTTCTTTATGGGGCCATCTGTTTTGATCAAAACACACATGCCCATGAGGCACAGGGTTAAGACTGATTTGCATATGGCCAAGTCTGAACTGGGGTAGCTTGGTGAGCAAAATAACGATGGATTAAACCCAGATCTGTGACTGGGGGTGAATGTTTTGCCATTGTGCATCATTCCGTCCATCATCTTGTGTGTTTTGCTGTTCACCCTATGTGGGAAGGATATGCCCAGACGTGGGTCCCGTGCTCATTAAGCCACTGGAGTCAAGCTATCCTGGCTGAAGACAGCTGATAGCCAGAAACCAGTCCTAGGATGCTTGATTCCGGTCCAGGGAAGACATGGCTTGGCAGTTCTGATCTGAACTGTTCCTATGAGGCACAGGGACAAAACTGATTTGCATATGGCCAAGTCTGAACTGGGGTGGCTTGGTGAGCAAAATACCGATGGATTAAACCCAGATCTGTGACTGGGCGTGAATGTTTTGCCATTGTGCATCATTCCGTCCATCATCTTGTGTGTTTTGCCATCTGTTTTGACCCATAAAGAAAATAACAACCTTTTTACGCCAGCAGGAAGTCAGGGGAGCCAGACAAGTGGGACGGAAGAAAGAGAGTAAAAACGTACGTCACCACAAGCTCTTTACCAATGGCCAGCCACCTTTTAGCATAAACGGTGACGCTGGCCAATGGGAAAGAGGGGCGGGGCTTAAAGCTTGCTAGTCAAAGCTACCCAATATCACTAAATCTCGCCAGCGAGACTGCGCAGTCTTACGCTAGGCTTTGACCTAAAAAGGAGTGTCCCTGGTTCGACGAGGAATGTTGTGTAGCCAAGGCACTTGTCAGGCAAAGCGAGAGAAGACTGAGGGCAAGATATAATGTGGAAGTATCATTGACCCTCCAGAAGCTAAGGATAAAACATAAATCATTAACTAGGAACAAAAAAGAACCTAGAAAGATATTTGCTGGGCAAACATGTTGGCTGTAATTGAATCCAAAGATGTGAAAGGGTTTTGGAAGTTGGCCCAAGATAGCGCTGGTAGGAAAATAGAATCCCTAAATTGTACGGTCTCTGAAGTCGATTGGGTGGGCTACTTGGGAGAAATATATGGGAAATGGCCAATACAAGAGAAGCCAAGCACAATAGTATGGTTACGAGTGAGGGATGATATAAAAGAATACTTTACCTCCAGCCACATTATGAAAATTATAACAAGTTTGAACCTTACTCGTGCTGCAGGCCCAGATAATCTGCCAGCAGTGATAACAAGCATTTACAATGCAATAGGTCTCGCAGTTGTGAGAGTTTGAGATATTCGCATTGTAAATGGCAATGCCTTTTATTTACGTGTTGCTTTTTAAAACATAAATGAAAGGCATTGTCATTTACAATGCCAATAGCTTAAACTCTCGCAAATGCGAGACCTATTGCATTGCAAATGCTTGTTGTAATATCCACCGAGTTCCTAGTAAATGCGTGAAAGTGGTTAATGAAGGCTGCATTGGACGCTAGTAGAGATCAGAAGGGCCTTCTGTATATTTTGGGTGATCTGTAGAGGAATCTGGGCAGACAGTGACAATATGCGAGAAAGGCGTGGGTTTCTCTTTTACTAGCGATGTAGAGTATATTCGAGGTGGTCTCTGTAAAGTAGATTGGTGATAAATTAATGCACTGGCTGGTCTCCATTGATTAGCAGGTGGTGTCTTTGGGGGTAGCTGCGTTGGGTGCTAAATGGTTTCAAAACACTGTTGTGGGCTGTTTAGGTAGATCTCTACAAGATATCTGGGTTGGGTGTAAAGGTGGTGTGGAGGGTGCATGGGTTGCTGTGTGGGAAGGGGGGGCTGTTGGGACTCACTGGCCTAAGAGAAAACGATGTGATGGTTTGTAAGAACCCTTACCTCCTCCATGTTCACAGCTGCTGTGCCTAATGCTTCCACACTGTGCACGTCCACTGTGGAGCGGTCCAAACCGCCGACAGCAGCTATTGGATGCCTCAAACACAAAACACTTTATCGAGTCCAGAGAGAGATGCACTCCCATTGGACCCTGAGACTACGTAGGATATGCGCTTGAACGATGTCGGATCTCCCCAAGCAATCACACAACGGAGTCTATAAAAAAGCGTTCCCCATTTGATGGCATCCTCAACTCAAGATGGCCGTTTCGTGACCCGAAAACCAGCAGACATTGCTCAACGTCAGCTATGCCACATCGCTTGAGCAGCGATAAGTTGTTGCCGGCAGAGCTAGATAATATGTTAGGCAGATAGTGAACTGCATAGGCCAGACGGAGAAAAACTTCAGAAGCGTGTTATCATGTAAGCCTGTACCAGCACTTACAGACAACGCCATGATGAGAACACTTGCACTGCTCACGTGCACCAATGAGCACTGTTCTGAACTATGTGCCGCTCAGACTGAATTCAACAAGAAGCTACGATCAACAAGGCTGTCGTGGGGTGAGACTTCGGCGGGAAGGCCGCGCCCGAAGAGTGCGTGGCCAAGAGGAGCAGTGATGACGCGGGGCTCCCATGCCTGAGGGAGAGCCCCGCGGAGGAGACAACACCAGCGCAGAGACAAAAGAGCCCGGTGGGTGTGTGTGTGTGTGTGTGTGGGGGGGGGGGGGGGGGGGGGGGTGATTAGATGATGTTTGTAAGCAAAAGACACTAAGGCACGGTGGTATCGGAGGCTGGAGGCTGTTTGCGGGCAAAAGACACACAGGAGCAAAATAGTTATGATATACGATCTACAAATGTTACCGGGTGGGCTTTATTTTTTTGGCCGAAACTAATCTAGTAAACACGGCGATAATAACGGGTGAATGGTGTAATGGCGGAAGCAGCCGCATAGGTTCTTTATTTTTTTTTGCACATCAAGAGGTTGCTTTGGTGACCTGGACGTGGCACTGAGAATAGACTGGCGGTACAATGTATATAGTGCACGACAATGTCTCACAAGTCAGTGGCTTTAACTTTCGATCTTTACTTAATTGGTACCTCTGTCGGGTAGGCCAGGTAAGAGAGCGATGGCGTGAGTTAAATATTTGAAGGTCACCCTCCCGCCCACATATAGCGTACGAGCAGCAGCAGAATAAGCACAAACCCAAAAATGAATGTCAAATGAAGCTTCTACCACATGGCGCCAGTGAGACGCACACTCACAAAACAGAAAGTAATTATCTCGGCATGCCGCCATGGGAGCGTATCTGCGCAAGTGCGTCTCTTTAGAAGCGCGTCCACAGATACCAATCGGCGCGTGCCCCAGTCTGTACCACTTGGCAGGCAAGACGACAACAATAGATCTCGCTGGCGACAGCGCTTTCGCGCTGCATCACCAGCTAGACCTAATAAAAACAAGACCTAAGTGGTGGGCAGAGTTTTTCGCAAAGATGTTTATGGGGATCCTAGAGTCAGGGATTGTACCAGAAAACTGGAGAGGAGCCATTATAATACCAATCAGTTAGAAGGGTGATTTATAAGCGCCAAAGAACTACAGGTTAATAAATCTCCTGGATATAGGGGAAAAAGTCTTTGCGAAAGTAATATTGGAATTGCTCAGGGATTGGGCTGAAGAAAATCAGATTGTACCCCCTGAACAGGGGGGGGTGGGGTGTTTTAAAGCGGGTCATTCTACGGTCGGCCACTGCTTTGCTCTCTGGTCCATTGCGCCGAAGTCGATTGAGCAGAGGGGTAGTATGTTCTGCTGCTTCGTGGACTTCCGCGCAGTTGTGGACTCAGTGGACCGGGAGCTGCTGTGGGAGACTTTAACCGGATATGGTATCCTTCCTTAAGGATTTGCTAGGACTGATACAATCTCTCCATACAAACAACTGGGCCCAGGTAATTTTAGATACAGAGGGAAGCCTATTTGGAAACATTGAGATTGGAAATGGGCTGCGGCAGGGGTGCGTATTGGCCCCTATGCTGTTCACCCTGTTCTTAGCAGGTTTGCCGTCAATTTTAGGTAGTGTAAAAGGGGCAAGCCCCAAACAAGATGGAAAGCATATCCATGTCTATTATATGTGGACGACCTAGTAATTATGGATCTAACTGAAATTGGACTGCAAAGGAAGTTAAGTAGGTTCAATGACCTCTGTCGCTTGAAAAAAACTTGTTGTCAACATGAGCAAGACAAAGATCCTAGGTTTTGGCCGAAAGAAAATTGGGTTCACTTGGTTTCTGGGTGCTGAGAAGCTGGAAAAGGTTGCAGAATATAGACACCTGGGAATGTGGTTTGAAAGAAGATTAAAATGGCATACCCACCTAGATGCACTAAAGCAGAGATCATCAGCATCGGAAAAAATGTAATACAGCTTATTGCGCGATGTCCGATAGATCTGATTTAAAAGCTTACTCAGCTATGTGGTACCCCCTCAGTTTTTGTATGGTGCATAATTACTTTACCTGAGTGGCAAATATGGTTGGGATGCTGAGGCGGGCAAATGAGAAATGTATTCTCATTGCCTAAGCCTGCAATGGTTCAGGCAGTGAGACTTGAATTGGGAATTACCTCATGGGACATTTTAGCTTGTACGTCCCTACTTCGTTTTGGCACCGTTTAGGAACAGGAGAGGATTTTAAAATATCACAATGGTGAAAAAACTACATTGAGAAGCGCAATTTTTTTTGGGCAAAAGAAATTAGAGCTACTATTACAAAGGCATGTTGTCTGATGAAGGTTACATTGTGCCCCAAAACTTAACTGATTAAAATGGACAAAAGGGAACTTAGAGTGCAAGGGAAAGAAATCTTACAGGCACAGGATCAAGACTATAAAATATCAGTATATTTTAAGGCTACCGCGTGGAAAAACAAACAATGCTTCCTTATGTCGATAGGTTACGCGACAGGCATTTACGAAGAGAATTATTAAGGTTAAGAATTGGGATGAACCCCTGCTATGCAAACAATGGGGTGAAATGATCTATGATCGATAATAAGGGAAAATGCACCTGCACTTTGGGCACTTCATGTGGCATTTTACATATATTAATGGACTGTCAGAAGCTTCTAGATATTTGAATACAGTTTTTACGGGCAATTTTTAAGAAGTATGATATTAAAGATAGGGGCCAGGCAGTAATCCTTGTAACAGAATTGAGCCATTAAAACATAGCCGTTGCCATTGGGAAATGTATGCAAAGGGTTAAAGTATTTTTAACCCCTTCGATGCTCAGGAAGAGCTCAGCTCGTCAGGAGGCACGGTTGAGCTGTGCTGATGACGAGCTGAGCTAGTCATGAACAATGGGATTACACATGCATCAGCACAGGAGGGGAAAACCATTAGCAGCGATGGTGTTAAATGGTTTTAGAAATTAAATGTAATACAATCTGATGCATACGGTTATGGGCTAAGCTGAAAGGGAAGATGTTGGTTGGTTGATTGCTTTATTTCGATATGCATATATCATAAAAGCGGTACAAAAGAAAAACAGCATGTCGAAAAAAGTTTGACTGTACATTAGATAAAAGAGTAAAATACATTTGATCAGCATAAATTAATTAAAAAGAGAATTAAATTGATATGGACAGTCTTCTAAGTCTAATCAACCAAGCCCATTTTAAAAACTTGGCAATAGCACAGACAATAGGAGGGGCTGTGTTGGTTAAAAGAATCCGAAGGGCGACAGAGTACTGGCGGGTGCCCAATTCTCTGCAGATAGGTCCAAGCCAACGTGATCTGGGGCGACTGTAGTCCGGGCATTCGAAAAGAAAGTGTGGCACCGTCTCAGGTTTATCCGGACAAAGGGCACAATAGCGTGATGAGGACTGGGATTTAGTCCACCTGGAGCATCGGTCGGCCAAGGGTAGGGTTCCCAACCGGAATTTGATGTACAAGGACCTGTCCATGGCGATTGTTATTATGTCCATGTACGGCTCGTAGGCGACGACATCTTTTATCAGCAGAAAGGCTGCGGTGGTTTTGCAGTGCTGCTGATTACTGGTGCGCTTCACACGAACCCACTCCCAAAAAAGTTTTTTTAAGGTCTCCTTCGGGGGAGCGGAGTGGCTATGCCAGCAGGAGTCCAGGCCTAGGTCCCCTAAGAGATGTTTAATGTCCTTTAGCCATTTAATGCTATGCCAACCGTCGGAGTGCATCACCTCAGCTAGGCCATCAGCATAAGGTTTTAGCTCTGGTACCCTCCACAGGCGAGCCCAGAGCAAGAGGGGTCGAAGACGAGCCTGATCCCCTATTGCTTTGCAGCCAGCATCCATGAGCACTGGGATAGTCGGACTACTCGATGGGATGGCAAGGAGGTCTTCGATGAATTTGTTTTCAGCCTTGCTCAGTAAATCCACTTTGCCCAGGCCCCACAATTCGGCTCCGTAAAGTGACGCAGAGACCGCACGTGCTTTATATATATCTAGTAGAGGGGCAACGCAATGTTTTGTTGAGTTGTTAAACTCCTTAAGGAGGGCCCCCCCCACCCTTTTGTGGGCCATTGTCATTTTATTGATGTGGGCGGTCCAGCTCATCGCGTCGTTAAGTCGAATTCCCTAGTAGTCGAATTCTGCCACTCTTTCAAGGGGTGTAGAGTTCAGAATGTGAGGGCGGCCAAGTTTGCGGGGTGGGTGCATAACTAGGTACTTGGTTTTTTCCACATTGATGACAAGTCCCTGGTGGTGCAAAAGTCCTGGAAGCGATTCAGTAGTGTCTGGAGACCTTGGGGGGTTTTAGAGATGAGGAGGGTGTCGTCGGCGAACAGCAAAGTTGGAATTTTTACGCCTCCCAGAGTGGGAGCGTCTGCTGGTTCGCCGAGTAGATGGTCTACCACCCCATTGATATAGAGGGAGAATAGGGTGGGGGCCAGGACACAGCCCTGCCTTACTCCCCTCTCGACCCTGATCTTGTCGGTCTTTTCCCCGTTCAACCCCCATCTAACCTGGGCATAGGTGTTATAATGCAGTTTAATAAGGAGGTTTAGTAAATACGGGGGCATCCCTAGACCGTGTAGCACCCTCCAAAGTTCCTCCCTAGGAACCAGGTCAAAGGCAGTCTTTAGGTCAATAAAGGCCAAGTAGAGACTGCCTTTGCCTAGCTCCACCACCTTCCAGTGCAATAGCAGGAGCCTAAAGACCTGTTCGATAGTTCCGGTGCCTGAACGGAACCCGGCTTGCATATCGGACAGGATGTGGTTTTCGTCCACCCATTGTGAGATCCTCCCCAAAATGGCTTTCCCCGCCAGTTTCTGGCTCGAGTCTATTAGGCTTATGGGCCTATAATTCCCAGGTAGATCCCGGCTGCCCTTTTTGTAGATGGGGACTACCTCAGCACCTCTCCAGGAATCTGGCACAGGGCCTCCCACAGCGATTGCATTAAGGAGTGCGGAGATTAGTACCCCCCATTCTTCCGGATATGCTCGGAGGATATCGCCTGGTAGGCCATCCGGACCAGCTGCTTTTAATGGTACCAAGGTTTTAATCTGCTTTGTGACCTCCAAAACAGAAAAGAGTTCCAGGTCCAGGTCTTGAACTGGGGTATAGGGCGGGAGGTTGAAAGGATCATTTAGTGGGCCTTCCGCGGCAGAATAGAGTTTTTGGAAGTGGGAGAACCATCGACCCCCGTGCCGGCCGTTCGGCCTTGGGAACATATTGAGTGGGCGGCTCTTATATCTTGGAAGTTGACCACTACGCAATCTCCCTCGAAAGGTTTCTTCCCATGCCCAATCCAACCCACCCTACGCACCCCAAGGATCAGGCCATCTACACCCAATGGAAGTGGTCTATTGGTTTTCATCCAGTGGATGACTTTGTTTTTTAGCGCCTGATGGGTTTCCTGCTGTGATTCTTTTAGGGGGGGGACTTTGGTGAGGACAACAACATACGGGTGGCATTCGGGAGGGAGATTTACCGGGGGGCACTTGCGTGGCGGAATCTGCTGGGTGGCCACTGGGGGGGGGGGGGGGGGGGGGGGGGGTTTGGCAAGGAGGAATTTTTAGACAAAGGGGAATTTTTAGGCAAAGAGGTGGAATGGGTAGCCCTAGAGATTGGTGCTGCTCCATTGGTTTTAACAGGCGCAGCGGAAGCCGAATGCACATTTGGACCAGCCCCTTTCTTCTGGGAAATCTTTTGAGCAGGGTTCGGCGCGAATGCCGTCACTGCTGTGGGGGGAATGCCGTGCACCTGAACGACATGAGTGGGATCACTCGGCCTTACCTGCTTCGCACTGGCTAGAGGGGCTGGGGTAGAAGCTTTCCCTGTAGCCAGTGTTTTGGCCGGCAATGACGACTGAACTCTGGTTGTTTGACTTACTGGGACCTCTTTAGCAACATTCCTATCTGGGTTGATCTCACTAGGCTTAGGATGCACTTTCAACAGGGTTTTCAGGGGAAAAAAGTTGCCCCTAGTGGCCTGTTCAAAGTTGTCCAGTCTGACCCCCAGGTTCTTAACTTGGTCGAGTAGTGGATTAAACAGAGATCTTACCAGTTTCTCGAGAGACTCGAGAGAGGTACCCTGTTTTGGTAGGGCCGGTGTTGCTGGAGGCAGGGGGGACGGTATCCGGGACTCAGCTGCGTGCTGGGGGGAGCTAGAAATCCTGGGGAGTTCCAGCTCTCCAGCGTCTGTGTGTGTGGTACCCCTATGGAGCTGAGTCCTAAAGCGCTTGTAGAGCATGGAGTGATTTCCCCTCCGAATGTTAACCCCTCTTTTCCTTTTCCTATGTGCCCGTGAAGGTCTAGTCTGGGGAAATAGTTGTGGGTCTGGTGAGGGGACAATAGGATCCGAATGAGACCTGTTATCGGGAAAGCTGACTGAGCAGTGGGATGGTCCAGAAGCTATAGCCTCAGTACAGCGACTGCTTGGGGAAGGGAGTGATATAAGGCTTTCTATCCTATCTAATCCTGCCTCTAGCGCTACAATGTTTTGCTTGTCGGATGGGGGCCCAGGCGGAAGTGAGTTGGAAATGGAAGTAGGCAGCGACAAGGCGTGTGCCGCAGCACCCAAGGATGAGCGCTTGGGTGGAAGGAGGTCAAGTGAGAGGCGGCGTTCCGTCATTGCGATCTCCTTTTCAATGACGTTAGCCACCCGAGTGATAAATTTGTCCATGGTGCCAATCATCGTGGAAGCCCCTAAAGTGCTTGCTCCGCCGCCCCTCAGGGCTTTACCAGATCTGGTGGACATAATGGGTTCAAGACCTACAGTTGGGCTCAGAGGGATTGGAGCCGTAGGATTCGATGGAAAGGGGGTGGTCCAGCCCAGCCTCTACCGGCCCCGGACGGCCACAGACGGCCCACCCTTTGCCCGGGCTTCGCCCGGCGTCCCGCTTGCGTCCCGCAAGACGGGCTCTCCTCTGATCTTGTAGAGTGGCAGTGGGGGCGGGGCACGCAGGGGGGGCGCTGACCGATGACTCGTGGTCATGCAGGGACTCCTGGGATAGCGAGTCCCTGCTGCGCTTACCCCTGTAGCCTCCTCAGTTGACGGTCTCCCTCGGCAGCCAGCAGCCAGGCAAAGTTAGGTTCGCGTTGGTGGGTCCACCCACATGCGAAGCGGCTCCCGTGCAGCGGGAGCGGCGAGCAGTCCACGGAGGTCAGAGGCGTCCCAGCAGGATCCCACGTCTGCACAGGTACTCCGGGGAAGAAGGGTCACAAGTAGGCAGGTTCCCGCTGCACTTTTAGCTGTTTGCTGGTGGGGGCGGGGCACGCAGGGGGGCGCCGACCGATGACTCGTGGTCATGCAGGGACTCCTGGGATAGCGAGTCCCTGCTGCGCTTACCCCTGTAGCCTCCTCAGTTGACGGTCTCCCTCGGCAGTCAGCAGCCAGGCAAAGTTAGGTTCGCGTTGGTGGGTCCACCCACATGCGAAGCGGCTCCCGCGCAGCGGGAGCGGCGAGCAGTCCACGGAGGTCAGAGGCGTCCCAGCAGGATCCCACGTCTGCACAGGTACTCCGGGGAAGAAGTGTATAATGTGATCTTTTTGGTGTTTTTAGAATGATGTGAGATTCAAGATGTATTTTTTAATGTATTTGTGAAAATGTTTGAGGACCTTCGGTCCAAATAAACTTAAACTTAACCACATCAATGCTGAGGTAATTCTACATGGATGCTGAAATTTTTCAAATCCCATTGTTCATGACGAGCTCAGCTCGTCATGAGCACACGACCAGTGTACTGCATGACGAGCTGAGCTCGTCATGAGCATGGAAGGGGTTAAAAAGTAAAGAATTGAAAAACAAGTTTGAGGCTGACTAGACTGGAGAATGAGGCGTGAGCCAGTATTTGATGATGTGCTGGAATGAGCAGAGTCCCTAGTTGTGGAACGTGCTCTGACAAGGCACAAAGAGTTGCCCTCGAAGTATGGTGTTGTCCAATACCATCAAAATGTACGGCTGTACCTGCAGACTGACTAGGGAAACGTTCTTTTAGGCAAAGCCTCAACAGCGCTTGCACTGTCTTTGAGACAATTTGTATATGCTTTGCTGGCTTACAGCCCACCCATTGCTTTTCATTTGTTTCTTTCAGTGTCCTTGAAATATCATTGCTTCCAAGTGGCTTATCTTTCCTGTTTGATCCTCCTTTTCAAATCGCTTAAATTTTCTTTCTCTGACTTCAAGATGAGATGATTTCACCCGTCTCCCAAATCCCTGCTACTTTGCTGCTTGTTTTTTATTTTTTTGGAGGCTCCAAAAGATTCTCTGTTATCTTTCCTGTGCCGCTTGAGCCTAATAGTAGGAGCAGAGGCTTGTTCTTAGTTTTGTACTCATCTTTAGGAGTGCTCGTGTTTTAACAAACTCCTCTGTAAAACTTATCTTGTCACATTTGATGATTTAGGACTAGAAAAACAAATGGTTGTAAAAAAAAAAAAAAAATTGTCTGCACACATGGTACCGAACAAGGAGAAAAAAGGGACATCTTTACTTTGAACACTCCGAAGTAAATGGATTGTGTGAATCAGTACACTGAAAAGATATATTGGTTTTCCTTTCCTGCTGCCTGTCTATGGGAAGCTAGGGTGGGGCTTTACAATAGGCTGCCTGCATTTCAGCTGTGCATTTCTTGCCTTTGGGGGCTCAAATCTGCAACCCCCCCCCCTGCATTCTGCTAGACCATTCTTCCCAGAGCAGCCACTTCCCACAGCACAGCGTAATTCCTGTCTGGGGTTGCCTGTGCTTGAAATGAATGTAATTTTTTCTTCCTTTAGCTCACCGGCTCTTAAATCAACTTTCACTAATGGCTGTAGGTGTGCCTTGTTTACTTCCTCTGTACTGCTGGCCTTCCTGCAAAGTACTGAGGATTTATTGTCATGTATTGGCTAGTGTAGTGCAACAGTAAGGGCGTCTTTACCAGGGGTGAGGAATTCCTATAACCTGACACCCAGGACATATTGTTTGGGGTCAAGGGCAACATGTTTTCATGTGAATTTTATACTTTCTTGCAGAAAGGGTAATTTTGTGTTTGAATGTTAATGCCGTTTGAACTTGTATTTATGGTTCATTAATGCAATGCCTTTTATTAGGGCGAGTATTCTAAGGAAATGTATGGTCAGAGTGCACTACTAAGAGCGGTTTCAATATTAACATGTGTACACACATTATCAAAGTATAGCAGTATGAGGCAATGTATAATGCTATCAGAATGCTCTCTTATAATATGCAAATATTTGCAGAAGTTTGAAAGCAAGTTTGATGATTCATTGCTTTCAAAACAAAATGTTTACCAAAAAATGCAACCAGGAAAAAAACATTTTAGGTACCATTTCTTTGCAGCATCATTTATAAAATGTGTTTTATGCATACTAGTATTTCACAAAAATATTCCTAATGGAAAATCGGTGTAACCAGTTTCAACAAGATTATGGGAAACAAAAATAAACAACCATTGGCAAAGTCAGTAGGTCTGAAATTGGTAGTCAGCCTTTTTGTTGTATCCTGCTTCTCCCTTGTAAAGATGATCTGTAGCCGAGTAGTATTGATTGATGATGGTTTATTGGTGGATTACAAGGTTAAATCATGTAATCATTTAAGTATCTTTCAAGTCTCTGCTAAG
This sequence comes from Lissotriton vulgaris, assembly GCF_964263255.1. Taxonomy (NCBI): domain Eukaryota; kingdom Metazoa; phylum Chordata; class Amphibia; order Caudata; family Salamandridae; genus Lissotriton; species Lissotriton vulgaris. Next base: position 1,850,381,359 of record NC_141687.1, on the reverse strand, counting down.
CCCCACCAGGAGCAGCTCTCTTGCTACTCAGCCCTCTCTTCCAACTGTCATCCATCCACCAGGCACACCACACATTCCATATTACCTCACACACTCAACATTCTACCATTCACCCAGATAGGCTGAGTAGCAAGACAGGTTAATGGGAAAGGCACATGGCATCCAAACCAGGATACTACACCACCTTCCCCCTTAGAAGGAACAAACAAATGAACAGTGTAAAAATGAGAATGGTCATTCTACAATTAAGCTTGCATTGAAAAACTTAACTATCATAAAACATAAAAGTATACAATGCAACCACTCCTTCCCCCTTTACACGTAAAACAGAAATAGATTGATAATACATATTTTCGCAAAAAAAAATTTCAGAAGATGTAATGAATAGAATTGACCGTAACCCACACACATGCCAGTTGGCCAGACCAGCAAAGTGAAAGAAACGGAAAAGTCAACAATTAAAATATGCGAACGAGAAAATCACCAAAAAGTACTTAAATAAATTACAATTCCTATAAAGTGACGTGTGCACAACGTACACTTAATAGGAATATGTAGGTGACTAAATTACAGAGTCACATGCAATGTATGCAATTTGTAAAAAATAAATAAAGAATTATGAAGGTGACTAAACTATAGAGTCACATGCAATGTATGCAGCACATATGCTAACGTGTAGCATTTAACTATAAAGAATACATATGTGTATAGCATTGAATTTACTATACTAAACAGCAAATTAACTTTAGAATGCTTTTAAAATTCTTGTAATAATCTTCTAGGATAGCAAATTAACTTTAGAATGCTATTAAAATTCATGTAAAATCTTCTAGGATAGCAAATTAACTTTAGAATGCTATTAAAATTCATGTAAAATCTTCTAGGATAGCAAATTAACTTTAGTATGCTATTACAATTCATGTAAAAATCTTCAAGGATAGCAAATTAATTTTAGAATGCCATTCTTCCGTTCATGCTACATTTAAAACTTGTTAGAACTGGGGGTCTCTAGTTGGCAGAGGTAGGTACCAATGTCCAAATAGGGACCCTTGCTTCTAGTCAGGACAAGGAGATAACCCTCTCAGATAACCCCTGCTCGCCCTCAAGGTAGCTTGGCCGGAGCAGTCTAGGCTAACCAGAGGCAATGCGTTAAGTATTTGTACCAACACTCACAGTAACACAGTGAAAACACCACAAACTGATTCTACGACAGTTTAGGAAAATAAAAGTATTTATTCTAAACTACACAAGACCAAACGGCAGAAATCCAACATACACAATGCAAGGTTACGGTTTCAAATGAGTTCTTCAGGTTGTAATCAAAGTTCTTTAAGTTACGATCAAATAATCCACAGATGCGTGAAAAGTTCACAGTTGCGTCACGTTGACTCACAGTACCTTTTAGATGCAACAAAGTTCCACAAGCAGGAAGCTGGTGCGGTGGAAACAAGCAACTCGTTACTCCTGAGACCCTGGGGAGGCGATGCGACAGCGCCGCTGCAGCAGCGGGCGTGCGGCGACGAATCCGGTCTGTAAGGGGAGGAAGGCAGCTTGCGTAGATTCTGGTGCGTAGGTTCCGTGGGAAGTTTGTTCTCGCAAAGGCACGATGCGATGATCTCGTAGGGGCTGCGACGATCTCCGGGGCGACGATGCGCAATCCAGCGGTGACCCTCTCTCTCGCAGCTCCTCGATGTGATGTTTTCTGCGACGATGTTCGCAGCGACGTGATGCGGTCCGCAAGCAAGCGGTGCGGTGATCTCACCCAGCGACAGGCTCTGCGACGACACTCGCAGCGATGTTCGATTCCCCTGCACCGGCCTGGTGCGTCACGCAAACGAAGGGTGCGACGGCCTCGGCAGCGAAGTCAGGTGCTGCGCCGATCTCGACCCTCGTAGCGGCGGGAGACTTCTCGCACTGTCGGGGTTGCGCTCCGCCAGCGAGCGATGCGACACTTTTCAGCTTCACAAGTTTCTCAGCTTCGTCTCAAGCTTCCCAGCTCAGGTTCGACTTCTAGAGGCCCCACAACTGGATCAAGCACTCTACGAAGGACAGAACTCTCTCAGCAGAGTTCAGGGAGACTGGGGGTGAAGTCCTTTTGTTCCTGGGACTTCGGAAACAGGGAGCCAGCTCTTCTCAGGCCCTTGGAGATTCCTTCAAGACAGGGGACACAGCTCACAGCAAAGTCCTTCCCCTCTCCTTGGCAGCAAAGCAACAGCAGGTCAGTCCAGCAGAGCAACAGCAGGACAGTCTTCCTTCTTCAGAGTCAGCTTTCTCCTTGGCAGAGGTTCCTTCTTGATTTCCAGGATGATCTAATTTTCTGTTGTCAGGGGTCCTGTACTTATACCCCTAAAGTCTTTGTTCTCTCAGTGCATGCGGGCCCTGAGCCCGGTCTGAACCAGTTCTGGGTGGATCCTGAGCACCTTGACGTGCTGGCTGCATCTTTCCTTTCAGAGTGAGGGGCAGAGTCCTCCGCCGCCCAGCAGGGGGTGGAGCCAGCATTGTGGCAGGCAGGCACAGCCCTATTCAGCCCAGGTGCTAACTCCTCCCACCACTCAGGTAGCAATCGCTCCACTCAGCCTAGTGCTGACTCATCCAGCCTCTGGGGGGATTCCCCCGCTCCTGTCACTCACAAACCAGACAGTCAATACACAAACAGTCTCAGGCACACAGAAGGGTCAGACAAGAGAACAGCAACTTTCTAAAAGTGCTGTCCTCAAACACAGGATCTAAAAACCACCTTTCCTAAAAGATGTGGTATTAAATTCTGAGTTCAGGGATACTAGATACTTATGTCCTATCTTGTTCCTATGGGAAGAAATGCCGTTAACCACTGTAGCCAGCATCCCCCATGTTAACCTATAAAGCAAGATAGCCTTACAATAGTGAAAACGAAAATGGCTGTAGTTCACTACCAGAGCATGTCACCTGCACCAGTACATGCTCTACCTTTCACATACACGGCACCCTGCCCAGGGGGGTACCTTGGGCCTTCCATAGGGGTGACTGATGTGCACGAAAAGGGAAGGGTTCGGCCTGGTCAGCGGGGACGCGGACCAGGAGGACATGGCAGTTCTAAACTGCCCGTAGGCGCTGCAGTGGCAGGCCCGAGACACCATTTTTAGGGCTACTCCTGTGGGTGGCACAATCAGTGCTGCGGGCCCACGAGTAGCATCTGTCATCACCAGCCCTGGCACACCCAGTGCACTTTACGAGGGACTTCATGGTGATACAAATATGCCAAACAGGTATATCCAATCAGAATAACACTTTATATAGGGAGCACTTACACTCTGGCACTGATCAGCAGCGGCAGAGTGTCCAAAGCATCTAAACCAGCAAAAACGAATCCAGCACAGCATCGAAAAATACAGGAGGTAGAGGCAAAAAGATAGGGGTAATCACGCCAAAAGATGTCAGGTCTAACACGTGTCCCCTCCAGCTGAAAGTGGGGAGAACTACCCACCCTCTTGGGAGTTCTCTTCACTAAGGCGGAAAAACCTGGACAGACCATCAGCGTTGGCGTGTTCTGTACCGGGGCGGTGTTCCACCGTAAAGTCCATTCCCTGTAGGGAGATGGACCACCTCAACAGTTTTGGATTTTCACCCCTCATGTGCATTAACCACCTGAGGGGCCTGTGGTCGGTCTGCACGCGAAAGTGAGTCCCAAACAGGTAGGGCCTCAACTTTTTCAGAGCCCAGACCACAGCAAAAGCCTCCCTTTCAATCGCACTCCACTTCTGTTCCCTGGGGAGTAGCCTCCGACTAATGAAAGCTACCAGCTGGTCTCCATTCTCCTCAGTGGCTTGTGAGAGTACTGCTCCCACACCATGCTCTGAAGCGTCCGTCTGAACTATGAACTCACTGGAAAAGTCAGGTGCCTTGAGCACCGGTGCGGTGCACATCGCAGTCTTCAGGGCCTCAAAAGCAGTTTGGCAGGCGTCAGTCCAGTCAACTCTTTTGGGCAACTTCTTGGAAGTGAGTTCTGTCAAGGGGGCGACGATGGTGCCATATCCCTTGACAAACCGTCTGTAATACCCGGTGAGTCCTAAAAAGGCTCTCACCTCTGTCTGGGTCTTGGGGGGCTCCCAAGCCAGAATGGTATCAATCTTTGCCTGTAGGGGCGCCACCTGGCCGCTCCCCACCTGGTGTCCCAAATACACCACAGATCCCTGCCCTATCTGGCACTTACTGGCCTTGATAGTGAGGCCTGCCTTCTGCAGAGCCTTCAACACTTCGCAGAGGTGTTGCAAGTGTTCTTCCCACGTGGAGCTGAACACGGCAATGTCATCCAGGTATGCGGCGCTGAATTCCTCCAGCCCGGACAGTACCTGGTTAACCAGTCTCTGGAACGTGGCAGGGGCATTCTTCAACCCAAAGGGCATGACTCGGAACTGGAAGTGCCCCTCTGGCGTTGAAAATGCTGACCTCTCTTTGGCCCCGTCAGTTAAGGCAATCTGCCAGTACCCCGAAGTCAAATCGAACGTACTGAGGTACCTGGCAGCTCCCAACCGATCCACGAGCTCATCAGCTCTGGGGATAGGGTGTGCGTCAGTCTTCGTGACCGCATTGAGCCCACGGTAGTCCACGCAAAACCGGAGTTCTGGCGGGCCACCGGGGGTAGCAGCTTTCTTGGGGACCAAGACCACTGGGCTAGCCCAGGGGCTGCTGGAGGGCTCAATCACCCCTAGCGCCAACATCTTGGAAACCTCTTCCTTGATGCTGGCCCTGACCTTGTCGGCTACCCTGTAAAACTTTTGACTGTCTCCAGTGTCCACATCATGGACGCACCAGTTGGTGACTCCTGGGGTCAGGGAGAACAGAGAGGAGAACTGACCCAACACTTGGCGACAGTCATTCTGCTGTTCTGGGGTCAGGGTGGGCGAGAGGACCACACCATCCACTGACCCATCGTGCTCCTTAACTGCCAGGAGGTCAGGGAGAGGATCACTATCCTCTTCCATTCCTGCATCTGTAGCCATGAGCATGGTTACTTCAGACCTCTCGAAGTGTGGTTTGAGGCGGTTCACGTGCAAAACTCTCAGGGGCTGCCTGGGAGTCTTCAGGTTAACCAGGTAGGTTACCTCACTCTTCCTTTCCACCACCTCGTATGGCCCAGACCACTTGTCTTGGAGCGCGCAAGGCTCCACTGGCGCCATCACCCACACTTTCTGCCCAGGTTGAAATTCGACCAGAGTGGTATTCTGATCGTACCATCTTTTCATTTCTTCCTGGCTTGCTTCCAGGTTCGCCTGAGCGAGTTTCCTGAAGCGTTGTGTCTGGTTGCGGATGGCCAGCACATAGCTGAACACATCCTGGGGGGTTTTCCCACGGGACTTTTCCCAACCCTCCTTCACCAGTGAGAGAGGTCCTCTGACAGGGTGGCCATACAGGAGGTCGAAGGGACTGAACCCTAAGGACTTCTGAGGCACCTCCCTGTAGGCAAACAACAGGCATGGTAACAAGACGTCCCACTTCTGTCTCATGGGCTCCGCTAGGCCCATAATCATACCTTTCAGGGTCTGTTGAACCTTTCAACCAGCCCATTTCCTTGAGGGTGGTAAGGAGTGGTGAACTTATAAGTTACCCCACACTCCTCCCACAGAGACTTCATGTACCTAGAGATGAAGTTGGTACCCCGGTCGGAGACCACCTCTCTGGGGAACCCCACACGGGAAAAGATCCCCATCAATGCACGGCCCACCACGGGTGCTGTGATTGTCCTGAGAGGGACTGCTTCCGGGTACCGGGTGGCATGGTCCACCAAGACCAGGATGAACCTGTTGCCTAAGGCTGTCTTGGGGTCCAGGGGCCCTACGATATCTATGCCCACCCGCTCGAAAGGGGTGCTTACCACTGGGAAGGGTTGAAGGGGGGCCTTCAACTTCATTCCAGTCTTGCCACTAGCTTGACAGGTTTGGCAAGATCTGCAAAAGGAACCAACGTGCTTTCTCATCTGGGGCCAGTGGAAGTGGGTGACAAGCCTGTTTAGGGTCTTGTCTTGCCCCAGATGTCCTGCGAGAGGCACGTCATGAGCCAGACCCATTAGGAAGTTTCTGAAGCGCTCGGGTACCACCAGCACACGGGCTGCACCGGGCTCAGCAAACTTAGGCTCGCTATAGAGTAGGTCACCTTCCCAGTAAATATAGTGATCTTTGACTGCTCCACCTGCTGCCTGATCTACAGCCTGTTGCCGCAGACCAACGAGGGAAGGGCATTCCTTCTGCGCCTGGCAGAACTCCTCCCTGGAGGGGCCACCTTCTTGCTGCCAATGGGTCAGCTCAGGTAGGTCTCCCAGTTCGGCGACCTGTTCCCCTGTAGGTTCCAGGGCATCCCCCTCAGGTTCTGCTTCCTCCTGGACCGTGGGAACAGCTGGGGCCGGTTTCCCGCGCCCTCTGCCTCTTCCTCTCCTGGCAGGTCTCTGGGCCACTGTTTCAGGCTCCAGCTCTGCTGATTCACCCTTACTGGCTGCCGTAGCGCGCGTGGTCACGCAGATCCACGCAGGCAGACCCAACATCTCCAAGTGAGTTCGGTGTTCTATGTCCTTCCATGGAGAACTCTCCAGGTCGTTACCTAACAGACAGTCCACAGGCAAGGCATCACTGACAACTACCTCCAAAAGACCAGAGACTCCTCCCCACTCAAAGGAAACCTTCGCTAACTTGCAGAGGCGCACGGAGCTGTCAGCGGCCACTACAGGGCGGAGTACGCCAGGGATGATTTGCTCGTCAGACACCCACTGACACCTCACGGATGTTACACTGGCTCCGGTGTCTCTCAGTGCTTCAACCTCCCTCCCATTGATGGTCACCTTCTGCCCATATTTCTTAGTGTTTGAGGGCAGTAAGGTTTCCGGGACCATCTCTCGGTCTCCTAGCGAGACAAGGGTCATGACCGCTAGCTCTCCCCAATCACTAGAAACCAAATCCCCACCCAAAGCTACACTAGCTAACGCTGGCGCAGGAGCACCAGTGGGTGCGGGCTTCTTCTTGGGACATTTCGGAGCGATATGGCCCACCTCGTTGCAGTGATAGCAGGTAGGGGGACCCTGGTTATTTCTCTTGTCCCGCCTACCCTTCGAGGGCCATGGCTGTTTAGGCTTGGGGGTTTGGGAATCCTTTTCCGGGGAACTACTTTGGGGCCCTTGTGAGAACTCCTTTTGGTTACCCTTGTCCCCCCCACTCTTCTGCTGGGGACCCTGCCCACCTTTGGCTGTGGTACCCACAATTCCTCTGTCGACCCTGGTACTAGACCAGCGGTCCGCCTCCTTAGCAAGCTCAATGGGGTCTGTCAGCTTGCTGTCTAAAAGATGCTGGCGCAGCTCTGGAACACAAAGACTACTCAAGTGCTCCCAACTGATTAAATGCAACAACCCCTTCAAATCAGTTACTTTACTGCCCTTCATCCAACCTTCCAGTGCACGCGAGTACCCATTCACACACTCCATCCAAGTCTCAGACTCTTTCTTCTTGGAGTTTCTAAACTGCAGTCTGTACTGCTCTGGAGTAAGGCCATACCTGAGACATAAGGCCTCCTTCATATTGGGGTAGGTCATGGCACCTGTCAATTCTAAAGGCTCTAGAGCACTCCTCCCAGACGCCTCAAAATGTTTCCACAGGCCCGCCTCCCAATACTTGTCAGGCACATCATTCATCTTCAATGCAATTTCATACGAAGTGAACCAGGCATAAATATCCTCACTCCTATGGTAATTCTGTACCAGGTCTTTGGGAATATATACTTTACCCCCATGCACTGGCTGTGCGCTGCCACCATTTGAACCGGCATCCGCCTCTCTGTTTTGCAGATCCAGCTCTCTCATTCTCAACTCGTGAGCCAAAAGCAATTTCTTTTCCTCTAAGGCGCGGGCATTTTTGCTCTCCTCCGCCGCCTTCTCTACTTCCAATTGCTTCATCTTCATTTTCATGACCTCCAGGTCATATTCTCTTATTCTTTGATTTTCCTGTAACTCTTCCGGGGTGAGGCCCCTACCGGAGTGGTTGCTGCCAGCTCCTGAGCCTACTCTGCCCACTGGCAGGTCTTTGCCTTGAAAAGCACTGTCTACATCCTCAACCTCATTTCCTTCCTGTGCTTCCCAATAGGTTTTCAAGATTTTCTGCAGCTCCTCCTTCCTGTAGGCGCTCTTTATGGGGCACTCAAACTGCTGGCAGAAGTACCTAAGATGCTTTACTGGGTAGGAGTACAGATCTTCAATCGAGAATTCCAAATCTATCTCTGCCTCCTCACTGGGCGCTTTCCCATTCAGAGACATGATGCTTTCCGAAGAGTTACTCAACAACAGAATGCACAAACTCAAAAACCAGTAGTATGCGGTGGCGTAATGGTCTGCACTCACTAGTGATGTACACCAATTACTGTGGGTCAAGTACAAATACAAGCTCAAATCCCACCGCCTGACCACCAATGTTAGAACTGGGGGTCTCTAGTTGGCAGAGGTAGGTACCAATGTCCAAATAGGGACCCTTGCTTCTAGTCAGGACAAGGAGATAACCCTCTCAGATAACCCCTGCTCGCCCTCAAGGTAGCTTGGCCGGAGCAGTCTAGGCTAACCAGAGGCAATGCGTTAAGTATTTGTACCAACACTCACAGTAACACAGTGAAAACACCACAAACTGATTCTACGACAGTTTAGGAAAATAAAAGTATTTATTCTAAACTACACAAGACCAAACGGCAGAAATCCAACATACACAATGCAAGGTTACGGTTTCAAATGAGTTCTTCAGGTTGTAATCAAAGTTCTTCAAGTTACGATCAAATAATCCACAGATGCGTGAAAAGTTCACAGTTGCGTCACGTTGACTCACAGTACCTTTTAGATGCAACAAAGTTCCACAAGCAGGAAGCTGGTGCGGTGGAAACAAGCAACTCGTTACTCCTGAGACCCTGGGGAGGCGATGCGACAGCCCCGCTGCAGCAGCGGGCGTGCGGCGACGAATCCGGTCTGTAAGGGGAGGAAGGCAGCTTGCGTAGATTCCGGTGCGTAGGTTCCGTGGGAAGTTTGTTCTCGCAAAGGCACGATGCGATGATCTCGTAGGGGCTGCGACGATCTCCGGGGCGACGATGCGCAATCCAGCGGTGACCCTCTCTCTCGCAGCTCCTCGATGTGATGTTTTCTGCGACGATGTTCGCAGCAACGTGATGCGGTCCGCAAGCAAGCGGTGCGGTGAGCTCACCCAGCGACAGGCTCTGCGACGACACTCGCAGCGATGTTCGATTCCCCTGCACCGGCCTGGTGCGTCACGCAAACGAAGGGTGCGACGGCCTCGGCAGCGAAGTCAGGTGCTGCGCCGATCTCGACCCTCGTAGCGGCGGGAGACTTCTCGCACTGTCGGGGTTGCGCTCCGCCAGCGAGCGATGCGACACTTTTCAGCTTCACAAGTTTCTCAGCTTCGTCTCAAGCTTCCCAGCTCAGGTTCGACTTCTAGAGGCCCCACAACTGGATCAAGCACTCTACGAAGGACAGAACTCTCTCAGCAGAGTTCAGGGAGACTGGGGGTGAAGTCCTTTTGTTCCTGGGACTTCGGAAACAGGGAGCCAGCTCTTCTCAGGCCCTTGGAGATTCCTTCAAGACAGGGGACACAGCTCACAGCAAAGTCCTTCCCCTCTCCTTGGCAGCAAAGCAACAGCAGGTCAGTCCAGCAGAGCAACAGCAGGACAGTCTTCCTTCTTCAGAGTCAGCTTTCTCCTTGGCAGAGGTTCCTTCTTGATTTCCAGGATGATCTAATTTTCTGTTGTCAGGGGTCCTGTACTTATACCCCTAAAGTCTTTGTTCTCTCAGTGCATGTGGGCCCTGAGCCCGGTCTGAACCAGTTCTGGGTGGATCCTGAGCACCTTGACGTGCTGGCTGCATCTTTCCTTTCAGAGTGAGGGGCAGAGTCCTCCGCCGCCCAGCAGGGGGTGGAGCCAGCATTGTGGCAGGCAGGCACAGCCCTATTCAGCCCAGGTGCTAACTCCTCCCACCACTCAGGTAGCAATCGCTCCACTCAGCCTAGTGCTGACTCATCCAGCCTCTGGGGGGATTCCCCCGCTCCTGTCACTCACAAACCAGACAGTCAATACACAAACAGTCTCAGGCACACAGAAGGGTCAGACAAGAGAACAGCAACTTTCTAAAAGTGCTGTCCTCAAACACAGGATCTAAAAACCACCTTTCCTAAAAGATGCGTTATTAAATTCTGAGTTCAGGGATACTAGATACTTATGTCCTATCTTGTTCCTATGGGAAGAAATGCCGTTAACCACTGTAGCCAGCATCCCCCATGTTAACCTATGGAGCAAGATAGCCTTACAATAGTGAAAACGAAAATGGCTGTAGTTCACTACCAGAGCATGTCACCTGCACCAGTACATGCTCTACCTTTCACATACACGGCACCCTGCCCAGGGGGGTACCTTGGGCCTTCCATAGGGGTGACTGATGTGCACGAAAAGGGAAGGGTTCGGCCTGGTCAGCGGGGACGCGGACCAGGAGGACATGGCAGTTCTAAACTGCCCGTAGGCGCTGCAGTGGCAGGCCCGAGACACCATTTTTAGGGCTACTCCTGTGGGTGGCACAATCAGTGCTGCGGGCCCACGAGTAGCATCTGTCATCACCAGCCCTGGCACACCCAGTGCACTTTACGAGGGACTTCATGGTGATACAAATATGCCAAACAGGTATATCCAATCAGAATAACACTTTATATAGGGAGCACTTACACTCTGGCACTGATCAGCAGCGGCAGAGTGTCCAAAGCATCTAAACCAGCAAAAACGAATCCAGCACAGCATCGAAAAATACAGGAGGTAGAGGCAAAAAGATAGGGGTAATCACGCCAAAAGATGTCAGGTCTAACAAAACTTATGTAGACAAACCATTAAAAATAGAAAATTACCTTTAGAATGCTATACCTACATTGTGTTATCCTTGAAGAACACGGGCTAAATTCGATAAACAGATCGTAAAGAGTGTTCAAAACATTAACAGTGCATAATAAAAATGCGATGCTTTAAACACATGCCACATAACCATTCCAAATCCTATGCAGCAATAGGCATTAAAGTAATAAGGTATCATATAAAATAAATGATGTACAATACATATTCAAATCTTAAAATTCAGTCTCCTTTTAAAACAACAAATTAAAATAAATAAAGTAGACACCGCTGTCATAAGGAGATGAAGATCAGATATCATAAACTTGAGGCAGGCTTAAATCTTGACGACTGCTGTATTTAATTAATTATAGGAAAGCGTGCGCGTCGCTGAAGTAAAACGCGCTGTATAGAAGCAATTATAACAGCATGAGCATTGTTGAACTCTAAAGCGCAAAATGAAATAATTAACAAATAGCGTGCGCATCGCTGAGTTGGACGCGCTGTATTTAAATGCCAAAGTAGACTATAACTACAATGAATCATGAAGCGTGCCCATCGCTGTAGAACATGACGCCTTTGGAATAAAAGATGCACTAAGCAGGATGAAGAAACTAAAAGTAACAGTACCTGCTGATCCATTACGATAATCTGAAGAATAACATCGGTGCCCTGGGAATAAAAGCTGCAAACAGAAATATCTGCGTGGTGAACTTCAGTAAAGGATAACGCTGATACAGTGCGCTAGTCAAACAAAGGAGATTTTCCTCGTTCGGTTGCTAGGATACCACAACAAGAGTCAAAATGTCTGTCAGGTTATTTTACGCACGGCGCATGCGTGCTGTACTGCTTACGTGGGCGTGCTGCGTGAAGGTCCGACGTCAGAAAGAAGAATAGAAAGAACGAGACACGAATATGTGGCTGGCTCGTGATCAAGTAAGTTTTCAAAAAAATGCCAGGCTTTACAACGGAAGTTCATTATGGTAAAAACTGATGAAACGTAGAGTTTGCTATCTAGTAAAAGAAACTGATGCTTACCGTTGTATTCCAGTGCCCATCGCTAACGTGGTTTGACAGACAAATGCATTTTTCTTTTTCAAACGGAAATTGAGCACATTCATCCGCTTGGTTGTCTGATGGTTCCTCGATGTCTGTTCGTTTCGTTCCTTTAAACTCACACAGAGGTTTCTGTACCAATTTAAGGCTTTACCATGCTTTTGATTTCTTTTCCAAAACGCGATGAGCTTGAAATTGAAGGAATCTAAGCAGCATTCATTTCCACCGCATGTCTTAAAAAGCACACAAAATATTGCCCAGTAGATGGCAGCAAACTACCACATGCTACAGCTCTTTCACGTATTACATCTCCGACCTTGTAGACTATGCTTAATCTGCTCAGAGAAGAAGCACACCGCTTTCCAGGATAATTAACAACAATACGTGAGAGAGAGTTCAAGAGACATCAACTTGAAATTACGTTACTTGAACTTCCACTTCCCCCTTGAGTATATGACTATTCCTCTGATATAATCCTTATGTAACAAATCAGTGATGACTGATTTTTGCCCAGATTCTGTTCTCCTCCTCTCGTTCCCCTAACCTGAAGGTAGTTGGAAGACAGCAAAGTAGGGAGCGAGGACAGGGTGAAAACAGTAAAAATCCTTGTCGCTCCTTTGAATCAACCAGGTAGCGCAGCGCTGTAAACAGGCAGGGACTGGCATACTTAAGATGTATGCGGGCATGGACTGGCACGTCCAATGTTGAGGGCGACCGAAGGTAGGTCACTGGTGGGGCTAACTAAGGGGTGCCAGTAAAGTTCAAATAGCTTTAAAGAAAATATTTTTCTTACTTGAAAACCTTGATTATGAAGTTTCATGGAGATCCTTGAAGTTGTAAGCCGTGTAGGTAGTCCAAACGTCACCTTATGTAATAAGATGATCTGTAGCCGAGTAGTATTGATTGATGATGGTTTATTGGTGGATTACAAGGTTAAATCATGTAATCATTTAAGTATCTTTCAAGTCTCTGCTAAGCCCCACCAGGAGCAGCTCTCTTGCTACTCAGCCCTCTCTTCCAACTGTCATCCATCCACCAGGCACACCACACATTCCATATTACCTCACACACTCAACATTCTACCATTCAACCAGATAGGCTGAGTAGCAAGACAGGTTAATGGGAAAGGCACATGGCATCCAAACCAGGATACTACACCACTGCTCTTCTCTCTTTCTTGTCCTTTCTTTTTCTCTTGTACTCTGCTGCTCAGCCTGTCTCTATGATGTCATCCTTAGTTCTATCTGTGTATCTTTAAGTATACTGTCAAGTTACCTTGGAGGCTGAGCAGCAGGGCAGCTGCTCCCGGTGGGGCATTTACCTTAACCTTTACTGGAACCTGGATTACTACCTTATGTAAATACTGTATTTGATTACCAAGAATAAACATACATCCTGACACAGCAAATAAGAAGTCATCTTTCAATTATTTGATGTTACACTGGTGACGATTTAAGGAAAGAAACCACGCGTGATCAAAAAGATCCTGCAACAGAAGAATCTAACTGAACCTCATGCCCAACCTCTTGATTGCCCCACCGGTGTCTAAACAACAGACAGGCAGAAGTAAGTTGGGTTTGGACATGTTAAAGTACGTCTATGCGGATGTTCGAGTTGTCACCTGCTGTTTGAAATCTGCTTTTACATAATATAATATTCAGTTACATGTGGAGACTCCCTGCCTTACAGTCATCTTACAAAAGGAAGTGATTCGATTTTAATAACTTGCAACTTGTACATGGTTACTTTATGCTGCCTGCTACCAACTTTCATGTGACTGAAAAGGAGTAGATAGTATATTCAAAAACAAACTTTGCTGCCATGAGAGTTGTGAAATTGTAACGGGGTGGGTAGGCTGCGTAGGGGTGACGAGTGGTGGGCACCCAGGAATGACCTAGTCCACCCTGATTCGTTGCAGACTGAGACATGGGGGTCGGACCAGGACGAACCTGACGAGGAGGAACATGGCTCCTTTAAGTGGGCGTACTCAGAGGAGGAGGACAGGCCTTCGACGCACGTCACTAGCCCAGGATTGGATAAGGAGGAGGAAGTGTTTTACCTGGCGTGTGACATCACCCCAAGCGAGACGGCGAGGAGCGGAGACGGAGGCGAGGAACCGGTGAGCGCGGAGAAAAGGAGAAATACGGTGGAATTCCTAGAAGCAAGAGGAGGAGAGACCGAGGGAGTGCCAGGAGGCCAACGACCCTGCGAGCCGCCGTGCCACTCTCCCGGGGGAGGAGCGTGGCTTTCCCAGGTACGGCAGCGTATGGCGGCTTGGGCGGAAAGCAAGTTTATGTGATAGTGTACATAGCCCCTGTTTGTGTCCTGCGTGATCCCTCCCTTTTGTTTCACTTTTACCCCGCGTATATCCCTCACTGTCTTGTCCCTTCCCTCGCACCGACCTAGGATTGAGTGACAAGCTCACTGGTGACAATTATACCCTCACATATCACCCGGTCCCTTCGGTGCAATATTACCCCAGCGGACGGCTGAACTAACGGCTCCCTCTCTGTTGGTCTTTTCTTACATGGGGGACCGGAGCCAAGACCAGCCCTAACCTCAGGACCCTGACCAAACCTAGGAGACCGAGCTGTGTCCAGGAAAGGAAACGGAAGAACACCAACCGCCAAGACGGATCCCAGCCAGTTCGCCAAGGAGAGGCTCACCTTTAGAACCAGGAGAACATTGATGAAAAATCATCGTGGTATCCCAATAAAACCTCTTTAACACCACGTAACGCTGTCCCAGTCGTTTCTGCACCACCCCCAGCTATTGCTAGTGCCTCAGGGCAATCAGCCCAGTCCACAGAAATAATCTAGCGTTGGTCTGCTGTGAACAGTTATCAATTTTGGCTGTGCATCCGAGATGAGTCGGAGAGTCTGTGAACCCTGCTGAGATTACTTGGTGTACTTTAAAGGAAATTCCTGCCTCCCCGATGGTATCATCCTTCGCAAAACTTTGGGTAAAAGGTGACGTATGTGCAATTTATCATGGCCATTGGCGTGCCATGAGCCAGGGTCGGGTTTACAATCTTCTTGCAGTTGATGAATCTCTATATGGAAAAGTTTACCAGCGTTTGTGGTTGGTCTTGGCTCAGTCTGCAGGTTGGTGCAAGTAGTCATGATGCCAACAAGGTTCATTGTGTGCGTTTTCCTTTGGCAGTTTCAGAGAAGGATCTGGTGGATATTTTCTTTTCTGCCTGGATCGGTTTGTGGATTTTTGCAGAGGTTGGGTGATGATTTCGTGGAGACAGCTTTGGGTTCGGTTGAGATGTCGCTCACCATATCTTCTTCAGTGTAGACTCGGTCGGGTTTACAATCTTCTTGCAGTTGGTGACAGTCTCTATATGGAAGAGTTTACCAGCGTTTTCAGAAAGCTGCCTCCGAAAATCAAACAACGGTGACTACATTTATTATTTTAATTTGTTATGTTTAAAATATTGCTAATTGCATCTTGCATTTAAATTAATTTACGAACTGTGCTATTGGTCTGATGATTTACAGTTACTTGTAATTTATTACCTGTTATGCGATACTTTATGCAAGCCATTTTATGCAGGTCTGTTCATAATTCTTCCATTAAAGCAAGCTCAGGATGGCCCAGAGCTGGACATCCTAATCTTTTTGTGGGGAGCCATTTTTGTGCTCAATATATTTATTGAGGTGCTCTATCCCTTTTATTGTGCAGTTGTTTAGTTTACTTGTCCTGGACCTAGTTAGGGCTCTATTTCTTTAAGGTGTATAATGCAATTTATTATAACAAGTAACGAGCAATTGTGATGCTCAATTCTTTCTAGGTTTATTTGTACTG
Source organism: Lissotriton vulgaris (assembly GCF_964263255.1). Taxonomy (NCBI): domain Eukaryota; kingdom Metazoa; phylum Chordata; class Amphibia; order Caudata; family Salamandridae; genus Lissotriton; species Lissotriton vulgaris. Next base: position 1,850,365,618 of record NC_141687.1, on the reverse strand, counting down.
AAATTAACCATTTGATGCTCAAATTATTTCAATCAATCAATCAATCAAGGCATTTGTATAGCGCGCTACTCACCCGGGAGGGTCTCAAGGCACTAGGGGAGGGGTAGGTCACTGCTCGTAAAGCCAGGTCTTGAGCTGCTTCCTGAATGAGAGATGGTCTTGGGTTCGCAGAAGGTGGGTGGGGAGGGTGTTCCAAGTCTTGGCTGCCAGGTAGGAGAAGGATCTTCCTCCAGCGGTGGCTTTGCGGATGCGTGGTACGGTGGCGAGTGCGTGGCTGGTCGATCGTAGCTAGCGGGTGGGCGTGTAGAAGGTCATGCGGTCGTTGAGGTACTTGGGACCCAGGTTGTGGAGAGCCTTGTGTGCGTGGGTGAGGAGTCTGAACGTGATTCTCTTGCTGACAGGGAGCCAGTGCAGGTCTCTCAGGTGTCCGGTGATGTGGCTGTGTCGGGGGATGTCGAGGATGAGTCGTGCAGAGGCGTTCTGGATGCGTTGGAGTCTTTTTTGGAGTTTGGCGGTGGTTCCGGCGTAGAGGGTGTTCCCGTAGTCTAGTCGGCTGGTGACGAGTGCCTGGGTGACGGTCTTCCTGGTTTCCGTGGGGATCCATCTGAAGATCTTGCGGAGCATGCGCAGGGTGTTGAAGCACGAGGATGAGACGGCGTTGACTTGTCTGGCCATTGACAGGGAGGAGTCCAGGATGAAGCCCAGGTTTCATGCGTGGTCCGTTGGTTTGGGAGCGGTGCCCAGGGCCGGGGGCCATTAGGAGTTGTCCCAGGTGGAGGGTGATCCCAGGATGAGGACTTCCGTCTTGTCTGAGTTCAGTTTAAGGTGGCTGTTTCTCATCCAGTCGGCGACGTCTTTCATCCCTTCGTGTGACGGAATGTTTGAGTTCTTTCATCGAGGAGTCTCATTATCTCGACCCTCACCAAGCAGGCTTTAGGCCTGCCCACTCGACTGAGGCAGTCCTTGTAACGGTCATGGATGAGCTACGCAAGGGGGCGGACCTTAACTCCCCCCAGGCCCTGATCCTCCTTGATGTTTCAGCTGCGTTTGACATGGTCGATCATAACATCCTGATCGACCGTGTCTACAGCGCTGGGGTCGGAGGACAGGTCCTGAGGTGGATACAATCCTTCCTGACAAACAGATTCCAATCTGTCAGACTGGGCAATTTCTGCTCAAAAAAAGGGCGGCTCTCCTGCGGAGTCCCACAGGGCTCCTCATTATCCCCCCTTTTATTCAACCTATACATGCAACCGCTAATATCATCCCTGAGGGAAATGGGAGTCCAGGTCTATAACTACGCAGATGACCTGCAACTCTTATTTAACATTCAACCCACAAGACTCTCTGAAATCAATCTACAGTCGACTATGACTTACATCAGCTCTTGGATGAACACCAACCAATTGAAGCTTAACCCTGACAAGACAGAGTTGGTCTTGACACTTATGCCCTCTAACCCCTGGAATTCCAGTTTCTGGCCTTCTGCTCTGGGCCCCCCGCCCACCCCAGCTCCCTCCGTAAAAAGCCTAGGCGTAAAAATCAGCAGCGATTTCTCAATGACTCCACAGATTAGTTCTGTGGTATCAGCCTGCTTTCTTATGCTACGGAAAATAAAAAAAATAAAAAGATTCTTGTACACTGAAGCCCTCACTCTGGTCGTTCTTGCACTCATTGTCTCTCGGCTGGATTATGCCAACGCACTGTATGCTGGCATTCCAGCCTACCAGACACACAGACTGTAATTGATACAGAATCAGGCGGCCAGACTGATCTTCCAACTCCCGGCCCGCCACCACACTAAACCTTTGTTAAAAAAATTGCATTGGCTCCCCGTGGAACAGCGAAGCATTTTTAAGATCTGCTGTATCACACATAGAGCCCTCTCTGACAAAGGCCCTAGGTTCCTCTCAAATCGGATCAAAAAATACACCCCCTCTCGTACCCTCCGCTCCGCTGGACAACACCTACTTACCACCCCCAGATTTAAGCGCCTAAAATATGGCGGCACTCGCTTCTCTACGCTTTCCCCTCAAATATGGAATTCCCTCCCTCTTCCAATCCGTTCTACTGTCTCGCATCTCCATTTCAGAAAGTTGCTTAAAACGTGGCTATTCCAGCAAGCCTACTCCTCCTCCTGAGCCTCCATCCCACAGAGCCCCATCCCAGAAGCGCCAAGAAACCAATCCGGTGTACGTTGCGCTATATAAATATTTTAACATTAACATTAACATTAGGTTGGCTCTGGCGGTGGTGGGGTCGTTGGTGAGGGAGAGGATGAGCTGGGTGTCGTCGGCGTAGGAGATGATGTTGAGGTTGTGCTGGCGTGCGATGGCAGCGAGGGGGCTCATGTAGACGTTGAAGAGGGTTGGGCTGAATGAAGATCCTTGTGGTACGCCGCAGATGACTTCGGTGGCCTCGGATCTGAACGGAGGGAGGCGGACTCTCTGGGTTCTTCCGGTGAGGAACGAGATGATCCACTCTAGCGCTTTCTCTCGGATTTCGACGTTGCTGAGGCGCTTCACTAGGGTGCGGTGGCAGACGGTGTCGAATGCTGCAGAGAGGTCCAGGAGGATGAGGGACGCTGTTTCCCCGTTGTCGATCAGGGTTCTGATGTCGTCGGTGGCGGCGATGAGGGCGGTCTCGGTGCTGTGGTTGGCCCGAAACCTGGACTGCGAGGCGTCGAGGGATCCGTTTGTCTCGAGGAAGGCAGCAAGCTGTTTGTTAACGGTCTTCTCGATGACTTTGGCCGGAAAAGGAAGGAGTGAGATGGGTCGGTAGTTCTTGAGGTCGGTGGGGTCCGCCGTTGGTTTCTTCAGGAGGGCGGTCAGCTCTGCGTGCTTCCAGCTCTCCGTGAAGGTGGCGGTGTGGAAGGAGGAGTCGATGGTGTCTCTGAGATGGGGTGCGATGGTGGAGTCGGCTTTGTTGAAAACGTGGTGTGGGCACGGGTCGGTTGGTGATCCGGAGTGGTTGGAGTTCATCGTGCGGGTGGTGTCTTCGGTGCTGATCGGGGTCCAGTTGCAGAGGGTGGTGGTGGCGGGCTCTGGTTCGGTGGTAGGGTGCGTGGTCTGTGCGAAGCTGTTGTGTATGTCTACGATCTTGCGTTGGAAGAACGAGGCGAGTGAGTTGCAGAGGTCTTGCAAGGGAGTGATGTCATTTCCGGAGCTGGGGTTGGAGAACTCTTTTGACGATGCTGAAGAGTTCCTTGCTGTCGTGGGTGTTGTTGTCCAGTTGTTCTTTGAGTGCCGTCTTCTTGGTGGCGCGGATCAGCTGATGGTGTTTGCGGATGGCGTGCTTAAGGGCGGTCCTGTTGTCTGTGGTGTGGTCGAGCCGCCAGGCTTTCTCGAGGGTGTGGCAGTTCTTCTTGGATTCCTTGAGTTCGTCGGTGAACCAAGGGGTTTTCTTGCTGCCGGGTCTGCTGAGGGGTTCTTTGGTGGTGCGAGGTCATCGGCGCAGGCGGTCAGCCACTTGTTGAGGTTGCTGGCTGCTTTGTTGGGGTCCGTTGTGCTGGTCGGAGTGTTCTGGCTGAAGGAGGCGGTGAGCTGCTCGGAGGTGATCTTGCTCCAGCTTCGGCGGGGTGGGTCGTAGTTCTTCTGAAGCTGAAGTGGACGCAGCTGTGGTCAGTCCAGTGGAGTCCGGTGGCGTGGCTGAAGGAGATATACTTGCTGGATGAGAAGACGGGGTCAAGCGTGTGGCCGGCGTAGTGGGTGGGGGTGTTCACCAGTTGCTGGTCCGAGGTTGGAGAGGTTGTCCAGCAGGACGATGGTGTTTGTCGTTGCTCTCCAGGTGAAAGTTGAGGTCCCCTCCTAACACTCCTGAGGCGGAAAGCCGGGAGCGCTGCTCAATTTAATTGATTTTTAAAAATTGTATTGCACTGCTGTGTTTGCTCACTCACCGGCATCTTGCCACAATCTTTGCCTGCTTTCAGAGGTCCCAGACAGCCGATTTGGGCGCTGCCTTGGGGAATCCTCCCTCGTTGCACGCCAGACCGCGAGCGAGAAAGCTCCGCCCACTTTGCCGGCCACGCCCCCTTTCATCTGTTATAAGGGCGCGCTGACCAGTAGCGCGTCCTCCTAACAAACTCCTGAGGCGGAAAGCCTGGAGCGTGCTCATTTTAATTGATTTTTAAATTGTATTGCACTGCTGTGTTTGCTCACTCACCGGCATCTTGCCACAATCTTTGCCTGCTTTCAGAGTTCCCAGACAGCCGATTTGGGCGCTGCCTTGGGGAATCCTCCCTCGCTGCCGCCATCGACCGCGAGCGAGTAAGCTCCGCCCACTTTGCCGGCCACACCCCCTTTCATTCCCTCTCCCCCTCCGATTCCCTCATAAAAGGATGTGTATGGGCCAGAGGCGCAGCGGACGGGCGCAGCGATTGCGCCTAAGGCAAGCCCGTCTGCGACTGTCCGGGGCTAGGGGCACGTCACTCTTCCCCACTTACCATCTATACCCCCGACCATCTACGCAGCCTCCAGGGACCATGGTCCCTACCAGCCTCCACCTGCTCTCGCATTTCGTCCCTTGGTCTGTCTCCTGCTGTTCCCCTTCACATCCCCCCTCCTCAAGTCGTCCACCCCCCACTCTCCTAGAGACAATGCTCTCCCTGCAACCTCCAAAACCCTTGCGGCATTCTATCTCAACACCTGGTCTGCAGTAGCCCATGCGCACGAACTCTCGGTACTGCTAGACCTTCATGCCCCAGATCTTCTTTTTCTAACGGAAACCTGGTTCTGCGATGACTCCCTCCCTGCCCTACTGGCCACTTTACCAGCTCCATACTACGCCCTCCGGGCAGATCGCCTTACTGGCAGAGCCGGGGGCGGCGTGGCGGTCATCGCACGTACCGACCTTCCCTTCCAAACCCTGTCCCTGCCAGATATCGCGACCACCGAGTATCTGGCTATCCGCACTACTTCCATTACACCCCCTCTTACCTGTTTTCTTACCTACCGCCCTCCTCAATCCCCTTTATTGTTTCTCCCTGACTTTCTGGAAGTTCTGGCCACAATCACCGTAAACAACTCCTCTATTCTACTTCTTGGCGACTTCAACTTCTGGCCCTCTGACCCAGCGGAATGCTCGTCTTCAAAAGAATTTTCTGAAACCCTTCAATCCCTCAACTTTACATCTCATGTTCATTCTCCTACCCAGATCAAAGGTCACACGTTAGACCAGATCTGGTCCCTGAACTGTTCTGTGGAGTCCCTCTCAATCTCGCCTTGCACATGGTCTGACCACCACCTGATCTCATTTGCCCTCCCCATTCACCCTCCGACCAAGCCCCCTCGCCCCAAAAACATCTGGGTTCGTGCTTGGGGACGAGTAGATCCGGAAGACCTATCTTCCCTACTCACCACTTCCCTCCCTTCCCTGCAAGGCCTATCCACCCTCTCCCAGGTCAAGGCCATTGAACAGTGGCTCTCCTCAGGCTGCGATTCTGTTGCCCCTCTAAAACGAATTACCTCTAAGCGAGAGAAGGATGCCAACCGGTGGTTCAACGAAGAGCTCAAGGCCACCAAACTAGCGGTGCGTCGGGCGGAGCGGGCTTGGAGGAGAAATTATTGCCCCTCTCTACGATTGAGTTTATCAACACCTTGACCCAATACAAAAAAGACATCTTGGAGGCTAAAACCACCTACGTCTCCTCCAAAATCCTCGCAGCAGAAAACCAGTCGAAGGAAATCTTTGCGATCGTTCACAACTTGGCGTTTTCGGATAGAACAACTCTAAAGCCCGCCCCGTCCACAGAACTCTGCCACTCCCTCAATAACTATTTCATTCAGAAAATAGCTACCATCAAAGCCAACACTTTTGTTGACCCCCCAGTGTCCCCCTCCTAAGGGAGAACTCACCACCCTCCCCCCTCTAACTAAGGAATCTCTGACTTCCTTAGTACCCCTTGTCAAATCTGGCTCTCCACTAGACCCCTGTCCTGCCCATATTCTCCGCCACATCTTTATCACCTGTCCAGACCCCCCTCACCTCCTCAATAGCTCCCTTTCTCAAGGCGTAGTACCGAACCCCCTAAAATCTGCGGTAATTGTACCCATCCTGAAAAAGCCGGGCGCGGACCCCTCAATCCCTGCCAACTTCCGCCCCATCTCCCTCCTGCTATTCCTGGCAAAGGTGCTCGAGCGCCATGTCACCTGCGCTCTGAGCTCTTTTGTGGAGAAGCATGGAGCTCTTGCCCCCCGTCAGGCCGGGTTCCGCCCCGCACACTCTACGGAGTCCGTAGTCATCTCGGTCCTGGACAACCTCAGGGAGGGTATGGATACCAACCAGCCCCAGGCCTTGGTGCTCCTCGATCTCTCAGCCGCTTTTGACACGGTGGATCATTCCATCTTGCTTTCCCGTGTCAAGGCGGCGGGGATCGGGGGCACCGCTCTGGTCTGGCTATCCTCCTTCCTGAGCGACCGCACCCAGGCTGTCCGCCTGGGTGACTTTACTGCGGACGTTGGGAAAGTTCAGTGCGGGGTCCCCCAAGGCTCTTCCCTCTCCCCTCTTTTGTTTAATCTTTATATCGCCCCTCTTATCTTTTCTCTGCAACAAATGGAGGTCGCCGTATTCAATTATGCGGATGACCTCCAGCTTGTTTTCAATCTGTCTTCTTCCCCTTCTTCTGTTCTAAATTTCCAATCTATCATGCTCCATATCCGGGACTGGATGAACCACAACCACTTGAAGCTCAACCCAGACAAGACCGAGTTGGTGTTAACGGGTGGTTCATCCAGCCCCTGGTCCTCTTTATTCTGGCCCCCCTCTCTTGGCCCTCCACCTACCCCCTCTACCTCAGTCAAAACACTAGGCATAAAACTTAATTCTCAACTCACCCTTCACTCCCAGGTTAGCTCTGTGGTTTCTTCTTCCTTCTTATCACTGCGCACCATACGCAGGGTGTTCCGTTTTTTTTCCTTTACTGCCCTCAAACTGATCATCTTCGCCATGGTGGTTTCCCGCCTGGATTACGGCAACGCCCTATATGCAGGTATTCCTGCATATAGCTTACGGCGTCTGCAACAGATCCAAAACCAGGCGGCCCGCCTGGTCTTTAAACTCCCGAAATTCCACCACTCCTCCCCCCTCTTGAAGTCTTTACATTGGCTCCCTGTTCGTGCCCGGGTCCAGGTTAAGCTCGCCTCCATCACCTTTCAGGCTCGACTGGGCTCGGCACCGGCGTTCATCTCATCTGAGATCACCCCTTACGCTCCCACCAGGGAACTACGCTCATCCACCCAGTCCCTTCTCACCATCCCACGTTACCGGAGAAAGAAATGGGGAGGCTCGAAATTTGGGACCCTTGCCCTGCTCCTCTGGAACTCTCTCCCCCTTGAACTCCGAACCCTCGCTCTGTACCCGCAATTTCGGAAACACCTCAAGGCTCATTTGTTCACGAAGTCCTTCAATTAACCCTCCTGCAGTTTGCCCTTGTTTTCTGGCCCCGGTCCTTTGTTAGTTGTAGCGCCAAGAAACCGCTGGTGTATGTGCGCTTTAAAAATAATTTTAAACTCGAAACTCCCCTAGGAGGATGTAGTCGGTGGAGGGAAGGGCGTGTGGGCTGATGAAGTCTGCGATGTCTTCTCTGAATGGAGTCCGTGGTCCCGGTGGTCTGTAGATGAGGGTGCCTCTGAGGGTGGTCTTGGGGTCAGTGTGTATCTGGAAGAGCAGGAGTTCGGCGGCGGTGAAGGTTTCGTCGGAGTTAGTCGAGATGCGGATGGTGTTCTTGTGTACGATGGCGACGCCTCCTCCCGTCTGTTGATGCGGTCCCTCCGGGTGATCTTGTAGCCGTCCAGGATGGCTATGGCGATGTCGGGCCCTGAGGAGGCGTTCATCCAGGTTTCTGTGAGGAAGGCGACGTCAGGTGCTGTCGCATCGAACAGGTCCCAGAGTTCCGTCCACAGGCACGCCGTGGAGCGGGTGTTGAGCAGGATGCATTTCAGGTGGTTGCTGTTGGTGATGGACTCGGTGGGGGTGGTACAGGTCCGGTAGCAGGTGAATCGGCGGGCTCTGCAGGCGAAGGGTCCGTGGGTGCGCCTCGGCGTGGCGCAGTAGCAGGCAGGGTTCCGGCATCGTAGGTCTGTCGTGTAGTCTTGCCTCGGCGGTGGGGGCCAGGGGTCCTGGCGCTGGGTGCGGTCCAGGTGCAGACGGACTTGCCTTTGGCGCGCCTTCGGCGCACAATTGGCGCGCCCGCTGCGCGTGCGAGGAGGCATCATAAGAAGGGAGCCGGGAGGGAGGGTCTGCTGGGTGGGTGGAGCGGGGTGCCCAATCGGCTGGCGGGGGGCGGGCCGCAAGGAGACAGCGGCGGAAAAAGCGGGAACACGAGTGCGGGCGGCTCAGCGGCGGCTGGGGCGCCTGCAGCGGTAGAAAATAGCAGGAGGCAGCTGCAGAAGGTCACAGGGGGCAGGTACGAGCAGCAGGAGGAGCGTGGGGCTGGCCTGGCCTAGGAAGGCACAATGGTCGCTCCCGAACGTGGAGCAGAGTCCCCTTAACCACATCAGTGCTAAGGGAATTCCCCTCCTGTGCTGCAACTCCAGGATCCCCATTGTTAGCACACGACCAGTGTACTGCATGATGAGCTGAGCTCGTCATGAGCAGCGAAGGGGTTAAGAAGGGAGCCGGGAGGGAGGGTCCGCTGGGTGGCGGGAGCGGGGTGCCCAATCGGCTGACGAGGCCGCAGGGAGGCAGCAGCAGAAAAAGCGGGGACACGAGTGCGGGCGGCTCAGCGGCGGCTGGGGCGCCTGCAGCGGTAGAAAATCGCAGGAGGCAGCGGCGGAAGGTCACAGGAGGCAGGTACGAGCAGTAGGGGGGAGCGTGGGGGCGGCCTGGCCTAGGAAGGCACAATGGTCGCTCCCGAACGCGGAGCACAGCCCCCTTAAGAAGGGAGCCGGGAGGGAGGGTCCGCTGGGTGGCGGGAGCGGGGTGCCCAATCGGCTGGCAGGGGGCGGCCGCTGGGAGGCAGCGGCGGAAAAAGCGGGGACACGAGTGCGGGCAGCTCAGCGGCGGCTGGGGCGCCTGCAGCGGTAGAAAATCGCAGGAGGCAGCGGCGGAAGCTCACAGGAGGCAGGTACGAGCAGCAGGAGGAGCGTGGGGGCGGCCTGGCCTAGGAAGGCACAATGGTCGGTATTTGAGGAGTTAATTTCCATTTGTTTCTTCTGGGAGGTTAGTTGTAGGAATTTTAATTCTGCTACATTTGTTGGAGCCATTTCTTAGCTCAATATCTATTGAGGTGCTCCATTCTCATTATGTTTATTGGTGATGGGCCATAAAGGGCTCAGTGTTTTTGATGAGCCATAACGATGCTCAGTTTTAATTTGTATTGCTACTGAGCAATTTATTTGCTCAACTTATGTTGAGGTGCTCAGTGTTATCTATGCTTAACTCTATTTTGTTAGAAGTGTTAATATTAAATGTTCATGCTCCGTGTTTGTGAGGAGTCGTAGATGTGCTCAGTTATATTTATGTTTACATTTTGTGAACCACTTTGGTGCTCTACTTTGCTAGAGGTGTTCTATTTGTATTGAGATTCACAGTTCTATTCATTATTTCGGCTGATGAGTCTAGGGCTCAATTCAGTTGGTTCTTATGTATGCTGAACCACTTCGGTGCTTTATGTTTTATAGAGGTGTTCAGATTTCATTTATGATTGATGCTACCGAACCTTTATTGTTCAAATTTTCATTGAGGCTTTCAGTTCCATTTTCATCTAATGTTGATTTTGTCATGTGGTTTATCATAACCACTTTTATTCTTGTTAGCTCATGTTGTTGGTACAATGTTGGTACCCTCGCACTTACCTCTTCTCTCCACCATTCTGAAGAGGGTGTTTATTTTGTGCGTTTTTATGTTGTTACTTTATTCTACTCTTCTGCTCTCTGTTTTATCTTCTTTCACTTTTCCTTTAAAGGGGGAAGGTGTGTTGTATCCTGATTCTACCTGCTCTTCTCTCTTTCTTGTCCTTTCTTAGTATCTTGTACTCTGCTGCTCAGCCTGTCTCTATGATGTCATCCTTAGTTCTATCTGTGTATCTTTAAGTGTACTGTCATTTACCTTTGAGGCTGAGCACTACGGCAGCTGCTCCCGGTGGGGCATTTACCTTAACCTTTACTGGAACCTGGATTACTACCATATCTAAATGCTACACTTGAGTATTTGATTACCAAGAATAAACATACACCCTGACACAGCAAATAATGAATGAAGTAGCATTTATAGAGCGCATGAAGCCACCTTCCCCATGGACAAGCAGATCTTTTATTAACCACACCCCTGGTTTACACTGTACAAAGGTAGGCACATTATATAACATTTTCTAGAGCTCTGTGCTGTGGATTACTTCACATTGTTGTGAAAGCTGGCATTAGGTCAGTTTGCAGTTGAGTAGGGAGAGAGGGGGTAGTTAGAATCCAGTGTGTGAAGTGTTCTTTAGCTGCGGTGCACAGTTCACCTGTAGGCGATTAATTATGTTTTGGTGTTTTTTTCTGAATCTGATGTAGTTTGTCTCCAGGAAGGATCACAGACTGTGGCCCTGCCATATAAACAAATACCCAAATCTCCTCCCCAAGCTAGGATAGACAAACATAGCCTCACAAACCGCATCAAATACACAGGCAACCAAAACATTCCGTCTGGACAATAGGAAGCATGATCACACATTCAAAGTAATCAGTTTGTTACAGATTACCTCCAGCTTAGGCCCATCATTCTAACCCCAAATAGTATTTCCCTAATGTAGTTAGCCCCGTGGTGGCTGACGACATCTGGGTGTTGCATCCCAAACAAACAAGCCAGCCCAGCAGACATAAGGGGAGTTTGGTGGGGGTAGGGCCTTCCCACAAGAAGATTTTGATAAAGAAGTGGGCATAAGGTGCATAATAAAGAACATTTGATTAAGCAAGGTTTATAAAAGCACTTTGAACGTGTAGACTTGACAACGCTCTATAGCTTACTGAATTTCAACTGCTCAACAATTACTGTGGCGTGCAAACTGTGCAATGTGACAAGCATGGCTATATATATGCGCTATATATATAGCGCATGGTGGGAGCCTCCGATCTCTTTATAAGAACCTGTTGGACATTTTCTTCTCCCAGCCTAGTAATGACATCAGTAAAGGCATTTAATATAATATGGACATAGCTGCTTCGTTCTATACCCGGAAAACCTCAAATTGGCTTTGAGATAACAATTATTATTACTTCAAAGATTTTTTTTATTGAATAATTTGCAAATTAAATCTACTAAGTAATTACAAGCTACTGAGATTTTCAGGACTGGACATACCTCCAAGACAAACCTTAAAGGGTGCCCTGCAAGGCACTTAAAGTGATATATGCAAGAGGTGAAGAAGCCTGATCACATCAACACCCACCCCTCCAATTTGCTAGAACTCCATTAGCTCACCTCAGTGCACTACATCAAAACCAGGTACATTATTACAAACATTAATGATTTAGTAGGCCAGCAAAGCCACATGACTCGAGGCACTCCTCTGCTAGCTCTCACATTCCTACAGCCAGGACATCATCATTGCACATGAAGGGTACAAAAGAAAAAAAAAATAAGGGCCCAGACATTTTCCAACTATGCGCCCAGGCACAAAATCCGTGTATCAAATAACATCTCATCCAATACTACCTGCTGCAGTGTAGGGAAGATTTGAAGACACTGCTTAAAATAACACCACATCACAATAAAGCAACAAAACACTAACCAGTTACCAGTCCCGTCTGTAGTTGACTGTATAGTTTGCTTTCTTTGACCCTGACCAAAACTTTCCTGCATTTGTGGGCAGATTCCAGCTACATAAGTACATACACACATTAATCTTCTAATTAGCACATTCCTCTCTGGAGCGATACATCTTAATGAATCTTACTTTGCATTATATTCACGAGTTGGGAGCAACACATGTTATAAATATGAGTGCCATTACATCCAACAACAAACTAGCAGAACAAAGTAATCAAAAATGAAACAGGTTTTTTGGACCAGATAGCAATTGCATAGACAGCAGTATCAACCTACACAATGTAATGAGATAGGTGCTGCTAAAACAAATATATGGAATATGTAATGTCTCACATGTTCAGTACTGAGTTTCAGAGCATCCATTTTGCAAAAGAGACAGATTGCAGCCTGGCATACATCAATGACTTCACAGACTCCAATATCTGTACAACAGAGCAGGTCACAAACTGCCCGCATTATAGAAATGTTAAGATTAACACTTTGTTCACTTCTTGTAGATGAAATCAGCACGTCGGTCTTTAATAGCTGCAAACTTCTCAATTACTTGAATATTAAAATCTGGAATTCGCTTAACAAGGTCTCTCTCTATAGATAGCATTGCAAAAGCATTTAGTCTTTCTTCTATTATGGTGCTCCTCAAGAATGTCTTGATTCTTTTCAAAGCTGGAAAACATCGTTCTGACTCAGTTGTTGTCATGGGAGTAGTTAGGAGTATTTTTAGTAAAGTCATTGTCTCTGGAAGGGAGTTTTCCATATTGAGTTTTTGAATTAAAGCCAGCAAAGAAACAATACCATTAGACTGCCGATAGACATGCATTCCATATAGTACAGTTAACTCTGTTCTTAGATCCGCTTTGTTGAGCATAGGATAAGTTTCCACAGCGTCACACAGTGCTTGCTCAGGGAAAGAAATATCATAAAGTGCAAACAGGCCACTATGTAGTAATGTGGCACTGATCAAGTGCTTTGTAAAAAAAAAACGTTCCGTTGCATGCTTAACAATAATGTCACATATTTGCTTTGCATTTCCAACCAGTCTGCTGATGTTTTTTCTATGATTTGAAAAAATAGAATCTTTTGGCAGTCTGCTGTCTAAACTGTCAATTCCTTCTCTAACTTTGATCATTTCGGTGACAAACTGATTTGTAGCCCGTTGTATAAATACAGTCTCTATATTATGTTTTAGTAGCTGGTTATGGAATTTGTAAACAAGAGACATTATTTCATGAAACAAAAACAGAAAGAACTGGAACTCCCTGTCTTGTAGTGTTCTACCAAAGCCACGGGCCTCACTTCGACTTTGGTATTCAAAGTCGCCACTGGCTTCAATGGTATTGAAACATTTCTCAAGATCAACCCTATATTCATATATTAGGTTGACTGTGAGCATGTGAAAGTTCAAACAAGGTGCAGATCCGTTTGGAACCCTACTCTCCACAATGTCCTGAAGTATTTTGGTTCTTTTGGATGAACCTGAGAAGAAAGCTGCAATGCTGGCTACATCCATAAAGAAAAAGTATGCCTCACAGAACTTGCCTACTACTTGTTGTACAATTAGATGTAGTTGGTGGGCGTAACAGTGTACACAATGAGCATTAGGGTAGACAGCTTGAATTTTTTTCTGTATTCCATCAAAAATTCCACTTGTAACGGAAGCACCATCGTAGCTTTGTGAAATTAGTTTTTGCTTTTCAGAGTGCTCTGGAAAAATCAAGTCCAGTTGAGTGAGCATAGATGTAGCAACAGTTTCTGCAATAGAGTCTCCTAAATGTATAAAACTGTAGAATCTCTCTACTACTTTGTCATTTTCAATATACCGAAAGATTAATGCGACCCGTGTTTTATTGGCTACATCAGTGGTGTCATCAACCTGAATAGCCACAAAGTCTGTGGTTTTTAACTGCTGGACAATGTAGCTTCTTATAATCTGTAGCATACATTCAAGAAGTTCGTTTTGTATGCTTTTAGCGGTGCCCTTTAACACTGCAACATTTGCTAAACATGCTTCCATTTCATGGTCTAAGCTTGCACTTAAATCTATCATACCAGGATTTGAGGAGCTTTCAGATTCATCATGCCCTCGAAACACAAGTTCGAAAGCACCACAGAAACGAATACAATCAATTAATGTTGCCAATATGCGTCTATTTTTATCAACTGCTTCATTGTGTTTCAATATTGCTCTTCGGTATGTGTCGCTTACGTGGGCTTCAATGGTTGCATCTCCCAACATTCCCAGTCTGGTCAGGTTTTCTATATGACGTTTCAAGTGTGCATGCTTCCTTATAATAATTGCCAAATGCTTTAAGTCAGTCACTCCTCTTCTTGCCCAATTAAAGTCACCACCAAACAGCAAGCAGGGAAAGCAGAACAAAGCATTTTTTGAAGTACTTCCTGTAAGCCAATCAACTTTTGTGTACCAGGTTTTTGAGAATGTACGTTTGTATATCTTCCCTCTGTCTATGGTAGATTGTTCTAGTTGTATGTCTGGCCGGTCAGGTCCTAATCGTTTTATAATTAGTTTGTTTTCATGACTCAGTGCATGGAATGACTTTGCAAGTAGCTGCTCTACTGTATTCATCGTCTCTTGCCAATAATAAAGGTACCTGTAAAATTAAAATATAATGTGTAAGATCATGAAAACTCAACTCACATTTCTCTCTAAATGCATATACTGAGTACTTTAGCATTATACCTGGACAATGTCCCTTTTTCAATGCATGACTTATTAACATAGCCTAATCCCGGTCTATTCCGGTAGTTGAAGGCTCTGAACAGATTTATAGGCCTATACAGGCAGGGGCCTATAAAGAGGGAGAAGGCCTTTAACAACCAGTATAGCCAAGGCAGAAGGCCCTAAAGACTATTATCACATTCCATCAACAAAGGGTAGAATGTTATTAAAAAGGAAGAAACAAAGATAAACCTTGGAATGTTGGAGCAGAATGCTTAAATCAGCCACTTCATTGTCCTCAACTGAGCTCTTAACACTCCAGACGTCGAAAATTATCATATATCTCCACAAATTATACTATCACACCCACTATGTAGACCACGTACATAGACTTTAACTATGTAAAAAAATTGAATAGAATCAGTTTTCTTACTTTAAAACTTTGAGTTCGTAGCTTGGAGTTCAGCTACAACAAGCGCAGCAAAGGAGGTTACTTTCTGTGCAAGACTTATTCGTCAAAAAATTATGTAAATTTCTTCAGGCTTTACCAAGCTGAAAAGAAAAGACTACATAGTTAGTGGTGCCAATCAGACACATAAATTATACATTACAGACAAATTAGTTCATACTACATAGTGAAAATCACTTATGTGAAAAGGGATTCCTTTGAAGAGGTTCCCTAGTTTTATTGCTCGCAAATGAATGGTAATACACACAACTGTTGGTCCTCACAGATGGTTAGGACAATTTAACTAATTAACATATCCTGGGGCAATACTACTAAGCCTCACACCCCAATCAACAGGAGTGGGGCGAGTGTAGACCCAGTACAGGGAAGAGCCGAGTAGTAGTCATTGCTATATCGTAGCTGAAGGGAGTCGATTTGGTCATTCAGTTGCAAGGGGCTCTCATGCTTTGATTTGATCTATGGATTTGCGTGTACCTTGGTTTGAAGTTCTCATAAGTCGCTCTGAGGTGATGCCCATAAATTAAACCAGCAGGCTGTAAATGTTCTAGATGAAGTTTGTGGCTGCTTTATTTTAAAGCAGGTGGATTAGAGACCTCACCCATAGATAAGCAAGAACCAACTGACAAACTTCAATAATCAACATTCTCCCTGCAAGTGCTTATATTCTAGATTACAACATTATCTCCTGACAACACACTCCCCTGATTTGAATTTACTCTCGAGATTGCTTGATTGCTCACTTACATTAAAGGGAGCCTTTCCACACACGAGGTGCGGCTGGCCTTCACCTTCTTTAAATTCCAGCAATTATGCTTTAAATAGTGATGGAAAGGTGATTGCAAGAACCCTTTGTAACTGGGTAGGATTAACTATAGCTTGTAGCTACCACTCCCTCGTGAGCAATGCCATTACTGGTACTGTGCACGAAGAAGGAACAAAGAAAGGGACAGAAATGGCCAATCACTGCATGGCTTTATGCTCTCTGGACCAGAGCCTCCACACCACCCTCTGCTGCCTCATTAAGGACCACCGAACAGACGCTTAACGGCCTATCCTGAGCATATCCAGAATAAGCTCCCTTGCTGCTATGTTGACAAATTAGCATGAGAGGAGCGCCAGGATTGGTTCAAACAGGTTAACCCAGCACATATTAGGCGTCCGAGGAGTGTGTTACAATGCACTAAAGGCACTTTCTGTGTTGAACCGGACATGGGGTGGGATCGCATCCTCCCCTAGTAATTCCCCGAATGCTGACTTTTATATTGTAAAAAGCACCCTTGGCCCTTTACAAGAAAGGGCATTAAAAAAGTCACCATTCAAGGAATGCAAAGGCAGGGGTGGAGGTTTTTGCTCTACCTCGCAAGTCTCAATTCTTGTATTTGCCACCATTCACAGTGGGTCGCAAAGTACTTGCGTGCTTTATACATTTTACTGTTTCGGAAGTTTTTGTGACTACCTGGAAAAGGGCATTTTGTGATGCAACTAAATAATACAATCACACTGCAAAATGAAGGCCAATTTGCAAACCAGTTTGTACAATATGTCAAATGGACTGTGATCTGGACTTGGCACATAAGACCCTTTGTTTTTCACTGTGTAGTGACCAACCTCTCAGTACATAATGCATCAAAAGCACAGCGAGTCAGATGGCCTCCAGAACCAACTAGACCAAATTAAATTTGACAGGCTTTTTTGTCCTAGCAGGAGGTACTTTGGCTGCCATGTATCTCAGTGAATGCATGGTCTATGGTGATGTATGACCATGTGTGCGCATGAATGGGATATATGTGCATGGGTGACATGGGCACAGGCCATACTTATTCCACAAGTGGCACTGTTACATGTTCAACCATTGTTTTTATAATGGGAACATTTCAAAGTGCAAAGGAAAGTTCTGCAAAAAAATATTCCCACTGAGGAACATTTTTCTGCACTTGATGGACCATTTTCTGCACTTAAAGATTCTCCCTTTAAAAAAAAAAAATGTCCTTTTCAGTTATAAATATGGACAGAGTGTTTACCAGTTACTGGGAGCAAGATTCCTGCTGTGTGTAAATGAGACACTTTGAAATGGGACCAAATTCAACTAAAGACAACTTTGTTTATATGAATAACATAAAACTCGTTATTTTAATTCTCTCCCATGTCAGTGTCTTTGCAAACTCCAGGCATTTTACTCCCAGTGGCCTGTAGACCTGTGTCATATTTATAACAGTAAAGTAGAGCATATTTTTAAATGTGAGGAATTTAAAGTAAAGAAACATCCATCATAAAAAAATTAGTTTTTAATTGGCTTAATTTAAAGGGAAAAACAGAGCGTAATATTCCAAGAAACATGTTTTTCACTTTAAATTTCTCCCATTAAAAAGAAAATTACTTTTTCAGTTATAAATATGACACTGTCTGCCAACCACTGGGAGAAAGACGCCTGCTGTTTTTATATGCCCTGAAAAGGGATAACATTAAAATGAAGAGTTAATTTAATCATTGCATTAACTTCATTTTCATGCTCCAATATTGAGTTGAGAATTACTTATTTAAGAGTTAAATACCTTGGTGCTTCGGTTTTGAACTTCTGTGACCCACTAGGGTCACAATTCCAAGTGGAACATTGCTCATTATCAGGCTCTGCTATCTGCAGCTTGAAAACAATGTAAAATAAACATAGCCTTTCCTTAACCTCTTCCGCGCATGAATAGAATTCCTCAGCACCGTGAGGCAATTCCGGCCACAGTGAAGCAGTAAACTTCAAAAAGAAAAACACAAAACTTATTTATAATTGCAGTTCTTAGTTAAATATAAACTCATGGTTTCCATGAGCTACTGGTAACTTCCTATCGACTGGTTGGTGATACCAACTCTAAGGGCTAGATGTAGGTAAATCTAATTTACGATACATAAATACCGAATTTTACCGATTCGGTATTTATGAAAAATCGGTAAAATAGAAGGAGGCAGATGTAGGTAATTTTTCAAACACAATTCCCGAATCTGTATGATTCGGTATTTACCTATTCGGTAAATACCGATTCGGTATTGCCCATTGATTCCTATGGGCCTTGAAGCCCATAGGAATCAATGGGCAATACCGATTCGGTATTTACCGAATCGGTAAATACCGAATCCTGCAAGGGTGCAGGGGGTGTCCCTTTGTCACCCTCTAGCACCCCAAGTACTGGCTTGTGTGCCATGTGGCACACATATATACCCTAAGGGCATGTCTGTATGGCACAGGTGTACATGCACAGATGTGCATGTACACCTGAATTCGGTATTTTACCACCCAATTGGATTGGGTGGTAAAATACCGAATTCTGAAGGCCTGTAGCACTCAACAGTGCTACCTACATCTGGGTTTTACCGAATTGGTAAAATTACCGATTCTGTATTTTACAGAATCAGTAAATTTACCGATTCTGTAAAATAATGGCCCCTACATGTCAAAATCCAATTACCGGTCGGTAACTGCGAAATCGGACGTTACCGACCGGTAATTGGCGACCTACATCTGGCCATATATCTTTTAAAACCCAGTCCAGATTACACTATGGAAATAAATCCAAAGGACTTGGACATCCTATGGTAAGGTAAAATATATTGTACACACTAGGACTTAGGAAAGCACAGGACCATTTAGTAGGCGGTTTCCATGACGACACTTCATGTCGAGTCTTTCTACCCATGGAGTAGCACACCATTAGAACATGACTAAAAAGGAAATGTGAAAGCAATACACCGACCTTCATGATATTTCTAAATATATATTTTGTAGGGGGGCCCTTTGCATGGTCTAAAGCATGGGTAATCAAAAACTCGCTCTCTGGGTCAAAATTAAAGTCTGGTTGGTGGATGAGGGCGGCACCGGTAGGGGCGGAGTTAGAGTATTTGAAGAAACAAAAAAACACCTTTTCAAAACAAATTACAGGAAGAGGCAAAGGAACCAGACTTTACAGTTAAAGACAAGGGTAGAGACTCAAAGAGCAGGTCCTAGTGTCAGTATCACAAAGAGGCCTCTAAATTATGCAATGTCACAGTAAGAGATCTAAAAGGGTAGGCTCTCGTTCCAGTGTAATAGTGGCCCCACAGGGACAAAGCTGTGCAGCAAGTGTAACAGGGGGAGGCACAGAAAAACAACCATTGGAAATGCAATAAGTTTTCAATTTGCTTGAGTTAGAGCTATTGGTATTGTAAATGAGAATGTATTTTACCTATGAGTTATGAAGTGTATGTATGAGGTGTCTAGTAGAATTATGTGGATTGGAATTGTTAATTGTGTGGAGTATATTTGTGTATTGGAAATATGTTGTAGGGTGTGCAGTGGAATTATGTGGATATTAAATATGTGATATTGAGTGTATTGGAATTATATGGAGTTGTCTTGTATGTTATGGTATTTTGGAATGGTATTTAGTGGAGTTTAAGTGGTGTGCTGTTGAATTTTGTGGCATGATGTGGAAATCTGTGGTGAGGATTGAATGTATGTGGTGTGTTATGTAATTATGTTGTTGACTTGCATTATGCTGTTTGGTGTTAAATTTTGTGTGTAAATTCGAAATGTGTGGAGTTGAATTGTGTGGGGTGGAACGGTGTGGATAACTTTGCCTTTTGGTGATTAAAAAACCACAATCGGTAGGAGCTCTGCTTAGGTGTTTTTTGGTATAACAAGTGTTTAGGTAAATATACATAAGACAGTACAAAATTACTGCAGAAATTGGGACTGTGAAATCCGCAAGATTGAAAATCTGGCCTTGGAAATACGCCTAATTTATTTTTTAACCGTATCACCGAGGAGGGAAGGGTAGAAGGGCGAGACGGAGCAACATGGTGCGTGAAGGAGGAAAAAGAAGCCCAGTAGGGGCGACAGCTTGAAAATATATGCACTCTTGTGAAGTGCTGTATGAGGATGTATGTATGAGTAATTACTTTTAAAAGTGGAAACCCACATTTTATGAAAAAAAAGATTTTAGACTTGTAAAAACTTTGAGTGCAAGTTGATCATATAATCGCAAATTGATTTGTGATTCTATTCCCGAGTGCACTTTCTCGTCTCCATTTTCTTTATGCTTAATTTGTGCATAACAAAGATGCTGAAACAAACTTGTGACTAATTGCCTTAGGAAGGTATTCATTAAGTAAAAATCTATGAACATGATGCACATAGAACTCAAGTTACATCATAAGTGTACCCCTGTAGTTTCTCAATTCAATTAAGTATATCCTAAAAACGACACACAAGTACCATAAATAGCTTCAATAGTGACTGTTTAATCTCACAGTTATAATAACAGATCACTGTAGGGAACGTTTCCAAACAGAAAAGACGGTTGCTCCAGGGGGAAGAGTGGAAAAGGGATTCCACACCCCCCTGGAGCAACCCTCTTTTCTGTTTTGAAACATTCCCCACAGTGATCAGTTATAATAAGCGGAGGCCTTCTGAACGGAGTGACAGCGGCAGACAGGTTTACCAGAGTAGGGGCTTTGAGGCCCATGCGAGGGACACAGTTGGGAAGACGGCATAGGTTGAAGAAGGTGGTATTTAATACTCATGGGCTGCGTGGTGGTGGACACTTTATTCATTTTTATTATTTTTCATTTTACTGTGTCTTTGCCCTTCCGAAAAGGCTTCAAAATATTACAGGCAACATATTGTTACATTAGTCAGGGGAATAAACAATCATAAAACATGCAAATCAGTCAGAGTTCTGCCCCTACAATGGACTGCACCCTTTGATAAACTATGCCCTCTGAACGGGAGCACCAGTAATCACAGACATGACTTCTTCCTATGGGTTCCGCACTCTCTACAGTAGAAGTCAAGCGGCACCTCCTCAGTGGTGGCTGTTATAAGGGAAACGTTTGGGTTTGCATGGGTTCCTATACAGAAGTGACGTGGCCTAGCAGTTTGAGCAAAGGGCCGTCTATCTGTAAAACAAGCGAGGCACCAGAATGCGGCAGAGAGTACATACCATTGGCTCAGATTAATTCACGCATTCAATCCATAATTTTGTTTTAACATTTTTCTGATGGAATGACGTACTTTGGAAACAGTTCAGCATGCACTCAAAGGATGCCAGAGCTGTACCCATTCAGGGTTAGCGATGGTGGAAAATCGCACTGCATAACTCTGGGCACTCACTGCTCTGCACTCACTGCTCACTACTCTGCACTCACTGCTCACTACTCTGCACTCACCACTCTGCACTCTGCATTCACTACTCTGCACTCACTACTCTGCAATCTGCACTCACTACTCTGCACTCACTACTCACTACTCTGTACTCACTACTCTGTACTCACTCACTACTCTGTACTCACTACTCTGTACTCACTCACTACTCTGTACTCACTCACTACTCTGTACTCACTCACTACTCTGTACTCACTACTCTGCACTCACTACTCAGCACTCACTACTCACTACTCTGCACTCACTACTCACTACTCTGCACTCACTACTCTGCATTCTCCCTTCCGTAGTGTAAATGCCCTTCACGGCCAGATGCAGTATGTAGGTACTCCCATATATTTCTTGGCACCTACGATGTAAGACTGTGTTGGATCTAGGAGGACATGTATAGCACAGTTTTGTTTCACTCATTGCACTAGCACTGTGCTTTTATCCTCTCTTCTCCGTTTGATTAAACACATAAGCCAGCATGTAAACATTTGTATTAATGCTTCGCACGGACTGCATCCACAGGTAAACACTTGCTTTTCATTTTTTGGCTTTCATGCACATGTTATTTTTCAGGGTTTTTTTGATACGTTATTATTTCACACATCTGATTTAAGTTTTTCGATTTTTAGTGCCCATCACAGCTTTAGCATTCATGTTTAATTTCTTTTTATTCGTTCTGTCCACATTATTTTTACTTCCTTGAAGCATGGCACTGTATGAGCAAGTGCGTGCATGGGCGCTGGTGTGTGTCTGTGTGAATGCACGACAGCAGCTGCCCACAGCGAGCGCGATCGCGTGCGAGTTTCAAATCGCCCTCCAAGGTGATGCGCGCGGCCAGGAGTGTCTCCTGGGAAGCACACTCGCTAACAATAAGTTCTCGGCGACAACACGCTTCCGCGCGTTTAGCCGAGACCTAAAAACGGGTTAACTTGGGGAGGAATGGCAGTTTGACGGTATGTAAACAGCGCCACTAAAAAATGTGGGGTATGTATCACCACTCCCTTTAGAGTCCCTTCCAGAACGGTATTTAACAACCGTGCTCACGCCTCTGACTGAGTTCGCTGGCAAACTGAACAATCATTCATGTAGTGTAAATTGCGTCGTATAGCTCCCTCTGGCGATCAGAAGTGGAGTGGGTTTAATAAGTTCCCAAAATACGACGCGAGTCCTCCCGGCTAAACTGTCCTCCTCATAAGATGGCGTTGGACTGTCCGCAGTGCGTACGGACACGCGCATGCTGTCTGCTATGGACAAATGGTAAGAGCAGCCATGTTTGTTCATGCAGACGCGTGTACGAAAGCTCTCGGCTGAATCGATTCCAAAAGGTACTCGCAATAGCGAAAGCAGACGCGCGCTGCTTTCGCTAGACGAGACCTAAATTTTTTTTTTTTTTAAGTTAGAAAAAAGCGTTTTTTCTTCTACTTTGGTTATTCCTAGTTTTTTACGTTTAGGTAGCACTTTTAGCACACCAACTCACTCATTTTTGACCCCCACAAAAAATACTTGGCAATTTAATACCTTTCCCTCCTAAAAGTTCAGGGCTGGAGTTATAATGGTAAGCAGCTTTATGGAATATTTGCATACATGCCCGATACAGGCGGGAGACTCACGATTTTTTAAACCAAAAGGACTTTATTTTGGCTGTTTCCCGCCGGAAACTGCCTTTACATTAATGGAAGAAATACATTCGCCTGATTATTTTCTTAAAATCTCCTTCGATCTTCTTCTAAATGTTGGCATGTAGTATGTATGGGGGGGGGGGGTTATGTTTTTCCCAAATATTCTAGAGCGGAAGTTGGAATCGTATGTTCCATCTTTCACTGCACACCACCGTTCAAAAACGGGTGTGACGAGCGGAATATGACAAATGTATGGCCCCTTAACTTGTATTGAAGGGCCGGGAATTTTAAGCAAAATCAGGAACATTTTATCTCTTAAAACAGCAAACTTCGACTCAGTTATGTTGTACAATAACATATCATTTAGTCTTAATTGACATGTCCACGCTCATTTGGTACAAATATTTCGACTTACTAAGAAACGATGCGAAATGTCGTACCTTTATCGCCACAGGAAAAGTTTGTTCAGACACGAGGTTCAGATGGGGGCTTGCTCGAGCGACCACTCTAAAACCAGGCCCGTAGAATAGTGGTATCCACCCACAGACACCGGAAGCAGTTCACAACCACAAGATAGACACTATCTTGCGCATGCGCTACTGCCATGCTTTGAGTGGGGGGGGGGGGAGGGGGAAATGGCGCAGTGTGTCCTGGGATTGTTCAAGCTCTAGCAGGAAGGAGAAGGCACGGATCCTGCTGTAAGGAGGGGCACCCTCACACTGACTGTCGCGCATGCGCAGTTTGATGTCCCTTGGGGAAGTTGAATTGTGCCCTATGCCCGAACTGACCCCATCATAAAAGCCAAGAAAACCCACACTGGAAGCATGGAGGGAGCACCTGCCCTAACTCCTCAAGTGTACTGGGCACAGCGTCACAAAGAGCTTTACCTGCGGGTGGGACTAAGCGACGTGCAGGTAGGGAAATAGTTCGGAGATGGATCTGTGAGCACCTGGAATCATCCAAGGGTGTAAAGTCGGGATTACAAGGATAGATTCGAAACAAATTAGTGTAAAAGACACAACAAAATGTAAAATAAATCTAAATCCGTATTTGTAAAGCGCGAACTTCTCAAGGCGCTGGGGGCCGTTGTGGAAATGAAGAGAGCTGTTGCCCAGAGTCACATGGTGCTGAGCTGCCGCCGGAGCCGAGGATTTGAACGGTAAGCCCTGTGCTCACCGTTTGGTCAGCTGCTCTGGCCGCTGCCCCACACCTCTCCACTAAGGGTGCAGGTATAACGGATTCCGAAGTGTAGAGGTAGGAGGGGAAAGAAGACTAGTTCAAAGGGTTCGTTGGCAGGTGGTGAGAAAGCCAAGTGTGCAGGGGAGCAAAAGGACAGGTACTGGGTTATTATGTGTGCATGGGAGTATGAGGATCAAAGGGCTTAAGGTACAGGGGATCAGAAACGGGTTTAGACTGGTACAGCCATAGAACAGCTGCATTGAGGTGCTAAATGGTATTAAAGGGAGCCTGTTGTGGCAGTGCAGGGAGTGAAATTACACGCATCGATGAATCCGAGTGGTGCAAATTACAAGGGGATCTGAGATGAGCTTGTAAGGAGTGAGTTTGGGGGGGGGAGGAGTGGGTCGCTGTGTACACACATGGTCATTCATACCTCAGCCTTTCCAGTCACTAGTTTTCAGTATACAAGGACAGTCCGATCGAGAGAGTAACCCAAATGAAATTGATGGGGATGAAACAATTTCTGGGAGTGTGAGAAATATTTCCAGTCGGCTGATCCCATTGCCGTCTAAACTAGCGTGGAAGGTGAAAAACAGTCCAGTAAGGTCATAATTATGTGATTTATAATCCTCCCCCTGATTGCAACAGCGCCTATTACTAGCCATACAAGTCTTACTCCCTTATCGTTAATACAGAACACGGGGGCAGCATCTCCTTAAAAGTGGAGCAACTTATTAAAGCACAGGCCCTTACACTAGGCTCCCCACCCATCTCCCCAATAACCCATGATGAGACCTGAATACATCTCAGAGGTGTTAGTTAGGTACGTGCAAGCGGGATTATCATGTTGAAAACAATGCTATGTTTTTATGAAAAAAAGAGATGGTAGTGCGCCACTCTAATGGGCTGTCAGTAACATCTTTTGTCAGTCATATTCTGTCTGGGAGTAGGTGTCAAAGGGGGGAGGTACTCCGAATAATGCTCAAGACCACCCCCACCCTTTTTTATTAAATAAATGATCACACTGTGGATACTTTTACAATTAAGGAAGACAAGGTTACTGATACACAATTGTCAATATCGAATTGGACTGCATTTTATAAAAGTATAACTGAACATAACTTGAATGTTTGGATTGTTAAATATGTTTATAGATGCCAATTGTATAGAATATTGTGGACATTTTTTATTCTTTATTTTTTACACGAGGCAGGGTGCAGCAGTAATAACGTTTAAAGACCAGTGTGGTACAATGTGAAAACAGCAGGTTTGGGGAGACAATGGGATGGTAAATATGAAAGTATGGTTGGATCAGCATCAGAAGGACTTGGATTAGAGGAGGTAGGCACAGGGACATATACTTAGAGGCTGGGAAGGGCAGAGAGTGATATTTTCATGGTTATTGGGTAGAAGCCAAGTGTGCAGGGGAGCAAAAGGACAGGTACTGGGTTATTATGTGTGCACGGGAGTTTGAGTTTGCAAATGAGGATCAAAGGGCTTAAGGTACAGGGGATCAGAAACTGGGTTAGTTATGGGAATATTTTGCTCATGCCCGTAAAACTAAAAAAAAATAGAAGAGGGCAACTACGTAGGTTGCAAATGAGCATTTAAAAATACTCCGGGAGAAGATTAAGAATGTAACTTTATTTTAATTTGTAAAAAAAAATGAAAACCCAAGTTGACAGGGGTAGTGTCAATGTACATAATGCATTAAGTCTGATGTATTGAGCATCAGCTACCACTTCTCTTGGAAAAGTGGCTGGGGCATCAGTAAGAAAGTTTGTCAGTCGCACACTGATTAGTGGCGCGGATACAGATTCATAGAAGGAAGCTTCTCCAGTATTATATCTCGTCCGTTGATGGCTTTGTCGATGAAGATTCAGACATCTACGAAAAAAGCTGAGGTTACTGCACTGTCAACGACCTTGTCAGCGACGGCTACTACTACAACTGTCAAAACGTTGATGGCAGCAGCGTCTGCAGGTTCACAGCTAACTTTGACTACACCGTCATCGTCAACAAGACCAACACCTTCAAAGAGGATTTCGCCGAATACTACCAGCCTGTCGATGTCTCAGACGATGGCGATCTCGCAAACGAAGGTCGTCCACGCAGCAGCGATGGTATCACAGGCTGCTATATAAGTGACGGCACCGTCGTTGAGCCCGTCGACGGAGGGAAAAGCCAGCTTCCTGTATCACAAACAAACACAGGACTTTTCTAAGATTTCCCATGTGTCTCCAGCTTGTCTTTTGGACTTCCAAGAGTCAGGAGATGAAGGTTTGTTTGTCCCTGCATATAGTCCATCGAATATAAGGGTCAAATGTCAAGACTCGGACATTGAGGACAGTGATCCATCCTCTTACCTTGTTGGGGAATATTCTTTAACAGATAAAGAGCCTTCTTCTATTCAACGGCCTGATTCCTTCCAGGAACGTTACCTTTATCATCATCAGGAGGAGGAACACCATCACTTTAGCGAATCATCAGTGAATGTTCCAGTATCTTTAGTGTTGAACATACGTCATATGATTGATTTATTGTAGACGTTTTTCAGATACTAACGCTTCTCGGCGGCCTGCACGTCCTTTAGATGCACCTATGGATCTGGCTTGCCAAAGCACTCCAAAATCCACCAGAGGAAGGGTTTTGCCCCCTTAGATAATCATCACGAAGGACACGAGGATGCGAATCAGTAACAAATGGAAGAGGGTGAGATTCATACTGACGTGGATGTCCATGGTGAATGGAATGACTATATAGCTCTCATGCCACCATCACCTATCCCACATTCTGCGGATTCTCCACCTGCAGACATCAGTGGATTTCACGATCTTTTCACTTCTTCCCGATGCCATAGGTCTCGCATTTAAATGGTCTTGCATTTAAATGCAAGACCTATTGCATCGCAAATATTTTTTTAGTTTTTTGCGTGCCATGCACGCTTTGACTTTCACACGATGGTCGTTGGCAACGTGCTCTCATTCCTTGTTCCCCAGCCTCAGCCACCCTCTGCAAGAGCCAGAAAAGATGCAGCCTGGCATGAATGCACAGCAAGCAAACCAGGTCTTTTATGCCCTTTCTTCCACTCACAACAGCCTCGATTTTACCGGCACTGGCTGAAGACAGAGACAGCTGCCCTGGGTCCCCTCTTAAAAACAACAATACCTCGGATACTTCGTCTCTGTTTTACTTTTTTTTACTGTGCCCTTAAAATCGAGGCTGTTGTTAGAGGAAGAAAGGGTATAAAAGTGAAAACAAGCATTTGCAATGCAATAGGTCTCGCATTAGGAAAGTTTGAGCTATTGGTCTTGTAAATGACAATTTTTTTTATTTATGTGTTGGTTTTGAAAATAGCTAAATTAATAGCTTTGTCATTTACAATGCCAATAGTTATAACTTTCGCAAATGTGACACCTATAACCTGGGGTTGCGCTGAGTGGTGCTGTGGTGGTGCTGAGTGATGCTGTGGTGGTGCTGAGTGTTGCTGTGGTGGTGCTGAGTGTTGCTGTGGTGGTGCTGAGTGTTGCTGTGGTGGTGCTGAGTGTTGCTGTGGTGGTGCTGAGTGTTGCTGTGGTGGTGCTGAGTGTTGCTGTGGTGGTGCTGAGTGTTGCTGTGGTGGTGCTGAGTGTTGCTGTGGTGGTGCTGAGTTGCTGTGGTGGTGCTGAGTGATAATGTGGTGGTGCTGAGTGATAATGTGGTGGTGCTGAGTGATAATGTGGTGGTGCTGAGTGATGCTGTGGTGGTGCTGAGTGGTGCTGTGGTGGTGCTGTGGTGGTGCTGAGTGGTGTTGTGGCGCTGAGTGATGCTGGGGTAGCGCTGAGTGATGCTGGGGTAGCGCTGAGTGATGCTGGGGTAGCGCTGAGTGATGCTGGGGTGGCGCTGAGTGATGCTGGGGTGGCGCTGAGTGATGCTGGGGTGGCGCTGAGTGATGCTGGGGTGGCGCTGAGTGATGCTGGGGTGGCGCTGAGTGATGCTGGGATGGCGCTGAGTGCTGGGGTGGCGCTGAGTGGTGCTGGGGTAGCGCTGAGTGGTGCTGGGGTAGCGCTGAGTGATGCTGGGGTAGCGCTGAGTGATGCTGGGGTCGCGCTGAGTGATGCTGGGGTCGCGCTGAGTGATGCTGGGGTCGCGCTGAGTGATGCTGGGGTCGCGCTGAGTGATGCTGGGGTCGCGCTGAGTGATGCTGGGGTCGCGCTGAGTGATGCTGGTGAACAAACGTGGAGCATTAAAAATACAAACACTGCTTAAAGCCGAAGCTGGAGAGGGAAGTGCTCTGAACAGATGCCCTTGTACCACTTTGTTGAAAGTAAATAAACAAATGCTGGTGGAAAGCCATAGCAGAAGGGGAATTGCACGGAAGACGCAAGTCCGTCATTGCTAATAAATATTATGCAATGGAGGGCGAGGCGCGTATTTTGTAAATAAAGGCAAGCGTTATTCACAGAGCTTATAAATGCATAGTGTGAAAAAAAGGAATATTAATCATCCCCGGAGTACGGATCCATTGTCTTGATACACAATTACACACGATGTAGGGAATGCCTGTAAACCATCCAGGATCGGGTGATCACGTTGTGGAGCATTAAAAACAAACAAGTGCAAATGTCGCTGAAGTGGGAGGGGAAAGAGCACGGAACAGGCACCCTTATACCGCTCTGATGAAAGTAAGCAAAGACATGCAAATGCTGGTGGAAAGCCAAAGCGGGAGGGAGAAGTTCACGAAAGACGCAAGACTGCAATTGCTAATAAAAAAAAAAACAGTAGCATTGAAGTGATGAAAGCATCTTCATCTGCACCAAAGGTGAATTGTAACTTATCAAAATGTCTCTGATATGGGGTGAAGGACTACAAAGGAAAATCGGCGATCCGCTCCGCAATGCCTCAGAAGTCCTACAGAACAAGGGCAGCGCCAAACACTTAATCCGAGCCAGGCTCACTCAACAGTAGGATGCAGTGTGTGTGCCATGGCTGGTTATTCTCTGAGGCAACAGCGAGGGACAGTGAACGAGGCTGTAGGATGTGAAACATCACTCTAGAGACCATGCCGGAGCTAGAGGGGGAAGCCAAAACTAGTATTGATGCAGTGGCAGGCATAATCCAGGAAGTTGTAACAGATAACAAAGTGTGAGGTGCTTCCTTCCTTCTGGCCATTTTAACTCGTGAGACGGGCTGGTACAAGAAAGGAAACGCACAAAAAACAGCAGTAGCAACTGGAAAAACGTGTACCCCAAAACAAAGGCAAATTTTTCCTTTTAGAGAGGCCGGAGCGCACACATTAGGGAAGCATGCATATACAGCAGGCACGCAATGGCAATAGTGTTTAAAGGGCTTTAGCCCCTCCTCCCCCTCGTCTTGTGTGTCAGCCCGCGCTAGTATGTTAAAAAGATGGTAAAAAAAAACGGCAGCTGCTCAAGACTGCCGAACCGACGGGATGCACGAAAATGTCTCCGATATGGGGTGAAGGGCTACAAAGGAAAACAAGGAGGCAGTAAAGAATGCGAAAGTAAGAACGTGGGCGAAACAACTTGAGAAAGATTTTATTTTTTTAAGTAAAAGAAAGAAAGACAAACAGACGGAGAAATAGGAGAGTGAAATGAGGGAAGATGTGAATGGGAGGAAAATAGGAAGAATAGGAAGACAACAAGCAGAAAGTGATAAAACAAGCTCTTGGCATTGCTCTGGGGGGCGGGGGGAGAGCATTCTTTTTAAGTGTGAAGCAGGGGTCATGGGAGCGGATCCCTTTGAAGCACGGCCTCGCGCCCGTGAAAGTGAAACAGACTGAGGCCGAGCGCACGCTGGGGAAGCTTCAGATGCCTGTGGGAGGGAGGCTGATGGTTTTGATGTGGACGCGCGTTCCGCACGAGTGCACCACATGAACTGGACGAAATCCGCGATGGTTTCAGAGCTTGGTTTGCCCTCTATACTCTAGTCTATTTATCCCTTGCGGGATAGAATAGTCGAGACCTAAAAAATAAGGCCCTTTCACTTAACACTCAACAGGCGCTTCACACGCAATGGCAGATCGGCACACTGA
The DNA here is from genome assembly GCF_964263255.1 of Lissotriton vulgaris. Lineage (NCBI taxonomy): Eukaryota > Metazoa > Chordata > Amphibia > Caudata > Salamandridae > Lissotriton > Lissotriton vulgaris. The sequence goes on along the minus strand of NC_141687.1, from coordinate 1,850,335,720 downwards.
TGTGGACACGCTGGAAAGATATGCGTTAGGGATAGTAATGTTCATTCATTTCATGACCTCTGTGCTGGAACCCTGCACAGTGGGCCTGTCTTTAAGTGCTTGCTGGAAACGGGTATTGGACGGGGTCTGTCTAAGGGACGACCAAAGGGTTCACACTGAAGAAATGTTTATTTTCTTTTATATGGTGCGCATGTAGTCCGAGTTGACGTCTGCGTGCTTTAATAAAAGGCGCAATAGACACTATAAACTATGTACATTCAGAGCCGAAACAACTGAATTACGACGCATCGCAAGAAGTAGTAAGTGCTGTATAAATAAATTGCCAGCCACACGTGACCTCATTACAGAAGTGCTCTCTCGATGAACGAAGGTTGTGAGTGAAGACCCGCAGGATATGGGAGCGCACAGCCAGAAGAGGCGCAAGATTTAAAACAAGCATTTGCAATGCAGTAGGTCTCACATTTTTAAGAGTTATGTTTTGTGTGTGTATATGTATATATATATATATATATATATATATATATATATATATATATATATATATATATACACACACATACAGTCCTGTCCGCCCTCTTCTTTCAGAGGAACCACAGGCTCGGACCTCCCGACTCCAAAGACAAATTACGGACTCCCACAACACGTAGGTGGGTGAAGCAGTGACAATTTATTCAAGAATTCAAATCGTGAAATTCACAGGACCAGTGCCTGCCATGATGCGTTTCGCTCCTCACAGGGAGCTTGATCACATGATGCGTCTCCATACTCTGACATATTAAATAGTGAAAAATTGGCACAACCAGCTTGAGATACAAGCAATTCTGGCACAAAAATATAAAAAACAGACTTCTGCATTCTACTGTTTAATACAGTACATCTGATAATTTCCTTTTTGTAGTTTTAGTCGTGCAAAATACGCAAAAATTCCAAGAGAAATGTATATAAGTTCATAAGAGCGGTTTACATGAATGCAGATAAGTCATAATCGTTACATAGTGTATTGAAAAATTTAAAACCTCTCGTATAGTAATCTATATTGCAATGGGTTATGTATTCCAAGGAATTGTGGGCAAGTGCCCAAATTGAATAACACACCTAATAACAGATCTCTAAAAGAATGGCGTAAAAAGTAACATGCGACTCAAGAGTAAATAGTGACTGCAATAGACATGAACCATCCAATACATATCATGCATAAACTAATTAGTAATCTAAGATACCTGGGGGGGGGGAATCAAAATATAACTACTTAGTCAAATTAGCAGCAAATGTTCCTCAATGAAGTGTGAGTGCAATATTCTCAAAAAACGGTCAAATATATAAAAACCGATTGCTAAAAAAGGACAAAAAGATGACCAAACAATGGATAAAATCTCATATCAGTCAGATTAGCAGCAAATGTACCACAATAACAATGCATGTGCAAAATTGTCAATATGCTAAAGAGGACCAAAGATGGATAAAATCTCATAGTATAATAATTGCATGATAGCATTTTTATAAATGCAGTCAAAATGTCACATGGTAATAAATAGTCTGTTTAAAAATAAGGTGCATAAAAAAGTGCAAAGTAGTACTGTGCAAACAATTTAAATCACTAGCAGCAAAGGAAAAACCCTGAAACATTTAAGCCTAAACGATCCTAAAGTTCGAGTGCAATATTAAATAAAAAGATCACAGGAAAAAATATATGCATAAAATACTGATACAGTGCAAAACATGACCATCATAAAAAATTGTGCAAATCTTCATTCATGTTTAAGCCATTAGGGACTCTTGTATCGAGAGCTAAAATGAAACGAGACTCACGTTGTCTAAGTAGCTTGTCTTGATTCCCTCCCTGCCCGGGGTTGGGAACTGACCCTATGACTGTATACTCCAAATCCTTTAGTTTATTCTCGTGAACAGATTTGAAGTTTCTTGCGACCGGATAATTGTGGTCAGAATTAACGATGGCCCTAACATATTGTAAGATACGCTTATGCACTGGGAGTTTGGTGCTACCAATAAATTCCAGATTGCAGGTGCACTTAAGTTTATAGATGCATATTCGATACGGCAGGTAAGATGTTCTTGAATTGCTATCTCCTCACTAAAAGCTGTTTTATAGTGAGTACTGTTCTTAGCAAATGTGCTGGCACGGCAAAAACTACATTTGAAGAAAGCATTCTTAGTGAGCCAAATACTTTTGATTTTCAGCTCAGGCTTAGGTTTCACAAGGGCATCCCTCATGGAGGAAGCTCTTCTGAAGGTCATGGCTGGTAAGCTGGGTAGAATGGGACCAAGAATGTTATCAATCAGAACAATTGGCCATTCTGAATAAATAATCTTGCGGATAGCATTCTCTTGAGCACTAAATGTCGTGATCAGCCGAATAGAATGTACATCTTGCTCCACACTCCCCTTCTCAGAGTTGATACTAGATTGGGGCTGGAGCAGGTTATCTCTTGGCAGATTATTAGCTTTATTCAAGGCAAGGGTCAATTGATGTTCCTTGTAACCCCTGTCAAGAAATCTGCGAAATGCTGCCATCTGACATACAATGGAGACAGTTTCAGAACTGAAAATTCAATGGATACGGATGAACTCACCATATGGTATGCTTTTGATTAGGTGATGGGTATGTGCACTATCTGCATGTAGAATCGAGTTACCAGCGGTTGTCTTTCTGTGTAACTTAGTGTGAGAATGCCTTCATCTACATACAACAAGACATCAAGGAATTCGACAAAGGAGCTATCAATAGAAGCATTGAACTTTAGATTTAAATCATTGGAACTGATATCTCCTACAAACCTCATAGCATCATCCCTAGAGCCACTCCAGATTAAACAGATGTCATCAATATAGCGCTAATAATGAACTACCTGACTCCACCAGTGACGGTATGTGGTTCTGAGGACATGCTTCTCCCACCAGCCCACATGTAAATATGAGTAGCAGGGGGAGAAGCATGCCCCCATCGCCACACCAACCACCTGCTGATAAATGTCATTCTGGAATAGAAAAAGTTGGTTGGTAAACACAATTCAATTATTTCTAACATCATAATGTTGTGTTCTTTCATATCAATATACCTGTTCTCTAGAAAATGTTTAGTAGCATTAATACCATGACAATGATTGATACTGATATAAAGAGAATCAATGTCCATCACTACCAACAAATAATCCGATTACCAAGTTACATCTTTGATCTTATTAAAAAAATCAGTAGGTTATCTTATATAAGACGGTAGAATGGTCACATGTGGCTGCAGAAAAAAGTCAACAGGCTTGGATAAATTCTCATTCATACTTCCTTGAGCTGAAATGACAGGACGTCCTGGCACAGGAGTGACCTTTTTGTGTACTTTAGGCAGAAAATACAACATGGGAGTGACTGGATGTTCAATATTAAGGAAATTAATTTCTTCTTTAGTCAACAACCCATTTCTCTTCCATTGATGGATTCTCTTACGTGTTCTTTCTTCTGCAGCTCTCATTTCAAATTTAGTTGAATGTCTATAGCAAGAAGTATCAGAAAGATGACGATCGGCCTCTGCCAGATAATCAATACGGGACCATAACACTGTATTGCCACCTTTGTTGGATTTATTGATAATGAGGTCTTGGTTTTTTTGCAGCTTGGTAATGAACGTGTGATACTGATTATTGCTGTAGTCCCTCTGACGTGATTGAGAAGATACAGTTCTATTTAGGGACTTAAGGTCACAAATAACTCGGTCACTAAATACATCCACTGCATCTTTTGGCATAAGGGGAAGAAACGTGGAGCCTGGACGGAAAGGACTAGGAGCTGTCTTTTTATGGCAAATATCTTGACTGGCCACAGATAGATCAACATTGCTGGTTTCTTGTGCCAAATCATATAATATCTGTAAGTCAGGAATGTCTTTGACCTGTAATGACCCATCCGTATTGATGTTATTAGAAGCGTTAACAGATGGTCTGCCAGTAAATGTGTGTAGTTGAAAATGTTGAACCAATTTTATTTTCCTTATGAATTTAAACACATCTATCCATGCCTGATTGTAAGAAAAACGGTGCTTGGGACTGAATGAAAGGCCTAATGATAGAAGTTGCGTTTCTGCTTTAGATAACACAGTGTCCGTTAGGTTGATGACAGTATTTTGCGTTTCACTTTTCATTTCCTCCAGGTCCTTCGCGCATTCCCTCGAGGTAGTTTTGGCGGTGCTTGATCCTCCTCTCCCTGCAACGTTTGTTTGTTGATCCCCTTGCACATACTGAGGTTTGCGGGGGCGTAAGGTGTACCGCCGGTCCTCGCTCACAAAATTCAGTTCCTCCGCTAAAGAAAAACTAGTTATACCAGATGATACTGGAGCCGAGGTACCAGGTCGGCCATCCTCAGAATCACTGTTGGATATAAGGGAGACTGAATCAGAATCACCTTCATTAACGTGAACCTCACCACCAATGGTGCCTTGTTTGCTTTGTGAATTGCCCCTGTTAATGCTTGTCTCTTATAACGATCATATTTGCGAGCAAATGTGAAAATTCTTCCAGTGGCATAATCATTTTGATCACGTGCAAACTTGAAAATCTTCCTTTCTTTAATGACGTCTTTGTGTATTTAATGCTTAAATCAATGTAATGTTTCCCTTTATTGATCGGGTCACTTTGTCCAGTAACTTCAAGTAAACCATTAATGCAATCATTTTCTGCCAAGAGAACATTGCGGTCGATTTCTGCATATTTTATTAAAATATGAATCATATTCATCAATGCCTGCAAGTTGTTCTCTGCCCATTCTTGTAACATAAGAGGGTTTGGATTTTCAAATGTTGGAGCAATAAGTACACACAACCCTCTTGGAACACAATTGGCATCTCTATATTTTTCTAATGATTTTTTCTCTCACCATTTAGATAGTTCATTAAAAAAAAATTCTAATGTTTTTAATAGGCTTTTAATATCATTGCTTCCTGTATCACTTAGAACTTCTATGCTTGTCTGTCACTGTTTGTTGGTTCTGGAATAGGGCCTCCGCCGCTGATTCCCTGTCACGGATAGCATCACTGGAAAACATATTTATCTGGTTAACTAGTAATATATTATTATGTGTAAATGATTTCATATTTTCTCTTTTACGTAATGGTGGGACAGTTCGCCGACCCACCGCCATTCTTTTGTCTGATTGCTGGTATATTGCTTACTAGTCGGATTCAAACACGTGAATCTATAAAAAATGCAGTACTGGAGAAAAAACAAGCTACTTACCTATAAACTGTGGTTCTCCAGTAGTGATATTTTTTATAGATTCACATGCGGCTCTCCCTCCTCCCTGATTACCTCACCATGTATATGTGTATATACAACCCCATTTTGTACCGCTTTTGGCCGCCATAAGTGTGGCAGGGTATGCTCAGACGTGAGTCCCTTGCTCACTTTGCCACTGGATTCAAGCAAGCCGGGCTGAAGACGGCTGGAATGCCAGAAGCCGGTCCTCGGAAGCTTGTTTCCGGTCCAGGGAAGACATGGCTTGGCAGTTCGGGCTGGACTGTTCCCATGAGGCACAGGGTCAGACTGATTTGCATATAGCCATGTCTGAACTGGGGTTGCAGAGTGGGCTAAAGAACGGTGATGGATTAAACCCGGATCTTTTTACTGGGTGTGAGTGTTTGATTGATTCAGATGCTCCGTCCATCACCACCCCCTTTTGTACCGCTTTTGGCCGCCATAAGTGTGGCAGGGTATGCTCAGACGTGAGTCCCTTGCTCACTTTTCCACTGGATTCAAGCAAGCCGGGCTGAAGACGGCTGGAATGCCAGAAATCGGTCCTCGGAAGCTTGTTTCCGGTCCAGGGAAGACATGGCTTGGCAGTTCGGGTTGGACTGTTCCTATGAGGCACAGGGTCAGACTGATTTGCATATAGCCATGTCTGAACTGGGGTGGCAGAGTGGGCTAAAGAACGGTGATGTATTAAACCTGGATCTTTTGACTGGGTGTGAGTGTTTGATTGATTCAGATGCTCCGTCCATCACCACCCCCTTTTGTACCGCTATATATATATATATATCTCCAATTCGCAACTCCAACCACTTCCAACCCGCAATGCCGGCGGCGAAGAAGGAGACTCGAACCCCACAGCTCCTCAGGCAAAGAAGTTCTTTATTGCATCACAGCCTGTAAACTACACGTTTCGGGCTACCGAAGTCCTTGATCACATTCAGCTAACGTACTGCGTCATTGTTATTTTTATATGCTTATTTAGTGAACAACCACTCTCACTTGTGCTGGTCATATGACCATAGACATGAACAACAGACTTCTTCAGACTTCTTTCCCTGATTTCATAGCAATTATCCATGTAGGAAATAATGCGTGTAATGCTATTATAAAAAACAGTGCACTTTAATTGAAAAAAAACAAATTCAAAATAAGTAAATTCAATGTATAAATACATTAATAGTCCACTTTTAAACCGGATAAATCCGTATTTTATATATATAATATATATATATATATATGACCTATTTTCCATAGGAAATCCGCAACATTCTATTTGGAATAACTTTGGCGCCGGTTGACGAATCATGGCAAAATTTTCAAAACTGGTGGGGCGCTCCGGTCCGCTTCTGTTTTAGGTCTCGGCTGTTGAAACCAGCGCATGCGCTGCTCTTGGCATTCGAGAGCTTCTTGGAATAAATACAGATTTCAAAGCTCTCGGAGGCGGTGTTGAAGCCCCGCCCATCTTCCTCATTGGCTGACTTCATCCTGCATGCAAAACGCAGCCCCAGGATTGAAAAGGAGGCTTTTTAGTCCCTCCTTGTTGCCGCCTTGTCTGCTTTTAGTCCCGCCCACCAGGATTGGATCTCCCACTCGCGGCCTCACACACGCTCCTTCATTAGCTGGGACACGCTATGTTTTAATTTTGTGCAGCTGCACAATGCAACACTTTCTCCACTTTCGCTTCGCTCTACTGCAACAGACTCACGCTGCACAATGCGATGCTTTGTCCACTCTTGCTTCACATTGCGACTTTGTCCACAAACAACGAAATGCCATAGAAAAGTACATTTCAAAAGACAAATCTTACAAACGAGCAGACTGAAAACCAAGCTGCCCTGTTCGTTACTATAGCCCTAGACTGTGTACCATCATCATAACTTGTATGAAACGGAATAATCAGGACAATAATTATAATAACCATGATTAATTATAAACATTACAAAGTCATAACTGAAGTTCTTCATCTCTGAGCTCAACTCCCTAGTCCGAAGTAAAATCTTTACTTTTATGGGTTCTCCTGCAATGCTCTCTACACTTGCGAAGTTCAAACCCACAGGGCAGGCGAACTAATCGGAATGGTACTTTACAGTGACAAATGTGCTGTGGGCGGTGCTAGTAGGGAGATGGGAGCCATATTCCAGTATTAATCTTGCAATCGGTCAGAAAACAAGGACTTGTTCCAGAAAGGGTGGCTAATGAGCACCGGAAGTAATGGGTTCATCCACCCGGAAAGGACCGCCCCAATATTATGAGCTGTCCGTCCCTATGGGAGAGGTATTTACATACGTCATTTTTAGATGCTTTGAAAACTCTGGTGCAGGTGACGAGCCGAATAACTAACAATGGGACACTTGCCAGCTGATAGAAGAGACACAACAGAGCACGGCATGTGCTCTGCACTTTTTGTGTCGCACAAGCACGCGATACACTGGCAGTATAGGTGAGCGGCTGTATGGTTGTCAATCTGTGGTGGGGCACAACAGTCAAAAGGCGGACCATTAGCAGCTAGCAGGTGACCCTGTAAAGTAGTTGGGTCAGTGCCTGGTTGTGTATGTTCCTAGTCGCTTTTCTAGGCTATAGAGTAATTATGTATAAGCTCTCTGGACCTTTGAGTGGAACCGTCTGAAGGCTAGTTCATCACATATGCTTTAAACGAGGTGTCATCAATCAGTCCGTGAGCTACCAGAAGCCCGTTGACACCTTAAGAGTAGCAAGCAGCCAAAGTTAGTTTAAAACAAGCATTAGAAATGCAATAGGTCTCGCCTTTCATTAAGTTAAAGCTATTTGCTTTGCTATTCAATACCATTAGCAAAGCAAATGGCTTTAACTCAATCAAAGGCGAGACCTATTGCACTTTCAATGCTTGTTCTTTTGTTATTTTATCCTCTTGGTAAATTGATAAACCGGTGACCGGTTTCGGATTCATAACCCTCATCAGCCAGACTATCTTGAATCCAGTGGCAAAGTGAGCAAGGGACCCACGTCCGGGCATACCCTGCCAACATAGGGCGAACAAAGAAAAAACCAAAGGGGATGATGGACGGAGTGTTGAACATTGCAAACACTCACCCCTAGTCAGCTGGTCTGGGTTTAATCCATCATCATTCATTGGCTCACTCTGCCCCTTGCTCACTTTGCCACTGGATTCAAGATAGCCTGGCTGATGAGGGCTGTGAGCCCGAAACCGGTCCTAGGATGCTTGTATCCGGTCCTGGGAAGACATGGCTTGGCAGTTCGGGCTGGACTGTTCCGACATGAGGTACAGGGTCAGACTGATTGGCATATGGCCATGTCTGAACTGGGGTGGTGGAGTGAGCTAAAGAATGATGATGGATTAAAGCCAGATCAGTTGACTTGGGGGTGAGTGCTTGCAATGTTCAACACTCCGTCCATCATCCCCTTTGGTTTTGCTTGGATAGTATAATGTCATTATCAGATATGGAAGTGTGTCCGCAAGTTACTTCTGACCACAATCCTATCTTACTTTCATTCCGGGCTATAGCTGAAAGCAAGTAAATGAGATCCTTTTCTTTCCCTAGATACCTATTTACGGATAGTCTGTATGTTGCTAATATGAATAAACAGCTTGAGTTCTTCTATAGAGAGAATCTGGGGTCAGCCTCCCCGCTTATAATCTGGGATACAATTAAGGCATTTGTAAGAGGGGTGATCCAACAATTTATATGGCAACAGAATAAAGAGCGGGAGAAAGCAAGCAAGCTGTTATTCAAACATTACATAATATAGAAGAACAAAATGCTGACATGGTCTTGCGAGGTTCCAGTGACCAGAACCAGTTGCTTTTTTCTTTAATAAATGCAAGATTAGCTACGAAGGAGTCATTTAGGGAGAGATTTGCGACTAAATACCATAAGTATCGGCTCACGCAATATGAATATGGAGAACAGATAGGAAAGGTTCTGGCCTATAAGGTGGCAGAGGAAAGGGCAAAAACTCAAATAAAAGCCATAAAGGGGGCAAATGGGTTCTTATTTACAAATCCACAAGAAATCCTAGAACAATTCTCTAAGTACTACCAAATGTTATACACACAAGCTATCACACCGGAAGAGGGAGACCTAGAACAATATCTGCAGGGAAGCCATCTTCCAGCCGTGAGGGAAGAAGAGTTGCTGTAATTAGGGAGCAACATTCTGAATGAGGAAAAAAGTTTGTCAATATCTTCTTTGCCTTTTGGGAAGGCAGCGGGGGAGGGTTCTATACCGGTAGAGTTCTACAAGGTACTCTGATGTTACCGATTACCTTGGTTGTACAATGTATAGGCTCAACTGGAAAGACACCTGAATCGTGGAATTTGACAAAGATAGTTTTCTTTCTAAAAAAAGATAAACCCCCTGATGATTGTGGCTCCTACCTGCCCATTTCGCTCATTAATACTGATGCCAAAATGTATGCAAAAATATTGGCTAACCGGCTGGCTCCAATCATGCCTGGATTAGTATCTGACCATCAACATGGTTTTATTCTTGGCAGAGATACTACCGTCCATGTTAATACGTCTGTGGGGGCTTTTGATATTGCTAAGAAGATGTCAATAAACCTTGGCATGATTCTCTTGGATGTCGAAAAGGCATTCAACAGGGTTTGGTGGGACTTTCTCTCGGCTACGCTGGCAACATTTGGATTCAGGGGACCATTCATGCGGTGGGTGCAAGCTTTATAATTTAAACCCCAAGCTAAATTATCATATGCTAGCTTACACTCATCAACATTTCAAATCTCATGTGATACCGGGCAGGGTTGCCCTCTTTCTCCTATGTTGCTCGCTCTTTATATTGACCATTTATCTGTGCATTACAATCCAATCTGCAAATTTCCCCATTAGCGTCTGGTGTAATTCTGTTTAAGGTCACTGTGTATGCTGATGATATTGTGGTCTTTACAATAGATCCAGCTAAAGCGATAAACCGTATTGAGGATGAAGCAACTGCATTTGACTCCTTATCGGGATATAAATTAAATTCAAACAATACTTAAGTGCTTCTTAATTTTAAGCCCAAAAGATTAATTGCGGGTCTTTGTCCTGTAGCTACATATTTAGGGGTTAGGGTTTTGGCTCAGATTGAGTGGATATTTTCTTTAAATTATGAAGTATTATTGAAAGATACAGTCAAGCAGTTAAATAATTGGCATAAACTCCCAATAGGTATTATAGGGGGATGTAGTATAATGAACATGAAAGTACTACCTAAAAACTTGAGTAGTTTCACGTGGGGGTACAAAAAAGCTTGAAGAGCGATAGACTTACTAAAGCTTTCAAATAATCAAGGAGGACTTGATTTTCCAATTTTAAAATGTATTTTTGGCCAGCTTTCTCTGGTCGTTTCTGTAGCCTTCTAAATCTTGCTGATAAAAACTTCTCCTATCGTTTATATTGAGGGAAGATAGTTTCATGTTTCCATTTAGAATCAATGATCCTAATTCTTTCATTAGAGTCAGGTTTAAGACTATCAGAGAAAGTATATATATATGGCGTGCAATGTGTTCCAGATGTGCTTTGTCATATTACTACGGTAAGCTTCCCCTATGGGATAATCCGATGTTTCCTGATACATTCAACATTGGGCTAGATATGGGATTTTATCGTTGGGGGAGCTGTATGATAACAATGGTTTTGTTTCTTTTGAGAGCTTACAGCTCCATTATAAATTGCTCGACTATATGTTTATTAAGTATCTTCATTTTAAAGATTACCATGTGAAACATTTAGCTTTGACAACAATATCTAGCTCCGAGATCTGGGATTGCTTGCATGGGGAAAAGACAAAATCTCTATTCGGTGGTATGTTTAAATGCCTTAATAGCTTTAGACAGAGTGACTGCGAAAGGCTCGCGAAACGCTGGAATAATGTTTTAGGAACAGGAATCTCTCCTACCGGTATCAAACAAGCACTACAAATAATAGATGACTTGGTGTACTCTGTTAACCAGAGACAGCAGAAATTTTGCACTATATGTATGCTCTACAATATGCCAGAAAATATGTCAACATGGGCCCAGGGAGGCCCAGGTGGTGAGCGGACGAAGTGTCCTAGATGTGGTCTGTATGCGGATAACATAACACATATGTTTGTTACTTGTGTTGAATTGGGGAGGTTTTGGCAAAAGATTGGTCTAGTGTTTTCCCACAAATTGGGGCTAGACTCGCCTCTAACAGCTATGGAAATCATGATGAGCTACAAGCAGGTGAATCAAGGACTCATGCGACTATCTTTAATCTTGTTAGTAGCTGCACGACTGGTTATTGCTCGTGTATGGATCTCCCCGAAACCCCTTTCTATAAGCAAATGGTGGAGTTTGGTTAGGGAAATATACAAAATGGAAAAAGCTCTTGGTAAGGCAAGGGGAATTCGCTCTTTGCTGAAATTAAAGGCAATCTGGTACAATTTGTATTAGATAAGTAAGGCTGCAAATAAGCTTTCGAGATATTTATAATTGGTACATCCCTTCTATTTATAGTTATGTCATAAGCTGTGTCTTCTTTCTTCTTTTTCTTTTTGGCAAATGTAATATTGTGTTAATTACGTTGCCCTCTTGTTGACAATAAAAAAATATTTAAAAAAAAAACAAATACTTGCTCCCAAGTGGCTAATCTTTACAGTTTGTCCCTCCTTTTCATCAGATGTTCACTCCCATGGAACAGCACCCTAGTACTTGTAGCCTTCCACTTGACTCATTTTAGAAACTGTAAAAATTACTACTTTTTCCTTTGTCAAAGAGCACTGCACACAAGCGCATGATCTTTTCAGCTGCTCCGAGCTGTAATTCTTCTTATCTCCTTACATTTGTTATGCATGCAAAGATCAAGATAAAATGTCAGATGTCGTTTTCGAGGGCTGCCTCTTTAATTTTCTTTCTCTGGCTTCAAAGGGAGATGATTTCACCCATCCCCCAAATCCCTCCCACTTCGCTGCTTGTTAGGCCGAGCCGAGCACAACACGCATGCACTGCTCTAGGTGAGGGCCTCTTGGAATCACTCCAGCTTCCAAGAGACTTCTCCGTGTGTGTCGGCCTCCTACCACACATTCCATTGGCCCTTGAGTGTAAATTTGCCAAAGACGGTTGCATGTCCTGCCTTTACTCAAAACTTTCCCTCCCATGGCTAGAGGTCTCAGGAGCGAGCAGAGGCGCGCATTTTGCCAGCTGCATGCCTCCCTGGATCAGGTTACTAATTAACCCAGCGCGGTCGCTTTCACTTTTGTGACCGCACTTGTTTTCTTTAGCCGTGCTGCACAGATTGGCTAAAAATTGTTGGAACGTCAAGTAGCTGCCATTTGCTGCCAGGCGCTTCAATACAATAAAAGCACTTCTGCACACTCAAATGTTCATTTTTTTCTACCATCTTAAGTTGGTCAATAAAAAGAAAATTGTGCCTGCGTTATTCAGTAGGCTCTTGCATGCTTGGTGGATCGTGTGCACTCAACTTCAAAATGCACATGCACAAGTTCAAAATGACGTTAACTGCAAAAGCAGCCGCATCATCATTGTGATTTTTTTTGTTTTCCATTTTTTAAGATGCTGCACAGCCTTTGCATAGTAAATAAACTTACAACGAACTATAAAACGCGACCCATTGGTTTGTCTGATTGTTGTTTTTCTTCATGTTGTGTACTTCAGTGCTCAGATAGATCTTTCGGCTGTGGCTTTTATTTTTAAGGTGATGTTGGGGCGTGGATCTCTTATGACCCTTATAGAGCAGCTCCCAGTGTGCCATGCACGAGTCCCTGCATGCAAGGGTCGAGAGCGATGGGGAAAGCAGATGGGGTTGGTTTGTTTCACATCCAATTACTGATCATTGGCCTGTAATCCAAGTAATATAATGGAACCTTGGATTTCCTTCCCAGCGCAGGTTTGTTAGTTAAAGGTAGTCACAATTTGTTTGCTATGCACCCCTCACAATCCTTAGCCAGGTGCCACCGCACCTGCTGCACAAATAATAACTTTGTCGCTGGGCAGTATCGCAGTCTATGAAATATTTACTCCAAGTGTTTCCTTCAAGGCTGAAAAGAGCAGCTACATTCTCCACTTATTGAATTAAAAGCCTTTAGCGTGCATTGATACAAAATGCCTTTTTGTAACACGACTTTGGGAACGAAGAAATGCACATTAAACAGAAGAGGCTTGGGTTTTTTTTGTTTTTTGGCCGGGGAAACATGGCGGCAGTCGGCTGACTGCTGCAGTGCTCCGCTCCCGCTTCAGATGCCGTAACTTACTCCGCACAGCTCGCTAAAATAAGCATTAGCTTTCTCACGAGCAGCTAAAAAAAACAACAGCAATTTAAAAAGAAATATTTCGAGCAGATCTGACGGATTTGACAGTGTTTTATCACAGTTACTTACAGACAACGGTCAGCACACGCCTTGATGTGTATCAGCGAAGGAAAAGGCGTGCACCGTGCTTTTGGTGAAGGGAGCTCTGAAACCGGCAGTTTCGCGACCGGCAGTGGTCAACGCCCTTCGACTCCGACGAACGAGCAGCACACTCCTGGGCTGCTGCACTGGAGTCAGGCCGCCCTGGAGCTCCACAGGAATAGGCGGTTACGGAGCCTCCGTGGCAATTCACTTTCAAGCCTCACAAAACAAAGTAGTAAGGACGCGCTTGTTTCCTGTACTTTACAGTGTATTTCTACGACAGATACCTTCACCAGGTCACACGTAAGTGTTTTGCATGAAGAGGATGATGTAGCTCGTAGAGACAACATTCACAAGGTAAAAGGGGGATGTGAATTGAAAGCAGCAAATTAATCTTTTGAATGTATGCATGCTGCAGAGGCTGACAAGGCTAACAAGAACCTTAAAGGTAAAAGCGCAGCGAGGGGCCTGGAGAGGGTTGGCGCTTCCCGCAAAAGAAAGGATAAAGGTGTACTGCTAACCTCGGGGGAGAAGCTGGTAAGGGAACTGTCTGAGGAATCAGATAATGTTCTAGACTCTGCAAAAGCGTCCTCTGATTTGAAAGCCTCGAACGTCCACATACCTCTCGGCAGAAGTTAAAGCAAAGAGGGGGAGAAAGCGAAATAAGGCAAAGCCACTTGCTGTCCCCGTCCCCAAAATCACCCCTTCTCTGTGATCTTACTTCAAGGTTATCCCACAAGTGCTGGAAATAGGACAGGATCACCTACAGAGGGACAGCACCCCTAGCGATTACAATCCGGGGTCTAGAGACATGGCGTCACTTGAACAAGACCTAGCCTCAGCCTCAACCTCAGTTCTCATCAACCCTATAGACAGCATTGCCCTACGGGAAGAATTAGACTCTGACCTTGTATCATACACAGCAGTAAACTCTTGCTAGGGAGGGAGCGGAGATCCACATAATGGTCAGACCGTGCAAGCAGGTCCGGCTGTTGAAGACACCACTGCAGGATTACAGAAAGTCATTGCCACAGTACCGATTGAGGTGCCCTCACGCTCAGAGAGCAGTCGGGAAGACCCTCACAACAACTTAGCCTTAGAAGCTGGAGTACTTTCAGAGCCCTTTTCCGCTTCAGATCCCGCCCCCAATTCTTCGGACGGTGATCCTCTACCTCGTCTGGGAGAAGATGGAGCCCTAGTCTCTATTTTAGCACCCATTTCAATTGCCTCGTTGCAACAGATGTTTGCATCTCTATCTGCCGAGATTAAGGAAGGCTTTGCAGAGTCGGCTTCAAATCAAAGAGATATAAGGAACTTAAATGAAGCACTTGACGAAAAGCTAGGTAATCTGTCGGTAAGAACACAAGCCTTGTCAAATCTCCATGCGAGCTGAGGGCAAGGTTTAATACTAAAAAAAAAAAAAAAAAGAGAAAAAAAAATTAGAGAAGAGGGGAGAGTATGAGGGAATTTTTTTTATATAATGATCAGAACTATTCAAAATCCATGCTCGTAACATATACATGGCGAGTTATTATGTTAAAATTGTGAGGCACACGAGGTGGGGGCGGGGAAGAGCTAGGGGCACTTACTTCTGGAATTTTCCGGGTAGTGAGTTCAGGGGTTTCCCATGGGAGGGGGGGGTCACTGGGGGGTGAAGGGGGGTAGCAAAAATGAAAAAAAAATATCCACTCTTGATAAAGCTCCAATCATCACATTTTGTAGTTATTTTCTCCCAATCTTTCTTTTTTCTTGTTGGCAGATAAAAATAAACATGGGAATTTACAAGCAGATAGTTCTGAAATGTAGTTTCTATTCCATGAACTATGAGTAGGCCTAGGCTTTTATCCTGGAATGTTAATGGTCTCCGCACCAGACCTCGTGCTAATAAAATCGTGCAGTACCTTCGAGACGTGGATGCCGAGATCATTATACTCCAGGAGACACATTTAATCGAAAGTGAAGTGCTTGAACTAGCTAAGAGGAATAGGTGGATAGAATCCTCTATTTCAACATCTCAATCACTAAACACGCGGGGGTCTCTATTTTATTTAAAAAATCTTCGAATTTAAATCTAAAAATTTTACAACAGAAAGTAGACTCCAGAGTGAGATTGGCCATCTCAGCAGTAGAGATAGGTCGGCTGGCAATAACATTGGCAGGATATTATGGGCCAAACTCTGATGATCCTTCTGCACTAGAATCCCTATTCCAACATCTTTTGAGTTTTCCTGAACCGGTGATTATAACCGGCGACTTTAACATCACCATTAACCCTTTACTGGATAAATCTCCTAGAAGCAGACAACAAGTTCCCTCGAAATCCAGAAACTGTCTATGAGGCTTAATGAAACAATATGGATATGTCGATATTTGGAGACTAAGAGAGGGCCAGAGACAGGGTTTCTCGTTTAGAAATCTCAAATATAGACTTAGTTCAAGAATAGACTTCATCTTAACCAGTAGAGCTTTGGTCGATTCTATTATCTCAGTAGACTATATTCCATCACATTTATCAGACCATTCCGCGATGAAGCTGGAAATGGAGTGGGGCTGTAAGTCTTTCTCTAGATTGTGGTCCTTTGATAGGTCATTTCTTACATCAACAGATGATATAGAATTTCTCCAGTTAGAGGCACGTGAGTTTTTTATTTCCAATATGGACACAGCCACAGCAGGCATAGTATGGGACGCTTTTAAGTGTACACTAAGAGGTATAGTTAAGAATAGGGTAGCTTATAGAAGAAGGCAGTACAGGGAAGAGATATCTTCTATTGAGAATAGTATGTCTGTCATTCAGTCCAACATAGATACTGACAGAACTTTAGATAGCCACAACTTATCCCTGAAACTTGCAGAGTTAGACGGGCTTAAAAATAGCTTGTCCTCGATCATAGAGAAGCGAGTCTTGCAGAAATGGGAGGCAAGCAAACTTTCTCATTTCCAGTACGGGGAGGGTGCAGGAAGGTTGTTGGCTTGGAAAATTAAATCAGATCGGGTCCGTAATAATATTGCCTCGGTTACATCAGATAAGGGCTCCTTTTCCAGAGACGCAGAAATTAGAGAGACTTTCAAAACATTCTTCCAATCAATTTATCATGAAGATCTCAAAGTTACTACTAACGACGTCTGTAACTGGTTAGAGGATATCTCCCTTCCATCTTTGTCTCTCGAGCAGAGCAGGTTTCTGGAAGAAGAAATAAGCATTGCTGAAGTAGAGCAGGCTATAAGGGGATCAAAAGGAGGTAAGGCGGCAGGAACCGACGGTCTACCGAGCGAAGTATATAAACATTTGATTTCAGAGGTGGCCCCGATTTTAGCGGCTTTGTTTAATCAAATATTAAGGGAAGGAGACGCACCGCCTGCCTCATGGGACAATGCCTCAATAACGCTTATTTTAAAGCCAGGGAAGTCCCCCTCTGATTGCGGCTCGTATCGGCCTATTTCAATCTTGAACGCAGACTATAAAATCTTTGCCACTATACTGGCCAAACGGCTTGGCCAGGTTGCGCCTGATATACTTCACTCTAATCAAAAAGGTTTTATAAGAGGGAGACAGTTATATGAGCTTACTTATGAATTAATAGGATCTATTGATGTGGCAATAAAAGAAGTTCTTCCCTTATCAATTCTCACGTTGGATGCTACCAAGGCCTTCGACAGGGTAAATTGGTTATACCTGTCGGAGGCCTTGAAAAAATTTAACGTCGGAGATAAATTTCATAGGGCAATAGATTTGTTATATCGTAGCCCTTCAGCGTCAATCCTGATTAATGGGGGCCTTACCGTGCCATTTAGAGTAACCAGAGGTACCCGACAGGGCTGTCCCCTGTCTCCCCTCCTTTTCGACTTGTATATAGAGTCCTTTGCACAAACATTAAGAGACAGCGCCCTTATTAAACCTTTTATATTTGGTGATTGGGAAAAAAGGTGGCACTTTATGCTGATGATATAATGATTTCACGACAGATATCAATGCAGCATATCCAGAGGTTATAGATCTAGCTCTTAAATTTGGCAAAATCTCAGGATACAAAGTGAATGCCTCTAAAACAGAGTCAATGACTTGGAACATTGATTTAACTACCTTTAATGAAACACCAAGACCTCAATTACGATACCTGGGGATAAACATAGTTAAAGACATTGACCTGATCGCTTCCTTAAATTTTGCTAAAATAGCAGCACAGTGCCGAAAAAATATGAGAGATTGGTCACACCTTCCACTTACTATCCTAGGTAAGGTTAACTTGGTAAAAATGTGTATTCTGCCAAAGATTTCTTTTTTATTTAATTCAATCCCACTTTTCTTTGATCCTAAATTAATCTCTAAACTGCAAAGCGCGATTTCCACTTTTATTTGGAATAGTAAGAGCCCAAGAATCTGTTGGAAGAAAATAAGACGCCGCAGAGAGAAGGGAGGGCTAGCGGGACTGAATCTTCAGATCTACGCATGGGCGTTCAGCTCTCGCATTCGCGCATGTTGCTAAAAATACCAGCAAGAACAGGGGTAGGCCATATGTTCTCTACTTTATTGAACTGTGAGGTAGTTGGACAAGACAGCTTTTTGTTTAAATTTGGAGACCCAAAATTTAAAAAATAAATAAAATTGAAGACTTTGCAGGGGATAGCTTCCACATGGTGCAGAATGAGGCACGCAATTAAATTGGGGTATTACTTAGAGAAAGCTCCAATATGGGAACTACCAGCTCCCCCAGCTTGGGCAGAAGATACATTAACTCAACCACTAAGAGAGGCCGGTATCAACACCTGGTGTGACCTGTTTATGGACGGAACTCTACTTCCTTGGGACTACTTAACAAACAAGGTCGGGCCAAGCCTGTCTAGATTCAAATTTATACAAATCTCAAGCTGGTCCCAGGCATACAACTCACAGCCATCCCGGAGTAGCAGTTTACCTATAGGCGGCACTAGTGAATTAGTGACATGCCTGTTGGAGAGTCCCCCTGTAAAGAAGGAAATATCACTTTGGTATAAAAAGATCATGGAGGAAATGGATGTTAAATTATGCCTTCCGACAACATTATGGGCCTATTCATTGCCAGGAATAGACGTGGAGGAGCTTTTGGTCAGCCTCCTGTGTGGTACTGTGGGATCTGGTTAAACCTGCTTGGCTCCGTAGGAACCACCTTTTTACAATACACAGGCTGTCAAAATTCTCCTCGACAGGTCCGGTTTCGTGCTCAAGGTGCAGACTTGTTGCCGCATCCGACATCCATATGTTTTATGAATGCCCAAAAGTAACTTCATTCTGGGACTCTATAGGAACCAACCTATCTTCGTCATTGGGCTCTCACATCTCCATTGATCTCGCCCTCGTTATTTTCGGCCTGAAGGGCAAAGCCCGTAATGCAGCCTCCAACCTGGTGTTTTATTCTATTCTGGCGGCGCGCAGGGAGATCTTTAGACACTGGAAGGACGCCCAGCCCCCTACTATACATGAATGGCGTACCTCGGTCCGCCAGATTTCTAAACTCGACCTAGCCAGAGGTGGAAATCCGAGCAGGAGAGCCTTTTGGACACAGCTGGCGCGATCGCATTGAGCCTGGGGTTTTTTTTTCTTTTTTTTTTTCCCCAGGGTCCTATGATTAATGCGAGCATTGCCTACTGCTGTTCCTATGGCGAAGAGTCATGGAGCAATCGGGGTCACGGTGTCTCGGGCACTATCTACCAATGAACAGCCCTAAGCAAGGTCCCTCAAGGCTTGTGTGAATGTGCTGCTGGGATCCGGCCTCCCCCCCTCACTTAATAATTCCCTGCCAGCTAACGCTGAAACGGTACAGAAGCACAGCCGGTTTTCTTCGCTTTATGGCATATTTTTGGTTTGATAGATTGGAGCCATGCACGCAAATGAGGATAATAGAAAAAAAAGAAGAGGCTTGTTTTGCGCCCGACTCCCCTCTTAATCCTACAGGTTCCATGTAAAAGCATTTGGGCTGTGGGACACGCCACATATTTACACTCTACTCAGTGCAACATAAATACACAACATAATACCACTCAGAACCACATTATTTCACGTCACATAATTACACTATTCAATGCAACATAAATACACTCCACACGCCGTTTGCGTGGAGGGTGAGGCGAGCCGCCATCTTGGGTGGAGCTGGACCGGATCTAGCGGTCTAGTTCTCCCGGGAGGCAGGCTATAAAACCAATGTGTATTCAGGAGCGCAGCGGGCGCGACGAATGCGCGCCGAAGTCGCGCATAAGTCAAGCCCGTCTGCGCCCGTCCGCGGCAGACCGGGGCCTGGGGCTGGACTCCCTGGTCAATTTTACAAATACTCCTCCTTAGCGTTGTTATCACTTAGACCCTCTGATAGCGCAGGACTCGCCCCACCTGCTCACGCCTTAAAGCGTGTTGCCACCTATGGTATTTTGAACCCTGAGTTCATCCCTGGCAAAGCTTTCAGGCCAAGCTCCTTCTTGCCTCCCTCACCCTCTCCTGATTTAGAGACCACTCTTAAATGTTTTTATTTAAACACTAGGTCCATGGTTAAACACCACATGGACATTTTCCTCCTGCTTCAAGCCGAGCAACCAGATATTTTACTCCTCACAGAGACCTGGCTTAATGCAGAATCCTTGCCCGACATTTTAGCAGCAGTTCCCTCGAATTACTACATTTTGCATGTCGACAGACCGGCTGATAAAAGGGGAAGAGGAGTCGCTGCGATTATTCGCAACTCCCATAAAGTCTCTCTCTTACCGTCCTTTGACCTCATAGGATCAGATAACCTGATTTTCAAAATGGACACCAATACTGGATCATTACTTCTGATCCTCATATACCGTCCCCCTCAAAATATGCCCACTTTTGCGGCATCTTTAGCAGAACAGCTTGCCCCTTTAATAATTTCTCACAAAAAAATCGTGCTGCTGGGCGATCTCAACCTTTGGCTGGACTCTGCTGAGTTAGACACTCAGGCAGCTGCGCTGAAAGAGACCCTCCTAGACATGAACCTTACCCAACAGATACATCTCCCAACCCATGAAAAAGGGCATAGCCTTGATCAAATTTGGTCTCAGAACATCTCCCTGGCTATCAACTCCATCACGCCCTGCATTTGGTCGGATCATTTTTTGATCAACTTCACCATGACTACCGAAAGAAGTAGGAAGCCCCTGCCCCAGATAGGAGGAAGAACCAGAATATGGAAGAACGTCGACATCCCCGCTTTTATTGGTTCTTTAACCTCTTCCCTCCCCCCATTAGACCAGGACATTGAAGAAATGGAAGAAGCCTTTTCTGGGTGGCTACTCCAGGCAGCTGATGCACATGCTCCCTGCACCAATTTTCCCCGCTCTCGCCCCAATGACGCTCACAGGTGGTTTACACCTCTTTGGAAAACTTTTAAACTTGAAGTCCGTCAAATGGAGCGAAAGTGGCGAATAGCCTACTCAGAACAAGACAGAGCCAACTACTGCAAGGCTCGAAAGGACTATCAAAAACTCATTCAGAAACATAAAACAGACTATTTTTCGGAAAAAATTCTTAATGCTCACAACAAATCAAGGGAACTGTTCAACATTGTGGAAAATCTTAGCGCCAGTGACGGAACCTCTCTCCCGGTGGTCCCCACTCAGGAGCTCTGCAACTCGTTAAACTCCTCTTTTTTTTCGATAAAATCCGCACTATAAAACAAAGTATTCCCACCACTCAGCCCCCCCTCCTTCTGGTGGACACCTTTCACAATTCTGTGACCCTGGATTCTTTTCCCCCCATCGAAAGCGCCAATCTATCTAAACTCCTCGCTAAGGTTAAATCAGGTTCCCCTGATGACATCTGCCCCCCTTACATTCTGAAAGAAGTGGGAACCAGCATCCCCGTGGGTATACTTTCTATGCTGAATGGATCGCTCACACAGGGTAAAGTCCCAAATAATTTTTAAAAGGCCCTCCTTAATCCCCTTATAAAAAAGGCAGGAGCTAATCCGCTACATCCGCTTAATTATAGACCCATATCCCTGCTGCCATACTGTGCCAAACTTTTGGAGGCTCATGTTAGTGACAGCATTTCCAAATTTTTGGAAAAATCAGAGTATCTTGCACCTAACCAGGCTGGCTTCCGCCCTTGTCACTCTACTGAAGCAGTCATTCTTTCGGTGCAGAACACTTTGAGACGGAACGCAGACGAAGGGATCCACCAGGCTCTGGTGCTACTGGACCTCTCTGCTGCGTTCGACACGGTCGACTATACCATCTTGGTCGACCGTGTTGAGCAGGCAGGTCTCAGGGGCCCTGCGTTGAGCTGGATCCGCTCATTCATCACTGGCCGTACTCAATCGGTCAGACTGGGTTCCTTCACTGCCCCTACTATATCCACCATCTGCGGAGTACCTCAGGGCTCTTCTTTATCACCTCTGCTTTTTAACTTGTATCTACGCCCCCTTTTATACTCCCTCAGGAAAGCAAAAGTTACCATCTTCAACTATGCAGATGATTTGCAGCTCATCTTCCCTTTGAACACCAAGGACTCAGTGGTAGAATTCCAAAACACCATGTCCCACATTCTGAGTTGGATGAACTGCAATCATTTGAAACTTAATCCAGGCAAGACCGAACTGGTCTTGCCTGGACAGAGTGCACTTAGTTGGAACCCCAGCTTCTGGCCTTCTAGCATGGGTGCCCCTCCATCTAAGTCATCCTCGGTTAAGAGCCTGGGAATCTTCATCAGCGAGGATCTCTCCCTAAAAAAACAGGTAGGAGCAGTTGTGTCATCTAGCTTTTTCCAGCTGAAGAAAATTAAGAAAATTGCCTGCTTCTTCTCTGCGGCTGCCCTTACACAGATCGTCATCTCCCTGGTCCTGTCCAGATTAGATTTCTCCAACAGCCTTTATTTTGGGCTTCAAACTGGAGAGCTTAAACGCCTCCAGCTGGTTCAGAACCAGGCAGCTAGACTTCTTTTGAATCTCTCTAAGAGGCAGTCTGTTAGACTTGGCTTGAAACAGCTACACTGGCTGCCTGTTGAGCAGCGCATAGCTTTTAAAGCCGGGTGCATCTTATTTAAGTCTTTACATGACGCTGGCCCTCTATTCATTAGAGATTTATTCAAAAGATACAGCCCTTCCCGCAACCTCCGGTCCATCCACAAATCCCTTCTGATCGTCCCTTCCTACAAGAGGAAGCGTCTCGGAGGCAGCTGCTTTGACCATCTTGCAGCTGCCTTCTGGAACTCTCTCCCCCTTCATCTTAAACTGAATGATAACATCCTCAGTTTTAGACACTCCCTGAAAACCTGGCTCTTCTCTCAGGCGCATTACTGAGCTGCCTCATTTCTACTGTGACTGATGCGCTACGTTCCTTCCTACAGCGCCATGAAGCCCCTGGGCGTACGAGCGCTTAATATGATTTTATTAACATTAACATTAACATTAACATAATACCACTGTTCTACATAATTACACGCAACATAATTACACTCTACTCAATGCATTATAAAAACACAACATAATACCACTCAGAACCACATAGCCATATGTATGAAAGTGTTTGTTTGCGATTCTCAAATAGCAATTTTTTGCGAATCAGTGTTTAAGAATCGCAAAACGCTATGTATGTAGGATTTGCAATACATTTTGCGAATCCTACATATTCCTTAATTGTGAATCTCAAATTGTGATTCACAATTAAGGAATACCTCCCCATTCATTCCTATGGGCCTACAGGCCCGTAGGAATGAATGGGAAGACATTCTCAATTTGCGATTAGCAATTAGAGAATCGCAAATTGAGAATGCAATTTCAAGGGAGCAAGGGTGTTGAAAGGACACCCTGTTGCACCCCTGAAATAAGCATGGGTGCACATGTGGCGCAAGTACATGCCTTCACATTGCACTTTGAAAAATGCAAAAAAGTGCATTTTTCAAAGAAGTCGCAAATTACCACCAACTGGAAGTTGGTGGTAATTTGCAATTTCTTAAGGCCAAATTGCAATTTTTGTGGTGCTTTTTACATTGCATTTAAGGAATCGCAAAATGTGCGATTCCTTAAATGCAATCGCAATATAAGGAATCCCAAATTTTGCGATTCCTTATTTTGAACTCAGATTTGCCTTAATACATACCTCTAAGCAAAATTGCGAATTTCAAGGTTTGCAATCACAATATTTTGATACATATGGCCCATAATTATACGTCACATAATTACACTATTCAATGCATAATACACACACTCCCCATAAAGTTTTCCAGCTCTATGCCAGTAGATTCTAGAATCACTGGATAAGGTGGTTCCTCTGCGTAAGGCAAAAGATAAGCCTATGAGGATCACTCCCTGGTTTTCCAGTGACCTTCTCCAACAGAAACTACGCTGTAAACAGGCGGAGAGAGCTTGGAGAAGGCACTACTCTGAACCGGATGAATTGCTTTATAAAAAATCTCTTCAGGACTACAAAATGCTGATCAGGGGTGCTAAAGCGAAGTACCTGGAGGATACTTTGGCCACGGCAGTGAACAAGTCTCAAACTTTGTTCAAAATAGTTAACAATCTATCCAATCCTGCCTGTGTCTCGAACGCCATTCCGGCTTCCCAGGAGTTATGTGTCTCCTTAGCCTCTGCTTTTGAGGAAAAAATCTGGAATATTCTGAATGGGCTTTCGGGTTCTAGTCCGATTAGCTCTCCACTTCCTCCCTCCTCGGACTTTGTTAGCATAGTGGCCCTTGATGCTTTCAGGGAGGAGGTAGCACAGCCCCAGCTGACTTGTTTTCCTACTCCTTCTTTGGAGGATTTCTGTCTGCTGGCTAACAGCGTCTCTTCCGGATCTCCATTAGATCCGTTACCCCACAAGTTCTGGAAGTTGTTCCAGGCGGAGCTGTTTCCCCCGCTTCATTCCATCTGTTGCCAGTCCCTCGTGACGGCCACGGTTCCAGACAGCTGGAAGCTTGCAGTGGTTTCACCCCTGCTAAAAAAAGCCACCTTGGATCCTTTTGCCCGGCGAATTACAGGCCCATCTCGCTCCTACCTTTCTCTGTAAAAATATTGGAGAAATTGGTCACAAAGATCCTGTCTAGCTTCCTTGAAACCAACGCCTGTCTGGACGTGGCCCAATTTGGCTTTAGGCCGGCCCACGGCACTGAGTCTGCTTTGGTGGCCGTTTTGGATGCCCTACGTTCGCGTGTCGACATGGGAAGAGCGGCATTTCTTGTGCTGCTCGACATGTCGGCCGCGTTCGACACGGTTGACCATACTGTGCTACTAAGCAGGCTACAGAAGGCCGGGGTGACCGGCCAGGCCTTGGACTGGTTGACCTCCTATCTTTGCAATTGGCAACAAGCCGTGGCCCTGCCGCCTTTTCGGTCAGCTGTTAAAAAAGTGAATCAGGGCGTGCCTCAGGGCTCGGCAATCAGCCCGATCCTATTTAACTTGTATCTTTGCCCGTTGATCAGATTGTTTAAGTTATTCGGCATATCGGTCATCAATTATGCCGATGACACTCAACTTATTTTCTCTTTTGAAGGCGGGGATGCAGTTTCTAGGGAAACATTTTATCGTTGCATGACCTCTACGGCGGACTGGCTGCGCCAGAGTTCGCTCCAGTTTAATGGATCGAAAACTGAGGTTCTCCATTGTTCATCGGTTGCCTCATCCTCTACCTGAGGAGTTTTGGCCTACTTCCATTATAGGCACTGTGGCGGCTGCTGATTCCGCACGTAACCTGGGTGTCATGTTTGGGCCCAGCCTTCTTGGACGCTTTTGTCAACAAAACCACTGCGACATGCATGTTATTGCTCCGTACATTACGGAAAATTCTCCCGCTACTTCCACCCTCAGCAAGGATTGAAGTAGTGCGTAGTATCATCCTCAGTAGGTTAGACTACTGTAACGCATTGCTTCTAGGGGCCCCTAATATCTTGGTCTTGAAGCTGCAGCGGGTTCAGAATATGGCAGCTAAGCTGGCCCTTTTCCGTCCACGTTCTGCTTCCTCTTCCCTTGCACTTTTGGATCTTCACTGGTTGCCTGTTCAGCAACGGATCCTTTTTAAGGCTTCCTGCTTTTTCTTCAGAGCTCTGCACGGTTTGGGTCCAGTGATATTGCAAGATCTCTTTTCCTGGTACTCAACCGCTAGAACCCTGAGGTCCTCTTCGGCATTCTTAGTGACAGTTCCTAGGATAAAAAGGGTGAGGATGGGCGGCCGCTCTTTCTGCTTTACGGCCGCCAAACTTTGGAATTCCTTACCGCTGTCATTGAGGAGCAGGCAGGACTTGTTGTCTTTCAAAAAGGATCTTAAAAGTTATCTTTTCCCAAGGGCTGGGTAAAGCTTGTCACATATAGGTAGTATTTTGGTCAAAGCGCCAGGATACCCTTTGGGTGACAGCTGCGCTCAATAAGTATGTGTTACATTACATTACATAATACCATTGTACCCACATAATTACACGCCACATAATTACACTCGACTCAATGCAACATAAATACACTCCACAAAATACCACTCAGTGCGCCAGTTACACACCACATAATTACTTTACTCAATGCAACATAAATACATTCCACATAATACCACTCAGTGCCACACAATATGCTACATAAAAAGCCTGCACTCAATGCAACATTCACTCCAAATAATACCATTCAGCGCCACATAATTACTCTATTCAATGCAACATAAATACACTCCACATAATTCCTTTCAGTGCCACATAATTACACACCACATAATTACACTCTATTCAATTCAACATAAATACACTCCACATAAAAACACTGTGCCACATAATTACATGCCACATAATTACACTCTACTCAATGCAACATAAATACACTAGAAATAATACCACACAGTGCCACATAATAATATGCCACATAAGTACACAACACTCAATGCATCATGCTCTCCAAATAGTACTAAACTGTGCCAGATTATTACATGCCACATAATTACACTAAATGCAACATAAATACATTCCGTATAATACCACTCAGTGCCACATAATTACACGCCACATAATTACACTCTACTCAATGCAGCATAAATACCCACCACATAATACCACTCGGTGCCAAGGAGCAGGCAGGAAGGGGCCGGGGAAGATGGACGCGTGAGCTGAGAGCTCCGTGCAAACCTCAATATTTCTCCTGGTTTGAGAGCCACGGGCAATCTCCCAGGGGCCAGGGACAGTGCTGACTGGCCGTGGGAGTTGCGGGCTCTATATACAAGTCGAAAAGGAGGGGAGACAGGGGACAGCCCTGTCGGGTACCTCTGGTTACTCTAAATGGCACGATAAGGCCCCCATTAATCAGTATTGAAGCTGAAGGGCTACGATATAACAAATCTATTGCCCTACGAAATTTATCTCCGACGTTAAATTTTTTCAAGGCCTCCGACAGGTATAACCAATTTACCCTGTCGAAGGCCTTGGTAGCATCCAACGTGAGAATTGATAAGGGTGGAACGCGGACCCTCGTTGGCAGCTGGAGGGCAAGAAACAAAGGGAGCTTGCTCCAAGGGCCACCAAGATGGCGATGGTAATGGCGAATTGGCGACCAGCTGAGAACCTCGAGGTGAGAGGAGAGCGGAGCTCTGAAAGCTGCGAGGCCACGGCGGACGACTATACCTGGATTACCGCTGGAGTGTTCACAGAGGCCAGAGCTGCGTGGGGCTGGTGGACTACGTGACCGGTGCAAGTCCGACAGCTGGTGAAGGAGAACCTGGAATCAGCAGTCGGTGGTGTGCTGAGAGGAGGCAATCGGGCAGGCGGCAATAACCCCTGCTGTGAGGCAACCCATGGAAAGATCGGGGAGTGCTCCCGTTATTTCGGACATAGAGGGCAGCAGCTCTTAACAACTAGAGTGCGGAGGGAGACGCGGTCTTGGAGGTCCGGACGGAGGAAACGACGAGGGACTGGGGGAGGTGACCCACCGAAGTTGCCTGGACCGGCGAAGCCCCGTGGTTCATGTCAGGCTACATTTCACTGTGCCACTGGAGGAAATGGTGAGCTGAGTGGGGGCCACGAAGGGGCACGACAAGAGCGGGTTGAACTGGTGGCTGGGAAGCCCGAGGGAGCAAAAGGTCCCGGCTGAGTCGGGCAGTAGTGCGGCCGAAGTTAACACTGAGAAGCGCGGTTCCGCTGGGGGTTTTAAGGGAGGCTGCTTCCTTCGGGGGCCTGGCTGACCATCTTGCTGGGAGACCCGAGATGACGTCCCGGTCGCCATTTGTATTGCACCATTGGTAGGAGGACATTGCCCCAAGGGGTGTGATATGGAGAGCAAGTGGGGGTGATTGAGGGGAATTCCCCCCGGAGCTGAAATCGACGTGGCGATCCTGATAACTGGCGCACTCAGGCTTGGCAGGGAGTTGCACCCCATCTGCCGCCCTTGGTCCACTGACGCAGACCCAGGTCCACGAGGAGATCGGTGACACCAGGGGAGCTCCTTGCTGGGACAAACTACATTCTGTTTGAAACTATACAACCTCGCCAGTGGGCGAAGAGTGCGGTCAGCAGGAAGAGGTGCATTTACATTGGAGTGCCTGGCGCATACTTCACGTGTAGGAGATCATACAGGGCGATTGGGAGGAGTCTGGACTCGGGGGACAAGAAATCCTTCCGGAAGGCCGCACTGTCCTAGTTGCTGTTGAGTACTGGAGGGAGTACCATCTGGGAGAGCTGCCTGGTTTGGGTTTTGAACGGATCGGGACCAGAGCGGGAGGCAAGGAGCGCGGCAAGGTATGGGGAAACCAAGGGGGAAACAGGGGGGTGTGTCCCTGGACACGGAAGACTCCGCGACGGAGCATGGGAAACTCGAGGCAGCGGAATCCCCATCTGGGACCTTGATGCAAAAACAAGTGGATCAAATATTGAAAGCCATCACCGACACAAGAGCGGCTCTTCAGGAGGATATTGCGCAGATGGCATCGGGCCTGGGTCTACTTCAAACAGACCATACTAAACTAGCGGACCGGATGAAGCAGGCAGAGACGACGCTGGAGACCAAGGAGCAGGTCCAGCGGAAGCTGGAAGTCCGGATGGGGAAAGTCTCTGACCGATTAAAGGCCCTGGAACGGAGGGCTGAGGATGCTGAAGGCAGTAACCCCAGGAACAATGTAAGGGTGGTGGGGCTACCGGAGGGAGGGGAAGGGGATAGCATGGTGGACTACCTAGCGCATTGGCTAAGGTCCAAAGTGGCGCCGGAGGGCCTGTCTTCATTCTACACCTTGGAGAGAGCTCATAGAGTACCGGCGCGCCATGTGGCCTCAGGAAGACCCCTAGACCGGTGGTGGCACGATTGCTGCATTATAAAGATAGGGATCAGTTGTTGCGCAACGCCCGTTCATTGGGCCCCTATAAGGTGGACAAGTGACTACACTTTTGAAGTGCAACGACGGCGGGCCTCCTCCTTGGGCGTTAAGAAGGTACTGCGGGACGAGGGGCTGCAATATTCATTGATGTTCCCTGTGCGCCTGAGAATAGTAATGGACGATTAAACGTATTTCTATGATACGCCGGAGGAGGTGTGGGCATGGCTGGAGACTTACCGGATGGGTACGGAAGAGGCGGGGCGCGGTACGAGACAGCCTGGTGGGGAACCGCGTCCTCGTAGGTCGCAGCGTAACCGCCGCCGCCGTCCAGGTGCGAGAGGACCCACGGAGACCCAGGCGGAGACAGAGCGGTTCGCAGCATTGAAGGCCGTCTCCGAAATCTCTCAAGAAAGGCTTACTCAGTCGGAGATGGGCACGGAATCGGAGAAGGGTTCGGAAGGGACGGACTCTGATGGGACTGAACCTGGAAGCACTGCTTTGCCACATGTTACACCTGGGAAAGCAGACAAACCTGCGGACGCTTAATGAGATGGAGGAGAACTCTGATAAGTACTGTACGAGAGTGCAAGCTGTGTGTGCCTTTCCCCCCCCACTTGCATGATGTTTGCTTTTATTTTGCAGGGGCGGTGGCGGTTGGTAGGCCCTGGGGTTGTTAGTTAGCGTATGGTCGAAGCTCTCACAGAAATGCTGGTCCTCTGAGGACTCTGGAAGGCCTCATTAGGGGTAGAGGGCATTGGGGGGTGGATATAGTACATCAGGTCCTCTTGGCCCTTGGTCCCCTCCCCTGCTGTTCGGGTTGTACGTCCTCAGTAGGTACTGGAGGACATAGTTTGGATTTCTAGGTTTGGATGGGAGCTAGAGTACTGGTACCTGTTCTGGGGGACGGGGTACAGGGAGTTTTGGGGTGTGGATGTTGGGGAGGTGGGGGGTTTTGTTGGGGTAACTGGGGCTACCGGTGTGACTGACTGGAGTGAGCAGTCCTCCATGAGATTTCAAATGCAATATGGGGACGTTACCTGAAGTGAAATGTATTACATAGAATGTACGAGGGCTGCATGCAATGTTGAGACGTCAGGGTGCATGCTTATTTGGTGCGCAGGGGAGCCCAGATTGTGTTTCTCCAGGAAACACATATTAATCGCACTGAAGGGTTGGTGCTGCAGCGCAGATGGAGTGGGCAACTTTTTTTTTACACAACATATTCAGCTTTTGCCAGTGGGGTGTTGATATGGGTTAGAGCAGGGGTCACCTTTCAACCAACACGTCATCTGGTGGATCCGGAGGGAAGCTTTGTGGCGGTAGCAGGGCGCCTTAACGGGAAGGATGTGACGTTGTGTAGTGTATATACCCCCAATGTGGATCAGGCGGCCTTTTCTACCCAGGTTGGCTCCATATTTAACCAGTTCAGTAATTTTGGCTGGCAATTTTAACTCCATAACAGACACTGCCTTGGAAAGATTTCACCAACCATTGCCTGAGGCTCCCATTGATAGACATTCCAAAATTAGGCGAGACTGGCAGGATAGGTGGGGGTTAATCGATACGAGGCGGACACAGCACCAAGGGGAGCAGGATTAGTCTTTCTTTTCTGCGCTGCACGAACTACATGTGCGGTTGGACGCAATATTATGCTCCCCAGATATACATTCGACTGTGGGTCACAGTGAGTATTTGACGAGTTCTCACTCCGATCATAATCCGCTATTGTTGAGGATTAAATGGGCCCAGGAGAGACCAGCGATACCCGTCTGGAGGTTGCGACCCAAGGCGTTGGAAGACCAAGTTTTCTGCGAAGAGGTCGGGACCGGAATTACGCAATTCTTTCTCGAGAATGAGGGTACGGCGTCGACGACGGCGATGGAATGGGATGCTTTTAAGTTGTAGTGAGAGGGTTATGCATCACTAAAATGGTGGGAGTAAGGTAGACGCTGTTGAGAGATTTAGAGGTGGCAGAACAGCGCTTACAGGAGGCTGAGCGGGCCCGCCCTGAGATACCGGTGGTGCAGGGGGAAGTTTCAGATGCTGCGGAAGCAATGGCTGCACAGCTAGAGAGGTTGCGTTGCTTTGACCATAAGAAATATTTAGCGCGGGCGCATGCGGAGCGTGATAAAGCTAGCTCCCTACTATCATGGTTGGCTAACCCGGCCCGAGGTACTCCTATATTGAACTTGACTTCCTCGACGGGGACCCTGGAGTATACTCAGGTGGGGATTAATGGGCTGTTCTTGGAGTACTATAGCGAGTTATATTGTCGCAAACTACGGGTTACGGGGGTGACATGGAAGATTTTGTGGCAAACATCACGATACCGCAAATAGAAAAGACGCAGGCAGACCTACTTGGACAGGAGAATACACTGGGGGAAATAAGGAGTGCGATTAAACATATGGCGCATAACTAAACGCCAGGAACGGATGGGCTACCTATAGAGTTCTACTCAGCTTACACTGAATTATTAGCTCCTACGTTGTTGACGGTGTTTGCGGAGGCAAAAGGAGTTGGAGTTTTGCCGGCCTCCACTAGAGAAGCAATCATTGTTCTGCTGCTGAAGCCCGGTGAGGATGCTGCTGATTAAACAGCTTATCGTCCCTTATCCATGCTTGCATCTGATTATACGATATTAAGTCAGATTCTCGCAACTCGGCTCATCCCACATATGACACAATTGGTACATAGTGATCAAGCGTGATTTATTTGAACCCGGAATACATCCACCAATGTGCACCGTTAGCTTCGTATACGGTGCGAGAGCTGTGGGGTAGGCCCTCTCTGCAGTTGTCCTATCGGTGTTTATTGAGAAAGCTTTTGACCGTTTAGAATGGACGTACCTATTCCATGTCATGCGGAAGTTTGGTCTTGGGGAAGCATTTGTGGGGTGGACTGAAATCCTCGACAGCTCCGCGACTGCTTGGGTTTGGACGGGGACTATGATTTCGGCCACTTGCCCAGTAGGGTGAGGGACACGGCAGGGGTGCCCCCTTTCTCCTTTGTTATTTGCATTGGCCATCGAGCCGCTGGCAGCACATGCTAGGTTGGGGTGGCATTATCCAGTGCTTGACTTCTGAGGAGTAGAGCAATATATCTCATTATATACGTACGATTAGCTTATGTTTCTGGCCGACACAGACAGGGCTTTGAAAGGGGTGACGACTCTGCTTTGTGAATTTGGTAGGGTCTCAGGGGTGAATTGGGCGAAGACTTGCATGTTTCCAGTGACCGTGTCGGAGGATGACTCTGCTCAGGTTAATGGAATTCGGTGGGAGGCCCGTTGTCTGCCTTATTTTGGAACTAACATCTATCATTCACCTGCCGACCTAATTGTAGGGAACATAGGCAGAGCAATGTGAGGGCTTAAAGGTAGCTTAGCATTTTGGAGCACTTTGCCACTTTCGGTGGCCGGTCGAGTAGCTTTGTTAAAGATGGTGGCGCTCCCCATGTTGTTGTACTATTTTCGGACATTGCCAATTTGTCTACCGGGATCCGTGTTTCGACAGCTCTGTTCCCTGGTCGGGGGTTTTCTGTGGGGGCCTGGAAGACGGCTTGATACGATGATGCGCCTGAGGGCGGATGGGGGACTGGCGGTGCCGGACTTTGAATCCTACTATTTGGCAGCCCATCTGCAGTGGCTTACCCAGGCAGTGGTTTTGGAGTATAGAGGCCCTGCTGGTCCTGAGGGAAAGTGGATATTGCACCATGTATTGTCCTTTAAAGTACTCCAGCAGCGGATGTGTCCTGGTACGCTCTCTAGTGAGGAGAGAACGCTGAGGTTATGCTCGAACCGGAGCCAGCGCAGAGCTGGAGTTGCTCGTCCTTATGCCCCGGAGATACCGTTGGGTATGTGCACAGCCTTACCACATGGCGGAAATTGGTCCCTATTGGCCGAATGGGAGGCATTGGGAGTGCAAGTGTTGGGAGATTTGTATGAGGATGGAGCTCTATTGCCGTATCAGACCTTGCAAGATAGGTATGATCTACCGCACTGGGATTATTTATTACACTGTGCCCTGGTCACCGCAGTACAGCGACACCGGAGGGAGGGACTTTCGGAGCCGCGGACATCCATGACTTGTCAATATATAGTGATGTCAGCGGGGACTTTCAAAGCAGTTACATGTTTATACAGGCGCATGGTGGGAGAGGGAATGGAACCCATGAGGGAATTGCACCGGAAATGGGAAGCAGATTTAGGCAAAGAGATTCCCGGGAAAGCATGGGCTCAAATAGTCAAGAGAGTATGGAAAAGCACCAGGAATGCAAGGTTCACTTTTTCATCTTACACAGGGCATATCTCACTCCTGCTAAGATTAATAAGTATTTTAAAATAGATACTGCTTATTTTCCCCGTTATCATTTAGGAGTTCAGCCATATGATGTGGAGTTGTCCGCAACTAGGTACATATTGGGAGGAGGTGGTGGACCTGCTTTGCGAAATCGGAGAATTGACTCTGACATGGGTACCTGCTTGTTACATTGGTTCGGGTACACCCCTAGAACGAAGGTGACGAGTAAGTTTATGGACCTGGGTTTGCTGTTGGCCAGGAAGGATATCACAGCACATAGGAAGTCATAGGGAGGGCCTAGTTTTGAAAGGTGGAAAGCAGAACTAGTCAGATGGGCGATGAGTGAAAGTACAGTTCGGCTTCAACATGCTAAGAGAACCAATAATGACAAAGCGCTGGAGAAGGCAAGGGCATGGAAGGCATTGGTTGTGTTATTGCAATCGCCAGAGATAGAGTTGGATACAGAATCATCCCTAACCGCACGAACAGGATCACCTTGAAATATCGGTGAAGTATGTGTTCCCCCCCCGTGCAGGTGTGTTGCACAGTAGAGACAAAGGATGGTTAGAGGTTCAGGGGTCCTATAATAAAGTTCTTTTGGTATGCTCTGTAGACGACTGGATAGACGATCAGTATTTGGAATACACCGGTGGCAGAGGGTGGGAGGGGTGGGAGGAGGGAGGGGTGTCAGCTTATTGTGTTCTACTAGAAAGTTAGCATGGAACAGATACTCCTGATAGTGGGCAAGGGCTGAGCCTTATACACCTGTTGCAATAAGTACGGAGGCCGCATTTACGTGGGACGGCCCTCAGCGTGTGAGCACTGAAACCCTGGGATCAAGATGGCGGAGGATCAGGTGGCTCTTAACTGGGGTGAATGTTTCCGTGAGGAGTACTAATTATATGTAATGCTGGATATTGGTTTGTCGTATGTAAAAAATTTAATAAAACATATTTAAAAAATAATAATACCACTCATTGCCACATAATTATATGCTACACAATTACACTGCACTCAATTCAACATACACTCCAAATAATACCACTCAGTGCCACAAAAATACACTCTATTGAATGCAACATACACGCCACAAAATACCACTCAGTGGCACATAATTACACGTCACATAATTACACTCTACTCAATGCAACATAAATACACTCCACATAACGCCACTCTGTGCCACGTAATAACACGCCACATAATTACACTCTACTCAATGCAATTTACATACACTCAACATATTACCACTCAGTACCACATAATCACATGTCACAATTACACTCTATTCAATGCAACATAAATATACTCCACATAATAACTCTCAGTGCCACATAATTACACTCTAGTCAATGCAACATCAATACACTGCACATAATACCACTGTGCCATATAATTACACGCCACTTAATAACACTACTCAATGCAACATAAATACACTACACAAAATACCACCCAGTGCAATATAGTTACACGCCTCATAATTACACACTACTCAATGCAACATGAATACACTCCACATAATACCGCTCAGTGCCACATAATTATATGCTACACAATTACACTGCACTCAGTGCAACATACACTCCAAATAATACCACTCAGTGCCACATAATTTCACGCCAAATAATGACACTTTACTGAATGCAATATACACTCCACATTATACCACTCAGTGCCACATAATTACACGCCACGTAATTACACTCTACTCAATGCAACATAAATGCACTCCACATAGTACCACTCAATGCAAAATAAAGTCAGGGCAACGTAATAACACGCTGTAGGAAATGGGACCCCCGGCCGGTCAGGGCTTGCGCCACAGCCAGTCAGAGACCGCTACCCCTATATAAAGTCGACCCCTGCTCACCCTCTAGGTAACGCGGCGTGGGCAGTCAGGCCTATCTCGGAGGATATGTGTGAAGCATTTCCGCACGCACCCACCAACAGCAACATCCCAGGCCTCCCACAAAAGGAACTCCACACAAAGTATATATGAAAATAGTCTTTGTATTAAGAAGGACACATAGGAACACACATTGTACAAGGTGCCAGGGGCAAGGGCAGGGCTTACAGGGAAGAAGGTACCGGGCAGGACCAAGGGGCCCCTGCCAGGGGTATGCACATGATGGATCTAGCGTTAGAACACATATCCACTGGGAGCTTCCTCGGACTAGGACTAGAACACACAATCACCAGGAGCTTAGCATTAGAATACGTCACGCCCCGGGGTCTCATAGAACTAGCAATAGAACTCACTCTAACCAGTATAGACATACATGAGGCAAGGTTATACAGGAGGGAAGGAATGGCAAGGTACATAACACAACAGAGGCCCCCATCAGCAGGGCAACACATAAGGATTCTTAGCATTACTTTGATAATAGTCAGTAGCGCCCCCTAGGCCAGATGGCCTTCCTGGGGCAAGGGCGCTCAAGAGTCTCGATGTCCAGAGTGGGCTGCAAGGGACCCGGGGCAAACCTAAACGTGGCAGCGGCCCACGAAGTGCTGGGCCGCTGGGGGGCTTGGACGTAGCCTTGCAGGCTCAGGGGGACAGGGGGGCAATGGTGGAGCCTCTCGCAGGCTCGGCAGGGTCAGGGACACGTGGTGGAGCCTCTCGGGGCTCAGGGATTATAGCTGGAGCCACTCGGGCTTAGGAACACTGGGCGGAGCCTCGCGGGCTTGGAGGGCCAGAGACCCATGGTGGAGCCTCCTCGGGGCTCAGGGCAAATGGGCCCGGGGTGGAGCCTCCTCGGGGCCCAGGGAATTTAGATGGAGCCTCTCAGGGCTCAGGGGGCCAGGACACGTTGGAGCCTCCTCGGGGCTCGGGGGAGAGTGTGCAGATGGAGCCTCTCGGGGCTCAGGGGACAAGGGATGGCCAGGCGGGATCCTCCTCGGGGGACCCGGCATCAATGGGGGCCCCAGGGGCCATGACGGAGCCTCGCAGGGATCAGGGAGGAAGTTGCGGACAGGTGGGGTCCCCCTCGGGGGGGCCCGGCATCACTGGGGGCCCCGCGGGCCTCTATGCACATGTGTGCCCACGCGGGAGGGGAGGGGCGAGCACCGGCAATGTGCTGCGACGCCCCGCCTCCCCTCCTGCAGCACTCACCGCTCCGGTCGCGCCGGTCCCTCCTCGCTCTCCGGGGCTCCCGTTCGCTCCTGGGGGGCCCCGGGGGGAAGCGTCACTTCTGTTGGGGGACGCAGGGGCGCGGAGTCGGCTCCCGCTGCCCCCTGCGCGGCTCGGTTCTCTCTCCTCCGCCTCCACAGCTCCCCGGGCCGCCGGCCAATCAGAGCGCGGCCCGGGGGAACGTCATCAGCCAATCAGAGCGCGGCCCGGGGGCGGGCCTCACGAGGGTTCCCGGGCTGCGGCGGTGAACACCGGGGGGACTAACGAGGAGTGGGCTCCCTCGATAAATACAGCAAGGGCGGGGGCAAGCGAGGTAGGCACTCGCTGGGGGCTCGGGCCCCTCACACGATCGGGCAATTGCCGGGTGGCACCGGCTGGTGAAAGATAGCGCTCCCAGTGCTAGAAACATAAATGAAGCGCCCCAAGGCGCTAGGCCGGCAGGAGAGCGCTCCCGAGCGCTAGAAGCTTTGATGAAGCGCCCAAGGCGCTAGGACAGCAGGAAAGCGCTCCCCAGGGCTAGTGGCATGGAAAGCAGAGTCCATAGGAAGTCCGTAGTTCAGGAGCAGAGCAGGGCCCAGGGAGGCACGCCCTTCCCTGAGCCCAAGCAGCAGCACGACCCTGGCAGGGTCCCAAGCAGGAAGAAGAAGAGAGAGAGAAGAGGGCCCACACTCCTTTTATACAGGAGCTTCCTTTGCCTCCAAAAGGGGCAGGCAGGGAGAGAACCAGCCAGAACTGGTTATAAGGAATTTCATGTTACTGGCCAGGCCAGGGAAACTGGATGCACCCCAGGGGGGTGGAGCCAGCCTGGTGGGGGGAGGCCCAGCCGGCTTGTGGTAAATATTTGATTTACCGTCTTAATTTCTATGCAGGTAAGTACTTAAACAAAAATAACTCAATCGGAAAGAAAGACGCAGAGTCCGTGGTGTTAGAGTTCCTAGGGGTTTTTATTCCTTAAAAAGGAATGGGTCAGGTACCGGATATCGGGTTCCTGCCACCACTGGGGTGCAGGAAGGGATAGAGCATACTTTATTGACATTACATTACTTTTATACTTAATATACACAATAGAAGTCAATGCAGAAGGCGTAACAGCTGAGAGAAACAAGATAAGGATACACACGTGTTAGCAATACGTAATCAGAAGGCGTGAACTAAGGCGAGCACAGAGGTGTGTTCTAGAAACGTCACATGTAAGTGTCAGAAGTGGGTGGCTCTATGACAGAATAGTGCAGAGTCAGCAGGAATCGGTAGCTAGGATGCGCGCGCAGCTGCATGACGTGTGATTGACGTAAAGTTGGAGGGTGCAGGGGACTTGACATTTACACTATTTATTTATTTATTTTTATTTATTTATTTATTATTACATTTCTTAAGCGCACAGCTACCCGTAGGTTTCCCGGCACTAGAGGAAAGAGACAGAAGTCTGGCATGTCAGATCAACTCGTTCCTATATCATATCTGGTATCTGATGTTTGGGAACCATATTATCTAGAAGGAAAAGGTCTCTCGGACAGAGGCTATTCTATACTGACTGTGAGTGAGTGTATAAGCGTCTAGGTGTCTGCATGAGATGCGAGGGGGCATGGGCCTACCATGGTAACAGAGACTATGAATTACTCGGACGGAGACAGTGAGGCCGGGCCCTTTGCTCTGCAGCTGGAAGGATGTTTACTTAAACTAGTAGGCAGGAATGTATTTTTGAGGAGCGGAACAGATAATTCGAAGGTTGAATACAGTCTTGGCAGGCAACAGGCTGAGCTAAGCGCCGTGAGCCGCGCAGGGAGTAAGGCAGAGGTCACGGGTACAGAGGCCGGCCCAGGCTGAGGCATTTCAGAGTCTGAAGGCAGGAAAAGGCTCGATGGCAGAATTTAGGGCCTACTTCGCCTGGGCTGGAAACGTGTAAAGTACACCACAAAAAGACGTTGGCAAGGCATACTTAGAAACGGAATATTCAACCCGTTCAGGGTGGGTCTGAAAGAGGACATGTTAACGTTGGACGCAAATGTGTTTGCGTCTTCATAGCTGGCACAGGAGGGAAGTTACATGCACTTTAAGTTCGTACATGGAGACGGTGGGGTACACGTTAGGGAACATTTCTTGACCATAAAATTTATATTTCCTCATTCCCTCCTTGTTCCCTACGGACCCTTCATGATATATCGATCCTCATGAACCGATCAGTCTGTTCACGTAACATCATTTGCTCTTCTTTCTTCTTTTCACGTTTTGCATGAAAACTGGAATGCGGAATACATGACGTGGCGCACAGACCGCAAATCGCTGGCCCACATTGTAGACATAGGCAACAACTGAATACTATGAGAAGACCAATGCCTAGGAAGGATAGAATCTTCCATCCCCAAGCAGTCAACGTTGTCCAGAACCAACCGGACCAAGTCCAGGTGCCTGGATTCTGATGTATCAAACTTGCAATTTTATGAAGACGTGTGATAGCTTTATATACAGTTGGCGCGTTTTCTGGAATGAAAACACAGCAACTTGACCCGATGACCTTACAAGCTCCGCCTCTATCTGCCAAGATGACGTCAATAACAAGACGATTCTGAAGAACAACAACCCGCATGGCGGACTGCTCCTCTGTTAAGTTGCCTAGAGCGGAAGTAGTTTCATTCACTACTGCTTCGAGGGTTCTAGTTAATTTGCGTATCAGTTTACTATTAAAAACAGCACCTAAGTAGGGGAAGAAACCTTTATTAAAGTCTGTATATTGCTCCCATGCCGTTTCAGTATAGTCGACAATCGGGAGATCTCTTCTGAGTCTACTGTTTACTAGATTTGTATTTCTGTGATAATCAGGAGGAGCTAGGAAAACAGGGGGCAGAAGGAAGGCAATGTAACAGGTACCATCCCAATCGGGAGGTAAGCGTATGTATGCGGTATGACCACAAACAAAGTAGGAATGACGAGTAGCTCTAAATGTAGACCTGCCCTGATCACTGAATTCGACCACAGTGGTACATTTACTATGACCTAAGTGTACTGAACCCTTCTTTCTGAGACATAAATCACCAGTGACTGGTAATACTGACATAGCAGGGAGAACTGGTGCAGCTTCGGATTCAACAGTAAGAATCATGAGGTTAATTGTGTAATTGCCTAATCCATATACTTCATTTTCTAGATCGGTTCCTGTCCTAGTGGGAAGTCCCTTCTTGTCAGGGTAGCAGGCGTTAAGCAGAACTAAGTTCAGGTTTCCCCAAACCCAATTTCCTTCGAAAATAGCAATATCAGAATCTAAAGAATTAATTAATCTGAAACATGCACCACAGGAGCCATTGTGAGTGAACGGGTACGGAAAAAGAGGCAGAACTCCCTTGTATTTCTGGTAGGGAGGGAGTCGGCCACATATCCAACAGTTGGTAGCATTGTTAGTCTGATGGGAGTGATGTAACATACTAATGAATGTATTGTTGCGCAGCGCAAGTCTGTAAGATAACTCATGTAAGGGTAATTCACTAAAAGAATGTTCGGCAGAGACATTGAAAGCAGATTGTGTATGCTTGAAGATAGGGTAATATACAGGCAGCAATATACTAGCAGCAATAACCAGAAGGCTTAGAAAAAACAAAATCAATAATGTCACTATACAGTGACTACGGAGTGATTTACAATATGCACGTTTCTTGAGTTGTCTCTCTCTCTATCTCGATCTAGGGGATACATGTCAAAAACTAATTTAACCGATTCACCTAGGGGAGGACTTAAACAATTAAACTGTCTGACTTACTAGATCGTAATTTTGTTTTGTACTCCTCTTGCGGAGTTTTCTCTCTTTTGGGAACTTTAAAGTCACTAGATTCTGGGCAGTCCTTTGAGGGGGTGGAGGAGTCAGTTTCTGGTAAAAGTTCATTGCATTTTTTTATATGACTCGTATGGATCCACCCCTTTCGGCCCTCAACCTTGATGGCGGTCCTCGTGGTCAGAAGGACGAGCTTCGGCTCCTGCCAGCGGGGCTCCAGCGGACTCCTCCTATCGAAGTTGCGGATCAGCACAGTATCACCTGGACGGACATCGTGTGGCTTTACATCAGTGTTGTCGGGAAAGGCTGCGGCAACCTGTGAACGACATGATTGGAGTGCAGACATCAAGGAGGCAAGGTAATCTGTCAGCATATTACAATCAACATCAGTTATTTTCTTAGGCATGGGCGTCCCCCACATATTTGGTGGCCTGCCAAAGACCACCTCATACGGGGATAGCCCTGATCTCGAATGAGGAACCATCCTCATATAGAATAGTGCAACTGGCAGGGCGACTATCCAGTCGACCCCTTTCTCTTTACATATTTTCGCGAGTCGTGTTTTCAGTGTCTGGTTATGTCTTTCTACAAGGCCAGCTGCCTCGGGATGTCGGACGCAATGGAATTTCCACTGATATCCTAGCAGGAGTGAAACCTGCTTCATGAGCTCGGACGAGAAGGGCTGTCCGTTATCTGAGTACACGATACGAGGCAAGCCGTACCGTGGGAAGAATTCTCGAACCAGCTGCCTGGCAGTGGTCGGAGCAGTGTAGTCTGGGACTGGATATGCTTCGGTCCAACGGGAAAGTGCACAAACCACTACGAGGACATACTTGAATCCTCGACATCGGTCCATCTGGATATAATCCATCTGGAGGACTTCAAAAGGGTGATCGGGAGGATGAAATCCACCTTGCTCTACAGGGACGCTTTTACCTGGATTGAACTGACAACAGATCATGCAAGTACGCACTTTCTGTTTTGCTGCTGCTCGTAAATGTTTGTTGTACCAGAGATTCTGTAAACTGTCTAACATGGCTTTTTCTTCTAGGTGGGCTTGACTATGTGCGGTATTTATTATGACTTGAACCATAGAGTCGGGGAGAAACCATGTAGATTTTCCCTTCGTCATCCATCCCTGATCTGTCTGGATCCCTCCTAGTTCAGTCCATTTCTTGATTTCATCTGAAGTGGCATGTGTCTGAATATCGATTGCATCTAGTGTGGGATCCTTAACAGTCATACAATGTGTCGGTACTATAATCTTTGTTACATCAGTTGTCTGGGTGTGAGTCAATGCTGTATGTTTTGCTGTTTGATCTGCCAGGTCATTACCCTGGGAAACAGAGTCTGTAACTTTAGTATGTGCTTTACACTTCATGATGGATATGCCCGAAGGCAGATGTATTGCTTCTAACAGTGCTTGAATGAGGGGACCGTGTTGAATCTTGGCTCCGTGGGAAGTCAAGAAACCTCGTTCTTGCCATAACATTCCGAAGTCGTGTACGACTCCGAAAGCATAACGAGAATCAGTGTATATGTTAACATTTCTGTTCTTGGCTAGTATACAGGCTCGGGTCAGAGCGATGAGCTCTGCTGCTTGAGCGGACAGTGTGTCAATACGATGTGTTTCTTTGACTTCGGTTTCAGTGGTTACTGCGTACGCGGCCACTAACTCTCCTGTACTTGTTCTCATGCATGAACCGTCCACATAAAGTGTCAGGTCTGGGTTGGTCAGTGGAACATCTGCTAAGTCTCGTCGGGGCTTTGTTACTGCATTAATTATCTCCATACAATCATGCGGGGCTGAATCTGTTATAATCGAGGGTAACAATGTGGCAGGATTTAGAATGTTACAGCGTCTGATTTCTATGTGGGGCTGGAATAGTGTCAATTCATAACCTGTCAATCGTGCTATAGTCAAGTGTTGAGTCTGGGTTCGGTTTAGAAGGACCTCTACAGAATGTGGAACTTGTACTGTCAATGGATGTCCTAATACAATTGAGTCGCTCTGTCTGATTGCTAAGGCTGTCGCTGCAACTGACTTTAAGCACGCAGGGAGTGCCTGGGCTACTGAATCCAATGTACTCGAAAAATAAGCGCAAGGCTTATGTGAACCTGCTTGGTCTTGAGTGAGGACAGACAATGCTGTACCATCACGTTCTGTAACAAAAAGTGTAAAAGGTTTGCTGTAGCATGGTGTCGCTAGAACTGGTGCTTGACATAAAGCTTTCTTCAATTCCTCAAAAGCCTGTGTATGTTCCTGAGTCCAAGGAAGGGCAGTCGAAGTCGCTGCCTCCTGTGTTGTCAACTGAATGAGTGGTTTAGCTAGAAATGCATACTGGGGAATCCATTGTCTGCAGTACGAGGTGAGGCCTATAAAGGCCCGCACTTCCTTTTGTGTCTGGGGTTGTGGCATATTTATAATTAACTGGATGCGGTCAGGAGTGAGCTGTCTCCCCACTTTGGACAGCAAGTGACCCAAGTACACAACTTGCTGAACACAGAATTGTAGCTTCGAAGGAGACACCTTGTGTCCCTTGTCGGCCAGAAAATGTAAAACTGTCAATGATGCTTGTTCACATTCGTGTTCACTTTGTGCGGTGATCAGCAGATCATCGACGTACTGCAATAAGGCAGTGTTAACTGGCATTTGGATACAATCAAGTTGTCTTTTCAGTGCTTGGCTATAGATGCTGGGGCTTTCTGTGAATCCTTGAGGTGCGCGTGAAAATTTGAAACTTCGTCCATTTAAACTGAATCCGAAGAGATATTGGCTCTCTGGATCGATGGGCACACTGAAGAAGGCGTTCTTGAGGTCGATTACAGTAAAGAACGTCGCTTCTGAATCAATAGCAGTCAATAAAGATGAGATGTCGGGAACCACAGGGTACTGTGGAACAATGCATTTATTCAGTTCTCGTAAATCAATCACCAGCCGATATACTGGCGGTGCATTGGGATCAGTACGTTTAAGAATCGGAATGATAGGGGAATTACAGATATTGGAGTCGGTTTCTACGACCACTCCTTGGGCAATAAGCTCTT
The DNA here is from genome assembly GCF_964263255.1 of Lissotriton vulgaris. Classification (NCBI taxonomy): domain Eukaryota; kingdom Metazoa; phylum Chordata; class Amphibia; order Caudata; family Salamandridae; genus Lissotriton; species Lissotriton vulgaris. The sequence continues at coordinate 1,850,292,599 of NC_141687.1, read as the reverse complement.
CAATGATTTCCAGTAAAGCCACGACAGCATCGGGTGGTAACTTGTATTGTCTGATTCGGGGTAAAACAACTCCTGGTTTGAGTGTAACACGGTATGGTGTAATGTGCATGCAACCTACATCGGTTGGGCCTTGTGCCCACAGGTGTTCCGGTACATTTTTCAATCTGACATCAAAATCTCGTAATACATAGTGACCCTTAAAGTCACGCAGAAAAAGTCTAACTCCTTCCGGAGAACAACATATCACAGCTCCTAGAGCCTTCAGCGTCTTTATTCCTAACAAGTTTTCTGGACATGATTTCGTGAGTAACAAGTCTGTAACACGTGATAATGGACCTACTGCTAAGGGGACGGGTTCTGATACTTCATTTACAATAGGCTTTCCTGAAAAACCAAGGGAAACATTCTGTGAGCCTGAGAGGGGTGCCCCTGGGACTTCATCATGGCTGATTGTTGTGCGGCTTGCCCCTGTGTCAATTAAAAACTTTCTGTCTTTTCCCAATACCTGACTATGTACGTAAGGACCCTCTTGATCTACAGGAATCTCGATAAGAGGCAAGCCAACCTCCCTCTCTAGGCTGTTTCATGTGTATCGCTGATAATCGCGATAATCAGATTGGGCATACTGGTACATTTGCTGTGAAACTTGCTGAGTCGCGGCAATGGGCTGTGGCTGTGATGCCGCTACGGTCTGGGCGGTGTGTGATGAAGCATGTATAGGCTGTGTGTTCTGTGAAGTCTGTGGCTGGACCTGGTCTTGTCTAGGCTGACGCGGCCTTTCTTTAGTTTTACCTGTCGCTATATTGTGTTTCAGGACTGGACATTCATTTACGTAGTGGCCTGGCTGCTTGCAATAGTTGCATGTCCCTTTAACGGGAGCTGCTGAGTTATTTGTCTGCGTCCCACCCTTTTTCTGACCGTCAGCTGGGACTGACTGGGCAACTAGTATTTTCATTTTCGTGTCTTTCATACGTCTTTGTTCATGTTCTTGTTCTTCTCTAATTCTGTTCTGATGATATTGTAACATTTGTAACATCTGGGATGGCGTATTTGCTTGCCATGTACTTTCGACTTTATATACACGATTCTTAACCTGTGTTAGGGAATTTTCTACTAATTTACTTACAAAAAGGTGTGGGTATGACTCGCTACTTGGTTTCAGGCCACTATTAATAATGAAACATTTCTCGAATCTTGAATAGAAGTCACTAGTATCTTCATCGTGTTTCTGTTTACAGGCTGAGATCGCGTCCCAGTCTTCCTTTTTAGTTGTCAATAATCTTGGCAAAACCTGTACTATCAAACCTGGTAATGCTTTAGCTTTCTCCCCAAGGCCTAGCCCTGGAGTACGAATTTTTTCCTCGTCCTCTATTTCAGCCCATATAATCTTTTTATCTCCCACCTCCCATTCTTTTTCTTTGAGTTTCTCATAGGTGCCAGTAGGCAACAGTACTTTTAACAATTTCATAATATCCGTATATGTGTAGTCTCCCATGAGTAACATATCCTTAAGTTCTCGGTGAAAACCTGCAGGGTCTTTATTGTGACAGGGTACTAGTTTCTTCATTTCTAACAATTCTAACTTTGTCAAAGGTGTGTACACATACACGCGTTTCAGGGTATTATCGGTACCCATAACTGGGTGTACTTCTCGTAAAGGATTCTGTCTGTCCAAATGTTCCAAATGAAACATTTTTCTTTCTGGGGGCGGAGCTGAAACATGTTGAGGGCCTAAGAAAGCGTTATATCTGTGTCGTTGCTCTAGAATTATTTGAATCAACTTGGTACTTAGACCTCTCCATCTATTCATAAGTAGTGCTTCTAATGTATCAGGTAAGGGACCTGGGTCCGAATGTTCGTTTCTGTATAACGTGAGAAGATGCTGAATCATGTATACACCCGCTAATTTCTGCTCGTCTGGGGAAAGGTTCAGAAATGTCTGTGCTACTGTATCATCATTGTATATGCTAGGATTGTCAGCCCATAGTACTGCTGACCGGGCTAGTTCTTGTTCATCCATAGAATTTAGTACGTGGTACCCCATTCGTTCTTGAAGCATTTTATCGGTATCTTGAAACAGATATTCAGAAGAATTCGGTTTTGATATACCAGACAGAAAAACTCTCTTGCTTTCTGGGCGAACACCTTTCCTAAGGTAATTTCCCTTACCTACGTACGCTATCATTTCTTTAGGTTGTTGTTCGGATTCCTCTCGGTCGTCCTCCTCGGAGGAATCAAGCCGGTCGTTATCTGCTTCCCTTTCTTGTTTCTTTCTTTCGTGTATCTCTATTACTTCTTTCCTGATCTTTTTGTACATACTTGCTATACAATTCTGTTTATCGTGTTTTCCCTCGGCTATGTTCTGGCCCCATTTGTTTAGTGCATCCATTTCGTCCTGGTCTACCCCAGGCCTGTCTTGTTCTCTTATTAGACAGTTTATGAAGAACCGTAATATTCAACCTTGAGTGTCAGCTTTCTGGTGAGCCAGGGCCTCTTTAATACAGTCAGGATCTTCCCCAGTCTGGATAAAATGGTATATTCTATCTAGATGATCAGTCATTCCTGGGAATAACATTAAGTAATCTGTGACTTTTCGTAAGCGTAGAGATGCTAATAACATCCTATCGTCTTTACCGGGTACTGGATCGTATCTGCAAACTGGAAGGGGTTCTTTAAGCATGTCGAAATTTGAGGTTCGTGGTGTACGGTTCTTTAATATGTCCCTTATGTTTAACCTATGTTGTTGTGGCGGGGTCTGGTAACCTCCTGTCGCACCTCCAGAGGCGGAGGCTTGAGCATGACTTGTCTGTGGGGACTGTGTAAGTAACTGAACTGGTGTCTTTCCAGGGTCAGGCCCAAACGGATTCAGGGTATTTATCTTAGGTGTAGGAAGTGGTGGAGGAACAGGTGGAACAGGATTCCGGGCGGGTGAACTTTGTTGTAGTAAGGGCGGGACATTATCTTGGAGTGGGTTGCCACCTCCGTCACCGTCAGCAGGTGGTACCTGGGCAGGTGGATTGGTGTAAGCGGGAGCTACATCATCTAGATAGGAAGCAAGGAATATGTCCTTTGTAGTCCTGTGATTTACTTTAGTTGGAACCAATGGCGGTGGCAGATCTTTCGGTATTTCTGAAGTGGCTTCAGGCGAACCCTCGGTCACTAAGTACATGCCATTTACAAGGTTATTTCGCATGCGGTCTACTTGTTCTGCCTTTACTCGGATCCCCTCATTAACTAATTCGTTTTCTCGGACTTTATCCGACTCTTCTCTATGTCTGTCTTCTCTTCGGAGTGCTTTTCCGGCACGTTTATGTGATTCTTTACGCCAAAATTCTATGGCGTCTTTCTGAGATTGTCTGGCTTTCTTTTTCCATAGCGCTTCTTCTACTTTCAGGATGCACTCGGCATCCCAAGTTCCTGTAACGGGCCATCTGTGTCTTTCTTCTAGGTGCTTAGTATAATCGGCCCATAAATCTAGGTACAGTATGGCATCTAAGCCATGCTTATGGTACATAAAATTTCCAGGAGTGTCCCTAGGGGGGATAGGAATTTCTTCCTCTAGCATCCCTTTCCTAGTTCCTATCTGTCTTAACTTATTGAAAAGCGGCATCTTGTTACTTAGTACTGGATACTCGATACTTGTCACTTACTTCTGAACACAGCTAGTTACACAAAAACACGGTAATGTACACAAAACAGTCACTCATACCACGACATTAATCACATGAAACATTTTGAACACATATGACTACCCTTTATACTAGATGTACTGCTAAACAGCACAGATACACTGTTGAGAACAGTGCAAGAACTTGGATGCTAGATGTACTGCTAAACAGCACAGATACACTGTCTAAAACAGTGCAGACCGTGTTTGTGTACCCAAACCCGTCTTTACCGGATACATAATAATGCACCCGTCTAGATGCGTCCCCAGCAATGGTACTCACCGGGAAGCACGGAACAGAAGGCCTCGGAAAACTCGACTGGACTGGACCGGACCGGACTCGACTCGACTCGATACGTGAATACTTCGGAACTTCGGAACTGGTGGGCCTCTTGACACCTCGGACCTTGCTTCTTTCGGCTAGGCTCTGGTCGGGATCCTCTGCACTCCTCACCGCCTCGTCTGGGTGCTGATCGCAGTCTCCGTCACCTCCGTAGGCCTGAGGGAGATACAGGAAATCCTGCGGGTACGCGTAGTGTCCGTCACGACTGTGGCAGGGGACCAAGGCTGCAACGCACCAACCGGCGCGTGGGGTGGGGGAGGGGTCCCTGTTCGGGCGCCAGAATAATGTGGTAAATATTTGATTTACCGTCTTAATTTCTATGCAGGTAAGTACTTAAACAAAAATAACTCAATCGGAAAGAAAGACGCAGAGTCCGTGGTGTTAGAGTTCTTAGGGGTTTTTATTCCTTAAAAAGGAATGGGTCAGGTACCGGATATCGGGTTCCTGCCACCACTGGGGTGCAGGAAGGGATAGAGCATACTTTATTGACATTACATTACTTTTATACTTAATATACACAATAGAAGTCAATGCAGAAGGCGTAACAGCTGAGAGAAACAAGATAAGGATACACACGTGTTAGCAATACGTAATCAGAAGGCGTGAACTAAGGCGTGCACAGAGGTGTGTTCTAGAAACGTCACATGTAAGTGTCAGAAGTGGGTGGCTCTATGACAGAATAGTGCAGAGTCAGCAGGAATCGGTAGCTAGGATGCGCGCGCAGCTGCATGACGTGTGATTAACGTAAAGTTGGAGGGTGCAGGGGACTTGACATTTACACTAGAGGAAAGAGACAGAAGTCTGGCATGTCAGATCAACTCGTTCCTATATCATATCTGGTATCTGATGTTTGTGAACCATATTATCTAGAAGGAAAAGGTCTCTCGGACAGAGGCTATTCTATACTGACTGTGAGTGAGTGTATAAGCGTCTAGGTGTCTGCATGAGATGCGAGGGGGCATGGGCCTACCATGGTAACAGAGACTATGAATTACTCGGACGGAGACAGTGATGCCGGGCCCTTTGCTCTGCAGCTGGAAGGATGTTTACTTAAACTAGTAGGCAGGAATGTATTTTTGAGGAGCGGAACAGATAATTCGAAGGTTGAATTCAGTCTTGGCAGGCAACAGGCTGAGCTAAGCGCCGTGAGCTGCGCAGGGAGTAAGGCAGAGGTCACGGGTACAGAGGCCGGCCCAGGCTGAGGCATTTCAGAGTCTGAAGGCAGGAAAAGGCTCGATGGCAGAATTTAGGGCCTACTTCGCCTGGGCTGGAAAACGTGTAAAGTACACCACAAAAAGACGTTGGCAAGGCATACTTAGAAACGGAATATTCAACCCGTTCAGGGTGGGTCTGAAAGAGGACATGTTAACGTTGGACGCAAATGTGTTTGCGTCTTCATAGCTGGCACAGGAGGGAAGTTACATGCACTTTAAGTTCGTACATGGAGACGGTGGGGTACACGTTAGGGAACATTTCTTGACCATAAAATTTATATTACCTCAGGCTTCAGCCAATCATGCGCCAACACACCTACTGCACACACGCACCAAGGTCTAGAAGTGGCACTTCCCTTCTAATCACACACATGCCGCATACATCATTTTGTAGCACTCAACCTCACGAGCGCACACATACCAAAATCGACCCAGCACGCCCCACGCATCAGGGACTACCAGAGCCACATCCATTCCCCATGCATTCCTATGGGAGGCAGGTCTCTCTCACCACACACACACTCAGAAGGGGGATCACCAGTCCCAGGTCACATATAACAAGCACAAAACTTCAGGGGGGGACCTGCCAGAAGGGCCACGTCCAACACACGCCACATAATTACACTCTATTAAATGCAATATTAATACACTCCACATAATAGCACTCAGTACCACATAATTACACACCACGTAATTACTCTACTCAATGCAACATAAATACACTCTACATAATACCACTCAGTACCACTTAATTACACACCACATAATTACTCTACTCAATGCAACATAAATACACTCCACATAGAGGCTCATCCCTCAGCCCGATGTTGTTCAACATCTACGTGACACGGCTTGCCCACCTCGCCCGAATGCATGACCTCAACATCATCTCATATGCCGACGACACCCAGCTGATCCTCTCCCTCACCAAGGACCCCATCACTGCCAAAACCAACCTCCACGAAGGAATGGAAGACATCGCTGAATGGATGAAGAACAGCCGAATGAAGCTAAACTCGGACAAGACGGAAGTTCTCATCCTCAGCTCCACTCCCTCGGCCTGGGATGAATCCTGGTGGCCGACCGCATTGGGAACAGCTCCAACACCCACCGGCCACGCACTCAACCTAGTGTTCATCCTCGACTCCACTCTCTCCATGACATAGCAGGTCAACGCCGTCTCGTCCTCCTGCTTCAACACCCTCCGCTTGCTCCGCAAGATCTACAGGTGGTTCCCCACCGAAACAAGAAGAACGGTCACCCAGGCCCTCGTCAGCAGCAGGCTGGATTACGGAAACGCCTTCTACGCAGGAGCCTCGGCCAAACTCCTGAAACGACTTCAACGCATACAAAACTCCTCTGCATGCCTGATCCTCAACATCCTTTGCCGCAGCCACATCACACCCCACCTGAGAGACCTGCACTGGCTACCCGTCAACAGGAGGATCACTTTCAAGCTCCTCACCCACGCACACAAGGCGCTCCACAACACCGGTTCAACATACCTCAACAGACGACTCAGCTTCTACACCCCCAACCGCCAGCTCTGCTCCGCCGATCTCACCCTCGCCACAGTCCCCCGCATCCGAAGAGCGACCTCCGGCGGCAGATCGTTCTCCCACCTCACCGCCAAGACCTGGAACACCCTCCCCATCCTTCTACGGCAGACCCAGGACCTGCTAAACTTCAGAAAACTCCTCAAGACCTGGCTATTTGATCAGTAGCAGCACCCCCACATCCCCCCTCTAGCGCCCTGGGACCCTCACAGGTAAGTAGTGTGCTTTACAAATGTCTGATTGATTAATTGACTTCACACATTTAAAAAAACACACCACATAATTAAACACCAAACAACATATTTCAACTCCACAATCCACAACGTATCTCCAATCCACACCATATAGTGGCACCACCTGAGAACCAAACATCACTCACCACCCCCATTTTTGCATCGGCGCACCACCTAAGCATCACCTAAGAATCACATCAGTCTGCCCTTGTAATCTGGCATCTGTTTATTCTCCCTTCGTGTCGCCTGCTGCTCGTGTTCTAATTAAATTACTGTTTTCCAACCTCCACTCCTCCGTTATTTATGTCCCGCTCCCCCATAACAAATGCAATTACAAAAAAACTAGAAGACATTTTTTATGTTATAATCTTTTTTTAATCCGTTTGTTCAGTTGTATATAATGTTGTCTTGGTTTGTATAAAGGTAACAAAAATGCTTAATACTTTTTATTATAACTTTTCAGCGTGATGCACAGCAGCCACAATGCTCTACAACATAGCCAAAAGTTCTGGCTAAACAAATTGACTCTACCCCACCTAAGCACCATACGTAAACAGAGATTTACAGCATATCCCTCTGTATATAAGCATTTATTTTCACGATAGATGTAGCTATCTTTGTGTATTGCTTTGTATAAACGGGCAGAATAATTATGTTATAAAAAAATCATCTTTGGTCTACATGTACTTGCTTCCATTGTGCATCTTTTTTTTTTCTTTGGTCCTCATCCTGCCAATGAACTTGTAGGCGATACTCCATTTCCCAATCTGTGGCCAGGATGAAAATAGAGTCTTTCCACACAAGAAATAGCTGCTTCCACTCCTACCCCTCACACAATACGCATGGGGGGGATCAGGACCGACAACTATAAGTGACTTAATCATTGGACCCCGTTCCTCTGGCACCAGTCAACTAACAAAACCCAAACCTTTTCCTGACTTCTGAAATCACATCCCAGATTTGATTGGCTAGTTCGTATGATATTGTTTTTGCACTCATAGAAAAGGGGTGTGGCAGCCAATTTCCACGCTTTACATCTTTCTCGCCTTCCCAATAATATAAAATAAAAAATGAATCTAGCGGCACTTTTGTCTAAAGCCAATGTATTCTCTTGGCATATACCAAAAAAGATAAGTAACTGTGTGATTTCCAGCTGAATTCCTGTAACATCCTTCAGAAATTCAACAACGTCAATCCAAAATTTAGCAATCACTGGGCAAGTAAAAAACAAATGGCTATCATTTGCCTGGGGATCTTTACACCTTGAGCATACATATTGAGATCCAAAGAATTTTGTCAGTTTCGCAGGGGTCCAATAGACCTGATAAAGAGTAACAAGCATTTGCAATGCAATGGGTCTTGCATTAGGAAATTTTGAGCAATTGGTATTGTAAATGACAATTTTTTTTCATTTCTGTGTTGGTTTTGAAAATAACTGAATTAATAGCTTTATCATTTACAATGCCAATAGTTATAACTTTCGCAAATGTGACACCTAATGCATTTGTAATGTAATATGTGTTGTATTTACGTGACTTAGATGTATTGCTATTACAAATAACAATGGCTTTTATTTTTTTAAATAATTAATACTTAAATAAAAGTTATTGTAATTTATAATAGCAATAGCTTACACTTTTGTAAATAACTTTTGTGAAGATTGTGTTAGGTGTATTTTAATGTGATGAAAATCCAAGAACAGAAGTGAAATATTAACATCTTTTTGTGACATTTGTAATAAAGTTTGAGACATTGAGAGAACCTATTTGAACCAGTTGTTGTTGAATGGATGCACAGATTGATGCTTTGGTGCCCCTAAGTGGTGGTGCTGAGTGAGTGCGATAGATAGAGTGAGTGCGATAGATAGAGTGAGTGCGATAGATAGATAGTGAGGGCGATAGATAGATAGTGAGGGCGATAGATAGAGTGAGGGCGATAGATAAATAGAGTGAGGGCGATAGATAAATAGAGTGAGGGCGATAGATAAATAGAGTGAGGGCGATAGATAAATAGAGAGAGGGCGATAGATAAATAGAGTGAGGGCGATAGATAAATAGAGTGAGGGCGATAGATGAATAGAGTGAGGGCGATAGATGAATAGAGTGAGGGCGATAGATGAATAGAGTGAGGGCGATAGATGAATAGAGTGAGGGCGATAGATGAATAGAGTGAGGGCGATAGATGAATAGAGTGAGGGCGAAAGATAAATAGAGTGAGGGCGAAAGATAAATAGAGTGAGGGCGATAGATAAATAGAGTGAGGGCGATAGATAAATAGAGTGAGGGCGATAGATAGGGTGAGGTCGATAGATAGGGTGAGGGCGATAGATAGAGTGAGGGCGATAGATAGAGTGAGGGCGATAGAAAGATAGAGTGAGGGCGATAGAAAGATAGAGTGAGGGAGATAGAAAGATAGAGTGAGGGCGATAGAAAGATAGAGTGAGGGCGATAGATAGATAGAAAAGTGCCTATAAATAAACCCATCAAAAACATAAACACCTAATAAACAAAAATGCCTGATTATTGAAAAGGAATAGACCAAGATATTAGATTTGTGCAAATACAATAAACAGAAGCAAGACAGTGAAGGGGCAGGAGAGAGTGAGACAGAAATAGAGGAAGAGTGGAGAGGCCAGGACAGTGAAGGGGCAGGAGAGAGTGAAACGGAAACTGAGGAAGAGTGGAGAGGCCAAGACAGTGAAGGGGCAGGAGAGAGTGAAACGGAAACTGAGGAAGAGTGGAGAGGCCAAGACAGTGAAGGGGCAGGAGAGAGTGAAACAGAAACAGAGGAATAGTGGAGAGGCCAAGACAGTGAAGGGGCAGGAGAGAGTGAGACAGAAATAGAGGAAGAGTAGAGAGGCCAGGACAGTGAAGGGGCAGGAGAGTGTGAAACGGAAACTGAGGAAGAGTGGAGAGGCCAAGACAGTGAAGGGGCAGGGGAGAGTGAGACAGAAATAGAGGAAGAGTGGAGAGGCCAGGACAGTGAAGGGGCAGGAGAGAGTGAAACGGAAACTGAGGAAGAGTGGAGAGGCCAAGACAGTGAAGGGGCAGGAGAGAATGAGACAGAAATAGAGGAAGAGAGGAGAGGCCAGGACAATGAAGGGGCAGGAGAGAGTGAAACGGAAACTGAGGAAGAGTGGAGAGGCCAAGACAGTGAAGGGGCAGGAGAGAGTGAGACAGAAATAGAGGAAGAGTGGAGAGGCCAAGACAGTGAAGGGGCAGGAGAGAGTGAAACAGAAACTGAGGAAGAGTGGAGAGGCCAAGACAGTGAAGGGGCAGGAGTGAGTGAAACGGAAACAGAGGAAGAGTGGAGAGGCCAAGACAGTGAAGGGGCAGGAGAGAGTGAGACAGAAATGGAGGAAGAGTGGAGAGGCCAGGACAGTGAAGGGGCAGGAGAGAGTGAAACGGAAACTGAGGAAGAATGGAGAGGCCAAGACAGTGAAGGGGCAGGAGAGAGTGAGACGGAAATAGAGGAAGAGTGGAGAGGCCAATTTCGTGAAGGGGCAGGAGAGAGTGAAACGGAAACTGAGGAAGAGTGGAGAGGCCAGGACAGTGAAGGGGCAGGAGAGAGTGAAACAGAAACTGAGGAAGAATGGAGAGGCCAAGACAGTGAAGGGGCAGGAGAGAGTGAGACGGAAATAGAGGAAGAGTGGAGAGGCCAATTTCGTGAAGGGGCAGGAGAGAGTGAAACGGAAACTGAGGAAGAGTGGAGAGGCCAAGGCAGTGAAGGGGCAGGAGAGAGTGAAACAGAAACGGAGGAATAGTGGAGAGGCCAAGACAGTGAAGGGGCAGGAGAGAGTGAGGCAGAAATAGAGGAAGTGTGGAGTGGCCAAGACAGTGAAGCGGCAGGAGAGAGTGAAACAGAAACTGAGGAAGAGTGGAGAGGCCAAGACAGTGAAGGGGCAGGAGTGAGTGAAACGGAAACAGAGGAAGAGTGGAGAGGCCAGGACAGTGAAGGGGCAGGAGAGAGTGAAACGGAAACTGAGGAAGAGTGGAGAGGCCAAGACAGTGAAGGGGCAGGAGAGAGTGAGACAGAAATAGAGGAAGAGTGGAGAGGCCAAGACAGTGAAGGGGCAGGAGAGAGTGAGACAGAAATAGAGGAAGAGTGTAGAGAGAGGAGAGAATGGTGTGAGAGGAGAGAGTGGGGAGAGTGAGAATAGTGAGGAGAGGGGAGATTGAAGTGAGAGGGAGGGGAGAGTGGTGAGAGACGGGAGAGTGGTGAGAGTGGGGAGAGAGGAGAGTGGAGAGACTGAGGGGAGAGTCAGGAGAGAGAGGAGAGGGGAGAGTGAGGAGAGGAGCGGAGAGAGTGGTGAGAGGGGAGAGTGGTGAGAGGGGTGAGAGGGGAGAGTGGTGAGAGGGGAGAGTGGTGAGAGGGGAGAGTGGTGAGAGGGGAGAGTGGTGAGAGGGGAGAGTGGTGAGAGGGGAGAGTGGTGAGTGGTGAGAGGGGGAGTGATGAGAGAGGATAGAGTGGTGAGAGAGGAGAGAGTGGGGGGGAGTGAGGATAGTGAGGAGAGGGGAGAGTGAGAAGAGGGGAGAGCAGATAGGGGAAGAAAGGGGAGAGGGAGGGGAGAGAGGGGAGAGAGGGGAAAGAGGGGTGAGAGGAGGGGAGAGAGGGGAGAGTGGTGGGAGGGGACAGTGGGGATGGAAGGGCTTCGCTGGGATGGAAGGGCATGTTCTTCACTTTGCATAGAAAATAAGTTCATAATCTGCTCCTAAAGTTGTCACAGTATCTGTTTTTTCTCTGCTGAAATGTTTTAGCGGTCTCGTTTTTTTGTCTCTTACAAACGGAAAATATCAATGACCGCATCTGTCAAATGCTAAAAAAGAAAGTCGTTGTAGGCCCTACGATTTAAGTGATGTAAACCTTTCATCGGTAAGGGAGATGGCCGTAGCAGGGTCAGGCAAACAAGGCCCCCTCTGTTATTACAGCTGTGCTCGTTGTGGCGTGTGACAAACTTTGAGCCTGAGGCTGCTCTGTGGTGGGAGAGAGGGAGGGGCAGGTGTGAGAGGCAGGAAAAGCAGATGGCCACAAAGGAATGCAGGAAAGAGTGAAGCCAAGCGCGATGTCTGGTGGAGTTCAAAGGGATGGGCTGGTGGAGTTCACAGGGATGGGCTGAAAGGGAGGGGAGAATGCACGGAGTACATTCCAGTTAAGTCTGGTGCGAGGCGTGGTGGGCAGGAAGGGGGAGCAGGCATATGGGGTGTGAGTTGAGGCCAAGCGCGCGCCTGGGGAAGCTTTTACGCTCCAGTACACAACATGCATTGTAGGAAATCCGGCTTGTTCCAAGAGTTTGGTCACATGTAATAGGTTTGGAGTAATAAATCACTCGACCTAAAAAGATGATTCCGCCTGAAATAAGCAGGTTTAACTGTCTCACACAGCAATGAAAAGGAAGCCAGCCAGGTTTATATTCTCTAAAACATTTTGCCATAGCTTTTGGATATCTTCATTTATATTATCCTCTGCTTCAATTAACAATCGATACCACAAAGCTACCTCTTTATAAATTTTTCCTGTCTTCATAGCCTGAATTAACCAAGTATCATCCTCATGCTCTACCCACTGCTGTCTGGCCCACCAAGCTGAAAGTTGATAGTATTTAAATCGAGTTAATGTTCCTTGGGTACATAAAGTTAAAGATACCCACGATATCAAATCAACACTCGATTTTAAATCTCCCCAACAAGGAAAACCTGCTTGCTTCAATAGCAGGCTAAGCACATCTTCCATACATTCTGGGGTGCCGGGGAACCCCTAATTGGAGAATAATCGGAATAATACCGATTTCTCATATTTCATTTTGTATATAAATCCAATTTTTTACTGCCTGTAACAGAATCTTGAGTCTAACCTTTTAAAAAAAATTTGGGTCTCCAAATTTAAAGAGAAATTGTCCCTGCTCACCCCCGGTTCACTCAGCATTGCTCCATAAATACGGCCTAATGGAGTGTCATCTGGCTTATTAAATAGTATCCTGAAATTTTTAAATTGGAAAACTTGTTCATAGACCCATTAATCCGGTAGCACAAGACCCTCCTTCTCCAACCTCTTCCTGAGCCTTTTCCCTGAGATACGGGCACCCATTGATGCCCATACAAACCTACCAATCTTACCCTGCATCTTTGCAACCTCACTCTTGTCAAATGGAAGAGGTATATTATTAAAAAGTAAAGTTATCTTTGGAAGGATAATCATTTTAATAAAATTGACCCTACCATATAAGTTGAGAGGGAGATTTGCCCATCTACTCAATAGTTTCCCCACCTCATGGCTAATCTTTCTCCAATTAGCAGCAGGAATGTCAACTAATTTTTGAGTGATTAGAATACCCAGATATCGCATCTGGGATTTAAACCCGGGGGTCTCAGATGTTTGATTTCACTACATTACCTCAGTTTTGTCTCTATTCACACTATAACCAGAGATGTTCCCAAAGGACACTGCTCTAGCCAGCAGCTTAGGGATAGAGACTGCTGGATTCTGTGTGTATAAAATTAGATTGTCTGCATATAATGCTAACTTAACCTCGAAGTTATTATATCTGAACGGGGAAATAATAGGGTCTTGTCTAATCGATGCTGCCAGTGGTTCAATATAAATATTAAATAACAAAGGTGACAGCGGGCACCCCTGCCTTGTTCCTCGCATGATCTTGAACCATTCAGTTAATTCCCCGTTAACTAACACTCTGGCTCTAGGTGCGATATAGAGTGCCTGAAGAACTTTTATTAGATTCTTAGGAACCCAAAGTTTTCCAAAGACGCCCATAGATGTGGCCAGTGGACTTGGTCAAACGCTTTGGCAGCGTCAATTGCCACCATAGTTACTGGAAGGTTATAACATCCTGCCAAATCCATTATCCCCAACATTATGCCAGTACGCTCATTAAGCTGCCTTCCAGGAATGAACCCCCTCTGATCAGTATGAATAACACTTTCTATGATTTTAGCAACACTAGTCGCCAATATCCCCGTGAACACCTTATAGTCAGTGATCAAGAGGGATATAGGTCTATAAGATTCGGCAACAAGCGGGTCCTTATTTGGTTTTAAAATTAAAACTATTGTGGCCTCATCTCATGATGCTGGAGGTTCCTCCTCATCCCTCAATATTCTGTCAAAAAGTTCCTTGAACCCTGATATTAGGTTCTCCTCTAAAAATAAGTATAACTCTATCGGGAGACCATCTGGGCCCGCCGCATTTCCTCTTGCCATCCTTCTCAACTGTAGACTAATTTCTTCCTTCGTTATACCAGAAGCTAAAAAGAGGTTCTGATCTTCATTAAGAGATGGAAGCTCCACACTATCCAAGAAATCCTTGATTTTTTCAGCCCCAGGCTCAATCTCCTCACTATATAGTTTGGCCATATATCCCCGCACTTCCGCTCACATTTCAGCATTCGTGAGTAAAATCTGACCAGTGGAACCCGCTCTCTACTACAAATTTGATTTCGGACTCTCTCCGTTTTAGCCTTCTAGGCTAAAAGCCTGCCACTCCTCTCCCCATAAGAGAAATTCTGAAGTTTGCTAACCTTCCATCTGTTTAATAAAATATTATCCAAGACACTCCTGTATTCTGTTTGAAGACTCTCCAGCTCCTTAGTAAGGAATGGTACCCTACAAAAGGACTCAGAGGAAGCCCTCTGTAGTTCCTGTTTCTTACTTTGAATATTTTCAAGAAGGTCCTGCTCTCTCTTCCTAAAACTACGATTCTTCCCAATCATAGCGGATCTAATCTCCGCCCTTAAGAATGAGGGAGACTGGGTGGGAGATGGCTGGAGGGTGTGGGAGGATGTCTGAGGGGGGGGGGGGAGGAGCTGGCATGGCGAAGGCTCTGGCCGGCGCCACTCAGACATGGACTACCACTAGAGTGTAATAATGGGCTCACCAAATAAACTTAGGATTGTGTAATTAAATATTTGTGGTCTGAACAATTCATCAAAGAGACAGAGAACCGCACAGACATTACATTTAATGGGGGCAGACCTAATATGTCTCCAAGAAACGTACATTGAAGGGGCTCAGAAATCTCTGCTGAATTCTCTTGGGTTTAAAATCATTGGGGCAACGTCTCAAGTGGCTAAGGTGAAGGGTGTTGGGATACTGGCCCGGAAAACCTTACCGCTAGTGGTTAATCAAGTTAAAGTCGACGCATTAGGGAGATGGGTCAATGCAAGGTGAACCTTATTCTCTAAATCTGTATTTATGATCTGCTCTGTTTACGCCAGTAACCTGGGGGTTATGCACCAGGTAAATTAAGAGCTTGTTCATTGGCCGCTTCCGTTTATATGCGGCGACATGAACTTAAATCTGCCTAGCACATGGTTTACAACCGGGGTATGGGCCTATCAGGGTAGGAAACCTCAAGTGTTTCGAGCGTTGCTCGATTTAGTTGGTACTCATGGTCTAAAAGATGTCTGGGCATATTTGATACCGGACCAGTAGGGTTTAACTTTTTTCTCCGCCCCCCCCATTTGTCACTATCCAGACTCTATTATATTTTTGTATCGCCCGCCTTAATCCATGACTGCTCCATTGATGTCGCCCCTAGACTTCTGTCTGACCATAACCCCCTTATTTTAACTTTAGAAGGCTGGGGCAATCAGGAATCAATTTCGCACTGGACTTACGAAAAAGCATTGTTGTATAATAACGACTATCCTGAGCATATGGTCATAAAGATACAAGAATTTCTGAACATAAATAACGGGTCTGCTTCCATTATGGTTGTGTGGGATACTCTCAAGGCAGGCATAAGGGGCGAGACACTGCGTTTTTATATCAGGAGGAATAAAAAAGAGAAGTTGCAAATTAGCCTGGCCCAGGGGCAGATGATGGAAGCGGAGAGAAAACTAATAATCGCAGTCCAGACTGGACCAGGAATTGATGAGGCACAGTTAGCGGTCTCCGGGCCAAATTGGAGATGGGTGCTGTGTTGGGAGAGAAAATAGCCATTAAATGGGCAGCTTCTAAAGAAAGATGCTATGAGCTGGGAGAACGTATTGGCCATTAACTTGCCATCGCTACTAGATAGCAGATAACTGCCAACTCTATCACCACAATAAATATAGATAACGTAGGAACTTCTGACCCTAGGAAAATAGAGGAAGCCTTTAAGAAATATTATGAGGAACTTTATTCGGAAGAAATCGAAGGAACAAATTCGGATATACAGACTAGAGTTAGGGAATATTTAGCTAGTATCCCCATTAGTAAACTTAACCTGAATGAAGTGAGGCAATAGAAATTTCTCCAATGTGGGGTGAGATCTTAACAGCACTTACTTGCCTTCCGGATGGCAAAGCTGCCGGGACTGATAACATACCTGTAGAAGTCTGCAAGGTCTTCTCACTGCAAATAAAAGAGATATTTACTGAGGTGGTGAGATCCATCTTTTAAGGAGCCAAACCTCCAGATTCCTGGTCATCAGCTAAAATAGTTATTTTCTCTAAAAAGGATAAATCACCGCTAGAAATGTCATCATACCGACCTATAACCCTAATCAATATCGATTCAAAAATATTCTCAAAAATTATTGCTACTAGACTCTCTGCCAACAATGAGCCTTTAGTTTCCAATTGGCAACATGGTTCCATACCCAAAAAAGGTACTACTGAGCACATCTGCCGCACGATCACCTTATTTGATGCCGCAGAGGTGTCAGGAGACCCGATCTCGTTAATTTTCTTAGACGCAGAGAAAGCTTTTGATCGGGTCTCCTGGCAATTCCTATGGGCTATTATAAGGCGGATCAGCTTTGGTCGAGAATAGTTCAGACAGTTCAGGCACTTTATCAAGATCCCACTGCTAAAATTCTTATCAATGACCAGCTGACAGAACAAATTAAGATCACAAGAGGGATGAGGCAGGGGTGCCCTTGTTCACCCCTGCTATTCGCACTGTATATTGACCCCCTGATAAAAAGAATAGAGCTAAACCCTTCCATCTTGCCAGTCAGCAGGTTCGGCACAGATACAAAAATCCTGGCATATGCCGACGATCTAGCTATAAGAACTCCCGAGCCTGAGACTGCTATTAGGGCCTTAGAACTAGAAGCACAGGAATTTGGATCAATCTCTGGTTATGCCCTTAAAAAATCAAAAACGCAGATAGTTGTAAACAGGAAAATAAGCTAGGTAGACAGCAGGATAATTGAAAAGTCTAAATATTTAGGAGTCAATATAGTCTCTGATTTGGACACTTTAGTTTCAGAAAATTTGACTCCTCTTGCTACCTCAATGGAGAAATCACTCCGGAAAATTGATCATTTGCACCTAACCATAGTAGGAAGATGCAACGTCTTAAAGATGACGTATTTTACTTTTTTTGGACAATCCCGCTTGTTTTCAGTAATCCCTCACTTGCTACGTTTGAGCGAATTTTCTCGCGGTACATCTGGGCATACATGCAGCCAAGGAGAGCATTTATTCTCCTCTCCCTTCCCAGGGAGAGGGGAGGCTGGCCTCTCCCTAATCTAAAACTATATTATTGGGCTGCAGCACTACAACATTCCCATGAACTGCTACATGAGGATCGTGTCCTAAGCCCTATAGGACTGCCCTCTCCTTATCTTTCACGCTTGGAGGAGAACGTAAAGGGCTGCCTCTGGCGTCAATTAGAACTTTGTTATTACAAGCGAGTCCGATTTAAGACTATGCTTAGTGCTTACCGGGTCTTTAATAATGTACGCAAGGTCTTTGGAATATCTAAATTAAACTCCTATACCCCGATCAGACGTAATGATAATCTGCCGCTGATATTTCAAAACGTATATCTACGACAGTGGTATTTAGCAGGAATTGGCAGATTAGGGGACCTCTTTAGCTCCGGCCGTATTCGAGCATTTCAAGAGTTATTTAATACATAAAACTGGGGGGTCTTCAGGTTTTACAGCAGTTGGACTCATTGATAAATTAATAAACCCTAATTTGCCAAGGATAGAAAGTATCTATTCAATTCTGAATGAACAGCGGCCAGACGATCTGAGTAAAATTGATGCTAAATGGCAGCTTAAGTTGAATACTCCGCCGAATGCTTTCTGCTCTGCTTTTGGTCTAGCACAAATATATCTTTTATCTTCTAATTTACCAGCGCAATTTTATAAAACCGCTTTTTTTTTTATATAACACCTAGCAGAGTTGCTAAATGGACATCTGGCCTTGGGGCAAACTGCCCTCGCTGTGCAGCGTACAGTGCGGATGCAGTACATATGTTTGCCACATGCCCTAAACTTCAACCATTAATCCAAGAGGTACAACAATTTTTGAGCAATATTCTCTCTTCAGATATCCAACTTACACCTTGTACCATCTTGTTAGGGTTATATGATCGAGTAGATCCGAAAGCTGGCGGGGCATACATTTTTGTTGCAATGTCTATCTTACGGATATGTATAGCTACCTATTAGAAAGACCTGAATCCTCCATCTTTTGGCCAATGGCAAGTGAGGCTACTTGCCACGTATAGGCTGGAATTGGCAATTTACGCCAAAAAAGCTCGGAGGGCAAAGAAAAGGGGCATGGTAGTTTGGGATCCTATGGCCAATTGGCTTGAGGCTATGAACATCCAGGCTTGAAAACATATTGGCTGTGCCATCCTTCGTTCTTGCTCCCCTTTTTACTGTTTCTTCCCCAGTGACTTATTTTTAGGTCTCGGCTACAATGGCGCGAAGGGCGTTCTCTGGTGAGACCGATTGTCGTCGGCTCAGCCGACAAAGGGAGACAAGAACTGGCCACGCGCCCAGCATTGTGAATGGGAGAGGGAGCGACAAGAGCTGGCCACGCGCGGATTTGGTCGCGCGCATGAGATGTGCACGCTCACGGCGACCGCGTCTCTTGCGCTCCCACCGCGCTTTCAGTTTTGCCGCCGCCATGAAGATCCTCAGCCCCCAGAGCAGCACCAGCGGTAAGCGGGCTTCGGAGGCTCCAGTTTTTTTTTTTTTTGTGTATTTTCTTTGCTTTTGTTTTATAGGTGGGCTTTTGTTCCTGTGTGCGTTCACTCGATCCTGTACGCATACACTCGAAAGGAGTTCAACCATTCCTGTAGTTTGGATCGGCATTTGTAATTTTGCTTCCATTCAGTATTTGTTCCGATCCACCATTGTTAAGTTTTATTTATTCAGATCAACATGTTTTTGTAGGCTTGAGGAGAGCCAACGCCGAGTCTTAAACCTGGTTCCCCAGTCCCAAAGTCAGCAGCTTTATATGTTACACCACATCTTCTCACACTGCTAACTTGAAAATCAAACTTGTGTTTTTTTGCTGAACTATGCCTTTCTCGTCATTATAACGTTTCTTAACGTGTGATATAACACCTGGGTATACCCTTTGGCAATGATAGGTCAGAGCTTGTTTAAATGGGAGATGTGTGTTTATACACGTCGAAATGCCTGCCATCCATCTTATTCATTTTCTGCAGCAGCTTGAGTGCAGACATAACTGTATGTATTATGACCCAATGTGTTCTTCTTTTATGGAGGGGAGAGCATAAGTACACCTTCGATGTGACCTCATAATTTGGCGTGAGTTCGGTGCTCCCGCAGTAATGTTGTGCCTTTTTTGCTCTCATATTCTGCTGTGTAGGTGATTCTAAATATACCCTGTCCCATCCTTTACCAGCCAGCATGCTTCCTCCAGACATTGTGATGTCTACGGTGGCTAACGAGTCCTTCAATCGTATTCCGATTCCTAGCTGGCACTACTTTGTGTCACTGTGTTCCTAAGGAATCATTCTGTGTTCGTGTTCATCCACCACCTGTGTCTTTTAACCACACCTTGTGTTTTTCTGTGTTGAACACAGCTGACTTCCCCATCCGCCTCCCCCCCCTCTCTCCCCCTCCCCAGCCCTGCCACAGAAGACACACCTGGTTTTATTTTTGTTTCCATTTTAGGGCGGCTACCTGCAGTGCAGCAACACGTGAAAGGGGTGTAGGGTGTTATGTGGCCAGTGTATGCCTGTGCGGTGATATGGTTTAACCCCAAGCATTCTGTAGTTGAACAGCCTTTCCGGTCAGTAAGAGGAGGCCCAACTAAACACGCCCCTTCTCATGTCTGCGCAGAGTTCAGATGCTCTCTACAGTTAAAACAAATATTCATGTGCAATTTGTTTGCTTTAGAAATGCAGAGGGCTCTAACGTGCATTTCCTTTCGCCAGCCTTCCATCGAGTGTGCACTTTAACCATGGAACTGGAGTGCCCGAAATGAAAAGTTCTCTCATTGAATGTGTCTCACATCATGCCCCCAGTACTGGAGATAATACTGCAGACATGCTTTGTACATCAATGACACCGCCCCAGTACACTCTGTCCTATGCCCTTGTCATAGTGATCACGCAGCATATGCAGACCGCAGCTTCCATTGATACAGCAAGTGCAGTTGCACCGGGGCCCACTGAACCCTTATTATTGCTGAGCAGCATGTACTGTGCCCTGCCCCAGCACAGTCTGTGTTTGTGTGTATGTGATGTGAGAGTGTGTTCGTATGGGTGTGTGATAACGCAAGAGAGTATGTGTCTGTGTGCATACCCAGAGGCGCACACTGCACCAGTGCACGCACCTCTCCTTTTACTTAAAACGATTCCCAGCTCGAGGCGCACAACCACACACACACACACACACACACACACACCCACACACACACACACACACACACACACAACCCTAACCACACACACAACCACACACACACAGCCACACATACAACCACACACACACAACCACACACACACAACCACACACACACGCAACCCTAACCACACACACACAACAACCACACACACAGCCACACACACACAGCCAACCACACACACACAACCACACACAACACACAACACACACACACACATCCACACACATCCACGCACATACAACCACACACAACCACACACACACACAACTGCACACACACAACTACACACAACTACACACACAACCACACATGCAACCCCACACACAACCACACCTTCAGTGCACACTTTAACCAGGCACAAACACCACCAGCCGTCAGTGCACGCTTTTACCGGGCCCACACACCACCAGCCATGTTGCACGCTTCCACCAGGCACACACCATCAGACGTCAGTGCATGCTTTCACCAGGCACACACACACCACCAGCTGTCAGTGCACGCTTTCATCAGACACACACCACCAGCCGTCAGTGCACGCTTCCACCAGGCACACACACCACCAGTCGGCAGTGCACGCTTCCACCAGGCTCACACACCACCAGCCGGCAGTGCACACTTCCACCAGGCACACACACCACCAGCCATCAGTGCACAGTTTCTACAGGCACACACACCACCAGTCATCAGTGCACACAATTAACTATTGTAGCATCTACAATTAACTATTGTAGCAATCGCAGTATGGCGCACTTTACTTTTAAACATATTCATCTAAAGCGCAGCATGCCACTATTGCTACAAAAATAAATACACATTGTTTTGGCTTACAATTTATAGACTTTTGTTGCATTTGGTGTTGCAATATTTAGCAATGCCAACAGCTCAAACTTAATTAACCAGAGACCTATTGCATTGTAAATGCTTGTTCACTTATGCTGCCTAGCTTTGCTTTTAATTTATTAGAAGTGACTCGCTTTCAGGTCATTTTTCTTTGATTTAATAATTACCGTCATGCTCGAACAGGATTCCCGAACATGTATTTTGAAATTGTAAATATTTGCAGCCTGAAGCTATATGTATATATGTATTTTTAGGTCTCGACTATTTATCACTTAAGTGATATCACTTGAGTGATAAATGGACGAGAGTATTGAGGGCCAAATAAGCTTTGAAACCAACGGCAGATTTGCCACAGTGCATGTGCTCCGTGCGCGTTCACAAACCAGCTACGTCACAAACCACCATCTGTCTCTCAGTGCCTCACACACTTCAAAGGCTCCGCTCCCCGCCTGCACTTCGCACTCTCCGACTTCACCTCCCACGGCCGCTCTTCCTATTCACGCGCTCGCACATCAAAGGCTGCTGCTCCCCCGTCAATGCGCTCCCGCCCCGCCTCCCCACAGCAATGCCAAGAACTTGTTTTTTCTTGTTTTGTTTACCACGGACCCGGGGTAGGGAGGGGGGGCTTGTCTTTGAAGCAATAAATATTGACTTTGTAAACTGTCAGAGAAAAATAAAATTTAACAATAAAAAATAAAAGAATGCCTTAAATGCTTTCCAGATGACCTGGATCCTTGCAGAACCCATATTAACCTGGAAAAAACATAGCCTCCTCCCGCAACTTTGATTGGACTGCTTCATTGAGTAAAATAGTCCGATCTAATGCCCATCTTATAATTCCTCTCTTACCTTGTAATCTCAAAGAAAGTAACATAGCAGAATGATCAGAGAGGATAGCAAGCAGATGTTCAACCCTTTCAACTTCTCCATATAGACACTGATCGATTAAAAAGTAGTCAATGCGGGAGTGATGGCCATATTTTTTGCTGTAAAAAGTATATCCCTTTTCGTTCCCTTTTTTGGCTCTCCAGACATCGACCAAATTTAATTCCTGCTTCAAATTTTTAAGTGCAGTCATTGAATTTAAAGGGGTGTTATACTTTCTCCTTGAAGTCTTGTCTAATTCTGGACTTTAAACTAAGTTATAATCGCCTCCGATAACCATTGGTACATTAACTAACAAGAGAGAGGCCTCCAATTTAATCAGAGGGTCTGGATTATCCTGATTTGGGCCATAATAACTCGCACATACCATTTCCGTATTCTGCATTTTAATATTAGCAATTATCCACCTCCCTGAAGAGTCTGTAGAATGACTTTCCAATTCAATACCACTATTGGATCTTATGATAATGGCAACTCCTGTTGAACTACCCCTCTGATTTGAGCTAACAACCCAAGACCATTGTTTAAACATGTTTAAACATTCAGCCTCTTTTAAATGAGTCTCTTGTAAAAGAATGATATTAGCCTCAGTTTTTTTTATGGAACTCCATAATGCGAGCTAATTTTTTCATAGACTTCACCACGTTCACCATTGTGCATCTATGTACCTCCATGTACTTGGATATGTGTGTCTTTTACTTTTCTCCCGAAAAAGCATATCCAATGCCCTACCCTATTTCTCATCCGGTACCTCTATCAATATCTTTAATCTACATATACTTATCTCCTTTACGCATCTATATACTTTCAATGTACTTATGAATCTATATAGTTATCCCTTTCATCTAATTTGGCATTTCCAATGCACTGCCCTATTTCTCAGCCTATACTTCTCTCAATATATCTTCTAGCCTAACTTTCTGACTCATCTCAAACTACTTTCTACTACTCTTTCCAGTGCACTACCCTATCTCTCACCCTATACATCTATCAATCTATCCTCTACATCCACTCATTTATCCCAAACTCCATACCACTGCTATGATCCCCAAAATAACCCTTTCTAGACTCTCTCCTACTCTACCCCTCCTTGCATCATCTGACACCTCTACACCTTTTTTACTATAACGGTCCCCCAAAACAAACATAAACTCTTCCCTTCCAGAAACCCTTTTTACCCAAAAGCCTCCTCCTACTGCTATGACCGAGAAAAAGAAATACAAAATAAAAAATCCTTCCCTCTTCTATCCCGCCACTATCCTTTTCAATCCAAATAACAGACTAACATGTTCACTTCTCAAATTCCATATTCCACTATACTAACTCACCACTTATCCTTTATGGATTCCAGAGTAGCGTGCTACTCGCCAATAAAGTGTTTCAACACCCCTCAGGGTTACAAGCGCTATCTAAATGCAAACCTTTTTTCCCTTTTCTACCCCTCCCTCCTCAATCCAAATAACCGACTAACATATCCACCACTCAAATTAATTTTATGTTTCACCATACTAATTCAACACTACTCCTAATGGGTTCCAGAGTAGCGTGCTACTTGCCAAAAAAGCGCTTCAAAACCCCATCAGGGTTAGCAAGCGCTATATAAATACAAACCTCTTTCCCTCTTCTATCCCGCCACCTACCCTTCTCTATCCAAATAACTGAATTACATATTCACCACTCAAATTACTGTCATATTTCACTATACTAATTGTCAACACTAATCCTTTTTGGATTCCGGATTAGCGTGCTACTTGCCAGAAAAGCGCTTTAACACCCATCAGGGGTAACAGGTGCTTTTTGAAAGCAAACCTTTCTTCCCCTTCTATCACTCCCCTCTCCTTCTATCACTCCCCTCTCCTTCTCACTCCAAATAACTGGCTAATATCCACCACTCAAATTACTTTCATATTTCACCATACTAATTCACCACTAATCCTTTATGGGTGCCCATCAGGGGTAACAAGCGCTATAGAAAATACAAACCTTTTTTAGGTTTCGCCTGGGGCCGGAGCTCCTAGCTCCGCTCAGGAGAAATCTTATGTTTTACAGTGTGAAGCTTAGTCTGCTTCCATTGGCTAGCTCCATAAATGGAGGCTAGCCATTGGAAGCTGGATCTGTCCGTCATGGCCGGACCAGATTCGTGGGCGTTCCTGCAATTTTTTCCCTCTCCACCCTTTTCGCATCGTCATCGCGGCCGTGGGCGGAGTTTGTTTTTTCCGACGTCAAGGTTTAATTTGGTCATTCAGTGGCCGCCCGCCGCCCGAGGAAGTCCAGGTGAGTGACTTTCTTGCCATTCCCTCCCCCCTCCTGCTGTCCGTGTGACCGCTGCTGTGTAGCCGCCCGCCCCCCTCCAGCTGTCCGTGTAGCTGCCCGCCCCCCCTCCCGCTGTCCGTGTTGCCGCCCGCCCCCCCTCCCGCTGTTCGTGTAGCCGCCCGCCCGCCCCCTTCCCGCTGTCCGTGTGTGTCCGTACGAGTGAAATCATCCCTACACCCTCGCACCCTTCCTATTTTTCTTCAGAGGAGGCTCGGGTGGGGGCTGCCCCCACCCTCCTCTGGAGCGAGAATAACCCGTCCTGATGCTCCCTCCACCCCTGTGGTGTCGCCCGTGCTGCCTCAACATCGCTTCCCGGTCCTATTAAACTCCTTTTGTCCTTTTCCCATTTTCACACAGAAACCAAGCTGAAAGCCAAGGTACAGGAGGAGAATAAAGGCGGGGTGGGGGAGGCAAAGCAGAGACCGGGTTTCGGGAGCCTGCGACGAGAACCAGGAGAATATGGTGTCAGAGATTAATTAGTCTCTCAGAAATGCCCTTTC
The DNA here is from genome assembly GCF_964263255.1 of Lissotriton vulgaris. Classification (NCBI taxonomy): domain Eukaryota; kingdom Metazoa; phylum Chordata; class Amphibia; order Caudata; family Salamandridae; genus Lissotriton; species Lissotriton vulgaris. The sequence goes on along the minus strand of NC_141687.1, from coordinate 1,850,267,424 downwards.
TCCTTTTCCCTGTGAATTTGCGGCGGAAAAGTGCGCGTGCGTTATTTTTCTTCTCGCGGCAGACATTTGGAGCTCTGCAAAGGCATCATAACTCGCAGGAGGGGGGGGGGATATGCAAAGAAGGGAAGAAAGAGCTTGAGAGCAAAATTAATACAAGAATCAGCTCTTTGATAGGTGATAGAACAAGGTCGGGACAACTGCCGGAGGCAATTTCCATATCCCAGTTGTACTGAGACAAATACAATTCAATACTTAAACGCGAGGCTACACTGTATTTGCATATAAACGGACTGCATATAGCATAGGGAATGGACGATTAAGCTATGATCGGAGTGTATGAATGCGATTGGGAGTAAAATGGAATGGAAGCGGGGAGTTATTAGGTACATAAATAAAATAATGTGTTTTGCCAAAGATGCAGAACTGTGACATGCGAAGCTATGTGCAAAACGCAAAATGGTAAATAAAAGAAAACCATCTGTAGATGTGGAATTAATACATCAATTCATCCAGCAGATATTTAGTTACAGGAACCAAAAAACCTCACAAGAACACCATGCCAACATCCAACATCCAACATCATCAGGTGCACTAAGTGCTGAAAACGAACATGGAAATAGTGATGCACTCATGAAATTGACATAATTTCCACTCACACCGGCACAGCACCGTAGAAAGCAAGACAATGGGCCCATGTTATTCGTCTACTGACACCATTGCAGTGGGTTACATTAGAATCACACAGGGGAGTGTCTGGAGTGCATAACCTACGCTATGACCTCCGCCATCTTTAAAAACAAGTGTCACGTGCTTTAAGAGTGTGTTCGTCTGACAGCTGTTTTGTCTGTAAGGTCTACGTGTGAAAGGATGTATCTGGCAAACGTGCTGGAAGTTCAATGGGCTGTGAAGCTGTAGCTAGAACTCAGATCGTCACAAAGGTAAGACAAGGGCCACTCTGGCAGGAGGGTGTAAGTAGTTTCTTGCATGTTCGGCCCTTGGGTACAGCATCAGCTCTATTGCGGAGGTCAGGCCTTCTTCTTCCCTCCAAGTTACTCTTAGGTAGGGTGGCACATTTTCAAAAAACAAAAACCGGGACATTTCACAAATATAGAAATAGGATTACAATTGTGCATCGACGAAACAGAATGACTTTATTTAAACCACTCATCAACATAAAAAACACAGACTATTTGATACTAAGGGGCAATACGTATATTTTTACACATGGTGTAATCTGTGGTAACTAAAGTGCTTTCTGTTAGGGACTGCTGCTAACTAATTCTGCACCAGGGGACACACAACACTTGCCTGCCTCATTGCTCAATGAACTTTGCCTAAAAACATGGACAAATGCTAAATTTACTGCATTTTGCTTGAACAGACCATGAACACCCAGAAGTGTTCTGGCAAACCTGGGGCATCTGTTCACTCTACTCTTTGGTTCCTCACAACGCACACACATCAAACATCCATGCAGCATCACATTTTCTCAGCTACATTCACTATCACATATCAACCAAATGCAGCCCATATTTACACTGTAAAGGGAATGTGCTACATCACCTCCTTCCTTACAACAAATGTACAAGTTTTTACCCCACACCAGACTCTCACACTGCCCAAACACTCATTTCATGAGCTTACAACCAGAAAAAGATATACACAACGCAATTCCAGCACAACACCTCTCCAGGCAACAAATGTATCTATCCTTTTTAGGTTTCGCCTGGGGCCAGAGCTCCTAGCTCCGCCCAGGAGAAATCTTATGTCCCTACAGTGTGGGGCTTAGTCCAGCCTCTGCTTCCATTGGCTAGCTCCATAAATAGAGGCTAGCCATTGGAACAGAGATCTGTCCGTCATGGCCGGACCAGATTCGTGGGCGTTCCTGCAATTTTTTCCCTCTCCACCCTTTAACATCGTCATCGCGGCCGTGGGCGGGGTTTGTTTTTTCCGACGTCGAGGTTTAATTTGGTCATTCGGTGGCCGCCCGCCGCCCGCCGCCCGAGGAAGTCCAGGTGAGTACCTTTCTTGCCGTTCCCTCCCCCCTCCCGCTGTCCGTGTGCCTGCCCGCCCCCCTCCCGCAGTCCATGTAGCCGCCCGTCCCGCTGTCCGTGTAGCCGCCCGCCCCCCCTCCCGTGTCCGAGTAGCCGTCCGCCCCACCTCCCGCTGTCCGTGTGCCCGCCCGCCCCCCTCCCGCTGTCCGTGTGTGTCCGTGCGAGTGAAATCATCCCAACACCCTCGCACCCTTCCTTTTTTTCTTCAGAGGAGGCTCGGGTGGGGGCTGCCCCCACCCTCCTCTGGAGCGAGAATAACCCGATCATATCCATGTATTTTAAGGCAGATAGAGCCTCGTTACCATGTCAGTGCCTGTCGCCTCGGGGACGCCCCGGGCATCCTTGCTGCGGGCCTGGCTGTTGGTGTTCACAAAAATGCGCCGTACTTATCCGTTACTGTTCGGAAATAACCATATAAACACGTTGTGAACATATTTCTTTAAAGATACAGCAAAAAGCAAGATTTAGGAAACCAGACTATAAATATGACATGCTTCGATCTTATTTCAATTTTACAGCCGCCAGTGTGTAGCAAAGACATCTTCTTGGGCGCAAACTTGTAATTTATGCCAAAGCACCTTGGCCATGTAGGCGCTGTATTATGGCACCCATAGCCTCCCCAGCCCCGGTTTCAGTCGAGAATATGCACCTCTGGTATCACAAACAGATTGGGGTGACGGTTAAAGAGAGCCAATACACAACAGACAGCTCTTTATTATGGGCCCCAATGTTCTGGTGACATCCAGCCATTCAATATGTAGTTGGTTCGTAACCAGCAGCTGCGTATTACCCAATGACGTCATGCCTTGTTCCTGCTGACGTGATAATAAACTACGACAAGTGGGCTTAACTATCACCAGAACTCCAAAGAGCTTTGTTAACCTTTATAATACATGCATTGCGTGCATTTTTTCGACAGTCGTCCATTTTATTTGCTTTCGAATAGCTCAATCACACCGTTTGAATGGCCTCAAAGCGCTTTATGACCCTAGATGTTTTTGCGATGCTGGGGCTCTCGTTGCGCACAGTATTTTTAACAAAATTATATTTATCCGTGTGTTTTTTTTCGAAATAGTGAAATGTGTGCAGAAATGAGTAATATAGAATACTGCGATTATAGCTTATACGATTATAGCTACTGGGCTTCCAAATGGAGTAGAGTTGTAATAAGAAGTATTTGACAAGTTGGAAAAGGATGACCCAGGAAAAATGTTCTTGCTCTTTGTGGCATGATAACACACCAGTCAGTCGTTTCGCATTCGGGCATGCATAGAAGGCGGCTCTAACCAGCAGATTTCCATGCTGCCAGGACAGCTGGGAAGGTTAATGCACCTGTTGCCCAGACCCGCATAAAAGCAGTAGGGCGCGGGTTTCATTCCTGCTAGAAAGCTCAGTGGGCTGCTGTGTCTGCTGCAGACCCGGTGTCTTAAGTACTACTCCGAGCGCTTGAATCTTAGTAACATAGCTCAGGGGGTTGAGTGAATACTACAGAGATATGTTGCTGACTCGCTGGTCACCGGTCTGTATTTAACAACAATAGTGTTACACTAAATGTTTAAACGTTGCGGGACACTTTGGCATATGGTTGCTCTTCATAATTGGACAGTGCAAAATATTATTATTCTACTATTTTAAGTTGAAAAGAACTAAATAGGTGTTGCATTTATTTATATAAAATAATATTTAACCGAAAGCAGCTCACATTTATTTTCAAGAAAATACAGGGCTTAGGCAGGCCATACAGCTAAATGTACATTCCTAATACTTGCCAAAGGAATTCCTTTTTCCAGTTCATTTTTGGTTGCACCATTTGAGTCATGAAAACGTGGATTTCTGTGTGATCATTAAGACGACTGAACACTTAAAAAATAATAACAATTGTATTGTGCCCAGGAAAAGCGCGCGCAGCCTCTCATACGTTTTCAGCAATGTATTGTCAGCATACAGTGCAAAAAGAGAATTCTACTAAATATGATAGCCCTCAAGCAAGCGTTTTCCAAGTTTTTGAATCTAGTAGGACTGTGATTGGTGTGTTTGTGCTAAGTGCACTCTGTCTCATGTACAAAACCAGTGTGTATTTTTAATTTTTTGTGTATAGTTTTTTTTATATAGCGCAAACTCGGTCCGAAGGTATCTGGGCGCTTTACACGAGCACCAGGTTGCATCACATAAGGATGCATTCATTTTTTGTAGGCACGGAGAGATGAAGTGATTTGCCCAGAATCACAGGCTGTTGAGTCGACGCCGAGATTATTCAGTCCTTGTTCTTCAGTCTATCAGGTTTTAAAAGACATGGCACCGCCGGAAGCGGCCTCTTGTGTATTTCTGAGTTATTTTGCTGACCCACGGGTTCTCCAGTGGTCCCCCTCCTCCTCCGCCTCGGGAAGCAGAACAGGCAGATTTAGGCAGCCATCCTATTGGCCTCAGTGGGACGTGCAGGCGATAAAATCTATTTATTGGTTCATATATTTACTAATAGTATCTTAAAAGGGGTTTTGTTGCAACATAGTTCTTTTTTTATTCTGCATATTGTAGTGTTTGTATTCCCTTGCCCTCTTCAGATCTCAAAGAGAAAGCAGAGTGTTTTTCCCCTAGAAAAATAACAAGCATATACAATGCAGTGGTCTCTGCATTATTAAAGGTAGAGCTATTGGCATTGCTCATGACATTTTTTTTCTTTTTTTTTAAACATAAATAAATGGTATTGTCATTTACAATGGCAATAGGTGAGCATTAGAGAGTATTCGCGGACACAGAGCACACACAGAGCCGCGCACACACACACACACACACACACACAGACAGAGCCACGCACGTACACACACAGACAGAGCCACGCACACACACAAACAGACAGAGCCACGCACACACAGACAGAGCCACGCACACACAGACAGAGCCACGCACACACAGACAGAGCCACGCACACACAGACTGAGCCACGCACACACAGACTGAGCCACGCACACACAGACTGAGCCACGCACACACAGACTGAGCCACGCACACACAGACTGAGCCACGCACACACAGACTGAGCCACGCACACACAGACAGAGCCACGCACACACAGACAGAGCCACGCACACACAGACAGAGCCACGCAGACAGACAGACAGACAGCCACGCACACACAGACAGACAGACAGCTACGCACACACAGACAGACATCCACGCACACACAGACAGACAGCCACGCACACACACACAGACAGACAGCCACACACACACACAGACAGACAGCCACGCACACACAGGCAGACAGAGCCCCGCACACAGAGCCCCCCCACACACACAGAGACACACACACAGAGCCACCCCCCACACACAGACACACACACAGAGCCACCCCCCACACACAGACACACACACAGAGCACCTGCTTCCCATGACCATAAAACAAGCAGGTGTTGCACACAGCACCTTTTGTTTTTATTAAAATAAAAATCTGTTATTTGTGTAGCGCTTTCACAAAAGTGCTTTACGTTGAATGCGGATAGGAACATGAGTGGTGCCAATGCACTCGCAACCATGGAACATATGCAACAGGGAGGCTAAGTCTAAGGGGGCGTAAAATGCAAGTTTGTGAGCAGCATGATCTGCATTACATAAATTACTCTCTTACAAGGGGGCTAGTTAAAGGCCTGCCCCTGCCCTTGAAGAATCCTCCATTCCTTCACTAACGGACCACACACACCTAATAAATGAGCCCATCCGAGGAATATACACTAGTAAAGGAGCTCTTCCAGCGTGCCATGGTTTTTGTGCTTTTAATGTAAAGTTGTAATTGTGCCTTGTATGGAGATTAAGAACACAATGTGCAAAAATAACTAACAGAAGTAGGTCCCTCAACCACCTGCAATGTCCGCCATTAATTTAATTTGAAACAAGTTATATTGCGTGACGAGTAGTGGCTTCCAGCCCTGGTCGGGGGGGGGAGAGAGGGGCTGTGGGGGTGGGGTAGAATGCTGGAGGGCTAATGTATAACGCTTCAGCACGCCACCTGAGCTTAATAGCAGCACTCATTGTAAAACACTATTTATAATCTGCAGGCTACAAGTTTAAAATCTGGCAAACGCATTGTTTCTTTATACTTGGCAATACGTATCATTATCAAAAGTGTATTGGCAAGGCTGCTCGATTTCTGTTCGATGTTGTGCACTGCTTTTCCAATTGACAATGTTTTCACATGAATGTTGAATTTCAAGCAGTGGAGTCCTTTCTCATTTAGGCAACATTCTGCATTGGACGACTTGTCAAGGGTCGGGTCTTTATGGCTGCTTTTGGCTGTCATTCCATGTACATAAAGAAAGCCCACCCCTAAATTGTGCGTCTCTTTGCTACTCCTGTGGGGTTCCATGTGTGCATCCTCAGCATGCTCTGTAGGGTGCCACAGGTTTACCTCGCCAGCACTGCCTGGAATGATCATAAGTAGTACTAGCGGGCATAAATACCTGGGTGACTTTACAGGCATTGTATAAACCGGCATTGCCATGTTCGTGCACCCAAGGATAGAAACAGCAGTGCAGAAGACTTCATGTTAGCAACACATATTCTTTGGTGCAAGGTGAAGATACTTAGTTACAGTGGAGTGGACAATGAGACAATGGGTCCTAACTCAACAAGAATAATTATCCTCCTACCCTCAGTTTTAGTAACCAATTGGCATAACTGAAGTTCAGTGCTTCGTCAACTCCCTGGGCCCCATTGTGACCCTACCGGCAGTGCTTATGATAGCTACGCTCCTAAGCATGTGATGTCCACACTCACTTCGATTGATGTTTTTCACCTGCTCCTTTCCAAATGTGTCTCTATCACATGTGCTGCCTTCTCTCACTCTATTCCCTCTGCCCTCCTTCTTGCTCTCTCTCTTCTACCACCCCTCTCTTTTCTGCCTTCCTACTCCCTCCTGCCCTCCCTTTCCACCTCTCTCTTCTGCTCTCTTTCACCTTCTTGTCCTCCATCTCTCTTGTTCTCTCTCCTTCCTGTCCTCTCCTCCTCTAGCCCTCCTCCTCCTTCCTGCCCTCCCTCTCCTACCTGCCGCCCTCTCCTTTCTGCCCTCTCTCACACACTCCTACCTTCCCTCCTGCCCTCCCATTCCTTCTTGCCCTCCCTTTCCTTTCTGCCTCTTTTCCTTCCTGCCCTCCCTCTCCTGCCCTCTCTTCCTTTTGATCTCTCTTCCTTCTTCCTCCTGCTCTCCTTAACTTCTATATCTATCACTTCTTCTCTTGCACTCAGTCTCCATCTCTCTCCTTCTTGCCCTCTCTCTCCTGTCTTCTCTCACACTCCTGGCTTCACTAACATGCTAACATGCTTTATGAAATAACTTGTATTCTAATTCACTGTGCATCTGCATCTAATTGCATTATAGATGCAATCCATATTTCTGTGTAAAGTAAAACACATCAACGTTTTACACATAATTCAAAGAAGTTAGAAAAGACCATTTGTCAAAAGCAATACCAAAATCTCAAACTTTAACAAAGGCAAAACTATTGCATTGTAAATGCTTGTTCCTCTTCTTCCTTCCGAATCCAAATAACTCTCTAACCTATCCACCACTTAAAATGTACTTGCATGTTTCACTATACTAATTTAACACTAATCCTCAATGGGTCCCGGAGTAGCGTGCTACACACCGAAAAAAGTGCTTCATCACCTTGTATGTGGTAGTAAGTGCCATACAAATGCAATTACAATACAATACAATAAATACCAAAGGCGACACCTATTGGCTATGACAATGCTTGTTTTTTTTTGGGAGACTCCAAAATGATCTTTGCTCTCTTTCCTGTGCCGCCTGAGCCTAATAGCAGGAGCAGAGGCTTGTTCTTAGTTTTGTGCTTATCTTTACGAGCGCTCGTGGTTTACAGAGCTCCGCTGTAAATCTTATTATCATTGTGTTACATTTGCTGATTTAGGACTTGTGCCCTGCGGGCAAGAAAAAAAAATAGTTGTTAAGAAAATGTGTATGTGCACACAGTAAAGAAAAAGGAGAAAAAACTAACATCTTTACTTGGAACACTCTGACGTAAAGGGGGTTTGTGTGAATCAGCACATAGACAAGATATATTGTTTTTTCTTTCCTGCTGCCTGCTTATGGGAACCATGGGTGTGGCTTTATTTAGAATAGGAAGAGTGCATGTACCTCCGTAGGCTGCCTGCATTTCAGCTGGGCATTCCTTTCCTTTGTGGGCTCAAATTTCACCCCTTGCATTCTGCTGGACCATTCTTCCCAAAGCGCCCCCTTCCTCAGCACAGTGTATTTCCTCTGTCTGGGCTTGCCTGTGCTTGCTCTGAATGTAATTTTTAGGTCTCGGCTGGCATTGGAGTACGCATGCGCTTCTCTCCTGCGAGAGCTATAGTAAACAGGATGAAGAAGGGGACTTTAATCCACGACCCTCTGTCACAACCTTTTACCACTTAGGTAGTGGTTAATGTATTTTCTGTGCCTCTGGTTTGCTGCCTGTCACTTTTGTTGACACCCTTGCAGTTTTTAGATGCCGCCTGCGACAAGAGCATCAGTTTTCACTCAGCCCTAGCGCGATACAAATAGAAGCGGTTGAATGCAAACACATGGCAAGCATGAAGGCAGCGTTTTGCACGCCCACCACTCGTTTTGTTTTACAATTGCGATCGCTTTCACCTTCGCTATCGCTTTCCCTGCCACTTATTTTTCTCTTGCCTGACCCTTAGTCCCCGGATCCACCCAAAACTCGGGAGGACGAAGCTATGCAAAAAAAGAAAGCCTTTTTTAATAAATAATACTATTATGGCCGTACAGAATTAAAGGATTAGCAGGACTCTGGCCGGGTCATATTTGAACAACAAGAATATTATAAAAGGGACAGGGCTGACTGGAGGACACCCATGTGCCCCTGTGCACCACAGATGTCTTTGCATAACTAGCCTCTCTTTCTGGGTCTAAAATCAGGGACAGTGGAACGATGCAGCAATGAAGGCCCATTCATGTGTCAAAACAATCAATCAATCAGCAAAATCTGTATAGCGCGCTACTCACCCGTGAGGGTCTCAAGGCGCTGAGGGCGGGGGTCGCTACTGCTCGAACAGCCAGGTCTTGAGTTGTTTTCTGAAGGAGAGATGGTCCAGGGTCAGCCGTAGGTGAGTGGGGAGGGAGTTCCATGTCTTGGCTGCCAGGTAGGAGAAGGATCTTCCTCCGATGGTGGATTTCCGGACTCGTGGGACGGAGGCGAGGGCGAGGCTGGCGGATCGGAGCTGGCGGGTGGGTGTGTAGAATGCGAGGCGGCTGTTGAGGTACTTGTGGCCCTTGTTGTGGAGCGCCTTGTGTGCGTGGGTGAGGAGTCTGAACGTGATCCTCTTGTTGACGGGGAGCCAGTGCAGGTCCTTCAGGTGGGCCGAGATGTGGCTGCATCGAGGGATGTCCAGGATGAGTCGTGCTGAGGTGTTCTGAATGCGCTGGAGTCTCTTCCGGAGTTTGGCTGTGGTTCCAGCGTAGAGGGTGTTCTCGTAGTCCAAACGGCTGGTGACGAGGGCCTGGGTGACCGTCTTCCTGGTTTCGGTGGGGGTCCACCGGAAGATCTTTCGGAGCACGCGCAGGGTGTTGAAGCAGGATGACGAGACGGTGTTCACTTGCTTGGTCATCGTGAGGGAGGAGTCCAGGATGAAGCCCAGGTTGCGTGCGTGGTCCGTTGGTTTGGGGGCGGTGCCCAGGGCAGGGGTCCACCAGGAGTCATCCCAGGCGTAGGGAGATGGTCCGAGGATGAGGACTTCCGTCTTGTCTGAGTTCAGTTTCAGACGGCTGATCTTCATCCATTCTGCGACGTCTTTCATTCCTTCCTGGAGGTTGGCTTTGGCAGTGGTGGGGTCGTTGATGAGGGAGGGGATCAGCTGAGTGTCGTCGGCGTAGGATATGATGTTGAGGTTGTGTTGTCGTGCGATGGCTGCAAGAGGGCTCATGTAGACGTTGAAGAGGGTGGGGCTGAGTGAGGATCCTTCCGGAATGCCGCAGATGACTTCGGTGGCCGCGGAACAGAACGGGGGGAGGCGGACTCTCTCGGTTCTTCAGTCGAGGAACGAGATGATCCACTCCAGTGCCGCTCCTTTGATTCCGGTGTTGCTGAGGAGCTGTATCAGGGTGCGGTTGCATACGGTGCCGAAGGCTGCTGAGAGGTCTAGGAGGATGAGGGCAGCAGTTTCCGCGTTGTCGAGCAGGGACCTGATGTCGTCGGTGGCTGCGATGAGGGCGGTCTCGGTGCTGTGGTTTGCTCAGAAACCGGACTGTGAGGGGTCGAGGGATCCGTTGGTCTCGAGGAAGGCGGAGAGTTGTCTGTTGATGGTCTTCTCGATGACTTTGGCAGGAAAAGGGAGGAGTGACATCGGGCGGAAGTTCTTGAGGTCCGTGGGGTCCGCGGTGAGTTTCTTCAGGAAGGCGCTCAGCTCGGCATGTTTCCAGCTCTCCGCAAAGGTGGCAGAAGCGAAGGAGCTGCTGATGATGTCCCAGAGTTGGGGTGCGATGATGGAGTTGGCTTTGTTGAAGATGTGGTGTGGACAGGGGTCGGTTGGGGAGCCGGAGTGGATGGTGTTCATCGTGCGAGTGGTGTCTTCGGTGCTGACCGAGGACCAGGTGCAGAGGGTGGTGGTGGGGGGTGCTGGTTCGGTGGTTGGGTGCGTGGTCAGTGCGCCGAAGCTGTTGTGTATGTCGGTGATCTTGCGGTGGAAGAACGCGGCGAGAGAGTCGCAGAGGTCTTGTGAGGGTGTGATGTCGTTGTTGCAGGCGCTGGGGTTGGAGAGCTCTTTAACAATGCTGAAGAGTTCCTTGCTGTTGTGGGTGTTGTCCAGTCGTTCTTTGAATGCTGTCTTCTTGGTGGTGCGGATCAGCTGGTGGTGTTTGCGGGTGGCGTTCTTGAGGGCTGTCATGTGTTCTGCTGTCTGGTCGTGGCGCCAGGCTTTCTCGAGGGTGCGGCAGGTTTTCTTGGAGTTTTTGAGGTCGTTGGTAAACCACGAGGCTTTCCTGCTGCCGAGTCTGCTGGGAGGATTCTTCAGTGGTGCGAGTTCGTCGGCGCAGTTGGTGAGCCACTGTGTGAGGTTGCGGGCTGCTTCGTCATGGTCCCTCTTGTTGGTGGGCGGGTTCTGGCTGAGGGTGGTGGCGAGCTCGTCGGCGGTGATCTTGCTCCAGCTTCTGTGGTTAACCTGTTGTGGGTGGTGGTGAGTCGTCGTTCTCCTGAAGTTGAAGTGGACGCAGCTGTGATCTGTCCAGTGTAGTCCGGTGGAGAGGCAACATGATGCTGCAAGAAGGCACATTATGCAGAAAATGATACATTCTAATGCAAATTATATAGCCCACACGGTGGTATTGTTGTGTAGCCATGACTACATTTTACCACATGTAAGCATCGATGCAAGACATATCCCAATTCTTTGGAAAATGCATGATTCTTTTGAAATTAACGAATAATCGTATAACCAACTGTATTCGAATGCTATTGGCTAATAAAAACAAGTGTTGGTTCCTTGCCCAGAAGCACGTGACCACCGCTGTGTTAACTTGGCCCTTTTCGCCCAGCATAAAGCTGCATCTAAAAAACAATCTCACTCTCAGTGGAACATACCTGTAGAGACTGCTTCTAGAAATAATTGGTCCATCTTTTTATTGTGCACACCCCGGCTATATTTTAAAACCCGTCACCTAGAGAGCATTATCGGGCTTAATCTGCATTTAAACCGTGGGGCGTCTGTAATCAACTCTCGACAACGAGACAGCGCCGCGCAACTTTACGGTATATCACATATTCATTGTCAGAGTCTCACTAGGAGGCACTTGAAGCTCCATGACATCTGAGGGTGAAGTAGCATGACACAGACACTCGGGAATTGTGAGGGCCGTCCTGACAGAACTGCTTCTATGAGAGCATTGAGATATGAGGATCTTATCATTAAAGATCTCTGGCATTTTCAAGACAAAGAACAAATTGGATGTATTTTTTCGTTTTATGCTGAAAACATAATTAACTTAGAACCATCCATCGATCAGGAATACTAACACATCCGCTCCAATCTGATTGATAGCTCTGTTGACCAATCAACATGTGAAATGTGACCCGTTTATTTTTTAACTTTTGTTATCATTTTATTGATTACCAATGCAGAGATGTGGCCGTTTAAACTTTCATTGATGATTTGCTTTTCTTCTGCGTCATTCTACGTCCCGTTTGAGCTAGAAACCTAGTTTGTGTAGAAATATGTGGATTGTGAACACAATGCTGAATTGTGTGGTAAATGTGGCAAATCAATAATCATGCAAACTACACTGCAGTACTGTACTGGTCCAGTGTTCTTCCCAGTCGCGAAAAATACAGGTGCGTGTTAATGTATTAATTTGCATGTCTTTTTGCAATGCAATAGGTATCGCATTATAGAAAGTTTGACCTATTGGTATTGTAAATTACAATGCATTTTATTAATGCAGGGTTTTTAAACACAAATAAAAGGCATTGTCATTTACAATGCCAATAGCTCCAAATCTCGTAATTGCGAGACCTATTGCATTGCAATTGCTTGTTTCTTCAGTTAGAGCCCCGGCTCTTACATCAACCTTCCCTAATGGCGGTAGGTGAGCCTTGTTTTCTTCCTCCGTACTGCTGGCCTTTCTGTAAAGTACTGAGTCTTTATCGCCATCTATTGGCTAGCGTAGTAAGGGGGGGGTTTACACTGCACATAGGTAGGCACATTATATAACATTTTCTAGTGCTGTGTGCTTTGGATTGCTGTTACTTCACATCGTTGTGGAAGCTGACATTGTCAGTTTGGAGGTGGGTGGGGGTAGCGAGGGTAGTTGGAATCCAGTGTGTGAAGTGTCTTCAGCTGCTGTCCACAGTTGTGCAGAGTTGATCTGTAGGCAAGTAATTTTGATTTGGTGTGTTTTTATGAATTAGTAGTCTGTCTCCAGAAGGATCAGGGCACTCATAGACTCTGGGATCCCAAGGTCCTATTTTCACGCTTCTGACACTTGTTGGGAGAGTCCGAAGATATTTTGCAGAGACAAGTGTCCTTGGACGTGTGGTGGTCTGCAGTATTTTGGCATACATACCAATAGGGAAGTGGAGGATTTACAAAACAAAAGCGTTTGGAATGTTTTATGCCTTCTATCTTCTTTTGAAGCAGAGCCACTTTCAGATTGGAGACAGCATAAAAAATATCGGGAGTCTCCTGCCTGAATCAGGTCTATTGACATGTATGTTTTGTAGGTATTTTTAGGTCTCGGACTAGAGTCCCACGCAGTGGGCGAAGTCCGAGATTTTATGTTTTGCAGTATGGAGGCTTGAACCAGCCCCTCTTCTCCATTGGCTGGCCTCGTAAATGCTGGCCAGCCATTGGAGGAGAGGGGTGTCACTCGGTTCAGGCCCCGTCTTGAGCAGATTCGGGGGCGTTTTTCTCTCTTTTTTTAAGCCCCGCCCCTTTTCTAGTGGTAGGCGTTACACCCTCGCTCTCGCCGAGGTCCCAGTCTATTCCTCCTGTAATGTACCTTTTGCTACCTCTTGTATTTTGTTTCTCACAATTGTCACTTTTGCCTCATGTAACTTAACGTCTGCTTTTGTAACATGTTCACTCGTATCGTAATCTTCTCATGGATCATTTCTGTTCCTATTGTGAAGCGCTCTGACGCACCGCCTGCAGTGACCTGAAGGGGCTGCCGCGCTGCCCGCGGCGACCCGGAAGTGCTTCCCTCCAGGACCCGGATTCAGTCCGGGGTTTTCCTCTTTAACAGCATTTGCTGGACGTGTGTGTGACCAATTACCAAGGACTGCCTCATCAGCAGGAGCCCAGTCCTTCTACTACTCTTTTTTATTAATTTGTATTTCGTTACAAAGGCCAACAATAAGCTTTGCGTATGTTTACGAGCAAAAGTCAAGTCCCTCTACTACTTAAAGATGGCGAACATCTGAAATGAGGTATTTGGTGCACGAGCAGCGTGTGCACCCTCTAAAGCATGGTGCACGAGCAGCGTGAGCCGCAGGTGTGCTCGGGATAGAAATGCCTGAGCACAATTCACTTGTGCACAAGTGCACACAGCCGCGCCGGTTCTCACCAAGCACAATTTCATGAGCCCACTTTGCTCAATGTCACCTTTCAAGGGGTGTTTTCCCACAGCTCCCTGTGCACTGCTTACTGGGCCCTTTAAACATGAACACAACTATGGCCGCGAGTGCTCGACACCGACTCCCCCTTCCCTCCTTCCCCCCTTCCCCCTCTACCCCCCCAGCAACTTTCTCCACGGTCTCAGCCTTTTATTTCTTTTCATCTTCCATATATTTTCGATTCCTTTATTTGTTTGTTTTCTAATTCCTCTTTCATTCTGTGTATTTCCTCTCCTCCTCTTTTATTGCTTTCGCTTCTCTTTCCTTCTGTTTTAATGACCCTTTTTTTTTTCTATTCCCTTCTTCAAATCTGTTAATTTTCCCTCCTTTACAATTTGGCCCTTCTCTTAATCTCTGATCATTTGCTCCCGTCTTAATATTTCCTTTTTATTTTCGTTCCGTTTTACAAGAGCACGCTTCCGTTGTTTGCCCTCAGCAGTTGTCCAACTCTTTGTGAATCTCTTGAAATGCAGCTATTAAAGCCTCCCCCCTCTGCGCTGCATTGTGCGCGCACCTGCCCCCGCCTGGCCCCCACTCGTGGATGCTGTGAACAGACAGCGCCGCGGACCCCGCGTTGGCGTTCATTCCGTGCGGGTCAATAGTGAAACACTCATATTGGTGCACCAGCGTTTTGCAGCGTTTATCTTTCTGGATTCACTATGCTGTACATATTCCGCAATCTGGTGGTTGGATCCGGAATCGTTGTCTGTTTTCTCTTTTTTTTTTTTTGTAGCCCAGGTGGGCGTCGACGTCCCACCTTCTGGTGTACCTTCGGTGACGTCGGCATGCTTCCGGCGGAAGCTACCACCCTTGGGCTCCATCTTCAGATTCTTTTTTCCGCCGTTGGGTCTGGATCGTCGCGTGAAGCTCCTGAAGTTTTGGATGAAAAAAGGAGAAAAAACAACTACTATTCGACGGTAAAGACCGGATAAGATTGGGAGAAGAAGACCATCAGAGAGGAGACGACGAAGAAAGAGAAGAACATCGAGAACTTCGACGTCCTTGGAGGAATGCGCATACAGGGATGTACAAGACTCCATTTAAATTCTACAAGAACTGCCACCACAAGTTCGCGCAGAAGGACCAACCCCCGGTCTGCAGCCTCTGCCTGCCTATCGACCACGAGAGCAGAGACTGCAACGCCTGCTCCTTCTTCAAGCCGAAGACACTCCGAGTTCGAGAGAAGCAGAGGACGGCTCATCACACGATGCAGGGCAAGGGCCAGGCCCCAACGCTTTACGAACTGGGCCTCTCCACCGACGACGAGGACAACATCGCCGAAGGTCCAGATGACTTCACGGTGGCAGAGACCGATAAGAAAACGCCTGACAAGGTAGGTGGTCTACGACCCCGAAAACTCCCTCAGGGCCTCGAAAGCCAGAGGCGGACCCTCGAAAGGCAGAGTCCAAAGCCTCAAAAGGAGCACCGGCACCGAAAAGTTCGACGGCTGAAGCTGCATCCTCTGAAAAAGAGCCCAGCGGATCCTTCGACAAGGACTCCCGGAGGCAGAAGACTGGCGAAAAGCAAAGGTCGTCGAAGCAAGCCCCCGAAAAAGGGTCTTCGAGTTCGAAGGAAAAAGAGCTGAAGAAAGCTTCGACGTCGACGCCGCCGCCGAAGAGAGCGGCCGAAACACTCGACGACGACCAGGCCGCAGAGATGCGGAGAAAGAAAAGAAGGCTCGAGGCCGAAATGGAGAACATCCTCCAGACAAAGAAAGACTTCGACAAAAGAATGAGAAGTTACAAGATTCCCTCAAGGCCGGCAACGTCCGTCGCTGAGGTGACAGAACAGGAGGAGTTCGACGTCGAAGAGCCGCCGAAAACTCCAGAGCTCTCTGAACACGAAGAGGAAGAAGACCTCTATTATGAAGGTGATTACGGGGACCAGCAGTCAAGCTACGGCTCGGGTTCTTCGACGGCCCAATACCAGGAGTGGCAGGACATCAAGGCCGAAAACCCGGAGGAGGCGGTGGAGACATATCCATCGAGGCCTTCGCCACCGGATGACATCGGAGCATACGAGGTCGTCAGGAAGGTAGCAGCAGCTTATGGGGTTAAGCTAGAGGAGGAAAAGCCAAAAGCAGATTTCCTGCTAGAAACATTGCTCCCCACACAGACAAGAAGCCAATTCCTTGCCATGCTGAAAAGTATCTCAGACCAGGGGAAGGAAGCCTTTAAGGACCCGGCCACATGCAGATCAGTAACGCCGAGGAAGGAAAAGAAATACAAATTCTCCTCACAGGACCCGGCTTATATCAAGGGGTCCGTCACAGCAGATTCTATTATCGCTGCGACGGCCAGAAGAAGGGCCAACGTCCCAACAACATCTGGGCCTCCACCTGACAAGGAAAGCAGGAGGATGGACCTAACTGGGAGGAAAATAGAGAGGAACGCCGCAACGCACTGGCGGGTGGCGAACTCAAACGCCCTCCTAAACAGACATCAATACCAACATTGGGATGAGATGGGGCAATTGCTCAAGCACCATGGATGCTGATGAATACATTTTTGATCCTTCCCAAAAATTGGATGATTTATTGGGTGATGATTTGATCCAATCCTCTACCTCTTGCTCTATTAAAGATCCCTCTGGGACGGAGATGTTTAATCCTCTGAATATTACTCACCCTAGAGGTTCCGATTGGTGGCCCATTGACCACATAGCCAAGTTTATAAAGGTTTGGATCAGGAAACCCCTTGAGAGAGACTCACGGAACCTAATGAAATCGGAATGCCCTAGACCTTTCCTTGACAATAAAGCGGCCTTGACACCGATTCTAGATCCTGAGTTATTGACCTTTCTCTTTAAAACTGGGAGAGACCCTCGCAAGGGTATCGAACGCTGTCTAAAACAATGTCAGGATAAGTTCTTAGACACGTTAGGTCCTCTAGCGAGAATTCTAGATCTTGCGGAGGAATCCGCTATTAATGGTACTCCGGTTGATACCGAACTCTTAAGAGGTTGGAGTCAACGTGCCTTATGCCTCCTTGGTAATGCCAACGCTAGCCTCACATCTGAAAGACGTAGGGGAATCCTGATTCGAATGAACGCCAAGTTGGGGGACCTGGCTACTAAAGAGGTCGAAGGAGACTCTAATGGACTCCTCTTCGGGGATTCTTTTATTAAGCTTCTTGGTAAATACGTATCTACCTTCTCTGCTTTTAGCAGAGCTCAAAGTAACATGAGAAGGATGTTTGGAGGTAGACAAATTTTTGGAAGGGCTGACAGAGGAGGACCATCTGTCAGCCGAGGATACAACAGGTCCTTTTATCAGAACCAACGTGGAAGATACTTCAGAGGGAACAATTCCTTTTTCCCTCAGAGAGGACGCAACTACCGCAATCGAGGAGGTGGAAACAACCGTGCCAGATTCCAGAGTCAAGGAAATCAAGGTAAAAACCTCTCCTTTTGGTTCTTTCCTCCCAAAAGTAGGGGGAAGACTTGCTTCTGTCAGCCGAAACTGGCTATCAATAACAAACGATGCATGGGTTCTAGAAACAGTGAAAGGTTTCAAAATAAATTTTGTTTCTACTCCTCACCAGACCTCACCCCCCAGAGAATTAATTTTAGACCAAGATCAATCATCCCTAGTAGACGAGGAGATTCGTCAAATGCTGGAAAAAGGGGCAATTTTCATTGTATCCATGGCTGGCCCCGGCTTTGTGAGCACAATTTTTCTCGTGAAAAAGAAGGACAAAGGTTGGCGTCCCGTAATAAATCTAAGGCTTTTGAACTCCTTCCTTGTGTACAGACACTTCAAGATGGAAGGTATCCATCTTTTGAGAGATATTCTTCCAGAGAAAGATTGGCTCATAAAGCTAGACCTGAAAGACGGTTACTTTACTGTCCCTATGGATACGGAATCTCAAAAATATCTGAGGTTTGTATGGACAGGTATAACCTACCAATTTCGATGTCTTCCTTTTGGCCTTTCTTCAGCTCCTTGGTGTTTCACCAAGATACTGAGGCTGGTTGTTGCATCTCTGAGGAGAAGAGGAGTTCGTTTAATTATATATCTAGACAATATCTCATTGATGTCCCAAAATCAAGAGGAACTCCTTCTCCATGTGAGGTGGACTGTGGATCTTTTGGAGTCTTTAGGCTTCATTATCAATGTAGAAAAATCAGTCATGACTCCTTCGCAAAGTCTAGAATTTCTAGGTTTTCAAGTAAACACGTCTTTGGCCCAACTCCAACTTCCTTTGAAGAAGTTGGCAAAAATAAAGAAGGAGGTCTCCTATGTTTTATCAAAAGATTCAGCGAGTTTAAGGGAATTAGCAAGAGTAGTGGGTCTCTTATCGTCATCCATCCAAGCGATCTCTCCAGGTCCGCTTCACTACAGGGCCCTTCAGAGATTGAAGTCCATGGGCCTGAAGAAAGGTCTTTGGTATTCAGACCACATTCCCTTGTCTCCGGAAGCTCGAGCCGATCTTCTTTGGTGGCGGAACAACCTAGACAGTTGGAACGGAAAAGCCATATTCGGGAATACACCGGACCACATTTTGGAATCCGACGCAAGCAATTTTGGCTGGGGTGCCAGATTGGGAAATTTAGAAACAGGTGGAAAATGGTCCCAAGAAGAACTATCTTTACACATAAATTGTTTAGAGATGATGGCGAGCCTGAATGCTCTTATGAGTTTCAAATCAATTTTGAAGAACAGTGTAGTCTTGATCAAATTAGACAATTTTACTGCCGTCTCCTACATCAACCATTTGGGAGGAGCGAAATCTTCTCTATTGGCAGATCTAGCCAAGAAAATTTGGTATTTCTGCTGGAACCAGAAAATTACGTTGAGAGCAGAATTCCTTCCGGGCCATCTGAATACCAGGGCAGATTGGAACTCAAGGTTCCTGAGGGACGCAAGCGATTGGAAGTTGAATCCTCTGATTTTCAAGAAAATTCAGGATTTATGGGGTCCTTTCGAAGTAGATCTCTTTGCCAGCAGACTCACGTTTCAAATAGATCGTTATTTCAGTTGGAGACCAGACCCATTTGCATTGGCAGTGAACGCTCTTCTCCAACCTTGGAACACTCTCAATTGTTATGCCTTCCCTCCTTTCGCTCTAATCCAAAGAGTCCTTCTGAAAGTTCGTTCAGAGCAATGCCGGGTTGTTCTGATTACTCCTTTTTGGAATTCCCAAATTTGGTTCCCAGGTGTGATGGAATTGGCAATGGAAGTTCCTCGTTTTATTCCAGGGAATTTGGATCTCCTCCTGGGTCTAGAAGGAGACTTTCATCCTCTTCTCTTAGAAGGAAACATGAACCTTATTGTCTGGAAGATTTCAGGGGTTCTGCAAGATACTCAGGCCTTTCAGGGCAGGCTAAGAACCTTTTGGATGAATCATGGGTTCCCGGAACAAGGAGAAGATATACCAGTGCTTGGAAAAGATGGTGTAGTTGGTGCATCCTGGCCGAGGACAATTGTTCCCTTACAAGAAAACAATTGTCCATTAAACTAGCTACTTTACTTTGTTTAATCTCTTTCAGGAGAGTATCTGATGTTAAGGCTTTAGAAATATGTAATAGATTTTATTCTCCTGATGGAGTATTATTCGAGATATGGAAAAGAACCAAGACCATGTCTGAGAACATATTTTACCCTTATTTTTTAGATTCTCCAAAACTGTGTGTGGTAAGTTGTATGAAAGCATATGATCAGAAAATGAGTATTTTTAGACCTTGTAATGAAAATGAATTGTTGATTTCTTTTATCAAACCTTATAAGGCGGTCTCTTCTGCGACAATTGCCAGGTGGGTAAGAACTGCTATGTTTGAGGCTGGAGTAGATTTATCTAAGGTTGGCGCACACTCCTCTCGTGGCGCTATGGCGAGCAAAGTATTTTGGGGTGGGGGATTCCTTTCTGATATCCTGAAAGCAGCAGATTGGTCTAATGCCTCAACTTTTGTTAAATTTTACCTTAAACCTGTTGAACATGTTAGCAATGTTGCATTGAGAAGCTTTGAACTTGCATAATGTAGCCTCCGGTCTTGTAATGAAATGTCGATTCTCCAATTAGCATGCAGAGAGAATCTTGATTTCATTAAAGACAACGGAGGCTGACATTATCCCTCCCACCACTCCCTGGTGGATGTTTTATTAACTATATCCTTGAATGTTGATTAATATGTCTTTTGCATTTAATCTTTTCTACCTTCCGAGACAAGTATTACTCCTTTTGATTTTTTTCCCTTTTCAGTTTCGGCTTCTTTATAATCCTTTTAATTTGATGATGGAAGATTTTGAAACTACAGTCCTTTCCTTCGCAGCTCTAAGAGGAAGTTATTTGGTTGCTATGACACTTGTCTATGTTCTGTGGAATGTTTTATTTATGATGTAATTGTTACACTTTAAAGGGCTGCATATCTTGGGCAGCAATAAAAGTTATTGCATAATGTCAGCCTCCGTTGTCTTTAATGAAATCAAGATTCTCTCTGCATGCTAATTGGAGAATCGACATTGCTCAAGCACCTCCTGGAACAATACCATGAGAGGGCATCACACCTTGTGGAAGAGGGGAAAAGCATTGCAAACTTGTGCCTGAAGACCGCTTTGGATGGGCCTGAAACATCCAGCAGATTGATGGCTATAGGCATCACAGAGAGAAGGCAAGCATGGCTCAGGATCTCGGGTTTCAAGGCTGAGGTGCAGAACAACATCCTGAACACACCCTTCAATGGTGAAACACTGTTCGGAGCCCCAGTTGATGAGAAGCTCACACAACTGAAGAAGGACAACGAGACAGCAAGGTCCATGGGGGCCCTGCAATTCAGGGGGATGAGAAGGGGCACTCCTATGCGGAGGCCAAACGGCAGAGGTGGAAACCAGCGAGGAGAATCACGCCAGGCGTTCCACCAGGGACAACAGAGTGACAACCAAGGTCACCAGGGCCAGCAGAGGCAAAACTTCAACTACCAGAACAGGGGCCAGTCCTTTCGATCAAGAGGAAACGGACGAGGACAAAGAAGAAGAGGC
Source organism: Lissotriton vulgaris (assembly GCF_964263255.1). NCBI lineage: Eukaryota > Metazoa > Chordata > Amphibia > Caudata > Salamandridae > Lissotriton > Lissotriton vulgaris. The sequence continues at coordinate 1,850,246,278 of NC_141687.1, read as the reverse complement.
GGTGATCAACCCCCCTCTAAGTGACTGCTCACGAGAAAAGATGCTCACCCACCCGAACCCTCCGGGGGGAGAGCACGGAAGAACAAAGAGGAGGGGGATACACGGACTGGACACAAAAGATCATATAACTCCAGTAGGAGGCAGGCTAAGATTTTTTTCCAGGAGTGGAGAAAAATCACCACAGACAAGTGGATACTGAACATCATGCAGTTCGGATACTGCATAGAGCTGCTAAAGAATCCACCAAACAAAAAGCCAAAGAGAAGAGAGCACTCTGGAACAGAGCTGCGACTGCTCCAAAAGGAAGCCCAAGAACTACTCCTCAAAGAGGCCATCGAAACAGTCCCATTCAAAGAACGGAACAGAGGAGTGTACTCAAACTACTTCCTGATACCGAAGGTAGACGAAAGCCTAAGGCCCATCCTGGACTTACGGTTCCTAAACAAATATGTAAAGACTCAAAAATTCAAGATGACGTCCCTGCAAGAAGTCATCCCACAGATAAAGGCCGGGGACTTCTTGTCCACCATAGACCTCAAGGATGCGTACCTGCACATCCCCATGAACAGGCAGCACAAGCACATGCTAAGGTTCACAGTGAACAACGATCACTACCAGTTCACAACCCTAGCATTCGGTCTAAAATCCGCACCAAGGGTGTTCACCAAATGCCTCGCGGCAGTGGCCGCGCATCTGCGAAGGGAGGGGATACACGTGTACCCCTACCTAGACGACTGGCCCGTAAAGGACATGCAAAGATCACGCACAGCAAGTCACGAGAACGCTAACAGGCCTGGGTTTCTCCATACACTGGGGAAAATGCTCAATGGAACCGGAGCAGGTGAAGATCTTCTTGGGTGCTCAAATCAACACCGTCCAATGCATGGTGTCACCCAGCGAAAAGAGAACACTCAGCCTACTGAGGGAGAAACGTCACTACCAGAAGGGGCGAGCTCTGACAGTCAGGGCAGTGAGCAAGATCTTGGGGATGATGGCGTCGTGCATACACCTGGTCCCCAATGTACGCCTACAGATGAGACCGCTCCAAGAGTGGCTACAACAACAATGGTCACAAGCTACAGGAAGTTGGGAGGATCTAGTGGTTGTAACGCACAGGGTGCAGGAAGAAATAAGGTGGTGGACCAAGGAAAGGATGACAGTAGGGAAACCTCTAACACCACCGGACCCAACAGTGACCATTACCACAGACGCATCCCAGAAAGGGTGGGGTGCACACATGAACAAGCTCAGAGTGAGGGGTCTGTGGAGCCCTACAGATGCGGTCAGACACATCAATTACCTGGAACTGAAAACAGTGCTGCTGGCACTCAAGGCCTTCCAGAAACACCTGTACAGACAGAAGGTGCTGATACAAACAGACAAAACCACAACAATGTTTTACATAAACAAACAAGGGGGAACTCAATCATTCCCCCTGTCAAGCTTGGCACAGGAAATCTGGAGACGGGCAATACCACTCAAAATAGACCTGCTAGCCATACACCTGCCGGGTAAGGACAATGTAGAAGCGGATTGGCTCAGCAGGCAGACTTCAGCATCCCACGAGTGGGAACGCAATATACAGGAGACAGAAACTATTCAGGAAGTGGGGCACTCCGACAATAGACCTATTTGCAACACGCCGGAATGCAAAATGCCAATACTTTGCATCCAGGCAACCAGAAGCACTATCACAGGGGAATGCCCTATGGATAAGCTGGTCAAAGACATTTGCCTACGCTTTTCCCCCGATTCCACTGATCCCCAGGGTTCTGAACAAATGCATGACAAGCAACATGACGATGATCCTGGTGGCACCACAATGGGTCAGGCAGACCTGGTACTCTCAGATAATGGAGATGACAAGTTCTCAAAAAGAAGAGACCTACTCTCCATGGAAAACGGAGAAGTTCTACACCCAGAGCCGGAGAGCCTCAACCTCTCAGCCTGGCTCCTGAGGACTAAGAGTTCGCACATCTAAAACTACCAGAGAGCACCCTGAGAGTGCTGTGAGAGGCAAGAAGGCCCAGCACACGCAAATGCTATGGGGCAAAATGGAAAAGATTCACTCAGTGGTGTCGCAATAAAAAACTACACAGAAAACTGACAAGGGAATCTACGGTGCTAAGGTACCTCACGCACCTAATAAAGGCTAAACTAAGCTCATCCTCGCTAAGGGTACACCTTGCAGCGATTGTGGCATACACAAGAGGAGAAACAGGGAGAAGCTTTTTCACATCTCAGGTCGTGAAAAGATTCTTGGAAGGGGCGAAAAGAATAGCACCACCAAAAAGAAAGCCACCACCGGCTTGGAACCTGAATGTAGTACTAACAGAGCTCATGATAGCACCTTTCGAACCTATCCACAAAGCATCACTGCAAATGCCGACTATGAAAACTGCCTTTCTGGTAGCAATCACATCGCTACGGAGGGTGAGCGAACTACAGGCTCTAACACTACAGGAACCCTACATTCAGATACACAGTGACAGGGTCGTAATGAGAACGGACCCGCACTTCATGCCGAAGGTGGTGTCAAGGTTCCACATGAATCAAAGTATTCAGATCCCTAGCTTCTTCCAAAACCCCACTACAAGCGCTGAGAGAGCACTCCACACCCTAGACGCAAGAAGGGCAGTGATGCACTACATTTAAAGGACGAAAGGACACAGGAAGACAAAACAGTTCTTTGTATCCTTCGCAAACAGTTACATGGGTAAACCAGTGATAAAAAACACCATAGCTCGATGGATCGTACAGACTATATAATTCTGCCACAAGCAAGCGGGCCAGGAGCTAACAGGAGGGGCACAGGCCCACTCAACCAGGAAGAAAGGAGCAACAATTGCCTTTCTGGCCAACACACCAATTCAGGACATATGCCTGGCAGCAACATGGGCTTCAGTGCACACGTTCACTAAGCACTATTGTGTGGATGTTCAAATGAACAAGGAAGCACAAGTAGGACAAAAGGTGTTTCAACATATATTCAACAACCAACGCTCATCTTCCACCCAGCCGCCACAAAAGTAACAAAAACCGCTACAAAATCTATGCACAGCATAGTGAATCCAGAAAGATTCACGCAGCAAAACGAATAGTTTCTTAACTGTCGGTGTAGTTTTGCAGCTTGAAGATCTTTCTGGATTCACTAGCGAACCCACCCGCCTCCGCCAAAAAGATGAGGATGGAAAAGAAGGTGGAAATGCTTAGAAAAGGAAAGAAAGTTGAAGCTTGCAAGATACGTGAAAAGATTCACGTAAAAAAAAAAAAATGAGGATTAACAATACATAGCCATGGATTCACTACAAGCAGAAAAGACAAAAGAGACAGAAAAAAGAATCCGAAGATGGCGCCCAAGGGTGGTAGCTTCCGCCGGAAGCATGCCGACGTCACCGAAGGTACACCAGAAGGTGGAACGTCGACGCCCACCTGGGCTACAAAAAAAAAGAGAAAAAAGACTACGATTCCGGACCCAACCCTCAGATTGCGGAATATGCACAGCATAGTGAATCCAGAAAGATCTTCAAGCTGCAAAACTACACCAACAGGTAAGAAACTATTCGTTCACACTCATTCTACCTGAATTGTGTTTTTTCAGCCGCTACAGGGTTTGGGGGGGGGGGGGGCGGGGGGTGGCTACGTGTAAAGCGTTCGCTTACAACATGGTTAAACACATTGGTAAAGCCATTAGTAGCTCTCACATGGCTTTTATCACAAGCCTTTTTGGGCCTTCTCTGTCTTCTTCCTTATTGTGGGGAGTGACACCAGGGCCCCCCCTCAGATAAGACACTGAAGGGCAGCGGCTGGGTAAGCTCCAGGATTTGTCTGAAGGATTATGTTTATTTAAATGCTTCTCCTGCAGCACAGCTGACTTTCAGTGAGATGTGCTTACACTGTGCTACCTGTTAATATATGCACTTGGTCCAGCTCTGTTTGCTATTGGAGTCTAATTCTATTATAAAGTAATTAAGAAGATTCAAAATCCATTTAGAGACAACTGTAAACAATGGAATGAAATGCAGAGAGCAAGGCACATTAAAAACTGTGGATTTCTGATTGTGGTGGTGCGCTCATAATTGTGTGGTGCCAGTATAGCTGAAGTGGTATATTGATATATCGAACAGTATTTCTTGTGCTCAGGCCTACCTATGTCCGAAGAAGGGCTTGCATTCTGTAAAGTATGATGTCGACCAAGAAAAGGACAAGGAAAAAAACCCTCCCCCGAGTCATGTGACCTGTTTCATCTAAAGTTACCTCTATATTGCAAAGGTTGTTTGTTTGGTGTGGCGTAGGTGGGGCTGTTGTGTGTTCACCTAGATCCTGTTTGTCCTGTTGTAATCACTCCCAGCTGCTTACATTTAAGCACACTATCCACCGGATCTCTTGCAACTTGAACTATTAATGTCCATCAAAAGTCACCATCCAATCTGCTGCACTTGTTTGAGGGTAGGGGAAAATCCGTTTATTTGGGCCTTGGGTGCATATTAGCACCCCAGGTTATAAATCAGAACCCTTCATATAATTTAATGACATGCTTTTGTGCATTCACGGTGCCCACCAGGGGTTTAGTGCATTCGTCAGGGCTACGGTCCAGGTAGGACTCACCCCTATAAATAGTTAAGGAAAATTGAAAAGGAGGCAGGTTTGCCTAACATGTCACACTTCCCATGCTATGGCTGACGCTTAGAGTATTTAACTTCAATTGTGCTTCCTCGTCAGTATTTTGGATGTCGTGGAGAAGGCCATTTGACACATATCCTGGCCGTATGTGTCCTGCTACATTACCAAGCTACAGTGATAGCTTTTTTAAGAGCAATAGACACTTTATATTGGTAATAAGTGGAAACTCTTCAACCACTCTTTATTAACTATTGGGGAATCATTTTGTACTTTATATGATTACCGGGGGGGGGGGGGGGTCCAAACATGCAGTAAATCTTGGCCGTGTTAAATGATTTTAGTGGTAATCGAAGTTATATTGCTACTGTCATCAGTAGTCTAATAGAATGATCAGTCAGACTATAAGCAGGGGCTGCCATTAAAAGTAGGATAAGCAGTAGTGCTAATTATATTTATGAGGGAAGGGGGCAGGCTCCCTATGTTAGTGTCTATGCGTTTTAGGTGCTGAGAGTACACATCTCTGGTGGGGGGGAGGTGACATGACAGGGTCTTGTGATAGAGAAAACTTTGAGCTAGCTCAGATCTCCAAGTATAGGAGCACTTGAGGCAGAATGCAGGAATGTAGACTTGTTGGAGACTTGATGTATCTTATTGATTCAAGTAATGAAGGCAGCATACTATTATGAAAAACAAAAAAACTAGCATAATTTTATTAAAATAGGGATGGGAAGAAGCTACAGGTGTTAAAATAGACGTTAAACATACTCCTATTTGTTTTTTCAAACCAGTAATTTACTTTAAACTCACGGAAATACTGCATTCCGTTTTGCGTTCCTGTGCTCTTTATAAATATTTTTCAGAAGCGAAATTTATTCCGTTTTTACTTTTACATCAAGCAGTACACTACAAGTCAGACAAGTACATTTATACCAGACCTTAACAAGCATTGGCATAGCCAATAGGTCTCGCCTTTGGGAGGTGTTACTATATTTGCTGAATATGAGGACTCCAGAAGTAATAATTTGCAAAGTGTCCTGTAATGAAAAATAAGTACCTATATGGACAGCCTTTGACAAGCAAAGCCTCATCTGAGAAGTTTTTCTTTGGATGATATTGCTAGTAAATTCCTCAGTGCCTAAACAATAAAATCTATGAAGCGCAGCAGACATTTGTATTTTTTTCATGGGGAACCGGGTACGAATCTAGGCAGGGATGCTTAAAATCCTGTGAATCTGGGCAAGTTGCTTAATCTCCCACTGCCTAACAAAATGAATGTGTCCATTTGTAATTCAAGTTTTATGTGAACTTGCCAATGTGCGTACCGGCATACACCGGCTTAAATTAAGCTTCCTGCAGGGGCCTACATTACGCCATTTAGTTGAGCGAGCCCAAACAGCCTCTTTCTGGAATGTGAAAATGGCAAATTAGTGCTCTGCGCCTGAAGGATTCAGGCTTCCCAGAGGACAGGCACACACATTCAGTCCACGGAGGATAGAGCGAGATGCAGCTCGCTCAGATTAAAACTGGGAAGGAAAAGAACACATAGGGTGCATCTGAAGGGGTCGTGTTGAGAACCTTTCTGATCTCTGCGGTTGTCAGCCTGCACACAAGCAGTTTGAAAAGTGAATGTGTGTTCCAGAAGACACTGGCTTCAACTAAGCTCCTTGTATATGCCCACGTGGACAGCCTGTGAGAAGCAAAGCCTCAGCAGAGAAGTTTTTCTCAGGATGATATTGCTAAACAATAAAATCTATATAGCGCGGCAGACATTTGTATTCTTTTCACGGGGAACCGGGTTCAAATCTAGGCAGTGATGCTTAACACCCTGTGTTTCTTGGCACGTTACTTAATCTCCCTGTGCCTAACAAAATGAATGTGCCCATCTGTAATGCAACTGGTGCACATGTAAAGCGCTCTGGAGTAAGTGGGAGAGAGATAGGGTAACATTAAAAGGATGCGGGTGAGGAGCAAATTAAGGGAAATAAAGTTTACTGCAGAGCTTTTTTGGGGAGTGGGTGAGGGGTGCTGTGTATGCCTGCTGTTACCCAGGTGGCGGGGGTCTGCTTCCTGTTAAGAGTTGTCACACCAACATTTTAATTTAAGTGCGAGGAAGCGCCCGTGGACGGGTTTACAACTTGTAGATAAGAAGTGACAGGGTGGGGGCAAGGTAGACAGGGGAAGAGGGAGTTGAGAAAAAGGAAGTGATTTTCAAGGGTAGTGCAGGAAAGAACAAGCCTGCCAGTGGTGTGTGTGCACGCTGCAAGGAATTTAAGGAATGCAGCTGGCACACAGCACGCTGCTGCTCGCTCCAGAGACCCATAGGCCATGGGAGTGAACGTTCACAGAAAAGGCGGGACATACTCCTGCCTTTGGCCATTTGTGTGCTTTTATTTTTGAAAGCCACATGCAAAGGCCAATGGAATGTGTGGGAGGAGTCCTACCCACACGGAGAAGTCACTTGGAAGTCTGGAGTGATTCCAAGAGGGCCTCTCCTAGAGCAGCGCATGTGTGCTATGGTAGGCTCGAACTAAAAACTGTAATACACTCAAAATCTTCAGCTGTAATGATAATTGCAGCAGTCTGTAGTACCTCTACCATTTACCAAAGAATGTAATATATTTTTATGGACATCCTGGGCTTCATACACTGATTCCTCCATATTCGCATTTCAGTCCATGGCCCTACACCATGCTGCTAGCGAAGGTGGACAATGGAAGGTCTAATGGCCTGCTGTATCAGCTTTATCCATCAACATACCTAGACCCACCAAGCTGCAATCTCTCCAAGGTCCCCACGTATACTACTGGAGACTTAATAGAGCAGCAGGAGGTGTGAGTACAATATTCTGCCTCACTATCAGGATAGGTTATCAAATGCAGCTGTACATTACGTGATTACTGGGCATGATCACACCGTGTGATAGGCGTCACCCATTGTGACAAGCCAGAGGGAAACACATAGACGCTGGTCTTTTCCCAGCCCTCCACAGCTTAAAGGTGGCAGGTCGGTGGTGTGTAAATACAGTGTCTGTATGATAAGAAAAAAGAACAATAGGGCAAGTGTTCTCTGTGCCATCTTGGCTTCCTTCCAGTATCTCTCTTTAAGGGGGCTTAGCCATCCTTCCCATTTGAACTTGCATTGATCGGGTTCACTACGAATCCAGGATCTATAAATATGGGAAATACCTCCCTTTCCTTGTGTTTTCATAAGGAGTTTTGCTTCCATAGGGCTGAAGTTCGGGATCTCTTTCAAGGCAGTCTCTTGTGTAATTATGGCATGGTCTAGACTTATGAAGCTGAAATACATCCTGCAGGTCTGCATATGTCTTCATAAACGAACCCTTCCATATCTCCCACAGTGAAGTAGTGTGGCTCACTGGTTAGAGGCGGCAGACCCGAGAGCAGAGGACGGCCCGGGACCAGGGTTCGATTCCCGGCGCGGCAGGTTTCTGGACCAGGGTCAGCGGACTCGATAATTCTCTCGCCTCGGTGCCCACTCTGATCAGCGATCACACTCGGCAACTCTGGGCATTAGCTTGCCTCATCTTCACTAACGGCCCCACCAGACCGCCGGGGATGCCTGGTCTCACCCTGGAGATACCCATTAAGGGACCATCTCTCAGGGAAGCCAGGAAGGGTTTCGCAGCGGTCGAAGCGCCTTGGGACCCTCCGGGTAAGTAGTGCGCTATATAAATGCCTATACACACATACATACATGAAATACCCATCCCACAGTCCCAGCTTACAAATCCCTCTAAACTCACCACCCGCCCCAGCCATTGCAGGCATGTGCCTTGTTTAAAGAGGGATAAAGATTGGGCTTCCCGCAAGCTACAGGTTAACAGAGCTGCTCCCCTGCATCAACTCCACCAAGAATCCCCTGTCTGGAATGTATCCAGTGGACTTTTAAGGGTGTTGTCCAGGTTCATTGTGGGAATTATGGTCCCAACCTTTCAAGAACCATCTTGTAGATTCCAGACCCTTGGATTGTGTTTTGCACACTTTGAACCATCACTGAATCTGACCTGCTGGAGGAATCTGCACGATGTCTCAGCTGGGTGGTCCCTCTCTCAGTCTGGGAACTCGGGATGTTGCGCCCAGTCGACCCCAGCTGGGTGGTCCCTCTCTCAGTCTGGGAGCTCCGGACGCTGCGCCTAGTCGACCCCAGCTGAGCTGTTGCTCTCCCAGCATGGAAGCCTTCGCGGTCTACCCCAGTCGACCCCAGCTCTGTTGCTTCCCCAGCCCGTCCTACAAGGAGTTCTGTAAATTGGCACTAACTGTGTCATCTGGCTCCCCCTTGGACCCACTGCCTCCTAAATTCTGGAAGGTGTTCCAAGATGAACTTTTCCAGCCCTTGCATTCCATCTGCCTCCAGTCCTTTGACACTGCAATCGTTCCCGAGTGCTGGAAGCTAGCAGTGGTGTCACCTCTTTTAAAGAAACCCACATTGGACCCTGCCTGCCTGTCTAATTATAGACCCATCTCCTTGCAGTTCCCTATTAAAATCATGGAGAAGTTAGTGACCCGCGCCCTGTCCGGTTTCCTGGAAGAGAACACCTGGTTTGATGAGGCACAATTTGGCTTCTGTTCAGTGCATGGGACTGAATCTGCGCTGGTGGCCGTGTTGGACAACCTTCGTTCGCGGGTTGACATGGGCCGGGCAGCCTTCTTAGTGCTGCTCGACATGTCTGCCGCGTTCCACACAGTCTGCCACTCTACCCTCATCAGGAGACTGGAAGAGTGCGGGGTCACCGAGCTGGCAAGGGATTGGTTGGTCTCTTATTTGAACAACCGACGGCAGGTGGTGGCGCTGCCCCCATTTAGATCGGAGGTGAGGAATGTGGGACAGGGGGGAACCACAGGGCTCGGCCATCAGCCCCATACTTTTCAACCTTTACCTTCGCCCTCTGGTCCATCTGATAAAATCATTCGGTATTTCAGCATTCAATTATGCTGATGATACCCAATTGGTCTTTTCACTGGAAGGAAATAACTTGGTCCCGTTGGAAACATTCCACCGCTGTATGTCAGCTACAGCTGACTGGCTCCGATCTAACTCCCTTCAGTTCAACAGCAAAAAAACGGAGGTGCTTTACTGTTCTTCTGATAAAATACCGCGCTCACTCCCCGACAACTTTTGGCCCTCGACCTTTCCTGAGACAGTGTCAGCCGCCGAGTCTGCACGTAATTTAGGGGTTACTTTTGGGCCTAACTTGCAGCTGGATATACACGTTAATAAGACCACGGCTACGTGCATGATGCTGTTGCGCATGCTACGTAAAGTTTTGTCCCTTTTACCTGAACAGTCTAGACCAGAAGTAGTGCGTGGGATCATCTTAAGTCGTTTAGATCATTGCAACGCTCTACTTCTGGAAGCCCCTAAAACGTTGCTATGCAAGCTGCAACGGGTGCAGAACATGGAGGCCAAGCCGGCCCTCTCTCGCCCTAACTTCAGCTCGTCCACCGCTGCTCTTCGGGACTTACATTGGCTGCCGGTCCACTTACGTGTTCAGTACAAAGCTGCCTGCCTGGTGTTCAGGGCTTTGCACGGACGGGCCCGGTCCCACTGCAGAATATGTTTTCATGGTATTCGTCCGCGCGATGTCTGCGCTCTTCTGCGTGGCTGGTGGTGGTACCGAGATTCCAGAGAGTGAGGATGGGTGGACGCTCGTTTAGTGTCGCAGCGGCTAAACTCTGGAATTCTCTGCCACTTCTTTTACGAGGTCAAAGGGACTTTCTACCATTTAAAAAAGCGTTGAAGACCCACTTGTTTCCTAGGGCAGTTTAAGATGTTGTTTTCTGTTGCTGACAGTTATCTCAAGCGCCAGGATGCCCTTGGGGTGACAGTAAAGCGTTATACAAATATACAATACATACATACATACCCCAAAAATGTTTCTAAGTGAGAAGGTAAAATCTTGACCGGGCTTCCCGCTTCATGTATCCGACTAAGGCTCCATCGCGGTCAGCCTCAAACTTTGACTTTGTCACGGTCAGAGGAGACCAAATGTCCAGAAGTGGAACTATCGGTGAAAGTGTTTAGTCTTTAAAACATCATATCTTTAGTTCCCTACAGTGATTTCTTTAGATTTTTGTGTCTCTTTGAAGGTAAAATAGTTCCTATTTTTATAAATTGGTATTGGATTTTCATTGTGTGTTCATTATTTACTGAATTGGTGTTTTTAAATGCTTTACATACCTGTCTCTGTGGTTAAACCTGCCTGCTCTCATCCAAGCTAGCAATGGTTGAGACCTATTCTGAGCCCTACATTATGTTAGTGGCCTTCTTGCCTGTGGTATATACATATTTACTGTAGGAGAGTAGGGTCTGCAATCCTATGATCACCCAGATTTTTTTGCTTTTGTTTCACTGGTTTACGACTTTCTCTGGCTGTGGGCCTGCCAATCAGACCCACAGCCTAGCTGTTCTCTCGCTAAATTGACATGTGTACCTTAGGTGCATTACCTAGGGCCTACCAGGGGCTGAAGCATGTATTATGCCACCTCTGGATGGCTATCTAAATCTGACACAACTGGCTGCACGACAGCTGGGGCAAGGTGGTGTAATCACCCTTTGCTTTAGATATAGCATCCCTGTATCTAACCCTCAAATGGACACCCGAATTCCTATCAGCCACTCCTATGGCAGGCCTTGACAATCCTGAAGGCAGAGTGCGTGGAATCGTGTGAATTGGGCTCTGGCACGAGCCGAGCCCGGTTGCAGCTTGCGGAACCAAGACCCAATGGCTGTTCCATGATAACGCGTACCATATTGATAACTTCGGTACCGCGTTATCAAGACATGTCGAGTAAGGTGTCATACGAATCGGGATGCTGACCCCTCACCAATGCTGGCGACGGGGTTAGCATTCCACCCTTCTAGAGGGACACGACATGTACGTAACTGTGAACCCCGGTTAAAGTTAACTGAAGCCTCAGCTCCACAAAATGGATGCTGCCACCACAGACACGAGTCTGACCTCCTGCTGCTGGGAGTCCTTCCAGCGAGGAGAGCTTGGACAAAGGGTTTCCTGTCCGGGGCGGTGCTCGCACCATCCCAGACAGGGTTTGTGTATCCTGGGTAGGCAGGGCTTTACAGGAAGGTGACTGCGGAGTGGCACCCCGGTGCTCACTACGCATCTGCCGGCTAGAACCAGTTCCAGGGGCACACCAGCCCCTGACTGGGGGAAAGTCCGGCATGGGAGAGGGGTGTAACCACCCCCCTTCCTGGTCCCACCCCTAGGGCAGGACCTAGTCGCGTACCCACCCCTTTCTTTAGGATAAAGGCAGGAGCGGGACCCTTCCAAATTAGATCATCTTTGAATCCTGAAACTACTTTCTACGATAGGAAATCAAGACTTCTTCTCAAGATTTCTCCCTTGTGACTAAGGAGTAGTCACCCTGCATCCGCAGGCACCATCTAAGAACTCTGCGGTTTGCTGCACGTCCTTCCTCAAGAATCCGACTGCCCAGCTCGACGAGAACCGGCTTCCCTGGCACCTCTGACCTCTACCCACATCGTCAGCTCAGCTGAGATCCGTGGGTGCGACGAGACCTTGAGGGACCGGCCATCATCAGAACCTGCACGATTTCTAAACCAGCACGACCACCGAGGGATCCTCTGGTGAGTGCTCTGGGATCCGAGAAGCCCCGACCCTGAGCAGCTCCAGCACCGAAGTGCAGCCTCCCAGCATCTCCACGATCTGCGTGGGGCCCTTCTGCTTTTTGCTGCTCATCACGTTGTCTGGCTACTAGCCCGCTGGCTTGTGGCCTTCTCGACGACGCCCGACAACAACGCTGCTGGTCTGGTTGCTCCAGAATGGCCTTTGCTCCCTTCTGAGAGAGGAGCACCCCGGACCCTCCTGGCCCACTCAAGACGCCATTTTAGGTCCACCACGTGGCCCTGAATCTGCCAAGGCTTGTTGCCCCAATCCTGGGCCCAGCGACGCCGACAGCATCAACCTTCGTGGGACAGCTCGCACCTCCATCCTGGTCGCCGACAACGCCTCCTGGTCCGTGAGACTGCAGAGCCTAGCGTCGCCCACTCACCTGGTCGAGGTGACGATCATCCGGTGCCCTCCTGGTACCCTCCGACTACTGGCTAGTAGTTACGAACTTGGTCCCCTCTGCTTTCAGGTGTCATCCATCTCTGATCCAGGCTTGGATCTCTACGAACTATCTCCACTGGTCGCCGGCCAGCAACTCCTTCCTTCCGGCTCCTGGTTCGTCAGCGAGGACCCCCGACGTCTGTACAAGACTTATGCAGCCGCAGCCCCTGGGCTAGGTAACTTCGGCATAGCCTCCTTATCTAAGGGTCCGGAGTCACTGTCGCTTCCGACTTACCTCATCGGGTCCGCCCGAGACCACTACCTTGCCGTGCCTTCGGGCATTTGTGTAGATTGTGCACTTGAAGTATTTTCCTAAGAGTTTTGTTGTGTGCTTAGTACCCTGGCCTCATAAAGAGTACAGGGCTGTTGTGACTTTAAATAAATACACTGTTTATTTTCATAACACTTGTGTGGTGTCCTTTCACTTGGTGTTCAAGGGGTATGTGATGGTATAACAGCTGGCTTAACACGCCCTCTAGAGTTTAGCCCGAAGACTGCTCGTATCCACGCTACTAGGATAGCTGGTCTAAGGTTGACTTACAACCAATCACCATAAGGGTCGTTTGGACTGATGAATAGTGAGCACTGCATATCGGGCCAACTTCTCACATTTACCACTTCCAATAATCCACTTCCCAACATTTTGGTGTTCAGCGCTGTGCATGAGGACTTGTGTTTAAAAAGTACACCTTTCAGTAAGGTGAATTAAATTTAAAAATCCTCTATGTTGTCAGGGAACTAAAGATTGAGTTTTCAATTTTTAGATTATGGACTAATATGATTTTTAATCCATTGTTTTGAGCCCTAAACTCAGAGTGGCTGAGTTTAGGGTTGTGTGTAAGGCCAGGGGGCTACCTGCTGCTCACAAGATTAGAAAAGCAGAGTTGGTGGGTCCCTGAATGCCTGGGAGCCCCGGAGAATGAAGGGTGGGGCAATGACTACCACCCAGTGTCCCCCAGGGGGAGGGTGAGGATGACACCTCCTCCACCTTTTTCCAGTGTTAGCTGCGTAATTCCTGAGGGTGAGAGGAGGGCAGGTCCACCTACCCAGCAAACATCCCTGTCCCTTGCAGAAAGGCAGCTTGAGGCCCAACTAGCTTCCATTGCTTTGGAAAACGAGGCATTGGAATTAGCTAAGAATAGATAGGAGGAGGAGGAGGAGAAGAAAAGAAATGGTGGCAGTGAAAATGATGAGTTTGAGCTGTCCAGGTGTGGAGGATTTGATGTCATTCTTCCCACGTATATAGTTCTAAAGTACACAGAGGGGGAACATATTGATAAGTGGCTATCAGCCTTTGAGAGGGCCCTTAGAATGAGTAGGGTCCACTCAAAGTATTGGGATGCACTCCTGTGGGAGTTGATTCCAGTAGCTGAGAGAGATAGGCTCCTGGCCGAAAGGGGAGAGGATGCAGAATCATACCAGCAGATGAAGGCATACTTAGTCAAGAGATTTGATCTGTCTCCAGAATAGTACAGGGTGAAATTTAGAGACACCCTGAAAGTGAGTTCCAATCTTGGGAAGATTTTGTGGATGTCTCAGTGAAGACACAAGAGGGCTGGATTGTTGGGAACCAGGTTGGCACATTTGAGGGATTGTGTAATTTTTTGTTGAAAGAACATTTTGACTCATTGTGCAGGAGAGATGTTACAGCAGTACAGGGCTAGAAAAATTCACTCGACCGCTCACATTTGCGAGTCAGATAAATTCAGGACGAGCTATTTTTAGGTCCTACTTGCCCTTTCTGGTGAGTAGGAATACAAACTGACACTTGACCTCTGCCTCTGAACGCAGAGGAAATGTGAAAAGATAGCAAGATTTAAAGGCATATAAATTGCTCACAAAGTAAAGGAGCAATAAAAATGCTTTTAATGTGACCAGAAAAAAAGAGGACAGGTCTCTCCCCAGTGGGAAGACCAGGGAAAAGAAGGCCAAAAACAGAAAAAGTCCCCCAAAGACTCACACAAACCTGAACAAGAATGGTGGCCCTGAGGCAACCCAAATTCAAAGAGAGGGGGTATCAGGGAAAGAATGATAGGTTCTTTGATCCCTCCAAGATGGGTAAGCGCTTTGACAGTAACCATCCAGGGCACAAAAGGGAAGATGTTGTCTTCATCAAGAAGCCCCCCCCCACTAAAGGCCATCCCCAGGGATTGACAGTGTAAGTGTGAGGGTGGAAGGTGATGTCCCACATAGGGGTAGGCAGGTGGGTAAAGCCACCTTAGTATCCCTGGGTGGAATGAATATTGCAACCCTTGCTGCCTCACCTCCAAACATGGACAAGTACAGGCAGAGGCCTGAAGTGAATAGGACTGAGGTTGATGCTATCAGAGACACGGGGCTAGTGTAACTATGGTCCTGGACGAGCTGGTGCCTCCAGAGAGCTTGCTACCTGGTGAGTTTCACCAGGTGACTTATGCAGACAGCTCTACCAAACTCCATCCTATGGCTGTGGTAAATTTGGAATGGGGAGGTGTGACAGGCCCTATGAAGGTATCTGTGTCTACTGTGCTCCTAGTACAGTGTTTACTGGGCATTGATCTGGAAGCGTCTGAGTGGTCACAGGTGGAGAGAGGTCTCCATATAGAAATATTGGAGTGGGTATGTGCTGTAACTAGGTAACAGACTAGCCCGAAGGGAAAGGATGGACATTTGAATCCTGGAATAATGATCCAAGAACAAAGGGTACTGGGCCTGGTGAGCCAGCCCAGGGAACTCCAAAGGTGCAGGAGGAATCCAACCCTGATGGGGAGGATCTGGCCTCTGAGGAAGGGATTCCATCCCTGCCAGAGATGTCAGTATTGACGGGAGCAGGTGGACCCTCCAGAGGAGTTGTGTAAGGACAGAGAGACTGTCCCACCCTTGAGAGCTTGAGGCGGATTGCTTCTAGGCAGGGGATAACAGTGGGTGTCACAGAATCTACTGGGAAGATGGACTGCTTTATACTGAGGCCAGAAACCTCAACGAGGGGGCAACCAGGATGTTGATGGTGCCCCAGAAGTACAGAGAGTTCATCCTTACTTTGGGCCATGATATTCACATGGCAGGACATTGGGACAAACAAAGACATGGAACCGGTTGGTTAACCATTTCTACTGGCCCCATATGTCTGAAAAGGTAAAGGAGTTTGAAGCTCCTGTGCTGCCGGTCAGGCCAGTGGCAAGTCAGGGGGCAAGACAAAGGCTCCCCTAATATCACTGCTAGTGTTTGGAGTTCCTTATGAAATTGTGGGGATGAATACTGTAGGTCCTCTGGACCCACCTAATACATCAGATAATGGGTATATCTTGGTGGTTTTGGACCATGCCTCTAGGTACCCCGAAGCAATCCCTCTTAAAACCATAGATGCTATAGCTGTGGCTAGAGAACTGCTTGGTGTGTTCACCAGAGTTGGTTTTCTGAAAGAGGTGGTGTCAGATAGGGGCACTAACATTCTGTCCAGCTATCTGACTGCTATGTGGGATCAGTATGATGCCAACTAAAAGTTCACCACCCCCTATCACCCAGAAACAAATGGTCTAGTTGAGAGGTTCCAACAAGACCCTGAAGGGCATGATAGATGGGCTGTCAGAGAAACTCAGGAGGATATGGGGTGTTCTCCTTCCATGCCTACTGTTTGCCTACAGAAAGGTGCCACAGAATAGGGGACCGAGAGGTGCCACAGAAGGGGTTGGCTCCAATCCCTCCGAGTTGTTGTTTTGACACCTTATGAGTGGGGCATTGTGCCTGCTGAGTCTTTTGAGAAGCCTCTCAAAGAAGCAAAGGACAAGGTGCTTGATTATGTGCTAGGCCTGAGATCTTGAATGGCAGAGTACATATATAAGGCAAGCACGAAATTGGACTCTAGCCAGCAGCGCATGAAGCACTGGTATGATCAGAAGGCTACTATGCCTGGGTATACTCCAGGACCATTGGTGTGCGTGTTGGAGCCTGTCGCTCCCAGGGCTTTCCATGACAAATGGAGTGGGGCCTATCCAATAATAGAAAAGAAGGGTGAGGTTACCTATTTCGTTGACCCTGGCATGCCTACGAACCCTCATAGGGACCTGCATGTCGATAGAGTGAAACCCCACCGTGACACAGCAGATATGACCATGTTACTGGTCACTTATGAGGTAGTGCAGCACAAAACTGATCCAGTGTCTGACCTCCTCTCCACTAATGTGCAAGATGGTTCACTGGAGTGAGTTATACTCTCTCCGAAATCGACATACCAGCAAGACAGAGACTGTAAGCAGGCGCTGGAGCAGTTTGCTGGTCTGTTCTATTTAACCCCAGACATCTCTGAATGGTGTGTGCACCAGATTAACACTGGTGACAGCCTACCTGTCATAAATAACTAGAAATAAACATCAGAACACCTCAATTCAAATCCTGGACTTTATGCATACTAAACTGAGTAAGCTTGTTGTAACGGGGTGAGGCTGCGTACTGAAGAAGAGTGGTGGGCACCCGGAATTGACCCAGTACAACCTCCTTCCTTGCAGACAGAAACATGGGGTACGGATCACGACGAACACGAAGAAGAGGAACGCGGCTCCTTTAAGTGGGCATACACGGAGGAGGAGGAGGATCCTCCTCTTGCACACGTCAGCGAGACCGGATTGGCTAAAAATGAGGAAGTGATGTTCGTGGCGTGTGACATCACCCCCGAAGAGACGGCGAGGAGCGGAGACGGAGAACGGGAGCCAGGAGTTTACAGAACCGAAGGAAGAAGTGGAGAAACCGAAGAACATCTGGGAGCAGGCAGAGGAGAGTCCGAGGGAAAGCCTGGAGGCCAACGACCCTGCGAGCCGCCGTGCCACTCTCCCGGGGGAGGAGCGTGGCTTTCCCAGGTACGGCAGCGTATGGCGGCTTGGGTGGGAATCAATCGTGTAAAATAGTGTACAGAACCCCTGTTTGTATCCCGCGTTTCCCCCCCCCCTCTCGTTTCCTCTTACCCCGCGTTTACCCTCACCGTCTGTGTACACCCCACCCACTTCACTGGCGTACATTAAGAGTTGCACGTTCACCGGTGATTCCTCTCCCGACTCACTACACCCGGTCCCTAGGTGCCTAATACCCCAGCGGACAGCTGAACTAACGGCTCCCTTTCTGTTGGTCTTCTCTTTCCATGGGACACCGGAGCCAAGGGAAGCAGCTTAACACCCAGACCCTGACCAGACCTTGAGGGGCAGTGCTATACCCAGAAGAAAAGAAGGAAAAACACCCGAACGCCAAAACGGATCCCAGTCAGTTCGCAAAAGAGAGACTAACGTTCAGAACGAGGAGAACTTTACTGCTAAAAACAAACCGGGGGGGGGCGTGGCCAAGATGGCGGGGTGAGCGGACGCTTCCTCCCGTAGCTCCTCCGGCCCAGCTCCGCTTGAGCCCCGATTTCTGCGCTTCTCTCCCCCCGCGGCTGCATCGCGGGTGAGAGGACTGTGCCGGAGTTCGTGGGGCACATTTTGGTGCCACTTTGGCTTCTGTGGCCCCGGGGGAAGTTCCCGAGAAGTTCATTCTGAGATCGCTCCGAGGAGTAGAGCCCGGGTTGCCCCGAGGAGAAGAGCCTGGAGGCGGAGCGTAGTGCGGCGCTGTCCGCGCGCCTCGGCTGGCCCGAGTGCTGAACAGCGGAAAGCCTGTGATCCCGAGGGAGCGGACTAGACGGACTCCGCGGAGTGAGGTGGCTCCCTGGCCGGTGCCCTGGCGGCGGGCACCATTGCTGGACGACGGACCTTAGCCCTGCACCGGCGGTCTCCCCCCTACCCGGGGCCTCGAAGGGTGACGACTTGCGAACTCCGCGCCTGGAGGCGCTGGATGGCGGAGTTCGAGCAGTGCCCGAGCCGGACAACTCAACTGGTGGTGGAGGGAGGCATTGGTTTCATGCTCTCCGGACCCGTTACCATTTGAGACTCGCCCACGGACTTGCTGGCCCGGGCTGCCTTCTTGGGTCCCACCCTCCCGCCATCTTGTCTTTGTGTGGCTGAGCCCAGTGATCCCTGCCCGCGCCCTTCTCACACGGGAGCCTCGGCTGGTCCTGGCACCGACTCATCTGCTGCCCTCCCTGGGAGCACGAAGCAGGAGGCCTACACTTCGGACGTTGCTGCCTGTCCTACTGGCCCAGGGGCCGTCTTGCCCAGGCCCAGACCGCCATTTTGTCGCCTGTGACGCACTACCCTTGTCTTCGGCGAAGGCCTCACATCTGGTGCCCGCGAGCGGCGGAGCTCGCCTACAGCAACTGACCCTGGGCTTTGCCGGGCCCCAAGATGACTGGAAGACGAGGCGCAGCGCGAGGAGACCTCACTTTGCCGGAAATGCTCGGCAGGTCCCAGCAACTACGCGACAGGACGCAGCCGTCCCCGGGGGCCTCCCAGGCATCAACGGACGCAACTGTGGGCGAGCCGCCGGTCACGCGGTCCTTCATGGAGGACCTATTCAGCTCCCTCAAGGAGGAATTTCAAACTCTTAAGACCGAAGTGGCTGGAGAGGTCCGGGAGTTGCGCAGGGAAGTCGAGGGCCTGGGCGAGCGGGTCGATACTGTGGAGACGGCGGCTCAACGCCGCGATGAGGAGATAACCCATCTCCAGCAGGATGTCCTCCGCCTCCGGGAGCAATGTGTTGAGCTCCAGGCCCACTCGGAGGACCTCGAGAACAGGTCCAGGCGGAACAACATCCGGGTGCGGGGTGTTTCATCCGCGGATGAAGGTGCGGACCTAGTGGCTTATCTGCAGGACCTGTTCCGCGACATCTTGGGGGAAGGAGCGGATTTCCCAATCCGCATTGACAGAGCACATAGGGTGGGCCGCCAACGCCAGTCCTCGGCACCCCCGCCGGATATCCTGGCATTCTTGCCGGATTTCCCCCTAAAGGAGCGCATCATGACGGAGGCCCGCAGGAAGCAGCCACTGACCTTCTGAGATAGACCTGTGGCGCTCTATCAGGACCTGTCCGCCATCACACTACAGAAGCGCAGGTCCTTCCGCATCGCTACGGACTTTCTGCGAGAGCACGAGACAGCCTATTCCTGGGGTCACCCCTTCCGTCTTATCTTTCGATGGAATGGGGTGCTGCATCAGCTGCGCTCCTTACAGGATGTCTGCGGAGTGCTGGGTCTTACTGCTACGGAGGAGGAAGGGGCTTACACCCGCATGGCGGCGCCCCGAGCGGCGGGGCCGACGGAGGTCGAGAAGGCGCCCATCGTCAGCGCCAGCGAGTCGTCCAGACTCGCCCACCATCAGATCTGAAATGGCGGAGGCCCTGAGGACTGCGGCCAGGAACTTGCCTGAATCTACTGGTGTGGCCTTAACGGCCTAATTTTTCTCCGGGGGGAGAGGCTCTTAGCTTTGACGATGCTGGGCTGGGGGCTGGGGGGGCGAGGGGGGTGGTGTGTGGCTGGACGTCCACTTGACTGTTTTCTGCAGACTCGCCCATTTGGGCTAGACTGAGACTATGGGGTGTTGTTTTCTGCTTTTTGTTTTGGCTGGTTGCCATAAGGGGGTTTTGGGGGGGTTTCACTGTTGGTTTGTTGTGGGGGGGGTCCCGTCCGAAATTGTCCGAACGTGTACGATGCCGCTTTTGGCCTTCCCTGCACCCCTACCCCGCGCGCCCCCTCCGCTGATCCCCCGCCTGCGGCATAGCGCGTTGTTTCCCCGGAGGCGATGCCACCCCTGAAAGTTGTGACCCTTAATGTTAAGGGTCTGAATAACCCCGTGAAGCGTAGGGCGATCCTTTCCCTGTTGGAGGGGTCGCAGGCGGATATCTGCCTCCTGCAGGAGACCCATTTACTTTCCAGGGATTGCCATAGGTTGCGCTCTGCTAAGTTCCCCACGCAACTCTTTTCCTCTGCTGCGACTAAGACCGCTGGGGTGGCCATTCTCCTAGCCAGCTCCTTTAGGGGGGGAGGTGTTGTATAAACATGCTGAGCAGAAGGGGAGGCTTTTAGTGTATCGCATGCGCTTGGGTGGTGTTGCCTTTACGGTTGGTTCGGTTTACAGCCCAAACGACCACCAGGACCGTTTCCTGGAATCGGTGTTGGTGGACGTTACTGCCTCGCCCGATCGCCATATCATCTTGGGGGGAGACCTGAATATGGTCTTCGACTCCACTCTAGATAGGTCTGCCCAGCGCTTCCCGCAGACAGGGGAGCTTTCTAAGGCGGTACAGGACCAGATTGCGGAGATGGACCTGCATGACCTCTGGCGCACCATGCACCCCACTGATGGGGACTACTCCTATTTCTCCCACGCACACCGCACTTATTCGCGGTTGGATTATCTTTTGGTGAGCGGCCCGCTTCGCTCGGCCGCCATGGCGGCGGACATCGGGGTCTTGTCCCTGTCCGATCATGCGCCGGTTTCCGGAGTCTTTGCGTGGCCGGCGGCCCCCCCCTCCAGAGGGATGTGGCGGCTCCGGGACACGCTTCTCCATAAGAAATCGGTAGTGAAGCGGGTGGAGGAGGTCATCCAGGACTACTTGACCCACAATAACAACTCTGACACGTCCCTGGCTACGCAGTGGGCGGCTTTGAAAACAGTCGTCAGGGGAGAGTTTATCTCCATTTCCTCGGCGGAAAACAAGGAACGCCAGCGCAAGAGGGAGGAACTGACAGCGCAGGTTAGGGAGCTTGAGCAGGTCCACCGCCGAACGGGGGCTCCTCGTGTTTGGAAGCAACTGAAGGCGGCACGGAAACTCCTCTCTGCGTTGGATCTGGATCGGGCGGAGTACGCAGCGCTGCGCCTGAAACATGCCTTTTACACCGGCGGGGACAGGTGCGGTAAGCTCCTGGCCCATAGGCTCAGGGCCGCGCAGCAACGCAATGTGGTGAAGGAGCTGGTGGGAGTGGGTGGGATCCCGGTTTCCGGTGACGCGGAGGTGGCAGATACCTTTCG
The DNA here is from genome assembly GCF_964263255.1 of Lissotriton vulgaris. Taxonomy (NCBI): domain Eukaryota; kingdom Metazoa; phylum Chordata; class Amphibia; order Caudata; family Salamandridae; genus Lissotriton; species Lissotriton vulgaris. The sequence continues at coordinate 1,850,224,684 of NC_141687.1, read as the reverse complement.
TTCCTTTTACGAGGCACTGTACGCTTGAGAGCCTTCCCCACCGGGAGAGGCTGAGGCCTATTTGGATTCCGTGACCCTCCCGGCCTTGGACCCCTCCCAGGCGGACCACCTAGAGAGGGACATTCACGTGGAGGAGGTCATCTCCGCGATCGCACGGCTGAAGCATGGTAAAGCCCCGGGCCCGGATGGCTACACGGCCTTGTTCTACAAGACCTTCTGTCCCACTGTTGCTCCTCTCCTGGCCCGCTTGTTCAATTCCTTCTCCGAACCGGGTGCCATCCCACCGGACCTCCTCTCGGCGACTGTGTCGGTTATCCCCAAGCCGGGGAAGGACCGGACCTTGTGCGGCTCGTACCGGCCCATTTCGCTCCTAAATGTGGACCTCAAGCTTTATACCGGAATCTTGGCGGCCAGACTGGGTCTACACCTACCAGGTTTGGTGGAGGCGGATCAGGCCGGTTTTGTACCCGGTAGGCAGACGGTCGACAACACGAAGAGGGTGACGCACGTGCTGGAAAAGGCCTCACGCGTCCCGGGGGAGCGGATGCTGCTATCGGTCGACGCGGAGAAGGCCTTTGATAGGGTTCATTGGCCATATCTCGAGCTGGTTCTTGGGAAACTGGGGATCGGCGAGAAGTTCCGCACTATGGTCTTTAACTGCTATAGGCGACCGTCTGCGTCAGTGCGTGTCAATGGACACAGCTCCAGCAGCTTCGCCATTGAGCGCGGCACGAGACAGGGTTGCCCCCTCTCGCCGCTCCTCTTTGCCCTTTATATGGAGCCGTTTGCGCAGAGGATCCGCGACAACCCGGACGCTATTGGGGTGAAGATGGGGCAATACACACACACTGTCAGCTTATACGCGGACGATGTCTTGCTGACCCTAGATGACCCCAGGCGGTCACTCCCTGCCTGCGTCCAGGAGCTGAACGCTTTTGGCCGCGTCGCGGGCTTTAAAATGAACATGGCCAAGTCGGCTGCGCTGGATGTGTCGCTTTCTGCCGACACCAGGCGGGACCTTCAAAGTCTCTTCCCTATGCAGTGGTCCTCCTCCACGGTGACTTACCTGGGCATTTTGCTTGCTCCCTCCCTGCCTGCTATGGTCGCGGCTAACTATTCCTCTCTGGGCAAAAAGATCAAAGAGGAACTCGGCCGATGGAACAAGGGCCTACTTTCGTGGCTGGGCCGTATTGCGGCGGTGAAGGTGACAATACTACCCCAGATCCTGTATCTTTTTCGCGCTCTGCCTCTTCAGCCCCCCGTGGGTTGGATACGGCAGGCGCAGGCAGACATCTCCCGCTTTGTGTGGCAGGGCCGTAAGCCTCGGATGAAGCGGGTCCTCTCCATGCTTGCCCCGGAGGCGGGAGGTCTCGGAGTCCCGGACCTCCGGAAGTACTTCCAGGCGGCGCAGCTCCGGTACCTGGTGGAGTGGAGCCGGTGGGAATCGGACAAACCCTGGCTCTTTCAAGACCAGGCAGTTGCAGGCCGTACCCTCCAGGAGGTCCCGTTCCTGCGGCGCATCCATCGCCCACCTAATCTCTACGCTTCCTTTATCACCCGGGTCCCGCTAAGAGTGTGGGACGCGGTGTGTGAGCTTCGGGAGCTCACCACTTTTCCATCGCCGTTCACTCCCATTGCTGGCAACCCGGACTTCACCCCGGGTCTGGAGCCGGGGGCCTTTTCCCACTGGGTGAGCGCGGGATGCAGGGCGCTTTTCCAGATCTACGGGCCGGAGGGCGTGCTCCCCTTCCAGCAGCTCCGACAGGAGTTTGGCCTGACGGAGGGGGACAGACTGCGTTACATGCAAGTCCGCCACTGGGCTCTTCAACCCCCAGTGCGTGACGTCGCCGCCCGTTCGATTACGCCCTTTGAGCGATGGTTGGTAACCCGGGCCTCGGACGCCAAACTCATCACTGATTTGTATAAGTTTCTCCAACCCCCGCCGTTTCATTACCATAACCCAGGGAGGGAGCGCTGGCACAGGGAACTGGGCAGGACCCTGAGCCACAAGGAGTGGGACAAGATTGCATATTGGGCGAGGCACTCTGCGTACCACACTGGGCTGACGGAAACCTTCACTAAAGTGTCCACCTATTGGTACTACACCCCGGAGCGGCTCTACGAGATGCGCAAAATAGGCGATAAGGGTTGCTGGCGCGGCTGCGGACAGGAGGGTACCCTCACGCACATTCTCTGGGAGTGCCCGGTGCTGTCGGCCTACTGGAAGGAAGTCTTAGATGAGGTGGATAGGCATTTTGAGATCGAGCTTCCGCGCTTCCCCGCGTATGTCTTGCTTGGCCTCCCCAATGATTTGATGTACCCGCTGAAATCCCGCAGGGGCAGGCAGATTGCGATTGCGCTAGGCTCCGCCGTCCAGAACATACTGGTACTTTGGCGCACCCCCACTGCCCCCTCTATCACTGGTTGGTTGCATAGGCTCTGGCAGGTACTGGGCATGGAGAAGATATCGCTAACGGTGGCTGGGAATGTTGACCAGTTTGAGGAGCTCTGGCATCCCTTTTTGGCACTGCTGTCCACGGAATTTCGCGAGCTTACGTGTCCACGGTACCTGCGCCTCCTTAGGCTGACGCCGCCGGCGCCAGCGGCGGAGTGAATGTGCGGATTGGGGGCCGAGGGTTGGGGGTGGGAAGTGGAGTTATATGCTTCTAATGCTGACTTTCGGACGGGGATGTTGGGGTATTGTTTTCTCTTCTTTCCTTCTTTGCTTTTCTTTTTCTCCTTCCTTTCTGGGGTCGAGGGGCTGGTGGAACGGTATGCTTCTCTTTCACTGTGTCGCGGAGTGTTATTTTGGCTTGACCTTGCCTAGGGAGTGGGGGCCTACAGGGGGATCGTACACAATGCCTTATTGCCTATGTCTTTGCCTTGTTACCCTCTGGGGCATCCTGTTTCCCTCTTTTCCTTCTGACTCGCTGCAACGTTTTGCTTCTTGTATTGTATGTTTACCTGACTTCCTGCTCCCCTCCCCGTGTTTTTTTATGCCTTAATAAAATACTTTAAACCTAAAAACAAACCGGGGAATACCAATAAAACCATCTTTAACCCCACGAACCGGTGTCCTACTCGTTCCTGCACCACAACCTGATACCTCTACTACCCCTGTTCCACAAGCCCAGCCCACACTTGTCTATCTCAAACCTCTTACTAGCTTATGTGCCCAGATGAAGTAGCAAAGAAAAAAGACTGTAAAGGTATTCCACTGCCTGACATCCACCCATCTTTACCCATATATTTCGAACTCTGTCCTTCAGATCATCTTATTTGCACTCTCTGGGTTCAAAATACGAAAAATAAATAAGTAAAGCATTCCAGAGCATTCACAAAGTGGCCAGATTAGTTTTATTAACACCCAAACACAGTAGTGCCACTTTACTAATTTGGCCAACAAAGCACTACTTTTGTTTTCTCCTCTTTCTTTGAACAGCATTGTTTTCCCTGGGTGGTGAAAAGCACCATTCCTGGAGGTACTGCAATACCTGGTTGATGGGTGGAAGGGAAATCGATTAATGTGATCCGTATCCGCTTTTTTCTTTATTTTAGTTTATAAAATGCGTAGCACGGCTCTGTGTTGAGGATTTTAGTCTTTTTAAACCATACTGTTCCCAGTTCGTAAGGATATAAGCAATGGACAATAAAACTGGTCCCTCCAGGGAACTGTGGTGGTGCTTAAAGTTTCAGGCAAAAACACTCTTGATTTCTGAATAATGAGTGTAATAGTGTTATGGTAACCATGTTGTTCTACTTACATTTCACATGCTCTACTTAATCTTGCATCCATATGAGGGTTTGCTTTTTCCAGGAAGTAACTTTTTTTTTCAGGCAGCATATTACTCTTGTGCATAATTTTCATTGTTGCATCCAGTTTTTTATATATATATATATATATATATATATATATATATATATATATATATATATATATATATATATATATATATATATATATATATATAAAATAAATCACAAAAGTTGCCTTTGTAGGAAGTGATTTCCATTACGCCACATTTATTTCAGGGGCAAGCAGCGTGAGTGAAGACACAGCATACAACAGAATATCTGTCCTGCCTGACGCGTTTTGTGCAATGAGCACTTCCTCATAGGCATAGGACTTGTCAGGAACTTGCACGATGAATTTTTCAGAACCACTTATCCCCTGATTGAATCCCGCCCATGTGGGCGTGGCCACTCCAGTGGCCTGATGGTACTCGTGGTTCCAGTATTGCACCAGTGTGCTCTGCGTAACAGTTCCAATGTTCAAATTTACACCCCAGTGGGATATGCAGCAGGGCGCTCATATATATATATATATATATATATATATATATATATGTAGCAGGGCACAATTGGGTTGTAGCTGAAGGCAGTATGGGTGTCTCTCAGTGGGACAGTATGGTGTTCATTGGGTGAAAAGATGTGGCACTATGCCAGAGCTGCCAAATTTGGTACTGGGGAACCAGGTTCAGCCTTCATGAACAGTCCACCAGACCACTTTCCTGAGGGAGCACATTCCACAGGTAGACCTTAGAAGCCCCAGCTAAACTTTAGAAGCCCTGGTGTCTTAGCACCTTGAAGGCCTGTCCACCACAGTCGATACACAGGCCTACAATGCAGCACACCCATGAGCAACAGTGACTCAGTCACTAAGGCCACAGGACCCTTGAGGCCAGTCCGCCTCACTCATTGATACCTCCATTGGCCTTGTTTCAGCAGTAGTAGTGCAACTCACCAGAGATCGGCAAGGCAGGATTTGCACGCACACCAAACTAAGGGGCATATAAACAAGGGAATGGCGAAGAGTGGCATTAAGCAAAAATTGCTAATGCCACGCTCCACCTTTCTGAAAATGCAGGGATGCGCCGTATTTACAATGGTATGGCACATCCCTGCGTTTTCCCTAGCACTGGCGTTAAACTCAGCTGCCTAGCGCCAATGCAGGCACCCTTGCACCATAGTATAAGGGTGCTAGCCAGGAGGTAATGATGGTTTATGTGCAGGAAGGTTTCTCTTCCTGCACATAAACAATCCAGAATGGCAAAATGTAACTTCTATGTGTCCTGCATTGTGCAGCACACATAGAAGTTGCAAATCATCTGCTTTTAAATGATTGTTCATGTGCAGGAAGGTGACCCTTCCATAAACAATTATTCATGGCAATTTGCTGTTTTTATGTGTGCTGCACATTGCAGCACACATAGAAACAGCAAAAGAATAAGGAGAAATTAAGCATTTCTCCTTGTTTTACCATGAAAAGTCCAGGTTTTCCCTTGTCCTAATTTTGGAACTGCCTCCTATTTACGTCACCCTTGTAAATAGGGGGCAGCGTCAGAATCTATGGGTCTTGGGGCGGAACAAAGGCCAGCCTTACAGACCCTTCTCTTCAGGTCAGACAGACAGGAGCTGGACATGCGCTAAATGTGCAGACTCCTGGCTGCCTGAGCTTTGCCAGGCTGAGAATTTTCATAGCCCTATGTGCGTGACCTCAGTCCAGCAAAAGTGCCTCGAGGCCCTCCCCCTTGTGATGAAGGGGAATTCCACTGGGATTGCCACTGATTGACTCGGACATGGGTGCTTCAGTTTTAAGCCTTGAAGTAGAAAGGGCAGAGTGTCACAGTGGCACCTAGTCACAGAGTTGGGTGAGGTCAAAAGTCTCACTGACCCATCCCACTCTGTGATAAGGTTGGGACTACTGCCTTCCAATCAGCCAATGAGGGAAGGCAGCAGTCCCAAACCTTGTGGGACATTTGGGGCTTCCCTCTCGGAGAGCTGTAGCTAAGGAACTTTTTGTGAGTTTTTATGTCTCATGAGTGGATGTATTAATGTATGTGTATCTAGCTAGAGGTAATTCATGAATGCCAGGTTCAGGTTTGGTTCTGTGGTGACAGAACTACAAGATGAAAAGTCAAAGTGGTGACTGGGCTTGAAAATGAGTAGTAATTAACACAGGTGCCCAGTTAACCTCCCCCCTCTATCTGTATATCGAATAGAATTTAGTTTTGTCCTTAAAATGTTTCCAGAAAAATACTCTACCAAAATTTGAGCGTTTTGACCTTGGGCTGGGTTTTGGGCTGAAACTGGTCTGCATTGGGATGAATTTGGGCTTATACTTGAGGGTCTTTGGGCTTGGTGCGCATCTCAAAATCTGGCAACACTGTTTTGAAGTTTCGTTTTGGAGCCTGCCACTGACTTAGCCGTCAGTCCCTCTAATCATGATTCCCCTGTGGTAAATAAAATTACCGGGACTATTTTTCTATACATTAAATGACAATAAGGATAGCTCAATAAAGTGAGAGGCAGAGTCCGTGGTATCTGAGTCATACGGGCTTTAATTAAGTATCTCGAGACACTGGACATCGGGTTCCATCACCACTAAGGTTCAGGAAGGGATATTCAACATTTTATTAACATCACACATTCTATATAGTAAAACTGTATAATTGAAATGAATACATTAGGCGTAACAAGTGAAAAGAGAGAGATAAGAGCACATGTGCGTAACAGAAGGCGTGTAAGGAGGCGTACACGTAGGCGTGCACTTGATGAGTCACAGAAGTGTCATAAGTGGGTGGATGCTTAGAGAAAGTTTGCAGGATCAGCAGAAACCTTTACCACATATGCGCGCGCAACTGAGCATGACGTGGTGTAGACGTGTAACTGGGGAGAGCTGGGGCTTGACTTTAGCACTAGTAGAGGAGACTGGTGTCTGGGATGTCAGAACGACCTGCACCCATAGCATATCTGGTATCTTGTGTTTAGAGGATGTATTATCTGAAGTAAAAGGTCTCTCGGGCAGAGGCCGTCCAATACTGAGTGCTAGTGCGTGCATATGGTTCTTCATGTAATGCGCGGGGGCCATGGGCCTACCATGGTAACGGGTTCAGTAAATCACTTGCAAGGAGACAGGAAGGCCGGGCCCTTTGCTCTGCAGCCGGGAATATGTTTACCTATTTCACTAGACTGGAATGTGTTTTTGCGGAGGCTGAGCAGATAACTGTAGGCAAAATACCGTCTCGGCAGGCAGGCCAGGCCGAGCCGGGCACCGCTCGCCTGGGCAGGAAGTAAGGTAGAGGTCAGGGATGCATACCTAAATTGCAGCTTTCAGAGACAGAAGAGACTCGGAGCCTCAATTAAAGGCCTGGCTCGACTGAGCCAGAAAAACGTGGAGAACGTGTGTCTTGCAATATTTAAAAGTGCACCATGTAAAGACGTTGGCACCATAGGCCTAAAAGCCAAATTAACGTTGTTTTCTTGGAGGACTGAATAACTGACATGTTAACGTTGGACGCAAATGCAAATGCATCTTCGTGGCAGGCACGGAAAGGGAATTACATGACATACATGGAACATGGGTGCATGGCTAGGGTGCGAGTGGGGGTCACACTGACTACCTACAAATTTCTATTTCCTCATTCCCTCCTTGGCCCCTACTGCGCCCTTTAGGATATATCTATTTTCATGAGACCATCTATTTGTTCGTATAACATCATTTGCTCGTCTTTCTTCATTCGGGAACGGGAACGTGAACGTGGACGGGGAATACAAGCAGTGGCGCACAAGCCGCAAATCGCTGGCCCACATTGCAGACAGAGACAGCAACTGAATAAAATGAGCAGTATTATTCCTAGGAATGACAGTACTTTCCATCCCCAGGCGGATATCACACTCCAGAGCCAACCGGACCATGTCCATGTGCCAGGATTCTGGTGTATCTGGTGAGCTATCTGATGAAGCCTTGTTATTGCTTTATACACTGATGGCGCGTTATTAGGAATAAACACGCAACAACTGGATCCGATCACTCTACAAGCCCCGCCCCTATCGGCCAGGATGACGTCAAGAACAAGGCGGTTTTGAAGAACAACAAGTCTCATAGCAGACTGCTCTTCGGTCAGGTTACCGAAGGCAGAAGTAGTCTCATTCACTACTGCTTCCAAAGTTCTTGTTAATTTGCGTATTAATTTACTATTTTGAACAGGACCTACAAAGAAAAAAAATCCTTTATTGAAATCCGTATATTGTTCCCACGTTGTCTCAGTCTGATCGACAATTGGGGACTTGATCTCCCTCTTATGTCTTACATGCACAAGGTGTGAATTTCGATGATAATCAGATGGGGCTAGAAAAACAGGTGGCAATAGGAACGCAATATAACACGTTCCATCCCAATCCAGGGGCAGATGTACATAAGCTGTCTGACCACAAATAAAATAGGAATGGCGAGAAGCTTTGAAAGTAGACTTTCCTTTATCGCTGAATTCGATCACAGTATTACAATCACTGTGTCCTAAATGTACTGAACCATTCTTTCTAACGCATAATTCGCCTTTCACGGGTAGAACTGTTATAAACGGCAAATCCGAATTAGTCTCGGACTGGACGTTCAGAATCATGAGGTTGAGGGAAAAATTGCCTAATTCATACACTTCATTTTCTAGATCGGTTCCTTTCCTTTGGGGAAGACCGTCTGCATCTGGAAAACATGCTTTATTCATGACTGTATTCAGGTTCCCCCAGATCCAATTGCCCTGGGAAACTTTGGACTTACTGTCTAAGGAGGACATTAAGGCAAACCATGCTCCGCACGAACCATTATGTGTAAACGGGTAGGGAAAGAGGGGCAGAGCTCCCTTGTATTTCTGATAAGGTGGGAGTCGGCCGCATACCCAGCAATTTGTGGCATTGCTGGTCTGGTGAGCGTGGTGTAACATACGAATGAAAGTATTGTTGCGCATTGCTAATCGATAGGATAGTTCGTGAGGGGGCAGGTCACTGAATGTGTGCTCTGTGGTATCATTAAAAGAAGAATGTACATGTGAACCAAGAGGAGGAAAGAAAACATGTAGCATCAAGCTTATACATATAATCGATATACTCAGAACAAACATAATAATTAAAGTGATGATGCATATACTGTGCAGGTTTTTGCAATATTTTTCTCTCTTTTCGATTCGCCTATCTCTCTGACTATTTGGGTCTATCTCATACATGTCAGAAACCTGTCTAACCGCTTCACCCGAGGGGGACTTAAACAATTAAACGCTGTCTGACTTACTAGACTGTAGTTTGCTTCTATACTCCTGTTGCGGAGTTTTTTCTTACAAGGGGAGTTTAGTGTCCGTATCGGAATCAGGGCAGTCCTTGGGAAATGTCTCTGGACACAGTCCATGGAATCTTTTTATGTGGCTGGAATGGAGCCAACCTTTTCTTCCCTCTACTTTAACAGCGGTCCTAGTGGTCATCAACACCAGCTTCGGCTCCCGCCACCTGGGCTCCAGAGGGCTTGAGCGGTCGAAGTTCCGTATACAGACATAATCACCAGGAACGATTTCATGCGGTTTCACTTGGGTGTTGTCCGGGAAGGCAGCCGCGACCTGTGAACGACAAGAGAGTAGTGCAGACATCAAGGAAGCCAGGTAATCTGTCAGCATATTACTATCAACATCGGTGATCTTACGCGGCATAGGTGTACCCCACATATTTGGTGGTCTCCCAAAGACCACTTCGTACGGGGATAGTCCGGTTCTGGAATGAGCTACCATACGCATGTAAAAGAGGGCAACCGGCAGGGCTACCATCCAATCTACACCTTTTTCTGCACAGACCTTCGCTAACCGTGTTTTCAGAGTCTGATTATGTCTCTCAACGAGACCAGCTGCTTCGGGGTGTCGTACGCAGTGAAATTTCCACTGGTACCCTAACAGGAGTGAAACCTGTTTCATGAGTTCGGACGAGAATGGCTGTCCATTATCTGAGTACACGACACGGGGCAAGCCGTATCGCGGGAAAAATTCACGGACCAACTGTTTGGCAATGGTCACGGCAGTGTAATCTGGGACTGGGTACGCTTCTGTCCATCTGGATAGGGCACATACAACTACAAGGACATACTTGAATCCTCGACATCGGTCCATCTGGATATAATCCATCTGGAGGACTTCAAAAGGGTGGTCAGGAGGATGAAATCCACCTTGTTCCACGGGAATGCCTTTGCCTGGATTGAACTGACAACAGATCATGCAGGTACGCACTTTCTGTTTTGCTGCTGCTCGTAAATGCTTGTTGGACCAAACATTCTGTATGCTGTCTAACATGGCTTTTTCTCCTAAGTGTGCTGGACTATGTGCTGTATTTATGATAACTTGAACCATAGAGTCTGGGAGAAACCATGTGGCTTTTCCCTTCGTCATCCATCCCTGATCTGTCTGGACCCCTCCTTGTTCTGTCCATTTCTTGATTTCGTCTGGAGTGGCATGTGTCTGTATGTCAAGTACATCTTGTATGGGATCCTTAACTGTCATACAATGTGTCTGTGATGATACTTCAGTCTTTGTCGGGTCAGTCGGTATGTCTGTTTGAGTCTGAGCTGTGAGTTTAGCTGTTCGATCTGCCAGGTCGTTACCCTGGGAAATGGTGTCAGTAACTTTCGTATGTGCTTTGCACTTCATGATGGCAATGGCTGTAGGTAAGTGTATTGCATCTAACAGAGCTTGAATGAGGGGACCATGTTGTATCTTGGCTCCATGAGAAGTCAAAAAACCTCTTTCTTGCCAGAGAACACCGAAGTCGTGTACGACTCCGAATGCATACTGTGAATCTGTGTATATATTTACTTTCATGTTCTTGGCTCGTATGCAGGCTTGGGTCAGAGCGATGAGCTCTGCTGCTTGGGCGGACAATGTATCAATACGATGTGTTTCTATGACTTCAGTTTCAGTGGTCACTGCATATGCGGCCACTAACTCTCCTGTGCTTGTTCTCATACATGAACCATCCACATAAAGTGTCAGGTCTGGGTCAGGCAATGCAATGTCTGTCAAGTCTTGTCTTGGTTTTGTTACAGTATTAATGACATCCACACAATCGTGTGGTGTAGGGTCAGTTGTGCTCGAGGGTAACAATGTGGCAGGGTTTAAAATGTTGCAACGTCTGATCTCTATGTGTGGCTGAAACAGTGTCAATTCATATCCTGTCAGTCTTGCTATTGTCAGGTGTTGTGTCTGGGTTCGGTTCAGGAGAACTTCCACGGAGTGTGGAACCTGTACTGTCAGGGGATGTCCTAACACTATTGAGTCGCTTTGTCTGATTGCTAGAGCTGTTGCTGCAACGGATTTTAGGCACGCAGGCAGAGCCTGGGCCACTGGATCCAATGTACTAGAAAAATAAGCACAAGGCTTGTGCTTTCCTACTTGATCTTGTGTGAGAACAGATAATGCTGTGCCATCGCGTTCAGTGACAAAAAGTGTAAAAGGTTTGCTGTAACATGGTGTCGCTAAAACAGGTGCTTGACATAAAGCTTTCTTCAGTTCATCAAAAGCTTGTGTATGTTCCTGAGTCCAAGGGAGGACAGTCGAAGTCGCTGCATCCTGTGTTGTCAACTGTATAAGTGGTTTGGCTAGGTATGCATACTGAGGAATCCATTGTCGGCATTAAGAAGTGAGGCCAATGAAGGCCCGTACTTCCTTTTGTGTCTTGGGTTGTGGAAGATGTGCAATTAACTGGATGCGGTCTGGTGTCAACTGTCTACCCCACTTGGACAGCAAGTGTCCAAGGTATACCACTTGCTGGGCACAGAATTGCAGCTTAGAAGGGGACACCTTATGCCCCTTTTCGGCCAGGAAGTACAAGACTGTCAGTGATGCATTTTCGCAGTCACGTTCGGTCCGTGCTGTAATCAATAGATCATCAACATACTGTAGTAGGGCAGTGTCAGTAGGCATGTGAATACTGTCTAGTTGTCGTTTCAGGGCTTGGCTGTAAATACTAGGACTTTCCGTGAACCCTTGAGGAGCACGTGCAAATTTGAAGCTTCGGCCATTTAAACAGAATCCGAAAAGATACTGGCTTTCCGGATGAATGGGGACACCAAAGAAGGCGTTCTTGAGATCGATTACAGTGAAGAACGCAGCTTCGGAATCAATGGCAGTTAACAGAGAGGAAATATCTGGGACCACTGGGTACTGGGGTATTATGCATTTGTTTAATTCTTGAAGGTCAATCACCAGTCTGTTGACCGGTGGTGCATTTGGGTCAGTTCGTTTAAGGACCGGAATGATTGGAGAATTACATACATTGGAGTCGGTTTCTACAACCACTCCTTGTGCAATGAGTTCGTCAACAATTTTCAGTAAGGCTACTACAGCCTCAGGTGGTAATTTGTATTGTCGGATTCGGTGCTTGAGTGTAACACGATATGGTGTAATGTGCATACAACCTACATCATTCGGACCTTGTGCCCATAAATGCTGTGGAACATTCTGAAGTCTGGGGTCAAAATCTCTTAAAACATAATGTCCTTTAAAATCACGTAAAAACAATCTCACTCCTTCCGGAGAACAACATATCACTGCTCCTAGTGCTTTCAGCGTTTTTATACCAAGCAGATTTTCAGGACATGATTTCGTAAGCAACAGATCTGTAGTACGGGACAATGGACCAACTTCTAGGGAAACTGGCTTTGACACTTCGTTAACAATAGGCTTTCCTGAAAAACCCAGGGAAACATTCTGTGAGCCTGAGAGGGGTGCCCCTGGAACCTCGTCATGACTGATGGTAGTTCTGCTCGCCCCTGTGTCAATCAAAAATTTTCTGTCCAACCTCCCTCTCTAGGCTGTTTCATGAGTACTGCTGATAGTCTGGGTAGTCTGACTATGCATACTGGTACATTTGTTGCGTGACATGTTGTGTGGCAGCAATGGGTTGGGGTAGGGGTACAGCTACTGTCTGTTGTGCATTCTGTGGAGGTTGCGTGTTCTGCGGGATATTTTGTGGAACATGTTCTTGTCTAGGAGGACGCGGTCTTTCTTTCGTCCTGCCTGTAGCGATATTGTATTTCAGAACGGTACATTTGTTTATATAGTGACCTGGCTGTTTACAATAATTGCAGTTCCCTTTAACAGGAGCTGCAGAATGACCTGGCGGTGCCGTACCCCTCTTCTGACCATCAGCTGGGACAGACTGAGCAACTAGTACTTTCATTTTCGTGTCCTTTATACGTCTCTGTTCGTGTTCGTGTTCCTCTCTAATTCGGTTCTGGTGGTACTGTAACATTTGTAACATTTGGGAAGGGCTATTTGCTTGCCATGTACTCTCGACTTTCAGTACTCTGTTTTTAACTTGTGGTAAGGAATTCTCTACTAATTTGGTAACAAAGATGTGGATATGATTCACTACTTGTTTTCAGGCCGCTATTAATAATGAAACATTTCTTGAATCTGGAATAAAAATCACTAGTGTCTTTGTCTTGTTTCTGTTTGCAGGCTTAGATTGCATCCCAGTCCTCCTTTTTAGTAGTTAGTAATCTTGGCAAAACTTGTATTAACAACTCGGGCAATGCTTTGGCTTTTTCCCCAAGACCAGTACCAGGGATTCGTGTCCTGTCTTCGTCTTCTAATTCTGCCCAGTCAATCTTTTTCTCGCCCACCTCCCACTCTTTTTCTTTAAGTTTTTCGTAAATGCCAGCTGGCAACAGTACCTTTAACATTTTAATAATATCGGGATACGTATACTTCCCCATGCGGAGCATATCTTTTAATTCACGGTGGAACCCTGCTGGATCTTTATCGTGACAGCGCACTAATTTTTTCATTTCCAATAGTTCTATTTTCGTTAAGGGGGTGTAAACAAATACTCGTTCAAGTTCACCACCTGTTGTCCGAACGGGATGAACTTCTCGTAAGGGATTCAGTTTGTCCATGAAAAAAGTCTTTCGATTTTGGTTAGGGACAGGAACGAAATGGGGAGTTAGGAAAGTCATATATCTATGTCGTTGTTCCAAAATTTTATGAATAAGTTTGGTACCCAAACCTCTCCATCTAGCTAGCAGTAAGTCTTCCAATAAATTATATAGGGGACCTGGGTCAGAATGCTGACTCTCATATAGTGTAATGAGATGCTGGATCATGTACATACCGGCTAATCGTTGTTCGTCTGGGGAAAGACTCAAAAATGTTTGCGCTACTGCGTCATCTTTATATATGGTAGAATTGCTAGCCCATTGAACTGCTGACCGGGCTAGTTCCTGTTCGTGCAAAGTACTAAGCTCACTACTCCCTATTAGTTTTTTAAATTCTTGGTCAGTGACTTGGAATATGCGTTCTAGGGAATAGTGTTCTGGTATGGGAGAGAGAGAACGTTTCTTGTATTCTAGACGTATTGGCCTATCAAAAGGCCTTGCTCTACCTACGTAACTTATTTTACTTATGTTCGCTGGAGTTACATCTTCGTCCTCTGAAACTTCGTCGTCCTCTTTCTCAGTTTCGTTCTCGTCGGCCTGTGCCAAGGCCCGTTCTTTCTCACGTATGTCAATAATTTCCTTACGGATTTTCCTGTACATTGACTCTACACAGGTTTGTTTATCATGCTTTCCGACCGCTATGTTGTCACTCCAAGTTAACATACGTTTAGTTACTTCTCTGTGTGGTTGATCTTGTTCCCTGATCAAACAGTTTATCAAGAACTGTAAAATCATGCGTTGGGTTTCCACCTTTCTGTGTGCCATGGCCTCATGTATACTTTCTGGTCCCTCCCCCGTTCTAATAAAATGATATATCTTGTCTAATTTCTCTCTCATACCTGGTAAAGTGATCAGATAATCTGCAACGCGCCTTAATCGTAGTGAGTGTAGGACCAATGAATCCTCACCCGGTACTAGATCATATATACAATCAGTAAGGTTCTTTCTAAGGGTTGCGTATGTTGCCTTTGGCGTTTGTTCCAGGGCTAAGTCTCGTAACAATATTCGTTTTACTTGAGGAGGGGTGGAGAAACCTCCTGCCGCTCCTAGATGTGAGCCGCCGGGACTTGCAGGCAGTGTTGGCACTGGTAATATTGGTGCTGGTAAGGTAGGTGTCGGTATTGTAGGTTGGTCCTGAGTTACAGGTACTGTGTGAAAAGGATTGGGAGGGAGATTGGTAACAGGTTGAACAGTGGGGGGAGTCGTGTTAACAGGGTTATGAGGATGAGCATTTGGAGGAGGATTTGTATTTGCATACTCTGGGACAGTGTCATCTAAGTAAGAAGAGAGAAAAATTTGCGCTGCGGTCTGTTTATGACGCAGTTTAGTCGGGACCAATGGTGGCGGCAAGTTACAGGGTACTTCCGGGGTCACTTTGGGTAGGCCCGCGGCAAGAACAGGATACATGCCTGTATTAAGGGCATTTCTTTGTCCGTCTAATTGTTCTGCTTTAACTCGTTCACCTTCTTCTAGTAGTTCTCTTTCTTTAGCTTTTTCAGATTCTTCTCTACTTCTCTCTGCTTTCTTTATTTCTTTCTCTGTTCTTCTATGCTCTTCTTTACGCCATAATTCTATGGCATCTTTCTGAGATTGTCTGGCTTTCTTTTTCCATAGTGCTTCTTCTACTCTCATGATGCATTCAGCATCCCATGTCCCTGAGACAGGCCATCTATACTTCTCTTCCAGATCCTTGGTATAGTCCACCCATAAATCTAAGTACAATATGGCATCTAAGCCATGTTTATGGTACATAAAATGACCAGGAGTATCCCTAGGCGGGACGGGAACTGCCTCTTCGAGTATCCCCTTCCTGGTTCCTATCTGACGTAATTTCGAAAACAGCGGCATATTTGAACTGACTTGAACGTGAACACAATAAACACAGTAATGAATCGCAAACAATCATTCATACCACGACATTAAACACATTAAAACATTTCGGACAGATACTACCTAGTACACAGAAAAATACAATTCTGAAAATCTCGAGATATGTTACCAGAATACTGAATTTCTAGATGCACTGCTGAAACAGTACAGACATACCGGTCCCATAAAGAGAAACGTCTTACCGTATCCACCTAAGTGAACACGTCTGGACCGGGTCTGTGTACCCAGACCCATCTTGACCGGGCACAAATTAGTGAACCCGTCTATATGCGTTCCCAACAACGGTACTCGCCGGGAAACAGAAACTGAAGGCCTCGGATACTGGTCTGGACTGGACTGCTACGACGTCTGGCTGCTACTACGCATGCGCTTCGGAACAGGTGGGCCTCCGGATACCTCGGACCTTGCTCTCTCGGCTTGGGCTCTGGTCGGGACTCTCCGCATTCCTCACCGCCTCGTCTGGAAGCCGGGTCGCAGTCTCTGTCTCCTCCGTGGGCCTGAGGGAGATAGCAGGAAAACCCGCAGGTGTGCACAGGAGTCCGTCACGGCTGTAGAAGGGGTCAGGGGCCTGCGTTACATCGCCGGCGCGTGGGGAAGGGGAGGGGTCCCTATTCGGGCGCCAGATTATGTGGTAAATAAAATTACCGGGACTATTTTTCTATACATTAAATGACAATAAGGATAGCTCAATAAAATGAGAGGCAGAGTCCGTGGTATCTGAGTCATACGGGCTTTAATTAAGTATCTCGAGACACTGGACATCGGGTTCCATCACCACTAAGGTTCAGGAGGGGATATTCAACATTTTATTAACATCACACATTATATATAGTAAAACTGTATAATTGAAATGAATACAGTAGGCGTAACAAGTGAAAAGAGAGAGATAAGAGCACATGTTCGTAACAGAAGGCGTGTAAGGAGGCGTACACGTAGGCGTGCACTTGATGAGTCACAGAAGTGTCATAAGTGGGTGGATGCTTAGAGAAAGTTTGCAGGATCAGCAGAAACCTTTACCACATATGCGCGCGCAACTGAGCATGACGTGGTGTAGACGTGTAACTGGGGAGAGCTGGGGCTTGACTTTAGCACTAGTAGAGGAGACTGATGTCTGGGATGTCAGAACGACCTGCACCTATAGCATATCTGGTATCTTGTGTTTAGAGGATGTATTATCTGAAGTAAAAGGTCTCTCGGGCAGAGGCCGTTCAATACTGAGTGCTAGTGCGTGCATATGGTTCTTCATGTAATGCGCGGGGGCCATGGGCCTACCATGGTAACGGGTTCAGTAAATCACTTGCAAGGAGACAGGAAGGCCGGGCCCTTTGCTCTGCAGCCGGGAATATGTTTACCTATTTCACTAGACTGGAATGTGTTTTTGCGGAGGCTGAGCAGATAACTGTAGGCAAAATACCGTCTCGGCAGGCAGGCCAGGCCGAGCCGGGCACCGCTCGCCTGGGCAGGAAGTAAGGTAGAGGTCAGGGATGCATACCTAAATTGCAGCTTTCAGAGACAGAAGAGACTCGGAGCCTCAATTAAAGGCCTGGCTCGACTGAGCCAGAAAAACGTGGAGAACGTGTGTCTTGCAATATTTAAAAGTGCACCATGTAAAGACGTTGGCACCATAGGCCTAAAAGCCAAATTAACGTTGTTTTCTTGGAGGACTGAATAACTGACATGTTAACGTTGGACGCAAATGCAAATGCGTCTTCATGGCAGGCACGGAAAGGGGATTACATGACATACATGGAACATGGGTGCATGGCTAGGGTGCGAGTGGGGGTCACACTGACTACCTAAAAATTTCTATTTCCTCACCCCCGTGGCGGCAGTGGCTCTCATCATTATGCCCCGTGCCGCCAGTGCCTATCATCATGAGGCCCCCAGCCCCCTGGACCGGGCTGCTGGAGACTGGTCATCGACACAGGGCTTAGTCCATATCAGGTTTTTAATATCCGACCTTCCTGGACTAAAAATATATATAATTTTACATTGTCAGCTTGAGCCTGTAGTTCACCTCTCTCTTTAGGCTGCATTTGTGCCAAAGCTGGCTGGGCAGTGCTCTGCTCTCAGCATACAGTGAGTGACTGGGACCGGCTGCCAGAGCCTGTCCCTATCAGAGTACTGAGAAAGGGGACAGGTGACGCCTCGACACCCAGAGGATTACGGATCAGAGAGAAGGGCACACTCCCTGGCCTTCACATGTGCGCACCTGGATGCGTAATTAAAACCTTCCCATGGTATCCAAAATCAAGCTGTCACGCATGGGCGGCAAATCCTTCTCTTTCTTGGGACCCACGATGTGGAACTCTATGCCAATCACAGCACGAAACGAGACCAACTATATGAGATTTCGAAAAGCCTTAAAGACCTGGCTCTTTAACATCTAAGCTGTTCTCTGACTGTAGCATCACAGTATCATCTCATGAATGCGCCGGGAAACCCTTTGTGGGTAGCTGTTGTGCTCTAAAAATGTAATGAATAATAATAAACCATCTAGGTAATCGAATGCAGCTATGTTTGTACTTTGCCGCAGTTCATATTTGCAATTTTTAGATCTTTTTTCCTACTGCTTGTGCTCACATCACCAATCCTGTAGGCTGATAATATAATGGTTACATAGTTGTTTAGCTACTGCCAGGTAACATGAACACTAACTAACTAGTCCCTTCCACTTCTGGTGCTTTCCAGTAGTTCTTCAAGTTGCTTGTTGCTCAAAGTAGCGTAATTTCTAATATTTATATATGTTTCCTTTGTCTTCATTGCTTGATTTTGCTCGCCAGAAAGTGTCACTCATAGTTGTTGAATGTCGCTCATAATTACACTGCAATTATGAAAACATCACACATACGCAATCTGAAACCTTGGCAGGTGTAAATCCTAAGAACTGCTAAGGGACCCTGGAAGGCAAGTAACAAACTAGAGGAGTATTCCAAGACACAGGGAAGGCGGTATGAGGCAAGGACGCCACAGAAGAGGAGGAAGATGACGAGAGCTGGTCGGATGAGTGGTGGACGCCACCAGCACACGTCCACTTGGAGATGCCTGCCACCAATCTGGAGAGGTGTGGCTTCAGCAGTTAGCAAAGGGAAGGGGGCGGATACGAGCTCTCCCTGAGAAGCACCTTGAAAGGGGGGAGAATAAGATACGCCTTAAGGGCATTCACGTTGTTTCACAGCCCAGGAAATGTAAAGGCAAAGGCAGTAGCACCGATTGTGTGAAGGGGTTTGAGGTCAATAAGCCAATGCTAGAGGTAGAGGAATCACAGTGATTGAGAGCTTGCATATTACCTCAGCGACAACCCCAAAGACCTGGGAGGAGGGGGGATTTCTTGCCAAGGCACTTAGACACTGTTGATAGTGAGAGAAGCACCCGGAAGTGGAGAGACTGGACTGTGACTGGGGACCAGACTAAGGAAAGATTAGTCTGATTTGTAATCTTTATTAAAACACTTACCTGAATCTTCTCCAGGATCTTGGGGGAAGCTGGTGGCATCCATCAGTCAGGGCCTGGAAGGAAGGAGAGGAGAAGGTCGATTACCGAGTGTTGCTACCCACTAAGAGAGACTATACAGAAGGTCACTCAACTACAAAACCCTGGTTATGATTCCTGATCACATTCCTATATATACCTACCTTAAATATCACTAAAAGCCATCATAAACGAACAAGCTAAGTCTCCAACCGTCTCTCCACAGTGTTCCCATGCACAACATTAAACCCCCAGGTTGTAAATCGGAACCTTTCATATAATTTAGCGCCATGTTTTTGTACTTCACTGTGCACACCAGAGGTTAAGTACATTCTTTAGAACTATGGTACAGATAAGACTCACCCTTATTAATAGTTGAAATAAAAGTCTTATGTATTCGTTTTAAAGCTCTGCCAAGCCCTAGAATTCATTAAGCATTGGTCTCTTGGTTCGCTACTTCCAGAATTCTATGCTGCTGGGCATCCTTGCTTTAACTTCCCAAAATATAGAAAACCAGGAGGTACATCTTTTGCCTACCAGGCAGAAGCCACGTGAGATTGTCTTCCTAGGGCAGGGACTATGCAAGTCAAAAGTATATCCCTTGGCAATCTAACAATTATACATATGTCATAGATCTTTATATTTCAATGCTTATCAGAAATGCAAATAAAGATAAAAAAACAACTGAAGTATAACAATTAACACTAATATTGTCAAGTTATAAACAAATTTTTATTAAAACACAATAAAAATGACCTAGCTTGGGACCAGTGTCTATTTGTTATCTCATATAACCATATATACAAACATCAATAATTTCCATTTCATTTAATAAAAACAGTTCCAATTAATTACAGCTTTTCTTATGGCAACAAATATAGGGGTCTTCAAACAATTCACATTGGTTATAGCGTTTCTTGTGGCAAGAAAAATAGTAGTCTTTGACGCGCGTTTTGACGCAAACTGCGTCTTCGTCAGGAAGGCCAAATTTAACCTAAAACATAATGTCAACAGTTATACTACAGTTCTTTGATAGAGATTGACCAAATTGACCTTCACCTTCACCCAGTGAACAAGATGAAAGAGAATAATAGGGTGACTTTTGATGTAGATTTATAATTTGTAGACTAAATAATAGTCCAGGCAATTAATACATTTCAAATTAATTTTATATGAGTCTTAGATTTTCAAAGGAAAATTAGGTTAAATGTGGCCTTCCTGACGACGACGCAGTTTGCGTCGAAACGCTTGTCGAAGACTACTGTTTTTCTTGCCACAAGAAACGCTATAACTAATGTGAATTGTTTGAAGACCCCTATATTTGTTGCCATAAGAAACGCTGTAATTAATTGGAACTGTTTTTATGAAATGAAATGGAAATTATTGATGTTTGTATATATGGTTATATGAGATAACAAATAGACACTGGTCCCAAGCTTAGTCATTTTTATTGTTTGTATTTTAATAAAAATGTGTTTTTAACTTGACAATATTAGTTTAATTTTTATACTTCAGTTGTTTTTGATCTTTATTTGCATTTCTGATAAGCATTGAAATATAAAGATCTATGACATATGTATAATTGTTAGATTGCCTAGGGATATACTTTTGACTTACTTACCCAGCATGAGCATACCTTCGGATAATCACACACTCTGAAAATATTTGTAATAAATAGATTGATAAGATCATAAAAACTGACTAGAGAAGTAGGTCAAACATAAGGGCTTTTAAGGTACCAATTGAATAGTTGTGTAGAGGAGATGTAGAGCTGGAAAAAGAGATCTTTCTAGAGCACATTAAGCTCGACCAAGTGGAAACTGTGACAATTGGGGGTAGTAAGACCATGAAATAATTTGAAGATAATGGATATATAGTGAAGGGCAGCTAGAGAGAGAAAGAGGAGAGTTGTTGGAGGAACCATGAAAAGGAGGTATATAGCAGGTTGAAAACAGTTTGGACTGGATAAAAAGCATAGGTAGGAAGTGCAATAAGAAGGGAGGAGTGATTATCTATGATGAGACTATCAACGTGTGAAATAGAGTGTTTGTTTGAAAAGTAAAATCGAGAATGTATCTAACAAATGTTGAACAACTGGAATCTATATTGGTGGAAATCTAGTTAGAGAAGGAAATGACCTAGTCAAAGATCATGCATAAAGGGATCAAATAGAAGAGAGGTGGGAGAAGGCCAGAGTGAGAATAATGTTGATTCTTAAATTAACATGCATGGAGAATCTTGATTTCATTAAAGACAGCGGAGGCTAATGTTCTACAATAATCCTTTATTGCTGCCCCATCATGCAGCCCTTTAAAGAACATCAATACATCACAAAGAAAAACTTATGCTCAGAATACATAAGTCTCCAGAACATGAAGATATCCTCCTCTTTTTAGGCTGCGACAAAACAGGAAAACAACTTCTACCATTGACACACTTTACAAAGCATTGTCTGAAACAAACCATAGAACTCCAAAATAGCATACGACCATATAAATTATAATAAGGGATCAATGCAGAAACCATAAAATATTCAATATAACCTTAATTATTACATAACATCTCTTCATTATTTTTTTTACTTGTCTTTTTTCATGTCATTGCACAGAGATCATGTTATGCATTCGCCATACACAGGGTACAGTGTGTCGATGACGGACCATAGTTAACAAGTTATATTTTGGCAATCCATTAGTCTGTCCAGTAGCCCGCTCTATAGGTCCATCTATGGGTACATTATGGATATTTATGGTGTGTAAGACCCCATCTTATTTCAGTAACAGATCATTGCGTGGAACAACATTTTTCATAGTATTAACCGATGGAATTTAAAAGGATTAATGAGACTCTGAAATAATAACTGAACAAGAGAAACCTTGGCAGCGACTAGCAACGGAACCCAGATCTTGAATAGGTTAAGTAGATGATCTAGGGCGTGGCCTTCAGTAATCGGAATATGTGTTAATGGACAGTCGTTCTAGCACCCATTTCTGTTTCCTCATTTTGTGTCATGCTTTACACTCAGGTGTGAGGCCCATCCTCGGTCACTGGATTAGGCACAGGTGTAGCGTGATTCTGTGTCTGGGTTGACCCAACCTGCCTTTCATTCTGGTCTATCGCTGGCAATAATTCCTCCTGCATGTACCCCCATTCCTCCAGGTCCTCCTTCTCATTCTCATCCACTTGCACTGCCCTCAAGCGGCACTATTCCGCCGCACCCCACTCTTGCATGTCAGCTTTCCTTCTATCTAGGCTGGGGGAGGGGTGCAGTGTATTGCAATGCGACATTTAGCTAATACTAGGCCTAGGAGTGCGAACTTGTGCCCTTTTTTGGTGTCGGAGGCCCCTTAGTAGGCACTGTTTGATAGGCGCCTCTATTCACAGTGCTGCTGTTATAAGGAGAGACTGATCACTTGTTGCCAATATGGTTGTAGGTGCACACAGCTCCATGTCATGTGACTAAATGTGGCGGGGACTTTTCCACATCTTGGGCATGCCGAGGATTGTCCTGGGGTAAACCAGGCTATTCGCTGGGGTGTCAAATATGTGCAGTGGAGACAGTGAAACTGGGTGAGTTTCAACCTAACATTACTGGCTACCTCACACACCTGTGCTACTGCCATCGTCCATTCTCTCTCAGTGAGTAGGGAAGATAAGTATGTCTCCAATCTGTCTCTTACTATTGACATGTCAACCATGCGATCTTCTTTCAGGGCTTTGTATATGCGTGAAATGAGCCTTCTGGTGGACCCCTGGTCGATTAGCAATGCCAGCGTGTGAGACTCCTTTGGCTTGTCCGGAAAAGAGGTCCATATTTCACGGACTATGCACAATATTTTTGCATATGCAAAAAATGACCGTCTGGCACTTGGAACCACTCCCTCGCTTTGTTGAATGTTAAAAAGGTCCTGTTCGAAGACGTCTCCTGCCGTCGTGCATCCCCCTTCTTACCACTTTGTGATGTCCATTACTGACTGAATTCGATGGAAACCCTGTAGCCACTGGAGTGGGAGCGCACTGACGTAGGTGACCCTTCGAAGGACCAGGGTAACTGCTTGCTCCCAGGCATCCGCCACCCATCCTATCATGTGCGGGCAGTCCTTTAGGGCCTGTGATCCCATCCTGAGGTATTTTGGCAATTCTGTCCTGCTGATCCATTCTCCCAGTAAGTCTTTTTCAACAGTGCGGTCCTTCATGCACCATTGTGACGCATATTGTAATCCTGCAAGATAGTAAAGTCTGATGTCCAAAAGCCCCCATTCCACCAAGTCCATGTCCGGCTTGAGTTTTGTAAGTTTAACCCTGCTGCTTCCCCCGGCCCATATCAATGAGATTAGGAG
This sequence comes from Lissotriton vulgaris, assembly GCF_964263255.1. NCBI lineage: Eukaryota > Metazoa > Chordata > Amphibia > Caudata > Salamandridae > Lissotriton > Lissotriton vulgaris. The sequence goes on along the minus strand of NC_141687.1, from coordinate 1,850,201,236 downwards.
ACTGTTCAGGGTATCAAGAGTGGACTTCAGGATGCTACAGAAGGAGTTCTGGAGTACATACAAACAGTGAGGGAGCATCACCATTCTCACCACAGCCACTCTTCTAGTTACCAAGAGGGGGAGTTTATTCCAGAATCAAATCGATTCCTTCAGGCCCATTATGACCCTTCCTATATTTAGTGCATATTGGTCTTGCTATTGGTCTTGCAGCCGATGAGTTTCCTGTATACTCTGATAACGAAAATGACCACTTCCCCATCTAAACCCCACATCTGGGAGGTCCAGTGCGTTCCCTGCAGAAAAATAACTGATTTCCCGTGGTTGACATACAGGCCGACGCTAAACCAAAAGAGGCCAGCTCCTCTAATAGTGCTGGGATTTAGCCTTCCGGCTGGCAAATGTATTGGAGTGTATCATCTGCATACAAGGAGACTACATAAGTACGACCAGCGAAGACAATACCCCCATTGAGCCATATCTCTCCACAGCCAGATTGCTAACGGTTACATCGCCAGTGCGAAAAGGAGTTAGGACACAGGGCACCCCTGTCGCATGCTCCTCTCGATAATTAAGGCCTCCGATATTAGACCTCCATTTCGCACTCGAGCCCTTGGCTGGTGGTAAAGTAGTCTAGCCCAGGTCATATATTCTTTACCTAACCCCATTCTTCTCAGGACCTCCCACAGGTATTCTCAGCACAGTGTGTCAAATGCTTTCTCAATGTCTAGGGCGACGAGTGCTGCTCGGATTTCACTATCTCATCAAATTTTTAATAACATTTTTTCAAATCTATTATTCTCTCCACTACTTATAACCACTCCTCAATAGTGAGGCGTGTGGGATGTTAGCCTCCGTTGTCTTTAATGAAATCAATATTCTCTATGCATGTTAATTTGAGAATCGCCATTTCATTACAAGACCAGAGGCTACCATTCAACATGTTTAAAGCCATCCAATGTCACACAACGTACGTGCTCCACAGGTCTTAGATAAAATTTTCCAAAAGTATTTGCATTCAACCAATCTGCAGACTTTATGGTCTCAGGTAAAGATCAACTAACCCAAACAAGCACTGGCGTTGCCAATAGGTCTCGCAGTAGGAAAGTTGGAGCTATTACAATTGCAAATAACAATGCCTTTTATTTTTGTTTTCATTTTAAAAACATAAAGGGCTTTGTCATTTACAAAACCAATAGCTCCAACTTTCCTACTGCGAGACCTATTGGCAACGCCAGTGCTTGTTTTATTTTTGTGTTGGTTTTGAAAATAGCAAAATTAATAGCTTTGTCAGTTACAATGTCAATAGTTTTAACTTTTGCAAATCTGACACCTATAGAATTTGTAATGCAGTGTGTGTTGTATTTACGTGACTTAGATGTATTGATATTACAAATAACAATGGCTTTTAATTTTGTAAATAATTAATACTTAAATAAAAGTTATTGTAATTTATAATGGCAATAGCTTAAACGTTTGTAAATAACTTTTGTGAAGATTATGTTCAGTGTATTTTATTGTGACGAAAATCCAAGAACATTGCATTTGCACCTACACACACACAGAGGCACACACACACACACACATATAGATGTGGTGGTGGTGGATCTGGGGGATATGGTGGTGGTGGATGTAGTGGTGGTGATGGTGGTGGATGTGGGGGTGGATGTGGTGGTGGTGGTGAATGTGGTTGTTGTGGAGGTGGTGGATGTGGATTTGGTGGAGGTGGTGGTGGATGTGGTGAAAGTGGTGGTGGTGGAAGTGGTGCTGTGGTGGTGCTGAGTGGTGCTGTTGTGGTGTTGAGTAGTGCTGTGGTGGTGCTGAGTGATGCTGTGGTGGTGCTGAGTGATGCTGAATGATGCTGGGGTGGTGCTGGGTGGTGCTGAGCGGTGCTGTGGTGGTGCTGAGCGGTGCTGTGGTCGTGCTGAGCGGTGCTGTGGTGGTGCTGAGCGGTGCTGTGGTGGTGCTGAGTGGTGCTGAGTGGTGCTGTGGTGGTGCGGAGTGATAATGTGGTGGTGCTGAGTGATAATGTGGTGGTGCTGTGGTGGTGCTGAGTGGTGCTGTGGTGGTGCTGTGGTGGTGCTGAATGATGCTGAGATGGTGCAGAGTGGTGCTGCAGAGTGATAATGTGGTGGTGTTGAGTGATAATGTGGTGGTGCCGAGTGATAATGTGGTGGTGCTGAGTTATAATGTGGTGGTGCTGAGTGATGTTGTGGTGGTGCTGAGTGGTGCTATGGTGGTGCTGAGTGATGCTGTGGTGGTGCTGAGTGATGCTGTGCTGGTGGCGAGTGATGCTGTGCTGGTGGCGAGTGATGCTGTGGTGGTGCTGAGTGATGCTGTGGTGGTGCTGTGGTGGTGCTGAGTGGCGCTGTGGTGGTGCTGAGTGGCGCTGTGGTGGTGCTGAGTGGTGCTGTGGTGGTGCTGAGTGGTGCTGTGGTGGTGCTGAGTGATGCTGGTGTGGCGCGGAGTGATGCTGGTGTGGCGCGGAGTTATGCTGTGGTGGTGCTGAGTGTTGCTGTGGTGGTGCTGAGTGTTGCTGTGGTGGTGCTGAGTGTTGCTGTGGTGGTGCTGAGTGTTGCTGTGGTGGTGCTGAGTGTTGCTGTGGTGGTGCTGAGTGTTGCTGCTGGGTGGTGCTGTGGTGGTGTAGAGTGGTTCTGTGGTGGTGCAAAGTGGTGCTGTGGTGGTGCAGAGTGGTGCTGTGGTGGTGCAGAGTGGTGCTGAGTGGTGCTGAGTGATGCTGAGTGGTGCCGAGTGATGCTGTGGTGGTGCTGAGTGATGCTGTGGTGGTGCTGAGTGATGCTGTGGTGGTGCTGAGTGGTGCTGTGGTAGTGTGGTGGTGCTGTGGTGGTGCTGAGTGATGCTGTGGTGGTGCTGAGTGGTGCTGTGATGGTGCTGAGTGATGCTGTGGTGGTGCTGAGTGATGCTGTGGTGGTGCTGAGTGATGCTGTGGTGGTGCTGAGTGATGCTGTGAACATGTGTCTGTGTATGTGTGTGTTTTTATTTTGTGTTTGGCGTGATGCTGTGATGGTGCGGAGTGGTGACATTGATTTAGTGTGTTAATGTGAACAATAATGGAGTATATTGTTCTTTGTGGTGTTATGCTTAGTGTGATGTTGTGTGTTGATGATATGGTGGTGTGTGTGTGTGTGATTTTTTTGCAAGTGTGTGTTATTTTTTTGCTGTGAACATGTGTATGTGTATGTTTTTTTATTTTTTTTATTTTGTGTTTGGTGTGAGTGATAGTATGGCTTTGAGTCCCTTTTCCTTAATAAAAATGCCGGTCGCAATGTAGCGCCTATACGCTAACTACGTTTTTGAGGTCAGCGTTCTAGTTTTTTTTTTTATTTTCCCTTTGTTTTCCGAATGATGTAATTTCCAGCCAATCGCATTGCTATGTTTTGTGACGTAGCATTGCGATTGACGTGCATCAACGGGGAAATTCCCAGATCTTCGAGAACAGTCACGTGTGAAAGGCGCGTTGTGCTTCTTGTGTTGTTGCTGCGTCGTTTGACAGGTAAGTTTGAATTTTAATATTATTATACAAATTTTGGGTATGTAGTGTTGATTGTGTTTATACTTTTTTGAACGTTGATTAATGTTTTGTATTGTTTTAGGACGTTTGCGTATTCAGACTGTTTTTGGTTTTGCGTATGTACTTAGTGTATAGTTATGTAACGTTTAAAAATGTTGATGTGCTATGTATAAATGTTGATTTTAATGAATATATTGCAAATGTCTTAATTTTATGGGACGTAGTTCCGACATATTCCAACTGAATTTGACTTTTCGTATGCTGTTTGTGTACAGCTATTGAACGTTTGCAAATTTTGATCTGCTATGTATTAATGTTGTTTTTAATGAATATAAGGCAATGTTGGAATTTTTTGTGATGTACGTACGACATATTCCGACTGAATTTGACTTTTCTTTTGCACATCGTGTCTAGCTATTGAACGTTTCAAAATTTTTATGTGCTATGTATAAATGTTGTTTTTACTAAATATCTTGCGATGTAGTTATTTTATGTACTGTACTTCAGACATTTTTTGGGAAATATTTTTTTTGTTGACAATGTGCGATTGTGATTGTACTGTTGTATTGTAATCACAGTGTCTTTCTTTTGCAGTATTATTCTTTTGTGTTGTGAATGATTTTGATTAATATTTAAGGCTGCGGTGAATTTTGACTCTATTGGTATGCAACAACCTTCAACGTTTAAATTAGTGTTACTTGGTGTTTGCAGTAAATATGTTTTTGTATTTGCAGTTTATTTTGATTTAGCCTGTGATCGTTTGTGAAGTGTTTTGGCTCGGTTTCTTTTCAAATAGTGTATGTTTTTTCCAATATGGCAGAAAATGTTTTCATATGCATTGGTTTGATTTACAAAGGTGTTTTTAAGACTTATGCATTGCCAGATGAATCTTGAAAGTAATCGGCGGAAGAAACGCCGGAATGATATTTACGTGATCAGCTCGTGGATGATATGTTCACATGTGCTGTCAATGACGTCAATCATTACCTTCCATTCTATTTTATCACGTCGCAGCCCCACTTTTGAATTTCCCTATTAATAAAGCATGTTCTTGTTTTAACCCTCCCTTGCTTCGTTAGTTTTGCTGTTATATATAGCGCTGTTTGTAAAAGGTGTGTCTGTTGATCACTCAGTGGTACTCCGTGTATCCACCTCAGAAAGATGAAGGTCGGATTCAGTCCTGACGGGGTTTACATTTATGGCCTGAAGGTTGTACATCGATGTCAGAGCTCAGTACTTATCTAAAGAATTCTAACTAGTGTGTCAGTTACGGACTTACGGTTTCTTTTCATCTGCAAAATAGTTAATAACTTAATGGCCATATAATTCCAATCCTAATTTTTAAGAATACATTTTCAACGGCCATGTTTATTGTAAATTCATTGTTCCTTGATGGCAAAACGAGACTAACTTTCTGGCCTGGTTTGAGCATGGTTTTATTGGCAGTATGCCTATTGGGTGGTTTTGTGTCAAGTATCTTTGTTTGTGTTAATGAAGATTTAATAGTTGGAGTCTCTTGAGGTTTGCATGTGAGTTGAACCCAAGGAGTCCAATTGTAGTATATATTTTTTTGCGAATAAAGTCCAATTTGTTTTCTATTTTGGAAAGCTGAATGCACATATTCGGCTTGTTTACATGTTGGCAGTTAAATGCATGTCACCTGATTTCATATTTGTTACGCTTGTGAGGGGCAAATGGATTTACATTTTACTTCAAGCATGTCAAATGCGGACATAGATCGAGAGTACTGAATTTGCAGGTTTTGGCAGTAGGCCCTGACAGTGTACATGAAATCTAGTGTTAAGGGATAGTCAGTGATTCAGAGAGGCCTGGAAACATGCACTGCATTCTAACCACCACACAAGGGACAAACCATTTGACGACGAACCTGTCTTTAATTAGAAAGATACATTGTACCAGAAAGGTGTGTGGTAAACTATCTGTTGCTGGGAGTAAGTCTTACTCCGGTGTAAATTATTTCACCGTCGGCCATAGTTTGTGCAGTAAGATGCGCCTGTTTTCGACAAGTCCCCCTATTCCGTGAAGTCCGAGGCTATCCATGTGTTAGCATGCCAGCTGTTACTAAGCATGCACCGTGTTACCCGTTGAAATCTCTATTGTTGCATTCAGAGTTATTATAGTCCAGGAATGTGATTCTCAAAAGCAGCTCCTGTTTCTGACCAATAGTACCAACAAGTAAATCGTTTTTCTGTTTGGCTAAGAAACAGTTCGAGTCAATCTTCCTATTCCTACCCAGTATTTTTAGGTTTGATTTGCATGGTTTATTTTCTTTTTTCCCCTTTTCTCTAGCCCTTCCTCTTGATAAGCAGTCATGTAAATATCGTGGAACAGGTTTTGGCGACTCTTGTTTTTTTAATAATTAGTCAAGTGCTCCACTTTCGATACTTGTTTTCAGGAGGCAGCTCTCTAAATAGGACTCCTCGGCTCCGTGTCAGTAGCGAGTTTTTTTTCCTGCGATGTTTGTCTATAGTAGGCAATTGATTATTCATCTATTTTGTGTACATGAGTGTTTAATACTTATCAGTGACTCTAAATTCCTCAGATAAAGCCACTGTTTTTTTCTTTTTACGTTGGTGTGCACTGCTCGGTTTTATATTGTTGGTCCTCTAACACTATAGTGGGTTATGTTTTTTTGTTGTATGTTGCATTTGAGATTGCATAGGCATTTGTTTTGCTGAATGCAGAGTAAAGTTAAAGTGACTTTTTTTAAATGCATTGTGATGGGATTTTTTGTACACTCATTTCACCCGTAACTGTAAATTAAAACGTTGTAAGTCTTACTCCGGTGTAAATTATTTCACCGTCGGCCATAGTTTGTGCAGTAAGATACGCCTGTTTTCCACAAGTCCCCCTATTCCGTGAAGTCCGAGGCTATCCATGTGTTAGCATGCCAGCTGTTACTAAGCATGCACCGTGTTACCCGTTGAAATCTCTATTGTTGCATTCAGAGTAATTATAGTCCAGGAATGTGATTCTCAAAAGCAGCTCCTCTTTCTGCCCAATAGTACCAACAAGTAAATAAACTCTGAAGCCTTCCTACAAATTTCCAATGCTTTATTGCGTGTGCAGTGTCTTAGAAGCTCTGCTTTCAATTAAAAACAAGCAATCACTGAAAATACAATGCCTTGATGTTTCTGTTTCCAATGTCTTGCTCATCTCGCACATATTGCAAACGCGCACAATCGGGAATATTTATGCAAATGCATCTGCATACTTTTATATACTAAATGCGTACGTCTTGTAGGGAGTGGGGTGTAGGAGGGAGTGGGGTGTAGGAGAGAGTGGACGACATATATACATTGAGGATATGCAGGGTGAGAGAAGGGAGCAGGAGAAAAGGAAAATATAGAGAAAGAATGCGAGGCAAGAAAGGAGACAGCTAGAGAAGGGTAGAAGGGAAAAGTAACAAGAGTAGGGTTGCGAAGGAAAGCGCATGGAGAAGGAAAGTCAGGAGGCAAGAGACGGAGGGAAATGAAGAAAGAGTGGGAAAAGAAAGAGATGAGGCGCGAGAAAGAGAGGGATAAACGTGGGAGTGCGAGAGATAGCAAGGACAACCAGAGAGAGGTCGTGGGAGGCGATGGAGAAACAGTAAGTGAATGAGCGAGAGAAGCGCAGAATCACCAAGAAAATAGAAAGTGGTAGAGGGCAGACCCAGCTGGACTGGATGAGAAGGGACAGAAAAGAAATCGGCTTTAGATGTAGGAAGAAAAGAAGGGAGAGTTAGAAATACTCTGACAGGCGAGTACATGAGAACAGTACCAGAATGAACAAATGAAGGGAAAGAACAGTGACTGCTGCAGGCAGTTTGGAAGGTCACGAATGCTGCTAAGGAAACGGATGCAGTTAATAGCTGTACGTGCAAGGCTGTGTTTGCGGGGAGAGAGAGGGGAGGTGCTGGTGTGGGAGGGGGGAGGTGCTGGTGTGGGAGGAGTGCTGCTAGGGCAAGGCTGTGTATAGCGAGGACAACCAGAGAGAGGTCGTGGGAGGCGATGGAGAAACAGAAAGTGAATGAGCGAGAGAAGCACAGAATCACCGAGAAAATAGAAAGTGGTGGAGGGCAGACCCAGCTGGACTGGATGAGAAGGGACAGAAAAGAAATCGGCTTTAGATGTAGGAAGAAAAGAAGGGAGAGTTAGAAATACTCTGACAGGCGAGTACATGAGAACAGTACCAGAATGAACAAATGAAGGGAAAGAACAGTGACTGCTGCAGGCAGTTTGGAAGGTCACGAATGCTGCTAAGGAAACGGATGCAGTTAATAGCTGTACGTGCAAGGCTGTGTTTGCGGGGAGAGAGAGGGGAGGTGCTGGTGTGGGAGGGGGGAGGTGCTGGTGTGGGAGGTGTGCTGCTAGGACAAGGCTGTGTTTGCGGGGAGAGAGAGGGGAGGTGCTGGTGTGGGAGGTGGTGGTGTGGGAGTAGTGCTGCTATGGCAAGGCTGTGTTTGCGGGGAGAGAGAGGGGAGGTGCTGGTGTGGGAGGGGGGAGTTGCTGGTGTGGGAGGAGTGCTGCTAGGGGAGGAGAAGCCCTGGCCGTGAATGCGCGTGCATGTTTGCTCACGTGATTCACGTGAACTGCAAGAAAACCGCGGGGCTCAAAGCCCTTGGTTTGAAGAGGATTTTGCCGACTTGAATTCTCCCCATTTCCCATTCCTGCGGAATGGTAAAGGCGAGACCTAAAAACCTTACTGGCCATTGCACACTTCGAAAAGTGGGCATCAAACCTGGAAAAGGCCACACCTGATTCACTCATAACCATTTGTACCCATCTCGCTAAAGTAGCAGTTGACATTGCTTTGTATGGTTTGACATACTTCAACAGAAAGTGATCTATGCCATGTGCTCTAAACTCCAGAATCTTGCTGGCATACAACTCACTATGCAGAACTATTCACAATCATGAATAATAAATGGACTTAGACAAAGTCTACTTTCTTTTCCAAATATTGAAATGCACTCCCTCCTGGGAATAAAATCTGTTAGATATTTCCAGAGCTTTCACTTCATAAACCCTTCTGCACTAGACTACACAAAGTAATGTCACTAACCTAATGGAAATTAGTTTTTTAGGGAGAGTTAATTGTTACCGGGCCATGAAGTAAACAGCTTGAAAATGAGACTGACATCCCAAAGCGACTCATATTGAGCCCTGAGGGTTCTTATTAATCTCACACCATTCATCACTCTTCTAATAAGATGATCACTCCAAATCGCAAAATTATTAATCAAGACTACGTAAATAGCAGATCTATAACAGTTAATGGTCCTATAAGTGAGGCGCGAGTTATACAAGTCTGTAAGTAATTGGCCACCTCACCTACATGAACTTCCATGGGATCGAGACCTCCTCTACAAAACCATTTCTTCCACCCTCCCCTTTATTAGGTTTTGCCTAGCCAATGCGTACGAAGTACGCATGTGCTAGGAAAAAGCTAATGAGTATAGTATATGTGGCTTGGAATACGCCCCCGTCTTTCATTGGCTAGCTCCATAAATGGAGGCAAGCCATTGGAAGACCCGTTTGTCCGTCAATCTCGGACCAGATTCGGGGGCGTTCCCGAGAATTTTTGGCTTTTGGCGACATCACGCTACGTCAGCCAAAAGCCCTCGGGAACGCCCCCGAATCTGGTCCGGCATTGCCGGCACCCGCCTTCCTGCTCGGGGCCGTGAGAAGGAGCCTCACTTAGAGCGCGTGGAGCGCTTTTGCTGACCTCTAAAGCCTGTGCCCACCCGGCATTGTCCCTTTGTTTCCCTGCCGCGTCCCCTGAAGCCGAGTTCCCCAGCCGAAGGAAGCAGCCGTCCGCCTCCAGCCAGGGCCGCGCTGGGATTGGCCCAGCCGGCCGAGCCTCTGCTGCGTCATCAGGAGGAGGAGTGGAGAGCAGGAAGCAAGAGATCTGCTGGAAGGAGAGCAGCTCTCCGAGTCTCTCTGTCTCTCTCATACGCACGCCGTACTCTCTCTTCTCTGTCTGCCTCGGTGTTTCTCCGTGGCTCACTCGTCCCCTCGCACTCTCTTAGTCTTAACCCTTCCCTCACCCTGTCTCTCTGTGGCCGCCCCTCTCCGCTCCTCTCCTTCGCCAAGGCCCTCCCGCTCCTCTTTTTTAATGCTTTTCTTATCTGTCTCTTTCTCCCCTCGGTGCCCCTCTCTCTCTTTCCCCGCCCTCCGCCACTCCCTCTCTGCCCGCCCCTCTCACCCTTGCGCTGTCGTTTTCCTTCTCTTCTTGTTGCTCGCTCTCCCTTCTTGCTCGCTGCCGCCTGTCTGTCCCTTCCTCAGTGTCAGTCCTGGCGCTCTGCACTCTCTCCCCTCCTTCGCCCCGACCGACCTCCTTCTCACTGTCCCTCACTCTCTTCCTTGCTCTCGGTGCCTGTCCCTCACTCTCTTCCTAGTTCTCGGCCTCTCCTCTTTTTTAATGCTTTTCTTATCTGTCTCTTTCTCCCCTCGGTGCCCCTCTCTCTCTTTCCCCGCCCTCCGCCACTCCCTCTCTGCCCGCCCCTCTCACCCTTGCGCTGTCGTTTTCCTTCTCTTCTTGTTGCTCGCTCTCCCTTCTTGCTCGCTGCCGCCTGTCTGTCCCTTCCTCACTGTCAGTCCTGGCGCTCTGCACTCTCTCCCCTCCTTCGCCCCGACCGACCTCCTTCTCACTGTCCCTCACTCTCTTCCTTGCTCTCGGTGCCTGTCCCTCACTCTCTTCCTAGTTCTCGGTGCCTGCCCCTCACTCTCTTTCTTGCTCTCAGTGCGTAAAATTCCTCACTCAGTCTCAGCCTTTACTAGCTCTTGGTGCCTGTCCCTCACTCTCTTCCTTGCTCTCAGTGCCTGTCCCTCACTTTCTTCCTCGCTCTCAGTGCCTGTCCCTCACTCTCAGCCTCTCCTTGCTCACAGTGCCTGTCCCTCACTCTCTTCCTAGCTCTCGGTGCCTGTCCCTCACTCTATTCCTCGCTCTGAGCGCCTGTCCCTCACTCTCTTCCTCGCTCTTAGTACCTGTCCCTCACTCTCTTCCTAGCTCTCAGTACCTGTCTCTCACTCTCTTTATTGCTCTCAGTGCCTGTCCAGCACTCTCTTTATTGCTCCGTTAGTGCCGTTCCCTCAGTCTCGTTCTTGCTCTCAGTGCCTTTCCCTCACTCTCAGGGCCTGTCCCTCACTCTCTCCCTTGCTCTCAGTGCCTGTCCCTCCCTGTCTCTCTTTCTTGTTTTCAGTGCCTGTCCCTCATTCTCTTCCTTGATCTAAGAGCCTGTCCCTCCCTCTCTTCCTCGCTCTCAGTGCCTGTCCCTCACTCCCAGTGCCTGTCCCTCACTCCCAGGGGGTGTGAGGGAGAGCGCTTCCCTCCTGCCCCGTCGCCGCCGCTGCCTTCTCCCTCGGTGGCCCCGGGGCCCCCTCGGCTGAAGGCGGCTCTTTCAGGCCTGGGCGCCGCGGGACTTCAGCCAAAACCCGCCACGGATGCTGAATGAGGCGGTTCAACTAATTGGCTTCACGCGGGTGATGCCAGGCCTCAGGAATGTGCTGTCCAACGGCTGCACTGTGCCCTGCGTGCCCGAGCACCGCAGGGGGCACGGGCTGACACAGCATGGGGGCACAGACAGGCACGGCATGGGGGCATGACCGGATACTGCACGGGGCACGGACCGGTACAGCATGGGGGCACGGACCGGTACAGCATGGGGGCACGCAGGGGGCACGGACAGGCACAGCAAGGGGCATGACCGGATACTGCACGGGGCACAGACCGGTACAGCATGGGAGCACAGACAGGCACAGCATGGGGGCATGGCCGGATACTGTACGGGGCACGGACTGACACAGCATTCGGCCACGCACTGGCACAACACGGGACACGCACAGCATGGGGGCACAGACTGGCACAGCATGGGGCATGGCCAGGTACGGCACGGAGGCACGGACTAGCAGAGCATGGGGCATAGAAAGACAGTGCACAGGGGCGTAGGCAGGCGCTGGATGGATTCATTATCAGGCAGTGCACAGTGGCATGTAAAGGCAGGGTACAGGGGGATAGACAGGCACTGCATTGGTACATGTCAGGCACTGCATTGGCATGGAAAGGCCGTGCACAGGGCCGTGAGGAGGCACTGCAATGATACATTGTCAGGCAGAGCACAATAGCATGCGAAGGTAGTGCACAGGGGTGTGGGCAGGCAATGCATTGATACATTGTAAAGCTGTACACAATGGCATGTAAGGTCAGGGGCTAGACAGGCCCTGCATGTGCACAGCAACGTGGGCAGGCACTGCATTGAATCATCGTCAGTGCACAGGGCGTGAGCAGGCGCTGCATCGATACATTGCACACTAGAGTATTAAAGGGCTGCTGAGACCCAGAGATGCTGTTGTGACCAGGTTATGAAGGCACCTAGAAGGCCAGAGTCAAACAAGCAGACCGTGGGCACCCAAAAAATGCCATTGCAATAGAAAACTCGATCATAAATTGCTCTTACAATAGTGGAAAATCTACCAGAATGGCGCATTTACCACCGCAGGAAAGGAGCATTGCGAGGGCCGTCCGTGCAACATGCAGTGAGAAAATACAAGCTCAGGAGTGTGTGAGTTTTTACAAACATTTTCCAAACTGTTTGACCATCCTAGAAGTGAGTAAAACCAGTGCTTAATTTGTAAATAAAAAAAACATAAGTGCCAGGGCTCTCGTCAGGAGGCCACTGCAGCTTGCACCACACATTGCCCTTGCCATGCTGTCAATGATAGTGGCAACACAACTACTAATCATCACACTCCTACAAGAGTGACAATTGAGAATATTTTAGACCCCAAAGCTATAAGAATGGCTTGAGCAGAAGGTAATCGTTTCGCTAGGCGAAAACCTATTGATATATAGTATGTGGGGCATGGTCCGTCACCAGTCTCCCATTGGCTAGCTCCATAAATGGAGGCTAGCCATTGGGAGACGGCTCTGTACGTCAATCCCGGACCAGATTCGGGGGCGTTCCCGAGAATTTTTGGCGACGTCACGCTACGTCAGCCAAAAGCCCTCGGGAACGCCCCCGAATCTGGTCCGGCATTGCCGGCACCCGCCTTCCTGCTCCGGGCCGTGAGGAGGAGCCTCGCTTAGAGCGCGTGGATCGCTTTTGCTGACCTCTAAAGCCGGTGTCCACCCAGGATTGTCCCTTTGTTTCCCCGCCGCGGCCCCCGAAGCCGAGTTCCCCAGCCGAAGGAAGCAGCCGTCCGCCTCCAGCCAGGGCCGCGCTGGGATTGGCCCAGCCGGCCGAGCCTCTGCTGCGTCATCGGGAGGAGGAGTGGAGAGCAGGAAGCAAGAGATCTGCTGGAAGATGTCCAGGTGAGTGCTCTTTTTTTATTTCTTGCCTTCTTGTGGCCGTTTCCAGCCCCCCCCCTCTTCTGTCCGTGTGCAAGTTTGACCTGTGCCGTGAGTGCCCGTTCCCGCTGACTGTGTGCCGTTCCCTTTCCTTGTGATGCAGAGAGGAAGGTGCAAAGTAAATAAGCAGCGCAGCAGTGCATGCAGGACCCAGCAACACAGCTGCTCCGGCAAGCAGCTACTGCCGGCCCGCCCGCACGCTGTGTGTAGTTTTAGAACTGGGATTTCGGGAGGTCCACCCACTCTTTAAGGATCTCAGCTTTCGTCCCACCCCCTACACGTAAACCCCGAGCCCAGGGAAGTCCTGGCCGGCTTTCCAACTCGGCCTCCTTCGCCTTCCCCACATGGGACACGCAACCTCCGATCTTCACCCCCGCCACCGCGCCTCAGATGTGGTGCGTGACATCACATTCCTCCAAGCGCATTCCTGGCCCGTGCCGCCGGGGCACTGTTTGGGAGTTGAGCTCTGGCCAAGTTAGATTTCTGTAATTGGCAGGGCTCGCCGGAGAATGGGAACAGAGAAGTCTTTAAATCAACACCACATTTCGGAATAGTCCAGCTGGGAGAGTGGGATAGCTTCATGCGTGACATATGTCGTGAGCCGCTCAAAGCGCGCGCGCCGAGAAGCGCGGTGCTACTAGAACGGCAAGACATCCTCTAGAACAGATAATGTTCACCCATGTGGACACTTCTGGTAGTTACAGCGCGGGAAAACGGGTTAAGGCCTGGTTTGTAGGGAGCGGTAAAGGGACACCTGCCAACAAAAGACGCCGACTAGGCTGTGCATTTCATCTCTGTGTGGCAGCCCCACCTATCCAGTTAAAGGGCAACAGCCGGGGTCAGTTCCACCCCTGGCTGCGACAATGCTGGAAATGGAAAACAATAGTCTGGGAACACACACAATAGCCGTCAAGGTGTGTCAGCGGAAAGGAGGTGGAGCCACAAGGAGTGGGATCATAAAAGCGGAATTAATTGGCAACAAGGACACTGTGCAAGTACATTTTCATTGTTTAGCTCACTTAATTAGTCACAAAGTGGCCCATTCTAAAGTAACTTCCCGACCGCCCTGCTGGTACTTGGCCCTTCTACTGCTAATGCCTGTCTGATAGTGCCCTTCCTTCATGTGAATGCCTGTCCTTCCTGCCTGATAATGCTGGCCCTCATTCATGTTATTTATGCTTGTTCTGTCCTGGAATCCCTGTGCTGCCTGGTGATGCTTGCCCTATCTGATAATTGCCTGCAGTGCCAGTCCTGTCTGTAACCCCGTCATGCTTTTCTGCTGGATAATGTCCGCCTGCCCTGCTCGCCCTTGAGCTTAGGTACTGTACAGTGTTTCTAATTTTGGAGGTGGGCGGTTGAGCTCAGCTGGCAGCCGGACACGCTTGTAAAAAGTTATGGGAGGCGTTCTTCCTGCGTCTGTGGGAGGGTGAATCGATAGTAGGGGGTGGGCCATTTTCCGCAGTGTTATAATGCCCCCCACACTGAGTACAAGGAAGCCCAGGGTCTAAAAACTCCAAATCATGGCAAATGGAGGCTGCGTAGTTTATCACCTTAACCTGTGCTCGGGCCTTGCTCCCCTGTGGCTGCTGCCGGCTCGCCACATCTACCCGACTCTCCACGGTCTCCAGCCTTACCCATGCCTGCTCAGTGCTGCTGCCTCCCTGCTGGCCCACTTCTTAGCCAGTCTGCCCATTCCTGCCACCCCATTACGCTTCCAGCGTTACCTCTCTGCACGCATTCCTGTCTCCGACTCCCTCCCAGGTCTTTGACAGCTCGGACTCTGGCATGCCTTTGTGCTCCATCAACTCCCCTGCCTACTCGGTGCCCTCCTTTGTCAGTCATTTGCATTATTGGTGGGGTCGTTGACCTCAGGCGGTGGAGCATGTTTGGTCTCCAGATTTGCCCCAGCTTATTATGTATGATTGTGAATCTAAAGTTCCTTGGTTATCATTCGGCTTTCACTACGCACACCTTTTTACTAGCCCATTGCTGCTAATTGTTTTCTGAGATGTCCTCACAAGCTTAGAATAGATGGTCTCGCTCTTTTGCCGCTGCATTTTCAGTTGTGGGTGTTTTTTAAGGTGCCTGGCTTGTAGGTTTCCAGGTTCAAGTTTCAGGCATTGGAGCCTTGAGGGTGGGTATTTTCCTTTTCTGATGTGAAAACACCTGTGAGAGTTCCCGAGGCTGTTAAGAAATGACACATCTGCCTATTGATAGATTTTCAAAAGGCTTGCGGCCATAGAAAGAAAACCTCTAAATCCTGTTGAAAATATCCCCATTTTCCATACGTTGTTAGCCTGTGGAATATTTTTCCATATGCATGTAGTAGACTTTTGTTTGCAGAAATGATCTGTTTTCCGTATTTATTTATTTATTTATTTATTTATGTATTTGTAGGTTTGTATAGCGCTTGAATCACTCCAACAGGCGTATCTCTGCGCTTTTTGACCGGTAAATCAGCAAACATGATATGGAGATGGAATTAGATTTCATTTTTGAATAGAACAGTTTTTAGGAGTTTACGGAATGTTAGGTGCTCTTTGCATTGTCTTAAAGCCAGGGGTAATTTGTTCCACAGCTTGGGACCAGTGGTAGACAGGGCTCTACCTCCGTATAAGGCCAGCAGCCTCTTAAAAAATGGTCCTGTTCCCCAAAGGCAACCAGCTTTTTCATACATTTTGGAAGCGTCCCATGTGGGTGGTCGGTAAAGAAATATGTATTTTCTTATGATGCCAGTGAAGATTTGAGGACCTCCTCATCCTCCCATAGGCCACTGACCAGTGTCCCTGGTATAAGAGGCTGGCCTGCAGAGGAATGCTCTGTTTTTCACTCCAGGAAATTTGTACTCAGAAACATTTCCCAGGGGCCAAACAAGTATGGTCTGTGGTGTGACCAAGGATTGCATTAATACCAGCGGTGTGGGAAAGATGTAAAGTAGGAGATGTAACGTGGGCGTGGGGAGAGCAATCATGTATGTGGTGTGGACTGTATGAGTCGTGGTGTTCTTGTGAGGGTTTCATTCTGTACTAAGTGGATGCCCTAGTGTCTAGAAGAGACATATATTTGACAATACTGTGTTATGCTGTACCTGACTTGGAGTCCCTCTACTGCACCCTGGAGTATGCCTTCTCTGCTTGCTATTGCTACATTTGGTGAGTCAAGTGTACGAACGAGGTAACTTGATTATTGAATTAGAACTTGAAACCAAATTTTAGGCCTCACAATCTCCCCATGCCTTTAGTCCATTGCTTCCCAAACTTTCTAGAGCTATGACTCACTTTTTAGAAGTATAAACATTGGTGGTGGTCCGCACTCCAATATTGATCTATTTTAATCAATATATTTATAATTTATATAATTATATATATATAAGTTAATAAAATGGATTAAAATAGATCAATATTGGAGTGCGGACCACCACCAATGTTTATGTTTAATAATTAAAAGCCCCCCGTTGGTCATTGCACCCGTAAGAGAAACGCATAAAACGCTGGAAGAAAATTAGTGAATCCACATAGAATTGAACTATGTTCGGAGCAACAATCCTTCAAAGGTGGCATCACAAGAATATGGAAAGCAAAATAAAACAGCCTGGATTGAGATGGACAATGGATCTAAACGTTTCAAACAAGTGACTTTTTCTAAACATTTATGGTGCATTGTGGGGAAAGCAGTTAATGATGTAGATCGAGCATACGTCAAGCTAGTCGAGGCGATGGGTGGAGCATAATGTGTTTTAAATACGTGACCTCGCACGTGTGGGAGATTTAATTAGCAGCAGTTCGCAGGACGAGCAGTAAGAAAAAGTGAAAATGAGCAGGTACGATAGGCAGGAGAACGTGTTTTAACGTTAGGTAATATGTTAATGGGCAAAAATTCAATGTGCTTTGTACCAGCAAGGAAGATTAAATATGTTACAGCTATTTGATAAGCGAACAGCAAGTGGAAACAGTATTAGTATTTTTGTGATAGCAATCATTGAGTTTGTAACATGGTTTTCATGCGTCTGGCTAATGGCATGATCCGAATGCAATTATATAATGTAAAGCTCTTTGCGTGGTGCTAAACAGGTATATAAGCACACAGTAATTTAAACTCCCCAGTGATATAATAAGCATCGTTTGCGGTGACGTTAGTAATGTTAAACTTATGGTTTAAGCAGTAATGAGGATGACTGCGGATTTGTGTAAAGTTGATGCATACAGAGTCTAACTAGCACTGGCCCGAGATCGCTTGCATTGATAATGTTTTTTTAAAAAAAAGGGGCTGTAGTAACATTGGTACTATTTTATAATAATATATTATTCAATATTATTCGTTTTTCAGCTACCCCTGACGAAGGGCTGGACTATAGCCCGAAATGCATTGGGTTCTATATAAAATAAAAAGATTGCTGCTCTGAACATTTTTTGTGCATTTAAGATCTTATTTACAAAAGAGGCCCGGATGGGCACATTGAAATACGAAAAGTTACTTACATGCAGTGCGAGAATCATGTGGATTGGTTAAAAGTGACAACAACGTAAAAACAAGAAAAGACAAACGATGTATAAAATGTGAAATGGTGAAACGTGTTTAAATGAAGTTGGATTTGATATCCCCCCGAGCAGTGCACCTGGGAGTGGAGTATGTGCATGCATGCTCCCCATATGTTTATCACTTTTTAGAAGGACAACATTTCATGGCCCACCTAGGTTTAATGGACATGAGGTAGGGTGTTTTTTAATGTAACTAAAGCATTGTGTGGCAGCGCACTTTCATTTACAGCCAACATATTTCCCATTAAAATGGCACTAAATGTGTGCAGATGCTCAGCTTTATTGAATAAACTAAATAGCACTCAAGTGATAATGTGCAGAAATCTGCTTACTGTGCATAGTTATCATTTTGGCATCACCAAGTGTCTTGATTTTGTTTTGATAGTTTTAAAACCTGTGCTCTCATCACACTTCACAATTACAAAAAAGGTGCTTCATTTTTGCTTTACTAACTGCTGAATGCATAGTTGGCATTTAGAGGTATTTACATTTTATTGTGTGTTACAAAAAATGGGAGCTTTTACTTTCACTTTCACGCACTATGTTCAAGATTGCTACATAATTCACATTCCATTTCTTTCTCTTTTTGTCACCTTGAGCAAAGCTGACTTGACAGCAGCCTGGGGTCACGCAAGGGGAGGAAATTCCTGTGAGCTGAGTTTTATGAATGAACCTTGGTTTCTATGAAGCTGGCTAGGTGTTGCTCGTGGGGAAATAGTGTACTTTATTGTAGGACAGATGAGAGTCATGGCACCTTCTTTGCGCATCTGGAACTCGCTCCCCATTCAAGGGAAGCATCCGGTTTCCGGTGGGAGACGTGTACTTTCACGCTTTATACGTTTAGATGGCCTGATCCAGAATTCACGTATTGAGACTTATTGTACAGCGTATTAAAAGTACGATTTATGGAACTTCCATTCGACTGCTCTGAAGAACGACAACAGTCGCAAGAAAGCAGGCACAACTGCTCTGACTACGGGGGAAAAGGGCGTCTTTTCAAATAAAGCCCATTGTAAAAAAGTTAACTTCTGTTTTGTGTAAAGCTGATACAGGCTGGTAATGTCTAGCTCTTGGTATCAATTCTAATCCTAGCTTTGATGTCACGAAAGCCCTTTAAGCAAACACACCTGTTCCCTTCAATAAAAGAAAATACTCTAAATTTTTGGGGAAAATTGTAAATTCACTGATTGAAGAGACCGATAGGTGTATGGACCCAATGACCCCACGGCATCAATGTGTGGCACTTTTTTACAAGCAATACAACATTGCCACTTTAATAGATATGCCAGGAAGCATAAATAGTAGTGATTCCCCAAAATTACCCTAAAGGGAGGTATTAAAGTGCTGGGCCTAAATGGGGTCCCTATTGACTTATTCAAAGACAATAGATTGGTGAGCCCCACTATTATTCAACGTATTGAGGAGTGCAGAATACACTGACCCCCTGCTTCTTGGTCTAACTCAGTCATTGCCCTATTTTCATGTTGATCCCCAGTGTGTGTGGGGGGTCTCGCAGTGTGTGGGGGGGGCTCTCAGTGTGTGGGGCTCGCAGTGTGTGGGGGCTCGCAGTGTGTGTGGGGGGCTCTGTGTGTGTGTGTGGGGGGGGGCTCTGTGTGGGTGTGTGTGGGGGGGCTCTGTGAGGGGGGCTCTGTGTGGCTGTGTGTGTGTGGGGCTCTGTGTGTGTGTGGGGGGCTCTGTGTGGGTGTATGCCAGGAAGCATAAATAGTAGTGATTCCCCAAAATTACCCTGAAGGGAGGTATCAAAGTGCTGGGCCTAAATGGGGTCCCTATTGACTTATTCAAAGACAATAGATTGGTGAGCCCCACTATTATTCAACGTATTGAGGAGTGCAGAATACACTGACCCCCTGCTTCTTGGTTTAACTCAGTCATTGCCCTATTTTCATGTTGATCCCCAGTGTGTGTGGGGGGTCTCGCAGTGTGTGGGGGGGGGGGGGCTCGCAGTGTGTGGGGCTCGCAGTGTGTGGGGAGGGCTTGCAGTGTGTGGGGGGGGTCTCTGTGGGTGTTTGTGTGTGGCATTTGCGAGAGATTCAGCTATTGGCATTGTAAATGACAATGCCATTTATTTATGTTAGAAAAAAACATAAATAAAAATGTCTAGAGCATTGCCAATAGCTCTAACTTTAACAAAGGCAAAACCATTGCATTGTAAATGCTTGTCTTTTTCTTGTTCCTGGGGCCCAAGCCTCGTCCAGTAAACATTTTAGCTTCTACCGAAAGGCATGAATATCTGGATGTACCCCTGAAATCTTCCAGAGAAGAAGGTTAATTTTCCCTTCTACATCTAAAGGATGCTCCTTTCTGTTCGAACCTACCAGTAGGCCCAAGGTTCCCAGGACCAAATGAAGTATGGCGACTGCGAACTTCCAAAATGGAATCACCAAAGTTATGTTGCTGGTTTCCCAACCCTATGAACCATTTTAAAGGGGGCAATGCATAACCTCCCCCTTTTCCCCAATCCTGCAGGAAAGCATCTACTGCTGCTTCCTCCGGGTCTGTCCTCAAACTGTAGTACCTGACAACCTGGAAGGTCAACCTGCTTGCAAACAGATCTATCTTAATTGGGCCCCATAACTCTTGAATATCACCGAATCCCACTCGATTTAACGTCCAATCGCTGGAGTCCCGGAGATATATGGAATTCAAATCTGCTCTTACATTCTGTAGGCCTTGAATAAACCCCCCTCTCAACACAATCTGTTGATCCCAACAAAAGTATCAAATTTGTCTTGCTAGTTCAGTCAGAGATTTTGACCTCACACAGCCCAAGCGGTTTATATAAGACTGCTGTGAAATTGTCTAACCCAATCAAAGTGACAGAGCATGTCAAGAACTCTCTGAAGCCCTTCAAGGCAATCAAACCTTCTAACATCTCTAAGCAATTTATATGGCGTTCGTGTTCCTCCCTGGACCATGTTCCACCTGTTTCTTACTCGTTCAAGCGTGCTACCCAGCCCAATTTGCCGGCATCCGATTCTATGGTTATTTCTAGCACATTCCCGAAAATAGCCTTGCCGTTCCAAGCTACCACTCTAGCTCCTCTTGTGCATCCTCTGATATGGGAATGGAGTCCCAATATCATATGCCTTTTCTTAATCCCCAAGCCTTCAGCCTCTGGAGGCCCCAGTAGTGCAAGGCGCTGGAGGAAATCACCTGATTGGAGTATAAGAGAAGTCCCAAAACTGTTGCAAGATTTTTTTAAAACACCATCTCTTTCCGCAGTACTGCCCTCAACTGCTATTTTATTTTCGTCACCTTCTTCTCTGGTAGGATCATCTGAGATAAAATGGTAGCTACCTGAATATCCCCAAATCCAGATTCTGAGTAGGAACCATGACTGACTTTTCTGTATTCACTATGAAGCCTAGGCTTCCCAGTAATTCACATATGTAAGCCAAATGTTCTCAAAGTTCTAGTCTGTCCTGGTACATTATCAGAATGCCGTCCAAATAAATAATTAGCCGCACTCCTGTCTGAGAAAAGTCACAACAGGCGCAGCACCTTGGTAAAACATCATGGAGCTGAGGACAACCCGAAGGGTAGGCAAAGAACTGGTAAAGGACACCTCTCCAGCTGAAATGCATGTACTTCTGAGTGTCCCCGTCCATCGGTATCATAAAGTATGCGCCTTGAGGTCTATCAACACTATCCAATCTTCTGATTGTAAAATGTCCCTTAACAGGTGTTTGCACTCCATCTCGAAATGCCTGTAGCCCATGAATTTGTCAACTCCCTTAAATTTATAACAGGATGCCATCCCTTGTCCATTTTCTTTATAAGGAACACTGTACTCCCGAATCAATGCCCCTTTCTCTAACTTCTGATTCACCTCTGAAATTATTTGTAACATCTTCTCTGTGTCTAAAGATAACACACTGGGTTGTGTGATCTGTACTGGGTAATCCCAAAACTCTATTTTGAAACCTCATAAGGTTTCTAAAACCCAAGAGATTCCTGTGATCTTCTCCCAATTGTGGATGAAGAATCTCCACCTTCTCCTGACCTTTAGTTGGAAAGAACCAACACTTCTCACCTTCCACACCTTCCAATCTGGAGCATGAAGATATAGCTCTTACCTTCCAATCTGGAGCATGAAGATAAGCTCTTACCCATAGTTTCTCGAGTTCTGCCCCCTCTGGGGGGTAGAAGTTTGAATATTAGCGGTACTCTCTGCCATAGCTGCCATCATTTCTTGGCTCATGTGTATGATTGGGACCTGAAGGCACTGCAGCTGGATAGCCAGTCCTCTCCTGTCAGCCCGTCCAAAAACAGCCCTGATGCCGAAGACCCTTCGGATATTGGCCTGAGCTTTACTGAAAGCAGTGATTGTAGCAACATATTCCCCCATGATTTGACAAATATTTCCCCAAAGAGACGCCCCTTAGGACCTCCCATCTCCTCCCTAGTGTCATATCAGCCAGTTTAGGTTTCATTTGCATCAGTGCGGCTGTTTGCTTCTCAGTTATTAGACCCGCATTGGCATTTCCTTAAACGCAGATGGCATATTGTGCTCACCCTCTCAACATATCCATATTAACTCTGCACTCTTCCGCTCTTCCCTCTGGCCTCCTCAGCCATTTATAGGATGCAGGTTAGTAGGCACAGGATGTTAAGGAACTTGTTCCTACACTGTTTAAGCCCATTTTCAATCCCTTTCATCGGTTCTTTCCCAAACTTAAACAAAAAGGTTATCAGTCCTAGTACACGTTGGGGGTGTTACAAATGTTATCCTCCATAAAGGGTCTGGGATACTCAATCATGATAAAATTGCATGTCTCCCTATACAGATACTTTCTTACCCAATGGCTCAAATATTTGGCAACGTGGTCCATTGCACACCATTCCATACTACGTAGATGCATACTCATTGTAGGGTTGACCACCCCTCCACTAAGGGGTCCTTCTCCTCATTGGAGCCAGAGGCCTGCTCCAGATCCGCATCCAGGTTACCCAACAACTCACAGGTGTCTTGGGGGTCAAAAATATACTTACCCTCAGTAGAATTCAAACTGACTCTTAACTCTCTTGTGTCAAGGTCACTCTTATCAAACATGCTGCTATGGTTAACTTTCCTTTGTGCCCCCTCAATGTGGCCCTTCCCTATTGTGCTGCTAGGAGCACCAGACTCTTGTAGTGCAGAGGCTACCCATGCCATAAGTGTGGCTTAACACCTTCTCTGTATGTTTCCTATTGTGGAAAACCTTTTCCCCAACACAGGTTTCAGAGGTAGGAGGGCAGTCCTCATCTGAATAGGAATAATAATTCGCCTCAGCTGGGGCGTCCCTCTTCCTATTAGATAGTGTGGCGTCCACCGTCTCTCTTACAGAGAACCCAAGTTCCACTCCTAGAAATCTAGTGACGAATTGCTTCATTAAATTAAGGGCTTGGGTGTTAAAACCCTCCATAGCCTTGTAACAATTAAAAGCCCAAACACACAGCTACATCCAAGTAGAACAAAAACTGTCTGGGCTTATGTTAAACATAAGGAAAAGACTTGGGGCCATATGCAGGTAGCTTAATACCAGTCGGTAACGGACGAAAATCGGTAAATTTGACGTTACCGACCGGTATTTAGCTTTTTCTAATGTAGGTGGCTGGATTTAAGGATTCAATAATTTACCGATTTGGTAATTTAAGGAATCGGTAAATTACCGAATTCTTAAAATACTGAATCGGTAAATTACCGAATCCTTAAATCCTATGTAGGGAGCACTCAAGTGAGTGCATTTTTGATTTAAGAATTCGTTATTTACCACCAACTACAAGTTGGTGGTAAATATTGAAAACCTTTAAAAAAGCAAAAAACCTTTTAAAGGTGCCACATGGCACCTTTAAAAGTGCCATGTGGCAGACATACATGCCTTAGGGCATGTATGTGTGCCACATGTGCACACATGCACGATTCAGGGGTGCAACAGGGTGTCAATGTGACACCCTGCCACCCTTGAATATGTTCCCCCTATTACCGATTCGGTATATACCGAATCGGTAATAGTGAATGGCTTCCCATTCATTCCTATGGGCCTTCAGGCCCATAGGCATGAATGGGAATTACCGAATCGGTAAATACCGAATCGGTAACATTTACCGAATTTTTACCTACATACTATTTACCGATTCTTAAATACTGAATCGGTAAAATTCGGTATTTAAGACTCGGTAAATAGAGATTACCTACATATGACCCTTAGCGTTCTACCAGAATAATCTGTGATCACTTCAAACAATTCAGGCAATTGTTAGAGAAAATAAGTCTGGAAATACTGCTCTGACCTCTTGTAATGTCTCTTTGTGTGTTTCTTGGCATATATTGTCAGTATCCTAAAGATTAGACACTGGAGCTCCTCACTGCCATCTGTGTTGTCTGAAACTACAACCGTAGTGGTTTCCAGGCAACGCACAAGCTAGCGTTCACCTGGGTAAGAAAAATAACAAAGGTCCGCGGTCGGCAGCAACAAGTTGGCCTTGTTGCTAGCGTGTTAGCCTCTCCAAGACAGAATGCACCCGCTGTTGCCGTTACGACTGCATTGCTGTAGCTGGGACAAACTCTGAAGCGGTTAGGGGCTCAGCTTATTTCAATTGTTTACGTCAAAAGTTCTTGTCAATAAAATAAAAAAGGTAACTAAGCTTACCTGGCCTGACCGCAAATTGGAGGGGCATAAAAGACAGGAAAACAACATAAGCAGTAATAAAAGTAAGGATAAAGCACTAATAAAATGTAAGACAAAAGCACTCCGTTACGAAAGCACATAATATAGACACTCATTTAAGAAAGCAAGTACTTTTCCTGTCGTGAGCCAGAGGAAGATAGCTGCGTGCTCCTGATTGATATATATTTTCTGAACATTCTTTTTGCTTTGGGATGTATTGATATTCTTCAAAGGGCTGAATGTTGGGGCAGCAATAAAGGATTATTGCGTAATGGTGGCCTCTGGTCTTCTAATAAAATGAAGTGAACAGGCAATATTAGAATTTCAGTTTTGTTGGTGATTAGGTGAAGCCAGCTAGATGATTCAGGGTTAGGCACATGTCACTAAAATCTTTGGTGGCCTCCATGTTGCTTGTTCGCATCATACCAATAACTACTCAGCCTTTCATTTTTAGAGGTCTTCAAATTGAGAACTTTTAAATATGGTACGCCACGGACACTTATTTATGGTACGCTAAACAGGCAAAGCTGTAGTATGAAGAGTTATACCAACAAATATTATTATTACTACTACTATCAGCATGAGATATCACCCAAAATTGGCATGCAACAAAAGCTAGGGTTTTGTAGTTGACAACTGAAAGATAATTTGTGTATGAGTTGTGATTCCTCTTAGTCAAACCAGAAAGAAAGGTTGACGAAGGAAAAGACAGCAGCTAAGTGGGCTGCTGCATATTTCGAAAATAAGTGTAATCCAAGACCTGAGCCATGTATAACGTATCATTGTGAATAAAAATTGATAAAAAGTTTTAAAATCTCGAGCGAGGACAGATTAGAGCAGAAAAAAAGATTGATTGATCACATTCAATGCTGTTGATGACCCACCACCTTTCCCAGTCTTCAGCTAGTTTAGTAGTGGGTTTAAATATGATTTTGTGTACTATTACTCCCAAGTTGTATTATTTGTTAATAGACCAATTTTAATTGCACCCATCAGGGCCATTCATTGCTATGTACTTTAGACATGTAGATAGCAGGTGGCGATTTTTGAAATTGTCTGTCAATTACACCGAGGCCTCTGTAGGGGTGCTGTGAACAGCATTGGACCCGAAAAACACCGTAAACAAGCATTGACAAAGTCACCATGTCTGGCTAGCACTTTGCAAAGATCTCTATGGAGAGTTACCCAGGGAGAGCATATTTCAGTGAGAGAGGGCTGGGCATGTGTAGTTAGTGGGACTGCAAGCCTGAAATGAAAAAGCTGCTTCTTCTGCTGACTGGTTTCCACTGGTTGTGTGCCCAATAACAAACTACTTTACCACATTACTGTAGCCCTAACGTGATTGGCGCAGTGAATGGCAAAAGAGAATGGCCCAGTTTAACCACATGTGTAATGCCCTGGCCCTCTTGGCCCTCTGTTTACCACAGGGGCACTTGCAACAGCTAAAGCACTGTGTTCAGATGCTAACAATGGGACCAACATGCATTTTCATCACAGTTTCTCTTTGTACATTTGCTACAAAGGTATAGGTTTTACAATTCAAGCAGTCAAACAATATATATATATACATTATTCGGTTTAAAATTACAAACCATAAATTTCAATAACATCAGACCGTATACAATGTTTGACAAAGCAAAACATTAAAAAACGAATATGCAATCTGACATGCCTCTTATATTTTTAGGAAGGTGATCATCTTCATTTATTTTTGCCATTCATTTCCAGATCTTGCCTCTTTTCCCTCATAGAGTGCAGCTGAAAGTCTGTTTGGGAGGCGGAAAGGATCATCTCGTGTCTCAAACAGCAGTGCTGTCCTTAGGTTAGGACTATAAATAATGATCAAGCCTAGGACATCAATTATATGTTCTGACAAATATGTAACTAAAAAATGGTCAATATTCATAATGAAGTAAACCCACATGATTCTATGGCAGGACCGGAGGCTCAGATTATGCTTTTCTTTCTCCGCTATTTATTAAAACACAAAACGCATAGCAGCCCAGAAAAGCTCTTATTGTATTGGAACATCATCATCGGTTACAATAAAGGAAGAAAAACATCAAAATAAGCAACGTAGTGCAAATGTCTCAGACTTTCACTTCAAGTCCCAGCACTCCAACTTGTAAGATCCGAGGGTAGTCCTTTCACAGTGTCCATTATCCTTATATAAGCAGACCCCTCATTCCATTCTTCCTCTTTCTTCGCTGCTCCCTCAGTCAGTTAAGTGTTTTCTCTTTGCTCTTGGTTATTGTGGTTACATCACTTTGGGGTTTTTCTTGATTGTGTTTCGGGATCTGTGTAAGCATTGTGGCTGTTTTTCTCCACAGAGTCCCGATAGTGTCACGGGGGCGGGTTTTCCGCCCCTTACGCGACCTTGTCCCGTTGTGGTTCCGCGGTGCGTATCAGCCGCTAGAGGGCACTGCAGCATCTCGTTGGTCTTCGCGCGGTTTTCTCTTCAGAGGAGCTGCTCTGAGGAACCAGACGGACACAGAGCCTTGCCCTCGTGCCCCCTCAGTGACGCTCGGTGTTGCCGGGTCTGTAGCCCCATCTCAGTGACTGCGTCACTTTTACGCCCTGTTGAGGGTCTGTATTGCGGATTACCGCGTTGCTGCCGGTGTTACCGGTTTGTGCACTCTTTAGCCCCTGGTGTGGTAGCGCGCTGTGGGGGGGCAGGCCTGGTCCCTTGTGGTGGGTCGGCGCGCCCCGACTGCGGTCAGTTCCTACCGCCCAAAAACTGTACGGTCCTCCGGGCTGTTGGAATTCCTTGTACCCCCTGGAGTCTGGAGCTGTATTGTGGTGTCCGTTGAGGGCTAAGTTTGGTGTGGTCGCCTGTCTGAGTAGCTCCCATCATGGAGGATGAGTACTATGAGGAGCCCCATTCCTACTTGAACGACGAAGAGTTCTATCAGGCGGTGGATAGTTCCATCTATAGGTGCGTGACGGAGGTAGTCGGCCCTATTGAGGACCGCCTTTCAGCTCGTATTGTCGAGGAGTGCGCCAAGTTGGCGCGTGCTGACCTTCCAGGCCCTTCGCGGGAGGGTCCTCCAGCATCGAAGAAGCCTTGCAGGGAAGGGCCGTCGGAGCGTGCCCATGGGGTGGACAAGGGCGCCTTTGAGCGTCTTCGGGACGCGTTCTTAGCAAAGGCGCCCGCGCCCCCCACGGAGCAGCCCGCCGTCCCGGTCCCGGTGACGCCTTCGGAGGTGGCACCTTCTTCCCCGGATAGGGATTCCCCGGATACTGACGACGAGTCGGAGCGGTCCTGGCGGCCTTCGAGCTCTGAGACGGAGTTGCCTCGGGACAGCTCCGGCATGTTGGACCCGGATGAAATTATTCATCGGCGGTCTGCGGCTTGGGCCCCGGGTGACAAGGTGGCCAAGTTCGTGGCAAGCAGGCTGCGCAAACCTCTGGAGAAGGAGGCCAGAGGGTGTCTGAGGGGGGAATGCCCTAGACCTTCGTTGGAGGGCAAGGTTGCCATGACTCCGGACCTAGATTGGAAGATGGCGACGATCCTGGCCAAGTTCATGAAAGACCCCCGCAAGGGCATCGACCGTTCCTGGCGTTCCTGCCAGGATAAACTGTTGGACGCGGTGGGTCCGATCACGAAGATTTTAGACATGGCGGAGGAAGCGAAGGTCTCCGGAACATCCATCGACCCTGAGGTGCTGTCTAACTGGGCACAACGGGTGATCATTTTCCTGGGCAACGCCAACTGCGCCCTTACAACAGAGCGCCGCCGGTCCTTTCTGATTAAGTTAGACCCGAAACTGGGAAATCTGGCCTCTTCGGAGGCGGGGGCCGTGGCCCAGGGGAGCCTCTTTGGCGAGCCTTTTATCAAGGAGTTGGGGAAGTTTGTCTCTACCTTTACTTCGCTGGACAAGGCCAAGTCCAGCATCAAGCGTGTCCTCCACCAACGTTTTTCCGCCGGGGCTGGTCGCAACAGGGGCCGTGCGACCGGCCGTGCTGGTTAAAATGCTGGTAACAGAGGGCAAGGCTCCGGTCGAGGGCAGTACAACACCTCGGCCAACTACACCAACTTCTACCCCACCAGGGGACAACGCTTTGGAGGTCGCGGATTCAAGAAAGGAGCAGGAAACAACTCCAATTCCGGTGAGTGTAATTCCTGCAGATCAAGTGTGTGTTGGCGGCCGGTTAGCGGCCTTTTGGGGGGAATGGGCACGCCTTTCCACATAGAGTCCGCGGTTTCCACATAGAGTTCTACGACCAACCCTTTCAGGTGAGTGCCCCTTCTCCGATGGTGTTCTCGGAGGCCGATGCGCTGTTGATGGACGAGGAGGTCGCGGACTTGCTCCGCAAAGGGGCCATTCGTCGTTCAACTCGGCATCCCTCAGGGTTCATCAGCAACCTTTTTCTTGTGGACAAGCCTGGCGGCGGGCGTCGCCCTGTTATCAACCTCAAGGAGTTCAATGGGTGGTTGGTGTATCGCCACTTCAAGATGGAGGGCATCCATCTGTTGCGCGACATTCTCCTGTCGCGGGACTGGCTGGTGCGGCTGGATTTGAAGGACGCCTATTTGGTGGTTCCCATTCATCCCCCGCACCGCCGTTTCCTGCAGTTCCTCTGGAAGGGCCAGGTCTTCGAGTTCACGGCCCTTCCTTTCGGTCTGTCTTCCGCTCCGTGGTGCTTCACCAAAGTCCTGCACCCGGTGATAGAATTTTTGCGCGGTCAGGGCGTCAGGCTTATCGTCTACTTGGACGACATTTTACTGCTGGACCAGTGTCCTCGGAAGCTACGCGAACACCTGCAGATGGCGGTGTCGCTTCTGCAAAGCTTGGGGTTTGTCATAAACGAGTCCAAGTCGGTTCTGGTTCCCTCTCAGCGAATAGAGTTCCTGGGTTTCGTCATAGACTCTGTCGAGTCCGTCCTCAGTCTTCCGACACGCAAGTTGTCGAAGATCCGTCATGTGCTGCGGCAGACGGTGGGGAGGTCCCACACCTCGCTGAGGCAGATTGCCAGGGTAGTGGGCCTTTTGTCTTCCTCCATCCAAGCAATTTTCCCGGGGCCGCTGCATTACAGGGCCCTTCAGCGCCTCAAAGCATTTCATTTGCGCAGAGGTTTGTCGTACGATCAGTTGGTTCCTCTCTCGGAAGAGGTGCAGGAGGAGATGACGTGGTGGCTTTCTCACATGGAAGCCTGGAATGGTCGGGCGATCTTTGGGTCGGTCCCGGATTTAGCGATAGAGTCCGATGCCAGCAGAGCAGGCGGGGGCGCTCGCTGCGGAGAATTTTCCACAGGCGGCGCCTGGTCGCCGGAGGAGCAGAGGTTGCATATCAACTGTCTGGAACTCCTGGCGGGGTCCTTTGCGGTTCGGTGCTGGACCAAGGACAAAGTGCAGTCGTGTGTCCTTTTGAAGATGGACAACGTCTCGGCCGTTCGGTATGTGAACCATCTAGGGGGTTCGCGGTCCCGTGCGCTAGCGAATCTAGCGAAGGAGTTTTGGGCCTATTGCCTGAACAATCAAGTGTCGGTGCAGGCGGAATACCTGCCGGGACAGTCCAATCAAGTAGCAGATTGGCATTCCAGGTATCTACAGGACTTCAGTCAATGGAAACTGGATGTGTCGGTTTTTCGATGGCTGAACGGCCTCTGGGGTACTTTTTCGATCGACCTCTTTGCCTTGCGGTTGGATCATCAACTTCCGAGGTTCTTCAGCTGGAGGCCGGATCCAGTGGCGGAAGCCACGGGCGCGTTTCTTCAGGACTGGAGTCGGGAGTCGCCTTATGCGTTTCCTCCCTTCTCCATGATAACGAGAACGGCGGCTCAGCTGTGCCGACAGACGGGGGAGCTGGTCCTGGTGACTCCGTTCTGGAGGTCGCAAGTGTGGTTTCCAGTTCTGCTGGAACTTTCCTGGGATTTTCCAATCCTACTCCCCCAGTTTCCTCACCTGCTTCTCAACCCGGATCAGGAGCCTCATCACCTCCTCGTGCAGGGTTCTCTCCGCCTCATGGTATGGAGGCTTTCAGAGGACGCTGGTCGCTCCCAGGCCTTTCGCGACCGGCTGAAGGACTCTTGTCCAAGGCCTGGGCTCCAAGTACGTCGAAACGCTACAAGTCCGCTTCGGCTAAATGGGTTCGTTGGTGTCTTCGACATGACCTGGATCCCTTGGTCGCAGGAGTAGTTCCCATCTTAAAACTTCCTGACGGAATTGGCTACGGCGGGTTTGGCGTAAGGCACTATCAATGCCATGCGGTCAGCGATTTCTGCTGCACACCTGCCGGTGAACGGGTCCTCAGTGGGGGAACATCCTTTTGTGTGCAGGCTCTTGCGTGGTGTCCGGTTGGCTTTGCCGACGGAACCTCGGTACTCCGTTCTTTGGGACTTGAATGTGGTTTTGAATCTGTTCCTCTCTTGGCAGGCTAATAGGTATTTGTCTCTGAAGGAGCTTTCGGCCAAATTGGCCATGCTGTTATGCTTGGTGTCTTGTCGCAGAGTGTCTGATGTTCGCGCTCTAGATGTGTCCGCTCGGGTGTTTTCGCCTGATGGCGTCACCTTTACGGTTGGCCGCCGTACCAAGTCTGGCTCTAGAACCATTACGTATCCTGCGTTTGTGGATGTCCCTAAATTATGTGTTGTGAACTGTTTGAAAGCATACGAGGATATGACTTGGGATCTTCACCCTCCGGGCGTACGTCAGTTGTTGATTGCCTTGCGTAAACCACACCATGCAGTCTCTTCCCCCACTATTGCCAGGTGGGTGCGCTGGGTCATGCAAGAGGCAGGTATCGATACTAAACGTTTTGGGGCTCATTCTGCCAGAGGGGCTATGGCCTCCAAGGCGTTTGCAGTAGGTGCACGCTTGGAAGACTTGATGCGTGCTGCGGACTGGTCTTCAGAGTCCACGCTCAAGAAGTTTTACTTCAAACCAGTGGTGGACATTGCCAGTTTGGTGGTGAGTAAGCTTTAAACTAGCATAATCTGAGCCTCCGGTCCTGCCATAGAATCGAAATTTGCCTAGCTAGTGTGACGGTAAGTTTCAATTCTATTAAGGACACGGAGGCGAGGATTATCCCACCCAGATCGTCCGTGTGACGTCCCATCCGTATGCCAGTAAGTACGTAGGTTTCCAGTTGATGTCGTTATTTCATGCCTGTTGCTGTCTGTATTGTTTTGCTGACATGCGTCTGGTTGTACAACTCTCACGCAGTTGTGTTTTGTCACTAGGTAATGATGGTGCCAAACAGGACCAGTAAAGATGTTGCGTAATTCGCGAAGAAAGAGGAAGAATGGAATGAGGGGTCTGCTTATATAAGGATAATGGACACTGTGAAAGGACTACCCTCGGATCTTACAAGTTGGAGTGCTGGGACTTGAAGTGAAAGTCTGAGACATTTGCACTATGTTGCTTATTTTGATGTTTTTCTTCCTTTATTGTAACCGATGATGATGTTCCAATACAATAAGAGCTTTTCTGTTGCGCGACATTCTCCTGTCGCGGGACTGGCTGGTGCGGCTGGATTTGAAGGACGCCTTGTGTTTTAATAAATAGCGTTTTAATAAATAGCGGAGAAAGAAAAGCATAATCCTCGCCTCCGTGTCCTTAATAGAATTGAAACTTACCGTCACACTAGCTAGGCAAATTTGGATTCCTAACATACTCATCATAGCTGGTAGTAATGTCCCTCTTGCTCTATTGTAATGTTGAGATGATGTAACAATATGCCTCCTCAATCTAATATAACATATTCCAAACTTTGCTTAAAATATTCTGAAAATCAATACATTTTATACACCGCAGGCAATTTTGTGAATTCATGCTTAGCACACATTCGCTTGGCATTCTCTGAAAATAATCTACGCTTTTATGTGCTAGACTTTCACTTCTGGTTGTAAGCTCACCCTCTATATCTCTTTATGTTATGAAAATACATTTGCTTTGCTCTCAATCATCTGTGTTTAGTTTGTAGTAAAGAGTTTTGCATTTCTATCAAAATTGTGCTTGTATTGATCTGAAAATATCACTATTTTGCTCTCAAATATCAATATAGGGTATATAGACCCCTTTTGTACTCAAACACAGGCTTGACATGGCCATTCGGTACTCTCTCAAGAGTCTCTCTCCGCCTGGGGGAACGTTTTGCAAAACTGTAGGCCATTGTGAAAATAGCCCATATAGAGATACTCTCTTCATTGAAGGTCACTGCCTTGACATCATTTTCCTATAGGGCTTATAAGGGATTGGTGTAACCACCTCAGTCATATGGTCTAGCTGTAGGACTCCGCTCTTCATAATTCGGCTTGCACTCTATATAGTCCTAAAGAAGCAAAACAAGATAACTCTCTTTGATGTCTGCTGCCTGTAAAAGCACCCTGCTGCTAAATCTCCCGGAAATCAAATTGCTCTCCTTCCTGTCTCATTATTTCAAAATGCTCTACAATCACTGATGTGATAGACGCCTGCACTCAGTCCCAGAGAAGAACAGACACACCAGCACAGCCCAACATTCACTAATGGTTTCAACAAAAGAAATATTGCAGCACCTCGGCCACAAGTCACCCACACTCCAAACACGCTTGTCTTGATTGAGAAAAGAGACTACTACCCAGAATGTGCACACCTCAATAAATAGCACTTGTGAACTGTTCGCCATAGACCACAGATTCTTCAGCACCAAATCCACCATCATCACAATTCCTTTCGCCCAATGAACTCTCTAACACCCCGGTAATTGGGTAATTTAGCGTTCCGTGGAGAACTCCGAATTGGCACAAATTCAGCGGATTCCCTGAGTTTATTGCTTGCCTGCGCTTTCAAAATGCGTGTTCGCGAGATATTTCCCGAGGAGCTCGCAAACAGCATCGCGAACAGGCGGAACAAGCAATTCCGCGTGTTCACATAATTTCCGCGTGTTCGCAAAGATTTTTTGCCGTTTCGCAGAACTTTGCGCAAATTCCATCCAGTCCTAGTAAATACACATCTGGCATTAACTTGTGTGGTCATTGCATTACTTGAGGTGATCTCATTCACTGTGATAAGCCTGGATACTGAAAAGACTTTCAGTGTAATAGTATGGGACTTTACCTTGGAAGTAGTGTATGTGTTTGAATTCCCTTCGATGGTGTTTGAGAAAGTCATGTTCTAGTCCTCACAGTGCAGGGATTCTCTTTAACTCGTAATGATTACAAGTGGCAATCACAGTGAGTGGTCCATGACCACCTATGTATTTCTCTACTTTTTTTAATTGTTTTTTTATGTGAACATTAGGACACTATATCTGTTTACTCATTCCTTATTGCAACGCCCAATGACTAATAAAAAGACATATCTGTTTGCTTGATTAAACTCATCAGGGATACAATGGGCCTTATTTAGAGTTTTGCGGATGGAATACTCCATCACTAACGTCACAGATGTCCCGTCTGCAGTATTATAAATGCATCTAAGGTTATGGCACCTGTAATACGGTGGTTTGGATATTCGCCATTTTTCTAACAAAATATCCTGGTTGCTAAACTCTAAATAAGGCCCTATGTCATGTGTTTGTTTCAGTGGTGTCTCCCAAATATTTATTTGCATAGGCACTTTTATATTTCTTTTTTTAGTTGATGTTCCAGGTTACATGGCCTGTCTTCACTTCAACTCCATTCACTATAAGCCAGGAACCTTTGGGCCTAAATCATAGTTGTAGAGAGTGAAAGTGAGAGGTTGGAATTTTTGAATCTCTTAGCAAGAATTTGAGCAACGCATTTACCAGCATTCAGAATATTTTGTCTACAAAGATAGCAGTGCCCATTTTGTGTTCTCTATCCCCATCACTACTGAAAGACAAAGTGAAGCTCTGTTATGGAGAAATTATTTATTGGAGACGATGGGTTAAAAGCCCCCTATGTGGCAGGGTAAATAAGGGCTGATGGTGAGTTCAAGACATCCTGGTTTCTTTACGTCTCTTCAACTACAGCCCTCAGACTACAAACTGTCCTTGTGAGAAGGTTTGCTGATGGAGTACTGTAATACCGTCTACACCGCACATGTTATGCTAGTTGAACCACCCAGGTAATGTTTTTATTATTGTATATCACACCGTGGTTATTCCAGAACATTATAGACACTTCTTGTTATGACTCCCCATGGGTTTCAGGAACCACCAAACTGTTTAGAATGTTCTAGCTGAGCTCATGTGATCACGCTGTCTTCTTCCATGGACCAATTATGTGTTTGGAGCAAGACTACTTTTAGGTAATTTCTCAAGTGCCTTGTCTTAGGATCAGCAACACCCTCCTCTAGGTGTCATGGGTGATAGTTGATTCATCCTGAAGCAAGGATTATTATATGTGCAGTACACCCTGATAGTAACCTAGTCCCCTAAAGTTGCCAAGAGTTTGCTTGTGCTACTATGGGAGACCGCTCTAGTATTGCAGGAAGTCTCACCTTGTTTGCATGACAAGGTGAGGTTTAGAAATGACCATAGCAAGTTAAACTTTTGCACTTTGGGAAAATTAACAGTATCATCAATATTGTATTTTTCGCTATTTAGATTTCAGCTTATGTATTTGTGTCTACTCAGTGTTGCATTTTTTTGCGCGGCACAACACCATACTGTACTAACTTTGTAGTAAGTAAATAGGGCATTAGTAGAAAAGTGGATTCCCAATGATTATCCTCAACCCTAAATGCACTTACAGGATTTTGTCAAGGGTTTTCAGCTAGAGAATTAGGCTATAAAGAATGGTGAAGAATGGGTTTAGGAAACAATAGGTAATGTTTCTGGAGAGAATGCAAATTTGTCACATCATAGTGCAGAGTTCCTAAAGCACTGTCAGTTCAAATTGTGTGCTGCTCTTCAAGAAACTGTGTGGCAAAGTATCATATGTAACTAAATACTTATGAAATGGTGGCCGAATAAATGTCTACTTCTCCCTGTTGCGTTTCGATCAACCATCGGACCACTTCTTCTGCCACAGAGATGTTTTTCCAGTTGTAGTGATATTGCTGGAAATTTAACCTGGAGCCTTGGAAACTGTTGATAGTGGTGCAGCAGTGGTATATGGGGAGTGTGTACCAGCAATTACGTTCCAAGAATCCTAGAAGAAATGTGACATTTATGGTTAGGTGACAGAAATATGGGTATGGGAGGGAAGAGGATAATGTGAGGAAGAATTTTTTTGACATTTTTCTTCTTTTGTTCTACAAGGAACTCATATATTACTTTTCTTTTCTTGCAGAATCCAGATATCAGCATTAAAGACAATGCCCTGCATTTTAAAGGTTGGTATCGCTGTGCTGTACCATATTTCATTAGTAGGGAAATTGTGTTGTGAGTCATAGTGCATGCCGATCTAATACCGGTGTCCTCAATATCCACTGCGGATTATCCACAATGATGATGAAGTTTGGTTATGATCTGGGCAAGAAAAGCATTCAGCTTCTTTGTTTTTTAATACCTGTGAGCTGAGGCTAGTCCGCTAGCAGCAGTGTAAAACTGTGAACTGATCTGTTTTTTGTTGCTAGCAAAGATACAGAATGCACTAACTCAAGTATGCGGGCAGAACAGTGTTTGTAACTATGTATTTGTATGTGTAAATGTATTTGATGATGCCCAGTAAAGTAAGTTGTACCTGCTCATTTACTAGCACATTGGCGTTTCCCATAGCAGCTGAACTGCCTAACATTGCCTATCATACTGCGATCCTACAGTAGTCTATATCGTAATTGAATATTTTCCATTACTGGCTTGCCCCCTGCCACTAAAGTGTTACCTAACTGGGTAACCGTAGATGTCATTTGATATCATTCTGGTATTTGTTTACAGTAACCTTTTGTCATATGGTTACCACGTTTCTATATATTGTGTTAAGTTAGCATGAGCTTATTAAATGTTTAAACGCAATATTTTCTTTCAGCTTGAGTTTGCACACGACACCTAATTGTTATTGTAGCTTTCAACCTAGACGAAAGATGTGATTTATTTGAGAATAATATGTTATTGCTCTAGTATCAGTCGTGCTTGGTACACTTGGTACAACTGTCTGCACACCGAGAACTTCACACTCTAAGAATAACCTAACACAAGGTTGCTGAAGGCCTGATCCTCGCACCACGTTAGACATAACACAAATAATGTTGCTGCCAACATTGGGCTCTACGCGGGTTTAAGATAGAGTTACAGGGAATGAATCAACACACTTGATGCTTTGCATGCAGAGAGCTGGTAGCTGTTGATGTGATCTACTCCTACTGAGAATTAGAGGTATGGGCCCGCCCTGCTAGAACCCAAACGAGACCTTCTTAGATATAATATAATATACTGAATAGGGTGCGCGAAATATAGGTGATACAGAATTCTATAGATTTTTGCTTCATAACATGCTATCACCTTTTGCTTATTATGGATTAGTGACTATGCTGCTAACTCTGATTTTTATAATATGTATGTTGGTATTATACAAGATACTGCGTTTGAGAACTTTGCATTGAAAAATAAACATTTCAAACTTGCACGTGTGTTCTTTGCCTCCCAGTTTCGGTTTGTAATGATTATATAACGAAAAAGTGTTCATGTGTTCCACGATACCTGAGGTACCCTAAGTTCATGTTCTGGATTGTCTAAGTCATTGGGAAGTTATTACTACCTATGAGACACTGTAGCTAGCTTGGTAAGGGGATTTCTGAAACAAAGGTGAGTTTTGGGTCACCCTAACTCACCCAGGTTCTAGATCTCTGTGCACAGTTCTGTGGGAGAACGGAAACCCTGCTACATGGCGCCCATACGTTGTTGGCCTTATATCATGACACTCGAGTAGTATATCATTCGAACCTTAACACCTTCATTCCCGTTTCCGGAAAACGGCAGTGTCGGAAAAACCTACCTATTTTTGAAATAGGTCTTTTTTCAAGCTTGAATCTATCTAAAAACGGTTTCATTGAATTACTACCCAGTTGTGCTACAAAGTAATCTTTGTTTTTTCACTTTCCTGTGCTGACATGGCACAAGCCGTGGACATCCCGCAGCATAGTCGCATTGCGGTGCGTGACCATTTGCGGGCTTATAATGTCTCTATGGAAGGCTTGGCTGTTGTTCTAGTAGTGAGTGCGGAACATGCTTACCCGTACGAACTATTTTATTCGTGGGTGACATTTCCGGCGGTGAACGCTAATTCTGGTGTTTTCCACACCTACACTCCTACGGCTGTACCGGCTGCATATGCTCCGTACAGTGCACTGGAGATTCCTATTGACGCTTGGCAGCATGGAGTTTGGTTTGGTGGCGCCCTACCACACGCTTTAACCGCTCCGAGGTTGGGTCCTTTGTCCATACCGGGCACACCTTGGCCCGCTTTGGCTGGATTCACTCCTCACCCTAATCGCGCCACTTGTGGCATAGCTGATCTGCGGCAACTTCATGAAGTTGCAGTGGAAGTGATTAGAGCGCTTGTTCATTACACTAGCCGTAATGTTCAGGACGTAGCCCCTAGGGGCGCACAGCTTCGTGCAGAACAGGCTGGTTTGAAAATCAATCCTGTCATGGTGAATTCCGTGATGGGCAAAAAGCCGCAGGACAAGGATGATTTTCCGTTCTGGCTTGCAGAGAAATTCGGCCAGCTAGAAGCTGTGTTTCCTAATACGAATCCCGGTGATAAACACCGGATTCTTACACTAAGTTTACCGAAAGATTTGGCATCTGAGCTTGTTGACTGTGAGACCTGGGGTAAGACTTTTGCAGCGGTCTATTCGAGGTGCTACGGCACCCCGTCTGTGACCAATCTGGGTGCGGTCCTTAAACGTGTTCAGGATGAACACGGACCGGAGTCGGCGGTCGAATTGGGTATGCGCCTGTGTGGCTCCTTTTATGTAGTTTGCGATCTGATCCTTGCAAATGTCAAGGGAGATGCAGTGAACTTTCAGGTGGCTAACGCTTTGGCGTTAATTCCCGAGGCCGAGAGACCCCGTCAGTTGGCAAGGATCATTGTGGCTGCTTATAAAACGGTTGGCCGCAATGCGAATGGGGCTTAAGGCTTTTCCTGATAAAGAGAAAAAGCAGCCCCAGGGTCAGACATCGGAAACTAGTGGTCAACAAAAGTCCAAGAAACAAAATTGGCCTAAAAAGCAGAATCAGGGTAAGCAACAACAACAACAAACACAGGTTTCGTCTCCGTTGCCTGCGCAGTCGGATCGTGTTTATGATTTGCGCGACCGCGCGATGATTAAATCGCCTGAAAGGCTTCAGGCTTCTGACCAACGCTCTCCTCGTTCCTTTCAGGACTCATCGGCTCCGTCAACCGGTGGTGGAGGGGGCGGCAGGGGCCGGGGTGGCCAGCAAGGACGTGGTCAGCCCCGCCCGCGTACCGGTGGAGATCAGCAGCACGGCTCTATGCCCAAGAGACCACAGTTTGCTACGAAGAAAGTCGCTGCCCTG
This sequence comes from Lissotriton vulgaris, assembly GCF_964263255.1. NCBI lineage: Eukaryota > Metazoa > Chordata > Amphibia > Caudata > Salamandridae > Lissotriton > Lissotriton vulgaris. The sequence continues at coordinate 1,850,162,778 of NC_141687.1, read as the reverse complement.
ACAGCGCATCGTTATGCCCCAGATAGTGAGAACGCGGCTTCGGAATCTGACGTGGGCTCTGACCTTGCTGGACAGCGCGGCGGAGATTACCATAGTGAGAGAGGCCCTCCGTCCACTGTTGAAGGTGACAGCGACTGACACTTATGTTGTGATTGAAACTGCTGATACGCATGTTGCTCCCCCTGAACGTCTTTTTGAAATTGTCCTGTTAATTGAAGGTGACATGCAGCGAACTGTAAAAGGGGTATTTTGGGAAAATCTCTCGTCTACGTATGACATTTTGCTTTCGGAGGCTGACTGGCCCCCACCTTTTGTTCTCGCAGCTCCGCGAGGGGAGGAGGTAATCCTGCCCAGTTTCGCGCACACTGTACCGAGAGTGGAAGCGCTGCATTTTGCAGAAGAGTGGGCTCTGGTGCTTGCGCCGGCTGTGTACCGCAATCAGTGTGGCTGGGATAAATTGTCACCAAGCCACGAGATTCCTTTACGGTCTCAACCGCAGCCTCAACCTCAATATCCCATACGGCGTGAAGCCAAAGCTTCAGTCGCGGCTATCCTTGAACAATTCGAATATCAAGGTGTAAATGAAACGTGTGTGTCACCGATGAATAACCCCCTTTTTACTGTAAACAAGCCAGACGGCTCATATCGTTTGGTTTTGGATTATAGGCATTTAAACTCGCATTGCCGTAACTGCGCAGTACAGAATACTCATGGCTCTGCTTTAGTGAATAGTCTTGAGCGTAAACGGTTCAAAACCACGCTCGACATTTCCAATGGTTTTTATGCACATAGATTAGACGGTCTAAGTTCCCAATGGACCAGTTTTACATGCGGCGGTGTGCAAAAAATGTTTCGGCGTCTCCCAATGGGCTATAAGAACAGACCAGGAGTATTCTCCGCCCGCATTGTCTCTCTTCTAGAGGGCATCGACCCGGTTGCTTGTTCGTATGTGGATGACATTTATCTCACAGACGACGATCTTTGGGAGCATCTGTGTCGAGTAAATAGCATAATTTGTAACTTTGCTGACATTGGTTACAAGTTTAACTTTACAAAGTCGCACATTGCAGAGTACACAGTGTTGTTTCTCGGTTACGAGCTTAACAACGAGGGAAAAGGGTTAGCCCCTCACTTCCTGGAGAAATGCGCACAATTGCGCTCTCCGACAACACTGAAAAAATTACAGTCTTTGCTGGGATTTTTGAATTTCGGGAGAACTTACATTCCGGAATATGCCCAGCGTATCAAGCCTTTGTATGCTTTGATACAACCATCTTTCTCCAAATCATGCTGGCTGCCTGAGCATTCAGCCATTCTGCAGTCTTTGCAGGCTGATTTGCTCGCTTCTGAATACTTAGACTCGTGATAACCAGACCAACCTGGTGATAAGAATTATCCCTGGGGCGGTGGGGTTCACGTACTTGACTTTTAATAAAGGAGATACAGTACCTATAGCTTACAAGTCACACTTGTACACATCGGCTGAATTGCGTTTTTCCACTGTGGAGAAAGTTTTGACGGCTGTACAGATGGCAATTCTTAAAGAACGTGCCCTGTCACAAGGAAAGCGCATGTTGGTTGTTACCCCGTGTCCTGCCTTAGAGGCGGTTACGAAAGCCAGTGTACCTAATTCCAAAGCTTTGCACCCTTGGTGGATTCAATGGGCTGCATCCTTGACGTCACAAGATGTCACGTTTATTTTTGACGCCACTTTACGGTCGCAGGAGTATTTACAGTATGAGTTTGTTTATCCTGCTCCTTTAGCAATGCGGCCGTTGGAGGATTTCCATTGCATCATTTACACTGATGGTTCGGCGCAGGTTGCGCACGGCTCTAAACATGCCTACGTTTCCGCTTGCGCCATTGTGGTCGGTGCCATGGTGAACGATGAGTTCAAGTCCAGTGTCGTGCACACGCAGACGCTTGGGGACTGCACCGCACAATTAGCAGAGCTTCGTGCTCTGATGCTTGCATTGGAGTACGCTGATCCTAGTGTGACGACTTTGATCGTAAGTGACTCTTACTACTGTGTCCAGTCTTACAATGAAAACTTGTTCTTTTGGATTCAGAATGAATTTCGTGATTCCAAAGGTAGCACAATAAAACATAAAATGATCTGGGTCCGAGTGGCGGAACTTAAAGAGAAGTTGCCACTCGTGTTTGTGATTCATACTCTCGGTCATCAGCGCGTGGGGGTCCACGCTGTTGGCAATTCGCTTGCTGATGAAGCAGCAAAGTCAGCGGTATCAAAATACTTAGTTGCAGCGGTCACGAGGTCCAAAAGCAAGATAGATGATGACATCTTGGCAGCAGTTGCTGCAACAGAGAAGGGAAGTAAATATCCTGCGGGGTTCCCTTCTAAATACACATACCACTTAAGTCCCGATAAGGTTCCTTATGTGAAAATCCCTGATGTTGGCGAACGTCTAGTTCCCAACTCGGATCGCAGAGCTACTTTGATTACATCGGCTCATGAAGGTGTGGCGTCTGCGCATGCGGGCGTCTCAGCCACTGTAACTCAGCTACAACAAAGGTTCTGGTGGCGGGGACTGTACAAACAGACGCGCGATTATGTCCTTCAATGTGACATTTGCCAGCAGATTAAGCCTTCAACTGCTGGGCGTCCGCCTCAGACACAGTTGTACATCTCGAATAAACCGCTTGGATGCGTTTATTTAGATCACTGCGGTCCCTTTTCTTCTGATACTGCGTACAAGTACATCTTAGTAGCAGTTGATTCATGCACACGCTTTGTGTGGGTATGGCCACATCGGAGCGCTGATTCACGTACTGTCATTAAGGATTTGCGAGTCTTTGTGGGAATTTTTGCCTATGGTACCTTCCATTCGGATCAGGGTCCGGCTTTCGCCTCTAAGGCGTATAAGGATGCTATGGTTTCGTTGGGGGTCCAAGTCAAGTTTTCGAGTCCCTACAGGCCCGAGGGCAATAGTGTAGTTGAACGAATGAACCGCGACTTAAAGCAATCTTTGACAGCTCGAGTTATAGGCACTGGCAGAAACTGGTTAGCCCACCTCATAGGCGTGCAGCGTGCGCTTAATAATCTCCCTAGAAGGTCTCTGGGTGGGCGGACCCCGTTCGAAATGCTCTTTGGTATCAAGATGTATGTCCCTGACCTCGATGGGCTAGACTGCAAGGCCCAGGCCACGGCCTTTGACGTAGATGAACATTGCAATGTTTTACAGAATCTACAAAAGACCAGAGACAGTCTTGCAAAGGAACATTTGCCCTCCACATCGGATGATGCGCTGCAGATCCCGGTAGTTGGCTGGCTACCCCAAGTTGGAGAACTGGTTCGAGAGAAGATCGATAACAAGAAATAGTTCGGTCCCTCATATCGAGCACCGGTTCGAGTTCTTGGAGTGAAGGGCACAAGAACAGTCATTTTACCACCACTTCCAGGTCGTAAGGAAAACAGATTTATTTCTATTGACAATGTCAAGACACACAGGGTGGCCGATTCTTCATAGCATGACACCGGCTGTTTCCTGTCCTTCCATGGTGAGGCACTCTATGCTGGCTATTACATCTGGTGCAGAACAGGAGGTGTCCCTCGAGATGCCTGCCATATCCAGTCCTTTATTAAATACTGTTCCTGTTACTAACATTGATGAGCTGACCTACACCTATCCTGCTGATTTATCAATGCCTGATTTACAGACTCGTTTGGCCGACCAGTCCAGATTCTCCTTTGACTCTGTTTCGGAACCTTCAAAGAAACCCTCAACTATTGCAAGATATGCCACGTTGTTTAAAAAAACATTTTTTAATTCCCCCTTGGACATACATTTGGTTGATCCTATTTTCATTTTATCTTTTTATGTCAATTGGTTTTGTGTTTTATTTTTTCCGCCTGATCGATGGTCACTACGTTAAAGAAAGAACAGGAATTCGGTACCTTAATGGAACATTGGCCCCTCTTTCCTCATCACATTCAGCGCACAGACTGAAACGAAACTTAAATACAGTTAACATTACTGCTTGGCCTGTCCTTGATGGGATTGTGTGGGATGCGGTTAGGTTTCCGATACATGGACTCACTGAAGTGATTAATGTTCCAAATGTGCTTAGAGTAAACATGGGAGATGTGATTAAACAAAATATACGTTCTGATGATTGGGATATTCAGGCCGTAGAAGCATTATTCTCTGATTTGAAGTATTATGCTGCCTTCGATGCTGAGGATCTGTATTTAGATTCTATTAATTATGGTGATTTGTTTTGTTTTCAACACTATGGTAATCATTTTTTACATAAGACAAATTCAAGGAGACTTGCTGTAAATTATACACAATGGGAACATTGCCCTGCTCCATTAGGAGGCAGCTCCAATACATTTCTGAAAAAATACACTTATTTCACAGAATTTAATCAATCGAATCCTGAGTCATTTTATTTTAAAATGACACAAAAGTCCATGTCCAAAGTTAGACTTACCGATACAAAATTACTGTATTCGAAGTCCTTTCTAGACAGGTTGGCTGTAGATGGCTACGAGTTTTGGAAAGGAACAATTGACCTTAAATCGGTTTGGGGTACCAAGGATTGGCAGGTACAAGGCACTGAGGCTTTGCACCGTGCATGTCTCATCCCGAATCACATGTTTTTAAATTCATCCATTTTCCAAACAACATGCTTTGGATTGGCTACTTCAAAAAAATTAAATACACCGACCATCCCAGATTTAGAGGAATATTCAGGTTGGGGTAACTTTACTGAATTGTCCATTCATGAGTTGCAAGCTCTATTGCACAATTCATCCTTTAACGTTTCCAGTTTGGATTCCAAGGGTTGGCTGATGTGGCATAGGAGTGCTGATTCTTGCCAACGTCGTTTTCTGGGTTTGGCTGAAGGGTTCACAGAAGTCAGACCCGATCCCCATTTTGAAGAAGATTATACTGTCACAACTTATTCTGTGGGGAAGCTGTGTCAGAATTGGTTGCAACATTCCACATTAGCTGCAGTTAAACTACATCTGTCTCAATTAAATGATAATGTGGATTTGAACGATTTTATAAAAGGCCCAGCTAAAGGTAGATCTAAACTGTGGCTTTATGCGATTTACAATGAAATTTGGAAAGTTTCCCAAATTGAGGCTGCTAGGCGCCTGAGAGCTATTGATCAAGCAAATTTAGAAAAAGTGCTTGCAGTTGTCGATAACCGTATTAACACACTTTCTTCCCGAATTTACACGTTGAACAATATTGTTTCTTCTGTTGTTGACATTGTACATGATGAAGTGTCCGTGTTATATCATGGTCAAAATCAATTGCGTTCTGTGATGCAGTTTGCTTGGACACTACAGACTCTGAAGTCTGGTCGAGTGCCTTGGAATTATATGAACGTCTCATCACTATTTGCCCCATTTAATTTGACTGAAAAACAGCGCATGCTTTCAATGAGAGATGCATCATTTTCTATGTTACACATTGAAAAATTAGAATCCTTGCCCTTTTCTGTGGCTGAGGTGACTGCTGCTACATGGCTTATCCATGGTGTTATTACCTTACCTTTTGCTCTGTATAAATTTACAAATTGTATGAAATATATGGCTATAGGGCGATATGAACCATTAGGCAGTGCTTTCCTCCATGAGACATGGTCTTTACCATACACTTACAGATGCCTAAAGGAGGGGAATGAAGTGAATCTGAATGGTGAAGAATGTACACAGTCGCCTGACCGCTCACTAATATGCAGACACATCCAGTTGCATGGTTCTTGTAATCAGGACAAGCCTAATTTGGCCTGTGTTTTGAAGGGGACACCGGTTCCTGCAATAGTTCCCACGTTCACTTTATTGTCCAACGGTAGTTATTTACTTTTGAATAACGAACTGTGTTGTGGGTTACAGGTCGGTATCGCTTATGTGGTAACCGTTTCAGAGAGGGTGGTTTGTTGCAAGAATGTGTTATATCCACCCACGCATGGGAATTCAGATGTTTCAATTTGGCCACGAATACCAACCTTGAAAGCCGAGTTCAATGGTTTAAGCCGTATAAGAGCCCTATTGTCTCAGAAGCAAGTGGCCCTGAGCTCTGCCCGCGAAACTTATGTCCTTCACATAGCTAACACACGCACAGAGGTGCAGGCGCTTTTAAATACTGATTTGCCGTTTCATTTCTCCGAGCTGGTTCATCAAATCTTCAATGCCTCCTCCACAACAGGCCTGGCACATTTTTTTAAATTGGTTAGCAGTGGTCTCGTGACTACATTTGAAAAAGTATTTGGTATTATCCCTGCGTTCTTTCATTCTATATTCGCAAGCCTGTTTGGCGGATTTCCTGTTTTGCTGGCTTTGGCTGCAGGCGTTCTGGTGATATTTTGCTTTCTAAAACATGGATGCCCATCCTTCGCAAGGAAACGCTCAACCCCTACTGATGCAGTTTCGCAACCGGATGCTTGATTACTATGGCTCCTTGCCGCTTGCGACTTTAAGCACGGCTTTTGGATTATTGTTCAGATTTTCCTATTTCACATGTGTCCAGCCCGTGTTTCATTGCCTGAGCTGTGATTTCGACTGGACCATTGATTTGTGTCTCTGCTTACCGACTTCTCCTAACGTCAATTTTGATCAGCTGATGAGCCCCGTAGTTGCTCACGAGTTGGTTTGTTCTGGCGAAAGGGTTATGGCTGTGGCAGCGATGCATGGACTAATGGGTCAGTGGGACATATTCGCAGCGGCGCATGACTTTCTGGCACATAGCGTTCTCGAGAACCCACTGAGTTGTCCTCTGATGTTGCTAGAGGAATCGGTGTTGGAGGAGCACGTATGTTCTTTCCCATTGCTTAATTGGATGGCTGAACTGTTTTCGGATGATGACAGTGATTTCATGTTGGAAGCTGTAGCTACCTATTTTGCATATTCATTCAACCCATGAGTGACTTTGAAGACTTTCATTATTATGGCACGTGACTTTTTAGTAATTCTGAATGGTGCCTTTTTTAATACGAACATTCGACTTTTCATATGTTCTGGGCCTATGAACTGGGAGTAGGCCTTAAGTTCGACTTTTATATTTTGTGTGGCCACTATAGGCATTCATACATATTTTTGTTATTAAAATCTTATATACATTTGCATACATTTAGCTTGGCTCAATATCATTGAACTCTGCTTTCATGTTTTACCTCTCATATGGTATTAGCTTATGTTTTCTCTTTTTTTAACCGTCCTCGGATCATTGGGGGGGTGTCATATGGTTACTACGTTTCTATATATTGTGTTAAGTTAGCATGAGCTTATTAAATGTTTAAACGCAATATTTTCTTTCAGCTTGAGTTTGCACACGACACCTAATTGTTATTGTAGCTTTCAACCTAGACGAAAGATGTGATTTATTTGAGAATAATATGTTATTGCTCTAGTATCAGTCGTGCTTGGTACACTTGGTACAACTGTCTGCACACCGAGAACTGCACACTCTAAGAATAAACTAACACAAGGTTGCTGAAGGCCTGATCCTCGCACCACGTTAGACATAACACAAATAATGTTGCTGCCAACATTGGGATCTACGCGGGTTTAAGATAGTTACAGGGAATGAATCAACACACTTGATGCTTCGCATGCAGAGAGCTGGTAGCTGTTGATGTGATCTACTCCTACTGAGAATTAGAGGTATGGGCCCGCCCTGCTAGAACCCAAACGAGACCTTCTTAGATATAATATAATATACTGAATAGGGTGCGCGAAATATAGGTGATACAGAATTCTATAGATTTTTGCATCATAACATGCTATCACCTTTTGCTTATTATGGATTAGTGACTATGCTGCTAACTCTGATTTTTATGATATGTATGTTGGTATTATACAAGAAACTGCGTTTGAGAACTTTGCATTGAAAAATAAACATTTCAAACTTGCACGTGTGTTCTTTGCCTCCCAGTTTCGGTTTGCAATGATTATATAACGAAAGAGTGTTCATGTGTTCCACGATACCTGAGGTACCCTAAGTTCATGTTCTGGATTGTCTAAGTCATTGGGAAGTTATTACTACCGATGAGACACTGTAGCTAGCTTGGTAAGGGGATTTCTGAAACAAAGGTGAGTTTTGGGTCACCCTAACTCACCCAGGTTCTAGATCTCTGTGCACAGTTCTGTGGGAGAACGGAAACCCTGCTACACTTTAAGGTGGTTTAAACTGATACACTTTCTGAACAGTGATGTTAGGCATTATAATAAAACGGTTGGTGCACCTTGCACAGTAATATTTATTAGTACATCAGGTTTATTTGATAGAGCAGCTGCTCATTGGTATCCTTATTTGTTATCATAATCAATAAATTAGCATTGATTTAAAGATCCAGCCACAGTAGTTTTGCTACCATAATTATGTGGCTAGTTCTTGATGTGCCATTGTCACTATACTATTTGTTACCATATCGAGTAGGTAGGGTACAGTGCTTTAAAAATAATCGTTCCGCTGGCAGATGAAGGAGATTTTTAGCCGTGTCATAGTACAGTAGTATTGATTACCCAAGGGTGATTATGTGGGTATTTCTTTATTGTACATTTATGCCATGCTTTGGAACACTCCACACAAAAATATTTAGTATTTAACCATAGTTACTTATTTTTAAAGTTGGGATTTGCCTTCTGGCCCCACACATGGCATTTACACACAGAGACAGCAGACTGCTGAGTTCTACAAAAATAACTGTAAAAACTGTCTGTCAAATAAGTTCCATTGTATATAGTTATTATTTTTCAAATCTATTGGGCAGCAGACTGTTTGCTTTTTGGGTCCCCCCTACCAGATAGCAAATGCATTGTCTGTTGAAAGACTTATTGTTCATTTACAGTAAGCGTAGAGTGCCTACCATTGGTTGGCTTCATTGTCACTCTCATTTGCTTGCTCCTTATTTGTTAACTTGCAAGAGCTTTCCTTAATTTCGTGTGTTTGCCCCTCCCCACGAGCATAGAGCATTACCTGCATACGTTTTGTGGAAGCAGAAAAGAGAGAGTGCATATGTTCTTCCAGCTGTCTCACTAGTGTCCTTCTGTCCCCCGTAATTTCACTGTTGCACTGTTTCTTTTGCCCATGTGCTTCTCCCTGCCTGCTCGTGCTTCTCTCTTGCCTATTTGCTTTTGTTACCTCTTTTCTACCCGTTAGTTTGCTTCCTCCCTGTGTCATCTGTGTTGATTCACTTCCACCCAAACCCTCTGTCCCTTCCCCCTTCTTTTACTTCCCCCAAACCTTTCCTCTTTGATTCTGCTACCTCCATTTGATTACACCCCCCAGCGTCCACTTTGCTCTTTCTCGCCCGTGTTTCTCCCTTTGTGCTTAGCTTTCATGGAAGTGGAGGATATTTGGGTCTGCTTTGCCAGGGAGTAATGACCTACATGACTTTTAGATCAACTTCTCCAGGGAAACATAAAGCACCATATCTAAACAGGTGACGTGGCACCAAGATCCCTGGGTCCTACAGTCACTCCCTGGGGTATCACACTGGCGGAGGCCAGGTCCCCAGTTTTCTTTCACAGTAGTGAATGACCCCCCCTCTGACAAGTGTTGTGCTCCTGCCCTCCTGGAGTTTCTGCAAAGTGAGTATCATTAAGAAGCAAAGTTGTCATTCTTTCAGGATCCGTCACAGGACCCACATATGGCAATAGATTTGCACCATATAATTCGGCCAAAATGTCATCTGCTGAATCAGGATCAGTATCAGATTTTTCCTTTTCCCCTTTGGCCTTAGCCTTTATATGTTTCTCGTGTTTTTCTGATTTCTCATTTGTAATACCAGGATATGATTTGGTTCTTTCCACTGCCACTTTTTTCCACCTATGCTGTCTTTCATCCCATACACCGTCTGCAGAATTTTTCACAGCTTGCTTTGTTCATCTCTGGTATTACTCTCGCTCTCTATCTCGAGCCATTTTCCCCCAAGCACTTAAGGCTTCAAATTATGTAGGTCTAGGAGCTGGCTTCATTACACAAAGAGTCTCTCTCAATCTGTCAAATATTCTAAGTACGAATGTTACCCATCTTGGAAAACTCAGTGCACCTTCTTTGTCAGTTATACCCTCAGAAGGTGTCTCTTCACCTTCTCAAACACCAGTAGTCACATCACCTCTTATACCTTTAATTGGTTTGAAAAATTACATGTTTTCAAATTTAATAGAACAATTGCACAGCATGAAATATAAACCTTCAATGATTTGATGCTGTTCTGTATGCGTCAGATTTCAGTAAGCCCTTCTCCCAATCTCCACACAACTCTGTAAGCCAACCAACTGATAGCAGTGCATCTCTTCACACAACTCAGCCAGTCTCAGCGCAGCGTTTCACACCAACTGACCCATACCAGCATGGCAAAAATTTACGTAACAACCTGCTCCTTGCAGCGACTCACCCTCCTTTACAGTTTCTTCGTGTACACACAAAGCTTCAATGGTACAATTCTATGCAGATAAAATAAGTCATTGGCCGCTTCTTCTAAAAATAAAATCAACAGTACAATTCAAAAAAACTGGAATGTTTCGGTTTTTACACCCTCTGACTTTCCTCAAACAAAAAGCATTTGACGCACACCAATGAAATCTCGACCAGCGGGAAATCAAAAAGAGTAACAGAGAAAACTCTAAGTGTTATCACCCAATTTCCTTTAGAGACTCTTCCTTTATAGTCTCTTCTGTGAAAACAATAGAGAAGATTCGAATTAATTGGGTCTAGGAATGGCATATGGATTAAGGTGTACTTCTAAAACTCAGAACAGCTTTAAACATTGTGTAAGTACAGTGAATCACTGTTTGATTTTGTGGCTTTGGTTGTATGTTGCGACAGACACAGTGCATCTACATTTTAATAATTCTATCATGGCATTTTATTGCATCAAAAAATCCAAGCTTAGGGGGGTATTTTGATGAAGGTGGATCTCAATCCTGATTTAATTGGCAAATAAAAAGGCATGCCATCAAGCCCCTCTGTCAGTATTAGTTCTGGTCTAAAAGGGAAATATAATGAACGTTTCCAGTCTTTGAGGAGAGTGTGTCAAGGATGTGTGTTAGCGCCCTACATATACATAATTGAATTAAATTTGTCATTAGAGAGGGACTCTAAAGACACCCTGAGAGTATTAAGGAGCGCTTCCAGATGTTAATGTTTTAATACTTAGAGCCTTCATTGACCCTCAGTTACTGATTGAGATACATAGGTTTCATAGAGGGATTATACTTGCTAACTCTTTGTGGACCACACATTAGCAGGCAAAACATGTTAAAAACATTACTTTGAAGAGATAGAAGGCTTTCTCCTACCAGGGAATTATATTTAAGTTAATGAATTGGTCCTTCTTGGACTGGTCACACGAGCTAAGATTCACACAAACTGTGATGTCTGTGCATAGGTTTGCTTTTATGATAAGCTATAAATAATTTTGCTTGTTGGTGAAGCTATATAGGATGAAATGTGTTTTGGATGTTATTCATGGGCCGGTGGCATAAGGCAATGTCGATCTGTGTAGGTGGAGGAAAATATATTCTACAGACAGCTTTTGAGCCTACCAATTTTCCCCTTAATTTTCTATCCACGAGTTTGGATTGGAGTACATAGATGAAAGGATACTGTTAGCTCTGTTAATGTTATGGTTGTGGGTTTGGACTTATCCTGCAGTTTAAGTCACAAAGTACTTGGAGACTGTCTTAGCCTCAATAGGTATCATAGATTCCCTTACCTGAGGTATTTCAATGAACCATTCACAGCGCTGGAACCTCCATCCTTAATTCAATCTATTATTTGCTTAAAATTGGCAAACGTGATCAGAAGTGATTTTTAAGGATCAAGTAAAATATGGACAGCGATACTTCCAAGCTGAACAAGTGTTCTTCATGGTTTTAGTTTAGTGTGGAAAGAACTGTTGTGGAGTCCCAGTTAAACTAGGTAAGGAACCTGCCTGAGTTCATCCTCTTAGCAAGGTCCAGAGTGGGAGTTCTAAACTGGCCAGTTTTCCTAAAGGCTGGCCACTTTCGTATTCTGTAAATTGTTCGCTTTGTGACAAAACATCTACCCAGACAGCGATGTAAATTATCTAATTTGTAAAGTTTTTTTTATGTCTCAATTGGGAAAAGATACGTCGTCTATGTTGTAAGATCTGCCATTTCTTGTATCATGATTTCTTTGGGCAGTTTTCATTTGTGGCTATCAGTGTTCGGAACAAGGCACCAGAAGGGGAATTGTATTTCTTTTTTTTGGGTTCATGGACAATGTTCTTGATTTTTCGGAGAAATTTATGGTAGTGTTGCACATAATATAGATGGTTGAAGAGATGGTGTTATGATTGATTTGGAATATTTGTCTTGCATTATTTAATTATTATTATATTATATTGAATTGCAGTGATATTTGTTGAATGTATCTCTGCACACAGAATACTTTAATGCTGCTCTTTTCCTCTCTTAGCCCAGGGCCACGGTGCCAAAGGGGAGAATACCTATGAGTTTAAACTGGAGTTTCTTGAACCTGTAAAGCCTCAGGTAGGAATGTTTTACTTTCAAACCAAGTTAAAGAGGATCAGTATAATAGTTTTGTGTACCCCAGTAGTTTCTCAATTCAATTAAGTATATCCTCAAAGAGACACACAAGCATCGTAAATAGCTTCAATAGTGACTTCAATATCACAGTTATTATAACAGAACACTGTAGGGAGCGTTTCAAAACAGAAAAGAAGGTTGCTCCAGGGGGAGTGTGGAAAAAGGATTCTGCTCGTGAAAATAGAACAGATGTATAGGGAGGAAAATCAGGGAGTACTAACACTGGTGGATTAGGGCATTTTAGTAAGCCGGGACTGCGCTATGGAGGCTTACTAAAATGCCCTAATCCACCAGTGTTAGGATTCAATCGATACAGTACTTTCGAATCCATTAGAGACAGGCCCCACTGTAAAACTGGTGTTACTGTAAACCACAACCAGTTTACTAAGGACATTACTATGTGTGATTGATTGTTTTAACTACTCTCTGATTTCCCTCCCTATACATCTGTTCTATTCTCACGAGAAACTACTGGGGTACACTTATGATGTAACTTGAGTTCTATGTGTATCATGTTCATAGATTTTGACTTAACGAATACCTTCCTAAGGCAATTAGTCTAGGACCATTGTTTTCTATACTGAGCATTACCCAGGTCATTGGACTAGTATGGGTCACCCCATTATTTTGTAATGATATATTTTAATAACAACATAAACATCCCATTTCCTCTAAATGTATCTTTGTTGGAAAACAGCGTAAACTACTTAAGCCAATCAGTACCCTTTAAGAGAATTCTAATTTGGAAGCTAAACTGCATAGCTTTAAGAAGGCAGTATCGAAAATCTTAAATGTAATTGTTCCATTAAAAGCAATAATTTGTATTTCTATATTTAACGACTGCCAGTGTTTACCCCTGAGATAACAGAAAACTCAAGTTAAGTTTTAAAGGCTTGACGTAATATGCAATTGAAATTACAGTTGGACTGACAAAAGAAGATTTTTTCATGCTCTACGTAGGTGTTATTTTTCAATAAGAGCAACAGAGAAAGTATGTTGCTCCCAAAGAATCTTGACCGCTAAAAATACCTCCAAAGAAAGCTTTTGAAAGTGAGAGGCTAAATAATCCAGAAGTGGTGGCCGAGAAGTTTGTCCACTCTCAAGAATTGTCTAATTATCAGTCTAATTTTTTCAATTGACAAAGTAGCCACAATTAGCGAAGAACCCATGGGATTCAATTAAAAGCAGCATATAAAAAGCAATTACAAAATACAGAAACAAGAAAATGTGTATACCTAATACAGTTGACTCAGTTCAACTTCTGTGGTATAAAACTTCTTGTGGCTGTTTAGTAATACCTTCCTGGGGCTATGGGGATGAGCATAATAGTCCTGATTCACAAACTGCATTTTTCACTATGTAAAGTAGTATTACAGTAGCACTATTTACTTATTACAAAATAAAATTCACAAACCACAAGTGTAAATCTCCACCTTTCCTATTCTTCTATGGGGAGACCCTCAGACATGTCACTGTCGGTTGCAGAATCAGGACCGACTGACCTCCAGTCGACGGTCCCAACCACAGCATGGTGTGGTCGCATACTTCAATTTCCCTATGGAAGCTTATGCTGCTGCCATAAACCGGCCGTAGAACAAGCGTCCATATAGAAATGGGATTATCTGTTCGATCTTGCCCTGCGTAGTATTCACTCCAAGGTGCCTGCCACACGGTGCAGGGATTAACAGGGGGCACCATGGGTGCCCCCTCGGCCCCCAACCAGAGGCCTCAGGGTGAAGAGGCCCCTGCTATGGGCCCCCAATGTTGCTTTTTGACAAGCTTTCCATGTCAGAAAGCCTGACATGGAAAGCCTGTCCGAAACCAACATCGTAATCCCTACGGCGGTAACGTCATCCATAGGGATTACGGGCAGGCCTCCGAGTGCTCGGAATCCAGACGGAATGACCGGCCTGTTTCACTTTCCACTGCCTGCATCGTAATGCGGTGGACGAAAGTGAAACCCACAATGAGACTCTGAAAGCCTCCGACCATTCTGGGTCTCCTCTTTAGGAGGCCCTTTGTAATAAATGTGGGAAGGCCCAGATTGAGTGGCAGAAAAAAGTGTACTACCTATTACTAAACTGGAGGGGTGTAGAGAGGAGCAGTGAAGGGTTTAGGGAGGATCTACCCACCCACAAAAAAGTAAGCTGATTCCTAATTATGAAGTGCACTGCAAGAGATACTACAGCCAAAAAAGACTCAAAACAGTAGTAAATGTACTTCAGCTCAGACCTGGTCTATGTCCAAATTAACACATGACCAACCCCGTAGACTGTAACAGCCTTTCACAGAAAACAGTGGAGGCAAGGACATAAAATGGAGCCAATAAGAAATAATGTTAAAATAGATTTATTTATTTTGACTTTAAAAAAAATCTATATACATTTATTGTTACAAATTTATATATAGCAAGAAATATTAAATTATTATAAAATACATTAATATTGTTTTTAATTTAAAAATAAATGTTTCATGGAATATGACCCTGCCTTTATTCAGTGGTGCAATTATTGTATGCACACCCAGTAGCCAGGGTCGGGATTAGGACTTTGGGGCTTCTCACTGCTGGGCAACTGTCACTTGGTGTCAACGTACCCAGTGATACTCTGGTGTATATGCAAGACCTGAACGTCTTGTTGCTCTTCCTTCTCCAGAAACAGAGGGACTAAGCCTAAGTACCAGGATTGTACACAAACAAGTCTAAGTCTAGGCTGTTCCCCCTGTGTGGCTTACGATGCACTAATGTGACCTACCCACACGGATTGGGACTGCAAAAGGAAAAGGGCAAATTGCAATATTTAGGGATCTGGGTGACTAGCTGTCCATTAGGCCCAGTATAACCAGAACATAGGGAAGTTGTTAGAGGACCTGTGTCGATCAGTCAAGTTCTTGAACATCCGGTCCCCTCTATCAAGGGACATATATCCCTGGCTAAACTGGTATTTTTGCCGGGCTGCTTGTATATATTGCAAAAAGGAATGTTTCCGATGTTGACTAATACATCTTCTCAGTTGGATAAATTGCTGTGTACACTTGTGTGGGCTGGTACAGAGTTAAGCTTAATATCCTGAAACTTCCCTGGCTGGAGGGAGGATTGGCCCTGCCAGATCCAGCTCCAACATACAGCCAGTTCGATTGATTACGACCCCAACCGGGAGAAGGCGGTTTGATGAGTATGCATGGACCATATGTTATGTTATGGCATGTTAGTAAAACGTATTGAGCGCACGAATACCCGGAGGTGTCTTGGCGCTAGGACAGAGGTAAGCCCGGGAAGAAGGATCTACTTCTGAAATAGCTATGTTTTACACCCTTTCTGAAAGAGGTTAATGAGCTAGCATTTCTGATATTGATTGGAAGCGTATTCTTTTGATTTGCTGTGCCATAAGAGATACTTCGGCATCCCCAGTATGAGGTTAGGATCCTTGGAACCCTCATAAGTCTAGCGCCGGAAGAGCGTAGTTGTCTGACCGGGTGGGACCCAGAAAAGAGATTTTTGAGAAACGTTGGTCCGGTGTTGTTCAAGGCCTTGTAAGCTAAGCATAACGCCTTGAACTTAACACAATGCGCTACCGGAAGTCAGTGGAGGCTTCGAATTCCCTTAGCTACTGACTCGTATTTAGGGACATTCAGTAGTAGTCTTACCGCAGAGTTTTGTATCATCTACCCAAACTGTTATGATGAGGAAGGGTGTCACAAAAGATTTTCCATACCATATTCACTTAACTTAACAGCTGAGGTGTGGCACAGGGTAGTTTATAAACTACTTCTCAGGACCCCCTTTTCAGAGGATGTAACCCTCTGGTCACTGAAACCATGTTCTGC
This sequence comes from Lissotriton vulgaris, assembly GCF_964263255.1. Taxonomy (NCBI): domain Eukaryota; kingdom Metazoa; phylum Chordata; class Amphibia; order Caudata; family Salamandridae; genus Lissotriton; species Lissotriton vulgaris. The sequence continues at coordinate 1,850,146,400 of NC_141687.1, read as the reverse complement.
TCTGTGGGCAGATAAGGTCTATATGTGATGGAGAGAGGGTGTCTGAGAGCAACCTGGAGACCTGTAGTTAAATATAGATTTCTTTCATTCTCACATGCGCAGTTTGGATTGGGTCCTGGGCAGTTCATAGTGAAATCGATTCCCCTTTCTTGTGGAAAATTGTTCTCCTTTATCTCACTCAGTCACTCTACTCGTTAATCTATATATGAATCACACAGGTCAAAATGTGGTTCTCCAAACAAACTAGTTCTACAACATTATGGATACCTTTACAAATTTAATATGGTATAAAAAAAATCCATTATTTATTCATATACATTCCCACTTTTTGTGATCTCAGAGTGCAGATCACTATCATGTCATTAAAAACATTGTAATACAATGGAATATTAAAAACACAGCGTAAAACAAATCACATAATTGTTTGTAAGACGAAAATAGACAAAGGGAGAAACACATAAGGCACTGAACATTGATCTATTTTGTTAACACTCAACACATGATTTACTCCCATGTTCCCTTGTATTGTATCAAGAAATTGCTGCAGATTTAGTAAGTTACAAAAGTTGATGCGTTTCACTGAGCTTCCACTTATCGCCACCTTCCGCAGGCAATAACAATGACTCTCCCATAATTTACGACTGAAAAGATATCCAACCTATGAACAAAAAATATATCAAATATTCGATATTCCCATCCCAATGGATATCATTTTTGTACAAACGTTCATCATGCAGTATAACAGTGTCTACAACGTCCAGGTGAAACCTAAATCACTAGGTTGTCCAATAAGGTCATCCATCGTGATCATCTCACTTATTAGACTCCCTCTTACTCGCTCTCCCAGGGGTGTGGAATTTAATAAAATATCCACTTGTCCATGGGGCAGGTTGCTTCATAAATCTACTTGTCCTGTAACAAAATCCACTTGTCCCCTTTGTGCCATGTAATGTGGCATCAAATTATGGCAGTGATCTTATATAGGAGTTCTGAAATAGCTCTCTGATTATGCCAGGACTCCTTCTATAGTAGGGTTTGAATGCTAGCAATTTCCTTATGTTGCCACCTTTTCGCATATCTGCATACTGAGGCTGAAGTTAATGGTAAGCAACAGTTCCAAGGAGCAAACCTATTAACTTGTATGCTTTAAGGGTTTTCACCAACTCTTCTTTAATCTTTTCCTGTACTGAGGTACTCCTGACAATGGCAGACATAAAATTTCTTCCAGGGTTGGGGAAAAAGTTGGTGGAGGGAAAGAGAACTTTAAAATCTACACCTGCATATTTGCTCATGCTAAAATGCAGTTCACAAATATTTTCTAGGCGTACTATTTCTTGGCTTACTTCTGTAAAGTCTTTTGAATTCACGAAAGTCGTATATCTGCAATTAATGCAAGTACATGGGTGCACTTTAGAGACTATTTAATATTTGGGCCCCATATTAGGTCTAGGTTTATCCATGACCTTTTATGTTTATTAAAATTCTGTCTCTCTCTCTCTCTCTATGGGCTAGCTTCACTGTGAGTGACAGCATTCTGTTCTTTGACAAGGAGCATATTGAGACACAGTCATTTTGTTCAGTGCCAGGAACTACAGTGGCAATGTGCGCTTTTTGAGACCAAAACAATTTTTGCTTTTGCCAATGTTTGTTATAATGGAGAGGGCCAAGCAGCTCCCACACCAGTAAGGTTTTACTAACACCATGCCAAAACAATTAATGCATTGACAAATCCAAAAGGCTGACCAACAATTTCAAACCTACTGGTTTTACCAATGCTTGTTGATTTTTATGTTTCCCGTCATCTTACTGAAACTGGTTCCACTGACTTTCCGTTATGAATATGTTTGGAAAATACTAGCATACATCAACACATTTGACTAAATGATGCTGTAAAGAAATAGTACCTAAAATTTTACAGTAGTTTAGCTAAATGGTTTTACATTTTTTTGTGAACATTTTATTTTGAAAGTAAAGAATCATCAATCTTGATTTCAAGCTTCTGCAAATATTTGCATCTAATCAGAGAACATTCTGGGAGCAGTATACATAGCTTCATATTGCTAAAGATTGAAAACGTGTGTACACATTTTTATACTGGACCACTGTGAGTAGTGCAGTCTGAGCTTTCAGTATTTACTTAGAGTGCTCACCCTAATAATAAAAGCTTCGCTTACATGAACCATAAATACAAGTTTGAACAGCTTTACAACATGGGCACAAATATTACTTTAACTGAAGGCAATACCTTTCCCTGATCCATAATGTGGTACTGTAAACTGGCAACCAAAGGCTTTGTCCCGAGGGTGCTGGGCCTGCTTGCCCCAAGGACAAAGTACACATGAAAACTTGTTACCCTTGACCTCAAACATTATGTCCCTGGCGTCGGGCTATAGGAATTCCACATCCCTGCTCTCCCACTGCTCCCTTTAATCTATACTACACATCCTGATGCCTACTAAAGGTACCTCAACCAAAAGTGCAGCCTCAAGTTCTCAGTAAATATATCACCATACCGGATACCACCCTTCCTCAACATCCTTCAACCATCCTCTAAGGTCATGCTCCAGGTGACTTTCATACCCGTACTCACCGGTCTGTGTACTACTCCCGTATTTCTCTGGCCTGTCTTGCGTTAGTCACAAGTCCCCAGTTCCAATTCCTCTGTGGAGTTGGTTTGTGTTCTCAAATTTGCTGCAAAAAAGAGTTGAAATCCTACTGGATCGCTCTCTTTAGAACAGGGCCCATCCCCTACATCAAATATTCTTCTGCGTGAGGTTGTCCACACTTTCCCTCACAATCAAGATATCTCTTTGTGCTCTTTCGTGTAAGAGAACAGGCTTTCTCATATGTAAACATATATTTTTAAAATATGTTGAGAGAAATGATATAAATGCCTTAGGGCATTCTAGCTATATATCCCTAAAATCAGGGCTCTTCCCCCTGTCAATAACTGTAAGGGCTTCTCACTGTAGCTTGCAATTGGCTAGGTCCAAACGCAACAGTTCCACAGGTCTTTCTGGATGTATTAACACCTTTGCAGACTCTCAGACCACATATTAGTATTTAATGGATATGCCAGGATTTTCAACTAAGTTTTCTTTGAGATAGGGATCCACACCTTCTTTATTTGCATGTTTTTATTCCTCATATTTGTATCCCGCTTTCATCAGATTGCTTGCAGATCAGTATAGGCATGCCCAACTGCCATACGTTAAGAAAAACTATATATGAGAAGGGATTACATAGCCCCAAGAACCTTTTGCACAGCTTCATGCCGTCTCTGACGTGCATGTTTTTTCACGATCATTTTTATCAATTTTTTTCATTTTTCTTTCTTTAAACCACGTTTTAAATTCTTCATTTAACCATCTTTTATCATTTTGCTCCAAAGGGACCACAACCGGTTTACAATGCCATTTTCCAAATTTCTGCTATTCAAATTGAGCCAATCCCGGCCTCTTTCAAAGAATAGGAATGATGCAGAAGTTCATCACAAGCGGTCTTTATTTTGCGTAAAAGACCCAATGCATTTCGGGCTACTGAGGCCCTTCTTCGGGGGTCACTACAATTAAAATTAACACAAACAGTTAATACTCGTGATCGTAAGTAAATGTGTCATTGCAACATGATGTAAATATGCATTCCTTATTCTATGTATACATGTTAACAAACTCATTTCAATTAATGCATAGTCTAATCCTGTGTTTCACCTGATATTGTACCTCAATCCCTCCTTTCCAAACCTACATGAGCGCACCCCCTCATTCCCAGTCTATCCACAGCTCCTCCCTGGTATTCCCCATGTATCTCGCACCATCCTCATGCTGAAACCCTCTAATCTGTGCTACAGGCACTCCATTTAAAGATCGTCCCTACTCTCCGCTTGCTTGTTTGTGAAACCACTCTGCGTGCTTCAAAAGCGCATATGCTGCTGCTAGATTCATAATGCTATGATAGCAACTTCACTTATCCCGAATCTCGCTGAGATGACGGCATGAAGCTGTGCAAAAGGTTCTTGGGGCTATGTAGTCCCTTCTCACATAGGATTTTCAACTAGGCATCTTGTCTATTTTATGGATACAAAACAGAGAGCCTCAATGATGTAGCTCCCCACAAGGGGTTAGTGTGCTAAACACACATACATATACCATCTCCATCCTATTAGGTAATCATTCCCATATTTATATTGCTTTGCTTACATTAAATTCAAGCTTGTGGTACACTACATACATACTGAATGGGTATCCCCTCTGGAGTAATGTCCCTCGCATGGTTTGTTTGCTCACCTTAGGGTTATGCCGGGGCCTCGGTCGCTCTATTCCTAGGCATGCATTCATTTTAACGCTACTCCCTCTTTTCAGTATTCGGGGGACAGCATCACAGGCTCTTACCTTCAGTCTTCTTGACCATGATATGATGTTGATATAAATAATTAAAGATCACCATCCACATGTTCGGCGTCTATATACACTCCACTTCCCACGTGATCCCAGCCACCTGGACTTATTCGCTCCCAGGATGACTAGATGTTTCCCAATGACTTACTATGGATCGTCATGGCCACCTTCTTAACAGAGTTCCAGAAATTTCTAGTTCCCTGAGGATCGATGATCCACATGTGCAACACTACAAGATTATTATTTTGAATCCCCATGTTAACATACCTCCATCTCCAAGAGTGGGGGTGAAACTTCTTGATTATGGGCATAGTCTTATAGACGGCCGCCATCTTAAAGTGAGTTTATATTCCATCCATTGCCGCTTTTAGGTAATCACCTCACATTTCAGTGGCCAATATGCAAAATCAATGTCTCACTCTAAACCAGAGGTCTTCAAACTTTTTGATGCCGAGACCCCCTCGTCAAAAGTTTTTAGGTGTAAGGACCCCCTCCTGACAAAAAATTCTAGAACCTATTACTCATCATCAATAACCATAAACGGCCTCAATTCCCCTGAGAAATCATTTTTACGGTAGGGAAATAATATTAAACACTGTATTTTGTAAATGTTTTCCACCGCCAGGTAGCTACGTATAAAATAACGGTAGCTTAAATGAAAAATAAATGTAAAAAGTTGTTACTTAGTGGAAAATGCACAATAGTACATTGTGAAATTATTTCAGATGAATGTATACGAACAATGATTTTAGAAATAATATTGAATATGTCTACAGACTGAACATATGAGACTGTAAATAAACATTAATTAAGCCTGAGGAAGTAGTGGTGTTCAGTGTCTCAATCACGCCTGTAATTTTCACTCTCTATAATAGGCACCTACGCTCTTTCTCGCTGCATCTTTCATCTGAATATCTGACACCTATTCTGTTTCTACTTCAGCACTGTCTTTTCAGTCACTCTGGAATGCACTTTTTCATATCTCCTTCACGTGTAATTCATCACAAAAACACTAAGAACTCACTCTCCTGTAAGCACTGCATTTTCTTTGACCACGCTGTGTCAATATTTAGGCTACTGTTTACCTTCTTCACACGCTCATTTGTACAGAATTACATTTGCAACTGGAATACTATAACTTTTGTTCTTCAGAGAGGCCAAGGACTGAATGGTCATGTATTCTGAACACCTAGATTACACCTCTGACGGCCACTGTGAGAAACTCACACTCCTTTGAACAAGGAACTCCAGGGCTCTTAGTTGTGGCCTGCAAACATCTTACAGAAGGCAAGATTAAGTACAAGTGAAATATACACAGGGAAAATAAAAAATTTCAAGATAGTAGAACGTAAGGAAAGTTTATAGTTGGGTGGTTCTGGCCTCTGACTTCCATCCCATTTTCCCCTCGGTGAGAACGGCCCCCTATACCCATCCCCCCACCAGCCCAGCTCGCACTTTTCCTTGTAGACGCACTGCATGAACAGGCCTGCTGGGCTCAATTAAGCTGGCACTTGCCTCCCGCAGAGCCTGACTGCTTCCTATTCGTCGCGGTTGCCAAGACCCATCCTCCTTCATCAACTGGTGACAAGTATGCAAGATATGTTTGCTTCTGAGCAGCTCCCAGTGCGAGGCTTTGTCTGGTATTACCGCTCGTAGCTGATGCCATTAGGCAATCTTTGTTGTGTGTGCCGACAATAAGGCTGGTGAATGCGCGCCCACCTTCCCATGACGCCACTGCCCCCCTGGGGGTCGCGCCCCACAGATTGAAGACCATTGTTCTAAACTATCATGCCCATTGACAACAAATTGCAGCAATTCTACCTAGGGATGGACCCTAACAATTCCTAACTTCCGTGCTTTCCTACCTTTTAATGATTTAAATAGTGTAACATGCTATGTTTTGCATCCTTCACTTCCCCATGTTAACATACCTCCATCTCCAAGAGTGGAGGTGAAACCTCTTGATTGTGGACATAGTCTTACAGACGGCCACCATTTTAAAGTGGGTTTATATTCCATCCATTGTCGCTTTCAGGTATTCACCTCACATTTCAGTTGCCAATATGCCGAATCAATGTCTCACTCTAAACTATCATGCCCATTGACAACAAATTGCAGCAATTCTACCTAGGGGTGGACCCTAAAAAATCCTAACTTCAGTGCTTTCCTACCTTTCTAATGATTTAAATAGTGTAACATGCTATGTTTTGCATCCTTTACTTACTTTTTAATGAGGAAAGGACTACAGACTCTAAACTATATTGTGAAGCTGTCCAAACCTCTCCTTTGCTCAAACCTCTTCTTTTAGTGTTAAATGTAGTCATAAACAATTGTTCCTTCTGCTTCCTTTGTCCACCAATTCCCCCCTCTTCTCCTCGTCTTAATTTCTTCCAAAACAAACCAACTGATATCAGTATTTGTGTGCCCTTTCTCCACAAAGAGTTCGACTAATGGGGCATTGAGCTTTTTGGTTTTTCCCCTACATACCCCAAACCACAGGGACAGACCAGGGGGTGTTCTACATTGGTGCTGCAACAGGTTTTGAGAGTACTGTTGGTATATTTTAGTCCAGGCATTTCCAAGGTTTTGGTCACTATGCATCTGTTGCATATACTGCAATTTCCACATTTATAATTTCCCGTATCTTTATTCAAGGTGAGCCTTGTTTGAATTTGGGTCCAGTCCTCCCTGTAGGTTTGAACCAAGGAGTTATTCAGATTTGTATTCCCCCTAAACGCTAACAAAGGCGTCCCAAATTTTATTTCTTCATCAGCGTTTAGTATATTTCAGTGGATAATGATGACATTTTTGATAGTTACTTATACCAGAGAACTGACTTATAAACAACAATCTCTCCTTGTTTTTGTTCTTTTAACATTCTCTCCCTATCAATAAAGCAGGCTCTTTTGAGAGAGCGACTAATCCATTTTTTTGGAGTATTCTCTCTCTTTAAGTTTCTTTTTAAAATTTCAGAATGTTTGTAAACATTCTCAATAAAGGAACAGTTTCCCTGGTGTCGGAGATATTGAGTAAGGAAAATATTATCTTTAAGTGATTTTGGATGGTAACTGGAATAGTGTAGCAGTGTGATTTTATCAGTTGGCTTTGTGTATAACTCTGCTTCTAGATGTCCCATGTTTTCTTTAATTGTGATATCTATAAAGTCCAAATTTAATTACTAGTGTGTGCTGTGAATTTCAGGGTGACATCTCTTAGTTTAGGCCAAATTAAACTCATCTTCTTGCTCCATGGGACCTTCCCGTACAAATGAAATTCCATCCATAAATCTGTGCCAACACTTGATATTCTCATAAAAGGGGGCCAGCTCAATATAAATGTGCTTGCTTTCGAACACCCTCACATATAAGTAGGCTGGACTGGGAGCACTTGTGGCTCCCATGAAGGTCCCTTTTAATTGGAGATAATAAAATGTTTTGTTTGAAGTAGATTTATTTCAGGACCATTGACACACATTCAATTATAAATTCCGTGTTGGACCCTTGTACATCAGAGTTCTGTAAGACATCTCTAGTTACCTCAATGATTCTGTCTTAGGGGATATTTGTGTAGAACCCCTCAATATCGGGGGTGACAAAAAGCTGTCCTTCTTTGTCAAATTGTACTCCTTCTACCATTGAGATCATGTGTACAGAATCTTTGATGTATGATCTCCACCTACTCATTAGGGGTTTAAGGAAACAAGCTGAATACCTGCTCAGGGGTTCTAAAAGGGGCCCCAAACACGAGACTGTGGCTCTTGAGGCAGAGGGCGGGGGAGTTTGGGGCTAAGGCCTTGCAACCGTTTTTGGATTTGGGGTAATTCATAAAATTCTGAGATCACCAGATCATTCTTAATGGGGAATGTGTATTCGTCCTCACATATCTATTCTTTTCTTTTACCTCTTCTATCCAAGTTATGACCTCTCTTTTAAGTTCAGAAGGTCTATGTTTAAGGCATGTGGGCTGCTGAATTCATATCTGTGCATAGATCGCCGCCTAGTGTTTGGTCCGGATGATCGCACTTTGTTGTCCTGGAAGAGTCTTCGAAGTATCTCGAGATAGGTGACTCCTCCCCTGGACCACAGTGCGCATCTTCTCCATCCTCAGATTGTTTTTTTCCGTCATTGGGTTCGGGTGTTATTCCGATACTCCAACTTCGGAATCGAAACTAAACTTTTCTAGAGGCCAAAAGACCTTCGACTTCGACGGTATTGTTCTCGCTCAGTACTTCTTGACTTGATCAAGCTTTCCATCTCGATTTGGTCGTCGACGCGGGCCGTTGGGCCTTTTCGACGCCACGTGGGCCTGCTGACGATGGAAAGGAGCCCGTTCAAAAGGTGCCCACAATGCCACTCCAAGTTCCCTCATACTGACAAACACACAGTATGCAACAAGTGCCTATCACCAGACCACAAGGAAGAAACCTGCCTAGCTTGCGCCCAATTCCGTTCGAAGAAAACCATCCGGATTCAACGGGCCGCTAGGCAAGAGATGCAGCGACAGGCACCGGAACCAGACAACATCTTTGAGGATGAACAAGATCTTCCAGAAGCGCAAGATTCGGATCTAGAGATCGTCACCGTCGAGGACCACTCGAACTCCGATGACGTAATCCCACCGGGGCAAACCGTGAGTACATTGACCCCAACACCAATTACCCCGTTACAGAAGGCTCCGGTCGAGGCATCGCCTAAAGGCCTTAGCCAAGATCCAAAACATCATTCAGCAGCCCCGCCCTCCGGCTCGGATCCGAAATCAAAGGTTAAGCCTTCAGAGACCCCAGGTCCAAGTAACGTTATCCCAAAGAAGGTTGTAGAACCCAAGAAGGTCGTCGACCCGAAGGGAGTCGAACCGAAGAAGGCCGTACAGCCTAAGGGCGTCAACCCGAAGAAGGCCGTCCAGCCAAAGGGCACCGAACCAAAGAAGGCCGTTGAGCCAAGAAGCGCCGAACCAAAGAAGGCCGTCGAGCCAAGAAGCGCCGAACCAAAGAAGGCCGTCGAGCCAAAGAAGGCCGCCGACCCGAAGGGCGCCGAACCGAAGAAGGCCGATGTGCCGAAGGTCGTCGAACCGAAGAAGGTCGTCGACACAAAGGGCGTCATACCGAAGCCTGTGGTCCAGCCAGAGAAGGTTATCGAACCAAAGAAAGGCATCGAACCAAAGACAAGTGCTCCTAAAAGACCGGTCGATCCGAAAAAAGTCATCGACTCGACAAAAGACAGTCAACCTAAAAAACCTGTCGAGCACAGAAAGCGTATCGAACCTCATCGATCCGCAGTCACTCGTCGACCCGGACAAAGAGACCGAGCCGAGAAAGAGCAATAAGGCGCCGAAAGTCGTCGAACCAAAAAAGGTTATCGACCCGAAAATATATATAAACCCTGAGACTGGTAAAGTCACAATCCTACACAGGAAGAAGAGGCCATTGGACACTGACTCTCATTCCAATTGACAAAAAACAACCTAGGCAACCTATACTGACCTATACAATGTATTCAAAGACAAATGGCTACAAAAGGTTAAGAAAATATATGTTTTTTATTCTGAGATTATTTTTAAAAAAAATACACAACATATAGCACAATTAACATTTGACATCAATAAAATTTTTATATCACACAAGTGAAAATTAAAAAAGTTAATATAGTGGTAACAATATGCATGAAAATTGAGTTAAAAAACAGAAAGTGGCAGATAGGATCTCTACGCGCGTTTCGGCGAACCAGCGCCTTCTTCTGGAGTAGCCACACAAAGCTATGTAATATTCAGGTTTTGCGTCAATGGTCAATAGGACGTTCAGATGATGTTTAGATATTTTCTGGCTAGTTGATATGTTTTCGATGCTGGTATAGGTTGACCAGATTCTGTAAGTCCCGCCTGCCGGATAAATCTTATGGGTATTGGTAGTTCGATATTGATCAATTTGGTAAAAATTATTGAATTCAAGTAAGCTTCCGTTGTTTAGTTATTTAAAAGATCTCCCTGCCCGAAATATTTCGGCAGAGCTCCTTAAAATTGAAGGTTTTGTTTTGAAAAAGGAAGAGGATCCCCCTTGTAATGTAACAGGAATTATTCCTACAAGGACTGTAGTTTTTGGAGCACCCAGGATATAAGGTGATTCCGTTTTAAAAGATCTCCCTGCCCGAGTAAGTCGGGCAGGGACCAAGCTATCCTGCGAAACTAGGACGCCACCCGTCGCTGCCGAATACACATCCTTCACGGCAATCCCGCCGCCGGATTTGTTGTGCCTTGCTGCTAACCACAGAAAGGGCGCTCCCCTTCACTATCTACAAGGAGCCTTGCCGACTTACTCGGGCAGGGAGATCTTTTAAAACGGAATCACCTTATATCCTGGGTGCTCCAAAAACTACAGTCCTTGTAGGAATAATTCCTGTTACATTACAAGGGGGATCCTCTTCCTTTTTCAAAACAAAACCTTCAATTTTAAGGAGCTCTGCCGAAATATTTCGGGCAGGGAGATCTTTTAAATAACTAAACAACGGAAGCTTACTTGAATTCAATAATTTTTACCAAATTGATCAATATCGAACTACCAATACCCATAAGATTTATCCGGCAGGCGGGACTTACAGAATCTGGTCAACCTATACCAGCATCGAAAACATATCAACTAGCCAGAAAATATCTAAACATCATCTGAACGTCCTATTGACCATTGACGCAAAACCTGAATATTACATAGCTTTGTGTGGCTACTCCAGAAGAAGGCGCTGGTTCGCCGAAACGCGCGTAGAGATCCTATCTGCCACTTTCTGTTTTTTAACTCAATTTTCATGCATATTGTTACCACTATATTAACTTTTTTAATTTTCACTTGTGTGATATAAAAAATTTATTGATGTCAAATGTTAATTGTGCTATATGTTGTGTATTTTTTTAAAAAATAATCTCAGAATAAAAAACATATATTTTCTTAACCTTTTGTAGCCATTTGTCTTTGAATACATTGTATAGGTCAGTATAGGTTGCCTAGGTTGTTTTTTGTCAATTGGTTCATTTTCCCTGGCCTAGGAACTTTTGTATCCGAATCCTCAGGGGGTCCTTGTTAAATACACACGACTGACTCTCATTCCCCCATTCCTCTAAAGAAGAAGGACTTTGGGACTTCTCCCTCCAGACCCTTCATTCCTTTCTATCCCACTATGCCTACTACGCCTTTTGCTCCTTACTCTCCTACACACTATGGGGACAATGAGGGTGACACAGGGGATTATGACTATCCAGAGGATCCTAACCCTCAAGATGAACCATGGGGTGAACCTACTGATCCATATGACACGCATCCCATCCCCAACACCTCCTCATACCCAACAAAGCCGTCACCTACTGGCGACACCATTGTCTTCAACCAGTTAATAGATAGGGCAGCGCAGTACCACAACGTAGACATGCACAATGACCCTATAGACGAAGACTTTTTATTTGATCTATTCCCTACTTCAGAAAAGAATGTCAGAACACTTCTATGTTGAAAGGGGTATTAAAACATGCGTTAGATATATTTGAAGATACAGCCAGAGCACGCGTAATCAATCCCAGGATTGAAAAGAAATATAGAGCGGCCCCTACAGTTACCATTAGACTCACTAGTAAATGTAAATGTATAGGCATTTATATAGCGCACTACTTACCCGTAGGGTCCCAAGGCGCTTTGACCGCTGCGAAACCCTTCCTGGCTTCCCTGAGAGATGGTCCCTATGGGTATCTCCAGGGTGAGACCAGGCATCCCCGGCGGTCTGGTGGGGCCGTTAGTGAAGATGAGGCAAGCTAATGCCCAGAGTTGCCGAGTGTGATCGCTGATCAGAGTGGGCACCGAGGCGAGAGAATTATCGAGTCCGCTGACCCTGGTCCAGAAACCTGCCGCACCGGGAATCGAACCCTGGTCCCGGGCCGTCCTCTGCTCTCGGGTCTGCCGCCTCTAACCAGTGAGCCACACTACTTCACTAGTAGTGGCTAATGCACGCAAAAGGGCCAACTCACAGACAACAGGAGAAGCTCCACCTCCTGAGAAAGAGTCCAAAATACTAGAGGCCTCGGGTAAAAGGGTAGCATCACAGGGTTCCAATTCATGGAGAATCGCAAATACACAAGCTCCACTAGCTCGTTACGACAGAGCACACTATGAACAGCTTGAAAGTTTAATGCAACACCTGCCTGAGCCTTTCAAAGCCCAAGCTAATGACCTCATACAGGAGGGGAAATTTATTACAAACGCCTCCATTAAATGTGCGCTTGACGCAGCTGACACTGCAGCCAGGTCCATTAACACTAGCGTCTTACTACGAAGACATGCATGGCTACGTATTTCTGGCTTTAAGAACGAGGTGCAATCCACCATTCTTAACCAACCAATCAATCAAGACTTCCTTTTCGGCCCTGCAGTCGACACCATTTTAGACAAAATGAAAAAGGATACAGAATCTGCAAAATCAATGGGTGCATTGCAGTTTTAACAACACAGAGGTTCCTTTCGACGCTCCTCATACAGAGCAGCTACACGGGGCAATACTTCACAAACCTCGTCTACATACAAAAGCAACACCCAAGGTTCCTTAAACAAGAACTCCAACAGAGGAGGTTATAGGGGCACCATTAATAAGGGAAGAGGACATGGAGGCAATAACACCAGAGCCTCCACTGCCGCAAAACAGTGACTTCATCACACTACCTCCAGACCATTTAACACTGGTCGGAGGCAGAATGCTACAATTCCTACCAGTCTAGAACGCAATTACCACAGACAGGTGGGTGAGACAAATTATCCAGTATGGTTATTGCCTAGAACTCACTTCTACTCCACCCAACATACCACCCAGAGACCGTCCTATGTCCAAAGAACACATCACCCTGCTACAACAAGAGGTGAAATGCATGCTGGAAAAGGGGGCCATAGAGCCAGTCCCTTTCCAACACCAAGGGACAGGAGTATACTCCCTATACTTCCTTATTCCCAAGAAGGACGGTTCCCTCAGACCAACATTGGACCTCAGACCCCTAAATCAATACATACTGTCGGAGCACTTCCATATGATCACACTACAGCAAGTGCTCCCGTTGCTCCAGCAAGGAGACTTCCTAGCAACATTGGACCTCAAGGATGCGTATTTTCACATACCCATCCATCCAGCTCACAGAAAATATCTCAGGTTCACAATAGAAGGTCAACACTACCAATTCAAGGTTCTCCCCTTCGGGGTAACCACGGCTCCAAGAGTGTTTACAAAATGCTTAACGACGGTAGCTGATAAATCTCAGGAGGCAACACATCCACGTGTTTCCATACCTAGACGATTGGCTAATACAAGCAAAATCGTACAAACAGTGTCTAAAAGACACGTCTCAGACACTTCAACTGCTACACAACCTAGGTTTTTCAATAAACAACCCAAAATCCCACCTACAACCATCCCACACACAATAATATCTGGGAGCTAACATAGATACCTCAGTGGCAAAGGCATATCCAAACTCGGCGAGGATAACCAGCATGCAAATGCTCATTCGCAAATTTCTGCCACAACACTTTTTGCCAGCTCGAGTCTTCATGCAGCTCATAGGCATGATGGCCTCTTGCATATTCATTGTCCCCCATGCCCGACTTCAAATGCGTCCACTGTAAGAGTGCCTCGCAAGACAGTGGAACCAAGCTCAAGGACTACTAAAAGACCTAGTGTTGGTAGACAGTCGCGCTTACAACTCTCTGCAGTGGTGGAACCCACAAAACCTTTCCAAGGGTCGACTGTTCCAAGAGCCGGTTCCACAACTAGTACTAACAGTGGACGCATCACTGACCGGTTTGGGAGCCCACCTACTTCAATACACAGTACAAGGGCTCTAGACAATCAAACAAAAGAGACTGCATATCAATCAACTAGAGTTGCTAGCAATATTTCTAGCCCTAAAAGCATTCCAGAAATACTTGTACAACAAGACTGTGTTGATCCGTACGGACAACATGAAATCCATGTACTATATCCAGAAACCGGGAGGAATACACTCTCCACAGCTGTCCCGCGTGGCACAGAGCATATGGAAGTGGGCGATTCCAAAAAACATCTTTCTCCTGGTAGAACACCTCCCAGGAAAAGACAATCAAATAGCGGATCTGCTCAGCAGACACAGCCAACAACTGCACGAATGGGAGATTCACCCACAACTTCTCCAGCCATTCTTCAAAAAGTGGGGTCACCTAGAGATAGACCTGTTTGCCACAAAAGAAAACTCAAAATGCCAGTACTTTGCCGCTAGGTTCCCACATCCGTTGTCACAGGGCAATGCGATAAGGATGAACTGGTCAGGCAGATTTGCGTACGCTTTTCCCCCAGCACCACTGATTCCGCTGGTGGCACGCAAAGTACGGCAACAGTCACTCACGATGATCCTATTTGCTCCCACATGGGCGAGACAGCCATGGTACACAACGTTCCTGGAGCATTCAGTAGTTCCTCATCAAAGGCTACGCCTCGCACCCCATCTTCTAACTCAGAACAATGGAGAAATCAGACACCCAGATCCCAATCGGATGAACCTAGCGATTTGGCTCCTGAAGTCTTAGAATTTGGATACCTTAACTTGCCTCCAGACTGCATGAATATCATTAAGGAGGCAAGAAGACAAACTACTAGAGCATGCTATGCAGCTAAATGGAAGAGATTTGTTATCTACTGCAACAATAACCAAACCAACCCATTAGATGCTTCCATACAGAACATTATATGTTACCTACTGCATCTTCAAAGATGCAACCTAACATACTCTTCTATAAGACTACACCTCGCTGCTATAGCACCATATCTCCAAAACAGACAACACCTTTCACTGTTTCGGGTACCAGCAATCAAGGCTTTTATGGAGGGTCTCAAAAGAGTGATTCCTCCAAAACACCCACTTTCACCAGTCTGGAACCTAAATATAGTACTCACCAGACTCATGGGACCTCCTTTTGAACCTCTACACACATGCGAATTGCAATTCTTAACATGGAAGGTGGCATTCTTGATTGCCATTACTTCACTCAGGAGAGTTAGCGAACTACAAGCACTAACAATTGAAGAACCCTTCATGCAGATACATGCTAACAGGGTAGTACTTAGAACAAACCCTAAGTTCATGCCAAAGGTCATATCCACTTTCCATATTAATCAATCAATAGAACTGCCAGTGTTCTTCCAAAATCGGTAGCTGAAAGAGCCCTACACACACTAGATGTAAAGAGAGCTCTGCTTTATTATGTGGACAGAACTAAATCATTCAGAAAAACAAAACAATTATTTGTTGCTTTTTCACCACAACATAAAGGAAATCCCATATCAAAGTCAGGAATAGCCAGATGGATAGTTAAATGCATTCAAATATGTTATCAAAAAGCTAAACGCACGTTAACTGTCCCCCCAAGAGCACACTCTACGCGCAAAATGGGGGCATCCATGGCTTTCCTAGGGAATATTCCTCTTGAAGACATATGTAGAGCAGCCACATGGTCTACTATACACACTTTCACAAAACACTACTGTGTAGCAATACAAGCAAAGCAGCAAGCTGCTTTAGGCCAGGCTGTCCTCAAAACTCTCTTTCAAACTGCTGCAGCTGGCACAGGTAGCCACCGCTAGAGAAGATACTGCTATACAGTCTATGCACAGATATGAATTCAGCAGCCCACATGCCTTGAACGGAATATGCTACTTACCAGTATGCATCTGTTCTTGGCATGTAGGGCTGCTGACATTCATATTGCCCGCCCTCCTCCCCGGTGTCTGTTGCAGCTGCAGCATTATCTTTTGCATGGCCATCTCTTACTTTACTATCTCCATCTCTGCCACAATGGCGAAAAACAATCTGAGGATGGAGAAGATGCCCATGCGCACTGTAGTCCAGGGGAGGAGTCACCTATCTCGTGATACTTCGAAGACTCTTCCAGGACAACAAGGTGCAATCATCCGGACCCAACACTAGGCGGCGATCTATGCACAGATATGAATGTCAGCAGCCCTACATGCCAAGAACAGATGCATACTGGTAAGTAGCATACTCCTTTGGGGTACTAGCTGATAATGATTTTTCACAGCTGACCGTTTTAGTGCTCTTAATTTGTAGTTATTGGTGTCAAAAATCATCACACTCCACTCCCTCAATCCCCCAGCCCTGTATGCCAGTTTTATAGTAATCTTGGAATCTTGTTTCAAGTCATTGATGGCTTCCCTTTGTTTTTTTGGATAAGTTGTTAATTTGAAGGCTAGAATCTGATGTATTTATCTCTCTCACTCTCTCGAATATCTCTATATGTTTTCCCAACCTGGGAGATAGGGGTGGAGGTAAATTTTAGTCGATGGCCCGAGATGTTGTTTGTTTCTATATTGTTTCTACCCTAAAAAATCGAATTAATCTGATCTTACTAAAAAATAAAGACTTACGGTCCCCCTCTACTTAAGACAAAACTAAAATCCTTTCCTAAGACTTTCTTTTCTATTGGACTTAATATTCTATTTGACAAATTTATTATAGGCGCTTTGTTTATCCCCAGTACCTGTGGTTCCTGGTTCAGATAGCCTCCTGTGGTGGTTGATTCCTCATGAATTGGCTTCTCCCCGTGTTCCGGTTGGTCCCTCGTCTATGTTTTGGTCTTTCCATACCTCCAGAAGGAAGAAATCAGGCCTGGGACAAACAGACTGTGGTAAAACTCCAATATCCTGGGTGAGGGGTAGGGTAGGAAACGACTTTTTCTAAGTCATCAGGTGCCAGTAGTGAGAATGAGGGTCAAGACAAGACAGAGTGATAGAAAACACTCACCAAACAGTACTGATGTTGTTTTTGTTTTATAACAAAGACCAAAACGTAGACGTGGGAACATATTAGGCTATTTGCAACAATACTTTTATATTTGAAACTTTGTACAGATGCTGGTGGGAACATTAAGTTGTGTTGTATTGTTATTGATATCACGCTTTCCACACCTCTTGTGAGGTGTAAAGCACTATACATGTTCTAGATCACCTGGTTTATTTATCAAAAGGTGAACTAAGGACCTGATGTAGGAAGCCAAACTGCTATCACAAACACTGAAATTCACAGAATTTCAGTGTTTGCGATCACAATTTGGTTGTGAGCCATGTAGGTAGGCAAATAACTGAACGCAAAATAAGGTATCGCAAAAATTGTGATTCCTTATTTTGCGCAAGCATTTAGAGAATCACAATTTGCGATTCCCTAAATTCTATGCTGGTAGGCATCGCAAATTGCGATTTTGCCTTAAGGAATCGCGAAATACCACCAACTTCAAGTTCAAGCGAATCGCAATAATTTGCGATTCGCAATTAAGGAATATTAAGGAATCGCAAACATTTTTACGATTCCTACCTACATTCAATTCTGCGAGTCCTTAATTGTGATTTTTACCAAATCGCTTTTAGGGACTCGCAAAATTGAATGTAGGTAGGAATCGCAAAAATCCACCTACATCTAGCCCTAAGTAACTAGCTTGTGTTACTTTTAACACACATACTTCTTTGTATCCACTAAGTGAGTAATGTCCGAAAGTTGGAATGCTATTACTGGTGGGTGTGCTGTTATCAGTATTTATATAGCGCTTTGGGGGACAGGTGTGGCCCAGCAGCCAGAGCAGCTGACCCCAGATCACGGGGCTCCCAGTTCAATCCACTGTGCTGGCGGCAGCCCAGTTCAGCATCAAATGACTCTTGGCAATGGCTCACTTAATCTCCCCGACAGCCCCCAGCGCCTAGATACCCTTTGGGGTGATATGTCACGCTTTACAAATGTTGAATTTATCAGTGTATTAAATATATAATATATATAGTAATTATGGCGCTGTAGCACTTTCCTAATCAGGACTTACTTTCATACAGATCTCAGAACACCATCAGTCAGTTGTATATGTTTCGTAGTGTGCTCGTGAATGAAATGAAAACCATTTTTATTTAGCGCTAACAGCTGCCCTGAGGCGTCCAGGCGCTAAAATTACCATCAGTACTCTGAGAGGAACTAGAATAAGTGCAAGAGGACCTTATTGATTGAAAAGAAAGGTTTTGAGCTTCTTCCGGAAACTCAACAAGTTGAAGTCTGCTCTAAGATGAAGCGGTAAGGTGTTCCATAATTACGGGGCTTTATAAGCAAGGGATCGGCCTCCATCCCTCGCTCTGTGAATCCTTTGGACTTGAGCTAGGAAGGCATTTGAAGAGCGAAGGGCTCTGGTAGGTTGATATGGCGATACCAAGGAGTGGCTAATCTCTGGGCCTAATTTCCAATAGGCCTGATGTGCAATGCACATAGATTTAAATTTGACTCTCTCTTTAATGGGGAGCCAATGCAATGCTCTTAAGCCAGGTTGTATTGAGGTTCTGCGGGGGGTGCCAAGCAATGTGCGAGCTGCACAGTTTTGGATGCGCTGCAGTTTTTGTAAAGTGTACTCTGGCGCCCCCAGGTACAGAGCATTGTTAAAATCAAGGCGAGATTGAATTAAGCCTTGTATGACTATCTGTCTGGCCTCAAAGGGAAGAAGTGGAAGGATTTTTTTAACCATCCTCAGGAGGCCAAAGCAGGTCGCAGAGACTTTGGTTGCCTGCGTGTCGAAGGTCAATGATTTGTCCATCCACACCCCCAGGCTTTTGATGTTGTCTCTAGGGGTGGGGGCTGTGCCCATGCTCAGAGGCCATAACAACTCTAGGGTAGAAGGAGTTGGAGGGCTAGGAGCATTATCTCCGTTTAATCATCATTGAGCTTCAGACATGACTTAGTCATCCAACTCTTGACCTGTTCCAGGCATATTGTTAAGTTGGACTGCGGTAGTGGGTTGCTCTTTTGCACAAGAGAGACCACTAGCTGGGTGTCGTCCGCGTAGGTAATGATGTTAATACCATGCGGACGCACAATCCCAGCCAGCGGTCTCATGTAGGCATTAAAGAGCGTAGGGCTCAGTGAAGAGCCCTGCGGGACCCCACATCCCAGTGGCTTGCTCGAAGAGACCGATGTGCCTTCAAAGACCTGGAAGGTTCGGCTAGATAAAAAAGACCTGTTACTCTTTCTTACCCGGTCTCTTTTCCCCTGTGGTCTTTTGTCTGTCTTCTATCTTTAGCTCTCCCTACCCCCACCTTTACAACATCACCTTTCTTCTCTCTTTTCAATTCTTCTTCTTTCATTTTCCTTATTTCCTTAGAAGCTACATTTCCCATTTTAGCCCTCACATATTAGAAAACACATGTCTGTTTACAAGATGTATTTTCAGCATAAATGGGGTGGGGTAATTGTGGGGAATGTACTACTGGAACCCTATTGACTTCTACGCCTAACACCAAAATCCAGTTTGAGGCAGTCCCTGTGCCGACAATATAACTAGAGACTGAAGTCTGATAGAGCAACAACCAGACATTGGCTACCCAAGATTTGTTTTGCCATTGTGTTTCCCTTCCTGTGAAGTGCGCCCCAGTGTTATATGCAAAATTCCGTAACAGATGTCTGGTGAGACAAAGCAGCAAGTCCTTCAGCAACCCGACAGTGGCTTCACAAGAGGTATCATGGCATCCTGTTCCCAGCCTTACAAGTGTGCCTAAACGTTTTGTATATAAACCCAACAGACCTGTCAAGCAGGCTTTGACACTCAAGCAGGATGTGACACTGTAGTGTCAAAAAGGATGCTCACTGCGCCCTCACTGCATATTCCGTGAGGTTCAGAGTAGTCATTGAGTTTCTGCCTATTACGGTCAGCCTATTGTTTGCTCCTGAGAGCATTTCACAACTATTCAAATGCTAATTACTGGCTGTCACAAGTGGGAGATCAAATGCAAATTTAGCCTTCAGGCAATAAAAAGTAACTTTCTAAAAGTTACTGTTCCTTAATATTTATTAGAAGTCCAACATTACCATTGAATGTTTGTTTTTTTACTAGCTATTAAAAATAACTGTTTCATTATTTTTCTACCTAGTAGCATTCCCAAGATACAATATTAGAATTTTTAATCTGTACTCTGGTTTTTACATAAGACAGCTAGGCCTGCAACCATGAAAAATTGCTTTTGGGTACAGGTTACTGTAAGGAACTGTTAACGTTAAATTTCTACATGTCTCACTTTTAAATGCCATGCACCCTGCATTGTAGACTACAGGGTCTAAATAGGAATGGATTATTAATATTTAAAGGGAAGTATCTTTTTTGACAAGTCCAATTGCAGTTTTTACATATCTGTGGTAAGGTTATACATGATAGTCCTAAAGCCATGTTTCCACTACAAATGTAGTGGATAGCACAATAGGTGCTGCAGTCCATGGGAGACATTTAACTTCCAGCCTTAGGTACATTTTGTACCATATATTAGGGACGTAGCTTTAAGTTAAGCATACTAGTTAGGAATGTGCCAATTCGAACATGTTTAAAGGGAATGCACAGGTACTTTACCACACAGTGCATCTAGGTCAACAACAGCAAAAACATAGAGTCCAGCCAAAGGCAAAAAATATGGGGTGACCAGATAAAAAGGCAGATTTCCTACATTTTGCCAGTGCTTTGTCGACATCCTGTGTCTTTCGATGCACATACCCCTTTCATTTCAGTATGAAAACATGCTATTGAAAATGCAACAAGTAACTTATTGTGGTTCCCTGAAAGGCATATTTCCACCATATTCTTCTCTTCTGTAAATGTGTTATGAATTAATATTATTTTAATCCCTTTTTTTATAGGCTTCTTTATTTTCATTTTAGAAGAAGGTTTGAGGTTCTCTAGTACATGAAGGGCAAGTTCCATTTCATCTCCTTTCTATTTTAGTTAGGCTGTCTGCACCAGTGTTCCACAATCAGTATTTTGTCATCTTTTGAAAAAAGTTGTAAAAGTGGTATCCATGTCTAAATACTCTTTGGCCTGAATTATTTCACCATCAGGCACTACATGTCTAGCATATCCCCTCGATGTCCACGTCTCAATGTTTTTAACAAGAGACACTTAAAGTATTCTTGAAGCTTGGGTTGATGTGTTTTGTATCCCATTGGTTTAGTCCAGTTACCTTTAGTGTTGTGGAAACCCTCACTTGATTTTGAAACATAGGATAAAAATAAGTCGCCATTATCCTATAAAAACTCTGGGAATTGAACATTGTGTGTGAGAGCGAGAGAGAGAGAGATACTTCACCCAGGGTGCCGATCCAGATGCGCTGCCCCAGATTCCACTGCCTTAACTGACACTTCTGCAGGTGTGAAGCTCTGGCAGCAAGACCAGGGCCAGGGTTCAGTTCTTTAACAAACGCATTTTCCCAGCACATATGCTCAAAACAGCTGCCAAGCTGTACTAAACAGACCACAAACCTTGCTGTCCCAGGTATGTGTAACAGCTCTAAAACTCGCGAAATAGACTTATTATTTTTACATTCACTGATAGAACTAGCATAGTGCCTAGAGATAGCACAGTCAAGGTGTTACATTTTTTCCTGGCGTTTTGATTGTTTAAGAAATGCTTAGGTGCTTTTAAATGTTGTCTTCTGTTGTGTTACCATGCAATATTGTGTGCACTAGATTAGGAATTTTTAATTATTTTAAAATACATATTACATTTCTAGTCATCTTTGAGTGTGGTATTCACTAATGGAAGATCATTTGAATTACCTCTGTGTTCTTGAACCTTCCATGTGACTGTTAGAAACCTAGAAAATACCTCCCTCACATGTGTGGGAGGTCTGCTATTGCAAAAATAAATACAACTTTTTCCAACTTTATTGCATTTCAAAGAGCTGCTGCTGATTTTTTTTCGATCTGGACTGGCGTCAGATTTAATTCAATGTAGCCTCATGTTATCAAAAAATGGTTTGTAAATAAAAAAAAAAAAATATATATATATATATATATATATATATATATATATATATATATATACACACATACGTCATGGCGACCACAAGCACCGAATAAACTCTTTGAAGCACCAAAGTGTGGTCAGTATCCGTCATTTGAAGCTCATGCAGGATTGCATCAGAAAAACGGAATACTTCAATATTCTAAAGCCGGCGGAAGTCTCTTTCCGGCGTTCTACGGACCCCCTCTCAGATTGGGCTGCGGCAATTGGAGAGACTCGCTTTTCCCGTTGGAGGAAGAACCATTGTTGTACTCCGGAAGGCACTCTGTTCATCACCACCCCCTTTTGTAAATCGATTTTGGCCACTATAGGTGTGGCAGGGTATACTCAGACATGAGTCCCTTTCTCACTGCTCCATCAGGATTCAAGCAAGCCGGGCCGAAGAGGCTGAAATGCCAGAAACCGGTCCCCGGTAGCTTGGCTTCTTTCTGGTAAAGAATTGGCTTGGTAGTTTAGTCTGCCCTGTTCCCATGATGCACTGGGCCAGGGACAGACTGATTTGCATATAGCCAGGTTCTGAGCTGGGATGGGGCAGTGAGATAAATAACGGTGATGGATCAAGCCCTGATCTTTGGACTGGGTAAGAGTGGTCTGCTCAATTCAGACACTCTGTTCATCACCACCCCCTTTTGTAAATCGGTACTCCGGAAGGAGCAGCGCTGCAGAACCCCTGACAAATCGCGGAACAGCAACGAACAGTGGGTGTACCAGGACCTATCGGATTCGGAGGAGTCGGAAGTTCCTGTGACAAACAAAGGTACGATACTGGAGCGGAGTAAGGGGTGAGAGGTGTGCACATTACGAAACTAGGAGGATATTGACGGCCTCCGGTTTTCATGTAACGTATTGATTGACAAGTTATTGGTGCAATGGCGTCTGACACAGTTAAGGAGCGGGAACAGGCAACATTAGCCATTTTCAAAGACATACCATCAACGCAAAACAAACGGAGCAATACAAACGCAATGAACCCAGTATCAAACATGACACTGAGGGACAAGTTTAAACTATTAGAAAAGAAAAGTCGCATGGAACAGAGAAAATGGTGGGAAGCACGGTCTCTGAAAATGCATCTAGATATGGATAGAGTCCCTCGAGGATTAAGGATATTATTGGCGCCAAGCTACGAGGAACCGAACCCGCTAATGATGCGGGAATGGGCTGAATGTAATCTCGACTCGCCGAAACGGCTAATGGCAATTCTTATTAAGGACCCAGACATTGACCGCGCTGTACTGCTGGAAGAAATAGCAAACATCAATGAAGAGATTCAAACAATTGATCAACCTGAGGATAAACTTGCAACAGGAAATGGTCCTGAGACTCAAAAAAGAAGAAGATAAAATAAAGGAACGCAAAACATAAATTCTTCAGGGACAAAACAGACTATGAGATGGGACAAAATTTCATATTCTCAAAAAAATATGAGGCACTGAGAAATAAAAAAGACAATCCAAGAACTAATCCGGTAAATACAAAACCTGGAAAAGCGGATGCAGGATCATCTAGTACTTCCCAAACGAATTTAAGCTCTGCACCTGACAGTGACTCAGAACGAGAAAGAGCAGCCCGATTAGGCGGACCCAAACGCACTTTAGATGAGGAACTCTCTTTTTTATGCGAAGACCGGAGACAAACGCACAAATTACAACCAAACAAAAACTGGAAGCGGGGACAATGACGCAAGGCTAAAAGAAACAGGCACAAATCGCAAGAAAAGAGGAGGGTGGAGGAGAGGAAAGTAAATATGTCTCCCTCAACCAATGAAAACAAGACAATTGTAAACCTATCTTATATACAGTTAAATGGAAAGGAAATACAATACTTACTTTGGGTCTAACATACTGTCCTGCCAATGATTTCAATTACGTCAAAACAAGATTAGATGTTTTTAAAGGCACTAGGAAACTAAAATTGTAAAAATATCATCTATTAAACAAAAAGAATAATAACAATGACCTGCAACGAACAACAGACAACAATGAAAATGCTCTGAAGATTACACAAACGGAGGAAGTCTTCCACCAGGAAATGCAGGAACTATGGGATGAGCAATTTAATGTTGGAAGTTCAAATCAGCATGAGACTCAAACTACTGTAACACAGGATACTTCCATCTATCTGTGTCTACAACTGCTTGTCCTCTGACCAAATTCAGACCTAAATCCACTTTCAACCCAATCATGTTGAAAGACTCGATCGATCTATTCCATGATCAAGTATCATCTCACTTAAAGGAACTAAACATCAAAACATATAGAGGTAAACAAAGATATAACAAAGAAAAAATTTATTATTTTGCCCTAATGTCCAAACTCAAAAAGAACAATAAAGTTATAATTAGACCCTCGGACAAAGGAGGCAATATTGTGTTGATGACCAAGGAAATGTACACAAAGGAGGCTTACAATCAACTTAATGACAGGGCTTGCTACATGAGATGCAATGGCACTGACCTAAAGCAAATGTGCACAGTGTTTTACAAAAAACTTTCGGAGTTGGAAATCGGAAAGCTTAATAACTGGACAAGAATTCAAATTCCTAAGGAACAATTGCCCGGTGGCACCTACCATCTATTTTTTACCCAAACTGCATAAGGAACCAAAGAACCCGACAGGCAGGCCCATTATCTCGGCGAGGAATGGATGCCTGGAACATGCGTCACAGTATGTAGACTGTTTTCTAGAAAGTCTTGTAAAAACTTTACCATCGTATGTAAGTGATACAAGTGACTTTCTGCGTAAAATCAAGGACCTTAGGTGGGAACCAGGGTTTTTACTGATGGCACCTGATGTCAGTTCACTTTATATTAGTATTAATCATTCTGATGGTTTAAGGGCACTAGAGTCTTTTTTGGAAAAAAATGTGGGCAGTATGAGACAACACAAGATGATGATATTGGATATGGTTGAATTATGTCTAAAGAATAATGTATTCATGTTTAACAATCTCCTCTACAAACAATTGAGAGGAGTTGCTATGGGGGCCAACTTCTCCCCAAGTTATGCCTGCCTACACATGGGCTGGTGGGAGGAGCTAGTCCTCATGACGCAACGCCATGAAGCTATGACGACCCATGTCAAAACATTGTTACGTTTTATTGACGATTTATTTGTTATATGGGATGGCGACTTAGATACTGCTGAAGAATTCGTGAAGGCTATTAATAACAACACTCTAAATTTACACTTCACTGCCAACATAAGCGCCACGTCAGTAAGCTTCTTGGATACAGAAGTCTTTGTAGAAGACGACAGAATCAAGACCAAACTACACCGAAAGGTAACAGCTGGCAATTCCACACTCCATGCCAATAGCTCCCATGTAAAACACCTTATCACTAGCATCCCCTATGGGGAGATGCTAAGACTCAGGCGGACCCACAATAAGAAATGTGACTTGCTGGAGCCCAACGAGAATGCAAACTGAGATTTAGAGAGCGAGGCTACACGGAAAAGGTGATTAAAAACATAGCTATTGCAAAATCAATGAAAAAAGAAAGGCTGGAGTTGCTAACAACAGGTACAAATAGAATTAAGGTTGGAGAAACAAATACCAATGGTGGGCAAAAATGGAAAGAAAAAGATAATACATTTAGGATCATTGTCCAGTATAGCCAACAGCACAAAAAAGGTAGAATCCATAATTAAGAAAAACTGGCCTTTGGTGCTCAGCGACCCTATAATTGGTCCTAAACTGGCTAAAAGACCATTGATACCCTATAGTAGGGGTCGCTCTATGCAAGATGAACTCATTAAAACAAGCCCAGAGGTCATTCAATCAGCTAACTGGTTACAAACTCATACTGCTCCCATGTAAAACACCTTATCACTAGCATCCCCTAGGGGGAGATGCTAAGACTCAGGCGGACCCACAGTAAGGAATGTGAGTTGCTGGAGGCCCAACGAGAATGCAAACTGAGATTTATAGAGCGAGGCTACACAGAAAAGGTGATTAACATAGCTATTGCAAAATTAATGAAAAAAGAAAGGCTGGAGTTGCTAACAACAGGTACAAATAGAATTAAGGTTGGAGAAACAAATACCAATGGTGGGCAAAAATGGAAAGAAAAAGATAATACATTTAGGATCATTGTCCAGTATAGCCAACAGCACAAAAAGGTAGAATCCATAATTAAGAAAAACTGGCCTTTGGTGCTCAGCGACCCTATAATTGGTCCTAAACTGGCTAAAAGACCATTGATACCCTATAGTAGGGGTCGCTCTATGCAAGATGAACTCATTAAAACAAGCCCAGAGGTCATTCAATCAGCTAACTGGTTACAAACTCACACTGGTTTTTACAACTGTAAAGTGTGTAAAGCATGCCAACAGGGTACGAATAAAACTTCCTACTTTCACATTTCGATCAGAAAGAACACAAAATTAACAAGCTACTGACATGCAAAACAGAATATGCTGTTTACATAGTATCCTGTCCCTGTAATTTATTGTAAGTAGGGAGCGCAAAGCTCCAAGTACATAAAAGAATCCTGCAACATTTAAGGGCAATAAGTAATCAGGATTATACTTATCCAGTAGCGAGGCATTTCAAATCAAGACATGAATCAAATAGCCATGATCTTAGATTCTTTGTTATCGACTCTGTTCCAGCAAGTAGGAGAGGGGGGAACAGGGAAGAAAAACGACGGCAATTAGAGACCAGATATATTCTGGAACTAAACACGAAGCAACCATCAGGTCTGAATATGTCTGAGGATTTGTTTACATGCCTTTGATTCACTGATCTACTGCCTACCTCATCTCATGAAGTTTACTTGCACTGAAATTTTAGCAAAATTAGTTTTTTACGCCATATTTTTTGAATATTTATGAATTTGTTTAAATAGTCTATTTTACTCGTGCACTTTTTTCAAACAACGTTTTATGTAAACCTATTATAGGCTAATTCTTATCTATTTTATATGTCATTTTTAAGCTTATATTTTGCATTAACTAGATTGTATATTCTATTATATGTATGAAGACTATCTTAAAATTAATTTATTTTTATCGTAAAGATGGTCATCACAACCAAGAACTCATTACAACATCCAGTAGGCACTGCTTAACAGTACTCTTCTTGAATATGTCATCTAGGTATTTATACCGGAACCTTCGGGGACTCAATGCTCCCACATGAAACTCTGCCATGCACATAGCACTTTACGAAACATCTCTGACTTCTAATTTCAAACGATACTGGGGCTCCAGTACGATGATGAAATGCAATGTCCCTGTGTATGGACTTAATGTATTTATACAGTTATATAATAAGAAGTTCAATACAAAAATATATGAACTGACCTTCGCACTCCAAATATCTAATGCCCACAAACATTCTAACGGAATGATAAGGGCATACTTTGCGACATTTTTTGCATAATCACTTACTGCACTTTTACTTAACCTTTGCACATTGGTTTTTAACATAAATGACGTTAATTTGTGAGGCGGTTTTTTGTGCTTTTTACTGTTGAAATTATTTGAAACAATATTTTAAATATTATCTCAAATTAGGATTATGTATTATATTTTTTTGCTTTTTTTGTACAAACACTATGAAAATAAGCAATAATGAACTCAAGCATTGATATATAACATCTTGAATTGAAGAATACTGCTCTTCTATGTCCATTTTATATTGACGCCCCTAAATTTAAACGTCATGAACATGCTGAATGTATTTAAACCAATGTGAGTCCTTACACTGTGTCATGTGAGCAAGGCCCGAGGGAGTGGCCGAAACGCGTCATGGCGACCACAAGCACCGAATAAACTCTTTGAAGCACCAAAGTGTGGTCCGTATCCGTCATTTGAAGCTCATGCAGGATTGCATCAGAAAAACGAAATACATATATATATATATATATATATATATATATATATATATATATATATATATATATATATATACACACATACACATATACACACACACACACTCTATCTCTTTCTCTCTCCTCCCCCTCTCCCCCCCCCCCCCCCATTATCCATTAGCCTGGTCACCTGTTGTTTGCAATTTGCTTCCACATAGCATGGGGCAGTGGGGTCAGCCCACTTTAAACATTGGCTGTCTCACACAGTAAATTATGGCATTTTGCATGATCATGTGCACAAAGGCTTAAAAAGAAAAGCACATCAGTGCAGGACACTCTAGTGTGAGTAGCTACACACTTTATTAAATACTGTATTTCATTTCAGTGCACAAAGGCTGCCTGCCACGCCATGGCATCAGCACCATCAAGCAGCCCTACAAGAACTTTAAAGATGAGAGCCGGCCTGAGAGGAGGAGAGAGCTGTGGTGTGAGAGTCACTGCTCAGCTGCAAGGCCATCCCTGCAGTGTCAGTGTGCAGCGTGGTCCTGCCTGTAGCACATGAGAGCAATCGTACTTCTCTCAACCTTAGCCAGTAAGCGCAGTAGCAGTGCAATGCAGAGCTAGGGGGTTAACATAGAAGAGCAGCACAGTGCTCAGAGCATTTCGTAATGGATCTATTTGTACTTTTTACCCTGCAAAAATATGTGTATGTCTGCAGGATCAGATCTTCAAATTGTTTTCTGTAACATGTTCAATATCTGACATAGCTCTCTATTTTAAAAGAGCCACATGATTTTTGCCAGTAAAACCATTTTTATGTTTGAAAGTGTGACACCCACTGTTATAGCGGCCTTTTACTCCATTAACAATTTTCATTCTGGGACGGCGCACAACATGCTGTTAATAGAAAAGTAAAACTACCTGTCACATACTGGTAAGCTACACTGTCAAAGTCTGGACTGGTGGGTGTTTGCCTTCTTGTACAAGGTCATTAGCTTTGTCTTTGTACTCTGGTGGAAGGTGTTGAATGAGCTTTTCTGGCTCTTCATAGTGAGCCCTGTCATATCTTGCTAGCAGGGCTTGTGTGTTTGCAATTTTCCATGAGTTAGCCGCCTGAGACGTCATACGTTTTCCTGATGTGTCTAATAGCTTAGATTCTTTGTCAGGAGGTTGCGCGTCACCTGATTCCTGGGAGTTTGCCCTTTTACGTGCATTGGCTACCACTAAAGAATCTAAGGGAAGTTGGTCCTAAATATAGATAGGGTCACTAGGGGCTGCTTTATGTTTCTTATCAATTCTGGGGTTAAGAACCCTAGCTCTGACTGGGTCTTTAAAAACCTCAGGAGCATGTCTGATAAGGCCTTGTAGTATAGGCAAGACATGAGTAGATTTTTGTGTTTGTGCGAAAGTTTCTAACAAAAAGTCCTCTTGTACAGGGTCTGAATGGAGCTTGACTTTGTGATATGTGGCTGCCCTATTATTAAGTTGTGCAAACCCCACATTGTCATCTGGTGGTGATGGCTTTGAGGGGTAGAAATCTGGATCATTAGTTAAATCAGGATCCGTGTTATAATCATGCCATGGTTCTGACTCTTGTGGTGAATTGACAGGACTTAATGGCATTACATTGTCATCTACATCCCCATGCCATCATCACTATCCTCTAAATGTGGAGAGTGTGGTGGCGAAATTAGTAAGTTTGGGTTATCAGTTGGTGGGGGTGAAGATGGAGAAGTGTTAGTAGATATATGATTTTTTTTGGGAGGAACAGGAACTTGTTGTAAATGTTCTGGTTTCCTCTTTGTAGGCAGCTTGGTGACTGAAAGACCAGTTTTTGGGTGGATAAATATAGTAGTTTGCTTTGGATCCGGGAAGAAAAGGTCTTCAGACTCTGCAAACTTGCTTGGCGTTAAAGAATTGTCCTTAGAACCTGATTTTGGGTGTTTTGTGACATTGGCCGGTACAACAGCCTTACTCAGTTCCGAAGTTTTCGGTGCCTTGTGTTTTGATGGCACAAAAGTCTTTTCTATATGCTTCTTGTCCATGATCTCTTCTGGCTCCGGAAAGTCGGGACCTGGATTGAAGATGTCGGGAATGATGGAGCCTGTGCCTCGCTGC
The DNA here is from genome assembly GCF_964263255.1 of Lissotriton vulgaris. NCBI lineage: Eukaryota > Metazoa > Chordata > Amphibia > Caudata > Salamandridae > Lissotriton > Lissotriton vulgaris. The sequence continues at coordinate 1,850,116,201 of NC_141687.1, read as the reverse complement.
ATGTCTTGGCGTCGAGCTCGGTGATCCCGGATAGTCTTTTTCGATTTAAATGAAAGGCAGGCTTCACAATTGTCCTCTTGATGTTCTGGGGAGAGGCACAAATTGCAGACAGGATGCAGGTCAGAGTGTGGAAATTTAGCACCACACCGTGGAATTTTTTTTAATGGAGTCTGTTCCATCGATGTACGTCTATATCGGCACGGGTAAGCTCAACGGCCCTCGTTGAAGTTCGCAGGCGTCGAAGAGTGATGGAAGCTTTCGAGGTGCGCGTCGAAGGCACGCGATCGAGACAATACAGTCGGTGAATGTAATTGCGCGTCGAAGAGGTCTGGAAACGGTTCAGAACTGGAGCGCAGCAAGTTTCATCCGAACCCGATGGCGGAAAAAATAATCTGACGATGGAGCCGAAGCCCATTCGCACTCTGCTCCGAAGGAGTCCTCACCGGTCTCCTGACTACAAGACTTCTTCGAAGACAAAAACGAAATGCCATCATCCGAGCCCAACACCAGATGGCGATCTATGCAAAGTGTACAACTCTGCAGGTCTACATGCCAAGAACAGATCCATACTGGTAAGTAGCATTTTCCTTATTTGACGTTTCTTTAAAAACAGACTGAGCACATTTTAAAGGAGGCTTCAGATCACACAGGACAGGTACACAAATTAAATTGTAGTTCAACCCTGTATGTGTTCCTTCTTCGTAAAATGTAAGCCTGTTTGATGAATATTTGTAATGCTAGCCTCTTGAGTGATGCTTGTGATGTTTGTACACTCACTGAGCGGTGTGCTGTCATATGACCTATTTATAAGAAGGTAGCGCAGTAGTGTGAGTCTCTCTGTCCATCTTATCTTTTCGGCCGTGCATACTTCGCGATGTGAGCCTTTTAAAGGAAGTTTATAAACCAGCACCACACAAAAGGGAGTAATGGCAGTTTCTAGACCATTAGATTGGAAAACCGAGTAATTTCTGTGAACATACTCATTTAACATGGATATTTTGTTCTACTTGTGCGTGGTGCCCCTCAATGTCTCATTCATAAGGCAGTGAAATGTCACACATAGCCACACTAAACATATGGAAATGTCAAACATATGCAGACTGAAAACTTGGCAGCTATGCATTTGTGTGAGCAGCGCTATAAACCAAATGAAATGTTTGCAAGAGAGGGACTATGGAGAGATGAGTGGCACTGTTAGACATAGGTTGATAGGGGATCAGTGAAGGAGATCATGGAGCACCAAAAAAGGCTCTTGCACTGGGCCCCACCTGCTGGCCCTGAGAGAGTCAGTAATCTGTCACTGCGCTGTTGGAGATTGATAGTTTTGTCCAGTAGGGAAGGTGGTGTAAATTGGTCTTAACAACTGTATGTATGGACTTCAAAAGTAGATTGCTTGTTTTATAATTAGGGCTCCCGGTTTTATGGTATTTATTTTTTTGCCATTTCCGACTGTATTTAACCATAATTCTTTTTTGCTAATTATATCTGTATTTATCCATATTTATTTTGGGTTTTGTGGAAAAATTAAGCCAAAATTAGTATATTTCCACATTTATTTAACCGATAAATATGCACTCATGCTTGAATGTCTGGCAAGTTTCATTGCTGTGAACACCCACAGAAGATAAATCAGTGCACTTATATGAAAATATGCACATTTTAGTATCAACTTTGTGCATATCTACTGCTATCAAAGCCTCTTTACTAAAATTCCTTTTTTTTTAACCCCCTTATCTATCAATCCACACATCTATTGTCATGGCAGACAGTATTTAGAATTACTCAACAAGCAACCTAATTTCCGTTTTTATCCACATTTAAACATGAATACAGACAAGAAAATGAATGCTTTCGGTCTCTATTTATCTGTTAAAATCGTTAACAAAAAAGGGAGCCTTATTTGCCTTAAAAGCGTGGACCTGACCCTACGGCATTGGAGCGCTTTACATGAGCACCAGTCACATTAGACCGGGTTCGCATTCATTATATTTTTGCCACGTGAGATGAAGCGATTTGCCCAAAATCCCAGGATGTTGTACCAACTGCGGTACTAAAACCTGGTTCCCGAGTTGTAAAGTCGGCAGCTCTGGCCCTTAGGCCACATGCCAACTCATGTACTTATATTCCCCCTGCACTCCTTGTTTGCTGTCTGTAGTCAGAGCGCACAAAAGGTTTCTGAATCGCACATCTTCCAAAATAGATATACTACTACATCAAACATCCAGTTATAACCATACACTTCAAAATGGTGCACTAGCAAGCGAAGCACGTTACCACCTCCTCGAGTCTGTGGAGTGCTATGCAGATGCTACAATACAATACAATACAATACTATGATGGTTGTTTTAAGACAGATTCACAAAGACAAAGTCTCCGTTGTTTCCCCAAATCCTTTCCTACGTTCCAAGGCACTCAATCCGAAAATGTCACAAGTCTCTTGCGTAGGGCAAGTATCTTCACCTCTTTTAAGAACTGATACTACTAAAATTCCAAGGCTTGTTTAAACTGTTCAAATATATATTTTTAGTCTGCAATGATGACAAAATGATATGTTATCTAGTGCATTTTGGTAAAAGCTTTTTTCCTTTAAAGTTTTTGACTAATAGACCCTGTAAAAAATGCAGTCATTAGCAAAAGACGGAAAACAACTCTTTAACATACCAGCCATAAGGTTGCTGGACGCAAAAATCATAGTTTAGGTGAAAACGACCATTCATCCAATGACACTCTCTCAGCAACTACCAGCAAACAAGCATTTGCAATGCAATAGGTCTCGCATTAGGAAAGTTTGAGCTATTGGTCTTGTAAATGACAATTTTTTTATTTATGTGTTGGTTTTGAAAATAGGTAAATTAATAGCTTTGTCCTTTACAATGCCAATAGTTATAAATTTCGCAAATGGCACACCTATAACCTGGGATTGCGCTGAGTGATGCTGTGGTGGTGCTGAGTGATGCTGTGGTGGTGCTGAGTGATGCTGTGGTAGTGCTGAGTGATGCTGTGGTGGTGCTGAGTGGTGCTGAGTGGTGCTGTGGTGGTGCTGAGTGGTTGTGCTGAGTGGTGCTGTAGTGGTGCTGAGTGGTGCTGTAGTGGTGCTGAGTGGTGTTGTGGTGGTGCTGAGTGGTGCTGTGGTGGTGCTGAGTGATAATGTGGTGGTGCTAAGTGATAATGTGGTGGTGCTGGTTGGTGCTGTGGTGATGCTGAGTGGTGCTGTGGTGGTGCTGAGTGGTGCTGTGGTGGTGCTGAATGATGCTGTGGTGGTGCTGAATGATGCTGTGGTGGTGCTGAGGGGTGCTGTGGCGGTGCTGAGTGGTGCTGCGGCGGTGCTGAGTGGTGGTGCTGAGTGGGGTTGTGGTGGTGCTGAGTGGTGCTGTGGTGGTGCTGAGTGATAATGTGGTGGTGCTAAGTGATAATGTGGTGGTGCTGGTTGGTGCTGTGGTGGTGCTGAGTGGTGCTGTGGTGGTGCTGAATGGTGCTGTGGTGGTGCTGAGTGGTGGTGCTGAGTGATAATGTGGTGGTGCTGAGTGATAATGTGGTGGTGCTGAGTGGTGCTGTGGTGGTGCTGTGGTGGTGCTGTGGTGGTGCTGAGTGGTGCTGTGGTGGTGCTGAGTGGTGCTGTGGTGGTGCTGAGTGGGGCTGTGGTGATGCTGTGGTGATGCTGAGTGGTGCTGTGGTGGTGCTGCGTGCTGCTGAGGTGGTGCTGAGTGGTGCTGTGGTGGTGCTGAGTGATAATGTGGTGGTGCTGAGTGATGCTGGGGTAGCGCTGAGTGATGATGTGGTGATGATGTGGTGGTGCTGTGGTGGTGCTGAGTGATGCTGGGGTGGCGCGTGGTGGTGCTGAGTGGTGCTGAGTGGTGCTGTGGTGGTGCTAAGTGGTGCTGTGGTGGTGCTGAGTGATGCTGAGGTGGCGCTGAGTGATGCTGAGGTGGCGCTGAGTGATGCTGTGGTGGTGCTGAGTGGTGCTGCGGTGGTGCTGTGGTGGTGCTGAGTGGTGCTGTGGTGCTGCTGAGTGGTGGTGCTGAGTGGTGCTGTGGTGGTGCTGAGTGGTGTTGTGGTGGTGCTGAGTGGTGCTGTGGTGGTGCTGAGTGGTGCTGAGTCGTGCTGTGGTGGTGCTGAGTGGTGCTGAGTGATAATGTGGTGGTGCTGAGTGGTGCTGTGGTGGTGCTGAGTGGTGCTGTGGTGGTGCTGAGTGGTGCTGTGGTGGTGCTGAGTGATAATGAGGTGGTGCTGAGTGATGCTGGGGTAGCGCTGAGTGATGATGTGGTGGTGCTGTGGTGATGCTGAGTGATGCTGGGGTGGCGCGTGGTGGTACTGAGTGGTGCTGTGGTGGTGCTGAGTGATGCTGAGGTGGCGCTGAGTGATGCTGAGGTGGCGCTGAGTGATGCTGAGGTGGCGCTGAGTGATGCTGTGGTGGTGCTGAGTGGTGCTGTGGTGGTGCTGAGTGGTGCTGTGGTGGTGCTGAATGATGCTGTGGTGGTGCTGAATGATGCTGGGGTAGCGCTGAGTGATGATGTGGTGATGATGTGGTGGTGCTGTGGTGGTGCTGAGTGATGCTGGGGTGGCGCGTGGTGGTGCTGAGTGGTGCTGTGGTGGTGCTAAGTGGTGCTGTGGTGGTGCTAAGTGGTGCTGTGGTGGTGCTGAGTGATGCTGAGGTGGCGCTGAGTGATGCTGAGGTGGCGCTGAGTGATGCTGTGGTGGTGCTGAGTGGTGCTGCGGTGGTGCTGTGGTGGTGCTGTGGTGGTGCTGAGTGGTGCTGTGGTGCTGCTGAGTGGTGGTGCTGAGTGGTGCTGTGGTGGTGCTGAGTGGTGTTGTGGTGGTGCTGAGTGGTGCTGTGGTGGTGCTGAGTCGTGCTGTGGTGGTGCTGAGTGGTGCTGAGTGATAATGTGGTGGTGCTGAGTGGTGCTGTGGTGGTGCTGAGTGGTGCTGTGGTGGTGCTGAGTGGTGCTGTGGTGGTGCTGAGTGATAATGAGGTGGTGCTGAGTGATGCTGGGGTAGCGCTGAGTGATGATGTGGTGGTGCTGTGGTGATGCTGAGTGATGCTGGGGTGGCGCGTGGTGGTACTGAGTGGTGCTGTGGTGGTGCTGAGTGATGCTGAGGTGGCGCTGAGTGATGCTGAGGTGGCGCTGAGTGATGCTGAGGTGGCGCTGAGTGATGCTGTGGTGGTGCTGAGTGGTGCTGTGGTGGTGCTGAGTGGTGCTGTGGTGGTGCTGAATGATGCTGTGGTGGTGCTGAATGATGCTGTGGTGGTGCTGAATGGTGCTGTGGTGGTGCTGAATGATGCTGTGGTGGTGCTGAATGATGCTGTGGTGGTGCTGAATGATGCTGTGGTGGTGCTGAATGATGCTGTGGTGGTGCTGAATGATGCTGTGGTGGTGCTGAATGATAATGTGGTGGTGCTGAGTGATAATGTGATGGTGCTGAGGTGGTGCTGAGTGATAATGTGGTGGTGCTGAATGATAATGTGGTGGTGCTGAGTGATAATGTGGTGGTGCTGAGTGATAATGTGGTGGTGCTGAGTGATAATGTGGTGGTGCTGAGTGATAATGTGGTGGTGCTGAGTGATAATGTGGTGGTGCTGAGTGATAATGTGGTGGTGCTGAGTGATAATGTGGTGGTGCTGAGTGATAATGTGGTGGTGCTGAGTGATGCTGGGGTAGCGCTGAGTGATGATGTAGTGATGTAGAGGGCAGAAAGGCACAACAAGTGCAAATTTCTTTTAAAACCATCCCTATTTATACATTTTACCTGGCACCCTTGGCTGTGTGTGTGCGCGCAGTGCCGGTGTGTGTGCGCAGTGCCGGTTTGTTGTGTGCGCAGTGCCGGTGTGTGTGTGAAGTGCCTGTGTGTGTGAGCTGCATCTGTGTGTGTGAGCAGTGTCTGTGTCTGTGTGTGTGTGAACAGTGCCTGTGTGTGAACAGTGCTTGTGTGTGAACAGGGCCTGTGTGTGTGAGCAGCCTGTGTGTCTGAGAGCATTGTGTGTGAACAGTGCCTGTGTGTGCCTGTGTGTCTGAGAGCATTGTGTGTGTGACAGTAACTTGTGTGTGTGAGGGCAGTGTGTGTCAATGCAACGGGGCTCATGTTATCGACCTCAGAAGCATTAAAAGTGTGTGTCTTGGAACGTCTGAGGGCAGCTCGAATTACAAGCTTGCTTTGAAGATGGTCATGCAGTGCTGGGAGTGGAGCAGATGGTCCTGTTTATGACCTGCAGAGCGCATGTGAAGTGGGCGCGGATGAAGTGACTGGGGGGGTGAGGGGTGTGCAGCCTGGTGTCGGGTCTGATGCAATTATGCGAGGCTGGCTGGTTAGGAAGCAAATGGCAAGCGCGCTGAAGAAAGCCTGTGGGAGGGAGGCTGAGGCTTTGATGTGGGGAAATGCGCGTGCTTGTGGTCACGTGATTTCAAGTGAACTGTTGAAAATCCGCACTCGCAATCCGCCTGGTTTAACTTTCTGGTTTCACCCCAATAGGTCTCTGCGAGACCTAAAAAGGCCTCTAAACAATAGCATCACAAGTCTTTTGTTTGTTCCTTTGAGGTACGAAAAAAACGAAATAAAATGTTTACAAATTATTATCTATTAGACGGGGCATGGACATTTATTAATGAACATTTCTTATAGTTCGAAGGCCCTGTAGGCTGGTCTTCTTGTCAATGTTCACGTGTAATTTTACCTGTTCTAAGATGGCCGACATTCTTGTATTTGCGTCGAAATGTCCCCACTCCTTTTCCCCGTTCCACGCCTATAGCTCGTTTCTAACTGTAACAAGAGAGAACGATCCTTTTTCAATATGGCCGCCAAAGCTGACGAACTTTGCAGAAATAGAAGACAGACGCATTTTGTTGACAGTGGTGGGTGCGAAAGCGTCTACCTGGTCAAGTTCAATGAACTTTAATTATATTTTGAGAGAGCAGATCACCCCCAGGGAGAGGCTGAAGTTACCTTTGGCGAAGGATGGCCGCGCACAGAAGGAGTCTGCCTCAGAATGTGAGCAACTGGGAACTTGTATGGGCAAAGGGCAATAAAGACTAGAATCACATTATGGTGCTCTCATTAGGGGGCTGCAAAATATGTCTCGGATGAGTCGCAGACCGATTAGCTGATACTGTCTAGTTGCTTTGATTTGGTGGTGTCTCTGCACATAAGACAGAGGGATCTGCGGCTTCTGGACATTGGGATGGGGTGGTAAGGCATCGAGAGTAGCATTGTTGTGTGATTTTCATAAAAGGGCGCTAGAGGGTATCAACCACTACCCCGGGAAGACCTGTAATTGTGTGAGGTACGGGGTTTGGGGGTGAGTTACAGAGAGGGTAGAACGGGAGTTGCCTCCCCATAGGCGATTTCGAAGAGGGGAAATCTGCATGTCACTGGAGCGGGACGACAAGCTGTGTGAAATCGTGTGTACATCTGGATCAGAAGGAGACTAGGAGATACAAAGCATCAGCAATGAGAGCATGTCAAGCGATTTAACAGCAAGCACGATAAGAAGCCGGGGCAGTGAGAAGGGAGACACTAATGCATCAGACTGCCTTTTCCATGCAACCACTCCTTGATCGAGATAATTGGAAAAGGAAAGAATGTTGGAGTAAATGATGAACCTGGAGTACAAGCAGTTCTTAGGTGTGGCGTACGGACTGCACATCTGGAACTTAATGCTCCACTAAAAGACATGTATCTGGGCAGTGGGAGTGCACACACCGATTGTCGCTAACATATAGAATTACAAATGATTAACAGTGAAGGACGTAGATGTTTTCCACAGAGGTTCAGACTGACATCAAACAGCCAATGAGAGCGCAAAGCTCAAATGGTGTATGTTGGCACTCTAGATCCTGCAGTGAAAAACATTTGCTTTTTTCACTTTTGCCCACTTACAATTTTATGCTCTATATAAAATCGTCCATACATAATATGACCTAACCTGCTACAAGAGGCTGCTATTAAAATGCCCCCGGAATCCCGCCGCGGCCGCCCCGGAAGTCAGGCACAGTCGCCTGTGACGGGGGCGGGGCCACGTCCAGACCGGAAGAGGAGGCAGGCGGAGTCAATGCGTCTCGCGGCCCGGGGCTACTGTGAGCGGTGTAGAGCCCCGGGGCCGCGCCAGCAGGAGGTTGGGCGCCGCATGCTGAGAGCAGAGTCCCCGACATTGGCCAGGTAAGTTCCAAAAGGCTGGGGGGGCTTGGTGCACGTCTGTGTGTGTATGCATGTATGTGTGCGACGGTGACGGCGGGGGAGGGGGGCCTCGGTGCACTTGTGTGTGCGCGCGTGTGTGTATGTGTGAGGGGGGGGTGTCTCTGTATGTATGTATGTGCGTGCGTGCATGGGCGCTTGTGTGTGTCTGTGTGTATGTATGCGCATGCGTGTGTGGTGCTTGAGCTTCCCAGGAGACAGCGCCTGGCCACAGCACGCGTTCGCGTGCGCGTGGCAGTTTCAAATCGCCTCCAAGGCGATGCGCGCGGCCGGTACTGTCTCCTGGGAAGCACAGTCGTCAACAAAAGATCTCTGGCGAGACACAGCGCTGACGCTCTGTGTTTTCGCTACGAGACCTAAAAATGAGCTGTTTCTAAGGCAGCAAGATTAAAAAAAGTTTTACTCTCAACAACATGACCAGTAGCAAAAAACTGATGTTATTTTGAGTGTTGTGGTGCTGGATAGGTGAGAAGATGTTATTTGTCAGACAATCTGGTAAATATCAGAGAACATTATTTAATCTGCTGATCTAAGTGTTTGGCCATTTCAAAGGTGATAGTGAATGAGGAGGCAGCAAGAAGTGACACCATGATCCTAAACCATCCACACCTCTCTGGGCCTTACTGCAATGGCCACCCGAGCACCCCAAGCTTAGCTCATGCACCTTCTCACCCCAGCAGGTCAGGACTCACCATAAGTGAGACAATAAGAAAGCAAGAGACCCTGGTCCTGAGGAAGAACCACACTCTGAAAGAAGCAAATGCTCCGGCAGTTGTGGTGCCATCTTTCCACTTAGCTAAAATGCACAGCCAGGCTGTTCAAACTCAGAGCACCTTATGGTTAGATCAGCGGCGACCACGCCATTAGGGCGGAGGACCGTCACTGCCCTCCTGCCAGTGCAGCTAAAGTGAAAAATAGAACGGTAATACAACGAATTACCATTTTATTTTTCACTGCTCCCAGCCTGAGCAGTGTTTGGGGGTGGGGCATTGCTGTTGACTGGCTGCAGAGGGGTGGTGCTCACTCTACCAGTTTACACTGTGCATGCCTCTTTGGCCGAAGGCCAGCCTGACTTGCTCAGTGCAAACCTCTCCACCTAGCTGTCTTAGACAGCTGGGTGGAGAGCAGTCACAGCCCCCCTGTGCTTGCTGTAGGGTCAAGGCAGCCCGCTTCAGCTAATCCTGGCACTGCTCTCATGCTGCTCATCTGCAGCATCAGGATTTGCAGAATGGGGTGCCTGAGGCTCCTTGAGGTGCCTGCCATTGCGCTGACTCCAGAAGAAAGAGGGGAGAGCAAAACACGGGTAAGTACGTTTTTATTTTAAAAACTATATTTTTGCCCCCCACTGGGTTTGTCTCTCGGTCCCTCCTGACGCCCCTTGAGTGTTGAGGGTCCCCATCCGCCACTGTGTTAGATTCCCTCTGCCTACATTCACAGATCCATAACTTTAGTCCAGATTATTACAAAAGAATGTGATTCCTGCAATCTACAGCACTCTTCCTCTAACAGAAAATCCTCCCACACCTTCAGTGGCTCTCCCAAAGCAAGAATGCAAAAACAAACTTCTCTCTCTACAGATTTTCAGAGGTTCCATAAAATTGTATGAGTTTATTAAAAAGTTAACCAGTCTTTTTCCAGTTCCCTTTCCTCTGTGAAGATAAAGAGGCAGACATAGCAGGATATTACCCCACAGGGGGGCTGCTGATGATTGTGTTGTCATTGGCCACAAGTATAGACAGGTTAACACTCAATTATACCTAGCTCACCCCTGGACTCAGTGATTCCACTCTCCTGGGGAACTGGCAGCACTGGAGTCTCCCCGTCCATATCTTTGCACTAGACATCCCTGAGAGTACACAAAGATAGTTGCAGCCAGATGCACTCTAGCAGCCAGCTGCGGCCCGTGCAGGTAAGAGCGGTGAGGCCAAGTGGGGTTAGGGGGATTTCGATAGATGTCGACAAGGGGAAATTAATTATTTATTTATTTCGGATCGTGGTTGTCTGTCGACCCCCCCCCACACCCCCAACAATAAATCAATAAATCATTGACACTTATAAAGCGCGCTACATACCCGTAGGGTCTCAAGGCGCTGGGGGGGGGGGGGGGGGGGGAGGGGTGCCGCTACTGCTCGAACAGCCAGGTCTTCAGCTTCTTCCTGAAGGAGAGGTGGTCTTGGGTCAGGCGCAGGTCGGGAGGGAGGGAGTTCCAGGTCTTGGCGGCCAGGTAGGAGAAGGACCTTCCTCCTGTGGTCGCTCTTCGGATGCGGGGGACGGCGGCGAGGGCGTGGTTGGCTGATCGGAGGTGGCGTTTGGGAGCGTAGAAGTTGACTCGGCTGTTGAGGTAGCTCGGGCCTTGGTCGTGTAGGGCTTTGTGTGCGTGGGTGAGGAGGCGGAAGGTGATTCTTTTGTTGACGGGGAGCCAGTGAAGGTCTCTCAGATGTCCGGAGATGTGGCTGGTTCGTGGGATGTCGAGGATGAGTCTGGCTGAGGCGTTCTGGATCCGCTGGAGTCTCTTCTGGAGCTTGGCGGTGGTCCCGGCGTAGAGGGCGTTGCCGTAGTCCAGTCGGCTGGTGACGAGGGCCTGGGTGACGGTCTTCCTGGTCTCGGTGGGGATCCACCAGAAGATCTTCCGTAGCATGCGTAGGATGTTGAAGCACGCCGAGGAGACGTTGTTGACTTGCCTGGTCATGGAGAGGGAGGAGTCCAGGATGAAGCCCAGGTTGCGTGCATGGTCTGTCGGTTTGGGTGCGGTGCCCAGGGCGGGAGGCCACCAGGAGTCGTCCCAGGCGGAGGGTGAGGAGCCCAGGATGAGGACCTCCGTCTTGTCCGAGTTCAGTTTCAGGCGGCTGGTCGTCATCCACTCGGCTACCTCTTTCATCCCTTCGTGCAGGTTGGCTCTGGCGGCGGCGGGGTCGTTGGTCAGGGAGAGGATCAGCTGGGTATCGTCGGCGTAGGAGATTATGCTGAGGTTGTGTTTGCGTACGTTGGCCGCGAGGGGGCTCATGTAGACGTTGAAGAGGGTGGGGCTCAGAGATGATCCTTGGGGGACGCCGCAGATGACTTCGGAGGCCTCTGACTTGTACGGTGGTAGGCGGACTCTCTGTGTTCTTCCGTCGAGGAAGGAGATGATCCATTCCAGCGCCTTGTCCTGGATTCCGATGTTGGGGGCCTCTTTGCCCCATTGCACGTACGTGCACGGGCCGCAGCTGCTAGCAGCATTCTTACCAGCCCCCTACCAAGTCCTAACTGCGTCTTTCTGAGACCACTGGGGATTTCATTAAACAATGCTCGGTGATACACCTAGTACCTTAAGGGGGCAGAAGGAGACACAAAACTATATTCTAAAAACAGGTTTCATTAAGAGGAAGCCTCTAAGAAGTAAGTTGATGTACATAGGATGTGCTCAAGACTAGTGCAGCTATTTTTAGCACCCTTGGCAAAACAGCATTATGACATCGAGGTGCTTCCTCACTACTTTCTCCAGCTTTGGCAAAGTCATTAGGGGTGGCATTCATGGCACAACAAAAGATTTGAGTGTGCAACACATATAAACAGCATCTGTGTATGCTTGTGTTCAAATGCATTGGCACATTAAATCCAGCCTATTCTCTTTGTCAATTATTTGTTTTTTGTTGTAGTTTTTTTTGTCCTCATCTCACCTTTAAGCACTGCCGTATTTTGAACCTGGGCTCCCTCCGGCCAACTGCGGTGGCTTAGGTCCCCAGACCAACTCCTTGTACCGGAGTTTTAAGGTGTAATCATTGGACTGGGGGTTATTGCTTTTTTTCAATTATTTGTATGTTATTTAGTAGCTTTACTTATGACACAGTGAATGCTACGTACTCCATTTCCCTTCCATTTTACTCTTCCTTACATTATAACTCTTGAAGGAAGATGGAGAGAGGGTTACACAGGGTACGAAACGCCAAGAAAGAGAGGGGACAAGTAAAATGAGATGGGAGAGAGAAAAGTGAGGGGATGGGTTTGAGAGAAAGGATGTGCGAGTAGAAGAAAGAAGGAACTGGGGAAAAGACAGTCTGTGATGAAAATCTGTTGTAAAAGGGGCCATTTTACCTAATGCACCCCATTTCTTTCCAGAAATTCCATTTTGGCGCAGAATTCCCCAGCCCTGCCTTGCAGTGGCCAGGCTCACTCGCTCCTCGAAAGCGCTCTGAAAACTACCGCGGTTGGTGGGGAAAAAACTGGCAGGATTTCTCTTTGGTTTTTGTATCCATTCAGGATTCAGACCTGTGTTTCTCGAACTATTCATGCTGCCAACAGAAGTGATTTATTTAGGAGGCCTTTGTGGCATTAAAAAAACCTCTTCTTAGCTCACGGTATCCCCTCCAATAATGTGGTAAATAAACCGTTTTAGTATGATATGCAAAGAAAATGTACTTTTAATGAGTGAGGCAAAATGTGCACATGGGATGAATGCCGCTTTGCTGGTTCGAGAGCAAAATATATTCCAATAATAGATCATTTTGATTTTTGGCGGGGTCATGCACCCTTTCATAACCTATTAATAAGGGCGATAAAAATATTAAGCCTTATTGGTCATATGTACAATTTATTTCAGCGAGCTACACATTTTTTAACATAAACGGGTTCACTTTAAAAAAAGAAAGAAAAAAATCCAGTCTTTCGAGGCACAAAACAGACAGCCTGCTCCTGCTCAGCCGAACATTCATGACAGAGGTGACCCCAATTGACTACAGATATTTATTTTACTACAGAAGAAAGCAGAGAGCTCATTCAGAATGTTGCCCCAGGTACATTTCACGGCTGTGACACAGTCCCGGGCCCAGGCTGACAGGCAGAGCTCACTCATAAGTCATGGCCGCCGGCCAAAGTAAATGGCGCTCTGTAATTACACGTGACACACACAGGAACACTCCTGCGGAAGCCGAAAGAACACATGAATGAAATTGTTTATACTCCGACAGAAAGGAAACATTTGCGTGGATTGAGATTTTCCATCCCAGCAATTTGTAATTTTAAACTAATATTTATTTCTTATTAATAGTGGGGCTAAATGTTCTAGACGTTGTCAACTTTATTCAATTTTCTGTCTGAGACATTGTACCACCTGTCACACGGGTTAGGAACGAAAGGCTACTGGAACCTAAACAACTCTATTAGGTCATGGGACAGCAAACTTTGTCTCTGTGCCTTTAAATAAACAAGCAAACTCACCGCCGCAGCCCGGCTTCAACAGGAAGCCAGGCAACCTTTGTTGGGACGGGGGCGGGGCCGGACACGCGACCGGAGCTTCCCAGGAGGCAGGCTGCAGTGGCTGGCGCATGGCTCCGGTGCAGAGAGAGGAGAGCCCTGCGTGCAGCCGGCGTCCGCCCGGGAAGCCAAGGAGCGGAGTGCCGGTGGCCCTGTGCCCGTTGACGTCGGAGTGAGCTCCTGCGGAGTAGAAATCCCGGTGAGTGGGGCTCCGTGCTAGCGTGTCTGTGTGTATGCAGGGGAGAGGGGGGCGGCAGCGTGTGCGTGTGTGTGTGTGTGTGCGTGCGTGTGCGCGCGCGCCTGTGTGTGTGTGTGCGTGCATGCAGAGGGGTGGGGGCTGGCTGTGTCTGTGTGTGAGCAGGGGCTGTGAGTTGAACTGCGCAAGCGCGGCTCAGACGCGCACTCCCGCGGTCAAAACTGAGACTGCAAAAGTGCGCGTCTGAGTCTTGTCCACATTCCTAAATACGGGCCACATAAGGTCTGAAGCAGACACTCTCTATGCTCACGCATTGAGAGTAGGTCTGCTCGACCTTTTTTTAGGTCTCGCGACCTATCGATGTGCGCAAGCGTATCGAGCGGAGCGAGAATTCATGTGGCGAAAACATCTTCAAACCAAAGGGCTTTCAGCCCCGCGGTTTTCATGCTGTTCACGTGAACCACGTGATTAAACATGCACGCGCATCGGCAACATTTCTCAATCACCCTCCCACAGGCACGCCCCCCCACCAGGCTCTCCCGCCCCCATCAGGTTTCCCTCCTAATCCGCCGCAACATTTCTAAATCACCCTCCCACAGGCACGCCCCCCCACCTGTCTCCCGCCCCCATCCGGCTTCCCTCCTAATCCGCCTCCCCTCGCTCGCATTCCCGCCCCAGGCTCTCCCGCCCCCATCCAGCTTCCCTCCGCCATCTGCCTGCCACACTAGAGCTGCGGACGCCTCAATCTCCTCCCACCTCTCATGGCCGTCCTTTCTGCCCGCCAGCACTTCAGTTCCGCCCTGAGAGCATGGTATTATCTTCTTATTTCCATCACGTCCATCGCTAAAAGAGAGGAAGGCTTACAGGAAACATCCTCTGCAGCGGGGCTTATCTCGACTGGGACAGTAATTCAAAGTTAAATGACGCCCCCCCACCAGTCTCCCGCCCCCATCCGGCTTTCCTCCGAATCCGCCTCCCCTCGCTCGCATTCCCGCCCAAGGCTCTCCCGCCCCCATCCAGCTTCCCTCCGCCATCTGCCTGACACACTAGAGCTGCGGACGCCTCAATCTCCTCCCACCTCGCATGGCTGTCCTTTCTGCCCGCCAGCACTTCAGTTCCGCCCTGTCTAAACCATGCCTCCTTTCTCGTCCTTGCCTCCGCATCAGTCAATCAGATGCCCGTTCTTGTTTCTTTTTACTTTCAAACTACTTTTTTCGACTGGGACGGTAATTCAAAGTTAAATGACGCCCCCCACCAGTCTCCCGCCCCATCCGGCTTCCCTCCTAATCTGCCTCCCCTCGCTCGCATTCCCGCCCCAGGCTCTCCCGCCCCCATCCAGCTTCCCTCCGCCATCTGCCTGACACACTAGAGCTGCGGACGCCTCAATCTCCTCCCACCTCGCATGGCCGTCCTTTCTGCCCGCCAGCACTTCAGTTCCGCCCTGTCTAAACCATGCCTCCTTTCTCGTCCTTGCCTCTGCATCAGTCAATCAGATGCTCGTTCTGGTTGAATATTGTGATACACTCTTTTTACCACCTCAAGTAATTTTGCATCAGAAGTTAAGTGGTAGAAATTATATAGAACGCGTTTTGCCATTGGTATGGCCTGGTAGAACTGTCTAGAGTATATTGCAACATGTCCATCACAGAATACATTTAATGTGGTTTCTAATTGTGTGTTTTGCTTCTGCATCGTCAAGGCCGGTTAAGTCATGCTCATTGATGGTGATGTGTTATATGTATTATCACTGCGTCTGCACAGGTCCGGCTAACTCCCGTTCTTCACAGGAGCTACTTCTCTATTATTACTGTGGTTGTGCTTTTTTATCCATGAACAGTGTTCAAGTCCTGTGAAAGTTTGAAAGAGCGCCTGCAGAAGGAATCACGTCTAATATACTTCTATGGCTGCACATGACTATTTTTTTTTTTAACCGTAGCTACCAACTTTTTTTATTTTATTTTATATTGTACCTTTACGTAGTGCGAACACTGCCCAATAGTACTGAAGCGCTTCACATGAGCACTAGCTGCCTTGCACAAGGACACATTCTTCTTTTGTAGGCACAGGGAAAGTGATGTGCCCAAAATCACAGGATATTGAGCCGACGCCATCATTTAAAAAACACCAAAAATTAGCGGGGCTTTAGGTTTAGCCACTTTACATGTAATTAATTGTGTTTAGTGAGGAAAGCCTTTTAAAATGCAAAATAAACAGCGTGATTGTTGCTGCTCTCTCATTGGAAACAAACACTACATTTCCCAGCGTGCATTAGGCTGTTCCTCAGAGCTTGGGTTTTGCAGGCGCTTAAACACATCACAACGCGTGCTCAATTTCCATCACAAAACGTGAAAAAAAAAATAATCAAACCATAGCTCATTCGAACAGCTTCTTCAAACGATAGGTTTGCGAGCACAAAAAAATAGGTTTTATTCATTGACAGAAGTCCAAAACTAACAACTAAAAATAAATGCGTTTTCAGGATTCTGTACTACAGCTCCTAATGAAAGCCGATTGAAAAACACAGCCTCGACAAAATATAAATCACCCACAGTGAAAACAAGCACTGGCGTTGCCAATAGGTCTCGCAGTAGGAAAGTTGGAGCTATTACAATTGCAAATAACAATGCCTTTTAGTTTTGTTTTCATTTTAAAAACATAAAGGGCTTTGTCATTTACAAAACCAATAGCTCCAACTTTCCTACTGCAAGACCTATTGGCAACGCCAGTGCTTGTTCTACATAAGAGTTAAAATCTCAGAGTGCGCATGTCGGTCATGTCGAAATGGTGGACATGGTATATGAAACCGAGACTGCTGGTTTCTTGTGTGAAGCTCGTAAACTCCTTATTATTCTCCGGTGAAGCTCGTAAACTCACAAATTTGACTTAAGAAGCATTGGCAAAGCCAACAGGTCTAGTCTATGCTAGGTCTGTTGGCATTGGGAATTTGTTGACACACTTGTACAGCAGTGTGGCTGCTCTGCCTGCATACCTTAAAGAGAAAAAGAAAGAAAAGTGCTTTGACAGTCTCTGCTGGCACGGTTTATTATTTTTTTTATTTAAAAGCCTGCTGCACAAAACATGGCTTAAAAAACATTGACGGCGCCAATGCTTTTAGTTTTTGAAACAATTTCTGTGGCATGTGCTTTCTTAAAAAAAAGAAAGTGTCACACTAGCAAGCCAATGTCTATTGGCTTTGTCCAGAAACTTAAACATTGCACCCACACTGTAGAGGTGGCGTATGGGCCCTTCCACAGTGGAGAATAGGTAGGGAACACCTGGAAGAGGATCACTGGGTCTGCTGGGGCTTTTTACATCACTGCGGGTCCTTGATACAGTTTCAGTCTAACCAATTGAGTCTGTAAACGTGTTCCTTTCAGATGAATTGAATGCATAGGTACTGGAAGCAGGAAATGCGGTGGGTGCTGCAACCCCCCTAAAAAAGCTAGAGTTTCGAAGGTGAGAAAGATGCCTTTACATTTTGTTTTATTTTGTCACATTTACTGTGCTTTAAAAATAACGAGGTTAAGAACGAGGTTAAACGTCAGACTATGTCTTCTGAGAAATTGCTGCTTACTATTTTAGCTTGGGAATTGGCGTTTACGTTTCTTTCTCCGAGTAAAAAGTGTGAGGATGACAATCTTGCGGGTGTGAAAGGAAAGACCGTGGGATATCGTCTTTTCTAACACAGAAGGCAATTTAAATACCTACAAATGGACTGCACACATATTTCAAAATATATTGGCATTTAATACATCACAAATGAGGCACCTGGTTTGTGTAATTCTGAAGTGTGAGGGAATTTATTTTTATTGGGATTAAAACCAATCTAGACACTTTAGTTGGGGATGCCTAGATAAATATTCGCTGACACCTTATGTCTAGATAATATTGTTTGCACTCTAAATAGTTTAATCAGTGAAATGTATTTCTTTCCAAATTAAGTGGCCATTTCAATGGAGAATGTGTTGTATGTAAATGACAGTGCCGTGCCAAACCATGCCGCAGTGATATATTTGGTTCAGTGCTCCAAAATACACCACCCGCTACATACTGCACCCATACCACTCTACCCAAATGGCGTGGCTCTTTTGCTTCACTTATTCGTTGTGTGATGCCTGGATTTTTTCCTGTATCTATAAGATCAGTATTGTAACATTGACGGCGGCACACTAGCTCTAAAAATTAAATTGTTCCAGCACTGCTGATTGCATGTAGTGTTTTGTCTTACGTGGATATTCTCAACATGTCTGCCTGGCCACCTCGCAGAGTGGCAGGAATCTGCCAAGCTCATGAGTCACAAAAGATCACCAAGCTGAAGAAAATGTAACAAGCAGAAAAAAATTATGGATTTTGCTTTTGTCAGGGAGTTAAATACAAGTCAAACTTAGATCTTTTTCCTCTGTGACTTTGTGTGTACCCACAGCTTCTCTTTGACTGTGGGGTGAACTATTTTAATATAAGGGCTATGTAGCGTGTGGATGCAGATTCAATAACTGATGATGCTGTCTCGTCATAGCCCGTGCACAGATTGACTCAGCGGCAGGTTACCATCACTGTGAAGAAGGAGGACAGCACCTGGTGGCCCCGACTTACCAAGCAAGAGAAGCGGCCCGTTTTCTTGTCACCAGATTTTGATCGTTGGCTCGAAGAGTCTGATGCAGAGATGGAACTCAAAGCAAAGGTAAGTTATTTATTTATTTATTAACAAAGAGTATGGGTGTTATATTTAGAGTGCTCTGAAGCGCAAGAAGAGTACAGAAATGTATACAGAAACCCTCCTGCAGCAAGTGTAGGTTTAGTTAAAAAAAACTGGGTTCTGGCATATACAAAGAACTGCAGTTATTTTGGCAGCGACTGTGAGCATAGAGGAAGGGCTTAAATGACAGTACTTAACAACATAGAAAACAGACTGTGTCCACTGAGGTCCCAAGATCTGTATGTGTATGCTAATAACAAAGGGAAAGCAAATGTAGATCTGCCACTCATACACAGAATGCTCGTGTACCTTAATTTACTTCTTAGTGAGTGCTGTTAACCAGTGGTAGATGAAAGACTTGAGTACCTCTCCAAGCCTGGCCTGTCCACCACAGGGCACCAGGCTGCGCACTGGAGCGAGACATGTGCGAGCAAGGGTATGGCAGCAACTGTGTCCCTATGGGAGTCCTGCTTTCTTAGCCCCTGCTGTTCTTGAGAGAGTAAGTAGAAGATGTAAAAGCATCTTTTTAACTGTTTGCTTCCTAGACTTTATCTTAAACCACACGCACATTAAATTTACGGAAATATATCACAATGCCAGGACAGACATCAGAAAATACGGGCAGTCCCAGCAAGTTCAGGCAGTCTCGTCATCCCAGTCAAGGTAAATCCCCTGGGAAGTGATGCCCTGGTGGACGCTGATTCTCCCCAGGTGATCATAAACCACCCGACAAGACACAAACTACCGGGTTCTATACATCAATTGCTTGTAGAAGCCTAGGGATACATTAGGATGAGGTTCTCGGTGATGGACGCCTCAGTGCAAAAACCCTGACTCAGAGTCTGGCCAATGCAGAAGTGCTGTAATCAGCCTTTGGTGGTTATGTTCATGTGTCGGGTTTTTTTTGGACGAGAAATTTCCCTTTTCTCATTTGAAGCTATATTGAACACTTAGTGGAGTTTTAGATGCGTAAAGCAGACCTTTCCCACTCTCTCTCCTTGTGCTGCAGTTGCCTCCCTCTATGTGACCACTCAGTGTGATACATAGAGCGTATAGGTGATGCCAGCTTACTGAGATATTGTGCTGGTGGATAACTGAGCGAGAAAGCAAGAGAGCCGTCATGTATGGCGTACACCACCACCCATCAGAAATGTTCTCGCTCTTTTTATCCTAGCGATCCAGCATTAAGGAAGGTTGAGTTGAAATGCACACTCATGACTTAAACCTGTAGACACCAAAGGCAGTGCTCCTAGTAGCCACGCAGTAGTAACGTTGTTCTAGTTCTAAGTTATTCTCAGTTTGCGGAGTTTGTTATATGCTTAAGGGTGGGAGACCTTCCTGTTGAAGTGTGTGTTAACCTTACTCCATTTCTCGTGTGTGGGCATGTGTGTCTGGAAGTTTGTATATGCTTGGGTGTGGGAGACTTTCCTATTAGTGTGTGTCAGCCTTACTCCATTTCTCGTGTGTGTGCATGTGTGTCTGGAAGTTTGTATATGCTTGGGTGTGGGAGACTTTCCTATTAGTGTGTGTCAGCCTTACTCCGTCTCTTGTGTGTGTGCATCTGTGTCTGGAAGTTTGTATATGCTTGGGTGCGGGAGACTTTCCTATTAGTGTGTCTTAGCCTTACTCCATCTCTTGTGTGTGTACATGTGTGTCTGGAAGTTTGTATATGCTAGGGTGCGGGAGACTTTCCTATTAGTGTGTGTTAGCCTAACTCCATTTCGCGTGTGTGTGCATGTGTGTCTGGAAGTTTGTATATGCTAGGGTGCGGGAGACTTTCCTATTAGTGTGTGTTAGCCTAACTCCATTTCGCGTGTGTGTGCATGTGTGTCTGGAAGTTTGTATATGCTTGGGTGTGGGAGACTTTCCTATTAGTGCGTGTCAGCCTTACTCCATTTCTCGTGTGTGTGCCTGTGTGTCTGGAAGTTTGTATATGCTTGGGTGTGGGAGACTTTCCTATTAGTGTGTGTCAGCCTTACTCCATTTCTCGTGTGTGTGCATGTGTGTCTGGAAGTTTGTATATGCTTGGGTGTGGGAGACTTTCCTATTAGTGTGTGTCAGCCTTACTCCGTCTCTTGTGTGTGTGCATCTGTGTCTGGAAGTTTGTATATGCTTGGGTGCGGGAGACTTTCCTATTAGTGTGTCTTAGCCTTACTCCATCTCTTGTGTGTGTACATGTGTGTCTGGAAGTTTGTATATGCTAGGGTGCGGGAGACTTTCCTATTAGTGTGTGTTAGCCTAACTCCATTTCGCGTGTGTGTGCATGTGTGTCTGGAAGTTTGTATATGCTTGGGTGTGGGAGACTTTCCTATTAGTGCGTGTCAGCCTTACTCCATTTCTCGTGTGTGTGCCTGTGTGTCTGGAAGTTTGTATATGCTTGGGTGTGGGAGACTTTCCTATTAGTGTGTGTCAGCCTTACTCCATTTCTCATGTGTGTGCATGCGTGTCTGGAAGTTTATATATGCTAGGGTGCGGGAGACTTTCCTATTAGTGTGTGTTAGCCTTACCTCATCTCTCGTGTGTGTGTGTGTGCGGTTGGAGGGCGGAGAGAGAGATGGGTACTGCTGACATCGGAATCAGGCTTTTGACTCTGAGTTCAGTATCTCCATGACCTCTGTTCTCTGCCTGTGACTGGCTGTCGTGTTTAGCGTATTATTCTCATTGTCTAGCTGTCTGTGAGCAGCTGGTTTTTAGGTTTCGCCTGCCGAAGGCTGCGCTCTGTGCAGCTTTTCGGCGCAGGCGAAATCTATTGTTTACAATATGGGCTTCAAGAACGTCCCCCTGCTCCCATTGGCTAGCTCTATAAATGGAGGCTAGCCATTGGGAGCCGGATCTGTCTGTCAAGGCCGGACCAGATTCGGGGGCGTTCCCGCGATTTTTTCGCTCTCCACCTCTGCGATGTCGTCATCGCGGCGGTGGGCGGAGTTTTTCTTTTTCTGGGTTTGTTTTTGTCATTCCATGCCGACCACGGCCGCCGGAGGAAGCCCAGGTGAGTGCTTGTTGGTGTGGTAAATCTATCGATACGACCCGCCCCAAAGCCCTTAGAAACGGGTGGATTGCGGACACCTAACATGGCCGTTGGGCTAAAACAGTAGATAGCGCCAAACGCGCATGCGGGTTACGAAGTAAACACTCCACGACATTATGACAACCGAGCCGCGTCCTTCCTCTACGTATGTTACAGTTATCCGACTTGTTGAAAACGAAACCAAAAATTATGTCCGAAGCAAAAAAGCAAAACGTATCTATAAGCCTCTGTCTCTTTTCTTTTCTTCGCCGTGGCCCGGATGCTGAGTGCACCGGTTTGATCCGGTTCCTCACGCATGTGCAAGGACAATAAACAGGAAGAGCAGGGAGGCGGCGCAGAGTATGCAACGGGGAGCGAAAGGGGACTCAATTATAGAGGACGACGCAGCACCGAGCTGTCACCCAAATCAGATCTGTCTGTCAAACAGAGCCCCTCTCAGTACCTGTCACCGTAACCGGGGCCTGCACTGCACACAAAGGAAGCAAGTCTCCGGGGACAGCCAGCGCCGCCACCTCCTTTCGGCTAAGCGGGGACGAGGTGCACGCTGTGTCCCTGCCTGGGGCCCCTACGACGCTTTGTATTCCCTCTCCCAATTCCCGTCGCCTCTCTCACCATGGTGCAGAAGGAGAAGCCGCAGTCTGGAGGCGAGGAAGCAGAGCTACCAGCCAGCCCGTGTACTGCTGCCCCGCCGGCCATGGTTCATCCCCCGGAGACTGTCGGGGAGGAGACCGAGGCAGAGACTGCAGGCTCCCGCAAGTTCCTGTGCGGCGTAGTCGAAGGTGAGCAGATGTACGGGGAGCAACCCCCGTGGTGGGTAGGATGGAAAAGAGTTGACTGTGATGACCCTTGCTGATATGTCCACCGTCTCAAATGTTTATCTCTACTAAGCCATTGCCATTAAGCTTGTGCAACCACCGGGGTCCAAAGCTTTGTCTGTGCAAATTGTTTTTATTATTCAGATTTGTCGTTTTAGACCTTCGGTTACGTAAGCTTTAGAAGGGCTGATTACTCATTTGGACCTTTCAATACCCCGAGGACAAACGATTAGGTTGAAACCATGGTAAAGGAGTGGGAATTGGCGAAGCGCTGTATAAAGCATTGATATTTTGCAAGATATGCAGCATAGGGCCTGTCTTTAAATATAGTGATTATGATTAGCGCAGTCCAACCACCCTTCTTTACTTTCTTCTGCCACTACCTTTATTATTGCTTTCGGGCAATATTTGAGACCCAAACCCCCTTGTTTGGTCTTTACCGGGGACGTAAGATTGTGCTGCTGAATCGGCATGCTCTTTCGACTGCCACCCAAAGCCACGTAACTCTGCATTTTTTATGCACGCGTCACCACGGTGCCTCGTAGACTCTGTACTAAATTAAACGAGTGTATGGAAAAAAATAGCCCTCCGCTGGTATCGAGGTAGCTTAAATTCTAGCACGTTCTTTTGACATTTTATGAGATTGAGATGAAGTAACTTTTCCAATGTAAGTAACCTGCGTCTGATAAATAGATTAACTCAATTGCTAATATATATTAATATAATCTAGTGCAAATTGGAGTGCACATGAACTTCTATCTTCCAAAATACATAATGGTAAACTGTGAGCAAGAGTCGCAAAAAGTGAGTGGCGACTCCTGAATGCTGTATATCACCAAGTAGAGCCAGGTAGCTGTTTAAAAAGCTGTGAGTAACAAAACAAAGTTTAGTGCTTGGTGCACATGTATGGTTATGGATTTTGTATATTTGAAACACATCAGAAAACAATTTCGGGTGTTCTAATCCCAGAACTTTTTTGCCATGAGTTGTTTTAAAATCTTCCTTTGATCCGCTCCCACAAGAGCTCTTTAGACAAGAGTGTGCTTTTGAAGGCGGAGATAATACGCGGCACCACCTGCAGGGAGACATTTATCCCAGCACTATCAGCAGAAAACCGATCGCTGCTTTTCATTCGTCTAAGTTGTTTCTCAAGTTAACAGTTATTCCATTCGGTAGAGTGCGCCCCAAGCTCGGCCGTCCCTGTATCAGCCCTTCATCTCCGGAGGTTGCAGTTTATCAGAAGCAGCAGTATTTTGCTGTTATCAGCAAGATCTGCGCGGATACACGTAATCATCACAGTTTGTTCATACGGCGGCAGCAGGCAGCATGCTTCCAGAATTGTATATGGACACACGTGCAGTGATTTACAGGGCTTTGCGGTTTAGCCTATTCACATTTTTCATCTAGAAGTATTCATTGGTTGGTGTTTCTTCCAATATCTCCGGCATCCTTCACCTATTGAACTAGCCTTATAGTTTCTAAAGACAAGTGTTACAGAAGGACCTGAAGTGTGTTATTATGAGGTTATACAGAAAAAAGATCATTGCATCAAAAAAAGCACAGACAGTCATCTGTAAATAAAGGCCACAACAAAGACAAGCATAGGCGTTGTGGGTTAAAGCCGATGTGTGTCGTGAAAAAACTGTGAGAAACGACAAAGCTTCTGTTTACAATATATTATCCACCAGTTGGTGTCTGGGCACATAAAATGTCTGTCTGTGTGTGTGGCTCTGTCTGTGTGTAGCTTTGTCTGTGTGTGGCTCTGTGTGTGTGTTTGTGATCTGTGTGTGTGTGCGCAAATGCAATAGGTCTCGCATTTGTGAGAGATTAAGCTATTGGCATTGTAAATGACAATGACATTTATTTATCTGCTTTCAAAACCAACACATAAATACAAAATTTGTCATTTACAGTGCCAATAGCTCTAACTTTTACAAAGGCGAAACCGTTGCATTGTAAATGCTTGTTTAAAAGAGTTGCTCTGCACTAATTCCCGACATTTTATTAAATGTAGACTTTATTTGATGGCCCATTCTACTCTTAGTTGGTGATATTGTGCTTTTAAAAGCACTAGAATCTTCATCTAAAGCTTTTTTTTCTTTAGTTCCTTTTAATCCTTACCTCCTTCTATTTTTACTCTTCCTCTAAGATATTGCTCCTTTTAGGATCTTTCTCTTTTTTTAGAAGCAGGACTTGGATTGGATTCATTTACCCAGCAATGGATTAGTTAAAGGTACACTATCAGAGAACATTGATGAGACGAGGTTGAAATTACAAGCAGACACTCTAGTAAAGAACCAAGATTTGTCTCCCACCTAATTAGACAGCGTTGCTTTTGTCTCACATCTATATCAAGACCTCTTATTGTAGTGGGTTAAAAGTGAATTCTTCAGGAGATGACCAGATCCTGGAGAGAGTACAAGCAGACTTTCAAAGTGGGTTCTGGCGTCCAAAGAATAGGCACTGGCATTTTATTAATTATTAATTACATTAGGAAGGCCTTGAAAACCACTTTCAATGTTGTTTGCAAGATGACGATACAGAAGGTTTATTGAAGTCTTGGAATGGTCTGCTTTTGAAAAGAGTACAGTGATGTCTGATTTAGTAAATTGATTGTTCAATATTTCCCTTTAGGAAGAAGAACGGATAAACAAAGTTCACGTAGAGTCCAGACGTCCCAAAGACCGTAAGTGTGGCCTCTGTGATGGCAACTCTTGAAGTGTGCTGGTCGAGGACTTATGACGGCTCAAGAGACTCAACAGGGGCACTTGACCATTTTCTAGCAGCCCTACAAGGCTACTCCCCATGTCTGCTGCAGACCTCAGAGTTGTACACAAATTGTACCCATGTGCTTTTTAGGGGCACAACAGTGGAGCATGAAGCAGTGTATTGGAGTGCTGTTTCAGCAGATTCAGCAAACTCTCTTGCAAGATAATTTAAATCCGTACTGAATGCCAGGCTCATTGTCGCAGCCCCCTAAAGTCCAACTTTGTCATGGCTTTGGATGTTTGACCAAATGTAAGCACAAAATATATACCAGCGTCTAGAGATAAGAGAAAGAAAAGATGATTCTTAACAAGATTCAGAAATGTAATTCAACAAAATAACGTAGAGTTTACGTGTATGGATTCCCATCATTCACCAAGCCTGGTGATTAGCTTCATCATTTGGGTATCCTTTAGTATAGAATGACATTCCTGCTCTATAGATATCAGAGCTCTTGGATGTCAAAAAGGTATGGTTTGACCAAATGGCCAGATTATCCGACTGTGAGTCTTTCGACTGTGTACAGGGAGATCCTCCTCTCGGAGGGAAGCTAGGTAGGCCATTGCAAAGAGGGTGAATTCCTACTGTGCTGTTTATTGGAAGCTTCATCATTATTGTAGGCCTATGTGTGAAATGTAGACATACGCTCCAGAAATACGTTTTTCTTCTTATTGTTGTAGTTCTTTGTTAAGCCTAATATGAGATTAGATTTAATAGACAAGAAATTTAAAATAAGGAAATTAGATGACACAATTCACGCTGGTGGTAGGTACAGCCCATCGCTTACTTTCCTGCACCTCTACGCCCCAGAAGGATTGTATCTTCATCTGTAACTTGCATATGACTTTTTTTTGCAGCATTTGCACACCTGAAGAAGGGCTACCTCTTCATGTACAATCTGGTCCAGTTCCTAGGCTTTTCGTGGGTCTTTGTGAACATGACCGTCAGACTTTTCATTCTGGGGCAAGGCAAGTAATGGCAAAACGGTTTTCCTTGTTCACCTGTGGTGTAATTTGTAGTAATTTGCAGAACGTGGTTATGTTTCATGTTTCACTATACTAACTCACCACTAATCCTTTGTGGGTTACAGAGTAGCGTGCTACCTGCCAAAAAAAATGATTCAAAACCCCATCAGGGGTACCAAGCACTATATAAATGCAAACCTTTTTTCCCGTCTTCTATCCCTCCACTATCCTTCTCCATCCAAATAATTGACTAATAACTACCATTCAAATTACTTTCATATTTCACTATACTAATTCAACCCTAATCCTTTATAGGTTCCGGAGTAGCGTGCTACTCGCCAAAAAAGTGCTTTGATGCCTCGTCAGGGGTAGTAAGCGCAATATAAATGCAATTGCAATACACTACAATGTATATGTGTGTACATGCGCACACCTGGATGAGTGTGCAGAGCGAACTGTCTGAGTACTTAAGGTATGTGTCTGAATTAGTGAACAGAGGATAGTTGTAAGTCTCCGAATAAGTGTGTTGTTTATGGTTACTTAGTGTGGCCCTCTTCATTAGAGGGAACTGCAGTTTTACAGTACTTGTCAGCATAAATGCGAGGGTGGGTGGAATGCACCTAAGCAGTCCTCAGTGCCCATGGCACAATTAAACAGTGTTGGGTAAGTGGGCAAAGTAAAGTTAACGAGTGCGCTTCAGAGTGCAGTGACACTGTGTGGGGTGAGTGGAGGCTGTGCAGTAATGAAGTGTCATTATCTGGACAAGTGAGCTCTGCAGTTACATACAGTACTCGTTTGAGTGAGTGCATAGCTAGGTTGAGTGCTGCTATCCCTCTCTGAGTGACTGTGCATCTTGCAGTTATACAAAACGTGACTGTGGGTAAGTGGCAGAGCTCAGTTACTTTGCATGTCTCTGGGTGACTGAGTCAGATTTAGTGCAGTTACAAGGTGTCCCGGAGTGAATGGAGGCTGTGCAGTTATTCAGTGTGGTCATTTGGTTGAGGGAGCACAGTATTTATACAATTCGTATGTGCCTCAGGAAAGAACAATGCAGTACAATTTTGAGATGTTTGGGGTTAGTCCTCCGCCTTTAGCAATCCACTGTCTTGCCACAAGAGTTTCTGAGGTTACTGAGGGACTGAGAGAGATGACCAAATGGGCGCTTGCAGAAGAGAGGCGATTAAAAGAGGTCAGTTTTGATGATAAAACGTCTGATGAAACTGCGCAATGGGCAGAAATGACATAGGCCCTCAGTAGAGTGATGTGGTCTGTTGATAATAGTGTTGGTGAAGGATCCGAGTGCTTCTAACGAAAGAAGGGAGTTGTTGCTTTAGTCTACTTTCTGATAGTTTTCACGCGAAGTACAGGTTTGGGACAAGGATTTAAAGCCTAAAGAGAATTCTTAATTTGTGTTGTAAAATGCTTGTCTGTGGAATGGTGGGTCATAAAGTTTATATCTGTAATTAATGAATTCTATGTAAGAAATTGACAGAAAATGCTACATGTTTTTATTTTGATATTTCTCTCCTTATCTATACTGGGATTTCACTTGCACTTAACGTGGACGGTCTGTTCTTTCTGTTTGTTAATGGAATAAAATAAATATCGGGGAAAAAGGCAATAAATATCTGAGTGATTGATGTGCGGTTGTACCACGTGTTTCTATTGGTTAGTGTGCAGAGTGCATTTATACAGTGTGCTTCTCTGGGTGGGTGTGGGGTTGAGTACATTTATAGACTACAGCTGTATTTGGATGCTCATCCAGATATGCACACTGTATAACTGCACTCCACCACTCGCCCACAGATGTCCACTGTGCACTTTTGGGTGCGTGTGTGGAGTGCACTTATACAGTGTGTTTTTCTTGCGAGTGGATACGTGTACTAATGTTAATTTTATGGTCTCTTTCAATGTAGACTCCTTCTACGACACATTCCATACCATGGCTGACATGTTGTACTTCTGCCAAATGCTGGCTGTGCTCGAGATCATCAATCCTCTGCTGGGACTGGTTAAAACAGGTGTCATTCCAGCAGTTATTCAGGTAACAGAAAACATAACTTGGACTAACAGTGTGATGAGTTGGGGCATTGGGCTATTGGGCTGAGAATTTAAAGTGCTTTTGACATACAGATTGGTGTTTAGGATCTTCATCATAGGGATCCACCTTGTGGACAATGGAGAAAGTGCAAGGGACCAGGGGCGAATTGACAGACTTTGGGGGGTTGGGGGGGGGGGGGGGGTCTTAGTACATGTGGGCCAACATTGTGATTCATTTGAGTTCAAGGACAGACCGTGTGGGGAGCTGGAGGTCTTTGGACATCTGTAGGCACAACAGTGTGGGTGCATTGAGTGTACAGTGCTAGTACTACCTTGGAGCACATCATCCTCCGGTTTCACTGGTGCCAAAGCCTAAATGTTTAAACGTTATAGTAGTGTCTTATGAAAGTACTGTTTTCTAACATTCTTCATTTGAACACACACACACTACAGCTAGTTAATAACCCGTAGGATTGTCTAGTTTTGGACTCCGGCATTGCTACAGCTCACAGTGACTTCTATATGTACGTTTCTAGTAGCAGTAGTAGTAATACTTTATTGTACAGATTTAAACAGTCAATAGCAATATATGTGGCAGCAGCAAATTTACAATAAGTGAAAATAGTTATAAGTTAAAATGAGCCTAGATAAAATCAAGTTTAGATAATCTTTTATAACCAATAAACAATTGCATTTAAAATTAAACCATAAGTTGACAGGGTGTGCTCAGACGTGAGTCCCTTGCTCACTTTGCAACTGGATTTAAGCAAGCTGGGCTGAAGACGGCTGAAATGCCAGAAATCGGTCCTCGGAAGCTTGTTTCCGGTCCAGGGAAGGACGGCTTGGCAGTTCGGGCTGGACTGTTCCCATGAGGCACAGGGTCAGACTAATTTGCATATAGCCATGTCTGAACTGGGGTGGCTGAGTGGGTTAAAGAACGGTGATGGATTAAACCCAGATCTGTTGACTGGGTGTGAGTGTTTGATTGGTTCAGATGCTCTGTCCATCACCACCCCCTTTTGTACCGATTCAATCAAATAGGCCATAAAACCCTTAGAGGACCCTTTAAAACAGTAGGATGTTGGTGTGTTATAGTTTTCATATTTGCAGCTCTGAAAGATGGCCGTAGATATTTCTTTCGGAGCTTTAAAAGTTTGGAACATACACATATAGTATGCTCGAGTCTCATCTTGTTAAACAGACAGCACAGACTATGTTCTTTTGCTGTATTCCTCCATGTGCCCTCAGATTACAAGACCAGAATAAAAATCCAAATATCTCAGGTATTCTTTCGTGGTGCTTGCTTCTAGGTCGGATTCAGATTTAGTTGTCTCTAGTTTAGGAATTTTGAATTCATTATGCATATTTGTATGTGGATGATAACATAAAGTCAATAAGGTAAGAAATCTCTTTAATTTTACTTTGTATTAGTTCCTTGCAGTTTGTCTTGTTCATTTGAAACAGCATTTCAAGTAGCGATAGCTCATTTTGGGTGATAATTGAATATAGTTTCCTTCCAATTTAGTCAGGCAGATTGGAATTACTGAAAATGATATCTAGCAGAATGATTTTTTTAGGACTTCTGTCTGTTCCACAATTTGAGTTGAAGTTCACAAGTACCTTATTGCTTTGAGAGTGTAGCGATTTTAAGGCAGGCAAATTCTAACCTAATATGACTGGGGAGTTGATGATTGTAAATGAAATAATTGACAGATGTTTTTGATAAAGATTGAATCAAGACTTTGAATAGTTCTGTGACTCACCGTTGGAGAACCATAAAGAAGAACAGAAGACAATTTGAGTTTAGCAGCTGTAATGGTTGGACCAAGGGCTCTTCATACATTTTCAAGAGTTCCTTCAAGGCAGTTGAAATCCCACAGCAATTACTGTTACGTCTGATATCACAAACACACCAGTGTACTTGTAGGTCTGCAGTCCAGGAGCCTCACTAGTCACTTAGTTGCAGTATTTCATGTCCACATGTAGTCTGCGTGGCTCGATGAGCTAGAAAAGGAGTAGAGACTTTACCTTCTAACTTGCAGGTTTATCTATCTCATGATAAATGTAATTTGTATATTGCACCTGAACCTCAAATGTGGTTTTGCGTCACTTTTTCCTGGTCCAGTTTGGTGCAGTCTGGAGTATGCATATTTTGTCCGAATAGATGCAGACGGAAAAAAACAGATGTCCATGTTCATAGTGATTAAATCTAGATAGTCTAGCATATTTGTCATAATCCTGTGTGTGTGTGTGTGTGTGTGTGTGTGTGTGTGTGTGTGTGTGTGTGTGTGTATTGTTTTCTGTTCAAGTCTGTGGGAATTAGTGTGTCCTTCACAACTTATTTTCACTTAATGGATATTAGGCCCTCTTCAGCTGCCATTGTGTGTGCTGTACAGACAGGTGTCTCTGTATCTCGGACTATTTGGATTATTTTATCTGTAATGTAAGAGGCATTGATGTATCTGGGAAAACTGTTACACTGCAGTGGCAAATGTCTCAGTCATTGCTAATGTCATTATGCACAGTAAAGAGACACCTTCATATAAGTGCTTGTTTCCTCAGTATTTTAGTGCTAGGATACTAAGATACTATGGCGTCAATGGGAACTGTGGCTCCAGCTGCGATTCTGAGTTGCTTTCTTTCATATGATACTGTTATTATAGTCATCAGGTAATTCTTTTATATATTCTACCTTTGCTCTTTCACCAGTAACTGTAGCTTCACTATCATCTTTTCCCACAAAGCTTCCTTCTAGCTAGAGGCAGTATGAAGTAGTCTTATTATAGTCTTTGGCTAATTCTTTTATATATTCTACCTTTGATCTTTCAACAGTAACTGTAGCTTCATTATCAACTTTTCCCACAAAGCTTCCTACCGATTGAATTTCCAAAGTGCAGCACGCAAATGGGGGCTGCGGGGGAGTCCAAAATGGTGTTTAGAGACCAGCAGTGAAAGAGTAACTTGCGCTGAAATGAGCACATTGTCTTGTAGGCAGCACGCTATGTACTTTTGTTTGGTGCGGATCATTAAATGTAGGTGGAGGAACATCTAATCGGATTATACCAGCTAGGACTCCTAAATTCTTTATGAGTGTAATTCATTGTTGTCTTGCCAAAAGGTATTTTACTACTTTATAACAAATAATATAGTAGAAAATAGATAAGAGCATTTCGACACAATATTCACTTGGCCTCCAACTAGCTTAGTTGAACAAAAAATGGTTCTGTCGGGTAAAACAGATCATTTGAAGGATGCTCATAGATGCAAATGAAAACAAAATCAGCTCTCTGATACATGCACGTGCGTATTTTAGGGAAATAAATGCTCAAACAACCAAAACAAAGTCATAAGTTCAAAGCATTGTATTATATAAATTATAACAGGGTTGCTTCCATATACATCCGAATTACTTCATTCAAGGATAGATTTTCAATACATGGTAAGACCGTCATACAAGTGTGCAAATTTGTGACTTTCTCGTGAAAAAAGTGCTCAATAAATGTGATAATATATACAGTGTGGGGAAATAAATCTATATACATATATACAAGGTCGGTTTTAGATGGCCAGAAGTTAATTTCAACCATGGAATCCTATGATTTCTGTGGCGATCCTGGTGATTCTGAACCTATAGATGCGTCGACGTTTCGACCCTTAAGCGCCCCTGTGGGTGGTCGCGCCGGGTCTTTCTCAAGACCAGAAGGAGGGGGTAGTCTGAAAGGTGGAGACCGTGTATCAGAGAGACTGACAGTTTCAAAGCATTTTCATATTCCCCTTAAAAAGAAGCTGGACTCTGCGGGTGCATCTGCCCCTATGGAGCCTGCATCTCCACAAGGTCTGGAGCTCTCACCCACTCACTCTAACGCTGGGGAGGGTGACGGGGACGAGGAGGAGGAGTACAATTATCCAGCGTACTCGGATCCAGAGGATGTCACTGAGCCATGGTCTGCTGGAGGCGACCCTGAGGACCCTCAGTCAGGACACGAGCCGCAGCTTTTTGCTGCAAAAACTTCCCCAACAGAGGACTCTGCAGCCTTCAACGCTCTAATTGAAAGAGCTGCGGCCAATCATGATGTCGACCTCCATGCGAACCCAGTGGATGTCGATTTTCTTTTTGACACTTTCTCAGTGGCTGAAAAGACTGTCAAGACATTGCCAATGCTCAAAGGAGTGCTAAAGCATGCGCCTGAGGTTTTCAAGGAGCCCACCCGGGCAAGAGTCATCAATCCTCGTATTGACAAAAAATACAAGGCAGCGCCCACTGATCCAACGTACATCAAGGGACAGTTGCCACTGGACTCTTTGGTTGTCTCCAACGCACGTAAGCGGGCAAACTCACAGACCACGGGTGATGCTCCTCCCCCAGACAAAGAATCGAAGGTCTTTGAAGTTTCAGGGAAACGTATTGCTGCGCAGGCAGCTAATATGTGGCGCATTTCAAACACGCAAGCGCTACTTGCACGCTACGATAGGGCACACTGACACCCTAGAAACCCTTCTACAGCACTTACCTGATCAGTACAAGGAGGGAGCTGAAATGTTAATTCAGGAGGGGAAGCTTATCACCAATGCTTCAATTAAGTGCGCACTGGACGTGGCTGATACCGCCTCCAGAGCTATAAACACTAGCGTGCTACTGCGTAGGCATGCATGGCTTAGAATATCAGGCTTTAAACCAGACATTCAGACTACCATCTTAAACCAAACAGTTAATCCAGACCACCTGTTTGGGCCAGAAGTGGATGCAACCCTTGAAAAAATGAAAAAAGACACTGACACTGCTAAATCTATGGGTGCCCTACAGTCCCAGCAGTTTCGGGGTGGTTCCTTTCGCCGCTCCAATAACAGAGGCACCTCAAGGGGTCAAGCGTCACAATCCACGCAATACTATAAAAGCAACACCCAATCCTCATACAGCAACAAGGGTAGAGGTGGTTACCGGGGCAACAACGTCAAAGGCAGAGGACGTGGTAATAACAGCTCCAGGTCCTCCACCGCCAGCAAACAGTGACGCCTTGTCACTGCCCCCGACCACACAACACCAGTCGGGGGGAGACTCCAGCAGTTCCTGCCCGCGTGGAAATCCATCACCACGGACAGGTGGGTCAAATCTCTTATCCAATACGGTTATTGTCTGGAACTCACTTCCACTCCACCAAACATACCTCCAAGAAACCGTCCTATGTCCGGCGAGCACTTGCACTTGTTGCAGCAGGAAGTCCAAGTCATGCTGCAAAAAGGGGCAATAGAGCTCGTTCCACTGCAAGAAAGGGGAACAGGGGTTTACTCTCTGTACTTTCTAATCCCCAAAAAGGACGGATCCCTCAGGCCCATCCTGGACCTCAGGCCCCTCAACTGGTACATTCTGTCAGAACATTTCCATATGCTCACGTTGCAGCAGGTTCTCCCGCTGCTTCGGCAAGGGGACTTCCTAGCTACTCTGGACCTCAAGGATGCATACTTTCACATTCCCCTGCATCCTTCACACAGGAAGTACCTAAGGTTCACCATTCAAGACCAGCACTACCAGTTCAGGGTTCTGCCTTTTGGGGTCACCACAGCGCCCAGGGTCTTTACGAAGTGCCTGGCCACCGTGGCGGCGCATCTAAGACGTCAAAACATCCACGTCTACCCCTATCTAGACGACTGGCTCATTCAGGCGCAGAGTGTCCCGCACCATTCATCTCCTGCACAATCTGGGATTCTCACTGAATTACCCAAAATCCCATCTCCAGCCCGCCCACATACGGCAGTATCTGGGCGCGACAATAAACACTCTGGCGGCCACTGCGCAGCCAAATTCAGTGAGAGTCGCCAGTATTCAGACGCTGATCCAGAGATTCAGACCTCAGCACTCGCTTCCAGCGAAAGTGTTCATGCAGTTGATAGGCATGATGGCCTCCTGCATCTCCATTGTCCCGCACGCGAGGTTACATATGCGTCCGCTTCAGGAGTGCCTAGCACGTCAGTGGACTCAGGCTCACGGGCAACTAACAGACCTAGTGTTGGTGAGCGGTCGGGCGTACAACTCTCTGCATTGGTGGAATCCACAAAACCTTTGCAAGGGCCGACCGTTCCAAGAGCCTGTGCCACAGATTATCCTGACGACGGACGCTTCTCTCCAGGGATGGGGAGCGCATGTACTCCACTACACAGTGCAGGGACTATGGACACTACAGCAAAGGAAGATGCACATCAATGTATTGGAACTGATGGCAATCTTCATGGCCTTAAAGGCATTCAAAGTACATCTGTGCAACAAGGTCGTGTTGATCCGGACGGACAACATGACGGCCATGTACTACATTCAGAAACAGGGGGGCACACACTCTCCGCAGCTGTCTCATCTGGCTCAGAGCATGTGGAAGTGGGCCATTCAAAGGAACATTTTCCTGATGGCAGAACATCTCCCAGGCAAAGACAATCAGATGGCGGACCTGCTCAGCAGGCACAGCCACCAAATGCACGAGTGGGAGATACATCCATCAGTACTCCAACCGTACTTCCAAAGGTGGGGTCATCCAGAGATAGACCTGTTCGCCACAAGGGAGAACGCAAAATGCCAAAGCTTCGCCGCCAGGTTCCCACACCCGCAATCGCAGGGCAATGCGATATGGATGAACCTGTCAGGCAGATTTGCGTACGCTTTTCCCCCAGCACCTCTGATACCGCTGGTGGCGCGCAAGCTCAGGCAGCACTCGATGACTCTCATCCTGGTTGCTCCAACGTGGGCTCGCCAACCATGGTACACCACGTTTCTGGAACTTTCCGTGGTACCGCATCAAAGGCTTCATCTCACACCCAGCCTTCTGACGCAGAGCCATGGCGACATTCAGCACCCAGATCCGCAACAGCTCAACCTGGCGATCTGGCTCCTGAAGTCCTAGAGTTTGGCTACCTCAATCTTCCCCCGGATTGCATGGACATCATTTGGGAGGCAAGAAAGCCCACTACTAGAGCATGTTATGCGGCTAAATGGAAGCGGTTTGTCATTTATTGTGCGAACCACGACATTAACCCGCTGGATGCTTCCATTCAGAACATCATCTGTTACCTGTTCCATCTGTACCAATGCAATTTGGCGTATACTTCCATCCGCATTCACCTGTCTGCGATGGCCGCATACCTCCAGAATAGACAACACCTTTCACTTTTCAAGGTGCCTGCTATCAAAGCATTTCTGGAAGGACTCAAAAGGGTCATTCCACCACGGACACCACCAGCTCCGGAATGGAACCTCAATGTGGTTCTTACAAGGCTGATGGGTCCTCCTTTTGAGCCACTACACTCTTGCGAGCTTCAGTTCCTGACTTGGAAAGTGGCTTTCTTAGTAGCAATTACATCGCTACGGAGGGTTAGTGAGTTGCAGGCCCTCACCATCCAAGAGCCCTTTTTCCAAGTCCATGCTAACAGGGTGGTGCTCCGCACTAACCCTAAATTTCTACCCAAGGTTGTGTCTCAATTCCACATAAACCAAACAATCGAGTTGCCGGTGTTTTTTCAAAATCCTGAGTCGCTGGCGGAGCGGATGCTCCACACCCTTGACGTTAAAAGGGCCCTAATGTATTACATTGACAGGACCAAAGATTTTAGAAAGACTAAGCAGCTTTTCGTTGCCTTTGCATCACACCACAAGGGTAACGCTATTTCCAAGGCTGGTATTGCTAGGTGGATCGTGAAATGTATTCAGATCTGTTACGCAAAGGCTAAACGCACTCTTACAATTCCACCAAGAGCCCACTCCACCAGAAAGTTGGGGGCCTCTATGGCCTTCCTTGGGAACATTCCCTTAGAGGATATATGTAGAGCAGCCACATGGTCTACCACACATACATTTACTAAACATTACTGTGTAGACGTGCACTCTAAACAGCAGGCAGCTGTAGGTCAGGCTGTCCTCAAGACACTTTTCCAAACTGCTGCAGCTGGCACGGGCGGCCGCCGATAATGGGGGGACTGCTATGTATTCTATGCACAGATATGAATTCAGCAGCCCACATGCCTCGAACTGCAAATGCTACCTACCAGTATGCATCTGTTCTTGGCATGTAGGGCTGCTGACATTCATATCGCCCGCCCTCCTCCCCGGCGCCTGTAGCAGCTGCAGTATTCATGTATATGCTCATAGCATGGTCATCACTCACATAGTTCACTCCATCTCGGCCACAATGGCTAAAAACAATCTGGGGATGGAGGCGATGCCCATGCGCACTGTAGTCCAGGGGAGGAGCCACCTATCTCGTGATACTTCGAAGACTCTTCCAGGACAACAATGTGCAATCATCCGGACCCAACACTAGGCGGCGATCTATGCACAGATATGAATGTCAGCAGCCCTACATGCCAAGAACAGATGCATACTGGTAAGTAGCATTTGCATTTCACCTCCTCACACGGATACATAATGGTTATAAAACATATATATATATATATATATATATATATATATATATATATATATATATATATATATATATATATATATATTGTATGTGTATATATATGTGTATATATATATATGTATATATGTATGTGTGTGTGTGTATATATATATATATATATATATATATATATATATATATATATATATATATATATATATAATTTGGATCAGGTAAATGGACTTACTTCTCACTGATACAAAGATTAAAGTCGTACACATTGACAACTCCATTTCAACTGCCTTACCCTTCAGGGGCGTGGTCATGTGCCATGCCCTTCATACCCAAATGATGTAGTGCAATTTTTAATCCGACATTTAGAGCACAGATCTCGTAACAGCTAAATTCAGGTAAATATAATCTGCAACTGTCCAAAAGTATTGTTTCTTTGCTTGCTACGCAACACAGGGTGTGACTAATTTGGGCCGTCTTACTTTCAAGACTGCAGTGATGTGGAATTTATATTGCTGGATACCTAGGATATATAGTTTTGAGTCAAGGACAAATCATTTTCATATTTATTTTGTTAAGTGGAAAAGTAGACCCCAACCCCTGCAGCACAAACCCTTTAACTGACAAATTACAGTACAATAGTATGGTAGTGGGAAAGATGATTTTCTTCCTCTAAGGCAACATTTCTGTCAGTATCCAAACATCATCTTGCCCTTTCCTGGGGCACTGAATTGTACATTTGGGCCCCACAACCTAGTCATGCCCTCAGTGGCGGCTGTTGCCACTAAAACTTAGTGGGGCAGCAGAGGGCATCATTAAAACAAATAAAGAACTTACCTGCGCTGCCGGAAGCCACCTCAGTGCTCCTCTGCTCTTGCCACATGGTGCTTTTTTGCTACCCTCCCCCCTCAATCCAGATGCTGTCTCATGCTAAACACAGCATTAGAGACGTGCCAGTAGTGGTCTGAGCGGGCTTAAATGCTGCTCAGTTAGGGAAAGGGAGCCTGTGCATCCTCTCCCACCCGTCATTGCAAGACAGCTGGGTTGAAGAATGTAAGTGCGCATGTAGGTTTGGCTGTCCAAAGACAGATGCCAAACTTACTTACGCACTTACAGTGCACCTACCACTCTTCATCCCTGGCTGTTGCTGACACGAAAGGTGTAGGATGTCCCTGCCCATCTGTAGACTTGGACTCCGCTGAGTAAGTGAAAAATAAAATGATTATGAAATAGTTTTATTACCATTTTATTTTTCATTTGCTGCCTTTCAGCAATGGGGCGACGCTCCTCCACTATAATGGAGGATCCGCCCCTGCAAACACTATTAGGATTTTTGCTTAGGATAACAACATATTCAGACAATGCCCAACTCTGCTGGAGTGCAGACATGCAGATCCTTCATTTCAAAATCCTTTCCTTGTACAGAACTGCGTTCTGAAATGAAGTAACTGTGTGTGAAAATAAATCAGGAACTGTGGAAGGACAATAAATAATCCCCGTCCCTCTCCTTCCAGTGCCTGCCACCTGGTTTTAGTTTTCTGTTGGTGGAGTGAGAAGGATGGTTGGAGGGAGGGTGGAAAGAGCATGACTGCCACTTTTATCTTCTCTCCCACCACCCTTCTTCCCTCCAAAAGAAAAAAGTGGATCGAGCTGGTGGTCATGGCTAAGGAGTAGCTGGGGGCAGTACTAGCCCCTCTGATGTGTGTAACGTCAAGTTGACATACATATACATATGTTCGAGGCATGTGAGCTGTATATCACATGCTTTGCATACGCCTGCCACCTAGTTTTGCGTCCGGATGTTTGCAAGTTGTTTTTCTTCGAAGAAGTCTTTCCAGTCACCAGGTAGGTGACTTCCCCTTTCAGTGATAGTGTGCATGGGCATCAACTCAATTGTTAGATTGGGGTTTTTTTTCGCCATTGGGTTCGGACGTGTTTTGCTGCACTCCGCTTCGAAGCGTTTTCATCGGGTTCCCCCCTGTGCACAATCCATACTACCTGCGTCGGTATTGTTTCGAATGCGTATCCCACTTCTCCGCTTATCATATCCTTAGGAAGGCCGTTCAGCCTAACCGCGTCGGTCCACTTCGCTGTCAATGGAATGGACTCCATTCAAATTCTGTCCTCAGTGTAACGCCAAGTATTCCCGCACCGACTCTCACAGAGTGTGCAACTTGCGCTTGTCTCCGGAGCAAAACGAACAGGACTATGATGCAAGCAGATCGTTCCGATCGAATAAAAAGCTCTGTGATGTGATTGTCTGGCTCAACGTCGCGAAATGCAGAGTCAAAACGTCAAATACACGCTGGACATCTTCGGTGAAGGATCGAGCACAAATTTGACGCACAAAGGGCCGAGGAAGAACAAGAAGAACTTGCCTCCATTCCAGAATTTGACTCTGAGATGGAAGAAGCCTTGCCACAAGGTCAACATCCCGTGTTACTGAATGCCTCTTGACCCAAACTCCAACTCAGCCAAAACAAAAGCCCCTGCTTTCGTGTCATGGTTGGCACCGAGAAGATGTTTCTGACGCCCGCCCTCCGGACCGGCACCAAAACAGGTCACCAAGCATTCCGTCTCTGGATCGAGACGGCCAAAGTCTGGCACTGTGCGAAACGTTCAGATTCTAAGCCGAAAACTGATTCGGAGTCGAAATCATTGACACCAAAAATAAACCCTCCTTCAAGAAAGAAATCTTCCGTACCAAAAAGTCATTATAACCTGGCACCGAAATCCTCGGTGCCGAAACCTAAAACTGTTCCTCCGAAGCTGCATAATCTGATTTTCAATGCCCCAACACCCAAATCGGACACCAAACAAAAGGAACTTTATATAAATCCAGGTACAGGATGTATTCTTACTAAATCACCTCAGAAACGCAGACCTTACTCAGAGGACACCCTTTACCAAATTCCTTTGAAGAGGAAGAATGTAGGTACTAACCCCTCCCCTCCTCCTCCGCCACCACTTTCCCCTACACCATCTTCTCCATCTTTGCAGTATTTACTGATTACCCCAGCTAACTCTCCACCACCTGATGATGATGGAGATGGGGACACACATTTTTTACCAATAGACCCCTAAGATGATTAGAACATAGATTCACCTACAGATAATGACTCATATCTTTACCCTACAAAGCCTTCCCCTCCTGACGACAATGTAGGATATCTAGAATTACTTGCTAGAGCTGCAGAGCTAGCCACACTCTACCTAAACTTAAAGGTATGATGCAACATGCTGCTGATATCTTTAAAGATCCAGTGCGTGCTCGCAGTGCCAGTCCCCGAGAATTGATAAAAAATGTTAGCCTGCTCCCTCAGATCCAGTCTTCATAAAAGGAAAGTTACCACTCGACTCCATGGTGGTCTCTAATGCACGTAAACGGGCCAATTCACAGACTACAGGGGAGGCTCCCCCTCCAGACAGAGTCAAAACTATTGGACGCCTCCTGTAAACGAGTAGCCATCCAAACAGCAAATCATTGGCCCATTGCCAACACCCGTGCCCTGCTAGCCAGATATGATAGGGTACACTGGGATGAAATGGAGCAGTTGCTACAACACCTCCCAGATGAGCACAAAGCAAAAGCCCAGGATTTAATCCAGAAAGGAAAGCTCATATCCAATTCCTCAATTAGATGCGCTTTAGATGCTGCAGACACCGCAGCTAGGGAGATCGACACTAGTGTGTTATTAAGGTGACATGCATGGTTGAGGATTTCTGGTTTAAAACCCGAAGTACAACAGTCTATTTTAAATACTCCTTTGACAAGGAACGTATCTTCGGGCCCAAAGTAGATAAGTCATTAGAAAAAATAAAAAAAGACACAGAAGTAGCCAAGTCTATGGGAGCTCTGCAGTCTCCCTCTAATCGGGGCTCCTTTTGTTGCTCCTTCTACCATGGAGGGTCGAAAGCCATGTCCTCAGACAATACTGCCCTCTCCTACAAAGGCAACAAACAATCTTCCTCTACAAGGGGCTTCTTTAGAGGAGGATACAGAGGCAACAACACAGATGCAACACCATCAAAGGTCGAGGCAGGGGTTCCACACCACATAATTCCCATTCCCCCAACAAGCAGTGAGTTGCCTATACTTCCCCCCCCCCCCCCCCCCCCCCCCCGATCATTTAACTAAGCCTGGGCGTAGTTCATGGAATTTTGCTACGCGAAACAACGCGAAGGTACAGAAAAATTCTGTGAAGTTCCGAGAGTGTTGTGCAAACTGCAGTTCGCGCTGGTCTTCCAGCAGCTCAGGTAGATATTCTACCCAAGCTGCAGCTCGTGCTCGCGAATGGAGCGGGGAAAAACTCAACTGCACTACGTGAAGCGGGATTTTCTTGCACTCCGCGAGCTCCATGGAGTTCAGAAATCTCAGCGAACGTACCGAAGTTCAACGCCCAGGCCTACATTTAATACCTGTTGGGGGACGTCTTCTACAATTTCTCCCCATTTAGCAATCTATCTCCACAGAATAATGGGTGTTAGGAATTATCCAATATGGTGATTGCCTGGTGCTTACCAACAACCCTCCAAACATTCCAACACGTTCTCACAAAATGTCACCAGTACATTTACATCTACTTCAGCAAGAGGTCCAATCTCTCCTGTCCAAAGGAGCCATAGAACATGTGCCCTTACAACATCAAGGGGCAGGTGTGTACTCCCTGTACTTTCTCATACCCAAAAAGGACAGTTCCTTGAGACCTATTCTAGACCTCGGAGAACTAAACCTCTACATACTTTTAGAGAATTTCCACAAGGTGACACTTCAACAAGTGCTCCCACTTCTACAGCAGGGCAATTGTATGTCTGCTCTAGACTTAAAAGCCGCAAATACTTCAGATTCATGATAGTGGGTCATCATTACCAATTCAAAGTACTACCATCTGGAGTCACCACTTCTCCCAGGGTATTTACCAAATGTCTGGCAGTAGTCGCGGCACATCTGGGAAGACAACACATTCATGTCTTCCCATACTTGGACGACTTGCTCATCAAAGCCAGCACTTACCAAATGTGTCTCCGACACACTCAAGCCACAATTCACTTACATTACCAACTATGGTTTACAGTAAATGTGTTGAAGTCTCATCTACAGCCTTCCAACGCACAAACTTATCTGTGAGCTATTATAGACACGCAGAAAGCTCTAGCCTCTCCCAATACAGCCAGGATTCACACTATTCAGTCCCTTCTCACTAAATTTCAGCCCAACCAATCATTACCAGCACAAGTATTTATGCAAAAGCTAGGGATGATGGCGGCTTGCACTATAATTGTTCTCCACGCAAGACTTCACATGTGCCCCCTTCAAGAATGCTTAGCAAGTCAGTGGAACCAGTCGCAGGGCCAGTTGACTGATCTTAGTGTTAGTAGACGGCCTCCCCCATCGCTCTTTGCAGTGGTGGAACCAGCGAAGTTTATCCAAAGGGCAGCCCTTTCTCGACCCTGTTCCACAGACAGTGCTTACAGTAGATACTTCGCTCATTGGTTGGGGCGCTCACCTACAAAGTCGCACAATCCAAGGATTATGGAGTCTAAAGTACAAGAGTCTCCATATAAATCACCTAGAGCTACTAACAGTGTTTCTAGCGCTCAAAGCCTTTCAAAATCAGCTAATAGGAAAAACTGTCCTAGTCCGCACAGAAAACATGACAGCTATGTTCTTTATATAAAGACGGGGGGGGGCGCTCTCTCCAACTGTCATGCCTAGCACAAGCCATTTGGAAATAAGCCATAAATCACAAAATGTATCTCCTAGCAGAGCATCTTCCAGGAGTATACAATCAAATTGCAGACCTTCTCAGCAGACTGAGACAGCAAATTCATCAGTGGGAACTTCATCCCCCGATTCTTCTTCCCTACTTTATAACATAAAATATAACAAGTGTATTTGTAAAGCGCACATTCACCTGTAGGTATTTTGGTGCTGGATAACAGATGTTTATTGTTACCCAACTCAATGGAACTCATTTTATCGACCTCCGATGGATGAAAGACTGAGTGGACCCGCCGGGATTTGAACCTGTGACCATGAGGACAAACACAGGCTCCTGCAGTGGACGCACTAGTCCACTAAGCCACCAGACTATGGGGATTTTCTCACATAGACCTGTTTACAACAGCTCAAAACGCAAAATGCCCAAGCTTCGCCTCCAGGTTCCCACAACCGCTCTCCAAAGGCAATGCCCTATAAAAGAACTGGTCAGGGATATTTGCCTAAGCCTTTCTGCCTCTCCCACTCATTCTGCTGGTAGTTCGGAAGCTCAGACAATCATCCCTCAAACTCATTCACATAGCTCCCACATGGGCACGTCAACCTTAGTTCACCACCCTCCTAGAGCTTTCAGTAGTTCCTCACCAAAAGCTGCATCTCAACTCCAGTCTCCTCACTCAGAGCCATGGAGAAATCAGGCATCCAAATGCCAAGGAACTCAACCTAGCGATTTGGCTCCGGAAGTAATAGTTTGGTTATTTACAATTACCACCATACTGTATGAATATCCTTAAGGAGGCTAGGAAACCTACTATTAGGGCATGTTATGCAGCAAAGTGGAAACGGTTTGTTATATACTGTAACAATAACAATATTAATCCTCTTGATGCTTCAGTGCAATATATCTTTTATATCATACACTTACAGAAATCTGGATTAGCCTACACATCCATTCAATTGAATTTTTTTTGCATGCTTATAAAACAGACAACACTTATCTCTATTCAGAGTACCAGTGATTAAAGTCTTTATGGAAGGACTTAAAAGAGTAATACCACCAAGAGTTCCACCTCCACCATTATGGAACTTGAACATAGTCCTTACAAAGTTAATGGGTCCACCGCTTGAACCAATGCACAAGAGGCGACTACAATTTCTCTCATGGAAGGATGCTTTTCTTATTTCAATCACTTCTTTAAGGAGAGTTGGTGAACTCCAAGCATTAACTATACAAGAGCCTTTCTTTCGACTTCACAAAGACAAAGTGGTTCTTTGAACCAATGCCAAATGTCTCCCTAAAGTGGTT
Organism: Lissotriton vulgaris; assembly: GCF_964263255.1. Lineage (NCBI taxonomy): Eukaryota > Metazoa > Chordata > Amphibia > Caudata > Salamandridae > Lissotriton > Lissotriton vulgaris. The sequence continues at coordinate 1,850,072,861 of NC_141687.1, read as the reverse complement.
TCAGCTTTTCATATCAATCAATCAGTTGAGTTACCCGTGTTCTTTTCTTAACCTGATTCTGTAGCAGAACAAGCTCTCCAAATACTAGATGTTAGAAGAGCTCTACTATATTATGTGAAAAGAGCAAAAATATTTTGTAAGACAAACCGCTCTTCGTTGCTTTTTCGCCACCACACAAAGGCAATCCCATTTTGTATATCGGGCATTGCAAGATGGATCGTGAAATGTATCCAAACATGTTATGTGAAAGCGAAAATAATCTTGACAATACCCCCTAGAGCGTATTCCACTCGCAAGATAGGGGCTACTATGGCCTTCTTAGGGCATATTCCTGTAGCTGACATCTTTAAGGCAGCAACCTGGTCTACACCGCACACATTCGCCAAACACCATTGTGTAGATGTGTTAGCAAGGCAACAAGCTAATATAGGCCAGGCAATAGTTAAAACACTATTTCGAACAACTGCATCAGCTACAGGTTAGCCACTGCTTTGGGAGTTTACTGCTGTATAGTCTATGCTAAGCATGTGATCTACAGCTCACATCGAACGGATAATATTACTTACCCAGTAAGCATCTGTTCTTGGCATGTAGAGCTATAGATTCACATGCGCCCACCTGCCTCCCCGGGATTTTGCTTATAAAATACAGCTGATCCGGTAGTCCATGAAACACCTGTCGGCTGGCTGTGAAGATTATTTGATGGCAATTTGAGAAGAATAAACATTGTGATGATACATAGATCAAAACTTTGACTCCGTGTTCTATGTGAAGAGGAGGAAGTGTGATGTAAAATAAATTATTCCATGTTTATGAAAAAATATTTTTGTAGTTATTCCATCACCTCCAAATTGAATCTAATTTTATTGATTACTACTTCAATCTCTCTGGTGGGTAAATAGAAATCTGGGAGGTGAAGTGCCGGGTTTTTGCTTGGTTTACCACATCTCTCTTTCATTCTCTCTCTCTCACTCTCTCTCTCACTCTCACTCTCACTCTCTCTCACTCTCACTCTCTCTCTCTCACTCACTCTCTCTCTCACTCTCTCTCACACACTCTCTCACACACTCTCTCACACACTCTCTCACACACTCTCTCACACACTCTCTCACACTCGCTCACACACTCAATAGAGTAGTACTGGTGCTTCCTAGCAGACAGATGTACTCAAAACAGGACACAAGGACGACAACATTTTTTTTTAAAATTGACATCAAAAAGCATTGGCATTATTAAATATTAGCTCACTATGTCAGGCATAGTAGTGCTCTTCTTTTTCGGCAGATGTGCACATTTGACAGCACACTATCCATCGCCCACAATGCAAGGGAGCCAGTAGCTGAAGTGAACAAACCCATTGCCCCATGCTGTATGCTGCGGTAAGCTTCAAAACATTAGTATTGTTGGTGCAGACATTAAGAGGTTCTGTTCATTCCTTGAAGACAGAAGTCAACTGCTTAGTCCTGAGCAGAATTTATAATCTCCTCAACAATTAACGTCTGGTGGTCCTCAGGGATCTTCTTTGTCTCCATACCTGTTTAATATCTATGTGTTTCCTTTAGTGGCTGTAGCACGTTCTTGTGACTTATGCCTGTACTCTTATGTGGATGATGCTCTGATATTATTTTACCCCTGGATGAGTCAACATTTGCTCAACCTTAATATGGACAAGACTGAGATTCTCTTTGTTGGCCTTCGTAACAAGGTATTGCAGCGATTCTTTGGCTAGCCAACTGTATCCCCTGTCCATCAACATCTCCTCGGGCAGCTTAGGAGTGAAATTCAAACCTGCTTTACAGATGGACTGGCAAGTTTCAGCCGTGTCCACCTTCTGTACATTGTGAATTCTACAGCGTTGTCCCTTTATGCCTTATCTAACGCCATAAGTAGAAACGTGGCTATTTCTGCCAGTGTTGGTGTTTGATTGGACTACGGTCTTCACCTCAAAATTAAAACATCTCTTACTCAGCAGCTCCAGTTTATCTAAAAAGCGGAGAGCTAGACTGGTTGTTGTTGCTCCTATGTTCTCTCCGTTATCTGATGTTGGGTGCTTCACTAGCTTCCAATTCATCTGTATTCCATCTTTATGGATGTCTGTATTGTATATCATGCCCATTATAGTGTTACTCTTAAGTTTAGAAGATACTACCTACAAGGATGCTTCAACCTTCTAAAAATCGTCTTCAAATGCCACATTTTTATAAAGTAAATAATGATGGCAAACGTTTCTCTGTTTGTGCCTTAAGACTGTAGAACTACCTTTTACAAGACCTTCAGCTGTGTTTAAATTCATTTAGAAAGAAGATGAATACTACTGTTTTAGTAATTGTTTAATATGTTTGTTTAGATATGGTTTTGGGCTCAGCACAAGGATTCAGTATGGTGCTAGCACACTTAACACATTTGTTTTAATATAAGCAGAAACAAAATGTGAATGGCAGTGGATCAGACCAATGAATGAAGAGCGCTGACCCAAGCTCCTCTGTGTATGTATATATGTGTGTATTTTGCAATAATGATTTTTTATCACATAAAGCTGGGGAGGCAGCTATCTTTAGGCCACACCTAAAGAGCTGCACATTCTCAACCAAGTCAAAGTGTACAGAATGCATCCTAGAAGCTTTGCACTCCTCTTGGTCTCTCAAAATGAGAATGTGCTGGCAACCCCTAGCACTCATCAACTTCCCTCCAAACCCTCGAAAAAAGGATCTTTTCGCACACCTGGCACTGGGAAGCACTGCCCAGAACTAGGAAAAAATGGGATGTCCAGTTATGGGATCTTTACTGAACTCATGAACTTTGAAGCATCTGTGCTTATGAGTGTTAATCTGAAAGCCTTTACAAAGGAGAAAAACATACTTTAAATTACTTTTTTACCGTAAAATATAACTAGTATAATTAGAATTTTGACAAAACAGTCTTTAAACTCTAAATAAGCAGTAATGCATTTGTTTTAACAAAATGAGTTGGAAAGAGTAAGGTCAGGTCAGACTAGCATCATGTCTCTGAGTATTTGTGAAGTACTATTGTTGCACCAATAAAAGGAAAATCTGAAAACAATATTTGTTGTCTAGCTGATTCCCACACCATGGTGAGTGCTCCTTCTATCAGTTGGTGCTGAGAAGAACAGACCAGGAAGCCTCTTAGAGATAGGAAATGCTCCAGAACCTCCTTGGAGACCGCTTTCATCTTTGACAAAGCAGTGTACCAGGACCACCTTTGACTCACTTCCCAAGTTCAGAAAGAAAGCAAAGAAAGTTCCTGCCATTCCTGGTCAATCCTGAAACACTTTACCTGAAAGCCATTGCTTTCTGAAGTGTGGGCAAATCTAACGTCGGTAGGCTTGCCATCAATATGGGCGGAGTCGAAATACATACCATAGAGGGATATGGTGTGAAGATTATTGTCAAGAATGGCAGAGCATCCCCGTGTGCCCAATAAAAGAGTCATCCTATTGTTCTCAGAGAGGATACTGACCTATCAATTTTTTTTTTTTTTATTGCAGAATTAGAAACCAGTTCACAAAATAGATTAACCAGTACACTTATGGTGTCCCAATGCATAGACAAAGTAAGCAGAATATCGTACACAGCCATTTAGCCCACAACCCTGAGGCCGGGCGACGCATCGATCCGTACGTCCAGCAAGAACATCACAGTGATTACCCCAGAGGGGTATCTGGTTAATAACATCATTCTGTATCTGCATTTTACCCCCCTAAACTCCCGCCCCGCCCCTTACACCAGCCAGCATGCTCCAGCGATCCATGTGAGCGACTTCGCACTTGTAACCCTGGTCCCATACCTATCTTCCAGTGAACGCCCATTGTGTCGACCCATGGTACCTCTACTATCACCCTCGCAGCCTGTCTGGGCCCTCTCGGTACCCTTGGAAGCGTACCTGACCCTAGGTTCAACTGCAGTGTCTCCCAGAACATGGCCTCGGTGCCTAACACCTTCCCCAAACCACACCCTCCCCCCTCCCCCCCTCCCCCCCGCAACCGCTGCTGATGTGGGCCTTGTCTTGCTAACACTACAGTGGAGTACGCTACATATCGAGTGGTGCCTTTGCTCTTTCAAGCCTCATGGAGCCCCAGGTGTGTAATATGTCTATTCTTCGTCCTCCACCATGTAATCACGCAACGCTTGGACTATCATCTCCCACGCCCTTGACATTTCCAAGCTCTTGTCATTATCAATCCTGACAGCCTGTCTCATCCGGAGCACACTCTCACATTCAGACCATTTCAGCAGTTCATTCACCCATCTCCTCATCGACGGTCCCTCCTTAGACTTCCAGTGCCAGGTAATTTCTCTTTGCGCCAATATGAGCCCTAGATCAATAAATTTGCTCGTTACTTTTGTGTTCTTTGTGTGCGGAAACCAGAGCAACAGACACGCCGCCATGTCAAAGTCCACCTCCCTGTCGGTCACCACATTCAGGAGTTCCCCCACTTCCAGCCAGTACGTCCCCAACTTTGGACAGCCCCACAGCAGGTGGTCTATGTCAACCTCTGGTGCCAGGCACCTCGGGCACAGTGCTTCATGTACCCGGAAGTACCTTTTGATCTTTTCCGGGGTCAGGTAAGCCCTGTGTAGGATATAAAAGTGTACCTGTTGAAAATGTGCATTCCTTGTCCCTTTCCATGTTCGTTTCAGAATATGTCCCCACACCGTGTCTGGAATGGGCCTACCTATACTATCCTCCCATTTCGATTTTCATTACCAGAAGCGGTTCCAATCCCTCATGTAACATCCTGTTATGTAGGCAGGTCACCGCTTTAAACGTACCCGCAGCCATCACTACATATTGGCAGGCCATGGTCGTTTCTGGCTCGAGGAGCCCTCCTTTCCAGTGTTTCTGTATCGCCGCTACCACTGCCGCATGTAAAAGGAAGCTCCCGTCCGTTCCTGCAACGTCTGAAAGGGGACCAACATTCCATCCACATACAGATCTCCCACCATCTGTAAACCTAACTCCTCCCATTCCGACAACGGGGACCAATCACCCCCATGTGGCAGCGCAGTCAACATTCCCAGTGGTATCTCTGGGGCATACGGCCGGGCCTTCTTTGCTCTCTTCAAACTCCTGTGCCAACACAACCTGATCGTCTTTTCTTCCATTGTAAGGCCCCTTAACTCTAGTTTCTGTTGCATAACTATGTAGGCCAGGACGTGACGTTGTATGCCAGTCCCTCGTTCGTGTTCCGGCCCTCTGAATTCCCTGGCCACGTGTTGTGTGAACATTTGAAGCTGCGCCGCCAAATAGTACAGCTCAAAATCGGGGACTGCCATCCCCCCTTCGAGCTTGGGTCTAAGCAAAGTATTCAATGCTACTCTGCGTCGTCCGTGACCCCAGAGAAAGTCCGTTGTCAGCATCCTTAGTTCTTTAAAGATCCGCTGAGGAATCCAGATGGGTAGGGTGCGGAAGTAATAGAGCAACCTCGGGAGCGCCACCATTTTCAGTAGTGCCACTCGGCCCAGTACTGACAAAGGGAGGGAGGCCCAGAGGATATACAACCTCTCAGTGCACGTATACACCGCCCTACGTTACCCTCCAACAGACTCGCGGCCTCATGATAGATGCGGACTCCCAAATACGTGAAGCAAGATGGCTCCCAGACCACACCCAACTCACGAGGGGGACATTGTGTGTCTGCCCTAAGCGGAAAGATACAAGTTTTATTCCAATTCACCTTAAGTCCCGACAACTGACCAAACCTGGTCAACATGTCCATCGCTCCCGTCAGGGCCTGTTCCACATCTGCTAGGTATAACAACAAATCGTCGACATAGAGAGATATATAGTGTGATTGCTCACCCTGTTCGATCCCCTGATACATGGCCCCAGACCTAGCCTGCGCCGCCAATGGCTCCACTCCCAGTGCAAACAGCAGCGGGGACAACGAACACCCCTGCCTCGTCCCTCTACGGACCGGATAATCCGAAGATACAATCGAGCCCAGGCGTACCCTTGCCGTGGCCGATGAGTGCAACACTCTCGTCCATCTGCCAAACCCCTCACCTATATCAAACTTCCCCAGTACCTCATCCAAGTAAGCCCATTCAAGGCTATCAAAAGCTTTTTCAATATCAACCGATAAGACCGCCGGTCCTCTATCAGTGTCCGCAGCACTGTCCAATATCCTGATCAGTCCGCGTATGTTTAGCGACGTGTTCCTAGTAGGAATGAACCCTGCTTGGCCCCTGTGCACTAGTCTGGTCATGTGTGGAACCAATCTGGTGGCCAGGATACGACTCAATATCTTATAGTCCACAGTCAGCATGGACAAAGGCCTATAGGACGTTACATCAGATGCCTCTCTACCGGGTTTCAGCAGCGGTACTACCAGCGCCTCCCTCATTGATCTGGGCAGGTACCCCAATCTTCCAGCCTCAGTATACACCACCAATAGTCTGGGCGCCAAAATATCCACGTATTTCTGATAAAATTCGATCGGCAGGCCATCTACCCCAGGTGTTTTGTTCCTTGCCATTTGTTTAATGGCCACTCAAATCTCCGTTAGCGTTATAGGCCTCCCCAATTCCTTCGCTTCCTCGTCATCCAGCACTGGGAGCGGTACTGAGTCCAGGTATGCTCTGATTTCGGAGGCCTCCACCTCTAAGTGGCATTCATACAACTTCGCATAATAAGACTGAAAGCGCGCCAGCACCACCGCCTGCGAGTAGATCATCTCCCCTGATTCAGTTCTTATGCTCATAATTGGGCAGCCTCTAACTTCCGGGTTGGCAATCTTGGCAAGCAGCGTACCCACTTTATCCCTCTCGGCATGCGCTTTAATGACGTATTGCTTATAATCATAACTCCGCAGCTGTTCCGTTTCGGTCGCCACTACCTCTTTAGCCTCTAATAACCGGTCTTGTAAGTCCGGTCGCTCAGGCCTACGCCGTTCCAAGTCCCTTAATACCTCCTCCGCTTTCGCAAGTGCATTCAAAACTGACGTTCGTGCATTCGAGAACCTGCCCATGCATACTCCTCTCACCACCACTTTCATCGCATCCCATTCTGTAGATCTGGTATTAGCTGAACCCTCGTTTTCCTCAAAGTAGTGTTCTATGCCCTGTTGGACCGTGTCACTAAACACCGAATCTTCTAAGGTGTCAGGCCGTAGCCGCCATGTTGGAACCGCTGATCTCGCACGTTGCCACTGCACTAATACCAACAAGCGATTATGATCTGAGATGGTCCTAGTCAGGTATTCCATGTGGATGACCATGGCAGCCAGGGGGCTACTACACAAGACCAAGTCTATCCTGACGTGCAACGCATGGAGAGCCGAAAAAAAGGAATAATCCCTACTATCAGGATGCTGCTCCCTCCATACATCTAGCAATCCCCACCTCTCTTGCCAATCCTTCCTATGTGTGGCTAACCTGCGTACCGGGGAATCAGCCAGCGGCGGGTGCGACCTATCAAGCGCCACATTAGTAATTGAATTGAAGTCACCTCCTAGGATTATGGGGCCTGCCAGGAAATAGGCCAGTGAACTCGTAAGGCCATCAGAAGGTGAGCCTGATCAACATTTGGGGCGTATACACTGCATAAAACCACATCCCTGCCATATAACCTCCCCTCCACCACCACATATCTACCCTCAGGGTCCACGAACTGATTCGTAACCTGGAACGGTATGCCCACCCTTACCCATATCAGCACCCCTCTAGCAAACGCTGAATAAGTGGTACCAAATGCCTGACCCCGCCACCTCTTCTGTAGTGCAGTGCATTCTTGCTTAGTTAAGTGAGTTTCCTGTAACATTGCAATCTGGACACCCCGCCGCACCAGATAAGCATGCACCTTGTGGCGGTGGACCATTGTTCGCAGTCCCCGGACATTCCATGTTAAGCATTTCAAATTAGGTAACGTCCCCATGGTAATCATTACTGTTCCAGTTCAATAGCAACCAGTTGCTGCCCACATCGTTGCAGTTGCTTCCCCCCAACATAACTGTTGAAAAAACTCCCCAAACCCCACTCCCCAGGACAGAGCCTAATAACCCAGTTTCAGCCCTGTTCCAAAAGTGTAACCCAGCACACATCAGTCTAATCTGTGGTCGCCACCACAGAAGGCCTTAGGGGCCACAAGGGGGTGAGTTATCGCCGACCCAGGGCAGGCGGAGCCCCCGCCCGCGCCTTCCATCCCACACTGCTCGTGCAACACCATACCTGCCGGCCCTTCAATCACTAGGAGAGCCTGCCCCCGTAGAAACAACGAAATCGGCCAGCCCAGTCAAGAGTCACTCATTAAAGAGTCCATCTGATGTCTGTGGGGTGACCGCAGGGCCCTTCGAACTCTCAGCTTCCGATAGTTCTTCTCCAGATCTACCTCCGTCCTCACCAGAGTCCGATTCAACCAGCTCCTTCTCCTGTTGCGACCTCGTTATACTCGCTGTTGCAGCCAGCGCCCCCTTCTTGTCCGTGGCCATCTGACCATCTCGCTCCGCTCTCTTGAGCTTGTTTCGTGAGCGGATTCGTTGCGATTTTCGGATCTGGAGCGGTTTATGTCTCTCCCGTTGATTTTTACCCGTCCGGTCCGTGCCGGCTCGATACAACTCAAGCCACGACCATGCTTCATCCGGGGTCTGAAAAAATTGGGTGTTCCCATCCAGGATAACACGTAGTTTAGCCGGGAAGAGCAAGGAGTATTGAATGCCTTCCTCCCTCAGCTCTTTTTTCACCGCTAGGAAGGACGCTCTGTTCTTTTGGACCTCCTGTGTGTAGTCCGGGAAGACCGTAACCCGACTATTGTCCACCTGAAAGGGGCCCGATGTGCGAGCCCTCTGTATTAACAGGTCCCGATCCTTATAGTGCAGGAGTTTCACCACCATCGGCCTAGGTGGTCGGCCTAGCATCGGTGGGCGAGCTGACACCCTGTGTGCCCGTTCCAGGGAGAAGAAAGGAGATAGACCCTCTGGCGCCACCACCGTTTTGAACCAGTTCTCCATATAGGCCACTGCGTCGTCCCCTTCGATTTTCTCCGGAAGGCCTACAACCCTCACGTTGTTCCTCCGATTACGACTTTTTGCATCCTCTGCTCGTCTCTCTAGTGTGTCCAGGCGGCTGAGGATATCCGTCAGTTTATGTTCCGCGGTCAACACCGCCGGCTTCAGTTCTTGAAGCAATTGTTCATGATCTTTTACTTTGTCCGATAGCTTGGCATGGTCCGCTCTCAGGAGACCCAGCCCTGTGGCGACCTGCGCGATGTCCTGATGCAAAGCATCCTTAGTCGCAGTTATTGCTTCCAAAATGTTGTCCAGTCGCTGGTTCAGCCTCTGTTCCTGCTCCGTCACCACCGAGGAAGCCCGGGCCCCGCCATCTCGGGTCAGCGCAGTCGAGTCGTCCCGGCCCTGTTCCATGACGGAGGCCCCTCCAGCAGCCGCCATCTTAGCTGCTTCGGGCGTCGTCATACGGTCGCCGCAGGCCTTCCTCCTGGTCTCGTGATCCCCGTCTCGGGAGCCTTGCTCTCTATTGTCGGTCCTAGTGCAAACGCCCCAACTGGGCTGCCGAGCCGTGACCCTCTTCGACGGTGCCGATAGCCACTGGAAGCCGGGGCCGCCCGTTATACAATCACCAAGGCAGAGGTTGGGGGGGAGGGGAGGATAGAGGCGGATGTCGTGTCAGCCGTACCCCAGTCCAACACGGGCCTCCGCACATCCAAGTCCACTCCCCAGATCCGTTCAGGTGGGCCCTAGCTTCTCGAGCCCTGTTGAAAGAGGCTCTCACTTCGTTTCGGTTCCGGTCCGCCTCGCCCCTCGAGCAGAGACCGCCGTCTCTCTACGCCGCCATTTTCTTCCCTCTCGGCGCAGCACCTCTGGCCTCCACCATCGGGTCTCAGCGTTATGATTGGTCTCCCGAAAGCTCCCAGCTGCTCTCCGATGTTTCTCACGAGGAAACTGCCGTTCAGGGAACGCCAAAGGTGTAGTTTTCAGGAGAAATAGCGGGACCATGCGCGGAGCTGCAAGCTCACGCCGCAATCCCGATCGGCGTCCAAGCCACGCCCCCCGGATACTGACCTATCAAAACACAGAAGCTTTCAAATAGGAAGAGGGTGATACCAGGAAGCAGTTACAACATATGAATTCATCAATATTTTAACAGCACCGCTTTGTACATTGTGGCTGTTTTTTTCTTTTTGTTTTGTCCCATAAACGGGGCAAAAAAATTATTTCTGGTGTTGGAGGCATTTTGATGGAGTTCAGCTATGTATGATCAATGCAGGGCACTGGCAAACTTCTGAGTGAGACAGTGTGGTTCTCACTTATGGGCACTGGCAAACTCCTGAGTGAGACAGTGTGGTTCTCACTTCTGGGCCTCCTCTTTAATATGTGTGGATGTCGCTAGAGGCATCACACATTCTTAAACGAGCCTTGAGCTACAACAGAGCTAGGGCCAGTTCAGGATATTTACTTGATGGACTGATCCTGTAATATTGCTGAACGCGCTACAATCCAAGGGATAACACTACTTAGGATCCATTGTTTGATGCTTACACACCCACTCTTTGTGCAGATCACTGACAAATATGCCTTATGTCAAAGACATTACAAACTTTCATGAGGTTCATGTAGTGGGGAGGCCACTAGGCATCACATTAGTCTGAAATTGCTATAAGTGAAGTTCTATATACTCAAAAACACTAAATTCAAACATTTGTTCCTGAGTTTACTAGAGCCAACTATGAAGATATTATGGACCCTAGCAGCAACGAGGAAAACATCAATACTGCAAAAAAAATAAAGTACCTGAACAAGGCCTTCATACCTTCATCAAACCAATCCAGAAGGAAATTAAAGACTCCGTGTTGTGATTAAAAGGCATCCTGGCTATATTGTCTACTTTACAATGGATAAAACAAGAGTATTGACTCAGTAACACATACATTTTGTGACCATAGAGAGCTGCTTTGAAGATAGCAAGTTCTACAGCTTTGTTAGTTTGATGCAACAGTTCATTTTAGTTGTCTAGAGCTTTGTGGATTAATTTCTTGATTGATAAAAAGATGTTCTTGAAGGTATTAATGAGGTTAGGCTAATTTTGAATCATAGAGTACTGTGACAGCCGATGCATCAGATTTAGCAGTGTATGCCTACTGTACTGGCATACTTCTGCAAAGTTATATATATTTTTTTGTTGTGCTAAATTAAACATTATTGATCAAGAAGTAAAGTTGAATGCGAATGGGCCTGTGTATAGCCATACAAAAGATGCATAACCAGAAAATCAGGCAATGGTCAACCATCTCAAGAAGCTCTCCTTCCAGGCCATGGGAAGAAAGGAACAACAGGCCAAGTAAGCTATTCGGGGACCATTAATTCCTTGAGGTCCCACGTAATGAGTGGTGACCGAAGAACAATTGGAACCAAAGATATGAAGGCACGAAGGATTAGCAACTTGGAAGGGGAGTGAACGGAGGTGGCGGAATCAGTACAGGGGTATCAACAGTGAGCGAGGCCATGGGGCTCTGCAAAGAGATTGAGGTCTACGCTGCACAGGCTTCAAGCTGGATGGCAAATGCAACTGACTGTTTTCCATTCTCTGTCCCATTATTATTTGGCCCGTATGACTCATGAGAGGCTGTAGCCTTAGATAGAAAGAAATGGAGAATACTATAGGCGGTACAGGTTGGAAGAACGTATCCACCCAAAGCTGGTTTATCAGACTTCCTGTCAGCAGAAACAACAGTAGTGAATGTACATGTTGTCACTTGAAAGCTTATGGGAGGAGAAGGGCAGCTGCATTAAGCATCTGTTGAAAAATACCAGCTGCTCTCAAACAATGATCCTCGACAACCCCTTGATCCACTATCAATGTATCCTCACCATTATCCACACCAGCATCATAGAAGAATTATGCGTCTTGCCATCTCCTTCAAGATCCAAATCATACAATCTTTGGAACATTTTACTGGAACCTTTGCTGCTGTGTCAAAAGTGAGCAATAGACCAAGTACCACTGATGCATAGAAACATGTAAATCTACTCGGTCTTAGAAAAAAGGGACCAAAGAGAGGATTCATGTCCATCTTTAACCTCAAAATAAGGCACAAGCGGGTGGAAGAGACATTAGGGAATTTGGCACTGTGGGGCATTTCTTGGTCTGCCGAGACAGTCCGGTTGTCCATGTACTGATACCCCAAGGCCATAAATACAACTCCACTCATTAGAAATGCAGGTTGATTCCTGTTGGCCCGTAGCTCTCCTCGGGTAGCAGATTAAAGTAGTCAAGGCATGCTGTTATATGTGTTAGTGGTTAGAAGCTGACATACAGCATGGCACAGTAAATAACACTTGGGGCATCATTAGCATGGCGGGCGGCCGTGAAATAGGACCGCCCGCAATGCTGGGCGGTTCCACACATACAATTAGGATGCGCCTGCCACACTGGCGGGCGCATCCTGCATTTTTAACATTGCGGCTGGCGGTGCTTTTGAGCACCGCCCGCCGCAATGACAAAAATGCAAGTTGTGGCATGCACCGCGCGGTGCCTGCCACGTCGTACATGCAAATACCTGGGGGCCCGCTACGGGCCCCCAATGCGCCGCCACGGAGAGGCATATCCCTGCATGTGTCCTAATATGGATGGCGGTGTCTAACAGACACCGCCACCATATTAAAACCTTTTCCGCCTGGTCGACTCTTCGACCGAGCGGAAAACCAGCGGACGGTCTTTCCGTACACCGGAGGTCCTCCCCGCCATAGTAATATGGCGGGGAAATGGCATGCGGGTGGGAGGGAATGTCGGGCCGATCGCCACCGCCATGCGGGCGGTGGCAATCCGCCCAACGTTCTAATGTGCCCCTTAATGTTCAGCCAGTGCTGTAACTTCAGAGAATACACCTTATGTTTTCTGGTAGGAAAGAAGGAATCACTGCAGAAATGAAGAACAAAGAAAAATGGATGCTACTACTAGCATTCTAGCCAGATTCATTTCAACATTTTACAACTAATAGGGCATTTATTATAATGTTTGATTGTGCAAATGATGCAATGTAGTAATATTGCTATGATATACCTGGGCATATGGTTCATTGGCTCATGGTGCAAAGCTGAACCCAGTAGCCTGAATAAAGCTCAAAAAGCACAAAAATAGTAAAATCCTAAAAGCCAAAAACTCTGCACCCAGACAGCACAGGACCCATCCAATGCAATCATTGGTGCAAAGAGCGTTCCTTAATAATCTGTCTGCTGAAGTCCTTCGTGGATGGTCATGCAGTTAGCAGTGTCTAAGCAGGCCACAATTTAAAGAAAAACAGTTATGACCCTAACTGCTTTTTGGTCTTAAATGGGGGTGGGTGGGTAAATATAATACTGGATCAACACCCACTAAGAAGTCCCTTTCCATTCACAAATTACTCCTCGTGGTTAGACTTTAGAATTAGATCTTAAACATGACAATCAGTGACAATATTTGAGAAGCTGTAAGGGCTAGAGGTATGGTTCAAACGATGACAGAATCAGAATGACCCCTTCTGCCAACCAACCAACCGAACAGGACCCCTTGCACATGGAGTGAAGGATGATAACCAACTGAACCCTCTGGGTCCAGCTATGCGGGAATAGGGGCACCATACTGGTATGGTACTGTTCTAAAACTAAATGAAAACAGATAGTGATGTTAGTTCATGACCTAAGCAATGCTGGTCTTTGGGTTTTATTCTTTCTTGTTCATCTTATCAATCTGAACTGCTTGGATCTTGTGTCTTCTTTTCAGAACTGGTCAATTAAGGTATTATCTAGGCACATTCTCCAGTTCAGGTCCTTGTGCAAATTGTACTGGGCACATGATAGCTTCCTTTCTTGCAGTGGAACTCCACCTTATTATTTTTGCTGGGTAGTACATCTTCTCCCTGTAAATCGCAGCAGGCGTGTCCCTCCAACTGTGTAAGCAAGTTACAACACAGCAACAGTTTAGCTCCTAGCATGATATCTGCCCTGTACTGGTACACTGAAACATCTAGAATCCAAAAGCTGTACAACTTACTGGGCCCAGATATCTAGCAGTAGATCTAGTGACAATAAATAAAAATTGTAAATTGATGTTCGAGGCATCTGAGCTGCAGATCACACACTATGCATAGATCGCCATCTGGTGTTGGGCCCCGATGTTTGCACTTTGTTGTTGTCTTGGAAGAAGTCTTTGGAAGTCACGAGATAGGTGACTCCTCCTGTAAACAATAGTGTGCATGGGCATCGACTCCATCTTCAGTTTGTTTTTTTCTGCCATTGGGCTCGTATGTGTTTGTCGCGCTCCAGTTCGATGCCGTTACCGATCTACCTTTCGGCGTGCAAACTTTCACTCATTCTTCTGTATTGTTTTCGATCACGTTTCTCATTCGACGCGCATCTCTACAAACTTAAATTCTTCGATTCCAGTCGTCGACGTAGGCCTTCGGGCCTATCTGCGCCATCAGGCCCTTTGGCTTATGGAAAGGACTCCTTTCAAAAAGTGTCCTCAAGGTGGATCCAAGTTTCCACACGCTGATCTTCACGAGGTGTGTAACGTCTGCCTTTCACCCGAGCACGAGGCCAAAGACTGTCCAGCTTGTGCCTCTTTCCGCTCCAAGAAAACAATATGGAATCGTCGGGCTCGAAAAACTATGGCTTGATCATCGATACCGAACGATGTCGTCCAAGAAGGCACCAATGTACCAGAGCAGGAGCAGATCGAAGAGGGCAACTTTAGCGCCTTCGAAGCTGACGACTCCGACGTCGAAAGACATCACTCCAGGGCAGGGGGTCGTAAGTACTGATGTTGCCAAATCACCCATCCCCCCCCCCCCCCCCACCGCCACCCACCCATTCATAAAATGGCTTAACATAAAACAACTCCAAAACTAGTGCCACACAAACTGTCGGACCCGGAAAAATCGGCACCGAAGCAAGACACTCCCAAGGAGGAGCTTTTTCAACCTGATCCAACCCAAAAAACTCAAAATAGACCCAAAGACAGGTCACCTTATAGTTAGTCCTTCCAACAAAAGGAAAATGGACAAACCTGCACCAGCTCCACTCCCTTTAAAGAAAAGAGACATTGCCACCTCGTCCTCCACACCACATCTCTCCTATCCCATCTCCAATCACAATCTCCTCCACCTCAGGATGATGAGTTCGACTTTGGGGAGGGAGGGGAGATGAAGCTTTAGAGGAAACTAATCATCCTAATATCCCAAATGACCCATGGGACAATTATAGCGCACCAGATGTTCCTGACACACCAGAAGATGATATCTACCCATCTAGACCATCCCCTCCAGAGGACACTCTAGAATTCACTCAGCTCATACACAGAGCTGCAGAATACCACAGTGTGAATTTTCACACAGACCCTATAGAAGATTTCCACATGGACACTTTTACACCATCTCAAAGGTCCACTTCCATTCTCCCAATGTTAAAAGGGGTAATCAAACACGCTCCTGAAATCTTTAAAGATCCTGTAAGGGCTAGAGTCATTAACCCCAGAGTGGAAAAGAAATACAAGTCTGCTCCAGCTGACCCTGTTTACATTAAAGGGCAGCTTCCCTTAGATTCCTTGGTAGTTTCCAATGCCAGGAAAAGGGCAATCTCAGACCTCCGGAGATGCTCCACCTCCTGATAAGGAGTCAAAACTGTTTGACGCGTCTGGTAAAAGAACAGCGTCCCAGGCAGCCAACATATGGAGAATTGCCAACACACAGGCTTTGCTGGCTAGGTACGATAGGGCACACTATGACGAACTAGAGACCCTTCTGCAACACCTTCCAGATCAATATAAAACAAGGGCCAAAGTTCTCATCCAGGAAGGGAAACGTATAACTAATACATCTATTCGAAGTGCTCTGTATGCTGCAGACACAGCCTCCTTAGCAATCAATACCAGTATTCCTTTGCGCAGACATGCGTGGCTACGTATTTCGGGGTTCAAACCCAAAGTTCAAACTACCTTATTAAACCAACCCGTTGACCAGGAACATTTATTTGGGCCTACTGTAGATTCATCTTTAGAAAAGATGAAAAAAGATACTGATACTGCCAAATCAATGGGACCTTTGCAATCGCCTCTAGGGGTATTACCACTGACAATTCCTCCACCTCCTATAAAAATCCAACCCAAACCTCCTCTACCAGAGGTTATTACAGAGGAGGCTACAGGGGCAATAACAACATGGTTAGAGGCAAACTATCAATACAAGGACTTCCCTCTACTCCCCCCGGACAATTATACTCCGGTCGGGGGAAGATTGTTACAGTTCCTACCTTTCTGGAACACCATTACCACGGACAGGTGGGTGAGACAAATCATGCAATCCGGTTATTGCCTGGAGCTCACTTCAACTACCCCAAACATACCACCCAAACAGCGTCCAATGTCAAACAAGCATTTGCAATGCAATCGGTCTCGCATTATGAAAGTTTGAGCTATTGGTCTTGTAAATGACAATTTTTTAATTTATGCGTTGGTTTTGAAAATAGCTAAATTAATAGCTTTGTCATTTACAATGCCAATAGTTATAACTTTTGCAAATGTGACACCTATAGCATTTGTAATGCAACATGTTTTGTATTTATGTGACTTAGATGTATTGATATTACAAATAACAATGGCTTTTAATTTTTTTAAATAATTAATACTTAAAAGTGATTGTAATTTACAATGGCAATAGCTTAAACTTTTGTAAATAACTTTTGTGAAGATTATGTTCAGTGTATTTTATTGTGACGAAAATCCAAGAACAGAAGTGAAATATTAACATCTTTTTTCTGACATTTGTAATAAAGCTTGAAACATTGAGAGAACATACTTGAACCAGTTGTTGTTGAATGGTTCCACAGATTGATGCTGTGATGGCGCGGAGTGATGTTGTGGTGGCGACGAGTGATGCTGTGGCGTTCAGTGATGCTGGGGTAGCGCATAGTGATGCTGTTGTGCCCCTGAGTGATGCTGTGGTGGCCCTGAGTGATGCTGTTGAGGCCGTGAGTGATGCTGTTGAGGCCGTGAGTGATGCTGTTGAGGCCGTGAGGGATGCTGTTGATGCCGTGAGTGATGCTGTTGATGCCGTGAGTGATGCTGTGGAGGCCCTGAGTGATGCTGTGGAGGCCCTGAGTGATGCTGTGGAGGCCCTGAGTGATGCTGTGGAGGCCCTGAGTGATGCTGTGGAGGCCCTGAGTGATGCTGTGGAGGCCCTGAGTGATGCTGTGGAGGCCCTGAGTGATGCTGTGGAGGCCCTGAGTGATGCTGTGGGGGCCCTGAGTGATGCGCTGTGGAGGCCCTGAGTGATGCGCTGTGGAGGCCCTGAGTGATGCTGTGGAGGCCCTGAGTGATGCTGTGGAGGCCCTGAGTGATGCTGTGGAGGCCCTGAGTGATGCTGTGGAGGCCCTGAGTGATGCTGTGGAGGCCCTGAGTGATGCTGTGGAGGCCCTGAGTGATGCTGTGGAGGCCCTGAGTGATGCTGTGGAGGCCCTGAGTGATGCTGTGGAGGCCCTGAGTGATGCTGTGGAGGCCCTGAGTGATGCTGTGGGGGCCCTGAGTGATGCTGTGGAGGCCCTGAGTGATGCTGTGGTGGCGCAGAATGATGCTGTGGTAGCGCATAGTAATTCTGTGGTGTTCCAGAGTGATGCTGTAGTGTTTCAGAGTGATGCTGTAGTGTTCCAGAGTGATGCTCTGGTGGTGCTGAGTGATGCTCTGGTGGTGCTGAGTGATGCTCTGGTGGTGCTGAGTGATGCTCTGGTGGTGCTGAGTGATGCTCTGGTGGTGCTGAGTGATGCTCTGGTGGTGCTGAGTGATGCTCTGGTGGTGCTGAGTGATGCTCTGGTGGTGCTGAGTGATGCTGTGGTGGCGCAGAATGATGCTGTGGTAGCGCATAGTAATTCTGTGGTGTTCCAGAGTGATGCTGTAGTGTTTCAGAGTGATGCTGTAGTGTTCCAGAGTGATGCTCTGGTGGTGCTGAGTGATGCTCTGGTGGTGCTGAGTGATGCTCTGGTGGTGCTGAGTGATGCTCTGGTGGTGCTGAGTGATGCTGTAGTGCTGCTGAGTGATGCTGTGATAGTGCTGAGTGATGCTGTGGTAGTGCTGAGTGATGCTGTGGTAGTGCTGAGTGATGCTGTGGTAGTGCTGAGGTGGTGCTGAGTGATGCTGTGGTGGCGTTGAGTGATGCTGTGGTGCTGCTGAGTGGTGCTGAGTGGTGCTGTGGTGGTGGTGCTGAGTGGTGCTGCGGTGGTGCTGAGTGATGCTGGGGTAGCGCTGAGTGACGATGTGGTGATGCTGAGTGATGCTGTGGTGGAGCTGAGTGAAGCTGTGGTGGTGCTGAGTGATGCTGGGGTGGCACTGAGTGGTGCTGTGGTGGTGCTGAGTGGTGTGTGGTGGTGCTGAGTATTGTATTGTATTGTAATTGCATTTATATAGCGCTTACTACCCCTGACGAGGCGTCAAAGCGCTTTTTCGGCGGGTAGCACGCTATTCCGGGACCTACAGAGGATTAGTGTTGAATTAGTATAGTGAAACATGCAAGTACATTTTAAGTGGTGGATAGGTTAGTCAGTCATTTGGATTTGGAATGATAGCAGAAGGATAGAGTAAGACAAAGGTTTGTATTTATTTATCGCTCAATGGTGACGCATGCTATTCAGGGAGCCTATAAAGGATTAGTGGTGAATTAATATGGTGAAATATGAGGTAATTTTAGTGGTGGATATTAGTCTGTTACTTGGAGTGAGAAGGATAGCGGATGGATAAAAGGGGAAGAAAGATTTGAATTCATATAGCACTTGTTACCCCTGATGGGTGTTGAAGCGCTTTTTCTTGCGAGTAGCACGCCACTCCGGAACCCATAAAGGATTAGTGTTGAAAATTAGTATAGTATAAATATGAAGTCATTTGAGTAGTAGATATGTTATTCAGTTATTTGGGCAGTATATTAGTATAGTTGAATATGGAATATGGAATTTGAGAAGTGAAGATGTTAGTCTGTTAATTTTGATTGAAAAAGGATAGTGGAGGGATAAAAGAGTGAATGATTTATTTTTTATTTTTATTTATTTTTATGTCTTAGCAGTAGGAAGTGGTTTTTGGATGAGTAAAAAGGAGTTTTGGAGGGAAGGAGTCGGAGGGGAGAGTTTAGAAATGTTTGTTTTAGGGAATCGGTGTAGTAGAAAGAGGTGTCAGATGATGCAAGGAGGGGTAGAGCAGGAGAGAGTCTAGAAAGGTTATTTTGGCGATCATAGTAGTGGTATGGGGTTTTGGATAAATGAGAGAGTGGATGTAGAGGATATATTGATAGATCTATAGGATGAAAGATAGGGTAGTGCATTAGAAGGAGTAGTAGAAAGAAGTTTGAGATGAGTCAGAAAGGTTGGGCTAGAAGATATATTGAGCGAAGTATAGGCTGAGAAATAGGCTAGTGCATTGGAAATGCTAAATTAGAAGAAAGTGATAAATATATAGATCCATAAGTACATTGAAAGTATATAGATACATAAAAGAAGTAAGTATATTTAGATTAAATATAGTGATAGAGGCACAGGATGAGAAATAGGGTAGTGCATTGGATATGCTTTTTCAGGAGAAAATTAACACACACAGATCCAAGTACATGGAAGGTACATAGATGTACAATGGAAGTATGTACATGTAGACCAAAAATTATTTTTATTTATTGATGAATATTATTTTATTTTTTATTTTTTATTTTCTTCTCTTAACAACATAATTGTTTTACATGTTTTATAAAGTAATACACAAAGATAGGTACATATCTATAGTGAAAACAAATGCTTATCTACAGAGGGATATGCTGTAAATTTCTATTTCCGTATGGTGCTTATGTGGGGAAGAGCCAGATCTTGAGTAGTTTTCTGAAGATAAGGTGGTTGTCGGTGGATCTTATGTTGGGGGTAAAGAGTTCCATAGTTTGGCTGCTTGAACAGAGAAGGATGTACCACCCATTGTTTTTTTCTTGTATGGTGGGATTTTGAGGCGAGATGCTCCTTTAGAGCGTAGGTTCCTTTGTTGAATGTGTTTGGTGGTCCTATTCCATGTATTGCTTTGTGGGTAATACAAAGCAGCTTGAACGTGGATCTTCTGGCAACCGGTAGCCAATGCAGGGCTTTTAAGGCAGGGGAGATGTGGTCTCGTGGTTTGATATGCAAGAGTAGTCTGGCAGCCGAGTTCTGAATCCGTTGTAGTCTTTTCATGGTTGTTAAAGGTGATCCGTGGTAGAGGCTATTGGCGTAATCGAGTTTGGATAGAACAAGGGAGATGGTAGCTTGGACCTTGTGTGGAAATCCAAAATGAGGGAAAATTAATCGCAGCGTTTTTATAGTCGCAAAGCTTCATCTTGCTAGTTTATTCACTTGGACATTCATCGACAGCTTGGAGTCCATGGTCATTCCGAGGTTTCTTACTTCCTTCGATACTTTAGGCAGTGATCTCAGTTCATCAGGCCATGCGGCAAGCATAAATGGGTGCTGTGGTGGTGCTGAGTGATGCTGTGGTGGTGCTGTGATGCTGTGGTGGTGCTGTGATGCTGTGGTGGTACTGATTGATAATGTGGTGGTGCTGAGTGGTGCTGTGGTGGTGCTGAGTGATGCTGTGGTGGTGCTGAGTGATGCTGTGGTGGTGCTGAGTGATGCTGTGTGGTGCTGTGGTGGTGCTGAGTGATGCTGTGGTGGTGCTGAGTGATGCTGTGGTGGTGCTGAGTGATGCTGTGGTGGTGCTGTGATGCTGTGGTGGTGCTGTGATGCTGTGGTGGTGCTGTGATGCTGTGGTGGTACTGATTGATAATGTGGTGGTGCTGAATGGTGCTATGGTGGTGCTGAGTGATGCTGTGGTGGTGCTGAGTGATGCTGTGGTGGTGCTGAGTGATGCTGTGGTGGTGCTGAGTGATGCTGTGGTGGTGCTGAGTGGTGCTGGGTTGGTGCTGAGTGATGTTGTGGTGGTGCTGAGTGATGCTGTGGTGGTGCTGAGTGGTGCTGTGGTGGAGCTGAGTGATGCTGTGGTGGAGCTGAGTGATGCTGTGGTGGAGCTGAGTGATAATGTGGTGGTGCAGAGTGATAATGTGGTGGTGCAGAGTGATAATGTGGTGGTGCAGAGTGATAATATGGTGGTGCTGTGGTGGTGCTGAGTGGTGCTGTGGTGGTTCTGAGTGATAATGTGGTGGTACTGAGTGGTGCTGTTGTGGTGCTGAGTGGTGCTGTGGTGGTGCTGCAAATAAAGAGCCATCTTGCTGTGCTTCCCCATTACATGCACAGAGACACACCTGCCAGATCTTAAGAAAAGATGCATTATGGAAAGAAATCACTGCCTATCACGGTGGTGAAGTTGATATACAGAACCCTGTGGTTCAAATTTCCAGTGGCCTCGGCTTAGCTCTTTTGATGTTGGGGCCTGTGGAGAGAGTGTGTTTGGACAGCCATGGGGCGGGCCGCCAAGCCTTTAAATATGCCGGAGAACCCAGACCACCACAGAGCACCGCACAGGGGTCCTTAGACCAGAATTACCGAGACGCTGTCACTAAAGGAAACACGCATCTAGGAATGCCATATATTGCCCGAAGGGAGAAACCACGGAGGAAGTTTATGGAAAGCGAGCACATTCCCTCGGTCTTTCAAACATCAAAAAAATAATACAACTGATGGCATTGCTGTCAACAGGCAGTAAATGTTACTTTCAAAGCCGACCCTGTTGTGAGCGAATTCTCTTCAAATACAGATAGTAATGGGAGAAAATGGTTCGCTTTCAAGAAATAAATAGACGAAAAAGACTAAATGAATCAAAAAGAGATTGCGGTAGCATTAAGTGGTTTGATGCTTTCCACCAATTCTGATCAGGACAAATGCGTGCTTGCAAAAAAAAAACAAGAAGTTCAAAGGGCACCCACACTGCCAGGTTTAGTACATAACTGTTCAGTACATGCCATACGTTAGGAATCGGATGAATAAACAAGCGCAAAAGACACGCAGGATACTTAAAAGCGGCCGCTAAATGAAATGAAAAGTGGTCACGAAATGAAATTAAAAGCGGCCGATAAATGCTCTCAGCATTGCGTGGGCGGGTACGCATTCCTTAGAAGTGTGAAGCAGGTGGGTGGGGGGGGGGGCGGATCCCTTTGAAGTGAAGCTCTCGGCATTGCTGTGGAGGGTCTGACGCAATGATGTGAGGCAGGCGTCTCGGAGAGCAAATGGAAAGCACGTGCACGGACACATGCACTCGGCGCAATTCGCCTGGTTTAGCTTTCGTGGATCCACCTCTATAAGTCTCGACATTGCAATGCTCACGCGCATTGGCAGAGGTCGAGACCTAAAAACAACATTGAAAGATATGGGGCTGGGGGAATTATGGGCTAACCCTGACTCAGCAGTCTTTCCACCTAAAAAGCTTTTCAGGGATGTGTACTGGGATATGATTAAAATTAAGAGATACACGTCCTTGGTAGGTAGTTCTCTGACAGCAACATTCCTTGTTATTAAGGACAAACCATGCCCGGAAGAGAACTGGGACTCCAGTACGAAGCCCTGCGATCGTAAACTGTACCATCAGTTCAGAGTAGGCACACTACCACTACGATGGCTATGTAATAGATGTAATCCCTCAGGAAGTGATAAATGTCCATTTTGAATGGATCAAGTTGAAACTGTTGATCACTTCCTTTTTGTCTGCCCCGAGTATCAACAACCCAGATGCATATGGCTAAAACCCGTTTGTATGCTAATGGGAACTAGATCCGCACAGGTTGCGAGTAGAATATTGAAATACAACACCTCTACTCCAGTGGTAATTGGTGTAGCCAAATTTTTTAGCTGGGCCTGGGTTCTTCGGTTTAAAAAGGTCAGTCCCTAATACAACTGAGCATATGATCCTATGGTTTTTCCTAGTGGGAACCAACGTGGGATACCTTAAGGAAATGGGTCCCGGTTTGAGGTTTTTTTTACTAGATAATACCTAGCTGTCTAAGTCTTTGCGATTTGCACATTTAATACTATTTTAGCAACCATTTTAGTACTTTTTTACCTATTAACATTTTTATGTATCTGTATTTTTGGGGGAAAAAAAATATAGTCTGTATAACATGATTGTCTTGTATGAATTTTATATTTGTGTAGTATGTCTTTTATGATGAAGAATCAAAATAAATACCATAAGCTGCAGTAGAGAGAGTAGGTAAGTTCCAGAGAGAATATCAAAGACTTTTTCAAGGTCAATGAACAATAGGGCTAAATGGGTCTGCTTCCCACATCCGAGCCGAATGGTGTTCAGCGTTTGTCTTCTATTGTGCCCGGTCGCTCTATGCAGCATAAAGTCGTTTTGATCTGGATTAACCAAAGTGTTTATAATTGTGACCTGGCGATTGGCCAGTATTTTGACCTCTCCATCCATTAGAGAAATTGGGAAGGTAACAGATCTGTTTCTCAGTTGTCCGCCTGGTTACAATATATATAAAATATATGTTTGACAAAGTTCTGGTGGGAACCTTCCCGCTCTCCTAGTCTCTTCAGATATCTCCAATAGCGGTTGTAGAAGCTGCGAATTAAGACATTTAAATAACTCAATTGCAAAACCGTTGGTCAGGCATCTTTCCCGACGACATCAGTGACTGTAATTGCGTGTGCTGTTCTCCTGCACTGTGATGGGTTGTCGAGCATCTCAACATCAGCCACTCAATCCTGATATGCCCCCGGAGGACAAGTAGAAACTCAGACCCTCCTGGTCAGTCGATGGGCGCTTCCCTGTCCAAGCAGTCATTATACATCCCAAACTCATGTATTATATCTTCAGGGTGAGTATAAACGTCTCCTCCAGCCCCATCCGGGTGGTGGGTGCAGTCCTGCTCTTCTTGATTGGCAAATAGGAGTTTGGAAACATCTGTGCCAATATTTACACATTTTGATTACTTTCAGTCCACTTTCTTTTGCAAACCAAAAAATTAAGAAGGCAGCGTTTGCCTACACGGTGCATCCTGCGCCTCCTACGCCCTCATCCAAACCCCCTTTCTCGCTGATAAGAGAGCACCCCCAGATGCCTCCTGTATGGGGGCAAAGAGGCCAGATACGGGGGTGATTGACAGGGCCTGCTGCGCATCCTGGGGGTGATGATAGAACACCCTGTCCGAGAGCTGGCTGAAACCACTTATGCCCGCAGCTCCGCCCTTTTGTTTTCTTAAATCTGGGTGCTAATTTCTCCTGATTACAGGTGGGCTGCTGTGGAAGACGCATGCAGGGTGCCTGGTAAAGCCATTAGCACTGAAGATCAGCGGGGGGGCCAGAGGACCAAATGGCTGTGGGCTAGACTTTATGACCAGAGCGGTATCCCGGTAAAAAGCTGCAAGTTAGAAACTGCATTAGGAACAGACGCTTTCGCCGCTTAACCCCTTCGATGCTGATGACGAGCTGAGCTCGTCATCAGCCACGGGTGGCGTGTGCTGATGACGAGCTGAGCTCGTCATGTATCGCGGTAATAAGAAAAATGCAGTACAGCACAAAAATCTCTGCAGCAGCGATGCGGTTAATTGTAACCACTGTCCACTCAAAACAGAGCAGATTTACAAAAGGTCTCTTAAATGTTACAATGTCTATCATCGCCAGACCTTACTCCAGTATTCCGTTCGATGTACCAATGTATGCTTTTACTCTAAAAGAAATACATGCGGTTCAGCATGTTACATATAACTAATAAAAACACACAATAAGTTGCATATGGAGCCTTGACGAAGTGAAACTTAATTTTTTATTTTCGTAAAACAGACTATCCCTTCTTTATCAAATGTGTGCCTTCAGCCTAATGTTTTCAGTTACCAGCTTTCATCATGTGGGCGCACATTGCAATTCTGCTGCAAAAGAGAGTTGCTTGCGTTAGCATGATATGTGTTCGAACTTCATTTATATTATGTTTTAATGGTGTAGAATGTATTGTTGGGGGGGGAATTAAGTTATCAGCATGATGAAGATCCAAGGGCTAAAGCATTTCCCAGTGGACACTTTATTCTTATATTGGAATAAACCCACGTTTGCACAATCACCACTGTTACTATGCGTGGCCTCTGACTTTGAAGACGACAGTGTGCAGACAAGCCACCTTGCAACACTAAGAAGCGGAGGTACGGATAGGCAAATACTGCCCTGCGTAAAAAATGCATAACATAGCTTTCTGAAGCGTTAATATTCCTTCTTTCGCAAGTCACTGAAAGTTATTTTCTGCTACAAAAACCTCGGTGTATGAAGGCTTGAGTAGTTGTGTCAGAGCAAACTGGCAAGAATGAAACGTAACCTTGTGTTTCTTGGCTGGTCAGATGCCCTTTTTGCTGTCGGAGAAAACTGCATAAAATGGAAATAGTTTTACCCAATTATACTCTTTATTAGCCTTGAAGGAAGGGAGCTCAGCCCCTGTTGTTCTGCCCCTAACTTACATTGATCCCGAGCAGTTCCTGTGCTGCTCACCAGTATCACCCATCATGGCCTGCTTATTAGGGGCATCCAGACAGGGAGCAAAGTGTGAGAAAGTCACAGCACTGATCTAAATCCTCCCAGAAGCAAAGGGGAAGCAACAGATGGCTTTGGTGTGGACGCGCTTCGCGCCCTGGATGGAAAGCGCGTGCAGCAGGGGGTGGAGCGGATCCCTTTGAAGTGAAGGTTAGAGTTGCATCAGGAAAGCTAAACCAGCAGGCGGATGCGTGTTCACGATCACATGCACTTGTGGAAATCCTCCGGCTGGTTTAGCTTTCCTGATGCAACCCTATAATTCTCGCTATTCATTCCTTGCGGAATGGAATTGCGAGACCTAAAAAGCATTTAACACTTCTAAAACAAGAGGTGCTTTCCCTCCTACAAAAACATGCAATAGAACCAGTTTCCCTGCATCATCAAAACACAGGGGTTTACTCCCTGTATTTCTCATCCCAAAGAAGGACAGAACCCTGAGGCCCATTTTGGACCTCAGACCATTAAACCTCTACATACAATCAGACCATTTTCATATGGTCACTCTTCAACAGGTTCTTCCTCTACACAAACAAGGCGATTTCCTTGCCACCTTAGATCTCAAGGACGCCTACTTCCACATTCCCATTCACCCTGCTTACTGGAAATATCTCCGTTTTTTAGTGGACAGTCAGAATTATCAGTTCAAGGTTCTCCCATTCGTAGTCACCACAGCACCCAGAGTCTTCACAAAATGTCTGTCAGTGGTAGCAGCCCACTTAAGAAGACAACAAATTATTAAAATTGATTTAATTTGGCTTGTACTCTGATTTATCAACTCATGGATTCTGACTGGATTGTACTAAATTATGTATGTCTAATCTTTAAATAAACTTTATAGTGATTATGCCACTGTGATCCCAGACGGGAAACTGTCACCAACAAAAGTACTGCATTTTTTAAAGGCTTACAACTTTCTCCACTCCTGGAGATGTGCCTCGTCCCTTTGAGTCCTGCTTTCATAGACTTCTGGAGCATAGAGTCACTCATAGTTCCGACTAGTTAGGTAGAACTGATCAATGTGAGGGATGTGGATTGCAAGCTAGAGCCCATGGCCAGCATTGCTACCGAACAGAGGTAGAGAGGAGGTATACATTTCAAAAGTGTCTACTTAAAACAAAGGAAGAGGTTTGAAAGCCTTACCATACCCTCCAGTAGTTACACTGATTACAGGGTGCAGGCTTATGTCACAGGTTGTGTTACCTTCCCTGGACCAAAGATTCCCTACAGGGAGACCACCATTGTGTGCCCCCCTTCTCATATTGCTCAAGTGTATGCAACTATTTACTCCCGCTATCAAAGACCTCATACATATACTGTCTATTCAGCTCCATCACCTACAGGTATGTGAGACATAAATAATGGGGCATTAGGTGGACCTGGAATGGGGACAACTGATTGGCTTGCACAACAGTCCTACAGGTAAAAAAACATATACCACTGTACTAGAATTGTGCTGCCACCTTTGCCAGTCACCAGATTGCATGAGATGAGAGGGCAGTATTCCGCAAAACTCGGGGTGGGTGGGAGGGGATCATTTTGGGTAACAACCTTTAAACTTTTAGCTAACCTCAGCGGACAAACAGTATAGCCAAAACTGTATAGCAACTCCACTGTTCACACTGTCCATGGGGAGGAACAACATATGGCCTGCCTGGAAACATACAGGGCACTAAAACCGAGCTTTTCCAAACCATATGGCAACTGGCAAAGCATCAGATCTTTCTACAGTTCCAAGAGGTTCATTGAATGTTTGCTGTAGACCTACAGGATGTGTGAGTATAATGTCCCGTTGTTCCAAAATGCAATATATATATCTTAGGGGTGCAATCATAAACGAATACTTCAACTCCATTTTCTCCACTCTGGCCTTAACTCGAAACCAACTGCATTTCCTAAAGTGCTTCGCAGTAATGGAAGCACATTCCTTGAGAAATAAATTGACATCTTTCACTAAGGTAAACAAAGACTTCAGCACATTTAGCAACCTAGCATGTAAAAGTAAGGCCTGCAAATACATTTTAGCAAGTTAGTGAATTTTTTTCCATGGAGTGTTGATGGATCTTTCTGAGAGCTGCCCATATTTCATTAAACAGAAATGTCTTGCCCAGCAGCTAGCCAGGTTGCTCCCATGCTAGCATTAATTGCATGATTCCTCTTACATTTCATACTGTACAAGAGACATCCATTTGTTCACATGCTGTTGAAAGTAAATACCATTGTTGAACTGGGTACAGTCCGGCAGCATGTTCCAGAGTGACAAATGCATTCCGACTCTGAAGGGCATCACATGTGCATTAATTACAGATTCAAGGGACATGGCCAAAAAGGATTTGGGCCAAAGCAACATGCTTATTGTGGAACCAACATATCCGCATGCTGTAACTCGGAGCAGTGAAGTCATTAGAGCAGTGCTGAAATGCAACATGACATTCAAATTGACAACAGTGCGATCTGAACAAGCAATACATAACACGATTGAACATCCTATCACGAGAAGCTTAAATTGTATGGCAGTGGCTGTCATGCTCATGGTGTACCCTGAAATTGAACTCGATGAGAATCCGCAACCTCCCAGTCCCAACCCTCTTATGCTAGCAGGCTTTCATATCACTGCCAGAAGTAGAAGTTTGCGGAAAATGGGGGGGAGGGGAAGGGGGAGGGATGACAAAAAGCACAGACCCTGCAAAAGCTCAGGCAGTGCTGGTAGAGTCTTGCTCTGCAAGCTGCTTCTCATTGCAGTTACTGTGGGATGGTTGCACCAAAGCATAATAAAATACCTTAGGAAATACTTAAAAACATGGTATGAAGCTATATTTAATAGGACACCCTCCTCTGAAGAGTGTAAGGAAGATCAGGAAAGATTCCACGATCTGCTGCAACCAGAGAACTCGAAACAAGTAATTAGAAGGACGAAGTGCAGAAAGAGACAGGGTAAGGGGAGCCTACTAACTCCTCGTGATCAGAAAGGAGGAAGCCCAGAAACATACACAAAACCAATGAGGCCAAAAGGGAGAACAAAGCAAAAGTGTGGGAAAGAAAAAGGCCATGTGCAAACTGGTTCAGGCAGCATCTTGAACCAATGCACCCACACAAATCGTTGCCAGGCATAACACTGCAGATAAGTATC
The DNA here is from genome assembly GCF_964263255.1 of Lissotriton vulgaris. NCBI lineage: Eukaryota > Metazoa > Chordata > Amphibia > Caudata > Salamandridae > Lissotriton > Lissotriton vulgaris. The sequence goes on along the minus strand of NC_141687.1, from coordinate 1,850,044,266 downwards.
CTATTTGTGCTACGGCTTCCTAATGTGCCCTAGAAGTTCCGCCCACAACCCATAGGTTTTTACAGTCTTCAATTGGGGCCTGGTCTATGGCATGTTCCTTGATGGTCCTCGTCCTTCAGTTCTTCAATGGGTCAAAACCGGACCCATTTTTCCTTTATAAAGATAGCAGTTTTTTGGAAAATAAATCCTCTTTTGCAGATGTAACACAGACTATTTCTCTCACTGGCTTATAGTGTGCAGTACATATGTGTGAATTGACCACCCAAGTTCAGGAATATTCCAAAGAAAGCAACCAGTACTTCCACGAGAAAGGGATTGTCTCCTAAAATGGAACTGATGTGCTTTGATAAAATCCTTCCCTTCATTGCCTCACTACTATGGACCTACTTTTTATAGATGCCAGAACAAGATGGCACTTTTCTGGGAGAATGGGCTGGACACATTTGAATCTGTTATTCATGCTTACACTGGAATATTTATATAAATAAGTGTCGAGCACAGGAAATCCGCTGTGTTGAATACACTGCTCTCTTTCCGGATTAGAGAGGTATGCCTTGCAGTTCTTGCTCAAAAAGTTGGTTGATCTAGTTATATGTCCTGTGGTGTTGCAGCCGTAAGGATATAGAATACTGTGCAGACGCCAAGGTTGGCAATCACAGGGGTAGTGCAGGTAGAAAGAGGAAGATATATAAGGCTACAGCAGTTATACTCTGTGGCCTATATCGCTGGTAGTGCAAAGATTTAGTGTCGAGAGTGGCTGTCATGAGCGCTGATGCTCATGCAAAGACCCTAAGGCAGAGATAGTGCAAGCCAAATTTGATGTGCATGTTTAGTGCATTGTTAACACCAGACCAGCAACTGTAGCAGTAACGCAGGACAAAAGTAACAAGTATAGATCTTTCTGTTCTCCCATGGATGGAATTGCAGAGGTATTGCAGAACAGCAGTGGCAAGTACAGCCATTGTTGTGGTGACATCAGGGATTCTTTGATTCGATTAGAAAAGGTCTAACCCAGTGCTTCCTAAACGTTTTAGAACCCAACTCACTTTATAGCATGACAAACCTTTGTGGCCCACTTAGATTTAATGGACCTGAGGCACGCTTTAAAAAAAAAAATATATATATATATATATATGTGACTAAATCGCGTGGAGGCACACTGTCATTTACAGGCAGTGAGTTTTCCATTGAATTAGGCACTAAATTTGCACAGACTTAACCAAGGGAGAGACACAAATGCAAATTGACTTTTCAAACATTTGTTGAAACATTTTGTGTTCTTGTATAAAAAGTGTGAACTGCAATTGTTAATAGGACGAAACAAATCATGGTAACCAGAATCACAAGAATGGCGAAAAAGATAAACAGTTCAACCATTATACATTTATTGTGTGATAATATGATTATATTTATTCTCATATCTAATACTACCTACTCTAGTGAGAGCATAGTGGAAGTACCCTCTGCCAGATTTATTGGCACAAACCAACCCCACTTCCCTCCCATAACTGTGTATGATGTATCAGGAAGCCGATCTGGTGTAGATCAGGCTGTCCTTTGCAGAATGAAGGTTAGAGTCAACAGGCTTGCATTTCAGTCACAGTGCGCAGCGTTTCAGGACAATCCCAGCAGAAGTGCTCTTTTGTAGACTTTGGCTCATAGGCGGTTTGTATATTAAAAGCAGTGCTTTAGTGGCACTGCGTCAAAGGTGCAGGGCTAATGGGATTGTTGTCTGGAGACTTAGAGCTATCTCCAGTACGACAACCAAATGCAAGGGCATTGCACTCAATGGTCCTAGCCTTGGATAGAGTGCACGTGCAACCTGATAATATTCCTACTAGGAAATGTAGCGCATGCAGAATAATTTTAAAGTATATTATTGTGTAAGTGGAAAACATGTAAAAAGGCACCATTAGAAAAATATGTAAAGTTTAAAATGTGTACCTAAAATGGAGGCTTTGCGCGAGCCCTGTTGATCCTTACAACAGTTTTACTGATAAAACTACATTGCACACGAATGATAATGTGTGGAAATCTGGTTTCAGTGAATATGATTTGCACCTTTGCGCATCACCAAGTTCAACAACTTTACCAATTCAAGTTGTCTCTTGAATTGTTTGGATCCTATTGAAATCTTTGTTTGCATCACACTTCTTTCTTACAGAAAACGGACCTTCTTTTTTGCTTTCCAAACTAATTAATGTGTACAGTTCATTTACAAGTATTTAGATTTTGTTCTGTTACAAAAATGACATCATACAGTCACTCCTTTCTCTCTCTCTCTCTCTGTATCCCAGCTAGATTGTCACATAATTCACTTAACTTTTCTTTCTGTGACTGCAAATTGGGAGGAATTTGTAAACATAGACAATTGAAAAGAGGGTCTGAGTGCAAGTTTAACGACTAACCAGGTACACGCCCCAAACCAAATATCAAAACACCAAATTGTACCTAAGAGTCAAGGAAATCAGTTATTCACCATGGACCACAAGACAAATACCATACAGATAACACCCGTGGGAACACGCCATGCAAACTTTTATGTAATACTGGCCGAGTTAGGGCTCAAGGACGTATGGAAAAAATTCCCATCAGAAGCCACACTGTACTGCCCTCTTTTGCATCATTTGGGTTCTCCTCGCCCAGGAGACAGAACAAAACGGCCGGTCAGATGTTACCGTGACCGATTGCAAATGAAAAGAAATGTGAGAGGGAAGTAATGCATGATTTTCAAGTGTTTAGGTGGCGACTGGAAAAAGCAGTGTGAAGTGAAAGAGGTGAAATAGTGAGGGGTTATAAAATTAGTTGAACTGGGTAGAGGTAGACAATTTATTAGTATCTCCCAGTCCCTAAGGCTAAAAGACAAGTGCAAAATGCGGGTTTGAAATAATATCCGCACTCAGTAGTGGTCAACATGTTTCTGCATATAAAGAAAAGAGTTTCCATGCATTCTTCAGGACCTGTTGTTTCAAAAACTACTGCTTTTCGTGAAAGATAATTAAAAGGTATCACCTGAAAAATCCAGTTTGTGTGCTCAACCACGTACTGTTATCGCACCGTACCGGGGGCATGGGATCCACAGGAAAAACAAGACAAAAGAACATGAATATGTCATATTCCTGCGGTTTTCATTGATTCTTGATCAATTTAAACCTTTATTTAATGGCGTCAGAATCGCACATGCTAGGAAATAAGTTCCATTCAAAACACTCACCCATAAGTGATGGTTGAGGCGCTTCACCCCACCTGGCTGCGGCTCAGGTATGAGGAGCACCACTCTAAAGTTGAGAAATTGAATTAAAAGAGGGAGGCAATCAAGGCTCAGTTAAAATATCCATGAGATTATAAATGGATTTCTTGTGAACAGTAACTGCTTATACCGATTCTTTAGAATCAGATTGAGATAATTGATCTTTAGCTCAGTTTCAAAAGAATGAATCTCAAACGGTTAGACACGGCTGGTAAATGAGGCAATTTTATACATATTACAAAGCTCTATTTTGGTAGCAACATATATAATGTTACACATGTGAATTACCACCAAAATTAGGCAGAACCTTAAGAATCCCGCCCATGGTGTTCTAAGTGCCGGCTATACAATCAAGCGTACTCGCGCTACGCTATATGAGGAGGTGAACTCCCAGCCATGTTAATTAATACTGAGAAAGCTCATAACCCTGTGCGTTTTAGCGCGTTGAAGACAAAGAGTATCGTTTGCATGGCTTACCTGTCCGTCGGTGTCTCCCGACAGTCATCCGAGCTGTCTGGGGGGGCACCGGTGTTTGAGCTCACGCTGTGTTTATGCGGCTGTTTTGGAAGGTTAAGTCACGTGATCGACAGTAGTCACGTGATTGCTATGCATGTCGGGATTTGTAGTTCAAGACGCGTAATTTAGTAGTTTTAACAAAAACAAACGCGGGAGCCCAGTGTATATTTTTAACTATCATTACGCCTATTATACTGGATGTTTCAGACTTTTTCGCATTTTCTATGTATTGTAATTGCACAGTCTCGCATGCCGATTTATAGAACCGGCGTATTTTTGGAGATTGCTCAGTGTGTACAAGTTGAAAAGGAGTCACTAAGAGTGCAGTGGTTATATGTCAGGGTCTATATATTGATCAATGGATGTGGTAGTGGTTTCAAAGGGACATCCACGGTATAGGCTCATTGAGCCCCGCCTTATCACTGTTCAGTCTGTAGACCCATTTCTGTTCAATTTTGAACAGAAAACGACCAGCGTCGGGGCAAAATTCAGAAATCTGTGGTTGTTCTAAAACGGTCCAGTGAAAATCATTGGGGCCGTGTCCTACCTCCAGGAAATGTGCAGTAAGGCGGGTAGCTTGTTTGCGGCACCGCACTGTGCTCTTATGCTCTTGTATTCTTGTCCTTACTTTCCTCGTCGTCATGCCAACGTATCCAAGTTGGCAAGGACACGTTATCAAATAAATGAGGTTACTGCTGTTGCAGTTGGTGAACCTAGTTTGTGTCCACGGTCTGTTTGTCCCTATGTCTATGCTAGTTGATTTACAAGTTTGGGGACAAACTGAACAAGCCCCACAGGGGTGATAGCCTTGGACAGGCGGCAAATCCCACAGTGTGCCCACCTGTCTGGGTTCTTTGTTCCGTGGACGTGTATGGACTAACTGGTCCTTGAGATTTTGTCCTCTTTTAAAGGCAAAAAGAGGCAAAGGAATATCATCCCCTCCAGTTTTCAAGATAGACCAATGTTTTTTTACGATCTTTTGGACTTGATTAGATCTGCTGTTAAATGTGTTAACAAAGGTAATGCGGTTGGTTTTTTCTTTGGGAGGATGTATCTCAAGTAGAGATTCCCTGTTGTTGTTCGATGCCCTCTTTTTGGATTGGCGAATGATTTTCTTTGGATAGTTTTTTGCACTAAGTTGTTGTTCCAGGTTTTTTGAGTGAATTTGAAAAGCCTCTTTGTTGGAGCAGTTCCTTTGCACCCTGAGAAACTGGCCAAAAGGTAAATTGTCTCTTAGAGCACCGGGTGACAACTGTCATATCTCAGAAGTGCATTTCTGGCCATAGGCTTACGATAAAGTTCAGATTCGAGACCATTGGGAGTCGCATGGATCTTTAGATCGAGAAATGCCAATGTCGTCCGACTGTATTCAATGGTAAATTTCAAGTATACATTTCTGGTGTTAAGCCATTGATGGAAAGACACAAGATCTTCTTCTGTGCCTCGCCAAACCACCAGAATGTCATCTATATATCGCTTCCAGACGTGTAGCAACAATAGATAAGGGTTGGCAGATGTAAGAACCTCCTGCTGTTCAAAGTTAAGAACGTATAGATTCGCCAGACTTGGAGCGAAGACACTACCCATACTAGTCCCAGATGTTTGTAGGTAGGTAGTGTCTTCGAAGCGAAAGTAGTTTTCTTTCATCGCGATTTCTGCTAGGTTCATAATAAACCGCGTTGGCGTAATGGACTGGTGGTCACTTTGTTCTAGTAGACTACCCACCACTTCTAGTGTTTCAGTTTGCGGAATCGATGTATACAATGACTCTACGTCAAACGATACGAGAATGTCAGTGTTGATATTGAATTGTATGCTTGGTAGGAGTCTCAAAACGTCCTTCGTATCCTGAAGGAACGTTGGCATGGCTTTGACCATAGGATTTAAAAAGTGATCAACAAAGGTCGATAGTGGTTCCATAATGGAGCCTATGCCCGAAATAATAGGCCGTCCAGGTGGGGGTCTCTGGGGTTTGTGGATTTTTGGAAGGCAATAAAAGTATGGTATGGTAGGATGATTTGTAAGAAGATATTTCCCCTCTTGCGGTGTGATCCAACCCTCATTTTGGTCACCTATTACATTGAATTTATCGAGAGGCGGATAGTCATTGGCCCCTTCTGAACGTTCCTGCTTTTTACTTGCATTCTTCTAATCAGTTTTTACAATGGCCACCAATTGGGGCCTAGCATTTGAGAATGCTGAAGTTCAACCCATCTTAGACGAAAACCCGAGTCTCTTAGAAAGCGTCCCAGTCCAAGTAACAAGTAATGATGAGGGTTGGGCTAAAGTTCTGGTCCTTAAGAAATCACCTCCAGAACAACAGTCCGTGGAATAGTCATGGCGCAATATCTCCGTGATAATTGTGCACCCTCAGGCCTCATTGTTAACAATGCACCCAGACTGTTCCTTCATGACAAGGAATTTGTAAAAGACTGGTCGATGATTGCCTGGAGGTGCACAAGGGACTGGCTGGTCCTAATCATTAAGACTGCAAAAAGAGTGGCAGATAAGATACTCATTGAGATTCAAGTACTCGAGGGCCAGATTAGAACCACACTTAAAAGCACTTTGTTCAAAAAAGGACAGGACGATAGTGATAAAAATAACAAAGATTTCAAGGAGTCAATTCTTTTCACCAAATTAGAAAAATTCAAAAAAGATTTGGCAAGATTCTCAACAGAAAGAGTTTACCCATACACGAGCGATTGTTACACAGCACCCACATTCAATCGAGGTGATAGAAAAGGCGGCTCATCATATGGCACATCAAGCTCAGAAGGAGCCTCCAGCGACTCAGACACTTCACAGAATGGGTCTGCAAATAACACTCCAAGAGGTCGTGGAAATCGAAGGAATTGGAGGGGTGGACAACACCCACAAAATTTCAACAATTACCAACCATGGTGGCCGGCCAATCCTTGGATGTTTGGGCCATCCTACCCTCCTCAAATGGGTCCTTTTGGTACCCCCCAAATGCAACAAGGCCCCGGAGCTTTTCCTTTTTTAGAGTTTGGCCCGAGACGGGGCAGGGGCAGAAGGAGACAAGGAACAACACCACAAGTCCACTGGAACACCACGCCACAGTCCAAGATGGATCTTCGCAGCGGGAAGAAAGTCCCACAAGAAACCGCAGGGACGAGCAATTCGACAACCTCGTGATGAATCTCAGCTCACACACTCTATCACCTAACGAGGAACGCCTCTTAAACAAAGGCCTTGGTTTTGTGGCTACCCAGAAAGGGGATCCTTTCGTAGCACAAGTGGAATTAGCCAAACTTTTCAGAAAAGTAAGATTACATTACTTCTTCTCCAAACCAGGGAATATTGAAACACCTATTGTGGATAAGAACACTGGTCTTAAAAAACCATCGACATTTAATCCACCTAGCATCGGCTTGCCTCCCAAGGTTTTGACATTCGAAACAGCCGTAGAGAATGATATTAAACATCTCTACCAAACTGCGAACAGGCCCTTTATTAACCTCTCAAGAGATGAACAATCGGCATTGCGCTCATTAACATCTAACGAACATATAACCATCAAGCCAGCCGACAAAGGCGGGGCTATTGTCGTTCTAGACACCGAGACATACAGAAATGAATGTCTGAGACAACTGAGCGATCGGAGATCTTACCTCCCACTAAATGAGGACCCTACAGACAAACTAAAGATCAAAATAGGTAACTTGGTAGAAGAAGCAACTACTGAGGGTTGGATCACACCACAAGAGGGGCAATATCTTCTTACAAATCATCCTACCATACCATACTTTTATTGCCTTCCAAAAATCCACAAACCCCAGAGACCACCACCTGGACGGCCTATTATTTCGGGCATAGGCTCCATTATGGAAACACTATCGACCTTTGTTGATCACTTTTTAAATCCTATGGTCAAAGCCATGCCGACGTTCCTTCAGGATACGAAGGACGTTTTGAGACTCCTACCAAGCATACAATTCAATATCAACACTGACATTCTCGTATCGTTTGACGTAGTCATTGTATACATCGATTCCGCAAACTGAAACACTAGAAGTGGTGGGTAGTCTACTAGAACAAAGTGACCACCAGTCCATTACGCCAACGCGGTTTATTATGAACCTAGCAGAAATTGCGATGAAAGAAAACTACTTTCGCTTCGAAGACACTACCTACCTACAAACATCTGAGACTAGTATGGGTAGTGTCTTCGCTCCAAGTCTGGCGAACCTATACGTTCATAACTTTGAACAGCAGGAGGTTCTTACATCTGCCAACCCTTATCTATTGTCGCTACACGTCTGGAAGCGATATATAGATGACATTCTGGTGGTTTGGCGAGGCACAGAAGAAGATCTTATGTCTTTCCATCAATGGCTTAACACCAGAAATGTATACTTGAAATTTACCATCGAATACAGTCGGACGACATTGGCATTTCTCGATCTAAAGATCCATGCGACTCCCAATGGTCTCGAATCTGAACTTTATCGTAAGCCTATGGCCAGAAATGCACTTCTGAGATATGACAGTTGTCACCCCCGTGCTCTAAGAGACAATTTACCTTTTGGCCAGTTTCTTTGGGTGCAAAGGAACTGCTCCAACAAAGAGGCTTTTAAAATTCACTCAAAAAACCTGGAACAACAACTTAGTGCAAAAAACTATCCAAAGAAAATCATTCGCCAATCCAAAAAGAGGGCATCGAACAACAACAGGGAATCTCTACTTGAGATACATCCTCCCAAAGAAAAAACCAACCGCATTACCTTTGTTAACACATTTAACAGCCGATCTAATCAAGTCCAAAAGATCGTAAAAAAACATTGGTCTATCTTGAAAACCCGAGGGGATGATATTCCTTTGCCTCTTTTTTGCCTTTAAAAGAGGACAAAATCTCAAGGACCAGTTAGTCCATACACGTCCACGGAACAAAGAACCCAGACAGGTGGGCACACTGTGGGATTTGCCGCCTGTCCAAGGCCATCACCCCTGTGGGGCTTGTTCAGTTTGTCCCCAAACTTGTAAATCAACCAGCATAGACATAGGGACAAACAGACCGTGGACACAAACTAGGTTCACCAACTGCAACAGCAGTAACCTCATTTATTTGATAACGTGTCCTTGCCAACTTCGATACGTTGGCATGACGACGAAGAAAGTAAGGACAAGAATACAAGAGCATAAGAGCACAGTGCGGTGCCGCAAACAAGCTACCCGCCTTACTGCACATTTCCTGGAGGTAGGACACGGCCCCAATGATTTTCACTGGACCGTTTTAGAACAACCACAGATTCCTGAATTTTGCCCCGATGCTGGTAGTTTTCTGTTCAAAATTGAACAGAAATGGGTCTACAGACTGAACAGTGATAAGGCGGGGCTCAATGAGCCTATACCGTGGATGTCCCTTTAAAACCACTACCACATCCATTGATCAATATATAGACCCTGACATATAACCACTGCACTCTTAGTGACTCCTTTTCAACTTGTACACACTGAGCAATCTCCAAAAATACGCCGGTTCTATAAATCGGCATGCGAGACTGTGCAATTATAATACATATAAAATGCGAAAAACAAAGCCTGAAACATCCAGTATAATAGGCGTAATGATAGTTAAAAACATACACTGGGCTCCAGCGTTTGTTTTTGTTAAAACTACTAAATTACGCGTCTTGTACTACAAATCCCGACATGCATAGCAATCACGTGACTACTGTCGATCACGTGACTTAACCTTCCGAAACAGCCGCATAAACACAGCGTGAGCTCAAACACCGGTGCCCCCCCCAGACAGCTCGGATGACTGTCGGGAGACACCGACGGACAGGTAAGCCACGCACACAATACTCTGTCTTCAACGCGCTAAAACGCACAGGGTTATGAGCTCTCTCAGTATCAATTAACATGGCTGGGAGTTCACCTCCTCATATAGCGTAGCGCGAGTACGTTTGATTGTATAACCGGCACTTAGAAAACCATGAGCGGGATTCTTAAGGTTCTGCCTAATTTTGGTGGTAATTCACATGTGTAACATTATATATGTTGCTACCAAAATAGAGCTTTGTAATATGTATAAAATTGCCTCATTTACCAGCCGTGTCTAACTGTTTGAGATTCATTCTTTTGAAACTGAGCTAAAGATCAATTATCTCAATCTGATTCTACAGAATCGGTATAAGCAGTTACTGTTCACAAGAAATCCATTTATAATCTCATGGATATTTTAACTGAGCCTTGATTGCCTCCCTCTTTTAATTCAATTTCTCAACTTTAGAGCGGTGCTCCTCATACCTGAGCCGCAGCCAGGTGGGGTGAAGCGCCTCAACCATCACTTATGGGTGAGTGTTTTGAATGGAACTTATTTCATAGCATGTGCGATTCTGACGCCATTAAATAAAGGTTTAACTTGATCAAGAATCAATGAAAACCGCAGGAATATGACATATTCATGTTCTTTTGTCTTGTTTGTTCTTGTTTTTCCTGTGGATCCCATGCCCCTGGTACGGTGCGATAACAGTACGTGGTTGAGCACACAACCTGGATTTTTCAGGTGATACCTTTTAATTATCTTTCACGAAAAGCAGTAGTTTTTGAAACAACAGGTCCTGAAGAATGCATGGAAACTCTTTTCTTTATATGCAGAAACATGTTGACCACTACTGAGTGCTGATATTATTTCAAACCCACATTTTGCACTTGTCTTTTAGCCTTAGGGACTGGGAGATACTAATAAATTGTCTACCTCTACCCAGTTCACCTAATTTTATAACCCCTCACTATTTCACCTCTTTCACTTCACACTGCTTTTTCCAGTCGCCACCTAAACACTTGAAAATCATGCATTACTTCCCTCTCACATTTCTTTTCATTTGCAATCGGTCACGGTAACATCTGACCGGCCGTTTTGTTCTGTCTCCTGGGCGAGGAGAACCCAAATGATGCAAAAGAGGGCAGTACAGTGTGGCTTCTGATGGGAATTTTTTCCATACGTCCTTGAGCCCTAACTCGGCCAGTATTACATAAAAGTTTGCATGGTGTGTTCCCACGGGTGTTATCTGTATGGTATTTGTCTTGTGGTCCATGGTGAATAAATGATTTCCTTGACTCCTAGGTACAATTTGGTGTTTTGGAATTTGTAAACACCAATCCTCATGTTGAAACAAATTAGCTGTAATTTGTCAGTAGACGTGACCTGGCATTTGACCTCTGTCGTTGAACTGCAGAATATGTGGCAAGATTAACACAGAATTTAAAGATATATTTAGTTAAGGCTAGGACTTTCACAACCCAACAAAAATCAGCTTGCGCCCCACCAGATAGTCGTCACCCACAGTTTGGAAAACCTGGCCTAGCCCACACCCAGAACTGTGGTACTGTGGAATGGAGTAACAGAAATTATATATTCTAGTGCATCTTAATGTATATTAGGCGTTGCAAAGATAAGGAACCACCAGTGACTAGCATAGTTCATGCCTAGGTCACCTTAAGGCGCGGCGAGCCCATGCAGTCCAAATGGTTGGTTGGAGAGAACTTGTGGCTCTCCTTTTGGATGGTTACAGCAAATGCTCTTTAAGATAACATTACATGCATGGAGATCTTATGTTTGTCATTTCAGCCATCCTTGTGCTATGCAGGTAAATTGTGCTTGAAGCCAATTAACAGAAAGGGACATAGGCCCTGCTGGAGAGATTGTTACCTTAGTCACAGGTTGATTTTTTTGTGGATTGGCACAGCCTTTTATCATTAAAGTGCTGAAATTAGTATGTTCATTTCAGATGAATGTTTGATGTTCCTTAATACCCCAAGAAATTTAAGTTGGTATTCCGTATTTTCAACATCCCTAAGTAAACCATCTTGAGGTTTTTATCCTTTGCCTTTTAGGTGTGTGGGAGAAATCTGGTTCTATTTGTAATTTTTGGAACCTTGGAGGAGATGCAGAGCAGGGCAGTGGTCTTCTTTGTATTCTATGCTTGGAGTTCAGTGGAAATTTTCAGGTAAGTGTGGCTGTAATGTTGTATGACTGCGAAGTGTAATTACCATGCACTGTAAAGACTTATGAGCACACTTTTCTTTGCTTATACCAGGTACCCCTTCTACATGCTGTCCTCCATAGACACAGAATGGAAGCTGCTAACATGGCTCAGATATACAGTCTGGATCCCTCTCTATCCCTTAGGAGGGTTAGCAGAAGGTAGGCTTAAACATTTTTGATGTTGGTTCTGTATATTCCTTCATTAGTTGCATAAAGATCTTGGGAACTCATCTGTATGATACTTCATTGGTTGCATAAAAATCTTTGGAACCACAATAAATCGGCATGACACTCTCTCCAGAATTTAATGCCCAACAGAACAGTATTTCCTCTGACACTGAACCTTGGCATATCTACTCTAGGATTCCAAGTCAGATATGTGGTGTTGCAGTTTAGGGTGTTAGATGGATGCTGTTTTTATGTGTCTTCTCTAGCACTTTTACATAGGTAGCAGTCTATGTACAAGGAATTGATACAGGGTCAGAATCGTCTGTTATAATATTTCAGATTTAGCTTCTGTTTTGCGTCTGTTCCAGAATGAATGAGCAGTTCTGTTACTTAGGCATGTCTGCTCGCTGTAGGCCTTAACTTCAGCTGAAATGCTGTGTATGGCCGCTTTAGAATATGTTGTGTGCTGTAGTATTTGAGATCCAACATACAATGCTATTTGTCTTTTGAAGCACATAGAAGTCTTGTCACATGCTGGGGGCGCTAGAGGGCGCCAAGCAAGATGGCTGCACTTGCGTGAGGCTCTTGCAGTTCGGGCCGTCATCCGTCTAATATCCTCCTCATCTTGAACATAATCCAGCACCAGAAGTAGCTACCGGACCGCAGTGATCGCAAAGCTACTTGCCAATGCTTCTGGCACCTAAGAAATCGCCTGGAAAGCGCTGCTATTAAGATTTTGTTCCAGCGGCCGAACATTTTAAAATAGCGACGGCGCTGCCCGGATGCACCGGGCGGGGTGGCGTTGCTCTGGGCGGATCAGACTCGTTGCCAGCAGCCACGATACCGCTGGGCTCTCGTGGAGAGAGGACCCCTCCGGAGTGGAGTGGACAACTGGCTGCAATTGTGCTGGTCACCCCTGGTCGCTGGACTTGTTTCTCACGTGAGAAGCCACAGCCCTTCCGACCCCATGAAGCGGCCTGGAGGGAGGAGGGAACCAGTCTGCCGGAGCCCCTTGGGTGCCGTGGTGGCAGAAGGTGGTAGGTGAGCAGCGCAGCCCCTGGCTCTCAACCGAGCCCCCTGGCTGCCATTTGCTGTAGGTGGGGCCCTGCGACCGCCGACCTGTAAGTAAAGCGCTGCCCCGAAAGCCAGCGCAGCCCCTGGCTCTTACCCAAGCCCCCTGGCTACCATTTGGTGTAGGTGGGGCCCTGCGACCGCCGACCTGTAAGTGAAGCGCTGCCCCCGAAAGCCTCGCGAGGCCTGACTATGCGGTGTGACCCTGCTGCTCCAGTACTACCATAGCACCTCACCACACGCTGGCCTGCTATCTGGCGTAGAGGCGGCGCGGGCTGCTGCGGAGAATAGTAACTGACAAATTGCCAAGCACCCTGACGCTGTGCCGCAGACCTGGCGGTCTGGCCCCACTGCCTGTGACTACTGGAGCCCTTCGTGTTGGAGGCTGAGGGTACCACTGGAATGCAGCCACATTGCGACCGTGATTGAATACTCAGGCCCATTGTCATATCACGTACCCTCGACAAAAGGACTGGCCTGAACGGGGGAAAGACCCGCCGCTGCGTCCCCGGTGACCCATGCCATCCTCCTTCTTTCCTCATTCTTCGAGGGGTCCATCCCCGCCTCGGACCCGAGCGGGCCGCTTGGAGATCACGCAACATGGCCCCGAAGACTGTTGTGTCTGGCGCCACGGGGGCCTGAGGGATTGGCAGGAAAGAACCGGCTCCCTCATTACTTGCCTGCGGAGTATTGGACCTCGGAACCTGAAATGCGGAGCCATCCCCGTGTGGCGTAGGTGAAGACTCAAGGCCATACCCTGCTGCCTATGCTTTGACCACTAGTGTGGAGGACGCCGCCCCGCCCTGCCTCTCGGCACAGTACTAACAAAGGGGCCCAGTAATACATCAGGCGCAGCACCCGCCCTGACTGAGGTTCATTCTCTGCACAACGGTGCCCCATCCGGACCCCGCCAGGGGTGCAGAGCACTCCGAATCAACACGCTAACCTCAACCCCTGTGGTGGCTCTCTGCATGCGGTCATGGGTTAGGCCCCGCTGAATCGGAGACGGACCGGACGCACACGACTACCACTCTACTGATCTCAACAAATTGGTGGCCTACCCTCACAACATCCTGTCCTTTGCGGCCACCGAGTGCCGGGCGCGACTATTGCAACCACCAGGTGGCCCCTCTTGGACCATAGTCACCCCATCGAATTTACCAATCCATTACCCTGGGGAAACCAGACGGACGCCAACCGAAGATTAACTTTGATACACGCAAGTCTGCCCGCTCCCAGACAGAACCGGAGGAGGACCAAGCTGACGCCCGACTACTTATACAGCAGACCTAAAAGAACTATTACTAGTGATGCAATCTAGCCTGACCTCTATTGAATCAAAAATGGACTCCATGAAAGATAGGCTGGACGGCCTTACTCAGAGAGTTGAGAAATATGACCGATTGACGGAGGCGGAGCGGCGCATCTCTGATTTAGAGGACACCTCCACTACCACAACAAACCGCACGCTCGAAATGGAGAGTGTCCTAAAGGTAATAGCGGCCAAAAATGAGGATTTAGAATCACGCTCACGGTGGAATAACCTACGTATCCTAGGTGTGCCGGAATCAACAGCCACCGGTAAGATGGAAGAATATGTCGAGCACCTCCACATAACATTGTTTGGCTGAGAGGCCTTCTCGACGGTCCTTGTAGTTGAGAGGGCACACCGATCGTTGGCGACCCGCCTCGCCCCTGGGACCCCTCCTCGCCCGATAATAGCCAGAATACTTAATCATCGGGACCGGGACGCAGCTCTCTGCCTCTCCAGGGAACATGGACAACTCCGATACGAGGGGACAGAAATATCAGTTTACCCTGTTTTCACCATGGCCGTACAGGAACAAAGGAGAAAATTTCTCCAAGTGAAGAAAAAACTGCAACAACTCAACCTGCCCTACGCTATGCTCTTTCAGGCCCGTCTAAAAATTATACATCAAGGAAAGCAACATTTCTTTACTAACCCGCAGCATGTCCAGGACTTCCTCAAGACTCTGCTTAAGCAACCTATGGGTCGGTCCTCTCCAACACAGCGACCAGAGGGAAATGGCAGCGCCTCGGACATTGAATTACTCCACGCGATACCGCCCTTGCCATGCGAATCGCAAATCATGAAGCGGTGTGGACATGCACTCCATGAGAAAGCTCAAAAGATTGCAGCAAATTGCACGTTACTACGGCAAGAAAGACTATGCGTGTAGAAAATTGTCAGCATCATCAGTTCCAGGGAATGCATGCTCACCTAACGGCGCCGTCACAGAATATAGACTTTTATTCAACTTCCACAAAAGCATCTATACTTGGCGATGTGGACCTGAAAAAAGTCTTGTCACATGCTGTGTACACATGTTTTTGCAGAACATTCAGATCTGTCTAATATTTAATCAGTGTTTAAATGGGAAACAGTAGCCTGAACACTAGATACTGTAACTTATTTGGGAACTGTGGTATGAATATCAACTTTTAGTTTTTTTTAAATATGTGAATATATGATATATAAGGGATAAAGTACCCCCTGCTTTACATTATAAGGATATTGCCAGTTACCAAGGAGTTCCATAACAATATAGAGGAACTACCCAAAGGCCAAGTTCCTTTATGAGGTAACTTGCAATATCCTCATCATGTATGCATGCAGCACTTTAGCCCTTATAATACACGGTCACACCATCACCTTTCTCACAAACCACTTAAATCCGTGGTGCGTAGCTCTTTCATATGAAAGATAGAGTATTTTTGCAAACATGAAGAATAAAAATAAAGCCTCTAGTGCAAACTAAACAAAACAAAAGTCTGTTAGGTATTTGTTGCACACAGATAATGAAAACAGTTCATTACAAGTCTGTTTAAAAAAGAAGCTGTAGTGGCTTAGAATGTGTACAAACACACAGAAACATTCTAGTTTTTCTCTATCTACAGAGTGCAAAATATAAACATGTCCTTCTGCTTGTCAGTGTAAGCTAGAAAAATAGAGCAGAAGATAGAAAAGCAACTTTCCGTTATCATTGCTTTTAACAACTGCTTCACTTATGCTTTACCATCTAAGGCAGAGTGATATACTTAGCCACTAGACTTTAAGCCCTGTGTCCCGCAACATTGGCGGTCTGTAAGTCCTCTGCCGTTCCTGGCAACCACCCTGTATGCTGGTGTTGCTGTGATTTTGGTAGGCTAGCTGAGCACGCAGTAATGGATAGATGTTCTCCTAATACAGGTTCAAGTGGTAGTTCTGTAGTCACTTTTCAGAGGGACATTAGACATTTAACCTATCCTTTTTATAATCTCAATTGTCGTTTTCTGTTTAAGCATCATAGTGAAGTTTTTTTAATTTCTTAATTGATTATATGCCGGTTGCAGGCTTTTCATACGGAAACTTGGTTGAATGATTCTTCCATTCCTGACATTGTATTTTCTATACCAGCCAAGTACTGTATGGTGAGACGTGGCCGTGCGGATAAGAAGGAAGGTGGGGTTGCCATCGTTTTTAACCGCATGCGCGCTAGCGGTTTTCCCGCTGCGCGCTGAAAATTTTAAAAACCTGCGTTACGTGACAAAGCCAGCTCGTCATGCGCGTAGCGCAGGTAACGCCCATGACGAGCTGGCTTTGTCATCAGCACTGAAGGGGTTAAAGTGAAGTAACAATGTAAAATTTAAAATCTGGTGATTCCAGATTGTGTTATCTTACCACTTGGTTTAAAAAAAGAATTTCACCTTCTCTGGTTCCCTGATCTACCGCCCACCTGGCTTAGCGGGAAGATGGTGCCCTTAGCTGCCCCAATTTTAATATTTTGGGTGACATCAATATTCACTTTGGCAACCCTTTTGTGGGTGATATAAGGCCTTAGATATACAGCTTCTAGTAAATGTGCCTCCTCTCACTTGACCCTTTATTTTCTAATCTTAGGACGGCTTCAGTAGACATCTCTCTTCCACTTACCTGGTTTGATCATTTTGCTGTACCAATTCTAATTTTGGTTACTACCCATAGGGAGCGACCTCTTCTTCTTCGACTTTCTCTAGACATTGGTCTAGATTTAATCCAGCGACCTTCAGTTCCCTTCTTCAAGCGTCTATGCCAGGATTGGGCGGGACAGTGGACACTGTCTCCAGTGCTATTGACAACTGGCGTCAGTCTTCCCTTTATTCTGTGCTTCCACTCAAATTAAACATTCATTATAATCCCATCCCCCTGTTCCATGGTTTAATGATTCTTTACTTGGGCAAAACAAAAGTTGTAAATGCCTGAAGCAGGCTGGACGCAAACTATCTTTTTGAGGATAAAATTAAGGATAAACTGGCTTTGAGGGATTATCATAGAGCCTGTCACTCTGGCCAGGCAACTTACTATTCAGATAAAATTATCCATGCTCAGAATTGTCCTACGGTTCTTTTTCAGATTGCCAATTCTTTAACGGATACTGCTACTCTTTTGTCCCGCCCCTCGCTTTTGCAAAAACAGTGTGATGATTTAGCAGTTTATTTTTTCCCTATTGAGAACACTACGTTTTTGTCTCTTTTGAACGCTACGATGTTGGGCTCACCGTTGGACTCTTCGCCTCTTTCTATTCTTGAGTAAAATGTGTCCTTTGCTCTCCCCCATAGTGATAAACCTTCTCAATTTTTCTTTATCTGAGGGTTCAATTCATAAGTCTTGGAAACATGTGATGGTGGTACCTCTACTGAAGAAACCTGACCTGGATGTCTCAAATAAGGCTATCAGCCCTTTTCTTTGTTTCCACTCTTGCTAAAAATTCTCGAAAAGCATGTTAATCAGCAGCTGTCATCCTATCTGGAAACCAATTGCCTTTTACACTGTTCGCAATCTGGATTTTGGTCTTAACATAGCACAGAAACAACACTGGTAGGTGTTACTGAACAGCTTAGACTATAGCTCGACAGGAGAGGCCCTGTAGCTCTCATCCTTTTGGATCGGGGTGCTGCTTTTGATACTGTCTCTCACCAGGTACTTCTTCAAAGATTGGAGGATCTGGATATTCAAGACCTGGCTTTGGCCTGGCTAAGCTAATTTCTGCAAGACCATTCCTTCAAAGTCTGCATAAAAACGTACAATCCTACCTCATACATGTTACCTTAGCTGGTACTCCAGGGCTCTGCCCTGAGCCCCATTTTGTTTAACATCTACGTGCAGCCACTGGCAGACATAGTTGAAGGGTGTGGTCTCACACTGTTTTCATAAGCTCATGATACAGAA
This sequence comes from Lissotriton vulgaris, assembly GCF_964263255.1. Lineage (NCBI taxonomy): Eukaryota > Metazoa > Chordata > Amphibia > Caudata > Salamandridae > Lissotriton > Lissotriton vulgaris. Next base: position 1,850,026,035 of record NC_141687.1, on the reverse strand, counting down.
ATTATTATATCCTTATCCCCTAATAAAGATCGCAGTTCAGCTGCTCTTAATTCTTGCCTTACTAGTTTGGTAACCTGGATGGATGAATAGCGACGCTTTAAAGCTAAATGGGAACACGTCCGAAGTTTTTTTAATCCGCAATCAACCTCAACTCTGGAACCCTCACTGCTGGCCTATTGACTTGGGAGCTGCTCCTGCCCCTACGCATGTGGTTAAGAACCTACGCTTCTGGATTGATGACAAGTTTACCATAGACTACCAAATCACCAAGGTAGCAGCTTGTTGTTTCAAGCATCCTTGGGTGTTTGAGGAAAATACTTTGGCTTCTTCCTACCCCAGCCCAAAGGACAGTTGTGCAAGCCCCAATTATTTCAAAACTTGGCAATGGTAACATTCTCTATCTCGGTGCAACAGAAAAGAGGTCACAGGTTGTTCAGAATGTAGCGGCGTTGTTCCTTTACCATCTACCTAAACACTGCTCAGTCTCTCACCTTCTTTGGGACATACATTAGCTTCCAATTGCAAGAGCGTCCAGTTTAAGGCATTGTGCTATATATATACAAAGGCTTGTCAAATTCCGGACCTCTATATTTTAGGTTATTGGTGTTGCAATACCTTCCTAATCAGGCTCTCTGATCCAGCAATTTGAATTATGCAGTTGTTTCTCAGATTCATAAGGTGAAGCAAAGCGGTTACTCTTTTACTTACCTTGGCCCAAAAATCTGGAATTCGGTGCCTGCCATGCTTCGGCTTTGCAATTCTTTTGAAAAGTGTTTTTTAAAAAGTGGCGTTTTTCACCTTCAACCCCTTCTGTTTATGCTAGCGGGGGAAAAACACACACACATGTACGTTTGTGGTCTGCCGCAACCACCCTGTGACCTTCCTGCTACAAACACGTTGTTCCCCTGAATTAAAAATACCTTCTATTGGAGAGAAATCTATTCCACAGAAATGGACGGTGATTTTTTTTCTTCTGATCGATATATACTTTATAGAATGAATAATTACAATCTTTCCAATATTTGGAACTTATTAGACATTTTCCGGGTAAAACACTGTACGCAAGATCAATTTAACTGCAGTTCTATAAAAAAAAAGGAGTACATGTTAAAAAGAGATAAAATGCTTGAGTGCGAGATTGTCTGGGACTTGGATAGCTGAAGCAGATGTGAAATTATTAATAGAAGTGCAAACAGTGCAGTAAGGTTCTGTCTCGGGTAGCCTGGCACTCAAGAAACTGCTGGTGTAATAGACACCTTCTCCAGTATTCAATCTTTCATAGGTTCACATGCTTGTATCTTCCCCGTCGTCATGGTGGGAGTCTCCCGGTAAATAATAACCATAGCAGTAGAAGAAAAAACTGCCTGAAACCATAGAGTAGTGAAACCAGAGGGTAACCTCTCCTCCTTTATTATGTGGCCCAAACTACAGCCAATCAGCAGCCAGCCCCATCCTACACCATTCCCAGCAGACCCAACATACCTCAGATTTCCAACCGCCTTCGTGTGACGAGGAGTCTCCCTGAGCTCTGCTCAGTTTTTTCTCTCTTCACTGAACTTTTGACCTTCACAGTTGGGAGTCAGGTATTGTGTTTTTTCTTGTCAGCATTACTACTTTCAGAATGGCTGAAAGCTCCAAGAAGAGCCTTTTCAGAGCTTGCAGGTCCTGTGGCAAGGCCAGACTATTTTCTGAGGATCCTCACAAGGAGTGCTTGTACTGTCTGTACCCTAAGCATATTCCTAAGGACTGCAAGTATTACCGGACCTTCTCTGCCAAAACTCTTAAGGATAGAGAAGCGCGCCTTTTATTATGGCTTCAGAAAAGAAAAACTCCAGACTCGGAGTCTGAGGGGGAAGCCAAAGGACACACCTCTAAAAAACAAAAGAGAGGGTCCTCTAAAGAAAAGGGAGATGAGAAGAAACATAAAGCAGGAAAATCTAAGGATGGTGAATCCTCTACTTCTCTCCCTCCAACTCCTCACAAGCCTTCCTCAGAAAAGAAGGCTCCGTCGTCGCTTAAGTCGAAATTCCAGTCAGATCACCGACAAGACCGTCGACAGCCTCGACGACGACCACCTCGTGGACGACGACGACAATCTCGACGACGACAGCTTCGTCGACGACGACGACTCCGTCGACGGTGAGTTCCAGACCTTTGTCGACGGCAAGATCCTCGTCGACGAGCATACCGTCAACAATGGCGATGATTGTTCCGTCGACGACGAAAAAATCGTCGACGATGGCATCGCCAACAAGGATAACTTCAACTTATATCTCTATTAAAAGGATGGCTCCGTCGACGGTATCGTTGACGAGCAAAAGAGGAGAGTTTTCTACGCCAAAGATTTCACCTCGGCTGCCCTCTATTATTCTGGATTGTCAGGAATCTGAGGAGGAAGGATCCTATGGTGTTGCTTACAGTCCGTCGCAGCACCATATTAAGCATCAGGATACCGATGAGGAAGGCCAACAAGAGGAACAGGAGCATTTCTCTTTTAGAGATCGGCCGGTCAAGGGCCAGATGAGATATGAGTCATTTCATCAGGCTTATCATTATGACGACGAAGAGGAAGTGGATACACCCGCGAGGGAAGACGCTATGTCAGTGCCTGTCTCTCTTATATCCGATCTAAGAAGCATGATTGACCGCTATAACCGTCGATTTCCGGAGGATAATGCGCCCGTCTCTTCCGCGGCCACTGGGAATGTTTCTCAATCGGCAAAAGAAACACCCCTGATTCAGCCTCCTACTCCTCCTCCGCCTCCTGTTTGTCAAATGCTTACGTTATTTTTTCCTTCTTTTTAGAGTATCTTCATACCCCTAAGTCCTGTGCTTGAACTGAGATGGTTGCTCAACACTTACCTTTTGTTTTCTCCCCTTCTTCGCCTATACTACCACTACTGCTTTGACGTAGTTGGGTGCAGTGAGCGACTGGTGGGGTGTAGGGACTTATCATCTATCATGTCGCTCCTGCTGAACTGTAAGTAACCTTGACACCTGGACAGGTATGCCGTTAAGACCGGGAACACCTGTCGCTCTAATTCTTTTCAGAATTTTGGTGACAGCGTCATCTGTAATCAGAAGCCCTGGGTTTTGGGTTTTCGGGTGACCACTTGGAACATCTGATTGATTGTCGTCTGTAGTTTTTGAGGTGTATAGGTTTTTTACATGCTGTATCCACTGCGATTCAGTCATGACATTATTTTTCTGGCCACTGGTGGGCTAGTTATATTCTTTAGCTGCCTCTATTAGTATGTGTGCCCCTCAGTGTGTATACTTGCATCCATACGATTTTTATTTACAATCTTATTTTTAGTTTGTCTTTTTAATAGGTTTTATTTGTTCTTTTTGACAGGCCTTTTGGAGTCTGCAAGTCTTCGCTTTACTCATGCTCGCTGTGTCCTGATTTGATTGATAGGCACTGATTAAAGTCCCAACAGATGATGACTTCCAGAGTTGTGTTCCACGTAGCACAGATTCAAGAGAACCCAAATATTGTATCAGCCGGTCTGTGCATCCTGCTCCATAACAGTTGAAGTATACATTAACGAGCAGGATCTTCAAAGGCTGTTTGTTTACACACATGCTTTCCAGGATAGCTAGTTGGATCATTTCATCTTGGGTTTCGATGGTTCTAACTTTTAGGTCCACACTCAGGCTTACGTAGATTAAGAGGCCACCAGAGGGTCTCCCAAAGACATTCATTCGTGTAGCAGCTTGGTGCAGTCCATGAAATTCCAGGATTGTAATGGGACTGGTTTCCCATGTTTCCTGAAAACATGGCAGCAGGAGATTGGAGTGGCTTTGATTATTTAGCTACATTTCATGATATAAAGTTTTGGTTTCCTCTTAGAGTTTACCTGTTATGAGTGGCTGTCTGGGCTAGGAATAATTTTTTAGAGCTGCTCGAGAGTGTAGATGACAGCCAGCTTCAGTTATTCCTTTGTTTTATTCTGTCAGTGTTCTCTAGGCCTGTTCTCCCTGTTGGACCTATTTGATTGGCGTAGGAGCATGATGTTCACAATTTATTGTAAGACAGGTTAAGTTGGGAGTTTCCAGCCTCTTTGAAAATACTGATTGGGTGTACATGCAGCCTTGACTGTTCTCCTGAAGCCCTTATTGGGTGAGGCTATTTGGGATCCATTTGTTTCATGATCTCTATCCCCCACTATTCAAAAGTCTCTTTAGTGGTCAAAATATCAGCCACTAATGTGGGGTATTTAAGCGTTAGTATTGTTGATTCGTTTCCACTCTTCCTGTTGGTCAGATTTTTTAATTTGACATCTAGGATATCTTCCGAGGTTATATTTGATTGTTTTTAAACAACATCGGCAGGTTTGATCTGCTACCTCTAGATGGTTCGACAAGTTTGCAGGGATTTGATGTACCACAGAATCTGAAAGAGACCAATTAGTGATAGATTCCTTACCTTAGAATATTCCCCAGGCTTCAGTCTGGATACGGAAAGTTTTCTGCTTAGCAGTACCTTTGTGCGCCAGTAGGTGGCGCCTTGTGGCTACGTGCCCGTCACTGGCGTCATAAGCGCCGGGATGACGTCACGGAGTCTACTTAGGCGCCACCCATGCGCGCTGATGTCAGTTCTTTCTTTTTCCGCGCTGAAAGCGCAGATCCGGATTGAGCACGTACCTCGCTCATTTTTTTACCACTTTTTTGAGACTTTTGTCTCCTGGTGCATGTAGGGATGCCCGGCTTTAAGTCTTGAGGGTCGTGCCGCCGTAATATGTTGGTGGCGGACCCCCATGATGTCTGCCTCTACTGCCTGGAGACCGACCATGACTCCCGGGACTGTCGGGACTGCTGTGCCATGGCTCCTAAGGCCTTGCGGGAGCGGTGCCAGAAGTTGCTGGAGGTCCGGCACTCCTCTCACCGCCGCTCCAGGTCTAGGGGCTGTTGGCGGGACCGGAGCCATCGCTCTTCGGGCTCTAAGTCTTCACCTTCAGATTCCGGTAAGCGACGCCATAAGAAGAAGTCGAAGAGGCGTGTTCGCTCTCCGACGTCCTCCCATCGCTCCCCTGCGGCTCCTCCGGAGCCCGTGAGTCCCATGGCCTACCCGATATTCCCTGGTCCGTAGCCGGCTCCCGAACAGGTGCATGAGTTTCTTGTTGCCATGGACCGCCTGTTTAGGCCTCGGGCTCCCGCCGGCGTGCCTGCGGGCCCCACTGTCCCGTGTCCAGATCCTGTTGGCCTCGCCTCGCCGCACCGCCTTTGGCACCAGCCCCGGAGGCACTGGATCCAGCGACCTCGGCTCTGGCGCCACAAGGTGCAGCACCGCTGGCTCCAGCCCCGGCGCTGCCCTTGGCTCCGGCCCCAGGGCCGCCACAGGTGCCGTACTGGGTGCCATTTATCCCGCCCCTGCCCTGGTTCTTGGACCATTTCGTTCCGACCTGGGATGCGGCTCCGGTTCAGCCCGGCCGGCAACGCTTTCGGCGCCGCTTGCCCCTCTCCGGCTCCAGCCGTGCCGCTGCTGCGGTCTCCTTCTACTCCAGAGCCGGATGAGGATTGGGACGGCTCCGAGGACCCCCTTCCACGACAGTGTGACTCCGAGCAGGATTGGGTGGATGACGTTCAAGATGCGGGTGAACTTAATGTATCTTCTGACCCGGGGTTTGCTTCGCCTCCGCCTACTATGGAGGAGGGCGCTTCCTACACTAAGGTGCTGCGTCGAGCCACGGAGACTCTCCATCTCAACCTCCCTACGGTGGCCCTTTAGACCAACCTCCTTACGGAGGTGCTCCAGACGGCGTTTACGTCGTCGGAGCCGCTCCTCCCTTTCAATGAGGCCCTTACCGAAGTCCTCTTGGGTACTTGGTTGCGGCCGGCCTCGGGGGCACCGGTGGATAAGAACGTCGCTAGGCGTCATCGTCCGGCACCTAGTGATCCCACCTTCTTGACCACTCACCCAACGCCTGAAAGCCTGGTCATTCAGACTTCGACATCACAGAGCGCCTTTCCCTCAGCTCCGCCGGATAAGGACTCTTAAGAGACTGGACCAATATGGCAAGAGGTTGTTCTCCTTGGCCAGTTTGGGGTTGAGGTCTGTTAATTCCGCCTGCTTATTGGGCCGTTACTCCCACAGGGTGTGGGATTCGGTGGCGGAGGTTCTGCCTCAGTGCTTTGAGGAGGTCCAGGTTGTCCTTTCCCAAGCGATTGCGGAGGGCAAGGATACAACTAAGTTTGCCATCAGGTGTGGTTTGGACACACACCGCTGATTCATTGGGCAGGGTGATTTCCATGATGGTGGCGTTGCAGGGCCAAGCCTGGTTGCGTTCCACTGGGTTCTCACCCGAAGTCCAGAGCTCGCTCATGGACATGCCCTTCTATGGCTCCCGCCTCTTTGGTGATAAGGCTGACAATGCCCTGGAGCGCTTTAAAGACTCTCGTGCCGGGGCGTGGCCAAGATGGCGGGCTGAGAGGACGCACTTGCCGAGAGCTCCCGAGCCCCTGAAACCCTGCACGCTTGCATCCGCTGATTCCCCCCCGGATCGAGCGGTAACCGCGCCTGGTGACCCCCGTGGTGGTGTGGAGCAGTCGGCGAGCCCCAGGTGTCCCGCCACAGTGGTGATTCCACCCGGGATCGGCTGAGTCGGTGCCCGCAGATCGGTTTGTGTGCAGCCCGAGGGCCGCGAGACCTTCAGGCTTGGGGTCTCGACGGAGTGATCCAGCGACTGCGAGTGGCATGCCGGAGTGCCTGCGCTTCAGCGGCCGAGTGGGTGCCGAGGAGGACTTCGCCAGCGGAGCCGAACGGAGAAAGGCGACGGAGGCGTAGCCGGCCTACGACTACTACGCAAGTCCGGGGCTCGAGAACGCTTGCTTCGCGCGGCTGCTCAGGCCCAACAATGGCCGTGGCGGAGTAGTGTCGCGCCTCCGGAGTATTTGTACGTCCAGGCGAGCCGGTCCTGGTTGCCTCTCGCCCTGCGAGCCTGCCCTTCGACTGTGTGTATCACAACTGGACCCGTGACGGAGGTAGGCCTCGTTCCCTGGGCGTTGGCCCATTGACTGTAATGGGCGGCCATTTTGGGAACCTCGGACCGGCCGCCCAGCCTTGATCGGGGCCTCTGCGTAGCGGTGCTTCCTGACCGACAACTAGCTGCCCTGACCCTAGGAGCCTCTTCGCTAAACTGCGGCCATCAGTGACTCCCGCCCCGCCAAGATGTCGAATGCCAGGGGTCAAAGGAGAGGCGACCGAACTTTGCCGGACATGTTGGGATGCGGTGCCCTGCGCAGCGGGGGGAGCCAAGCCGCCCCGAGCTCCCCGGCCCCTTCCAGAGGCGCTGAAGGCGGAGAGCCCCCGGTGACTCGATCGTTCCTGGAGTCGTTGTTTAGCTCCTTGAGGGAGGATTTTCAGACTTTAAAGCAAGAGGTGGCCGGAGAGGTCCGGGAGGTCCGGAGAGAGGTGGACTCCCTGGGGGAGCGAGTCAACACTGTGGAGGAGGCTGGTCATTCCAGAGATGAAGAGATCACCCACCTGCAGCAGGAGGTCCTGCGGCTGCGGGAGCAACAGATTGAGCTGCAGGCCCACGCCGAAGACCTCGAAAATCGGTCCAGGCGGAACAATATCAGGGTCCGGGGCGTCCCGTCCAGCGAGGAGGGTGAAAACGTGACCGCCTACCTGGAGGCCCTCTTCCGTGCAATTTTGGGGGAGTCAGAGGACTTTCAAGTCCGTATCGACAGGGCGCACAGGGTGGGCCGCCTTCGCAGAGCCAGGGCGCCCCCCCCCGGACATTCTGGCTTTTCTACCGGACTTCCCCCTGAAGGAGCGGATCCTCCGCGAGGCGCGGAGGCAGCAGCCTTTCCGCTTCAGAGACCACCCGGTGGCCCTCTATCAGGACTTATCCACGGTCACACTGCAGAAGAGGAAATCTTTTAAAATTGCCACGGACTTCCTCCGGGAGCATGAAACGCAGTACTCTTGGGGGCACCCCTTCCGCTTGATCTTCCAGTGGAACGGGACATTGCACCAGCTCCGGTCCCTCCAGGATGTCTGCGCAGTATTGGGTATCACGGCTTCGGATACAGACACCCCGGCGCCGCGCCGCAGGCGAAGCACTCGAGATGGTTGGCAGCAGACCGGGGAGAGGCACTCCCCGCCACCGGAGCGGCCTGACTCGCCAACGATTCGGGCGGACATGTCGAGCGCCATCCAGGAGGCCTCCAGAGCAACAGCGAACAGTGATGTGGCCTTGACGGCCTGAACTTACTCCGGGGGGAGTCTACATTAGCCTTTCATCATTGCAGGTGCGGGGGTTCTGGGGGTAGGGAGGGACGGGAATGCTGGTGCTGGTGCTGGTGGTGGTGGCTGGACGTCCACTAGATCGACTTTCCACGGCCTTGTCCGATAAGGACCGGACTGGGGCAATGACTTCTTTGAATGGCTTGAGAAGCGGGGGGTGGGAATGGGAGTTGCAGGGGAATGTTTCGAGTTGGGGGGTTTGATAGGGGGCTGGGAGTTGGGAGCAGTGTGGAGCTGGGTGTGCGAAGTTCCGGGGGAAGGGAGGGGTCCACTTAGTTGGGGGGTTTTGGGGTTTGGGGACTGTACTGTGCCGTAGGGATGTTTGCTTACGCTGTGTGCTGAGGTTTCTTGATGTGGCCTCTGTGTTTCGCCTGCTGGGCCTTGTCCACCTTCATGTGTGTTTCTGGGGTTCCCCTCCTTGATGGCTCTTAAAGTTGTTACTCTGAATGTGAAAGGGCTGAATAACCCGGTTAAAAGGCGGGCCGTCCTGTCTCTGTTGGAGAACTCTCAGGCCGACATCTGGCTACTGCAGGAAACCCATCTGCTGGCCAAGGATTGCCCCAGAATGCGTACCCCCAAGTTCCCCACGCAGCTCTTTTCCTCCAGCGCTTCTAAAACGGCAGGGGTGGCACTTCTGTTCTCTAGGGGGTTCAGGGGGGAGGTCTTGCAAAAGGTAGCGGAACAGAAAGGGAGACTTCTGGCATATAGGATCAAGGTGGGGGGCTTGGTGATGACTGTAGGCTCTATATACGGCCCCAATGACCATCAAGACCAATTTTTGCACAGGGCATTGGAAGTCGTGGCATCCACCTCTGATAGGCACATAGTGCTAGGGGGAGATTTGAATTTGGTCTTTGATGCGACTCTAGACAGGTCTGTGCAACGGCGCCACCAGTTGGGAGAGCTTTCGGGCTCGGTTCGTACCCGACTGGAGGAGCTTGACTTGCACGACATGTGGCGCCGCCTCAACCCCGCGACCCGCGCGTACTCCTATTTCTCTCATGCACACAAGTCCTACGCGAGACTGGATCATCTACTAGTGACAGGCCCGATGCTCGCACTAGCCTCGAATGCCGACATGGGGGTCCTCTCTCTCTCCGACCATGCGCCTGTGGAGGGTACCTTCAGTATACCCCCGGTGGCTCGTCCAAGAGGGGTCTGGCGTCTCCGGGACACACTACTGCACAGGCGTTCGACGGTGCAACAGATTCGCGCGGCCATTACGGACTTCCAGCACGTAAACGACAACGACGATACCTCCCGCACGACGCAATGGGCTGCCCTGAAGGCTGTGCTCCGGGGCGAATTTATCGCTATCTCCTCGGCGTAGAACAAGGATTGCCAGCTCAAAAGGGACGAGCTTACCCGGCAGGTGCGGGAGCTGGAACAGGTACATCACAGAACGGGAGCCCCCAGAGTCTGGAGGCAACTGAAGGCCGCCAGGAAACTCTTGTCTGCTCTTGACACAGACCGGGCGGAGTACGCGGTGCTTCGTCTGAAGCACAAGTATTACACCGGTGGCGACAGGTGTGGCCGGCTCTTGGCCAACAAGCTTAGGGTGCAACATCAGCAGCACCGAGTGAAGGAGCTGGTTACTCCTGCCGGAGGGTCAGTCACGAAGGACGAGCAGATTGCGGACGTTTTCCGTAACTTCTACGCTGACCTCTACACTGGCGAGGCCCCCTCCGCCCGAGAGGAGGCGGACTATCTGGAATCGGTGCCGCTCCCGTCGTTGACGCCGGATCAGGCCCAGTATCTGGAACGGGAGATTCGTATTGAGGAGGTGGTTACGGCGATCTCCCGGCTTAAGACGGGTAAGGCCCCGGGACCGGATGGCTTCATCCCTCTTTTTTATAAGACCTTCTGTCAGGAGCTGGCGCCTCTGTTGACCCGCCTCTTCAATACATTCTCGGAGCCGGGTGCCATTCCCCCCGAATTTCTCCAGGCCACGGTCTCCGTGATCCCGAAACCGGGCAAGGACCGGACTGCCTGTGGATCCTACCGCCCTATCTCACTACTGAACACGGACCTGAAGGTCTTCACTAGCATACTGGCAGCACGTTTGGCACTTCATCTCCCGGGCATGGTCAACTCGGATCAAGCCGGCTTCGTGCCAGGCAGGCAGACGGTGGACAACACGAAGAGGGTGACTCATATTCTTGAGAAGGCCTCCAGGATTCCCGGGGAACGCATGCTCCTCTCCATAGACGCGGAGAAGAATTTTGACAGGGTGCATTGGCCCTACCTAGAGAAGGTCCTGAGCAAGTTCGGGGTCGGCGAGAAGTTCCGGCACCTGATCTTCAACTGCTACCGGTTTCCGTCCGCGGTGAATGGGGGCAGCTCCCGACCCTTTCCTATAGAACGTGGTACGCGACAGGGATGCCCACTGTCCCCTCTGCTCTTTGCTCTTTACATGGAGCCGTTTGCACAAAGGGTCCGACAGAACCCCGATATCATAGGGGTCAGGATGGGAGAGTTTCACCATGCGATTAGCCTCTATGCGGATGACGTCATTTTGACGCTCGATGACCCACGGAGGTCACTGCCTGCATGTATCGCGGAACTGGACCTCTTTGCCGCGGTGGCGGGCTTCAAGGTGAACCTCGGGAAATCTGCTGCCCTCGATATTTCGCTGACTAGCGCCACCAGAGCTGACTTGCAGAGGCTTTTCCCTTTGAGCTGGTCGGGGGACCGGATTCCGTATCTGGGGATCCTTTTGGCACCCTCACTCCCCGCGATGGTCACGGCCAACTACAAGGCTTTGAGTACGAAAATCAGAGAGGAATTGGCCCGGTGGGATAAGGGCACGTTATCGCTGCTGGGCAGGGTGGCCGCAGTGAAGATGACCCTTCTACCTCAGGTACTATACCTGTTTAGGGCGCTCCCGCTACAGCCCCCCACAGGATGGCTCGCGGAGACTCAATCGGGCATTGTTTTGTGTGGCAGGGCCGTAGGCCTCGGATCAAACGGACCATAGCTAAGCTGGCGCCTGAATCTGGAGCACTAGGGATACCAGACTTGCAGAAATATTTCCAGGCCGCCCAACTGCGCTATTTGGTGGAGTGGAGCCGGTGGGAGTCGGATAAACACTGGCTGTTTCAGGACCAGGCGGTAGCAGGCAGAACGCTACAGGAGGTGCCTTTCCTGAGACGGGCTCATCGGCCCCCTAACCTTTACGCCTCTTTTGTGACGCGGGTCCCACTTCGGGTGTGGGACTCAGTGGCCACTAGGCATGAACTCACTACCTTTCCCTCTCCCTTCACGCCGCTGATTGGCAATCCGGACTTTGGCCCAGGAACGGAGCCTGGCGCCTACGATTGCTGGCGGGCGGCCCGCTGTTGCACTTTGTATCACCTATATGGCCCAGAGGGTGTCATCCCCTTCCAGGACTTACGTCGGGATTATGGCCTCCCCGAGACGGAGCGCATGCGGTATATGCAGGCGCGCCACTGGGCGCTACAGCCTCAAGTGCGCGCGACGGCAGACCAGGAGATCACGGTGTACGAGCGCTGGCTAGTCACTCGCAAGTCGGACGCTAAGCTTATCTCCGATTTGTACAAGATGCTGCAGCCCCCCCCCTTTCACATCCACAACCCGGGTAGGGAGCGCTGGGAGCGGGAGCTTGGTCGAGTGCTGAGTCATACTGAATGGGACCACATCTCCTACCGGTCACGCCACTCTGCCTATCACACGGGGCTCACGGAGACCTTCACAAAAATTTCAACCTATTGGTATCGCACTCCTGAGAAACTACATGAGATGGATAGATCAATACCGGGGACGTGCTGGCGTAACTGTGGCCAGGATGGCACGCTTACTCATATCTTGTGGGACTGTCCCCTTTTGGCTTCTTACTGGGAGGAGGTCCTCAATGAGGTTGACAAATGTTTTGAGATAGAGCTGCCCCGGTTCCCTGCCTACGTCCTATTGGGATTGCCGAATGGATTGATGTACCCTCTCAGGTCTAAAAGGGGTAGACGGATTGCGAAAGCTTTGGGGTCAGCTGTACAAAACATACTCATACACTGGCGCTCCACCACGCTCCCCACTGTTGTCGGCTGGCTGCACAGATTGTGGCATGTCCTTGGCATGGAGAAACTGTCCTTAGTGGCGGCAGGGGACGTAGATGCCTTTGAGGAGCTGTGGGCGCCTTTCCATAATCTGTTGTGTTCTGAATTCAGAGAAATCACCTGCCCTAGGTATCTCAGACTGTTACGGCTGACACCGCCGCCGGAGCCGCCTGTTTGATTGGTCGGAGCCGGCATCTGGTAGCGGAGGCAACCGAAGGGTTGCTACGAGGAGAGAGCGAGTGGTCGATGGCACAGTACAGGGGGTGGGACAGGGTGTGGGAGTTGGGGGGTTGTTGGTTGGGTAGGAAATGGAGCAGGATTGTTTCCCCGCCCTTTTTCCCTTTTTCCTTTTTCCCTTCCTTCCCTCCCCCCCCCCCCTTTTTTTTTTTGTCTTCAACCACAGGTGCGCAAGCTGTGTTTCCATGCAGGATGGTGCCCACTGAGGCGACGGAATTGCTTTGATGTATCTAATGTACCGTACGCATTGATTGTGGGGGCACCTGTGGTTTTCTTTTTCATGTACTTTGTTGTTTCCTTCCTTACCCTGCTTCAATAAAATACTTTAAACCTAAAGACTCTTTTGCCACGGCCAAGTCTTTGGGTCTTTCCTCGAAAAACCCTGCCACGCCGGGGTTTCGTTCCTTTTGTGGCCAGGGCAGTGGTACCCAGGCGTACTCTTCCAGCAAGCCTGTGCAGAACCAGCCTCAGCGAGGCAGCGGACGGGGGTTCAGCATGGGCAGGTCTGGTAACCAGCATGTGGGTCAGTCCACTTCCACCCCGCTGCTTCCGCCTGAAAACCTTCCTACTCCGAGCTTCAGGAGGCACCTGGGAGGCAGGGTCCGGCACCACCTTCACCACTGGCGCAAAATCACGTCGGACAAGTGGGTGCTGCAGATAATCTGCCAAGGTTACTTGCTCCCTTTTCTGTCCTCCCCTCCTGCCATGCCACCTCGGTGCCACCGCATGTCGGGGGATCATTTGGCTCTTCTCTGTCATGAAGTCACGGCCCTCCTGGCCAAAGGGGCCATCAAGTACGTTCCCGATCAGGAAGTAGGGAGTGGTTGTTATTCCCACGACTTTCTGGTTCCCAGGAAGGAAAAGGGGGGTTTGCGCCCCATCTTGGACCTCTGGGATGTCAATCGCTTCCTTCGGAAGGTGAAGTTCAAGATGCTGACTCTGGCTCAGGTCCTGACTGTCCTGGACCCTGGAGACTGGATGGTAGCGTTGGACTTGCAGGACGCTTATTTTCATATTCCTGTCCTGCCGGCCCACCGGCGTTACTTACGATTCATGGTGGTCCAGGAGCATTTTCAGTTTGCCGTGCTCCCCTTCGGCTTTATCAGCGCCCCGCGGGTGTTCCCGAAAGTGATGGCGATGGTCGCAGCTCATCTGCGCAGGTCTGGGGTGTCAGTCTTCCCCTACCTCGACAACTGGCTGTTGAAGGCGGGCTCGCCCCAGGCAGTCGTCTCCCACCTCCAGACTATGGCCGACCTCCTGCATTTGCTGGGGTTCTCCATCAATGTGCCGAAGTCGCACCTGAGTCCCTGTCAGAAGTTCCCCTTCATCTGAACGGTTCTGGATTCGAAGCTGTTTCAGGTTTATCCTCCCGAGCAGCGAGTCCGGGATATTCAGGCTATGATTCCGCTCTTTCAGCCACTATCCCGGGTTTCCGTAAGGATGGCCCTCCGGCTTCTGGGCCTGATGGCCTCCTGCATCCTGCTGGTGACACATGCCGGATGGCATATGTGGGCTCTGCAGTGGGACCTGAAGTTCCTGTGGGCACAGCATCAGAGCAACCTGTCCGATCACGTCCAGATCTCGGAGGGCGCTGCACGACAGTTGCAGTGGTGGCTCACGAACCGTGATTGGGTCAGTGGCAGGTCCGTCTCCCTTCCCCAACCGGAGCACACAGTGGTGACGGATGCATCCCTCTTGGGATGGAGAGGCCACATGGGAGAGGCAGAGATCAGAGGCCTCTGGTCTCCGGTGGAGTCCCGGCTCCATATCAACCTTCTGGCGCTGCGGGCGATCAGGCTTGCACTGAAGGCATTCCTTCACTCTGTCCGGGGATGTGTAGTGCAGGTGTTCACGGACAACACCACCGCCATGTGGTATTACAACAAACAGGGCGGGTTGGGGTCCTGGACCCTATGTCAGGAGGCTCTGTGCCTCTGGACATGTCGGGAACATCAAGGCGTTACCTTGGTGGTTCAACACCTGGCAGGTTCTCTGAACGCCAGGGTGTACAAACTCAGCCGCCGGTGCATGGTGGATCATGAATGGCGTCTGAACTCGGACGTGGCACAAAGTCTCTTTCAGCAGTGGGGAGAGCCTTGGTTAGATCTATTCGCCACCGAAGAGAACGCGCAGTGTCATTAGTTCTGCATGTTGGCATTTCCAAGGCGGCACTCGCTCTGAGACGCTTTTCGTCTCGAGTGGAGCGGCGGTCTGTTGTACGCCTTTCCGCCTATACCACTTCTGCCCAGAGTGCTGAAGAAGATCAGGCGCAACCGGGCCCAAGTTATTCTTGTGGCTCCGGACTGAGCTCGAAGAGTATGGTATCCCGAGCTACTCAGTATGAGCATCGATCCCCGATCCGTCTGCCTCTTCGGGAGGATCTTCTGTTGCAGCGGCAGGGGACGGTCCTCCACCCAAACCTGTCCAGCCTCCACCTCCATGAGTGGAGATTGAGCGGCGACAGTTGACTGCTTTTGACCTTCCTCCCGAAGTCTGTAATGTCATTCTAGCAGCCAGGCTTCCCTCCACCAAAACGGTATACGCCTGCTGGTGGAACAGATTTGTGGCATGGTGTGCAGCAAAGGCTGTGGATCCCCTTTCAGCCCCTCTTTCTGAGGTTCTTCTGTTCCTTCTCTCTTTGGGCCACCAGGGCTCTGCTCTGGACACTATCAAAGGCTATCTTTCTGCCATTTCCGCCTTCCTGAGGCTCCCTAATCAGCCTTCTCTTTTTAAGTCCCCGGTTGTTAACCGCTTTCTCAAAGGCATTACACACACACGTTTCCTCCCGTGCCTTTCATAATGCCTTAGTGGGACTTAAATCTTGTCTTGACTCTTCTGATGTGCGCTCCCTTTGAGCCTCTTCATAACTGTCCTTTACGTCTTCTTACTCTAAAGACGGCTTTCCTGGTTGCTATCACCTCTGCCAGAAGAGTGAGTGAGCTTAAGGCCCTTTCTTCCAAACCTCCTTTCCTTTCTGTTCATTCAGACAAGGTGGTTTTAAGGACCCCTCCTTCTTTTCTGCCAAAGGTTGTCACGCCCTTCCACATCAGGCAGACCATCACTTTGCCCACCTTCTTTCCGCCTCCGCATCCTTCAAGGGAAGAGGAGAGGCTCCACCGTCTGGACCCAAAACGTGCGCTAGCATTCTATCTGCAGCGTACACCGCAGTTCCGGGTCGATGATCAGCTTTTTGTTGGCTACGTGGGTGCCAAAAAAGGTCGGGCTGTGCACAAACGGACCATCTCCTGGTGGGTCGTTCTATGCATTAAAGCATGTTACTCCTTGGCCAAGAAGGAGCCTCCTGTGGGGCTGCGTGCCCATTCGACCAGAGCAACTGCAGCCACTAATGTCTTGGGACGTGGCGTTCCCTTGCAGGACATTTGTCATGCAGCTACGTGGGCCTCGCTGCACACGTTTACCAAACACTACTGCCTTGACAGTCGGGTCCGCAGAGACTGTTTCTTTGGCCGTTCTGTGCACCGTGACTTTCTGGTGTAATTATGTTCGCAGACCCACCACCGGAGTTGGTATTGCTGGGGTATCTATTCTAAGGTAAGGAATCTATCACTAACATTTCTCTTTCAGATGCACAAGTTATTACATGTGTAACAATATATCTGTAAGAGACATTCGTTAGTGATAGATTCCTTCCCGCCCCACCCATCCTCCCCGTTCTGCGAACTGATTACTAGGGTTAAGGTCATCCCCTTTTAGGACCCTAGTTTTTTGCATCAAAGGTCGGTTTCTGGCATGGCTCTGCATTTCGGCGTGGAATGTTGTGTACAGAACTGACGTCAGCGCGCATTGGTGGCGCCTAAGTAGCATCCGTGACGTCATCCCGGCGCTTACGACGCCAGTGACGGGCGCGGAGCCACACGGTGCCACCTACTGGCGCGCAGAGGTACTGCTAAGCAGAAAACTTTCTGGATCCAGACTGACGCCTGGGGAATATTCTAAGGTAAGGAATCTATTGCTAACTAATGTCTCTTTCAGATATATCGTTACACAAGTAGTAACTTGTGCGTACAGTTAGCTTCTTTCTGGATGTTGTTTTCCTTCCTGTGCTCCTGCTACCTGCTTCAGAGCATTGTTTCCCTTGAAGATGGGATACAGGGTAACCGAGTTGTCACAAACAAAGTTTGCCTGGGTTTGGGGAACTGGGTTTTGTCAGGCTTGTTGGTGAAGTTTTGCAGCTTTTTTTTGCACCTTAAAAAAAAATCCTTTAACTTTTTGAAAGAGGTCTTGTTCACTCATGGTCCTGCAATCTTTCTGTATCTTGTGTGCTACATGGGGATTGGCTACCGTCCGTTGCCTTTGTGTGGTGGTTGGAATCAGTTGGGTTCACTCTAAGAGTGCCATCACTGATTGTTGGAATGTCCAAGATCCGTGTGGTTAGCGACGGACCTGCATGACCACTTGATCAGGCAGGTCAAATTGCTCTCTTATGGGGAATCTCGTAGCACTTAAAGAGTGGGTGTCATTTGTTGCCATAGCATGGTGGGTAGAAAAAGTTGAGTTTGCTTTTGGTGTGCCTGCACTGACAGTTAGAACATCTGGGATCAGTGTGGTTAGAGATGAGCCTGCGTGGCCCATTAAGTCAGGTTGCACTCTGGTAGCTGGTTTGCATAAAGCTGGTGCTACGGTTGTATCTGGCATGGTTGCAAAAATTGCCAACCCTGGGTGTGCGGGATCAGCACTTAGCTTGACTGGCCAGTAGGAGGCCTGTTTCCAATCCATTATCATGGTGGAAAGGACTTAAGCCAGAGTACCCAGCTTCTCTACTATTGGGTGGCAAGAGCAGGTAGTTTCGCTGATCCCAGGAGGTCTAACACTAGGTCCAGAGAGTATAGTTTATGTTCCAGCTTTGTTATTGATGTTGCTAAAGTGTTGATCAGATTCAGTTGTATCTCCAGTTTGTATGACTGCCATGTCATGGAATTTATTTTCGCAATCAAGGTAAGATTAATGGAACCCAGTAGGTTACCCTGCTCAGAATTGGGCTGGAAAGCATGTGGGTCTTTTCCCTTGTGACTGTTAAAGACCTCATCTTGCCTAAAACTCAGCACGATTATTAGCCAGTCATTATGAAACATGGGGACTGTAGATCATGAACTGTAATAGGATGTTAAGGCACTGGCACTCAGTTGGATGCCACTGTCCAAATTGTTATGGTTATCAAAGGCCTCAGGCCACTCAGGCATACTCTCCAAATCCGGGTTCCCTTCTATGGAGCTCAGTGGGTTTGCGTGAGCCCTACAGATCACAGGGTTTCCTCCAGTAGCCGAAAAGTCTGTTTGGCATGAAGATGAGACTTCAGCTGGAGACGTAAGCTGCTTGGTGGGTGCAGGCCTAGCCGAGTTCCTGACGGTGCTAGTAGTAAACGTGGTAGGGAGACTAAATTCTCCTTTCAAGTTAGTTGGGGTTCGGGTTGCAGCTCTTGATCTTGGGTTTGTGAAGTACTTAGAATGCTTTCAGATGATAGCTCAATTATGAAGTAGTCCCCTTTCGGTAGAGGGCAGGAGGGGTTCTGTCCGCATGGAGAAGTTTGGAGGCGCACTGTGTTAGGGTAGGGTACCCGGTGGATTCTTATTACTTCAGTTGCTGCTGCAGTATGTGAATCAAAAGTTACGCCTCGTGTGTGCCTGTCTTTCCGTAGTAATTACTATGTTAGCAATCACGTATTTTTGGGGTTCGACTTTATTCAAGTGGCGGCCTTAGGCTAACTGGCGGGCAGGTGTTCTGGGGGTTATCAATTCACTGGGAGGCTTATTTCCACCTCACAGAAATTGCTGGTGTTAGATGAGGGAATTTCTGTGTTCTGGTCGGGTATGGACTTGCCAATCCTTGTGCAGCCCTCTTCCTCAATCCCCTTTGTGTGGGCTGTCCACTCAAGGTGGGTAGAGACACTGGGGCTAGGAATAGGGCTGTGGCTGGGACTGCACAATCCTGCGTTATCCCCTTCCTTTTGTACATAGCTGCGGTATGTCTGTGGAGGATGAGTCTATGTGACATTTTCCAGCCCAATTGGAAAGGGTAGCGAACCTTGGTTTGTTTCTTCTGTGTTAGTCGGGTCCCTATTTTAGGCTGCTATGGTGCAGAGTACATCAGTTAACAGCTCCTTTGGCACCACTCCTACATATTTTCTGGGCATGAGCTTGTGTTTTATGTTCCTAAGTTCTCTTAGACCATGGGATGGTATGCGCCGTTTGGGTGTTCACTCTATTAAACTTAAATTGGAGGTATTAACACTGTCTGGTGAAGGGTAGCGCAGACGTGCCTGATACTGTTGCAGTTGCAGTAGTAGAGTTGTGAGGACTACAGAAGGGGAAGAGGGATTTAGCACAGCGAGCGGTAAAGCACACAGAGAGATGCAAGATGCACCGATCTCTAGCCCGACCGCCTCCACACCACTACAGAACCACTCAGTGGCAAGGGGTCTGACAGCTTCTCACGTCTGACCTCTATGTCTAGGCAGTAACATTGTTTGATTTCTTAAATAATGTACTGAAAATTTCATGGAAACGCAAGAGCAGACTATTAGTGTTATGATCTAACAATTTCAATTTCAAAAATTGTCTGTGACAGGCTGCTTGCTGGAAAAATGAACAAATCTTACCAAGTGATTCCATGGTGTGCTAATATCAAAGGATTGCTCACAATAACCTGAAAAGGACAATGATGACTTTACACATTAAAATAAAACCCATTGAACATTCGTAAACTGGCCTGTTAAACAAGGTACTTACCGTCATTAACGCTTTTTCTGGTGGATACTCTATCTAACCTCATATTCTTCGCCTTTAGAATATCCCTATGTGCCAAACTGGTTCCAGAAGATTTTAGCAGCATTGCACCAGTGCGCTGGTAGGTGGGCAGTTAGTTTCATTCCACAACAGAAGTGATGATGGAGACACATATAAGTGCATTCCCTGCACGTCAGTGTCCATTTCTTTCTTTACTTTGTCTGAGCCCTCAAACATGGAGACTAACAATATTCAAAAATACCAGTGTGCAGATCACTAATTTAGTAATTTTAGAAGGAAAAAGAGACCATTCAACAGAATGGGGAAGGAGGAAGAGTGGTGAGTTATCTGTGGGTTGGTAGTGATCCTCCAGAAAGGGCGCTACTGAAGGTAACTAAATTGTTCGGCTGATGGATACTTTTAAATGCAGATTCCTCACCTTAAGAATAGACCCCAAAGAAGTGCCTCCTGAGATGGTGGGTCAGTGGAATGGATCAAACCGAAAAGTACTGCAGGACGGAACAGACGAAATGCCTATCTCTTCTGACCTAACTGGCTAGGCAGTGGTCCTTTGTGAGTAAACATGTGTACTGACTCCCACGTCATGGCATGATTGAAGCCAGGGACAAACACTGCGCATGCCAACCCAGTAGTAGCACCTTTGGCCCTAGTAGAATGGGCCCTCAATCCCACTTAGGCTGCTTTTCTGGTCAATGCTTAGCAGATCTTTTCTTTGCCCCAGAGAACCCAACATAGTCCACCCGATAGTCTTTGGTATGATCAGTGGAAAACCATGCAGCTCTTTTGGGACTCCGGCGATGGAGTCTCTCCTCCTCTTTCAAGGGGCAAGGTGGCGCAAAGAACATTGGGAGAGTAATCGATTGCCCAACATCAAAAGCAGTCACAACTTATGGAAAAGTCTGCCTTGGTCCTCAGGGACACTTTATCCAGGAAACAAAGTGACTGCTTCAAAGAGCTTAGAGTTCACTCGTGTGGTGTGCCAACGATACCGTGGATAACCTTTACCGGTGCCCAAAACAGGCCCTTGCTGGTCCAGAGATCAAATAAACAGTAGGACATTCAGCAGTTGGGCATGCAGTGGGTCAGTATTGCGGGTATCGCACTAGGCCAAAACTTGTCAAAGCGTCCCTTAAACAGACTTAGTAGAGCACCTGACAACCAGGGCGACATTCACAAATTCAGAAGGAAGATCTATTGCAGTAATCTGCCGCCACTATTTCTCTATGCAATGAAGTGCAGACTGCTCAGGTTTCCACCCTGCTGCTGCAACAGGACACCCTCCCAAAGCAGTAGCCGAATCAGAGAACAGATGGTCTTGCCAAGAAGGTCCGGGTTACATGCTCTCCTTGCCCAATCTGGAGCCACAAGGATGGCTTTGGTTTTGCCATTCTTTTTTTTTGTTTCAATCTTTTTAGGTCTCGCCTAGACGAAAGCAAAAGTGAAGCTTTTGCGTCTAGGCGAGACAACTTATGTAATCACTTTAGGGGGAATGTGGACAGCAGACTGTTACTAGCTTCTCCCCCCGGAGATTTGACCTCGGAGCGCGCACATCGCCGTCCCTCATATTCCCATGGCCAAAGAAAGCCTCACTCACGCATGCGCACATACACAGCCATACACACACTGCATACACACACGCACCCCCCCTTAAACAGACACACGCACACACAGACAGACAGACACAAGCACAGACACACGCGCGTACACCCCACCCACCCCTCCCTCAACACACTTACCTGTTCTGGCGGTGCTCGGCGGCGGTTCTGCCTCTCGGGCGGCGGTAGCGCTTTGCGGGGCTCTCTCACCACATGAGAGCCTCGCCTTCACCATGCGCCCGGCCGCTCTTCACCCGGTCCCCCATCTCGGGACCGGGACTCAATCGGGAGCCTTCGTGGCTCCTCTGCAGTAGTTTCTCTCTCGCCGCGATGGGGCTGGACTTCCGGTTTGGGCCGCGATGGGATTGGCCGGCTGGCCAACCGTTTCCGGGTCGTCGCAGGCAGCGCGGGAGCCCGGCGGGAAATTGTTTCAGCCAGTATTCAGCACGAAATGCCCAGTCCCATAGAGTTTAGTACAGACATTTACCAGTTGATGCATTTCTGCAAGGGTTCCTGTGCAGGGGGCGGAGGTACGGTGAAAAAGCAGAGTAGAGGAGGGAAGAGGAATTGTTGCCCGAGCATGACAGTGGTAATATTTATTACATGGTCTTCGTGCTGTGGATGGTAAAATGAGGTTCAGTGTTCCTGCACTTGAGAAATTTGCTGCGTAAACACCATCCCACTTCTAATTGTGTAGAACCAAATTCCGCACAAGAGTTGTACTCCAGATCCTGAACCCGGGGAGAGCGCTACCAGTTACGGACGAGATGTTTTTACTGAGACTGCACCCAAGCAGCTGCAGACAGAAACAAGCTCTCTTAATTCGACTGCTTTCGATGTAAATTGCAGTAGTCGAACATACTAAACAAACAAAGAGGCACTCATTAATTGTTCCCCCTCTGTCTGTCTTGATTTCGGCACAAGGACTTCAAGTAGAGGCAAACAGCAACTATAAGCAACACTCCGCCCCCTCCCCTCCCAGCAGCGTGGGTGCTATTTACTGTGTGTGAGGGCTCTGGGGGTGGCCTGCGCCCCT
Organism: Lissotriton vulgaris; assembly: GCF_964263255.1. Taxonomy (NCBI): domain Eukaryota; kingdom Metazoa; phylum Chordata; class Amphibia; order Caudata; family Salamandridae; genus Lissotriton; species Lissotriton vulgaris. The sequence continues at coordinate 1,850,004,082 of NC_141687.1, read as the reverse complement.
CCGCCCTGCATGCTGTCCTCGGGGGGGGGGGGGGGGCGCAGGGCCGTGGGGAGACGGGTGGCGCAGCTCAGGGAGGGGCATGGTTTGAGCCTATGTGCATGTACTAGTGGGTCACAATATTCATGAACCATGAATCCTTTCGTATTGGTCACCATACAAATTCCTAAATGTATCTCTGTGCTGCGTAAACCAATCCATACCCTTTGGTTTGCCTTAACAGCGACTTTGATATTTATAGTTAGCACAGATTCTTATTTAAACATACAAACGAGTCTCGGAAGAGAGGCACGTGCTCGGCTGGTGAACTCTCCTATCTGGAAGGGGCGGGGCTCATACATTTGTCGCAGCCGCCAAGCTTTGCATCGTGGAAGGTAACAAAGTTCTGCTTGCTTTCACACGCTAAGCAAATACTGGCAAAAACAAACAGTTCAGAGCCTGTGACGGTGTTCCTATTGCCACGTAGAGTGGGATTCATTCTGGCTAAAGTACAGTGCCAAGTCTGCACGGGCATCGCCCTGCAGTTTGCGAGACACATATTTATTTTGCCATGTTCCCAGGGAATGAGCCCAGCAGGTGTGACGTGGCCATTCACCTGCACACCAGTGGGGCAGACGTGGTAGGGATAGCTGACATATTCGTCAAAGGTTCACCTTATTACATCCTGACTAAAAAATAATATGACTCACGCCTATGACGTCACTGCCGGGTGCAGTTATGCCCGGGTGCCGCAATTGGATTATATCCCCATTTGTTTCATTTTAAATCGTCTCACCACCCTATTAATGGCCCTTCTCCGTGGCTACGTTTTACATGCATTCTAATATTTTGGAGCAGATATGAGGGAGATAGTAAATAGACAATCGGGGGAATGTATTTTCCGCATTGACTAACAGTGACATAAATTTAGGGGAAAGACAGCTAAAATAAAACAATTTTTAGGCTTTAAAAATCAGAAGTCTTAAGCCTCACTCAGCCCATGTATAAATGTTGGCCTTTTATGAAGTCCCTAACTGCATTTAACCTTGGTGAGATGCAAGGCTTGAGGTTCCTCGATGCTGTGAAAGCAATGAATTGGGACTACAAAACAGAGGCTTGTGCGTAGCCGTGATCGGAAGTGTTGTGTCCCAGCAAGGGATGTCGGGAATGCGAGCAGTATCTATGTGCATGTGGAGGAACGAGAAATCAAGAGAAAAGCAGCATGACAGACAAAGGTGGCCCGCAGCAGTGACACCTCCCGGAGAGACCTCTGGCCACATCATGAGCAAGGTAAGGGCATTAGGTTTTGAGCTACAGGGCACCTCCTCATAAACACTCTGGGGCCACCGGAACAAAAGAGCAGCCTTTCTTCTCCCACGCAGCAGTCGGGCATCACAATGACAGTAACAGAGCCTTTTACTACCCACCTGCTTTAACAACAGAGCTTCACTTTCCAAAACCAATCCACCAGTCATCGAGCCTCCCTTACCTCCACTTGCTATCACCACGCCACCAACTAAGCATCACTGCTTCACCCATACCCAGGAAACAAGCAATCACCCCCTATCTGCCTGAAGCATTGCTCGTCCACTTATTCCAGCAACAGGTTATTCCAGTCTTCTGGTGCTTCCAAGCAGCAAAGCATTATTCACTCCCTCCTATTCCAGCAACAGGTTACCATCATTTCTTGCAAACTCTGCAATGGATTTACCCCTCACGCCCATAGCAGAGTGCTAGCAATCCAACCGCATGACATCAGTCCTCCACGTGTGCCAGCTGCAAGCAGCATTCCTCACACACCCCAGGTACAAGGCAACACCCTCCTAGCCCCACTTGCTTCATTATGCCACCTAGGAAGACGGCACAATTTTTCACTTCCTCAGGCTCTCTGCTTTCCAACTTGGCAGCAAAACACATTTTCGTCATGCCACATGATTGGACACCTCTGATCACATTCGGCTCCTAGCACCAGCACACAAGGCCTTTGTCTCATCATTGCTACAGTGCATTTGCACAGCCATGCCAATAGTAGCACAGAAGCTGCTAGTCTCTCTTTAGCAACTTGGCTTCAGCTGTTCCTGTGACGCCAGTACCCCTTCACGTATACAGTATGTTAGCTGCTCCTAGTATGACCATTAAGTCTATATTTATTGTGTGTGGCTCTGTGAATGTGGCTCTGTGTGTGTGGCTGTGTGTGGCTCTGTGTGTGTGGCTGTGTGTGGCTCTGTGTGTGTGGCTTTGTGTGTGTAGCTGTGTGAGTGTGGCTGTGTGTGTGTGTGTGGCTCTGAGTGTGTGGCTCGGTGTGTGTGTGGCTCTGTGTGTTTGTGTGGCTCTGTGTGTGTCTGTGGCTCTGTGTTTGTGGGGGGCACTGTGTGTGTGGGGGCACTGTGTGTGGGGGGGGCTCTGTGTGTGTGTGGGGGCTCTGTGTGTGTGTGTCTGTGGCTCTGTGTGTGTGTGGCTCTGTGTGTGTGGCTCTGTGTGTGGCTCTGTGTGTGTATGTGGCTGTGTCTGTGGGGCTCTGTGTGTGTGGGTGTGTGTGTGTGGCTCTGTGGCTCTCTCTGTGTGTGTAGCTCTGTGTGTGTGTGTGTAGCTCTGTGTGTGTGTAGCTCTGTGTGTGGCTCTGTGTGTGTGTGTGTGTGTGGATCTGTGTATGTGTGTGTGTCTGGCTGGCTCTCTGTTTGTGTGTGTGGCTCTCTGTGTGTGGTTCTTTGTGTGTGTGTGTGTGTGTGTGTGTGTGTGTGTGTGTGTGTGGCTATGTGTGTGGCTATGTGTGTGGCTCAGTGTGTGTGTGGGGCTCTGTGTGTGTGGGGCTCTGTCTGTGTGGTGCTCTGTGTGTGTGGCTCTGTGTGTGTGGCTGTGTAGCTCTGTGTGTGTGTCGCACTGTGTGTGTTTGTGGCTTTGTGTGTGTGTGTGTGGGGTCTGTGCGTTTGTGTGTGGCATTTGCGAGAGATTAAGCTATTGGCATTGTAAATGACAATGCCATTTATTTATCTGTTTTCAAAACCAACACATAAATAAAAATGTTGTCATTTACAATGCCAATAGCTCTAACTTTTGCTAAGGCGAGACCGTTGTAAATGTAAATGTAAATGTATTTGAGCTTGTATAGCGCACAGCTACCCACAAAGGGTTTCCCGGCGCTTGCTTAGGGAACCCGTCCTGGTATTCCCCTGTGAGATAACCCCGACAGGATATCCACAAGGTGAAAGCCAGGCATCCCGCCGCGAGGGGCCGTTGTGGAGATTAAGCAAGCTATTGCCCAGAGTCGCAGAGTGTGAACCCGTGAGTTGAGAAGGCACCGGAGCGAGAATTATCGAGTCCGTGGAATTTTTGAGCCCAAGACCCGCCGAGGCAGGGAATTGAACCCTGGTCCAGGGCCGATCTCAGCTTCCGGGTCTGCCGCCTCTAACCCCTGAGCCACACTTCTCCACAATAACCGTTGCATTGAAAATGCTTGTTATGATGTTTGTTTGAGCTCAGTGCCATATGGTACAATATAATAATCAACCATGATATTACAATTCTTTCGAGTGTCCATTTGCAAATGTCTTAGCACATAGTCATAGAAACACAACTCCGTCATGAACAATAACGCAAACAGAAAACTACCCCACCCTAATATAAACGACCAACATTAGCCTAAAAACAACCACCCACATTTCCTCTTTGCTAAGTAGTTTGTCATTTAGTGTTCCAGAAGTGCCCCTCTGCATTATACAGCTCCATTTCTAGGCAGTCTGTCAGGCACTGATATAAGAAGGGGGGGGGGGGGGGGGTGGTTGAGGTGTATCACAGTGTTTATGGATTAAACCTTTTCTGAGGAAGGGTTAGGTATGTCTGTTTAACTAGAGGTTCTAGTGGCCAATGCAGAGGTTAGGCTTCCGGCTGAGGATCACTCAATCATGTTCTGATGACCGCAGCGGGATAACCCTTCCACCAGTCTAATGCGATTGCATGCCGAGTTTGCAATTTGGCCCTTTCTTTCCTGATCTTCTTTAGACCTAGAGGCAGGAGAGATAGAAGCTGAAAGGTGTGTCAGAGTCCCATGCTCCACATTATCTTGAATGCGCCTCCGCGAGAGAGCCTTCTATGGGAACTCTAGCATGTAGAAGTTTGACAGTGTGTTTTCTCGTCAGTGGAGAAAACATCTAGGCAGAGTTCTCCCCACTGGAAGATGCTGTGTGCCACCTCTGAGTGTAACCACTATTTGTGATCTGCCAGGCTCCATTCAAAGATTGCAACAGGAGATTCACAACCAGGAAAATGCCCTGATGCTCAAGCCAGCTCCAAAGACGAAGTACCGTCTGACACAAGACTCCACCCCGCTTTGCTTGTTTTCTTACCACCTGGCGATGGTGTTGTCTGTAGGAACCTGAACCATCCTGCCTTTGATAGATGGTACACAGGCTGTCATCCCCAGGCGAATGGCCTGCAACTCCAAGAGGTTAATGTGAAGACTGCAAATAGCGTTGGGAAATGCAGGACGATTACATAAAAGCAGGCATCTTGCAGGTCCAAATCCACCATCCAGTCGCCTGGATCAAGGGCGAACAGTTGTTGAACCATTGTGAACATTTTAAATTTCTCTTTCCGCTAGAAGGTGGTTAGAAGACAGTGATCTAAAATAGGACTAAGTCTTCTGTCTTTCTTCCTTTGCATGAGGAAATAGCAAGCGCAACAGCCTGTACCTATTTCTGGGCCTGGAACCCTCTATGGCTGCTTTAGCCAAAAGAGCCAGCACTTCTTGAAGCAAGATGGACAGGTGCTCCCCTGAAAGAACTTCTGATGTGGGTGGAAGATGCAGAGGATCGAAAAGGAATGGTGGGGTATAGCTTTGTTTGGACGATCTGAAGAACTCGCCTATCAGGTGTTATATTCTGCCACCCATGAAGGATATATCTGATCCCGTCTCCAACTAGCTAATCATGTGCAAACTAAAGCGGTGTGGAGGGTGTTCCCATGGGGACCAGGAACTGGGAAGCTCATTGCCCCTCGTGGCCTGGATGTATGCTTGATGCCCGTGCCCGACCCCTAAAAAACTGGGGTGCATGTTGCAGATTCAGTGGGCCTCACCAGAACGCCAGTCCTCTGGAATAGTCTTAGAAGGAGTGAACCTGTTGAGGATACTGTCTCGCAGGGGTAAGAAGACCTAGGGAACACAACGTGGCCCAGCTTTCTTTAAAGGCTTCCAACTCTGAGTTAGCTGTCTCACCAAACAGGTGCGATCCATTGAACAACATGTCCATTAGAGAGAACTGCTTTCACATCCCCAGATAAGCCTGTGGATCTCATCCAAGCATTCCACTGAAGCACCATGCTAGTGCCAGCTGCTCTGCCCAATCTGTGTGTAGTGTCCAGTCCTGCGTGGATAATTTATTTTGCAGCATTGTGACCAACCTGGATGGTTTGAGCCAATTTTAACTGAAAATCTTCGGGGACTGCCAGCAAAATCTTACCAACCATGTAGGGTTAGGAATGAGTATATTGCCCCAGCAAGCAGCTGGCATTAAGTGACCATAGGGCTAGATTGGCTGAGAAAAATATCCACTTCCCAAATGTCTTGATTCGTTTTGACTCTCTGGTGGAGTTGTAAGGAATGCAGAGGAGTAGGGGGATTCACCCTACTGATTGAAAACCTGAACCACCAAACCTTCTGGTGTAGGATGTTGCATGAAGGAATCAAGATTACCTGGCACCTGCTTCTGGCAACCTGCCTTTCCACTGGTGTCACGAAACAAGGTTTAGACCAAGTGCCCATTAGCGTATTAAATTAGGGCTTAAGTGAATGGAAGTAAAGGTTTGGGTGAGATCTAGCCTGGTTGCAAAACCTTTGACTGTATGTTAGTTTTGACTTCCATAGTTGGCAGTTGTAAATGCAATGCCTCCAATTCCTTTCTCATTACCACGGGAAAGAAGCACTCTCGTCTGTTGAAAGGACAGGGGGAGACCACAACCCAGTGTCCGGTGAAGTGTCCAACCTAGTGAACTCTTGCAAGTCCATGTATAAATTGTGGTCATCATAGAGTTAGGGAAAATAAGAAAATAATCCCCCCCTCATCTCCATTCTCAACTCCAAAGGCCAAAGCCTGTAATCATAGTCCGAACTAAAAAATTGTAAGAGCACTGGGATGCGGTTCCAAATCACAGGTCTGAGTCGGATTGAAATGGGGTAGGGGGCATTGGTATGGTTTGGGACACAACTTCTGTCAAGGGCCAATGTGAATTTCGTTCAGAGTTGGACAGGACTGTAGGAATAGGGTCTTACGGTGGTATTGGGGTCATTGTCAATGCCAAATGGACCAATGTGGATTTTGAAACTGGATTGAAAATTGCCTGCAGTGTTGGATCAGAACCCAAGGTGGGTTCAAGGGATGCAGATGGGTCAGAGGGCAGACTCACTGGCGATAACCCTACTCAAGGCCTATGTGGATCCTTATGGCCCAAACGAGCGCTAGAGGGAGCCAAAAGAGTGCTAAAAATGTGCAACATAAATTCCTTAAAAGGCTTAATTTGTTGCAAGCATCTGGATCAATTGTGGGATAGGCTCCTTGGCGGGTACTTGGGAGTAAGACCAGAAGGCTCCTTGACGTCCTTATGACTTCTCAGATTGAGACTGGTTGGACTGAGACAAATCCAGCTTGACCTTTTGTGCTTCCGCTTCGATTTACCAGAAGACTTAGTCCGCGACAAAGACTTGCTGGGGGATTGGCCTTGACAGCGGCCCGAGCTCTGTGCTTCGACTTCAAATGGGAGCAGGACTTCCAAGACTTCTTTTCGGCGTTCAGCCATGTAGAGCTTTGCATTACCGAATCGGCTTCAGGTTCTGTAAGGGCACACTCTTCACATTACTCTGAGGCAGGCACCAAACCCAATCAAAAGAGGCTCACCTTGAGGGGATCGGTCACACATAGTTTGCCATAGACCCTATAAGGCTTACTCCTTGTAGCTTTAGAAGGGGATATGGTTCCCTTGCACATTAGGAAAAATTATTTTCTAAGAAACAACTTGTCAACTGATGAGGAAAAAGTTACTTGAGAGCTCCAGATCTGCATACGAAGGCACAGAAATGAGGGCACAGACCTCAGTGCAGCTCCATCATCACTTCTGGGGTGGAATAAAGTTAAAGCCATCTGAGCCATTCTGTTAAAGTCTTCTGGGTTCAGCCCATGGCTTGGGGCTATTCTAAAAGTGAAGAATCTGCAGTTAGATATATTTATCAGAAGTAATTGCATTTCATACTTCTTTTTGTTTGTACATTTTGAAGACTTGCTACTCAGTGGCCAGATTTCAGTCTTAAAACCTATCAGAAATTAGCTTTTTTTCTATATAGGTGAGAGATTTCTTCAAAGAGCAGAGATATACTTTGGAGGCTAACCTACTGACTGGGAAAATCTGGTGTCTAAGCACAGTTGGATAACTTTATGCCATTATGTGATGCTTGGTAGTTCGGTCTGGAATGTTTCCATGAGGCACAGGGTCAAGACTGATTTGCATATGGCTGGGTCCAAACTGGGGTGGCATAGTGGGCAAAAGAACGATGGATTTAACCCAGATCTTTTGACTGGGGGAGAATGTTTGCATTGTCAGCATTCCGTCCCATAATTTGTTTGCTGTAACACATTATGTGATGCTTAGCACCACTCACTGGTCCTCAGTATTGTAGCCTACTAATCAATAGGCCAAATGCCAGACCTAATCACTAAAGGAAGTGGGGGTTACTAGTCATTCACATGTATCAAGCTCAGGTCTCTCTCCTACAGTATTCAGTGTTATGGAACAATATATGTGTTGAAGCATCTACAGTTGGTGTCCAGGCAACGTGTTAGTCTGGTCATTAGTTTCTGTTGCCTTTACATTCTGTGTACAATTCTTTTGATTAAGGCCTTGGTGTTGCTGGTCTTCTTATGGGTCCATACTTTCTGGCTGATCATATTCGGGGTTACTTTAATGGGCCATGTTTACATGCATGGTGTACCTCACAAGTTCAACTAAAGACTGAAGAAAAAAATAATGTATGGACTTTCTGACCCTTGAGATACTTCCACAGGTATCCTGAATAGGAGACTGAATCTGGGCATGTAGGAAGAACCAAAACTCTTTGGCTGCACCAAGATGGTCAGTTATGATCTTTTTGTTGTTTGTGTGGTACACGTTGGAAAGCTCATGCAATATGAGTTCAGCTTGAAACCCATTGTTTGGTTACTTGTAGCTCATTCATAGTGGCCCAAGGAAACCCTTGTTTAGGACAGAATCTTGCTGGTGACCATGCAAGGTGCCTAGTTGTTTCCAGAGGTTGTGCAGCCACCTGGACAGGTGTTTTGGGATGATTGTAGCAATAATAATAGGACAATAGATTTTAAGGTCCTCTGGGTGCGGTCCACATTTCTCAAATGGAGGGGCTAACACCTCTTTCTTACAGGTCTCAGGCACACGCCAGAGGAGAGTTGGAAGTTAGTGCTCTCACTTTGAGTCGAGCCAACTGTACGAATTAGTAGTTTTTTTAAATTTGGCTTGAGGGCAACGATCATTGGGAGACCCCGACTTTATGTGTAAGAGGGTATTACTGGCCTGAACTACTTTGATGGTGGGTAGTCTGAGCATGCCCTCCCGAGATCGAGCAAATACCACTTGCATCCTGCCAGTGCTGTCAATCTTTAATATATTCGAAAATAAGAGGGAGAAAAAATAAAGTAATCACAGACTACTTGGGTAGTAGCCGCATTTGAGATACATTATGGTGGAAAAAAAGTGCACAATTTCAAATAGCTCATGTATAGTGTTTGATGGGGAGGAAAGGTGAGTGGTCAAAAACACCGTCCTGGCCTTGTGAAATCATGACTTGCAATGTCTAAACTGTGCCTTCTAACTGGCCCTTCCTTCCAGAGTGTAACTGATGCGCCATGATTTCTATGCTTGTCTTGTTGCTAAGTGAGTGTTCTTTAATCAGGAGTGAGCCACCAGTCCTTATATCTACCTTGTGATAAGTCAGTAGGATACTTAAAGTATGATGTACGCTGCAGAACCACATCATTCAATAGATTCTACAATGAGTGCAATTGATCGCTTGCATTCCCTCCCCAACTATTGGATGGAGAGTTTTTTAAACCATTGCTACAGCTATTTTATCAAAGTAGCTCTTTTCTTTTACGAATGACACTGTTGTTGATCTACATGCCACCTCAGGTAACCCAAGAGCGAGATCAGCCAGTGGTTCAAAAACGAACACATTCCAGTAGTTAAGTGTAGCATGTCCGGTATCCCAGTAACTATTTTGTTTATCAAGCAATCTGAAATCCTGCCAAACATGGCACCCAGTTGAGTAATAATTGGATCTGAATTAGACATAAAGATGGAAAATTATGGTCCTAAATTGCAATGGAGAACCTTCCTAGTTAAAGGGTATGATGTAGTCCTTGTAACACAGTCAAAAATGGTCTCCGCTATAGAGGGGGAAAAAGGAAGAACTAGAGGGGTTATCCATGCCTCGTAAACAGGCTCTAGATGGAACCGCATTGAAACACAAAAGGGGCTTATCTGTTTGATACGGGTTGTGAGTAATACATGCATTAGATTATTGAGGCTAAAACCTCTGATAACTGCCCACAAGAAGCATGATTTGACTCTGTCAACGCCTCCCTTTTCATCTAGTGAATGAATAAGATTTTTATCTGAACATGCACATACATAAAGTTAATTGTCAGAGTAGTATGCTCAACTGGATTTGCTACGGGTATAAATTCATGTTGCTAAGTGGAAACAAGATCAGAGTAATTTTGCCAGTATCTGGGCAAATATTTTGCTGTCAGTGGTGTACTGTGAGGTTGGTTTTTATGATGAACATAGGAAGAACCTTCTCAATTTTTACAACTTATGCAATATTGACAAGAATTCAATACACATCTCTCCTCTTCTGGACAGCAACAGTTAGTAGGAGGGTGTAAAATCATCCTTAGGTTTACTTGGGTTCGGATTCTATTCAGGACCCAAAGTATACATTTTCGTACTGATTCTCCAGTAAACCCAGTTGTAGAGTTTGTGTGTCGCCTACAGAGGGCATGCACTGTCTGCAAAAGCTGTTTGCACAAAACCAAAAGCTTAAAAAACGGGCTTAGAGCCTGTCCATTACTTAGCAATATTTACCATTTGTTGGCCTCTACGTCACTCTCGCTTCCTTGCTTCTTACTAGCCACGACTCCGGCATCCTACCTGGGACTTATGTCCCTGCCATGAAGCAGGGACTTATCACAGCTTCATGTTTATTGGCCACTGTCCTTCTACTGGCTGCACGCTGTCCAGGTACTTTTTTCCCCACCACTTTTTTCATTGCACTCTTTGAGTGCATTGCACTGCACAATCTCCACACCCCACTCCACCACCCTCCTCTTGTCTGTTGTCCACCTCCATCCTGCTGCCTATCGTGCTTTTTTTTTATTTTTGTTTCCCAACTCTTTAACCCTGTGGCATTTTGTTGTTTGCCCAGTAACCCTCCTGCACTGTTTTACACAAATTGCGTGCCTTCGATAGCACTTTCTTTTACACACTTTCTTTTACACACTTTAAGTCATGCAATCTTCTTAGAACATTTCAGAGTCTGGCATTCAAGATTTTAGGGTGCGACACTGCCCCCCAACTCTCAAAATACTTCATCCTCTACAAGTATGTAATAATGGGTTTACTGTTTCTTAACTAAAATGTTTAAAGTCAGTATTCCAGACCTCACTTGCTCACTTGAAAGGAGTGTCCTGGTGCACAGGGAAGGAATGGATGTCTGATCGCTTATAGAGCACCTTTATTTGAAATTTCCAAATCCAAAGGTATGCATGCCCTTTGGGCTTATGTTACACTGTAGTCTCTGTGTGAGAATAGCCTAGTTCACCTCTTACAAAATGAATCATTGGCAAAGCAAATAACCTTCGCCTACGAGAGAGCTATTGGCTTTGTCAGTGTGTTTTTAGACATGTTGTACAGATGTATGGGCTGCTGTGCACATGTCTTAAAGTAAAAGAAGAAGCTATAACTGGCCAGCGCTGACTGTGTCATATCATTTTTTTCTTTAACTTACTTCAAGGCATGTTGCACAGCAGCTCCGATGTATAAGCTATTCAACCATTTTTCAATAGAGACAGTGTTTTTCATCTTTTATGTGGCGGTTATCGTAAATCAAACCCTGCGTTATATTCTCTGCAACTTATTAACAATCTTCTTCTATTCACAGTTGTTGCCGTGATTCAAGCTATCCCGATCTTCAATGAGACTGGGAGGTTTAGCATCAGTTTACCAAACCCACTGAACTTTTCCATCAGCTTCTCGTTTTTCCTGACCATCTATGTGTTTCTAACCTTTTTTGGTAAGCCCTTTGTTTGGTATACAAATTGCTGTGTCTTGTGTGCCTGCCATTTGAGGTTGTGCCATAGAACAGACCAATGATCAAACATGCAAATCTTATTAAATTGGGATGTGCTCTCCAGGTAGCAATGTAGACACTTCAGACAGGCTTGTTTGTCTCCACTGTCTTTGCCTCAGAGTGTGGGTTAATGACATTCAACATCATGAATGGTGAAGCAGCACTACTAACCCTTTTGACTCCGCAGACTAATACAATGTGTTCTGTGACCAGTATATAATTCCAAGCTAATCCTCCTATGCCCATGTAAATTAACCAAGCATATGCCTGCATGAGGGCTAAAGGGCTCATTCATTTCATTGCAAGGAAGTTATGTAGTAAGAAAAGATATTGGCAGGAGATGCAGCAGAACTAAAAACGAACATAGGACATATTGCTGCTGGTCATAAAGCGAAAATCCTGTTGTGATGTGCTGCTTTCCATGGAGGAAACCAACCACATGAGATGTCCTTGAAATCTCCATAATTTGTGTGTCTGCAAGGGTCGATAGGTTGTGTGGGTGTGGAACTTGCAGGAACAGGAGTTGTTTTTAGGTCTCATGATTTGGGAGAATGACAGGGACTGTCTTGTTTTTTCAGATAATGCAGAATTTGAGTTCATTCCCAGTTCTTTGTTGGCTCTCTAAAGTTGTGGTTTGGACACTGTTGAGCCTTCTATCAACTTGTAAGAATGTTGGTGCTAGAACCTGTTTTAGGAGGCCACAGGGCAAGCTGAAGCTACTGGGCTTAACCGCAAGGGTTGAGGCCTTTTACAACTGATGACCCACGATTCGACTTACTATGGATCCTAAGCAACTGTGTCAAGTACCCCTTCAGCACTTGACTCTCAGTAGTAGCGTGGCTAAACTACTCCGAGCCTGCTCGGGGGTAGGAGGAAGATGCAAGGGCTCACAACTCAAAGTACGTTCAACAACGGACGTAGTCTCAGAACTCCCACTCTGACTCCTTTAGAAGTCAAAAGTGCTATGTGGCAGAAAAGTTACCCTGGGGCCTTCAGGCTCCTGCAGGGATGGCGCGACTGACGCCTCTGGGAGAGTTTCACTCGCAGATGCCGTGGAGAGTTGTAGCTGCCGAAGTTGATGAGTAGCACTTGTAGCTCTGCAGGTGCAGCAGTTAGATGTCGCTGGCGCTTCTTCTGGTTAGACGGTAAGTTCCTCTGATCCTTCCCACAGGTGGGGGCAGCTTGATTGCTCTGGTTCCAATCCTTAGTCAGGGGTTAGACCCACGCAGGTAACCACAGAGGCCTCTTCTCTCCTCCGCTGGAAGTCCCCCAGAATTCTTTTTTTTATAGGTAGAACTTGGCCTGAAGGTATCAGGTAACAGAGTGCTTTACATGAGCACCAGTACTTTACACAAGGATACTATTCATTTTTGTTAGGCACAGGGCGAATAAGTGATTTGCCCAGAATCACAGTATGTTGAGCTTCATTGCCGAGACTCGAACCCGGTTCCCCAGATTTGAGATCGACTGCCCTAGTTAGCGCTTTCCTCTCCCTTACAGAGCACACTGATCTTGGCAAGCATTTTCCAGGGTGGTATCCCCAGCTCGGAGATCTGCAGGCCTTAGCCCCCATTGCAGTCACAGGCAGAAGTCTTGCAGAGCTTCTTCTCCTAGCACAGCCCAAATTGCTGCTTTACTGTTAACAATTTTGGAGGCCTCGGGCTATCTTTCTTTTGGCCTATTTCCAGGCACCAAATGTGATTTATAGTCTGAATCTTTGAAGTTTGTTGGTGGTGTGCTTCCTTTTGATGTGCCCCCTCCTTTGCCCTGCCCCTTCTCCAGAAAGCAGTCTGTCCCAGCAGGAACCAATCCAAACTGATAACACTGCAAACTTATAGACCCACAACACAGACCATGGGTGTCACTAGAGGTTCACACCTGTATGTCAGCCACTGTGATAAGTGTGTGAACAAAGGACAAGGGAACCCTGTGAGTCAGGAGGGACCAAGGGTAGCAGTATATTATTAGAGACAGCGGTCCCTATCAAGAAAAATACAAAACAATAACCACTAAACTACAATCAGAGTTGGGTATGTTACTGTCCAAATGTAACGTATTGTATTATTTACATATTCGATAAAGATAAGGCACCATATAGTATCATAAAATTAGCAAGAAGTGACGGGGTTCTTGAAATCAATAGATTTCCTGACCTCAGGTGACTTTTAGTGAAATATAAATTACAGAAGTCACAATTAAAAGAACATCTTGTCCTCCACATCAGTCATAAATAAAAGTAGGAGTTAAGATGTGGTTGTCGACGACATTTCGATCCCCAACAGCGGTTATGGGATCATCATCATCAGGACAAGTAAATCAGGATGCCTTAAAAAAAAAAGGCAGGAAAGTGGAGGGGGGGGAGAGAAAGGGGAGAAAAAGAAGAGGAAAAGAGTTAGGGGTGGGAGGATGGGTATGCCAAAATTTCAAATTTATTAAGTTATAGGTGATGTGGAGGTGATAGAAGGTGATACATCACATACTAGAGACCCAGACTCGTCCTCCCCTAGTGAGCCATAGCTGAAGTTAAGCTGAGCTATTGTGTAAAAGTGAAGTCATGCTGGACAGGGAGAATGGAGTATATATACAGTGCACATTTATATGCAGGTGGAGTGCAGGACGTGACAGCCATTCTATGCTATGCAGTGCGCTAAGATAATGCCAGACTTACTATGGATCCAAGATGAGGACCACAAGGTAGTGGAAGGAACGATGTCCAGCCCGTGGCAGCGTGGTCGCACAGGGGCGCGGTGGCCCAGAGTAATGCTGAAAGGTAATTACAGTAAGTAAGGTCCAACGATAACAAGAACCTGCTTGCTGTGTGTGAGACCGTGGTCGCCAAGAGGTTCTTACCCAAGAAAGGGTGCAGAGGAGATAGATGACTCATCCCCGGTGTGCGTCCAAATGTGCTCCAGGTTCGAGCAAAATCAAGGGAATTCCTGCGGAGGGAGGAGAGGAACGGTAAGATGCGAGTGCATCGATCAGCTGTCGGAGCACGTGGTGGACAGCGTGCGCGCAGGCTTACCTCTTGGCAGTTATTTTGAGCTTGGTCAAAGAATGCAGGAGCGTTGTGTGTGTGTGCCGGTGCATGAAAGAAATACAGAAGCAGTTAGCGTTGGTGCGCATGTGTGCACCGAATGAAGACTAGAGCGTAAAGAATTCAGGTTACGGGAAGCAGTGGGCGCCACAAATGTGTTGTTAAATTCAAAAAGCCACCATAGCGGTCTACAGCATATATTTCTCCAAAGTAAACAAGGTTAGGCTGGTCATGGTTAATGAAGATATCCGTGATGGAGAATTATAGTTAAAGAAAGCAAAACTTTTTTCTTCTTCTTGATGATATCTTCAATAAAATCAGGATATTGAGCGCAGTCAAGATTAGTTTAAACAGAATAGCAAGAGCGATGTCTGGCACATGGAGCAGAACCAGAGAAGGTGGCGTCAAGAGTTGCATTGACTAAACAAAGAGCAGGCTATGAAATTTGCAAAACTCAATTTTCACAGATTTGAGTTTTAGTACCGAAGTGAAGTGACCAGAACTGCAGTTCATCAGACATGAACAGATAGAAAACACATTAGATGCCTCCTTGTGGTTCTCTGCCAGCCAAAGGGTAGTGTACCACAGAGCGACTTGCTTTTTCGCCCAACTAGAAACTGCCCATGAGTTCTAGAGGTTGGACAGGGATGTGGCATTTATCTATGTAATTAACTGATCTATGATGCTTAATAGGTCTTTTTGAAATCTAGCCCCCCAAAGTTCAATCGGTGGGCACCCAGCACAAGCACTTTTAACAGTAGATCTTATTTCGGAATGCAAGGCTGTTTTAATGTTAACAACTGCCATTACAAGCCCCTATGGAATACTCTTCCCTTCCTCTAAGAGAATGGGCTATTGGGCAGTCAATGCCATTCTGATGAGGAATTTCATGCACGATGTCCTTAAAATTGAGGTATTGCATTGCAACCCAAACATTTTTTTTCATAACTGCCACTTCTGTACAAGTATTGTCCATAGTAAAATGCATTCAGTTTTTAAAGATGCAAGTTATTACAAACATTTGTCATGAATGGTGTAGCGTATACATTTCAATTTGTAAGAATTTGTTCTCCCTTGTATGAGTCCGGTTATTCAGTCAAGTTAATACATTTATCAATCATTCACTTTCAAAATGTGCAGTATGGGATATGTCATATGGAATGTAAGACAGCATCTGCATGGCTTCTCTTGTCAAGTATTTTTTTGGCATATACATTGTTAGCCAAGTCTCTGATGAAGAGAATACCTGTACGACGTATGATACTACTGAAACAGTGGGCTTGGATATCAAGACTATTATCTTTTAAAGTGCTCTCTGATCCGGCCTGATATATTTTGATATCAATTTTGATTGATAAATATACCTGTGAGGGAGCACTACAACTGCTTCTACGAAACCTTTTTACTCCCAGGGTTGGTTGAGACAGGATCTGAGGCTGCGAATGTTGGGTGCCTTGACAAAAAGTTCGGTATTGAAGCATTATTAAGTCCTCAGGTGCGTAAGATACTCTGTGTACAGATAAAAAAGGGGAAATTGAAAGGATTCCCTTTACCCAGGTGTGAAATGGGTCATATATCCAGAGAGGAAGGAGAAGAAGTACATAAGATTGGTTTGGCTGATGCCCATGTGGGTGAATAGAGTAGCTAGGAGGATCTGTTGGAGTATCCAGTGGAACATATATTCAAGGTTTCAATCTCTTAGTGGTGCAAATGGCATTTTCAACAGCTTTGCAGAAAGCTATTTTGGGGCAGCATTGGGGAGCATGCCAAGTCTATGTTTGCGGGGGTATTGTGGGGGATGGGCTGGTAATTGTAGAATTCATCAGTGTGGAGGTGCAGTTTTGAGGGTGCAAGTGATTAAGGTGAGCTTCAGAGTGTTGTCAAATGCCCCAGTTAGGGCAGTATTGAGTGTGAGAGGGATTCTTTTCTCATGGTAAATCAAATAATGGGGAACGGTTCAACGGTTTCATAGGTGGTGGCTTTCAAAGAGATGAGTATGTTGTAAAGGTCATCTACAGCATGAAATGTGGATATAAGCTCAGCAAGTAGGCCACAACTGGTACACAGTTGTTATTTATCCAGTTAGTGTTGTTTGATGTTGATTTGGGCTTTGGTATCGCTTTGTTCGCCCTAAGTTGACAGGGTATGTCCAGACGTGGGTTCCTTGCTCACTCTGCCACTGGATTCAAGATAGCCTGGCTGATGAGGATTATAAATCCGAAACCGGTCCCAGGATGCTTGTTTCCGGTCCAGGGAAGACATGGCTGGGCAGTTCGGGCTGGACTGTTCCCAAGAGGCACAGGGTCAGACTGATTTGCATATGGCCATGTCTGAACTGGGGTGGCTGAGTGAGCTAAAGAATGGTGATGGATTAAACCCAGATCAGTTGACTAGGGGTGAGTGTTTGATTTGCTCAAACGCTCTGTCCATCATCCCCTTTTGTATCGATTTGGGCTATAAAGCAGTGGCAATGCATACCTGATTTTAGAGGTGGCTAATGGTGGATCGAGATTTTGAATGTGCTGCCGACTGTTAATTTACTTTGTAATAGTTTGCAGGATTTATGTATTGCTTCCTTTGCTGTGATGTCCATTGCAATTTGGTTTATATGCTAGAGCTAGACTTTATCAAGATTGCACGTTTCCTGCTTGGTAAAGTTTAGCCAACTAGCTCACCAAGGCACCAGAGTCTACATTTAATGTTTCAGTACAGGATCCTGTATACATGGATAAGGTGCCATAGAATTATTAGATGAATCGACAGGATGATGGAATGGGTTGTATTGTTGAAGGTGCTTCTTGTGTCGAATGTTTGATTAAATTGGCCTTAAAGAAATTGGTTAGTACACATAAGATTTGGAGATTTGTTAGTGGGTTAAAGGGATTGCCTGATGGTAAGATCAGTGAAAGATGGGGGTGTGGGAGATCTAGTGCATTTCCTTCAGAGTAGTTGTGGAATTGAGGATGTATAAGAGATTGGCGAGGTATGATGGTGGAGGATTATTGTATGGTCCTTGTACATTGATCGCGGCAGATTCCCTGGTAGGTGTTAGTTATGTATGAGACAGTAACACCTACAGGGGACCCACTGCAGGACACAGGAGAGGCGTGGACATCACATCAGCCTCCAGACTCCCTCCCAGCCGCCGCAGCTTCCTGCACCGGACTTGCGCACGGAGGCACACAAATCGTTGCCTCCGGTCTACGGGCCTACGTGCCCGGGCAATGCCCAGACCATCCTGCGTCCGGCAGCCCCTGAAAGAGGCCGCCCCCCCCCCCCGCTTGTGCTTTTTTCTACAGAGATATTTCCTGGAGCTGGTGAGTGCTGCTGATTTTTATTTTGGTGGGTCTCCTGTGGAGATTTTAGACTGACATTGACTGCAGTTGCCAGGTCCTTGATTACTTATTATTTGGGACAAGTGAGCTACTCTGAGCATGGGTAATAGGAAAGCTGAATCCTCCAGTCGCTCAGACAAAAGACCAAAAGTCTGCAAATCTATTCTGTCCTTTCTCAATCAGACAGTGGGCATGCTCTCGGATGAAATCTCGTGTGCAGAGGTTGAATTGGCCTCAACCACCAAGCTATTCCTGTATCCAGAGATGTCCCGGAAAGGGGGGAACCTACTACCAGTATCGCCATCTCTCTTCACCCTCTTAACTTGTCTTACCCTCGCCTACATCCGCACATAAACTGTACAACTACAGTGGCTCCCCCTAAGACTCAGGAAACTTATGCAACTAAGGAACTAGAGGACACCCAGAGGTTAGGAGCCGGATGTAACGCTAACAGCTCAGAGCAGCCATAAAAAAAAACAGCAGTAAGTCTGATAACGTCATAAGGAAGCATCTCTCAAAGCCCTTTATTGTTAATAACACTGACGACCACACTGCCTCTGTGGTCGATAGGACTGGGTGTACCTTAGTAGAGTTGATCCACAATATGGAACTCAAGTTTCTTTCAGCCCTGGGAACTCGGCTTACTGCTTTGTAGTCATCAGCTGGAAGGCTACA
Source organism: Lissotriton vulgaris (assembly GCF_964263255.1). Lineage (NCBI taxonomy): Eukaryota > Metazoa > Chordata > Amphibia > Caudata > Salamandridae > Lissotriton > Lissotriton vulgaris. Next base: position 1,849,985,658 of record NC_141687.1, on the reverse strand, counting down.
AAGTTAAGTCGACATTATTCAAACACACCTTGAAAAATTGCTTACTTCTAGCTCTCTCACAACCCCGGACACTGCAAAAGGCCCTTATAAGGGCTCCTTAACCTGCCCAGAGTATTTGCTACCCCACGCAGTTGTCAATGATCCCATGCCTATGTACGAGGCTGCTTGTTCCACACGAACACTGCCACCACCCAAATGCTCCGGTGAATCAGCTCATCAGAGGCCCCTTCATTTTGCTCAGCCGCTTAACTACAACCCGATTAAAGGCCAACAGTAGGAGCTCAATCTCTTTCACTTAAGCAGACGCCTACAGTCTACCCCAAACTGATATAATTCAGCTGCCCCGTATGCCGTCATTTTGACAGACGTCCGCACCTAAGAAAGGAGACTCAGGAAAATGATGTGCAATTAAAGAACAAAGTGGTGTATTGGCTGTCGTCTAGGAACCATTCCCCTCAGTCCACAGCCCAGTTTTTGTCAAAGTAAATCATCATAGCACGTAAAGTTGGCTGGATCGGCCTCTCCCAAAATGTATTACCAGGTGACTGTATCATCATCAACTTTAATAACACCGAACGGGCTGGATGCATCCTTCATACTTTTGACCTTAAGGGTTATCCTAGGGATCGCATTTTGGTGTCCCCTCTCGGCTTCTTTTACCCTCCTCGTACTGCAAGACCTCTAGAACAGGCAGGTCAGCATACTGGCCAGCACAGATTACACAATGGATTGCTCAATCACACTTGTCACAGCAAAATGGCAGGCAGACCTCTTAGTAACTGCTTTGACCCTTGAGCCAGCTGGAAGATCTTGATTGACTGGGTCCTTTCCCTGCTGATGAGGATCTGGCCAACTCGCCAGTATACAGTAGTACCTCGGTCCTTAAGGTTCTCAGTTGGAACATTGCTGGGGTGCGTGATGTTAGCCGATGCTGGTTGGATCAAAATGCTGACATCCCAAGACATTGGTTGTCTTCAGGAAACGTGGAATGACGGCTACTGTCTCCTTCTGGACAGCTTTTCTTCATTCACCATTCCTGCCACCTTGTCTTCCAGTGGTTGTGCTAGTAGTGGCATTGTCACTTTAGTGAATTTATGCCTTATGTGCATGGTGGAACCTGTTAGGTCTAAGTCAAAGGAGGTTTTGGGTACTCTTTTAACTTTTAGAAATAAATGAAGACTCTTGGTCATAAATTTTTATAGCGCTGTTATATCCTGGTCTGAAGTAGACGCTATCTCTAGTTTAAAATATTTTATTGGTGACTTTTTTCACTTGGCACCGTCAGTTACTGAGACAAGGCTATTGGGGGATGTTAATTAACATCCTTGTTTATCCTGTCAATTCAATGATGCATTTGAGAATGTAAATCCAGGTATTGATCAGGTACACCTTCTTCATACACAGCAAGAGTAGAATGTTAACAGACTCATTGCTGACTATAATTTGGTTAATTTAATGGTTCAGAGTTTAGAAGGTTCAACTGAGAGGATCCCCACTTTCAAAAGGAGAGGTTTAAGCACAACCATAGATTATATCTTCATATCTTTTAGTTTATTTTTAGCTCTTAAAATATTTTAAGGACAACTTGAGTGACCACAATCCTTTATTGGCCACTTTTGCGTGGGATAAAAAACCCACTGTTGCAGCCTTTTCCTACAAGGAATTAGTACTCTCTGCCGATCAGGACAGACTGTTCCGGTGGGCGTCAGTCGTCCCATTTGATTTACTGTCCAACCTGGTTATCTCTTGGAGCACTGATTTTTGTTTTCTTGTCTGTCTGAGGATACCTCGACTCATAGTATTATGATGTCCTTCTCAAATATCTGCAGGCCTATCAAATCAGCTGTGTCCCTGCAACGCCTCAACCAGTTAGAGGGTTTGACAAAACGTCCTCGATGGCACACAAGGATCTGTTGAAATCCCTGCCTGCACGAAACACAGCGTTGTCAGGAAAAGGATAAGAGAGCCAGGGCGGTCTATCGTAGTTCTAGTAAGGAACGTAAGATCCAACTCAAGAAGAGGCCTGGGATCATTTAATTACTGCTACCATGTTGAGGGATACTGCTGCCTTTAGGCGAGTGGTTAATTCCCCCCCCTTGTTCAAAAGTGACCAACTTTCTATCTAAGTATCAACTATTACTTCACAAGCCTGGGTTGAGCATTTTAAGGCTATTTATAGCCAAGAGGGTCGGACAACCTGTCAGACAGCAACAAGGAGGATTATCCTATTATATTTTCATTGACTGAGATGACATCTGCGATTACTACCCTTCCTACAACAAAGCCCCAGGGCTTGACGGAGTCCCTGGGGATCTTTTTTAATTTTGTCGATCTCCCTGCTCCCTTTATAACCCAGCATTTAAATGTAGTCACCAGAGGTTTCCTCCCATCAACCTGGCGCCAATCAGTCATAGTCCCAATTTTTAAAATGGGAAACAGATCAGATCCGGCCTGCTAAAGACCAATATCCCTTATTGACTCTGAGGTGAAAATCAAAGGCCTGATCCTGTTGGAGGGACTCTCTACCTGGGAAGAGGAACACAATATCCTGTCTGATCTGCAATATGGATTTAGGCCAGGAAGGTGCACTGACAAAACTTACATCTCTACCTGCTGATTTGCAAGTATACAAGAGCTAAAGGGTGGGGGGGGGGGGAAATCTATCTGGCCTTCATGGACCTCAGCTCAGCCTTTAATAGTCTTTCGCTCCAAGCTGTGGTCCATGATGGCTCAGATGGACATAGAGCCCGCCCTAGTATACATTTTGAGTGATCTGCACAGGGACCTCTCTGCCTCTATTAGATATGGCCCCAATGGTGAATGCACACCGCACTTTAAACTAAAGCGAGGGGTCAGTCAGGGTTGCATACTTGCTCCATTTTTATTTATTCTCTATATTAATCAACTAGAATCAGTTCTCACAGACCCTCACCTTGACACCCATACAGCTGGCGGCCACATAATTCCTGCGCTGCTTCATGCAGACAACACAGTTCTATTTGCTCGGACTGCTAGGGAGTTACAGAAACTTTTAGACTTATTTACTGATTTTATGAATAGCCTGGACTTCTCCATTAATTTAGTCATGTGGTGAAGTTTGGCCCGCCCAAGACCGAGACAATAAAATTCATAGTAGATGGTCATCATATAGGCCAGGTTGACATGTTTAGCTATTTTGGGTGTTCATTTAGACTTTGGTCTCAGCTGGCATTCTTTAATTAATCACAAGTTGGTGGCTTTCGGTAGGGCAACATTTAGTATCGGAGACTTCTCCCAGTGACTGGGATGCACAACATAAAAACAGCCCTGGATATATTCAAGGCTAAGTGTATCCCAATAGCCAGCTATAATGTGGCATTTGGGGATATGGGCAAGTTATCTCGATCCAAGTGGCGGAGAACAAATTAGTCAGGGCCCTCTTTGGGGTCCCACAAAGTATACCGTATAAGGTTATTCACAAAGAGTTGGGCATGGGCCTGGTGACTGATTTTATTCGGCTCTGCCCTCTGTTGCTTTGCCTTTCAGTTTGGTGCAAGGAATGGCCAGGCCTCAACAGGTTGATCATGCAAGATTGCCTGAATCTGGATAACTCTTCTCTGATCCATTGGTTGACTTATGTCTCTTCCACAATGGAAAGGTTAGGTAGACCAGATCTTTATCATGATCCAAGTGACATTGTTCAAACTGATAAAACATGGGTCAAAGAAGTGTTCAGAGATAGGATGACAGCAGATCAGAAGGCGTCTGCTCAGAAAAAGCTTTTTGCACGTCACAAACTTTTAGTGAATACTGTTAGTTGCTTGGAGCCGTTAACTTACCTTGGACATGCTCTGTCACCAGCAGCAACAACTGCTGACTTTCTTTAGACTTAATTTATTCCCGCGGCTTGTGCCTTTTAATCATGGTTGTTTTAAAGACTCTAGGCTCCAAGTATGTGACTGTGATAATGTGTCTATTAATTATACTTTGCACATAGTCATGGTCTGCTCGAAATACAACATTTTGCGTTTCAAATATATACTTCTACTCTTGAAAAACATGAATTTTGATCAAGTGAGACCTGCTTTATTGTTTCTTCAGTTTTAAACCATGCCCACAGTGTGCTATTTTTTATCTCGTTATCTTTCGGGCATTCTAAAGTCAGTCTAATTGTATTTTATCTGATTTATATTTTTATGGAATGTATTTTTATTGAGTTTGACTTTTATGATTTTACGTCTTAAAATCGAATAAAGAAGGTTGATGATGATGATGTTGTATGAGGCAGTAGTGATCTCAGAAGAGATTGAGACATCTGTGAAAAGTTTGTTTCGGTCAAGAGGACAGTATATGCAAAGTTATTTTGCTGGCTGCCAAAAAGTGGCTTGCAGGCTTTTGAGGAGGCATCTTGGTCAACACTTGCTTTGTAAAAGCTATTTTGTTGTTTCCTGTGATTACCTTGCTGAAAATGCTGTGTGCTCTCCTAGAATCCACTAATATTATATTTATTTTGTCTTTCAAGGGCTATACATAAATTTCCGTCATCTGTACATACAAAGGCGTCGAAGGCTAGGAACAGTAAAGAGGAAGATGAACTGAGGTCACCAACAATCTTCAGTAAAAGTTCTCCCGCATACGCCATCACAGATCATTTTCTGATTGCAGGATTGCAAATTATTTTCCAATTGCAGGACTTTACCGCCATTCAACCATGTAAATGATTTGCTTTTGAGCTAATGGTTTGAGTGCTCACATAGTTTTGCTGAATCCCACAAGTATTGTCTGCATGAGAACTACATGCTCCTGAGCTTCTCTAGTGGGCAGCACACACATTATACAATGTAGGACCTAAGCCACAAAACGTCCGTGACCAACTTGAGCGCAATCTAAGATGACTATTTGGAGGATTCCTTGTGTGTCACATATTGAACATTTCACTCGGAATAAGAAGACTGTCGCAGGGCAGCCACCTTCCATTTGGTCGAAAAATAAGGCATTTGTTTACATTAATACAAAGAGCAAAACGGTTCTAAACTATTAAACACATTTTAGTCCCCTATTTTTGGGCTGCACATGTTGTACTTTAGTTCTCGTGGCTGTGTGCTACTAGTATATCTCTTAATGACCATGAAAGCGCTTTGGGCCTCTTTAGGCGTAGGAAAACACTCTGTAAATGCTAGTACAGTACAATCAGTAATGTGAATAATTTACAAAAATTCCAAACCAAATCCTTTTATTTCTTTGTGTCATGGCTGGTAGGAATCTCTGGTATCAGGTTTTGAAAGAAAGCATGACCTACTTCAAGAATATATTTAAATTATGTGTTATAATTGCGTAGTAGCAAACTTAACTGAAGCAGGATTTCAGTCCTATTTTAAAGAAATTTTAAAAATAAAGAAAACCCTCACTTTTGTGACCTCGCAAAATCTGCTTATTTTCTTTAAGATGAATGTAATTTCAAATGGATACTTTGGTGGGGTGCTTTGTATTCTTTCCGATGAGCTTCTGGCACAGAAGTTGCCCTCATCATGACAACAATGTGTTGGGGACGAGCAGTGGCAAGTTGATTGTTTTCAGTACCGCTGATATCTAAGGTTTTGAAAATGCATACAGGGCAGCTCTGTGTGCAAGCTGAAGACCATGTACATCAAAGCACTACAGTTGGAAACCAAAGCTCCGCTCCTACCCTAGCATTTCACTAGTGTGGGTCTTCTGACTAAGATTAAGCATGACGTGCTACAGAAAGAGAATTACATTTTTTTTATTTTACATGTCCCACAGCAGGTTATACAAATTCTTTCCTGTTGTACAAGAGCTGCAAATCCTCTTTTGTGGCTGGTGATGCACATGGCACCCCTCCACTTTTCCCCAGTTCCTTTGTCACGGAGACAGTTAGCTGGTCAGGAACCTCAGGCACTGCAACCTATTTAAGTACCCTTGATATGCTTGTAATAGTTCCATGTGATGAAATGTGAAGCAACATGTTTTGTACACACTGGTTCGAGGCATGTGGGCTGCTGAATTCATATCTGTGCATAGATCGCCGCCTAGTGTTGGGTCCGGATGATTGCACATTGTTGTCCTGGAAGAGTCTTCGAAGTATCACGAGATAGGTGGCTCCTCCCCTGGACTGCAGTGCGCATGCGCATCGCCTCCATCCCCAGATTGTTTTTTTCCGCCATTGGGTTCGGATGTGTTTCGGTTCCCTCTGTCGGAACCGATAGTAGTTTTACTTTTCTACTTGAGACCAAAAGGTCTTTAGGCTGGGCGTCGGTATTGTTCCGTTCGGGTTATCTTATTCTCAGCTCCGAACACTCTCTGCCCCTCCGCGTGCTCTCGGCGCGGACGGGCCTACTCGACGCTCCGAGTTCCTGAACATGGAACGGACTCCGTTCAAGAGGTGCCCGGTGTGCACCTCCAAGTATTCGCACCTCAACGTGCACCCTGTGTGCAACAAGTGCTTATCACCGAACCATGACGAGGCCAGGTGCATGGCCTGCTCAAAGTTCCGGTGCAAGAAGACCCTGAAGCATCGTCGGGCCGCTCGGCTCCAGGCCCAGTTGTCGGCGCCCCCGCCGGACAACATCTTTGAAGCATTTGAAGACAGCGAGAATGTCTTTCAAGTTTCGGACTCTAGCCCTGCGTCGGAGGGAGAGGACTACGACGAGGAGGATGAGGAGTTTGATGAAGCCGGCGACGAGGTAGGGGACGACGATAGGGCCATTGCCACCGTGGGGGATAGCTCGGAGGAAGAGCACCCCCAGACTGCCTCAGGGGATACTCCCCAACATACGGCCCAGGTCGAGGGATCGCCTTCGGGCCTTACCCAAGACCTTGCTTATAGTCCAACTGACCCGCCTCTCGGCCCGGCCGCGGACATTTCTGAGGAGCCACTCCCGTTGAAGAAAACGAAAGTGAAGCCATCGGGATCTACACCATCGGTTTCGAAACCGAAAGTGAAAGCTCCAATGGTGGGGCAGAAGGCTCCAGAGGCGTCAACAACTAAAAAAGTCAAAATGGCCGACTTGAAAGGCCACGCCAAAATGGCCGACCCCAAGGCCTCGGGGTCGACGCCGAAGACGAAGGTGGCCGACGCGGCTGCGTCGGCGCCGAAGACGGTCGAGGTCGACGACCCAAAGAAGGCTCCAAAGAAGCGCCAAAGCGATTCCAAGGCTCCGGCTGTGCCGGCTCCGACCGTCGGGGCCAAAGATGGCAAGGTGTCGACTCCGAAGACGCTGCCCCCGGCAGACTCGACTCCCGACTCAGGGAAATCGCTTGAGACAGCCAAGCCCTCTCCGGCCTTAACGAAGAAGGTCGTTGAATCCCTCCAACGGATTCGAAACGTTGAGGTTCCCGAACCGGAGGGAGTGAAGCCGAAGCCCGCATCGAAGCCGGCGAAGGCGCAAACGCCTATTCGCTACACCCTGCCGCCGAAGTCGGCGCCGAAGGCCTTCGCTCCGAAGCAAGGGGCGGACGTGCCCTTGAAGGAGACGTCGACGTCCAAAGCAGCGTTGGTGGTGTCGAAGCTTCGGCTCCAGCCACTCGCGGAGGAAGAGCGCCGAGAGGTCATCATCGACGCCAATACTGGGAAATTGTCCCTCCTCAAACGGAAAATCACCACGGAGCCAGTGCTAGAACATTTTCGGATTCCTCTTAAGAACAAGAAGGACTCGACGGGCGCTTCGGCCCCTATGGAGCCTTCGTCTCCCAGACATGTTGAACGTTCTCCAACGCGTTCTAACGCGGGGGAAGGTGACGATGAAGAGGAGGTCGAGTACAACTATCCGGCGTACTCGGATCCGGAGGAGGAACATGAACCCTGGTCGGCCGGAGCCGACCCAGATGACCCGCAATCGGGTCAGGAACCGCAGCTCTTTGCGGCAAAGACCTCACCGACGGAGGACTCTGCAGCCTTCAACGCCTTGATTGAGAGGGCTGCAGCTAACCATGATGTCGAGCTCCACTCAGATCCTGTGGATGTGGACTTTTTGTTTGACACCTTCTCAGTGGCCGAGAAGTCGGTCAAGACATTGCCAATGCTCAAAGGAGTGCTAAAGCACGCGCCGGAGGTCTTCAAGGAGCCCACTCGGGCGCGTGTCATCAATCCTCGAATTGATAAAAAGTATAAGGCAGCGCCCTCGGATCCAACATACATCAAGGGACACTTGCCACTGGACTCTTTGGTTGTATCCAACGCTCGGAAGAGGGCAAATTCACAGATGACTGGTGACACTCCTCCCCCAGACAAAGAGTCGAAAATATTCGAGGCCTCCGGGAAAAGGATTGCTGCACAGGCAGCTAACATCTGGCGTATTTCGAACACGCAGGCCCTACTTGCACGCTACGATAGGGCTCATTATGACACCCTAGAGGCACTGTTGCAGCACTTACCTGACCAGTACAAGGAGGCTGGGGAGATGTTAATTCAGGAGGGCAAGCTGATCACTAACGCTTCCATCAAATGTGCGCTAGATGTTGCTGACACTGCCTCCAGGGCAATCAACACTAGTGTGTTGCTGAGGAGACATGCATGGCTTCGCATATCAGGCTTTAAACCAGATATCCAAACGACCATACTCAACCAAACAGTTAATCCTGACCACCTGTTTGGCCCTGAGGTGGATGCGACACTGGAAAAAATGAAAAAAGACACAGACACTGCTAAATCTGTGGGGGCCCTCCAATCTCAGCAGTTTCGGGGTGGTTCCTTTCGCCGCTCCAATTCCAGAGGCACCTCCAGGGGTCAAGCATCGCAATCCACCCAGTATTATAAAGGCAATACCCAGACCTCATACACAAACAAGGGTAGAGGTGGCTACAGAGGCAACAATGTCAAAGGCAGGGGACGTGGAAACAATAGCTCCAGGTCCACCGCCGCCAACAAGCAGTGACGTCTTGTCACTGCCCCCCGACCACTCAACACCGGTCGGGGGGAGACTCCAGCAGTTCCTGCCCGCGTGGAAATCCATCACCACGGACAGGTGGGTGAGATCTCTTATCCAGTACGGTTACTGTCTGGAACTTACTTCCACTCCACCAAACATTCCTCCAAGAAGCCGTCCTATGTCCGGCGAGCACTTGCACTTGTTGCAGCAGGAGGTCACAGTCATGCTGCAAAAAGGGGCAATCGAGCTCGTTCCACTGCAAGAAAGGGGAACAGGGGTTTACTCCCTGTATTTTTTGATCCCCAAAAAGGACGGATCCCTCAGGCCCATCCTGGACCTCAGGCCCCTCAACTGGTATATTCTCTCGGAGCACTTCCATATGCTCACGTTACAGCAGGTTCTCCCTCTGCTTCAACAGGGGGACTTCCTGGCCACGCTGGACCTAAAGGATGCATACTTTCATATCCCCCTGCATCCTTCCCACAGGAAGTATCTCAGATTCACAATCCTAGACCAGCACTACCAGTTCAGGGTTCTGCCGTTCGGGGTCACCACAGCGCCAAGAGTCTTTACGAAGTGCCTGGCGACTGTGGCGGCGCATCTGCGACGCCAGAACGTACACGTATATCCTTATCTGGACGACTGGCTCATTCAGGCAAGGACAGAACAGCAGTGCGCGGACCACGTGTCCCGCACTATTCATCTCCTGCACGATCTGGGATTCTCGCTGAACTATCCAAAATCTCATCTCCAGCCCGCCCATGTACGGCAGTATCTGGGCGCGCCGATAGACACGCTGGCAGCCACTGCGCAGCCAAATTCAGTGAGAATCGCCAGCATCCAGACTCTGATCCAACGATTCAGACCTCAGCACTCGCTTCCAGCAAAGGTGTTCATGCAGTTGATAGGCATGATGGCCTCCTGCATCTCCATCGTCCCGCACGCGAGACTACATATGCGTCCGCTTCAGGAGTGCTTGGCACGTCAGTGGACTCAGGCTCATGGGCAACTGACAGACCTAGTGTTGGTGAGCGGTCGGGCGTACAACTCTCTGCATTGGTGGAATCCACTAAACCTTTGCAAGGGCCGACCGTTCCAGGAGCCTGTGCCACAGATTATCCTGACGACGGACGCGTCTCTCCAGGGATGGGGAGCGCATGTACTCCATTACACGGTGCAGGGACTATGGACACTACAGCAGAGGAAGATGCACATCAACGTTCTGGAACTGATGGCAATCTTCATGGCTTTAAAGGCATTCAAAGTACATCTGTCCAACAAGGTTGTGTTGATCCGGACGGACAACATGACGGCCATGTACTACATCCAGAAGCAGGGAGGCACACACTCTCCGCAGCTGTCTCATCTGGCTCAGAGCATGTGGAAGTGGGCCATTCAGAGGAACATCTTCCTCATGGCGGAGCATCTCCCAGGCAAAGACAACCAGATGGCGGACCTGCTCAGCAGGCACAGCCACCAAATGCACGAGTGGGAGATACACCCATCAGTACTCCAACCGTACTTCCAAAGGTGGGGTCATCCAGAGATAGACCTGTTCGCCACAAAGGAGAACGCAAAATGCCAAAGCTTCGCCGCCAGGTTCCCACACCCGCAATCACAGGGCAATGCGATGTGGATGAACTGGTCAGGCAGATTTGCGTACGCTTTTCCCCCAGCACCTCTGATACCGCTGGTGGCACGCAAACTCAGGCAGCACTCGATGACTCTCATCCTGGTTGCTCCAACGTGGGCTCGCCAACCATGGTACACCACGTTTCTGGAACTCTCCGTGGTACCGCATCAAAGGCTTCATCTCAACCCCAGCCTTCTGACGCAGAGCCATGGCGACATTCAGCACCCAGATCCGCAACAGCTCAACCTGGCGATCTGACTCCTGAAGTCCTAGAGTTTGACTACCTCAATCTTCCCCCCGATTGTATGGACATCATTCGGGAGGCAAGGAAGCCCACTACTCGAGCTTGTTACGCAGCTAAGTGGAAGCGTTTTGTCATGTACTGTGTAAACCACAATATTGACCCACTGGACGCTTCCATTCAAAACATTATTTGCTACCTGTTCCACCTGTACCAATGCAATTTGGCGTACTCTTCCATCCGCATTCATTTGTCTGCGATGGCAGCATACCTTCAGAATAGGCAACACCTGTCCCTTTTTAAGGTCCCTGCTATCAAGGCTTTTCTGGAAGGACTCAAAAGGGTCATTCCACCGCGGACACCACCAGCTCCAGAATGGAACCTCAATGTGGTTCTTACAAGGCTGATGGGTCCTCCCTTTGAGCCACTGCACTCTTGTGAGCTTCAGTTTCTGACTTGGAATGTTGCTTTCTTAGTAGCAATTACATCGCTACGGAGGGTTAGCGAGTTGCAGAAGCTCACCATCCAAGAACCTTTCTTCCAAGTACACGCTAACAGGGTGGTGCTCCGCACTAACCCTAAATTCTTACCCAAGGTTGTATCTCAATTCCACATGAACCAAACAATTGAGTTGCCAGTATTCTTTCAAAACCCAGAGTCACTGGCGGAGCGGATGCTCCACACCCTTGATGTTAAAAGAGCCTTGATGTACTACGTCGACAGGACTAAAGATTTTCGTAAGACCAAGCAACTCTTTGTTGCTTTTGCCTCACACCACAAGGGAAATGCTATCTCCAAAGCTGGGATCGCTAGGTGGATAGTGAAATGCATTCAGATCTGTTACGCTAAAGCTAAACGCACTCTCACAATTCCACCAAGAGCCCACTCCACCAGAAAGATGGGGGCCTCTATGGCTTTCCTAGGTAACATTCCCTTAGAAGATATTTGTAGAGCAGCTACATGGTCTACCACACATACTTTCACTAAGCATTACTGTGTAGATGTGCACTCTAAACAGCAGGCAGCTGTTGGCCAGGCTGTTCTCAAGACGCTTTTTCAAACGGCTGCAGCTGGCACGGGCGACCGCCGCTAATGGAGGGACTGCTATGTATTCTATGCACAGATATGAATTCAGCAGCCCACATGCCTCGAACTGCAAATGCTACTTACCAGTATGCATCTGTTCTTGGCATGTAGGGCTGCTGACATTCATATCGCCCGCCCTCCTCCCCGGCGCCTGTAGCAGCTGCAGTATATTTTCTTTACACATATTTTCATACTCTTAGCATAGGGCATCACTTACATATGTCACTCCATCTCTGCCAATGGCTAAAAACAATCTGGGGATGGAGGCGATGCCCATGCGCACTGTAGTCCAGGGGAGGAGCCACCTATCTCGTGATACTTCGAAGACTCTTCCAGGACAACAATGTGCAATCATCCGGACCCAACACTAGGCGGCGATCTATGCACAGATATGAATGTCAGCAGCCCTACATGCCAAGAACAGATGCATACTGGTGAGTAGCATTTGCAGCGTGGAACAAGAAAGTGAAATCGCTGATATTTTGCACTTCTCTCAAATGGCATAATGAAAAACATGCCTACTTTGAAGATTGGACAAGTAGTCTATGTTCATGGCCTCTGTATGTATTCATGCTGTGAATACTTCTGCCATCCAGTGTTTGGCTCGGAGGTGTGCAACTTATTTTTCTTCACCTATTGCTAGTAGTGCTCATGGGCATTGGCTTCATTGCTGATTGTTTTTTTTCCCCCCACCGTCCGGTTTCACCGAGCTCTTGGTTGACACCTTCTGGTCATTGTCTTGGGGCTCGTTGGGTTCCTCTACAACCGCCCCAATTATCACATCTACTGCCTTTTCGAATGTGTCTGCTACCCGTCCGATTTGACGACCAGGAACTCTTCAAAGCTCTGTTCGGGACCTACTCTGTTGTGTTTGGTGGTTTAAATGTCCCATCCGTGATGGAAAGGATTCATTTCAACATTGCCCTCAGTGTCAAGCTAATATTCCTTACCTGACCACCACCAGGTGTGTAACCTCTGCCTTTCTAAAGAACATAACGAGAGTTCCTGTTGTGCCTGCCTTGCCTTCCAATCAAAGAAGACACTGCATTACCGTCGGGGTTCAAGTCTCACTTCACATTCCATGGCAAGGGGATGACACCCCTTATCTCTTTGGCAACCGGAACGTCGAAGTAAACTTCAGCGGAGACTTCGGCTGCCAGCCTCCGATCTCATCTCCCAAGGTAAGTTCCTGGTCTGAAACCCGAAACCTAAAACCCTCAGTTCAAATGCAGATGAGGAAGACAACTGTTGTGAGTACAGCGTTCCCTCCTTCACCTTCCCACCTCTGAATGGAGGCCGAGTACCTCCCTCGAGGGGGTTGGACATCGAACCCTGAAGCCCAGCATTTTTTACGGTCCACTACTGCCTGAAGGCCACGGTAGGCACCGAAAACACACTTTGCATCCGGCACCCAACTAGCTCCCGGGGCAGAGGCATATCTTGAAGCCCTGCCTCTCGACACCGGCATCGAAAACATCATCCAGACCATCTTTGGTTCTGAAGATGCCTTCAGGGACCCAATCTACCTTGGCGCCATTGGCCCACAAGCCTTCTTCGGCACCAATACGTCTGACATCCAATGCTACACTACATCTGAGGACCAAGGCCAGCCTGTCCTGCAAGACTCAAGGAAGAGCTTCTTGGCAAACAGAAGCACATCATGATCCACCCACAAACTGATAGGATCCTTACTCAGCCACCTCCAAAGCCTCAAGACTCATTGCCTTCTTAAAGGAAGTTCACTACAGAATATTAGCGCCCTCTTTAAGAGGAAGTAGAGGCACTCATTTGCAAAGGGGCCATGGAACCCATGCCGCTTCACCACCGCAGCAAGGGAGTATATTCCCTGCACTTTCTTGTCCCCAAGAAGGAGGGGTCCCACAAGTCCATACTTGACCTCAGGCCCCTCAACAAATGCATCCTGTCAGAGCACTTCCACATGGAGATATTCCAGGATGTCATCCCTCTACTACAGCAAGGCAACTTCATGACTGCCCTTGGCCTTAAGAATGAATACATTCACATTCTGATCCACCTTGCACATTGGTTTGTGGTAGGTAGCCAGCATTACCATGAAAGTGCTGCCCTTTAGGGTTACCACAGCCCCCAGGGTGTTCACAAAGTGTTTTGGGAGCCGCCCATTTCAGGAGACCCAGCCTCCACGTCTTTCCTTACTTGGATGACTGTCTGATTAAGAGTACAACCAAATAGCAGTGCATGGCGCATTCACCCAGAGCACCGTAGACCTACTAAAGGTCTAGGGTTTACCATCAATATTACAAAATCTCACCTGTAGCTCCTTTAGGTCCAGCCCTTCTTAGAGGTGGTCATCAATTCGATCACCTGGAAAGCCTACTCCAGCCCAGCAAAGGTTCAAGTATTTCAATCTTTGTTCTCTCTTTTTAAGCCGGATCACCAAGTAATAGTCAAAACGGCCATGCGCCTCCTCGGCTTGATGTCCTCCTCTATTGCCATAGTTCCCATGCTAGATTACACATTACACGGTGGAACAGTAGCAACCAGTTACAAGGCTGGCCTTTTCTTACCCCAATTCCACAGGTAACCATCACAGACTCTTCCCTCACCAGGTAGGTGCCCACTTACAGGATTTCACTGATCAGGGTATGTGGGCATCCCATCCAGAGTCTTCACATCATCTACCTAGAGGTAAGTTGTTACTTTGTCACATTCAGCACACAATGGTCCTCATTCGCACAGACATGTCTGCCATGTACTACCTACAGAATCAGGGTGGTACTCACTCTACTCGTGTCTGTGTTAACTCAAGGCATTTGGCAGTGGGCATTCCATCACAGAGTCCAGCTACTAGCAGATTACCTACTTTGCTCAGCATGATGCAGCAACAAGTCTACGAGTAGAAACTCCACCTGGGATTTCCCAAAGTAGACCTATTTGTTACCGTCGAAAATGAAAAATGCCTGAGCTTCGCCTCCAGAGACCCACAGTCCATGGGTAATGCACCATGGATGAGCTGGTCAAGGATATTTGCTTACACTTTTCCACCTCTCCCACTCTTCCTGTTCATGGTTTAGCAAACATCCCTCACTCTCATCCTTACTGCCCTGGTTCACCACCCTTCTCAACATGTCCCTAGTGCATCATAAGAAGCTGCCAACTGGCCAGACCTTCTCACACAAAGCTAGAGCACACTCAGCAACCCGAACCCCAGGCAGCTAAATCTTGCGATTTGGCTCATTAGGACTTAGAATTTGGGTACCTCAACCTACCCTTCAGAGTGCATAACCATCTTTAAGGACGTCCGCAGACCTACAAGAGCCTGCTGTGCAGCCAAATAGAAGGGGTTTGTGTACTGCTGTCTTCCCAGGCACATCGGACTGCTCCAGGCAGCAGTCCAAGACATTGTCTGTTATCTTTTTCACTTGCAAATGGCAGACCACACTTTTCTTTCCATCAGACTTAATTTGGCTGAAGTTGCTGCTTACTTTCAGAACAGGAAACATACTTCAGTCTTCAGGGTTACAATCATGGAAGGACTTCCATGATTGTAACCCTGGTGATACCACCTGCCCTGGTGTTGAATCCCAGCAAAGTTCTCACCAGACTTCTAGGCCCTCCTTGTGAACCACTTCACTCATGCCTTTTGCAGTTCCTTTCCTGGAACATAACCTTCCTAGTGGCTATCAACTCTCTTCACCGAGTGAGTGAGCTTCAGGATCTTATCCTAAAAGAACCTTTCTTCCAACATCATAAAGGTAAAGTAGGTCTTAGGACAAACCTCAGATTTATCCCCAAAGTGGTCTCTTCTTTCCACCTCAACCAGACAATTGAACTCCCAATGTTCTTCCCACATCCAGAGTCAATGACAGAAAGGGCTCTTCACACACTAGATGTCAAAGGGGCCCTTATATATTAAGTTTACAGGAAAGATTCCTTCCGAAAGGCACAGCAGTTCTTTGTTTCTTTTCCCAAATCACACATGGTTTGTGCTCTCTCCAAAGCGGGAATGGTTGGTCAAATGCACCCAGACCGGTTATGCCAAAGCCAAAATACCTTTTTGGCTTTCTAGTATAACATCACTATAGCGGACATCTGCAATGCAGCTAACTGGTCTACTCGACACACTTTCACGAAGCATTACTGTGTGGATGCATTAGCACGGCAACAAGCTAACGTTGGCCAGGCTATGCTCCATACACTTTTCCAGTCCTCTGCAACATCCTCTGGCTAGCCACCACTTAAGGGAGACCTGCTTTATAATCCATGCACAGAATGTGTATCTACAGCTACACAGGCCACAGACTGAAATGTTATTTACTCTGTCAGCATCTATTCAGGATATGTAGTGCTGCAGATTCACATGTTCCACCTTCTTCTCCGGAAGCCTTTGGTTGTTGTAGATGGCTTTGTTTCATCATTCTTCACATGATCATCATCTTCTGTATCTCGTCGCTCAATTTCTATCCTCACCTGCTGTGCGTAAAAATTGATAATGGAGCAGATGCCCAAGCGCATTACCAGCAATAGGTGGAGACACCTTATAACTCAAACACGTCTTAAGAAAAACAAGTTGCGCATGTCCAAACCCAAATTTAATTTGCAGGCATATGCACAGCATGAGAATCTACACATCTTCATGCCACAAATAGATGCTTACAGGGTAAGAAACATTTGTCATCTTCATCATGGGATCTTCACTGATAAACTAACACAGATTAATACCATCACCAATGTCTGTTAAATATATGCACACGTGAAATCGGACTGCTGGTCCATGAAACAGTAAT
This sequence comes from Lissotriton vulgaris, assembly GCF_964263255.1. Classification (NCBI taxonomy): domain Eukaryota; kingdom Metazoa; phylum Chordata; class Amphibia; order Caudata; family Salamandridae; genus Lissotriton; species Lissotriton vulgaris. The sequence continues at coordinate 1,849,969,068 of NC_141687.1, read as the reverse complement.
CCATTTTAAAAGGAAACGGTAACAGAAATGCAAGCAGAAGGGGGGTCACATAAGCAGCTCCTTCAGTAACCAGAAAAAATAAAGCTATATCTTTAAAGGTAGCCAGCAGATCCACTGTCTAACAATGCACTGTACTGGCAGGCAGTTGCACTTGGTTTGCTTTTACAGAACAGGAGGATCCTGAGTGAACTCAAATAAGATTCTCGTTGTCACTCCTAGGGTGAAGTGAGTTGTTAATGACCTCAATTAGGACTTCCTTGATGGCATTTCTTTTTTTCTTTTTCTTCTTGGTCATGGTGATTATAAACACTACATTTAATCACATGCTCATCCATGTAATGGACTCCCGTAACAATGGGAAAACTGTTCGAAAGAGGACTAGGATTAGTTAGCTAAACATACTACACACAACCCTGACAAAGTTGGGTATCCACTCTAGAGTCTCTAATACAACAGTAGGGCATATCTGTTATTGGTTTGAAGTGGGGTTGTTGGCTTTGACTTAGCTATCTTTCTAGAACTTGTTTAGAAGTAGCTAAATCAGTTCTGATATGATTATAATTGGCAATAAATTATACTTTATTTTCCTTAGTATTTGCCACATAGTAATGCGGTGCCATTCCCACTTCTAAAAGGTGGAGTCACCAACTCTACTGTAACAAGCTGGAGAGGGCGATTTATTTATTTATATATGAAGCATGGCAGCACTACTGCTCATTTGGTAGTGGACATTTGTCTGCAATCACCAGGTACAAAACCATTTTGACTTGAAATTATAGAACATCTTGGTAGATGGATGGTTGTTTTTCTCCATAACGTACATTCCGATGTCCATGCTGCATAATCTCTGAAGTCAAGGTGCTAAGTTCAGAGAAAGTAGATTGGGGTAGGGATTCTTACTTTGAAGATGGGATTCATGCTTCCTTTGTGGCCTCCCTAACATTTGGTGGAGATCCAGGAATCACACTGTAAAGGAAATTCTGGGGCAATCTGAATGATCCTGTCTGAAGAACGTCACCGCGAGTTGATGACTGAATCATTGGAAGGCGAGGACTGGCTTTAAGAAAGTGTCCACTACCACTTGATCAAAGTGGTTTTGCTCTTGGGACACCTACTGAATACACCTGGGCACTACCTCTGGGTATTGTATTTTTGTTGTTGGCAAAGAACTCGGTTACAGATAGCTCTGTTATAATAGAGCCACAATTGACAAAAGGTTGTTTTACTTTTTTGTTTTTCAAGGTAGTAACACCGTATGCTTCTCAAATCTGAAAGAGGGAAATCGTGCAGTTTGCTTAGAAAACAAACAACTTTGGAAGGAAGTGAGGATTAGTTCTCATGATCACACTGGTTTTGGGGAAGATTGTGTAGGATCAGATTGTGCAAAAATAGTGTCAGAATAAGGAATTTGCTATCATTCGCAACAAGAATTCTATGTCATGACCCAGAGGCATTATTTTCTTCATTTTATTGCTCAGCAGCCATGTTACTTCAACAATAACAAGTAGAACAAACGTAATTTCCCATAATCCTTGGGAAACGATGAAGTCACAAATCATGAAGTCCATGTCCAATTAGAAGCCGGTGGAGTATAATCCTCACAGTCCCCTGTAATTTGTCCCCTTTCTTCGCTTCTCGGAGCCCTGCCACTTAAGTTAGGAGACTCCAGTCCTTTTTCGTTTACATTTTGTTGTGCAGTGATTTGCCTTTCTTTTCTGTTTCAGCAAGGTGCTCCCAGCTCATTCCTCAGCGGCCATGAGAACACTTTGTTGCTCCTTTACAGCTGCTTCGGTATGTCATTTTCCCTTCATTAAGGGGTTGCTGGGCCTGAGCGTGCTAACGGCCAACCACTAGAGGGCACGTGCTCCTTCGGCCTCCTGCTGAGCAGCAGACCTGTTGAACTGCGGAGCACGCGCGTCAGTTTCTCAGCTAGCTGTGCGCCTCCGCCTGTTGCGTTTCATGAGTGCGGTCTTAGAAAATGCCCTCCATCTTGAAATGGTGGTAAACCAACCACTCATTGCATTCCTTGAGGTTTCTTACAGGACGCTGTCCTCCATCTTGTTTGTCTACCACAGAGATTGCTAAAAAAAAACTTGGATGAGAGCGAGTATGCACAATCGCCCCTTTGTGCAGAAGTTCACTCACCTCTGTCCACCAGCTCAGCAAGTGCGGAAGAGAAGATTAGAGGAATGGGAGACCTCTCCTGGATGTGCTAACCATAAAAACACTGTCTTACTCTCTCTAGGACCCAGGCACCGGATGGATGTAAGGGTTTTCCAATTGTGAACGAACTCCTGCAATCTCAATATATAGGATATTGTAGCACACTCACCTCAATTGACTCCCTGCTAGCTGCCGCCTCAGCGACCTCCTTTTATGTCTCTGTGATGTGGATGATCTTGGGATGGGTAGAAATTCCAAAATTTGGATGTATCTTGGTACTGCGCTCGTCTTTTAGAATATCATCTGGTGGAGGCCTGGTGTTGTGCGCTGCTGTCCAAACACCTACTTCGACCAGTCGCCGAGAAAACCCGGGCAGTAACGATCTTCTTAATGGTCGCTGGACTTTGTCCAGTGAGCTGAAGGTCTGTACGAACTTGCCCAGCTACCGAATAAACAGGTCACCTAATAGTGTTCCCTGAGCGACGTGGCCCAGCTCAAAAGTTGCAAGCTCTCCCAGCTTAGCTTGGGGTCGATCCTAATTAGAAGTGACTAGCGCCTCTCTGGGCAGAGGGCGCAATTTGCATTCAGCAGTAGGATAATGGCTCGTTGAGTCGAACACGGTAGAACCTCAGGGGAAATCAGCAAACAAGAGGTCTTGGCGTCTTCCACCATGTCATGGATGTGGGTCAGGGAGCCTGCAAGATCCAAAGCTTGTCTTGGGAAACCTGCCAAGATCGGTAAGTCCTTTTTTTGGGGTCTCGTATATACATCCCAAGGAAGGTAGTCATGTGCTCGTCTATCTCCGGAGTTAGAGCTACTTTGTTCTCTAAAGAAGGGTGAGGGCCTTCCGCCCTCAAGCTGTTGCGGACGTCTTTATCTATTGGCTTTCAACCTTCTCTGATGATGTCCACTCTGAGGAGCGAGGATCAACCAAGGTGTCTGGATCTAGCATATCAGAATGAGCCTGAGTGCTACCCTTGGGAAAATGTGCCTGGCTTGGGGTCCCTGGGAGAAGGACACCATGGGCTAGGATTGGGTTCCCGCTCTGCGTCAGAGCTAGATTGTGAGTCGCATTCCTAGTGGGAGGTGGGTGGGTGGGAAGGAGATATGGGGGGGGGGGGGGGGTTGTGGGCCCGAAGGGTCCAAGGATTGGAGTCTCGAGTGAACCCGGTTGTGAAAGGGTCCAGTGAGGTCGACTGATTATGGGACAAGAATGCATGTATCAATCTGTTAAAAACATTCAGATCTATGCCTGGTTCTGCGGCCCTTCTGCGCTTGGGGTGGCGATGCATGTCATTTATGCCTACCCAGATGTAAAAGGGATCCGAGCATCAAAGGGTCTTCCCTCCCAGGGAGGGGTTTGAAGCAGCGTTCTGGTTACTATAGTAACTTCTTCTCCAGGGGAGCCTGTAAAAGTGCCTTGGAAATGGAAGGTGTCCATGACCTCACAGAAGTGATCATCTATTGGGAGGTAAGTAATGCTCTCCTCCTCTGAATAGGTTTCTTTTACATCACTCCTCCTGAGCTTTGGGTATGTATGTATTGCAGGTAAGTATTTATGCCACACAAAGTCCCAGCAGAATCTAGGAGTTTATGAAGAGGGTGGGATTCTCCCAGCCCACGATTAATGCCCAGGGGGCTCAATAGAGACACCTTAAACCCCTTGAAAACTATGAGGTAAATGGACTTGCCTGGACAGCAGTCATAAACCAATGGAAGGTCTGTGCATGTGCTGAGAAAAACAGTCCCTGTCTGGGTCTCTCGCTCCAGGCAAAGCGGTTCTTATAATCATTGTAGTTGAGCACCCAGCCGGCTGCGTGAAGAGTTAGACGAAATTAACAGTCTGGGTTGTTCGGGCAGCGAGAGCCATTAAGGGCATCAAGTCATCAGCTCCCCCATTGGTCGAAGGACCACGCGCAAGTCCCCAGGCACCACAGCCCACTTGTTAGTGAGAGCAAGCGCCCACAGAGAAGCAACAAGCATTCCCACGGACGCGTAACAAATATGCACCAATTAACTCTAAACATTACAGCAAAAAGCATAAATACTGGAAATACAGCAATAAAAGCTTTTTATGATACAATAACGAAAAGAAAACAGGCCAAAGGCCAGGGCACTTAACTCGGCTGCTGGAACAGCGAACAAAGAGGAGCAGGAGACAGCAATGACGGACTTTGGAGATGTTGTGGAACCGAATGATTGGGCAATGCTGAAGTTTGAACTCTTTTCACCCAAGGGTTCTGGGAAATTAAGTCTGTTCTTGTTATTTTCTTATGTCTGCTATCAATAAAGCATAATCCTTGCCTCTGGTCCAGACATAGAATTGAGATGAAACAGCAAATAATATCCACCAGCAAAACTTATCTAAAATTCACTCTGCAGCGAAGTCAAAAAATAATATTTACTTGGCTCTGCACTGCCTCAAGGGTTTGTGCTTGTATATCTGGCTTCTCCAACGATTAGCTTGTGAGCTAAGGATAGATCTTCAGTAACCAGCTCTCCTGTGTGAAGCACTAAAGTCAGTCTGAGACTAACTCTTTAAGGAGGTTGCTGTGGAGAGAGGTTTTCATTGAGCAGAGGCAAGATAGCACCTTCAGAAGAGTTTTCCATGCCACCTTAGATAACTTCAAACTAAACTAAGTGGCACTGGAATGTATGTCTGCATTAGAACTTAAGGTATTTAAATAAAAAAAATAGTGGTCCTGCTTGGAGTATATTAGATTTGGCCCTCTGCCTATCAAATCCTAAATGCACAACAGTATGCTCCTTCTGCAGTTCTAAAAGATGGAACATAGCTTATAACATACGTCTAAGCAGACTGCAAATATTACCATTAAGATGTATCACAGAAGCTTGGGATAAAAATAGTAAAATCATGCATATTTGTAAATTATGTTCAAATGTATTTCAAGATTTTGACCACGTCGGTTTCGTATGCCCTGTACTGTTTAATTCCCGTATAAGATTTTTAAAGCTATTCACATGCTATTTTAAGTGTACACAAAGCATGTGCACTTTATATAATTGAGATAATGCGATGACTCGTTTTAAAATATATATATTTTTTTTTTAGAAGTTTCTTAAAGTTTCATTGATCTCTGATCGATTCATTGTCTCTTCTGTTGCTCATGAGAAGCATCAATTAGCTGTATGATATATCCCTATATTTGTGCTTCTTTTCTGCAATCTATGGAATCATGCAAGGAGATTGGATTGGATGTGTAATTAACTGGAGATAAAAACTATTGAAGCATAACTTCTCTACCCCTAAACATTGGTCATCTTTTTTTTAAAATTATAACAAAATGTCGTCATAGCAAAGGTGGGACAAAAACAATAAAGGTTTCGTCTGTCTGCTTACTAACTTAGAAGTGTTTGTTTGGTTGAATTAATAGATGTATAACGAAATTGAAAATCGTGTATTCAAGACGAAAATATGTGTATTTTCAGGACTCATAAGCTGATGTTTGGAGAAAAAAATGTTGAATTTACCATTTAATAATTCCAATCATTACCTTATCTAACAATATACATTGTTATTGCAGCTCCAAGATAGCCTGCAGGGCGAAGGTGGGCTTTACAAATACATATTTAGTTATGTTAATTTTAAAGCTGATGTTTGAGTGATAAAACATGTGGTGTTGCGGAGACCTTGGTGCATTTTAGCTATGGTTGTTTTGCGTTACCATGCAAAGGCATTCCAAATAAAAAAAATGCCTTTTGTTTACTTTACTGCTGGCAACCCTGCCTGAAGCACTGAGGTGATCACTGCTGATAATCTTGCATGTGCGGGCGCTAATGTAATCTGGTATGCTGTTATCACTATTACAACACTGATAATATGGGTAGCTTGCGATTATTTTCACTTAACAAAAATAGCTCTGATCACAGAAAAGGTTGAAGACCCTTGCTACACATTATTTCTTAATGAACTACCAGTATCAACAGGGGTGGATTTCTGGCATTCCTGGAAATGGCAGGGACGTCCAAGTTGCAAACATAGTACACAGCAATTTGGAGAACATCTTTGGCATTGTACATGGATCAATTAAGGTACAACAATGTTCTGAGTGTTACAGACCAACTACCCCAAGTCCGCAAGTACAGAATGCCTCAAATACACAATCAACGTTATACCTACAGCTATCCGGATGTAAAGGACCATTCCATGTTTATATGAATGTCCAAATGTGCACATTTTCATGTCGTCTGCAGATCAGGGTTTTCGAGTAGAAACACAGAGAGCGGCGCCCAAAATTCTTTTGGTTGTAAGGCTATGGGTAACTCTTCTGCATATATGCTCGTTTGCAATACACCAAGTCACGGATCCACCTCCGAAGTGTTGGGGCTGACCTAGCCCCCAATGCATTGCCACAGAGCGCTTCGCAAATAAAGATGAGATTGCAACTAATCGCCTATTGCAAGATTTAAACTGTTTCAGCAAGCCCAGCAGGCACACTTCTGTAGTAGGGGATCTCTGTTATAGTCATAATCTAGTGAATAGTCCCGCCCATGTGCGTGGACCCCGGCAATCAAAAATAATCTCTTAAGTTGTCAAAATCATGCAGAAACTGCAAAGACACTTAAGAGAGAATTTAAAGACAAATAATGCAGCCTATATCCACAGGCTACACTGTCCAGTACTTCAACTAGAAATTCCACCAAAAATCACCACACACAGCCCAGCCTGCCAGTTTCTACCATAGAGAAACCTGCCTCCCCCAGTCCAAGACTCAGGAATGATAGAGAGGAAGGTAGGGACAGACAAGCCCCATAGGCTGCCATTATGTAGCTTAAATAGGATACTGTGCCTTTAAGAGAACTTTCCAGACTTCTCCCAGTATCCCAGAATGCATAGCAGGTCCAACTTACTTTCAGTTCTTTTTTCCGGCTCCTGCTTACAGGACCCTGGCATTGAGCTCTCCCTTTTTCAAGGGTTTATTGAATTCGTTTATGCACTTTTTGACTTTTAAAAGTGCTGTAATTACTGCTTGGTGTTCTCTTCTCACTTTTGTGCTGTTTTTTAGGCGTTTTGGGGCTCCGAAATGCCTGGCCTTTTTGTTAAGTGCCCAGCATGTGAGAGGAAGAAGGCCAAAAGCGACCCCCATGATGTCTGCATCGTGTGCCTTCCAGAAGATCATGGCCCTGAGGAGTGTGTGATCTGCCAGCAACTTTCTGCTAGGACACTCAGGGACAGATTGAAGATCAGGCTGGCCGGCCTGGAGGATAGGCGCCAACGTGCTGCAGGTGGGTCTGGGCAGCCTGGGAGGGATCCCTCTGCCTCTGCTGAGGCCCCTGGGGGGCTCCCCGGGGGCAGGAAGTCCAGCCAACGATCCCATTCTCCGTCGACGTCGAAGGCTTCGACGGCGGCGTCGAGAGGGATGACGACGGCGTGCTCCCCGTCTCCCCGGGGCTCCGGGTCGAGACGGCGTGACGGCTCGACGGCGAAGGAGAAGCCGACGTCGAAGCCGACGTCGAGGTCTTCATACCGACGCCGAAGGCGCAGGGACGTGCATCGGCGCTCGCCGTCGAAGCGGCACCGACGCTCGCCGTCGAGGCGACACCGTCGGTCGTCGTCGAGGCGATACCGCCGATCGACGTCGAGGGGCTCCTCGACGTCGGGGACATCAAGACGACGACGACGATCGACGCCGAGGGCGGACCGCCCGACGTCGAGAGGGCGACGTGAGAGGTCGCGCAAGAGGGGATCGACGTCGAGGAGTCGACGTTCGACGCCGAGGATGAGAGGGTCGACGTCGAGGGGACGACGTTCGACGCCGGAGTCCAGGAAGCGCCGTTCGACGCCGGAAAAGCGTCGTTCTGCGTCCAGCAGACAGCGGTCAGCGTCGAGGAGTAGGTCTCCCTCTCCCAAACGACGCAGAGGGGGCTCTAGCCCCAGGAGTCACGCCACTTCCAGTGGACGCAAGAGGAAGAGGTCGCCTGCGGATGGGGATGGCTCTCCGCACCCGTCCCCTAAAGGGTCACCGGGCTCGGTGTACTCGGAAGTGTACACTCCATCTCGACCCGGGACTCCTGCTCCTCCACCCGTACCGAAGGAGGACCCTCCGCCCGTGCCACCACTTCCTACGGGGGATCCTGCTCCACCTCCGGTCCCACCGCATGGGCCCACCCCGCAGCCGGTGGTTCCTCCGCCGAGGTCCACTTCACTGCCGTCACTGCCTGTTCCTCCCAAGGGGACCCCGAAACCGAAGCCCCGGGAGGATCCAAAGAGTCCCCGTGAGAAGCCACGGAAGACCCCTCCTCGCAAACCGAAGGAGCGCCCTAGAGCTGGCAGGTCTCGTTCTCGCTCTAGGCGCAGATCTTCCACGAGGTCGAGACACCGCCATAGGAGGCGCGAATCTCGCTCCCGCACGAGATCGTCTGGGACCAGGGACTATTCACCTACGCTGTCGGGGTCACCGGACACCAGAGTGTCCCCGATAGATGACCTGGTTGCCTTTCAAGACGTCCTGTTGAGGGGCGCGGCGAAGCTAGGCATTACACTGACAGTGCCTACTCCGAAGACGTCCGTCATTTTCGAGACTCTACATCAGAGGCACATGTCTCGTCCCCTCCTGCCCTTGGTGCCGGGCTTGGAAGAACCGGCTATGGCGCTGTTTCTCACCCCGGCTGTGACGAGAGCGGCCCCGTCCAGACTACTAAAGAAATACCGGGCTCCCGACTCGGATCCGGCCTTCTTGAGAGCGGAGCCTCCGCCTGACTCAGTCATCGTCACGGCGGTCCGCAAGCACCACTCCACCACCCCGACCTCCACGGTTCCCCCGGACAAGGAGTCTAGGTGGATGGACTCGGCGGGGCGAAAAATCTGTGGGACTTCCGCGACATCCATGAAAGCGGCAAGTGCCACAGCTCTGTTGGGGCGTTACGACCGCGCCCTCTGGAACTCCCTCGAGCGCTTTGCGGAGCATCTACCTCGGGAGCAGCGTGAAGACTTCATGGAGGTCCTGAGTGAGGGGATGCTGGTGGCCAACCAGATAATCAGCGCGGCTGCGGACTCTTCCCTGTTGGCTGCTCACGGGTTCTGCCACGGGATCAACCAACGGCGCCACGCCTGGCTCCGACTGACGTCCCTGAAACCGGACGCGCAGCAGAGGGTGGCCAATCTGCCGTTTTCCGGGGAGACCCTCTTCGGGAAGCACGCAGATGATGAAATGGCCCGCATGAAGGCGGAGGCCGAAACACTGACGGCGGTGGGCCTGGAAAAGCCCAAGGAAACCAAGAAGCAGTACCGCCCTTTCCAACGGCGGTTCGGAGGGCAAGGCCGAGGCCGGGGACAGGCTTCGGGGCACTCGCAACAGCAGCAGCCGTTCCGTAAGCCGTTCCAGAAGCGGCAGAAGGGCAGAGGAGGCCAGCAGTCGGCTTCGGCGCCCAAGGGCCAGGCGGGGCCTAGGCCCTAGGAACTTACTTCCCCCGGATCCGTTACCCACTCCGGTAGGGGGAAGCATCCAACTTTTTCTGGCAGAGTGGAGAAAAATTACTCAGGACAAGTGGGTGCTGAATATTGTTTGCAATGGATACAGTCTTCGGTTCACCAGCCCTCCTCCAGCGATTCCCCCGGTCAGCTCGCAGTTTCAGCTGCGCGAGCTTCAGGCGGAGGCGGATATCCTGTTGAGGAAAAGGGCGATAGAGGACGTACCTCTGTCTCAGAGAGGAAGAGGTCTGTACTCCCGGTTCTTTCTGGTTCGCAAGAAGGACAGGAACGAGTTCAGGCCCATTCTGGATTTGCGACAGGCAAACAAGTGGATTCGCAGAGAAAAGTTCCGCATGCTGTCGTTGCACCAGATCTACCCTCAGTTGCAACAGGGAGACTGGCTTTGCGCTATAGACCTACAGGATGCTTACTTCCATGTGCCCATTGCACACAAACACAGGAAGTTCCTGCGGTTCCAAGTCGGCACCAATCACTATCAATACACAGTACTCCCATTCGGACTGAAGTCTGCGCCAAGGACATTCTCGAAGTGCATGGCGGTGGTAGCGGCACACCTGAGGAAGAACAAGGTGTTCGTCTACCCGTACTTGGACGATTGGCTGATCAAGGCATCCTCCTTCTCGGAAGCGCGAGCACACTTCCAGAAGACGTGCGTTCTCTTGAACAAGCTGGGGCTGCACATCAACATGGCCAAGTCTGTCCCGACTCCGGTCCAATGCATACAGTACTTGGGAGCCTCCATCAATACGCTGTCAGCAAGCGTGTCTCCTTCGGAAGAGCGACGGTTATCACTCCTTCGGAAGGCTCAGGCTCTTATGACGACTCCATCTACAACAGTGAGGACGGTGTCTTCTCTACTGGGATCGATGGCCTCTTGTATCTTCCTGACGCCGCACGCACGGCTGCACATGAGACCGTTGCAGGAGTGCTTGGAGGATCAGTGGGATCAGAGGAATGGATCTTGGGACGACAAGATTCGCCTGTTGCTGCATGCTCTTCAGTCCCTGAAGTGGTGGTGTTCGGCGGAGAATCTCCTCAGAGGGGTTCCCTTTCACAAGGACATTCCCACGCAGACTGTCGTGACGGATGCGTCTCTTCTGGGATGGGGAGCGCACTCCGGGACTCTACAGATTTAAGGCACGTGGTCACCGATGGAGGCCACGTATCACATCAATTTCCTGGAACTCAGGGCTGTTCACTTGGCGCTGAAGGCCTTTCTTCCGTCCTTCCAGACCAACTCTCTGCTTGTACAGACGGACAATACCACCACGATGTATTACCTCAACAAGCAGGGGGGCTCGAGATCGCGCACTCTGTCGCAGGAGGCGCAAGCGATCTGGCACTGGCTCCTAGCCAGAGGACTGACGATAACGGCCACCCATCTACCAGGTGTGCAGAATGTTCAGGCAGACGCACTGAGCAGACTGCTTCAGGAAAACCACGAATGGGTCATAAACGACGAAGTACTAGGAGAAGTCTTCGCAAGGTGGGGAACTCCAGACGTAGATTTGTTCGCCACCGCCGAAAACAGCAAGTGCAGAGACTTCGCCTCCAGGTACTTCCAGCAAGGGACGCTGGGGAATGCGTTATGGATCGACTGGACGAACAGCTTTCTGTACGCTTTTCCTCCCATTCCCCTGATTCCGGCGGTGCTCATCAAGCTGGCCCGGTCCAGGGCTCGGATGATACTCATCGCTCCGGAGTGGCCCAGGCAGTGGTGGTTCACGGACCTACTTCACCGGTCTCTCCTTCCTCACATCCGGTTGCCGTGCAGGCCGGACCTTCTCACGAAGTTCGGGGGACGGATGTTACACCCCAACCTCTCGTCTTTGAGTTTGGCGGCATGGCTCCTGAGATAGTGCAATATGGCCATCTGAATCTGCCCGACGATTGCATGGACATACTGAAGGAGTCCAAGAGACCTTCCACTCGGACTTCATACGCTTACAAGTGGAAGAGGTTTTGTATCTGGTGCCAGTCTAAGAACCATGATCCTACGACCTGTAAGGAAGATGTCATCCTTCCCTACCTTTTACATTTGGCGCAGTCTGGCCTTAATGTGCATTCCATTAAGGTTCATCTGGCTGCATTGACTGCCTACAGGAAATGCCCTTCACAGACTTCCTTTTTCCAGATCCCTGTGATCAAAGATTTTCTGGAAGGATTGAAGAAAGTATTCCCTCCTGTCAGGCTTCCCTCGCCTTCATGGGAATTGAATGTGGTGCTGTCCAGATTGATGAAGGAACCTTTTGAACCGATTCATAAGGCTTCGTTGCAGCACCTGTCCTGGAAGGCGGCGTTCCTCGTGGCCATTACATCGGCCCGCAGGGTGAGTGAAATTCAGGCGTTGTGTTGTAATGAACCTTATACTGTATTTCATGCTGCTAAGGTTGTTATGCGTACTCACCCTAAATTTCTTCCCAAGGTTATTTCTGACTTTCATGTCAACCAGACTATAACTTTACCTACGTTCTTTCAGAACCCTTCATCCCCAGCGGAGAGGTCTCTCCATTCTCTGGATGTTAGGAGGGTGTTGAAATTTTATCTGGATAAAACCAAAGATATCCGTAGGTCTGACCAGTTGTTTATCAATTATGGATCGGTCAGGACAGGTCTTGCGACCTCTAAGCAGTCCATCTCTAGGTGGATTGTGTCCTGCATACAATTGTGTTATCAGAAAGCTAATAAGACCTTAGGAGGTAAGCCTAAGGCTCATTCCACCAGGGGCAAAGCTGCCACGACGGCTCTGCTCCGTAACGTGCCAATTGCTGAGATCTGCAAGGCAGCCACTTGGACGTCGGTTCATACCTTTGCTAAGCATTACTGCCTGGACACTGACGCCAGGGCAGACGCTCAGGTTGGACAGGCTTCGCTGCGGAATTTGTTCGCACAATAGTGGCATTATGTATTTATTCTCCACCGCCGCTTCGTTGTGGGGATGGGCTTGCCATTCTATTCACTAGATTATGACTATACACAGAGATCCCCTACTACAGAAGGAGTAGTTTCTGTCCTGTAACTCCAGTTCTGTAGTAGGGGTATCTCTGTTATAGTCATAAGCGCCCTCCCTCCTCCCCGGTGGAGAATTCTCCATGTGAACAATGCTGCAGGTCTGGCGTTTTATACGCCTTCAAAAAGAACTGAAAGTAAGTTGGACCTGCTATGCATTCTGGGATACTGGGAGAAGTCTGGAAAGTTCTCTTAAAGGCACAGTATCCTAATTAAGCCACATAATGGCAGCCTATGGGGCTTGTCTGTCCCTACCTTCCTCTCTATCATTCCTGAGTCTTGGACTGGGGGAGGCAGGTTTCTCTATGGTAGAAACTGGCAGGCTGGGCTGTGTGTGGTGATTTTTGGTGGAATTTCTAGTTGAAGTACTGGACAGTGTAGCCTGTGGATATAGGCTGCATTATTTGTCTTTAAATTCTCTCTTAAGTGTCTTTGCAGTTTCTGCATGATTTTGACAACTTAAGAGATTATTTTTGATTGCCGGGGTCCACGCACATGGGCGGGACTATTCACTAGATTATGACTATAACAGAGATACCCCTACTACAGAACTGGAGTTACAGGACAGAAACTACTCCTTCTGGAGTACATGTGATTTGTTCTGTGGTTATGTCTGATAACACCTTTACAATCTTGTTCCGAAATACATTAATGTTGGGGCAGGCCCATGCCAGATGTAATAAGTCTGCTTCTTCCTCTTCTCGTAACCTGAATTTCTTAAGTTGGCTAGGGGTAGAAAACAACTGGTGCATATACTTGAAGTGTATGATACGGAGATTGCACTTTGCGGTCAATAGACCAGTCAGTTCACAACCAGATTCCCATCCTTCTAGCGTCATCTGTGATGCAAGAACATCATTCCGTTTCATTAGCGATGGGGGGGGGGTCCACTAGCTCATTCTCTTTCTGGGAAACATTATATAAACTAGTGATCAACCCCCTACTTTACGCCCACGACAGCACATCTTGCAGTGCTTTTAGAGCTTTTGGTTCTACAGGAAACCCTGGATGAATGGATTGTATCACTTGGCACACCCTAACAAAGGTGAACCCTAACATGGTGTTGTACTCTTTGTCAGCCTGAAAGTCTGCTATGATCTTTAACACCCTATTGCTGTACAGGTCTCCTACCCTTGAAGAGCGCTATATTGACCTCCAGTAAAACCACCCTCGGCGATGTATCAGCACAATCACGCGCCCAGCACTCCCTCCGTGAAGCAGCAATCGGCCAGGTATTCCAGACCAGATGTCTATTTTTGTAGTCCCCAATGTTGGACACTCACCGCCGGGGCAGCGCGCCACAGTCGCAGACACCGAATGCTCAGTCACCTCAAAACGCCACGCAGGCCTGCAGCTGCCAGTGTTCGATCCCGACCACATGCAGCAAGAATCACCGCTCACGCCCAGGGCAGACGGTCAGTCCCCGGGGTTCTGCTGGAAGTTCAGACAGGCATCACAGCACTGCAGCCGCCGATCTGTGAAAGCTAGTCAGAGAGCGGCATCTTACGGATTCCAGCCGTCCCAGCTCAAGCCCTGCAGAGCCAAAGTTTAAGGGCTGCAAGGCAGCCGCCTGCTGCCATGATGCACACAGGCCTGGTCAAACGAGGCTGTCAAAACGCTGAGATCTGCACACAGCTCTCTCCCTATTCACCCCAGCTGTGCAACGGTTGTCGTGGTGACTCCAACCCAAGGGTGCAGGAAGAAGGATGGTGCGATGAGAGCAGGAGACTGGTCGGATATAGTGTTCATCCGGCGGAGCTGCACTAAGGCACAGCCATCTTGTCGTGCACCCCTAGCTCTCCTCCAAATAGTATTTACCAGCGGCATAACAGTGCTTCTAAGTTTCGAGATTCTGGATGGATGCAATATAGTGTTAATGGCAGCTTTACAGTGTATCCTTGGCGCACACACAGCTTCTGGGGAGACTGCATTGAAGCATTTAGTGACCTACAATTACTTTTAAGGGTCCTGGTAGGCACCACGAATTATATATTGGAGGCTTAACTGTGCTTTTATGAGTTCAGCATGCATCCTTTCCAGGTGGACCCTTTCTAGTACTTACTGATTGACTTAGTAGTGCTTTCAAGAGCAATAGGCTCATATTGCCCCTGGATAGTTTGTATATACAATGTCCAACAGGATTACATTGCATCCTAGGTGAACACCACCCACTACATCTGGTGGCTCAACAGGGCATTCCGGGACTATGCCTCTGTTGCTCTGGGTTGTACCTCCAGGAGCAACCAAAGAAGTGTTAGACAGCAATGCCAAAGGTATTTGATATAGTTTGTTTTTAATATTAACTCAATCATTTAAATTATACTGTAATTGAAAGCCAGTATAGGTTTGTCAAAAGTTCTTGAAATGTTAGATTTTCTATTGTTGCTCCTTTGTAAATAGAAGTTCAATCACCGTAAATGTGTGTTTTATTAAACAACAATGGAAGCATGCTGTTAAGGGACAATGGCTGTTAAGAGTGAGTGGTACTCCAAAAGGAAGAGATGCAGAAGATCTAGTATATTAAATGATAATAGCTTCTTCATTTGTAGAGATTCTATCAACCAGGGACAGTATCAGTGAGACAAGAGCCAGAGAACCAATGTATGTTTCCAAGAGGACTTTCTCAGGTCTAGTGTAATGATCTGTAATGAAAAACAATATGAATGTGAATTAATTCGAACTGTTAATCGATGCAGTGCTAGGAAAGAATTGCAGTCTGTGATAAGCCGAAGGACTGTTGTCCCCTATTCCTATATCAGGGAACAGTGGAATACATTTGTTACATGCTGTTTTTATGATAGAAATCAAGGTAGCAAGTAGGAGTCATTTATTAATATGAAAATACATAACTACTTTTGTGCGTGTGATGTGACATTCATGTTTCCTGCTCTGAACGTCCTATCCCTGCACCAAGCTGTGGGACTCCCTCTGGTGCTCAAACAGAGGGATTGTCTTTTCAAATCCACATCTCAGGCTGCAAGGGTAGAGCTTTGATAGACATGGGTTTTCTGGTTGGATGGTGTATGCACCTAAGCTAATCAGAAACCACCACTCTAGTCACGATAAGGGGATTACACATCTAAAATAACCCCTGGACACCCCCTTTGGTAGCTTGGCACAATCAGTCAGGCTTATCTCAGAGGCAATGTGTAAAGCATTTGCACATAAACAGTAATACAGTGAAAACACTACAAAAGGACATCACACCAGTTTTGGAAACATATCCAATATTTATCTGTGCAAAACAAGATGAGAACAGTAAAAAAAAAAAAAATCCAACATACAGTTATCAAAATATGAATAATGCAAAAATAGGTTTTATATAGTTTCTTGAAGTCAATAGCTCCATCTGGGGCTATCATGGTGTTGTGAACAGACATCTAACAGTTCCGGCCTGTTGCAGCATCTCGGGCCAGCTACGGTGTCAGTCAGACCCCTAAAACAGTACCTATGGAGATGCAGGGCGTCTGACTTTGAAGTGAACTCCGGAGGAGTGGCGTTGGTGCAGGAGTTGTTGGACCCTTAAAGTCACACATGTTGCAGTTCAAACTTCATGAGTTTGAAGTCAGGAGCGCCGATGTCAGCAGTCGTCGAGGCTGTGGTGTGTAGTGGAGAGTTGCAGTGCCAACAAGCTGCGGCTCAGTGACGGTCGTCCAGCGGCGTCAGTGAGACCTGGGCTGCGGTGTGAAGCAGGGCAGTGCTTATTGCTGAAGTGCTGTCGTCTGTAGACCCAAGGCTGCAGTGTGAGATGGAGCAATGTGGTGTGCAGGGCCCCTGGGTCGCGGTGCCGGCATCAGTTGACCAGTTAGAGACAATTGCACTGGCATCGGTGGGCCAAGGCTGCGGCGTGGGACGGGCGGTGCATCATGTAACTTTCAAGGGGTGCCCCAAAATACGGTGCAGGCAGCACCATTGAGGTCTGCTTGGAGTGGCGTTGTCGGTGAGACTAGGGCTATGGAGCGGGACGGTGCTCCTGGTTCTCCACTTAAACAGAAAACAGTGGTTCTTATGGGCAATCAACAATTAATAGATGATACACAACAGCACAATCGCAATATTCGGAGGCAAAGAGATGTCGGAGAGAGAAAAATCATAACACGAGTTTTATAAGATATCTAAATTGTTTATATAATATATTCACATTATTTTTTAAGACAGTGCATGGTGCCCCAAGTGAAGGTGAAACGTTTATATATAAAGGTTGTGACTGTTTGCAACATATAAGCCAGGTTTCAGCAATTTGTACAAAAAACGACCATTCAATAGATGCATAGTAGGTACTAGCAGCCCCCTAGTACAATAATAGGGGCTGGAAAATGGTTTGCTTCAAGTTGTCGATGACGTTTCGACCCAGCTATCAATATAGGGTCTCATCAGGGCCTAGCAATGAAGGGACACCTGGGAATGACTGTCAGATCGTGTGGTGAGCACCTTGTGGGATTGAAATGGAAAGAAGGGTACTCACATAGAGCCCAGCCGGGCACCTATTGAGGAGAGGGGTAGAGGCAGGTTGCAATGCTCAATGGTGTGCAGTGCAGGAAGGTTACACAATGGCAAGGGCTTGACATTGTTTAACCGGAGACAGACAGGAGCGGTTCCCCAATACCACGGGCATGATTTCTTTCTACAGCTAAGCCAGACAGCACCCCTTATTGGATTATCCTTTGAACTTCTATAATTGATACTGAAATTTAACACAGATTGTCGTTTATTGAATTTCATTAAGGCCTTGAAACAGTTCAGCCTTTCTGACCACCAGTTCCATATTGGACACCGGTTTTGGATACGTATTCTTGGCCTGCACACCATCGAGCATAGCTGACTGCTGAGGCACACTGCCCTCTTGCTGAAGGGGTCCGAGTATGTGATCAGGCAAAAGGCTGTCACTCACACTGCATTTAGTGAATGAAGTAAGCTCACCCACTGCCCCATGCTTTGTGCTGTGGCAAGCAGCAACAAAATATCAGCGACACTTGAACAGATAATGGTTATGGTGGGCTGACAAAGCTCCTGTATGTATTATTATTGAGAATTATTTAGAAAACATTAGATTAACTAACCAGCTAAGGGTCTGTTTAGGCCAGACCTAAATTTAGTTCGACTTCTACAGGCACTTACCAAAATATTCTGAGATGATTGTTTGATGGATGAGGTGTAGCGCCGCGGCCAGGGCGACTGACGCTGAAATCTGGGATCACGGTTCGATCCCCGGCTATGGCGGCAGGTTAGCCCAGCATCATGTGACTCTGGGCAATAGCTTACTTAATCTTCCCGACGGCCCCCAGCGCCTAGAGACCCTTACGGGTGATTGTTCGTGTTTTATAAATGTGGATTATTATTATTATTATGCAACTTGAAATCCCTGTTTATGTTGCCAATAATTTAAACTGAGATAATATGAGGAGGGAGCAAAGGCAAGTGTTTTACATCTTTTCATGGATATCCATCAACCAAGGAGTTAACCGAACACTTCAAAATATTTTATATTGAGTTACAGCACATTGACGTAGGTAGCACTGTATTTAAGGATAGACTTGCCAGTGTGACTGGTGCATAACTAGGAGAAAAAAATGGGAGGAGCAATCAGAGAACATACCAAACAGAAGACATTGCTACAATAAAGATGTGCCTGAGGAAAGAATGAAGACATTTCTCAAAGTACAGATGTAAACATTCTACCATTTCTAACAAAACATATTTCTGGTAAAAAAAAAAATAAAAAAGCAGGAGTGGCTTTTTTTTATTACTGTACTATCATCTTGCAACCTCTTGTTTTTCCAGAAACCAGGGACAGAGATGCAGAATGATTGCAGAGAAAAGATTTTGGTGTCACCCTGCAATAGTCAAAATCAGTAAGCTTAGAAAAGCAGACAGAGTGGTCAAACCTTTCCTAGCTCAGAGGAGAAACTAAATGGTAGGATGAATCCAACTATTGAGCGCATTGGCCACGGTTCCTATCTCTGATCTTCAGCAATGGACTAAACGAGATCTCCTCTTTCGGAGAAAACTTGTATGCGGAACTACACTAATAGTATCTTAACCAATGGTGCTGCGAGGTTAAAATAAATATTCGTTTCACATAACATTCTAGGGGATAAAACTCTTCTTAAAATATACACTGTTTTATAAAGAGAGATGGTAGGCTTTGTAGGAGGCAGGATGGTAATGTTCAAAGGTGTGTTAAATGTGTTATTTTATTTTTCATAATTCTTTCAATCCTAGGTTGTCTGGGAAGTGCACTAGCCATTGCAATTTATTTACTAGGAAACTTTAGGACCCCCAAATCGTCAACTTGAAATGCCATTTCAAACTATTTTTGCCTTCAACAGACTAGTTGTCAAAAGATAGGGCTGGCGGTGCGTGGCTTTGATGGCGCAGCAAATGGCGGCATAGTTGTGTTGCTCCCGCCGCTGCAGGCAGACAAGCAGCAAGTTCTCCCTTTTAACAATGCAAGCGGAATTCCTGAACACCAGGCTCAAGAGTCAGAAGGCTGAGGGTTCCTTTTGAAGAAAGAAGCGCCCTGAACGGTGAGCTCGCTACTGTTTTTCTTGCCAAGCTGGCAGGCACCATCCAAGATCGTTGTGCCTGGGGTCCCAATAGTGCTGCCGGTGTGAATGAGTGGAGCAAGATGATTTTCTAACTGCTTTCACATGGCTGAAATGAAAGGAAACAGTCAGTATTATTGCAAAAGGAATTCATGCCGACACGACTGCGAGCTCTGAGGGGCATATTATCAAGACAGGCGATAATAATATCGCCGTTTTAGCGGCAGAAAACTGCGGCTAAAACTGCGATAATGGGCTTGATAATATGCTCTATGGAATTCCAATTGAAGCCTATGTTAGATGTCCTTCACATCTAACATGGGCTTCAGTTGGAGTTCCATAGAGCATATTATCAAGCCCATTAACACAGTTTTAGCTGCAGTTGTCTGCCCCTAAAATGGCGACAATTTTATCGCCTGTCTTGATAATATGCCCCTACATTTCTTGAGTCTCAAGGTCCTGGACCATTTTAAAATCATTATCAAAAACTTCCACACACCCATAAAATGTAAGCCTCGATTAATACTATGAATGAAGAACAGATAACGGGCATCTGTCTGCAGCACAACTGACAGCCAAAACAAAACCAAGTTAGAGAATTCCGGAATTGGGGATCGAAACACGTTGGCTGTTGAGTGTGGGGGGGAAAGGTTGAACAGGGTGTGCCATGGGGGGACAGAATAGAAATTATTTCCCCCTTTTTCTAGGTTGTCAACACCCTTAAGTAGGATATGCATCCCCATCCTCCCCCAGGCAGGACTGTTGATGTGTCTTTGAATGAGCAATTGTCCGCCTTGTGTTTTCAGTGCAAATGCAGGACTGGTTTAATTTCAAGCAGGCACACATAATTTATCAATGTTTGTCTTGTGATCATTGGTTTGCTGTATATATTTTTGTCACAAATAGCGTTTGGTATTATTTATGTGTTGTATATATTGTCTCACAAAAGAAATGGTTCTAAATCACGCATACAAATGTGTTACAATTGTGTGATTTTCGAATGTCGTGGTTCCTTTCAAAAGACATACTCAATTGCTTTATGAATGTCTTTTTGAGTTATCAAAACTAAGCAGAATAAATGTTCAAAACGTCTGAATTAGTGGCCTCAGGTTTATCGCAAATATTTAAAATATACCTCCGTTGACACCTTTCTGTGATTTCAATATTTGGGTGGTCCAGTCTGAGGAGTACAGAACCCAAGCCTTCCTTGTTTTCACTGGGCTCCCAAGATGGCAGACGCCACAACGTTGCTTCTGGCAACACCTGTTCCCTGCTGTTGACAGGTGAGGCCGCCGAACCACAGGCTCTTGGTGCATGCTGCTGCTCCTCTTGAACGGTGACCACTCGCCAAATTCTACTCGCCTGAATCTAGAGGGTGACCCGATATATAATTTCTCACGCCTCTGGACCCTAAAATGACCACCGCCCACAAGCCTTAAAAATCTCAAAATAAAAGCCTAATCTGAATTTGGTCAGCACGCCGAATGGAGGTGAAGGGCCCTAACACCTGAGAGCCTCCCACTTCCCCTAGTGAACAAGAGCCGAAACACAGGTCCTACGTACACCATGAACACCAGACAGCACTAGACAGTCCCCCATCCGTCACAGTACTCCACAACATCCCTCTGGCGAGTCTATGCAGCTTACTCCATTGCTCTGCCTTTCAACAAGCCCCAAAGCCAGACTGTGTTCCTCCTCCCAGGACGAGGATCAGCTCTCTATGCTGCATCCGCATTAGTCCTGCATACATCAAAAAGTAGTACATACTGACGTTTAAACCACCTCAGCCTGCTTCAGGGAAAACCATGACTGAAAAAGAGAGCAAACCAGGGAATAAATGTACTAAAGCACAACCTCCACTACATGACTCTCCAATTAAGAATAAGAGCGAAGGGAGCAACACAATGAACATGATAGTCAAAAAAACTGGAGACGGTCCACGATCTGGTGAAATCAACCAAACTCAACATGGATTTCATGCAACAAGATCTGTCTTCCATCAAATCCGAACTCGGCTCCATGAACAAGAGAATATTACAGGCGGACAGCCATATCAGTACACTGTAGGACAAATCCAATGTTTCAATGAGACATTCAAAACCTACAAATCGCTACAAATGCGCTGAAGAAAGATATGGCCGAATTGGAGGATCGTAACCGCAGGGGAAACCTGCGCATCTTTGGACTGCCAGAAGGTTCAGAGGACGCATCTACCTCGTGCTTGGACTTCCTAGACAAAAGGCTTACACAAATGACAGGCCTCTCTTCCAAAAAAGACTTCGAACTCTAAAGACGACACCAGGTTCCTTCAGGCCAGCTGGCAGAAATGTCACCAGACAGATTGTATGTCGTCCTTTGAGATTCCAACATGAAGAGAGGATTCTAAACTACATGCCCAAAAGAAATCACATCATCTGGCAAGACAATAAAATCTATGTATCCCAGGACTAATCCAGACCTACACTGGAAACAAGGAAGGGCTTCCTAGCTCTCAGATCCAGACTTTAAAACTTCAGTTTTCCTTCATTGGTCCGGCGAAATTTAAAGACGCTGAAAATGAGAAAAATCACATCTTTACCAACCCAAAGGATCTTTGTCTGCTCCTAGACGACAAAAGATCTACCATGATGAACACAGGACCTGCTCCTGCTCCCTTTGCCAAACCAGGATTCATCCCACACCTGAGCGCTACGATA
Source organism: Lissotriton vulgaris (assembly GCF_964263255.1). NCBI lineage: Eukaryota > Metazoa > Chordata > Amphibia > Caudata > Salamandridae > Lissotriton > Lissotriton vulgaris. The sequence goes on along the minus strand of NC_141687.1, from coordinate 1,849,947,202 downwards.
CATATCCTTTCTTACCTTCTCGTTAGGCATAAAAATGGTTCCTAATTTAATGTATCTCTTACAGGCTATGGATTCTGTATTACTGTACTACTGTATTTCTGTTTCAATGTATTTCTATAACTCACAATAATCTGGCACAAACAACTTAGTCTATCCCCAACAAAGGTACAATCACAACTGATGCCTGAGTCCCAGAGCCACATATCTCAACATATCATAAACTCCCACAGCATAGTAGGCTTGCTCCCCTAAACTGCTCGTAGACTCCCAAAGCCTGGTGTAATGATTGCTGCGTAACAGAAATAATACAGGAGATACAATGTGAGTTTTAGGGCCTATTACCCTCCTTTATAACATACTTTTGTAGCCCACTAGGCTTTTTCTTCTCTTCTGTTCGCAGGATCTCATGTTCTAGTTATTTGATCGCTGCTTGTTGTTGCCAGCGACGGCGGTTATCACCCACCGTCATCTCCCTCTCTTACAATGTTTGGGGTGGGTGGGTGGGTGGGTTGGTTGGTGGGTTGGTGGGGTGGGATGTGATGGGGGGGATGTTTAGGGTTTCCTTCCTCCATTTTTTTCTCCTTCAGCTGTATGTATACTGGTAACACACGTGCACACTAGCACTCCGTTGATGCTACATCTGGGTATATGTCATTTTTTTTTGCAGCCTCTGGAATGTATCAAATACTTCACTTTGTTTCCACCACATCCATTGGCTCTACGCTACATTGTACCGGATTAAACTCATATCTCGCACCACTTTTCCTCTGCCTACTCTCAAACTCAAGCCGTAGATTATTCTTGTATCCACATTGCCATGTCCGGCCCCCTCCACTATGAATAACTCCCCACTGGGTAGAAACCTAAAAATGGTATCTCTAAACAATAAAGGTCTTAATCACCTGCTCAAAAAGGAAAAAAATCTAAAACTACCTTTAAGTTGAAACAGGACATAATTCTGTTACAAGAAACAACAAGCATTGGCATAGCCAATAGGTCTCGCCTTTGGGACCATATAACTATTTAGTTATGCAGCAGGTCCCAATGGCGAGACCTATTGGCTATACCAGTGCTTGTTTAGACGTTTGATAATTATATATGGTACACAGGTCTTGATACATGTTAACCTGGTACTTGTTTATGCCCCAAATGTATTTTAAGGCGTAACAGAAGTGCTCATATTCATACTTTTCAAAGACTTTTCAGCATAATTTTTCTCTGCTAAACTATATTTGCTAAATTGTCATGTATTTCTACCACTCGTGCTCAATAGACAAAGTGGAGCTTTTCCATACACTGCAGCATTTCAGGGAAGCTAGAAATCTGCACGCAATTTGTCCTTGTGCAGGTTCCGTGTCGGAAGAATTATAGGATACAACAAAGTTACTTCTGTATGCTTTGAGCATTGTTTACTGTCTGGTGCAGAAAAAGTGAGAATCTAATGCCTAAAACAGCACAAAAGACCATTCCAGTTGAGATAAGCGGCAAACTGCACAGTTACACGATTTTGAAACTGAGGCTTTGATTTAGGACCTCTTTGAATGCAGTCAGGCTTTATAAAACTCACCAAATATTAATTTCAAATAGTATGACATTTCATCTGTAAAGTGGTATCCCAGCTATATATAATACAGCCAAGCAGTTGACGAATATGTGAAGTACGTGTGATAAACAATGTTTAGTACGTATCTAGTCTTCACCCTCGTTACATTTATTATTGCCGAGCTGAAATTATTATTTGGATGTTAATAGTTAAACATGATTTATATGAAAATAACACATACCAAATTCTATTATGTAGTAAAAGGATCACACCTGCTGATGTACCAAATTAATTGACAGATGTGCATGACTCCTAAGGCCTCTTCACCCAGAACCAGCAAAACGAAATTGAAGGGGTGACAGACACCTTACAGTGTTCCTTTTCTCTGAAATGGTCAGTTTCTTTTTTAGACTTTAAAAAATCTACTAGAGGGGTAACACCACACCTCTGATCAATGTTCGTCTTGATGACCACGTATCATGCACCTCTTTAAAAGCAATACCATCCCACCTGCCCAAGAAGAACACAGACCAATCACTTAATTGCGCCAATGGTGATATTACTACTGAATACGAGCAAGCTCCGAGGTAGTCTATCGCTCCTAAAAACAAGCATTGGTGGCAAGAGCGACTCACGCTCATAGTTAAAAATAAAAAACAAGCCCGGGTGTTGTGCGCGTGCACTGAAAGAAAAAAAAAAGCATGCAAGTGGTGCAGCATTGGGAGGTGGTGGGGTGTGTGGGAGTGGGTGTGCAAGCCCGGGTGTTGTGTGCGCGCTGAAAGAAAAAGGAAAAACAAGCATTTACAATGCAACGGTTTCGCCCTTGCAAAAGTTAGAGCTATTGGCATTGTAAATGACAACATTTTTATTTATGTGTTGGTTTTGAAAACAGGTAAATAAATGGCATTGTCATTTACATTGCCAATAGCTTAATCTCTAGCAAATGTGAGACCTATTGTACCCTACTGGACGAGCTCAGCAGACAGCAATTACTCGCAGAAGAGTTCTATAACACAACAGTGACACTGCTAAATCCAGCGCTTCACAACAACTAACAAAAGTTATACCGGAAATGAAATCAGGCGGAGGCCAATATAAAAGCACTAATCACTGTGTCGCGTGATCGCCATCACACAAGAGAAAAGATCAGGTGTACACAACGCGAACGCAAACACAGGCAGGACTTTAAACACCATTTGAAACACAGTCCTCCTTGAGCACCTAACAAAGTCGGAACTGCTTGAAGGTAGAAGCCACCGCTCTCCTCTGTCCCACTCAAACATGGGTAACGACATTAATGGGACACTACAAAGCACACACACCAAATGAATCAAGCGATTTCACCCATAAACTATTGGATCGACATTTAGTTTACAAAAAAAACAGGCCACCCCGCAATATATTTCGACACCAGCATGAAGATATCAGCTTACATGGTGACTTGCATCCAGGAGCCCAGCTCGGCGTCTGTATTCAACATCTGAATCATTATGCGACTTTTCTTCCGAGAACTGCTCCAGAGTGAATTAGAAAGTCTAAGGACGGCTCGAAGAGCTGATCGAGGTGAGTTAGCAGCATTCAGTTGACCTCTCTCCAGCTCGGAGGATTCAGCACTTCCATGCAATCTTCAGCTATGCAACAGTCGTCTCTGAAGAATGCATCTGTGCCCTAAAATAAACTGGCCGCCGAAAACGTACCCACACGCACCACCTACCTCCCAGCCTTCCTTGTAAAGCAACATAGGATACGTTACGTACTTGTAAAACCCAAGCTTCTGTAGGAATAGAGGAACACTTGGGGAACTAGATAAAAAGTACTTACTAAGCCGCAGATCAAAGTTGGCGCATTGTTATTAGTGCACTCCACGTGACGCTCCTGGGAACAGATCCATCATTTATAATGTAAGTCAGTGCTCCACTGCGTTCTTGGTCATTTTATTCATCAAAAATGTACATCTGTATGGCTACAAATAATATGGTCACTATTCTATACACACACCTGCAGTCACTGCATTACTTTAAACGATTCAACTACAGACATGGATCAAACCCAGCCGCAACAGCACCTTGACTCTTCAAAAGAGTAAGTAGGTTGGGTAGGCTGGGAGTAAACTAGATGTGCACTTGATGGCCCAATGGAAAACATGTTCCACTTATAGTGACGCCATGCGCCTATTAAGCTTAGAAGCCGCTTTGTCTCCACTAGGCTTTACGCTTACCTACACCACCCTTCAACAGATTACTGTTATGCCTACACAGAAGTGTTAAGAGGGTCACGCAAATCAACACATTGGCACGGCCAATAGCTCTCACGCACAACTGTGCAAACGTCATAGAGCTACGCATGGGAGTGTCCAGCTGTGATAATGTGTCTGCTACGGAGTAGTCACTGTGCACACATTGGTATGGTGGGGTGGGGGGGGGGGGGGGGGCGAAGCGAGAGCAGGACGGAGGAGAGCTGCGGGCAGAGGGAAAAGGGAGCGAGAGCAGGGGGGGCGAGGAAAGAGCGGAAAGGAGGAGGGATGCGGGAAGGGGGACTTAGGGACGCTGGGAATGAAGCTCAAGTTTCTGGAGCCACGACTGACTATTATGTGACATCCCTCGGGTGAGATTGTGTGTGAAGTAGACACACGGCAATGCACCATTATTGAAGACACAAGTACACTGCCGGTCGCTTTAAAGCTATGTCGGCACCACACACGTCGGTGCACGGAAACAACAGGACACGTTATCAACAAAAACAGAAGACGGAAAGAATCCACGGACGGAATACACGGAGACGACAGGAAACAGAGGACGTACAAAGAAAATTATAACAAAATGCTGCTTACCTGCTCGGAAATAAAGAAATACATCCCGGCAACTTAAATCACGCAGCCCACTCCTGCAAAAGACACGATGGAAGTGACAAAAACATGCAGAGAAAAGAAAAAAAACACACCCGCCCACCGCTGCATGACGTTCGCAAAGGGGCGGAGCGAGAAAAAATCACCGGAACGCCCACAAATCTTCTCCGAGAATTACTTCCAATGGCTAGCCTCCATTTATGGAGCTAGCCAATGGAAGAGAGAGGCGGGTGAAAGCCCCTTACTAAAAAACATAAAATTTCGCCTGCGCGACACTGCTTGCACAGTGAACGCCAGGCGAAACCTAAAAAGGTGACAGCAGAGAGTTCTGAAAGTTTGTGCAAGTTAGATTAATCAGTGGGAAGAGAGGAGGATCAGCTGTCCCAGCTCCAATGTCAGCTAAAGCAATGTGTAAGACGATTTAAGGGAGCTGAAAGGACATGTTTTACAATGTGTTTTGAGGTTATAATGGTATGAAAAGGTAGGTAATGAACAAATTGCAACACTGGTACTTGGAAACCTGTATTCAGAATTGGAAAATAAAAAAGGCACACAAGAAAGCAAAGTCGTGTGGACCAAAGTAAAAAACAAGACATGCAAGCAATCTCACACCTCACATGTAACAACTTCATATATCGAAATTTCAATCCACAGAAGTGCTGTAAGGGAGAAGGAACCAACCAAATTTCAGAGTTGAACCATTCTTTTGACGAAAAGATGTTCTTACCCCAGTTCTAGAAATCATCCGGACTGTGCCCTGGTGATGTGGGCCGACAAGGATACATACAACTAACACTTTGTGCTGAACTGAGAAGCATCATGGAAAGGTAGTAAAGGACATTACGAAAAATGCCTCACTTTAAGGACAGTCAGCAACTGTATTTGTCCTAATACCCTTCATAGAATTTAGTGTCAGCAGCGCTGGGTACTGAAATAACTTTGTGTAGACTTTATCAACCTTACAAGAAGAAACTCAGCTAAAATCAGCAAGGGATCAACTTGTACCCTCTAGTGTACATACAGTAAGTGCAAACCCACTGAGCATTTCACTAGGACTGTAGCTTGAAACATGGAGATAGCACAAGGATCTCTGCAACAAACTCATGAACCCACCGAGTAATTTATACTATGATCCTATCACCTGCAGATTATATACAGTGATCTACAGTAGGCAATATATTAAAACAGGTCACTGGCAAATTACACAGATATACGTTGCAAGTATATCACCCACATAAAGTACTTTACCAGTATTATAACCTTAGACTTACTAGCCACAGATAGTTATCTTCTGCAGATGCCTAAAAGTCCTCTGCACACTTAAAGTGTGATGTATATGTGGCCAATAAACGATTCCGGAACCGCTATACTATTATTTTTCTTCGTCAAGTAGTCAAGAGCCAAAGTGTGTAAAAGATGTATGGATTTCTAAAGCAGATTTTAGATTTGGCTTGTCTGGCAAGTCTTGTATTTTACATAACATTCATAACAGCACTGAATTTATTTTTTTTTGTCCTCATTTGCCTTGCCCTCCCCTTAATTAGCCGCCAACCACCATGCGTGTCTTGCTCCGAGATACGAGGTGTTTACTGTTGCCCACTCGGTGACACGATTTCTGAGGATTGGCAGTAGATGGACCTTAAGAAGTACAGGGAATAAACAGGAGCAGGCCTGCACTTACTCCATCTTGGTATTAATAACCTGTAGGACCAACCATGGTACAAAGGAGGGGGGCCTGGTCCTTGGAGTAAAATGGCATAATCATAGGACCGGGGGGAAAAAAAAAAAAAAAAATCAACCCGGCAACTATTTCCACTGAACCAAAAGGTCCCAAAAAGCCACGTTACAAATACTGCAAGATCTAGTCATATCCATCTTAGATGTTTCATACATAGATGACAACCACCGTATTTTCTATCCAGACTTTACATATCTGTCTCCTAGCCAGCAAAAGTGCATAAAACAAGAGAGACCTTGCATGACCGGTTATACTATCATCCCATCCAAAGATAATAAGGGGTAGTGTGATGTACACAGATATGTTTATGATAGAATTTAGGGTTACTTTCACTTCATCCCAGAACTGGGCTATGTAAGGGCAGTCCTTGAACATATGGACATCCGAGGCCTCGATGTAGTTGCACTCATTGCATTTCTTGCCTGGGATAAATTTAGACAGTTTCAAAGGTGAGAGGTAGGCTCGATGTATCGTAAAAAAATGATTACGTCTCAGCCATGCTGGTTTAACAGTTTTGTATAAGAGGATACAAGATCTTTTCCAAATTTCTGTACTTTGGGCACCTAATTCTTCCCCCCATAATTCCTTCAGGAGAGTGAACTCTCCATCAGCCTCCTCTAGCAAATTCCAGTTCCACTGCGTCAGCTCTTTACCCCCCCGCCCCTTGTTGTTCCACCAACTGTTGTTCTATGGTTCTAATCTTCCCAAATGTTATCCCTGTCCTACTCAGAGCTTTGACCAAACTGTCTAATTGTAGAAACTTAAATCTAGAAAACCGAGGACCCAACTGTTCCCGTAGCTCCTCCCAAGACCTCAAGGACTTTCCTGCCAACAATTCTCCCCATCTTGTTATTCCTCCATCCCTCACCGGAATTACTAGTCTGTCTTTCAGACATAGCGGCAAGCCCGGGGAGTCCCAGATAGGTGCATAGTTTGAGAAATACGGCAGACCTAGTCTTTTCCTTATCTGTAGCCAGGCTTTTGCCTGGGACATAAGGATTTTTAACTTGACTTTTTAAAAGTATTTTTGGTCCCCAAATTTAAACAAATATCCGTCGGTTGGTAATGTAGCACCGACCAGCATGGCTTTAAACATTGCCCCAGCAGATGTATTAGATGGTGAATTTAAAAGCATTCTGCAATGGGACAACTGAAAGGCCCATGCATAGTATTGTAAATCCGGCAAGGCTAGCCCCCCCTTTTCCCTCCTCCTCCTCAACTTCTTCCATGCCACCCTCGCCGATTTATATTTCCAGGTGAAGGAATTTCTCTCTCTCTGGCACTTATCCAAAGTTTTACCATCAAAGACCAGGTGAATAGTGGTAAAAATGAATGTAAATTTAGGAAGGATAGACATCTTTATCAGACTCACTCTGCCTAATATGGTTAATGGAAGATTGGACCAAGATTTTAGCAGTTTTCTACACTCATTGTACACTCTCTCCAAGTTGACTTGAGCGATGCCTCCAACATCTTGAACCACCCGGATACCCAGAAATCTCATTGAGTTGGTCACATCCAGCTGTAAGTTGGGGATGTTCCATGCCATGATGTCAGTTTCTACTAGCATTTATCTCATACCCCGAGATGCGACCAAACTCTTCAGCCCTCTTAATAACCGCCGGGAATGATGTCTCCGGGTCGGATGTTAAAATAAGAATGTCGTCTGCATAGAGTGCGACCCGCCTCTCCCACTCCCCAAATCTGAATGATGGAATTTTTTACATCTCCCCTTAAAATTTCTGCAAACGGTTCGATGTACAAATTGAAGAGGAGGGGAGAGAGCGGGCAGCCCTGCCTCGTGCCCCTCAAAATTTTAAAGGAGTCTGTCAATGCACCATTAATTAGCAACCTTGCTGATGGAGCATTATACATAAGGGATACGGTCCGACAAAAATTCTCACCGAAGTTAAACTTCTTCAGGACTGCAGCCAGATAGGGCCAGTTGAAACTATCGAATGCTTTAGTCGCATCTAGGGTGAGTGTAGCCAATGGAAGTGCAAAGGTCGAAGCAATATCTATTGCACCCACCAAATCGTACGTCAGGTCAGATAGCTGGCACCCTTTGATAAATCCCCTCTGATGTACTATTTCCCCTATTACTGAACCCAGTCTAGCTGACATAATGGAAGCAAAGATCTTATAATCGCTGTTCAATAATGATATCGGGCGATAGGACCCACATGAAGTTGGGTCCTTTCCTGGTTTGGGGATCAGTACTATGGTCGCCTCGCCCCAAGATCTTGGGGGTCTTGCCCCTTCCGTAAGATTCCAATGAAGAGGGCAGTCAGAGTAGGGGCGATGACATCTCCCAAGGCGCGGTATAGTTCACCTGGTAGCCCGTCAGGACCTGCTGCCTTCCCATGTTAGAGTAGCCCAATAGCTTTCCTAACTTCAGCCTCAGATATTTCCATCTCCATACCTTCGCTCTGTATTGATGAGAGAGACGGTAGGGAGATATGGTCCAACAATGTATCCCTTACCATTGATCATCCGGGGTATCTTCCCTATATATCCCCTCAAAAAACTCCCTAAAAGCAGTGCCTATCTCCTGATTAGAAATCCCGGCTGCGCTCTTACCTTCAACCTTGATTTCTCTGATGTCATTTTGGGCTTGATCTGCCTTAACCTTCCATGCCAATATCTTGCCCGCTGCCTCTCCGAATTCAAAATGGGAGATCTTACTCGCCTTCCATTTCTTCGAGACTCTTTCTTGTAGTATGCTCTCTAATTGATTTTTCAGTTCGCCCAGATTTTTTGGGTCGTCAGGTGATCCAATTGATGCCCCAAGCCTCTGCTCAATCATCTCCATTTCCTGCTCAAGATTCTTGATCTTCCTTCGATACATACTATGCCGGTAGAAGGCTCTGTTTGTTATGCATCCTCTCAGAAATGCTTTCAGAGTCTCCCAAACCGAATCAAGTGCTGTAAAATCTAAATTTAGATCCAAAAACGAAGTTGTTTCGCTCACCAAAAACCTAACTTCCTCTTCTTCTAATAGGATAGTACGATCGAATGACCAAGATGGATGTTTAGTTTGAGCTACAAGTTTGAGAGCAAACGAAAGAGCTGAATGGTCCAATAGGTGAGAGGGAAGATAGTTTATCCCAGAAAGGGAATTTTTAAGACAATAACTAAATAGCGCGAAGTCGATTCTGGATTTATGATTGTATTTGAGGTTCCTGTAAGAAACCCCTAATTTATTACCCGCCTTTTCTCTCCATAGGTATGCCAGACCCATATGTGTCATTATTCCTTTAAGGGACTGTATGGATTTGGAAGGCATGTAGGCTCTAGAGTTGGTAGATATGTCTAATTTTGGGTTAAGTACAATGTTAAAATCCCCGGCCCAAATGATAGGAACTTGGGAGGTCATCAGATGGTTCCTTAATATCTCCAAGTAGGACGGATCATCAATATTAGGTCCATAGTATCAGACTAAGTTACACACCCAACCATCAATAGACATATTCACCTAAAGCCATCTTCCACTCTGATCTTCCTTATAATCTAGGATCTGAACCTTCGCTGCTTTTTTGCATATTAGGAGTATTCCTCTTATATTGGCATTATGAGTAATTATCAGCACTGATAAATTTGTCTATCCATCTCTGCCTTTTTAAAAGAATATTGGCCTTAGCTTTTAGAAGATGTGATTCCTGGATGACAATGATCTGTGCGGGTGAATCTCGTAAGTATTGTAGAATGCGCTCTCTTCTACCCCTCACGCACAGACCATTGACATTCCATGACAAGAATTGAACAGAGGTCATAGTCTGGTGTCTATCTTCATTCCCATTTCCTTCCACCTAAAAAGTATTATTTTTTCCCCCAAAGTTGGCAGTATACCCCACTCTGAGGATTTTTTGAGCTTTTTATTCTTCCCACCCGCCTCCCCACCCTTGAAGAACCCTCCCATACTTACTCCGACCAGATGTGAGGCCGGATTTGCGTCATATAGCGCCATTCCCTCCTGCACCGCTAAATGCCCCTTAAACCCCTCTGGAGCAAATACATGTGATTACATTTTTTAAATTTTTTATTTATTTATTTATTTCCATTTTCTCTTCATTTTTCACCCTTAAACTCTTTTCCCCCCTCTCATCTTTTCTATTTCTTTTGTGTGTTTCCTTTTTTTTTTTTTACTCTCTTTTCACCCACTCAACCTCTATACTTGACCCTAGCGTGCTCAAATCACATTACAGGTCACATTACCGGTCGGAACGTTAGATGGCATGTGAAGAGGGAAATGGTAACACAATCAATGATATATCTTATCTATAGGTGGAGAGTATGCGCAACAAGGCCCAACCCGCTCCAATTGTTCCAATGCTAAACTCGACCCTGAGAGTGATTACTAATGGATTCCAACAATTCATCGGCCTCCAAAGGGGATCTGACGTTGTGCATCTTATTATTGTACATAACCCGCAAAAAAGCGGGGAACCTCATCTGAACAGTTGCACCGGCAGACCTAAACTTGTCCATCCTCTGACCCAGTTCCCACTGCCTATCCAGAGTGAGTTTGGAGAGGTCAGAACATACTTCGAAAGAGAAATCAGGGCCTTTAACGATTTTAATTTTAATGAGAGATTTAAAATTTTCTCTTTCAAAGAATACGTAAGAAAATTAATCAAGATCTTTCTAGGCTTTGTTCTGCCAGGATTAAAGCGAAAGGGGTCGCAATGAATTTGTTGTACATCTGTCTAGCTCCTCAACAGATTCCTCGAGACTAAGGGAGTCCTTCAATATTTTAATTACGAAGGTCTTGAGGTCCCCCCCCTTCCTTCCCCTCTGGTATCTTCAAGAGTCGCAGGTTGTCTCGCCGTGAATAGTTTTCCATGGCATCTCCTTCCCTCAGTAAATTTTGGATCTTTAATTTGGCTACTTCCAGGCTTGCCTTCAACACCCCTACGGAGCCCTCAAGTACTTCTGTCCTTTCACTCAGCCCATCTACTTTCCTCTCCAACACCACACAAGAGGCCCGAATGTCGTTCTGGTTTGCCTTAGAAATCAGGAAATCATTCCTAATTTCTTCTCTCATTGATGCTATTGAGGCTGCGAGGGCTTCCTAAGTGCTCTCGGTATTAGTTATCTTCTCACTTTTGTCTCCATCAGCACTGAATACATACAGCACGAAGCAGTGCCCTCCACCCCCATGTCATTCACTATGAGTGAGGTCATTTTTTTCTGATCACATGTGCAAAATTGACTGAAAACCAGAACTGTTCAGTGTCAGGGGTGGTTTGCGCCACTCCTTCATTTTATATGTTTGGCAGATATCCTTAGCATACTGAACGTTTGCCGAAACAAAACTTCGACAACGCCAGACCTCTTGGACTTTCCAATGCTTATTGCAGCCTTGACTCAGTGAGCCATAAATGTATGCCATGCCAGGGACGGGCTCAAATAATTAGAAGAAAAAAAAACAAGAGATCACCAGGTCTGAAGTATCCAGAGTTGGGGCTTTTGAAAGAAACGCTGGCTTTAAGTGCTAGGTAGTTTATGGCCACGGCATTTGTTTGTTTCAACTTTACTCTACTTCATCATGGAAGTCTTTCTCCTGCTTCAGAGGGCATGGGATAAAGGTGGAAGTAATTTAAGGTTGGAAACAAAATGAAAAGTATAATGTTTAAATATCAAAGCTGAGAGCAGCACAACGATAATACAAGAATTACCAAGGATGAAATGGTCAACAACTGCATCCAATTCCTGCACAACGTACAAAAAAAACCCCCTGGCACAATACCCAGCCTGAGCTGCCAGATTTGTAGCCCGGTGTTAACATGTTGCTAATTTTACGGAAAACTCAAGTAGTTTTTTACTCAGATCACTTCTCCTAATTAATACGAATAAGAAAACACGCATGAACATTTTTATAAAAGTATAACTTACTTTTTGGAACCTAAGCAGCAATGGTAATTGCACGTTTTCAAAGCCCTACTCAGTGTTTATAGACGCTGGACTCTCTTGGTTGTCTCTCACATATACATGAAGGCATGGCAAGCAGAACAGTGTATAGCTAGCAGAGATGCCGCCTACCTGGCTGAGATTGTGCCGCAAGCTGCTGCTTTCAGTGACAGGGAGTAGTGAAGGAAGAGCTCATAGGAGGTCACTGTGCACTATCACCTACAGCAGCCATCTTTGAATTTCGAGATATCCCGACGTGAGCCGTCGCGGGCTACTTAAGCAATACCACATTCTTCAAAAGCATTACAAAAACGGTGTATTATTATTTTAAATTACATAACTAAGGAATAGTTCCAATTACATACTTTTTTTCCTTGCTTTGCAATGCCATTGAGATCGTTCGCCAGTCGGGAAAGCCAACAACATTGGTTGGAGGGGGGACACCACGAACAACATAGGAACAAGCATTTACAATGCAATGGTCTTGTGCTAAAGTTAGAGCTATTGGCATTGCTCATGACATTATTTTTGTTTTTAAAACATATAAATAAATGGCATTGTCATTTACAATGCCACTAGCTTAATCTCTCGCAAATGTGAGACCTATTGCATTTTCAACCACACACACACACAGCCACATGCACCCAAACACACACACAGAGCCACACATACACAGAGCCACAAAAACAGATCACAAGCAGGGAACAGAGGCACGAAAAGCAGATCATAAGCAGGGAACAGAGGCACAAAAACCGGATCAGAAACAGGGAACAGAGGCACAAAAACCGGATCACAAGCAGGGAACATAGGAGAGAAAGATGGAGAGAGAGAGAGAGACATAATAGGCTAGGGAGGAGAAGTGTTGAGAAATTACAACAGTAGTATGGTACAGGAGGAGAGGGAAGAGCGGATGCAGAGTAGAGGAGAGGGCGAAATGGAGGGGATGTGGAAAGATCGGAGAAAGAGGAAGAGAGATGCAGTTAGGGAAAGACGTGGAAAGAGGCAGGTGGTAGGAAAGTGGTACTGGGTGTGAAATATGGAAGGGGGAGAGATGGAGGTGGGGGAGTGACAAGAAACGATGACAGACAGGAGAAAAGGAGGACAAGGGGGTAGGGCAGAAGAGAGAGGGGAGAGAGAGAGAGCAGAAGAGAAGCGGGGGAATGAGACAACCCTGAGGGGAGAGTGGCAGAGGGACCTGGTGAAAAGGGTAAGCTACGAGCAGTGGATTCCGGGTTTTGCATCATAATTCGGGGCAACTGTGTGAGCCGAGTGCTGAAGCAAGACTTAGTTTACATTTATGGTGAGGGGCTGGAATGTCTGCCTCGTGGCAATCCTAAATGACCGTGGGGGCCGCTCTACCACCCAAAATGCCGCAAATCGTCGGAGTCTCTCTTGGGGGACTCGAAATGTAATTATGGTACCAAGAGCCTCTCAGGGCTCGTCAACTAATATGCCCTGAGCCTCTCGTGGGCTCTTAAGGAATGCTGGCGCCTTCGGTGGAGTCCCCCCTCTGGGGTCTCGAGAGAAACAACTGCCCCCTCTGAGCCTCGTGGGCTCTATACAAAGATGGACCCCCTTCGTTGGAGTCCCTCTCGGGGGACTCGAAACAAGCAAACTGCCCCCGGAGCCCTCGTGGCTCAACAGAAGATGGCCCCTTCGCCAGAGTCCCTCGCGGGGGGGGGGGGGGGGGGACTCGAAAGCAACACAACGGCCCCCGGACAAAGACCGTGCTACTGGGAGGGGGGCGGACACCGGCCATGTGTCCCGACGCCCCCCTCTTCTGACAGGGACAACCCCGAGCCCTCACCTTACCGGGCTCCGGGTTTCTGCGGCGGGCTCCCTCACTCTGGGGAGAGCCTTGCGGCGGAGCCAGCGTCGCTCCCTGCCTTCCCCTGGCCTCTGTCGACATCCTCTGATCTGGGGGAAGCCCTCGCGGCCCGACCAATGGCTGTGGGGCCTGGCGATGACGCGACGGGACTCCCGGGGCCAATCACAGCACGGCCACGCGCTGCAGCTTCCCGGCAACGCTTCCTCAGGCACCTCGGCTCTGGCGGGGTGGGCACCCGTCAGAGGTCCACAAAAAGGGGCAAAATTGGTGTTCCTTAACTCCGTGCTGTGAAGGCCACATTGGCTCTGGCTGCAGCACTCTCACTCGGCCCGGCCAAGCAGCTCCTGCTCGGAAATAAGTATTCACTGGAAGCCATAAAATGATTCTGCCCCACAACACGGACGGCTCGAACTTGGAGCAGGTGCGATGATCAGCGGTACTGCAAGGCAGCCGAGCCCCATTGAATTCCAGCGTCCCCCGTGGCGCTAACCATTGTCAGCCGGCCTCCACGTCCAATTCATTAAAATTAACTCCTGGCGAAGGCACGGACAACGGGAGGGAGGGCGGGGGATAAACAAGGCACAACAACAGCACAGTAACTCCTCGGCGAGAGGGAGTGTGTGGGGGGCAGGACTTAAAAAAAGAGACAAACTCACACGAATCGCGTAGTGACGGGGGAAAGAGTGATTGACAACCATCTCTTCCAATGGCTAGCCTCCATTTATGGAGCTAGCCAATGGAAGAGAGAGGCTGGACAAAGCCCCATACTGTAGATCAATATCAGTGCTACGGCCAGGCGAAACCTAAAAAGCATGCGAGTGGTGCAGTATAGAGGTGGGTGGATAGGAGTGCAAGCCCGGGTGTTGTGTGCGCACGCTGAAAGAAAAACAAAAAAAAAAAGCATTGTCCGACGTGCGGAGGCCATGGTGCTAATGACCCGTGAAAGATAGATGGCGGCTGCGCACGTGCACGCTCACGTGAATGCAAGGGCTAGGCCAGCCAGTAGCACTTTCAAAACTCACCTACTAAATGTCTTTCCGAGAAGCACGTGCGCTGACTTAGCAAGACCTAAAAATGACCCAGGGAGGACTCGAGAGCTTTGGAAAGAGCTGGATCGCTGACATCATTGGCAAGTCCAATGAAAGTAAGAAAGGTGGGGTTGTCACTTTAATTTCTAAGAATTCAGGTCTAGCCACCGAATCACACACGATTGATAATAATGGAAGGTGGGCCCTATTAAAATGTACAAAAAAAAACTCAGGGTACTTCCATGTTCTCAATGTATACGGTCCAAATACGGACAACCCTTAGTTCTGGGATTTATTAACCCTTCCCCCTCGTAAAATTCCTGGCGACAACCTCAGTACCCTGGGTGGCGACTTCAACCTTCCCATGGATGTAACCGTTGACAGGCAGTCCAGGTCCTCTCTCCAACCATCTAGGGCACACAAACTATGAGCTAGATTTGGTCTATACTACTCTTGGAGGCTTCAACACCCAGACACCAGAGATTACACCTTCTTCAATCCCCAGAAACCCTATTCCAGAATAGATTATCTAATGATATCAGAGCCCCATATCCACCTAATTGATCAAACAGACATACTGACGAGATTTGTTTCAGATCACTCTGCTATACCTCTCTCTCTCTCTCACTGGTACTAATGCACATACCCCCGAGTAATATCTGGAGATTCAACGACGAGTCAATCGGGGATGCTGCCTCAAAGGAGGTGATTGAAAAAGACATTCTAAACTACCTGGAAGACAACATAATCCCAGATACCTACCCCTCCAATCACTGGGGTGTGCTGAAGGGTATGGTAAGGGGTACCCTTATTAATATCCAATATTAATAATTAATAGGGATCATAATAAAGATCTTCCAAACCTAGAACAAAAACATTAAATCACTGGAGGCAGCCCAAATTTCTGACTTGAACCCCCAACCCCTCATAAACCTCACCAACAATAAGCATGAATACAACAGAATCCTGAGTGAAAGAACAGGAATATGGGTCAACAAATACAAAAGCTTAAAACTTTGTGACGCAAACAGAGCAGGGAAAACACTAGCCTCCTACCTAAAATACAATCAGAACCACAATCAAATTGATTCCCTCATTGACAAAGCTAAAATCATCCACACCATACCTCAGAAAATACTGGAAATACTCCTAGATTTTGATAAATTTTTATACACAGATTCTGGGATCTTGGCATTCTTTTGTGCTGATTATCTCAGAGACATTCCCCTCCCATCCATCTTGGATCAAGAAAAAGCTGAGCTAAGTTCCCCATTTACTCCTAAAGAAATCAATGGCAATTTGCTCTCTGAAACCCCATAAAGCCCCTGGTCCAGATGGATATACAGCTAGCTTTTTCAAAACTTTCGGTCATACAGTTAAGCCAACCCTTCTGACCCTTTTCCAACATTTTGCTGACTCCGGTACTACTAGTGCAGCCACTATTGTTGTAATCTCCAAAGAGGGGAAAGACCTGATGCAGGTTACAAATTACAGACCAATCACTCTAATTAACTTAGATTCAAAGATCTACGGCAAGATACTCTTCAAGAGACTGGAATCTCTTCTCCCTCGACTGATTGAACGTTCACTAGTGGGCTTCATGAAACACAGGCTATCCAATGATAACACCCATCTCCTCTGGCACGTTATTGAAAGGGCTAAGTTAGCCTCTAGAGAAACAGTAGCAGTTACCCTCCATGCTAAAAAAACATTCAATAGGGTTTTATTCACTTTTCTACGTGAATCTCTTCGAAAATTTAATTTAGGAGAAACTGTCACCAAAATGATCATGGCTCTTTATATTGGTCCGTCAACTAAAATTAGATCCGGAGGTCTACTTTATTCTGCTTTTAATCTAGAAAGAGGTAGAAGGCAAGGCTGTCCCCTCCCCTTCATTATTCATCCTAAGCCTAGAACCCTTACTGCCACAAAATCAAAATTAACCCCATATCCATGGAGTCTATAGTGAAAGTTGCGGCTTCCAATGATGACATCTTAATTATGTCAGCAAAGGCTGCTGAATTTATCCCTTCCCTACTGAAAACCATTAAAGAATATGCCCAAGTCTTGAATTATAAATATAACAAAGACCAGTCTGAAATCCTTGCACTGAATAATCTCTGCTCCAGCGCCCTGTTCACCAGCACAGGTCTTACCTTGCAGCAGAAGTTCATTAAATACCTAGGATTAGAGTTCAACTCCGATATCTTAGAATCCCTACACCATAATGAGGGCCAAGCGCTAAGAAAGGTAGAAACTCTGCTTGAGGGCTGGAACACTAAATTTCTCACATGTTGGGGCTGCGTCAAGACCATCAAAATGATGATCACCCCATAATCAACTACCTTGCAAACATGCTACCACTATCTTTATTAGGTGAATTCCTACAAAAGACTGATAAACTAATAAATACATTTATTTGGCAAAATAAATTACCCAGAATTTCTATAACAAAACGGCGGCTACCGGTTCCGCTCGGAAGCATTAACTTACCAGACTTTAAAAACTATCAAACCGCCTTTCTTGCCAGACAGGGTTCCCTTTGGCTCACTCAATCTCCGGAATATACTCCAGCATGGCTATTAATCGAAAGTGATCTTCTGGGAGAATTCCTCCAGATTTCTCTCTTAACCAGCAAACCCAACCCCCCGCCCTCGGGTAAATTAATTTTTAACAATACCAAAAGGGCCTTACTGAAAATTGATAGATTACCGGAAATCCAGATCTCCAACTCGAATATGATCTCTCTATGAAATTACCCTAAAATTAAATTCCATGGCTCTCCAGCCTGCTGGCCACACTGAGCCTCTAAGCGTATTCACTTCTTAAAAGATCTAGGAGCACCACAATCTCCACTATCTTTTAGTGAATTACAACCCCACTTTAACCTATACAACCTTAATCTCTACGATTCCTATAAGATTAAAATTGGTCTATCTACACTAAAACTCCCAGCTATGGCCTCTTCCCTTCCCAAAGCCGAACTAACCTTTAATAAATACGGAAGTGACCAAGAGTCCCACAAGGAGTCAATCAATACAATGGGCAACTCACAGTACCTATTTATCTGCAGCACTGTGCAGCGTAATTGACATGCCTTATATTACAAATCAGAGACCATGCACAGAAGGTGGCATTACCGAGCTCTCCTGTTACGGTAGAGATGACTAAGTAGAAAAATTGCATTGAAGTAAAAAAGTAAGTGAGCAAGGAGTGCAAGGCAGCGGGGTGTAGGTAACAAGCCTAGCGTGTGTTACGTGCTCCAACTCAAAGAAAAGAGTAGTTCTGGAAGCATTTCCTAAAATGGAAGCTGGAGGATGGATAATAGTAAATGGTCCATGCTCTCAATAAGGGCTAAACACAGGAAGAGGCATGCCAAAATAGGAAGAATATGAAAGCGGCGATGGAGTCGGCAAATGGAAGCCAATGGGAGGGCTAAAGCCCAGAAAGTATATACAACCGGTCTCTTCGAGACAGCGCTTGCACGGACTACAGCAGAGACCTAAAAATGAATGTGTCCTTGTGTAATGTAACTGGTGTTCATATAAAGTGATCCAATGCCTTTAGGTTGAGTTTGCGCAATTAAAAAAAACTAAGCACCCTGAGGGCTCACTACAGAGCACAATGCACAACACATTTACAAGCTCACTGCAAAGCAAAATAATCGCACACTGCAGAACACACCTTTGAGCACGCTGTAGAACACGTTTACCAGCGTGAAGCAGGGCAGTACATTTACGAGCGCATTTCAGGGCATGCTAAGGAGCGCCTGAGGAAAAGATTATATGATATGCACGAGTGCATTTTTCAAATGTACACGACTTTGCACAGCGTTGTTTGCGACATTTTTCCATTTGGTGACATTGTGCTTTCTTTTGCTCTCCATGCCCTTGGAAAAGTACTTAATGGTTGCTAGAACAATTACATCTTGTTAATCATTTGTGTTCCTCTGAGATGTAAAGCCACATTTTTTTCCATCTAATTTGCAATCAGTCAAGCTCTGTGATTCTCTCTCACATTACTTACCTTGAAAATATAGTATAGTTATCCATTTTCTTTTGTATGTATAACTGGAAGGAAATTTCCAATGGACTAGAGGAGGGGAGTGGAGTCTGCACGCAGAGTTGTTTGAAATATATTATGAAGAAGAAAGGAGAATTGTTGCAGTTCCCTTCATGGAACAGGTTTTTTTAGGTCGAGCCCAGCGCAGCGCGCATGAGCTGCTCTAGGAGAGGGCCTCTTGGAATCACTCCACACTTCCAAGAGACTTCTCCGTGTGGGTCGGACTCCTCCCACACATTCCATTGACCTTTGCGTGTGGCTTTCAAAAATGAAAGCACGCCAAAGGCCGGTGCATGTCCCACCTCTCTTCCAAAAGTAAACTCCCAAAGCTCTCTGGAGCGAGCAGCAGCGCGTTGCATTCCTCATCATGGATCAGGCTACTGCGGCCACGCTCGTAATTCCAGCTGTCTTTGTTGTGCAGGTCCCTGCCCCCTTAACCGTGTTTAATTTGCCTTTAAAGCGCTGTCGCTTTCACAGCCGCGTTTGTTTCTATTGTTTAATTAATGCACAATATGAAAACGTATGAAAAATGCATGAATATTTATGCCAAGACCTAAAAAGCTGGCGCTGCAGAGCCAGTTCCTGCCTCACTGGGTTCTAGAGATGTTTTTTCAGACCTGAAAATTTGTCCTCAAGTGATTGTTCAAAGTCAGCACCAACGCTATGCTAACCTGTAATTTCCGCATTGGTTGTGCTCTAGCCGGCATAGGTGGTTTACATTTAATATTAAAATATCATTAATTATGTCCAAACTGTGGCTAGAGAAAAATGCATTGTAAAAAGGACTGCAGCGGTGCAGCCTCATGGACCGTCATTTCATGAGCGGCAGGATTAAATAACTTTGTTATTAAGTTTTATTTCAGGAGCGTAACCACTGCAGACAGCTTACTAAACAAAGTAAAGCCCGCCACATGAGAGAGGAGTACATTTTAAATAGTATTTTTATATTGGTGTGAGGCAGAACACGAACACTGATGCACAAGACTAAACCGATAGTGATGAGAGCAAATGCATTACGTAGTGCGGGTGGAAAAAATAAAAGATTCTCAGTCGGCGCATTTACTTTTGAGAATGTGATGGTGGCCAGAGGCACGGGTCCCTTAGTATGCAGAGCATCACTGTTCTTTAAACATAATGAAAACAACAGTAGCACGAGAGACGCTACAACAGCTCTACCTGACGCAACCATGGCGAGAATGGATCACATGAGCTGATCGATGAGTGGGGGGAGGGTGGAGGATGGGCACCCGAGCATCGGGTTTTATTTTTTTAGCAAATCATGATTTGTGAAACCCACTTGCGCTCCAGAGCTTTTGTGAGCACTGATGTCAAGCAATGGATATGAATAAAACGAATTGAAATAATAATGGAGTAAAAAAGTTATAATGAAAAAGAGAATATTGCTTATAAAAAAAAAAGAAGAGTGAAAAATGGATTTAATTCATTTGATTCATAGTAGTTGTGGCTGTGCAGCTTGGTGGAGCCAATCAAAAGGCTTCCCCCCTGATTAGTAAATTGTAGCGCAATGAGGCGAAGCGCGGAGCAAGCATGCACGCCTAAAAAGTTGGAATGGTAAAAGCATGGATATATCGGGATCAGCAGTGTGCACCTTACCACCTCCTATATACTTAGACTCTGCCACTCTGCACATGCGCAGGGGAATCTGTAACTGTTCATACACATGCTTTAGTCTGTAACTGTCAGGTTGATTTTACCAGAGTCCGCAATTGCTAGCTCCTCCCTTACTGTTCACTGTGCATTTCTGTATGACCATTTATGTATGTAACTCTCCTATGTGTGCTTGCACTGCCTTCTTTTGAGCCCCTGTGTGGGTATAAAAGACCCATGGTTCTTCTATTCCTTGTGCTACTTCATACACTGCTGAAGGGTGTTGTGTGAATATAGTTCCACCTCATGAGGTTTAAAAAAACTCTTGTTTTACATTTCAGTTTCTGAGCCAACTTCTATTTACTTGTCTGAGGACTTGCGTGCAGAGAAGGTCGAACCCCTAGCACTGGTAGGCCTGGCTGAGGTCCACCTCTACAAAAGGGGCTGGGCCGGGTCAGGCCTCTAGCAGAGCAGTAGGTGAATTTAAATTGTTGAGCTCAGAGCTGCCTGCCCCATGATAGAGGATTATGGACCCTGTTCCCTGCGCCTCCCTCACATCACCCCCAGCAGAGGCCTTTGCAGCTTTGCAGAGACATGCAAGATGGTGTGAAATTTGGGCAGGATGAGGACAAAGGGGTGCTGACGTCACATTTGTTCACATACACACTAGCAGCGAAGAGTGACACACATTTGGCAACGACAAATGGTGAAATAAGTACAGCTGCTTCTGCCCCACAAATACACCCAGCTTGTGATCACAACAGAGGGGGAGATAACTAGAGGACTGCGCTCTTAAATAAATAACCAGCAGCGACAAGTGTGCCGCATTTGGCAATGACATCCGGTGAAATAAGCATGGCGGCTCCTGCCCCCAAATGCATTCAGCCTGTGATGAAAAAAGAGGAGGATACAACTAGAAAAGGACCGCACTCTTAAAGATATAAAAAAGTAGTCCCAAAACAATGGCCGCTGTGCATGTTTAAAAGAAGTTGGGCAGTGTTCTCCGGGACGGCTAAACACTGGAAAAGTCATGACGTATGGCTGCTCTTTGCAAATGAGGAGAATGAAAAACTGAGTGATAATGGTGCCAGCAAACGGGAAGCAGATGGGCGGACAGCTCTTGTGTGCTGTCTAGAGCCGAAACCTAAAAAGAATATCTGCAAATGGCAACCATGCACACGAACTTTAAAGGTGCACATGTACCGTCACAGAGGGGACAGACATACCAACACTAAATGGCCCACAAACAAGAAGAAGAAAACAAAAAAACACAATTCCGGACCTCACAACTAGATGGCAGAATAATGCACATTATGTGAATTCAGAAAAGATTCCTACATTACTACATCCCTACATTACTATCATTTAGGAACCAGCTGAAGACCTGGTTATTTAATCACTAGATCCCACCATTTCTTAGGTCTAACCTTCAGATTTTCTGTCAAAGCGCCAAGACACCCTTGGGTAAACGTGCGCTCAATAAATTGCATAAAATAAATTAATTAACAGTGCAAACCCAGAAGATCAGCTTTATTGCCAGACTGACAAAAGGGAACAGTCAGCATATGGGTAGAAAAGCCATCAAAAGATGGGAATACCACTCGAAAAAGGTTTAATAAAACATTAAAGTCCCTTTCTTCTAAAAACAAAAACACAGTAGCACTGATGCTGGCTGTGTTTTCTGAATTACAGGATTTTGTTTTGAGCACTGTTATTTTACCAGAATTTATACTCTCAAGTGTTTTATGTCCATCTCCAAAAACTGATCAACTAAAATCAAGCTGCTATTGGGCGAAATGTCGGTTTCACTTTGAAATAAGGGAGATTATACTACAACATTTCTAAAACACCCTTCAGTGTGATTAATTTTTACTTTTGAATGTTATTTTCCATTTGCTTTTATTTTATAAGTAGTACTGTGAAGTGAAAACAATACGAGGAGAAAAAAAAACATAAGAATTTATTTGTGAATAAAACACAGACACAGAGTAACATGGGAAAACCCTGCTTTGAATGATCCATGTAAACATATGCAGTACTCAAAAATAGAGTTAGTATATGACTTATGTTCTATGACAGACAGCTTTGCCAAGCTGTAGCATTAATATTCAAGACTAGTTGAATCTCTATCTGAACCATGTGTGTGCCTTGTTAAGTCAAGTCAATAATAGAGTTCCATTCAAGAACAAATCTCAAGTTCAGCTTCAACCATGGGGATGATTTCCTGCTGTATAGAATGAGGAAGAAGTGAAACTCATAGTGAGGTGCGGTAGAACACACAGAAATTGATCACAAGACTACAAAGACAAAATGGACATTCCTTTTACAAATAAGATGCCCAACCTTATGCTGCATAAGTAATACAAGAGTAAACTATCCCTGAAAAGATCTATTGCAGAAGTCAGTAATTTTAGCAACAGCTCAAGGGTTAAAATAATGTTTCCATCGGTTTTACAGCACACCATTTTGGTGAGTAGCAGCAACATAACTTTAGACTGTAAAGTACAAAAATATTAATCTTGCGCATCAAAAAGGAATAAATACGTTGTAGTCCAGCACACAGTAAAAAGATAGTGACATTCATTTGGTGATGGAAAAAAGGAGTGTTTGGTTTCTTAGAACAGGTGAGTAGGGCAAAATTGGAACAACGTCAGAGGACAGCATTAATACGAACAGCAACTAGTCAAAATTAGTTTGGCACTCAAACTCCTTAAATACACTATCGTGCAAACTTGCACTGCAAGCTAGAATGGCAAAGTATTAATTTAATTAGACCTGTTCAAATAATTCCACTCACACTTACCTAAACATCATGAAAAACTGTTTGCAAAAACCTTAATGGGGGTTGGGGTGTCAGTAGGCCAACAATAGTAGTTGTCAAGATGAAACAATCAGAGAAAAACATAGCTGTACACTTCAGCTAATTTGAGATCAGACCACCCATGACAAAACTATGGACGTGCAAGCGTAAACGTTAGAGTTTCACTATAACCATTATGTTGGTCTGTTACTGATTAAACAATTGGTGCGAACTTTTAGTGATTATCAGTATAAATTACACAACAATCAATTATAAGTTTCACAACCTTAACTGTTGCCTCAGCTAACATATCAAGACCACCAAAAAATATGATACAAACACAGTGCCTAAATGGTTGTAGGTTATCACATTGCAGCTATTAAATAGGGTGTATGTATAGATTTTCTCAATTAAAAAAAAAACAAGATTAAAGTGATTCTACAGAGAGGTGTTGAAAGAATACAAAATGTAATGTTTAAAAACAAGCAACACTAAAGATCACTCAGTGGTGTAACAAAACTTGAGGACGCCCCCCACACCCCCGACCCAGTCAGGAGCTTTCAGGCCAGGGGCCCGCCGCCTGTGCACAGTGCAGAGGGGGTCCCCAGGAGCTAGCCACCCCCTCCCCGCACCTCGGGGGCTGCACGGACTATTGTTATTCTACTGAGTTCACCAGTTATTTTTTACTGAGCTAACTTGCACCCCCAAACTTCATATGACCTAACATATTATAATCACTTAAATGACTCATTGATGGCCTCACTGGTGACCTGAAAATATAATCATTCTCAACATAGTGACTGAGCTTGCCTGAGGGAATCCATAGCATTAGCCTAGGAGGCAATTGTAATTGTGCATGTTGAAAATTATATGGTGCACCGTATCACTAAAGGTTGGAGTGGAAGACATGCTCAGAGTTAATAAAATAGTTTGAACACAAGCAAGGTAAAGGTTGATTGCACCTGATGTAGACTGGAGAGTTATGATTGAGAGTAGGTTATGGTTTAAAGTGAAAGCCTGATGCAAAAAATAACACCATGAGGAAGGCTAAAGCTGGTGTTGACAAAAAAGTGATCGATTAGTGGTTGTCTGTCTTCGTGACCATGTTAAATAATTGCAATACAATGGTATAGACAAACTTAATATAATGTGTGAATGTTTATTTCCATAACTGCTGAAGATTGTGATGCATTGCTGATTGTAGAATAATATATGCAATGGTGTCCACTTGGAGATGGTTTATATCACACTGGTGCTATAAGATGGGGTCCAAGGATGTATGCCACTGCGCCCATCTCAGGAACGTATTTAATGGCTTTTTTTTTTTAACTTAACTACAGAGAGTTGTCCGACGGACCTCACAGATGGTATCATGTGAAGTATAAGTTTGAAATCCCATTAAGGATGTAAAAAATTGTCTTCAGTTGCAGCATGTTGAATTACCTCAAATACACAACCCCTATAGCCCAGTGTCACAATGATTTTTTTTAAATCATAATGATTTAATTTAGCATGCCATGAGTGATGTACTATGTAAGGTCCTAAGCAGTGCACGGCAGGAGTGCAAGTTATAGTTAGCTCACTAAACTAAAACTAGTGAACTTCATTTTTTTTCTAATGCTAGTTTCTATGTTATTTCAAAACCTTACTATAACGCAGTTTTAATCTTTGTTATTTTCAGTGAATTCTGTTTAACAAAAGCTAAAATCTTAATACCATACTCAAATATAATGTTACTTTAACCTCTATTTTCTGTGAATTTCTAGTGATTTGATCATATTCACTTAACTTCCATAATAACCCCTTCGACACTCATGACGAGCTGGGCTCGTCATGGTGTAGCCCGCTCGCACACTGATGACGAGCCCAGCTCGTCACGCAAAGTGCGATTTTGAAAAACCCAGCGCGCTAGCGGAATTCCGCTAGCGCGCATGCGGATAAGCATAGCTTTTGGCCAGGCCCTGCCCCAATCCCTCGCACGAGGCTAGTTGCTCAGTGGCACCCAACCCCTCCACACAAGGGTTTATGCCTTGTGCAGCATTATGTTGGCTGCAAGGCCTGACCTTTGGCCAGGCCATGCGTCCAACAAACCAGCTGGTGCACAACACCCTGGCTTAGCAGCCTTTGGCCATACACAGCAGCTGTGGACAGCCAAACCCACACATTTATTTTATGGCACCACTGTATTCCTGTAGTACAGTATTTAAACATCTACTCCATGATCCTGCACTACGGCTCCTGAGGAGTGCCCTGCTGGATGCTGAGGGGAGTACCATAGTATGAAAATTAGCAGAGCGGGTTAAATGGAAGGGGTCCCTCTGGGTCACCCTTATGAATGCAAAAGATCAGGGTGTCCGTACCCTGCTTCCATATGTGTTTTTTGTACATCACTTAAGGATATGAGTACAGTGTCCGATAATGGTGACAGCAACATTTTACTTCCAGCTGTGGCCAGCCAATAAGATTGTGCGATCCTGTGGTACCGAAAAGGCAAGCGGGAGAATCAGCTCTCACTGCCAATCAAAAAGTGTTCATTTTTTTACTATTAAGGTATTACAGGAGTTCTGCTGGACCATCTGTCCAGACATATCAGTTTGTAAAAAACGATTTCAAGCCCTCTTTAGTCACAAGCAACTTGAAAACAGCTTAACACTAAAACACAGAAAGCACAGTTTTTGAGTGGAATTCTTTTTTCTGCCAAATCTGGTGTAATTCAGTTTTCTTTGCATCGCTTTCCAAAACATCTGAGAGGAACTAACGAGGAACGATCACTTTACAGGTAGAAGTGGAGGAGGTTGAACGTTTTTTATTTGAAAAATTGGTGAAGTAATCAAGCAGCACCAAAGATATTAGGAAACCCAAAAGCACTCATCCTATGGAAACTCTGGCCAAATTATAACTCGCCACTGTGCAATATAGCCTTTTTCAAATACCTTTTATTTTTCCTTTACTTTATCACTAGTTTACTTTAAACTTACTTTTTTGTTTTAAATACTTACTTGTACATACCTGATGCACGGTCTGCAATGTAATGATTTCCTAGCTACTGTTTAAGACGTAAAGCTAGCACACCCTTGAAATTGCCCATAACTCTTTAAAGTTGAGTAACCCTTGCCCTGCTTAGTCCAAAGGAGCTTCAACCACATTTAACTACCAGGCTAACCTAAAACCAAGCTTTGAAGGCACTATATTTCGAAAGGGTAACATGTAATGTGGATCCTTGAAACGTCTACGACCAAACTGTTCTGCAAATCTACGTCAATTACCATACTAACTTACTGGATTTCTCATGAAATTCTTCATATTAATTCAATTCGAGGGAGCCAAGTGATTTATCTGTAAATGGGGTTTCTCCTCTAACAACGGAACTTTTTTCAATACACATTTAGGATCTATAAACATTTTGTTGCTTATTCTAATTATTTTTCTTTTATTTAATGTCGGATTCATTATTGTAATTGTATTGTAATTGCATTTATATATCGCGTACTAGCCCCCGACGAGGCGTCGAATCGCTTTTTCGGCGGGTAGCACGCTACTCCGGGACCCATAGAGGATTAGTGTTGAATTAGTATAGTGAAACATACAAGTACATTTTAAGTGGTGGATAGGTTAGTCAGTTATTTGGAATGATAGCAGACTGATAGAGGAGGAAAAAGGTTTGTATTTATATAGCGCTTGTTACCCATGATGGGGTGTTGAAACATGCTATTCAGGAAGCCCATAAAGGATTAGTGGTGAATTAATATGGTGAAATATCAAAGTAATTTCAGTGGTGGATATTAGTCAATTATTTGGAGTGAGAAGGATACCAGAGGCATAAAAGGGGAAAAAAGGTTGGCATTCATATAGCACATGTTACCCCTGATGGACATGGAAGCGCTTTTCTGGCGAGTAGCAAGCCACTCCGGAACTCAAAGGCTTTATTGAACACCGTGCAGATTTTTGCTCTTATAAGATAATAAGCCACTGTCTTTTAGTGTAAAACTATGGAGAGGAGCTTGAGGTTTTGATTGCGACTGAGGGAGCAGGAAACATGGGCTTGAGATCCAGCTTCACCACTTGACAAAAATGTGTGACCCGGCAAGTCTCTTTACCACACACTGTGCCTTATTTTCTCTCAACTACCAAGCGTTGGCGTATAGGTTTTACCATAAACCTAGTATGCATCACAAACTGATTAATCTTTTGGCTCACTACCTGTCAATATCACTTGTAAATCAAGACTTTCATTCATTGAAAAGTGAATAATATTACACCGACTTATCGCACATGTATTCTAAATTTATGTGGACACACAATCAAAGATTAATCATCTTCACGACAGTTATTACTTAATCTACATAGCAATTCTTTCATGACAAGGCCAGGGTTAAGCAAAACCCCTTGCATGGCTAGCCCTTTGATTTTAATTGCTTGTCTGTCTCTACTTTACAGAGGGCAGACATACCATACTTGTGGTGGATATGCAAATAAAATTAATATAAAGGATGCACAGTGATGATTATGTCATTTAATTTGCTTTTGGTTGGCACGATTTGCACTAGTACTATTAATTCACAGGCATGGACAGGTGGAGTTCAATAGTAATCACATGCCAGCCATGTGAATTGACTTTGTACCTTCAGAAATCGCAAACACACTGAACTTGTTCACAGTAGAGTGCTGCATTGAAATCTTAAAAACTCCTGCTCAATAATACATCACACTTTGTCTGTAGTTTAAACTTTCAATCATTTCACAATTCCTTCAGAGGGCTTGGGTGGCCAATAAAATCGAGGACATAGGGATGTCATTAAAAATAAAATTCTAGTAACCTTCTAATTGATCAACGCCTGAATATTAGTTAACCACACAGTACAAGATTTAACCGAAAAGCCACATGATAGCACTAGAAAAATTCATCCAATTTTTTTATGCATCAATGTAGAAAACAATCAATCATAAAAAAATCACCAGCCATTTAAAAATAATCATTCTTCAGCCAAACACTAAAGAGAATGGGGATATAAAATTAGAGAACAGATACATGGCTTTGGTCACCTTTACTTTACAGCACCGCGTTAAGAAAAATGAGAATTCAGCAGCAACTAATGAAATTCAACAAATTCTTCAAGAACTCTGGGAATCTGGTTCTGGTAAGTAAGGTCGTATACCCGCACCGCTCGGGCGGCCAGGCACTTTAGGCTCAGTTTCATTTGCGTTTTAAGTAGTATCTCTGACACTCCAGTGGTGCTTTTGTCCAGAGGAGTCTTTTTCTGTTTGTTCGTCATGTCTGTGTGTGCCCCAGCTTCCACAAGGCTGATGATAATGGCGTGCAAAGTCAAAAAGTCGCTGATGGGTCTATTGTACTGTACAATCAAGTGAAGCGGGCTATTTCCTTCATTGTCCACAGCATTCACATCTGCACCACAATCCAGCAAGAGTTTTGTGACTAGCGCATTGGGAAAGCTGCAGACATCATTGGTGTGAAAGTCATCCACTGGTGTGCTGCAATTAACAGCAAGATGTAGCAGGCTGGAACTATCCCTTGTGCGGGGGTCAAGTTGGATTAGGTTGTAAATCTGTTTGTTGATTCTAGACTGTTCCTCAACACTACAACGAGTCTTTGTGGAGATGCAGACAAGATACAGGAAGGTAAATATATTGCATTCATAGTTGTCAAGAGCGGTTTGCAGGTCGGTGTCTTGAGGGTTCTTAATTCTAGCCATTCCTCTTTCAATTTCCAAGACACTGCACCTCAACACACTTTCAATGTCCTTAGCTTTCACTGGTTCATTTAGGTGGATCATCTGGGAGAAGACTTGAGCAAACCGTAGGAGATCCTTGTGGGTATTACGATTCCCTTTCTGTCGCAAGTGAAGAGCATGAAGCCAAAGCTTGATACAGTGCTCAAATTCCATATTGTCTGCATATACAGCCCCGCGGTAAATAATAGGATGGGAAACATCAATATTATCAGATCCCAGAATCCGCTCCCGAACTAGAAGACCTTCCATGTGCAGAGCATCAGTGTCATGTCTTATTCCATCTAGTTCTTCAGGAGTTTGACATTCAGTTCGCTTTCCATAAGCCTCTATGGGAGGAAGGACTTCCTTTTGGATTAGGTTACTGGGGTCTCTATACCTTTCTAACATAGCCAGGTACAGGTACTGGTAGGTCTTCAAGATGTCATAATTCTCACGATCATTTGCAAATGATGCCCCCAATAGTTCCAGCGCTTCGATCCTGCTGCGAGTATCGCAGTCCACATGGGACAGAAGCAACTCGACAACATCTGCCTTGCAGCTTTCTGCAGCCACCTTCAAGGGTGTCATGCCATGCCCATTTGTGACCATGGCTGCTTTGCAGCGTACCAGCTCTCTGACAATTTCCAAGTGGCCAGCTTCAGCAGCAAAGTGCAAGGCAGTTGCACCGCAGTGCGCTTTGCAGTTTGGATCGGCATTCTGTTCCAGAAGATAACGGACCACATCAGTGTGCCCCTTGTATGCTGCAATCATAAGGCAAGTGTTGTCATATTTATTGGCAATGCTGATGTTGGCATTATTTTCCACCAGGTACTTGACGATATCAAGCCTACCATCAAAGCATGCAGCCCTTAGAGGAGTAGAGTTTGTGACTGTGGTGTGGTTCACATTGGCTCCATGGCTAACCAGTAGTTTCACCACTTCAAAGTGTCCAGCTCCTGCAGCACACCAGAGAGCAGTAGCTCCATCAATGACGTAACTGCAAAGACAAACAGATAATTAGAAGTGAAAAGATAATTTTTCTAACATTACCACGATTTTAGAAGCAAAACATGGCATATACAAAATACTTGATGTATATTTATAGACAGAAGCCAAGTGCATCCCATCCTACTGACTGATCCATGTGACAAAATATCAGAGGAGATGGAAGAGATCCGGCACTGAGAGAGTAATACAATGTAATTATGTAAATACTGCGCCCCAACAAACATACTTTGCCATAAGGGGCACTTAATGAGATTTGATTAGGAAGAAATAACTAGATTCAGACAACGGATCTATAAGCTGACACCCTCTCCTTAACATTTATTATTGCATCATGTGCTACCTCATGCTCCTCTCGGTTTACACTCATACTGGAAGCTGAGATAACTTGGCTTCGAGCTGTGAGGTGACAGAAGACTGTGGAATAGCTGTAGTAATTAAAAACATAGTTATGTCCTCTTCAGAGGGGCGCCAGGGAGAAGTTAGAACTCAAAATAAAGAAATCTAAATTAATACAAATGGTAGGGAGTAATACTTCGATTCACAGTTGTTCATTAATAGGTGATGCCTGCACAAAGCCCCAGAGGGGTACAAGTTTTACAGATGCAACAGGTTTCCACCTACAACAACCCTACAGCTACTGCATAGCAATGATAATTTCAAATATTTGCACAGCAACACATCTTTCCCGAATACACTCTACCATATTCACCTTAGCAGATCAATCTTTAAATGTGATAGAGTATCCTTACAAAACGTATGCCACCTTCTTGGTAGGAGGCATCGCATCTCCAGAGCAACAACCCTACTATCTCATACCAAGAACTACAGAGCAGTCTGTAACATGTTTTCACCCCCTCCACTAAATCAGTGCTTTTCGGATGCTCTTATTGTACCCATACAAACCTACATAGTCTACATTTATCATCCAAAGCACACTGTGGAATTTTTCCTCTGCACCCTCTCCTCACCAAACGGCAACTCCTCCATTCTTCACATCTTTCAAAAACAAAATGCTACCATTCATCCCTAGTGAGTTGGGTCAGACCTGAAATCTATCCCCAGAACACTTTCTTCAAAACTGAATTTTCTTGCGAATCTGAAAGCCTGTGAAGTGATAAACAAAAAGACCTCCCTTCCAGCACTCCCCACAGTGCACTAACAGGCAACTGATCCCCAATATCCAGATTTCCAATCAACGCCATATTCTCCTAATCTACTATTAACTTATATTGGGCAATCGCAGCTTTTAAATTCCTGACCTACTACATCTCCTGAAAGGTGTTTTGACAGACCAAGCCACAATAGACTTAGCTTAACAATTGGACACACTTTCTTACAATGACTGATACCCAAAACACAATAGGCATAGTTTGCTCAAAGCCCACTAGATTATAATCTTTACATTTTCCTTCAGCTTCAAACGTTCCTGTTGAAATAGAACATACCTAATCCAAATTCTACATCAGTAGTGTCTGATTTTATATGACACAAAGTGTAAATGTCAATAACCAATTCATATGAAAACGTATTTCCAAATTAACCGAATGAGATGATATTGTCACCCCATCAACTTCACTTTCACAATAATAAATCAACCAAGACGAATGTGTAAGCTGGTTGAACAGGTAATACAGCAAAAAATGTAAAGAGCCAAAATTGTAATTTCTAATTTAAAGACATCCAATAGGTTCGCCATAGCTTTTGTCAGCTTCTACATGTACACAACTCAACCTACATTACTCTTTTACGTCCCAATCTTCTCCTCTAATGATGTCCCTTATGTAGGACTCCAACAAAACACCTTCTCAGGGTATTGAGAAATTGTACATTTTCTCAAACTTTGCTGTGCAGACAACTCCCTAACATTTTGGCTGTAATGGTATAGCGTTAGATGAGTAACACATTTTCATTAACCCAACATAAGATCTTAAACCATGGCTGTATTCTAACGTTCCTCCATGTCAGCTGGCTTTACCTGTTTTTCTACATACACAGATGCAATTGGCCAATTAGTCCCTCCACCCAATGCCTGCATTTTCAAATAACCAGAATGGAACATACTAAATTAGCCTTACAGAAACTTTTCTCACCCTATTTTCCCCCATCATGTAAATTCAGAGATTGTTGTCAGTTCCCAAGGAATGTATGTTTAGCCAAATGAAGGCTTTACAACCGTGAATGCGCAAGAGAGTAACCTGTACTCATTTACTGTATTGTTTTTATTTGCCACCTTTAATGATTAAGATGCAAATCACTGTGAACTCATTTCTAAACCATAGGCATCTGCATTAACTGATCAAACAAAATTAATGCAGCAAAAAAGAAACACTAGCCAGTATTATTCACCACAGTGAATTGCCTCTCTGTGCCTCACTCTTCATCAACACAGATTGTTTACATTTAGTTAAGAACATTTTCAATTAATCTTGCATGATAGGTTCACTTCCCAAAATAAACATGGTTGATAGTTCTGGGGTGGTAACCCTGGGCAGTGAACTCTGATCCTTTCTCGGAGTTTTACGCACTCTGAGGAGCACGCGGAGTTCCCAAAAACTCGCAGAGCGGAGTTTATGTCCTTGCTTGCACTCGTCAAGTTGGCGAGAACAAGAGAGGGAAATCCTTCTCCCAGCGAGATTTCTCCTTGCTCGCACTCGCCCCGGTCTAGTTGGCTAGCGCGAGCGAGGAAAATCAACCTTGTGGCGAGATTTCTCAACGCGGGTGGTCGAGTTTCTCAATGAGAGTGGTCGCGGCCATTTGTGTTGAGAAACCTACTGTTGCTGCTTGAGTAGAACATCTACAGGAGCAGCAAAATGTAAGCTTTGCCCTCTTGCACTGTACATGGCGCAGTTCGCAATGATTGTACCACGCGGGACAAACACCCGGCGCTCAATATCACAGCGAACACCTTGACGCAAACTCCGCCCATGCTTAATTGAGTCAACTGGAAGAAAGTAGCCCAGGCCGTGCTGTGACACTTCTACTTATTGGTAAGCTTCCCAAACACTTTACCTGGCACCAACATGTGATTAGCTTGTCCCTCAGGGAGAACAGTGCCTTGATCAAACCACTTAGGAGTACGATGCAAGTTGGACAGGTGGGGTACCAGACATGCAAGTTTGACAGGTTGGGGCACCAGTCATGGTTAGGTCTCAACACAAGCCACACAAGGTCTAGTCACCTCTGCATACAAATTATTTAGAGAAGTTTGCTGATTCCTTTGCCATTGTTAGTTTTGCTAAATATAAGTTCAGTTGTGCAATTCTCCTTCAAACTGATATTCTGACAGCAGTCAGACAAATAAATCATTAATCAAACACTTAAATGTGGAAATAAGTTTTGGGGAACTGTGTCTCTAGCTGAAAACTTTCATTCCATGAAATTAAACTTCCCAGAAATCTCAAGTTCGTAGTGAATTGGTATTTCAAATACTGTATAGATTCCAGTCTTCTACATTCTAAAAGAAAAAAAAGTGGAGTCCATTTCAGTTTGATCAGTGTGCCTGTCGTTTCCTCACCTTCCTTCCCTTTACACTTTGAGACAAATCCTCTTGCTGCCATAAACTGTGTATTTATGTAGTTGGACACAGGCAAACAATTACACGTTCCCTCCTTTTAGAATGATCATCAGAGTCTTGTTCAGATTTTTTTGTCAGACAGCACTTTTAGTTTTGGTGGCCCCCTTTTGACAACCTCATTTTCCAACTCTGAGGAATTAGTGATCACTGAATCATCTCCTAATCACCACTTTGACAGTTGTTGCTAGCCTATGTAACTAAATATGGTTGGACCTACAGAATAGTTAATACTTATTAAGTGATCTAATCAAAACACTTTCCAGGTCAATAGAAAAAATGTGCGACAAAATCCTTTGGCTTGCCTTCCTCTAAAGGGGGTGAATTTTTGTTACCCACCTATTTCTAAACATTCAGTAGTGAGATGTTAATGCAGTCTTTAATTTGTTTGATTCGTGCTCTGGTAACTGCCTCGTCTGCCAGACAATACACTTCGACAGGTGTTTGTTTTGTTTAGAGGACAACGAAAAAATATCAGACAATCTTTTACTCTGGTTTCCTAATTAACCCGAACTTTATGTTGCCAAGCATCCTAAAGTTCACAAACTGAAAATCAAACTTTTGAACAGGTCTTCTTTCTCCCAGTTATTCTTATTCAAGCCAGTTACGTCTCTTACCGTAGCTTGATGGGGAAAATGAGTAATGTCCTTTGCAGCTATGGAGGATACCTTTTTCTGAGCCTATTCCACTTGACATGTTTGGCATCAAAGGTGGACACGGGCCTTCTATTAGTGGAGGAAACGACGTGGTCTTATTGCTGTGGGTATTATACCACCGCTTTTTAATTAACTCTTCAATCAAAACATTATAGCTACCTCCCGATCATAAAAGATCATTTGTTTCATCTTGTAACTATTCGCATCACTCTTCAACCATAGGGGAACGCTCTCTTCTAATGGAGAATTCTTCCAGTGGTTCAAATTCCAGTTTTCGTGTACTTTTCAATTATGTTTCTCAGAAGTGTTCACTTTACTGCTTGCCATATGGCTAGTTCCCCCATCCCCCCCCCCCCCCCCCCACCCCCCCATAACACTTGCTCCATCATGTTTAGTTCTCCTTCTCAAGCAAGAGAAAAGATCTACCTGCTGACGGTCTTAGGTATTGTTGAAAGGGGTGCAATTTAATAGACTTACTACTGTTTATTCTCCATTGGCCCCATTTTTTGCAAGCCTTCGTGAGAAATGCAGTTTGTTTTTTCTCTTGCCTCACATACTTCAATAAAAAAGAAAATTTCCTACACAAACTGCTAGTAAACTGCATTTCCCCATAAGATTTGGTTTCCCTTCAGTAACTAAAAATAATAAATACATGTGGTCTTCCGCATAATATTCTACATATTTATCTAAAGGGTGGGGAAAAAAGGAATCCAGATTAAAATAAACAATGCTTAACAATATTAAAATACCAGAATCATCATTTAATAAATCTAATAATGATAACACTATATTATTACTAAGAATGGGCAGAATAGTCTTCAGCTATATATTTTTTAATAGAATTATAAAATATTCAGATGCAAAAGCTTAGCTATTTTGCATTCTGTGACAATAACCTGTGGAGAGAATTATGCTAGTTCAAAACTTTGATATCACCTGTAATTTTCAGGAAGGAATTGGCGTAAAAGAAAAGTTTTTGCTAGTTACGTTTTTTCCATTTAACCGGTTTATTGTCTTCAATATGTCGTCAAGGCGGACTTATGCTAAAGTGGACTTTGTGGCGGGGCGTGGCCAAGATGGTGGAGTGATGAGTCACAACTTACAGCGGTTCTCCACTCCCATCTAGTTAACCCGGGCCAAGTAGCGCCTTTTAACCCCGTAAATGTGACCATCCTCAAAAGATACGGTGGCTACCCACCATGGAGCAGCCTTAGAGACACGCTTACAGATACAGACTGCATAGGCCGAGCACCCGTGAGGCAAAATGGCAGCGACCTCGGCCGAGGCCCACAGCTCCAGCTAGCTGCGCTTGAA
Source organism: Lissotriton vulgaris (assembly GCF_964263255.1). Classification (NCBI taxonomy): domain Eukaryota; kingdom Metazoa; phylum Chordata; class Amphibia; order Caudata; family Salamandridae; genus Lissotriton; species Lissotriton vulgaris. The sequence continues at coordinate 1,849,911,562 of NC_141687.1, read as the reverse complement.
TCGAAACTCGGCCGGCCCAGGAAGAGAGACCTGCCTCACCTGCGTCAATTCTACCCAGCAGCAGAAGTGATCGGGCAGACACAAGAGAGCCGAGCAGTTGAGCAGCCGTCGGGCGAGGTGGGAGAGTCCTAATGACTGGGGGCCTCCATGACAGGAGAGGCTCTGGGAGCGACGGGGCCTGAGAAGCTGAGACGCGGAGTTGGTTGCCGCGAAGGGAGGCCACGGTTGGTGAGTGAGCTGCGGAGATCCTGCCCCTGATGCCTGCTCCAGCGCAGCCGACAACCGCAACGAGGTGGGTGCTGCGCGGCTGTGCCTGCCTGGATTGGGGACCTGTTCCGCCAGCAGTGCAGTCATGGGGGGCTAAGGCACCTGAGACCCCCAGGGACTTAAGCCTTCCAGAAATTGTTGTCCATCCCGCATCAAGACTACATCAAGAGCGGACAGAGGGGCGGGCATTGGTAGAACAGTAACACAGGGACACAGGACTGGGGCAGTCATCTAGACTCACAGTGTACCCCCAGCCAAACCACTACACAGGGGTGAAGGGGGTGGGGGTAGGAGAAATCGGTGCACTGTGCCCTCACTGACTTTGCTGCCCCCTGAGCCGGGGCGTGGTGCTGCCACTTCGACCACCACTGCGGGGCCCACAAGCAGCTCCCCGTTCTGAGGAGCGGCGAGATAGTGTCCAATCAAGAAGTAGGCCACAGCAGCAATGGGTTCACCTGTGCTGAGTCCCACTCACTCTGCACCCGTTCCCGCTCTATACCCCACTCGATTGACATTGGAAAAAGGGAACGAACATCGGCGAGACCCCTTCAGCAGATCTGCAGAGTCCATTCCACAGGACTCACTAGGAAATGGCTTGCGACATCGCCTGGCAGGGATGCAAGGAGTGCCCACCGGCGACCGGTTGGACTTCACCGAGGCAGGGCAACCGCCATAGACGCATCTATTCTAAGAGGGCACACGGTCCCCTTCGAAGCCCTAGACCCATACCAAAGCCTCGGCGAAAGGGAGAAGAGAGCGGACTCAAATATATGCTCTCCAAAAGCCCCCGGCTCCAACCTCGCAACCAGACCCAGAGGACAAGGATATCCTGATCACTCGCTCTTTTCTAGAGACACTCTTCAATACCTTGAGAGACGACTTCCAAACACTTAAAAGTGAAGTCACTGGGGAGATAAAAGAGACCAGCCGCGATGTTGACGAGATTGGGGAAGGAGTAGGGGCACTAGAAGATCAGGACCAGGCCAGAGACGAGAAAGTGGAATAGCTCCAGCAAGAGGTACTTTGCCTATGGGAGCAGCAAATCGACCTGCAAGCGACCTGTAAAAACCCTGCGTCACGAAGCCGCCAGAGACCTAAAAAAAGCCCCACTACTCCCAGGCCTGCCCTTCCTGTCACACACAAAAAACATTTTAAAGCATTTTAGCTGATTATGTCACAAAGAGGTGTGCATGGGAGAGGACACTTTTTGGTAAATGAGTGCCCGGCTTAGAAGGGAATGAAGAAAGTTTATTAGGTGCTTGCATACATCGGCTGGGCACATGCATGCCATAGAAGAGCGCTGTTTGTTGTGTTGCGCCACACGCGTTGACTTTAGGTTTCCTCGTACATGCATTACCAACGCCCGAGGCATAGGGCATATAAACTCAGAGCATAGGCACGGTGCCCCACGCCAGGAGCGCAAAGACACATTTCGGCCCAGGGGCTTCACTGGGACGTCTTTTTCCTTTTTTTTGCAGTTCATACATAACGCGAACTGAACCAGGAGGTATTGGATGAGCTCTTTACGTGAGTACCAGTTACATTAAACAGGAACACGTTCGTTTTTGTTACGCAGGGGGAGATTAAGTGATTTGCCCAGAATCACAGGATGCAGAGTCCACGCTGAGACTCGAACCTGGTTCCCCGGTTCTACAGGTGGTAGCTCTAGCCGTAGTGCTGCATCCTCTCTGTAACTTAAGAGATCACCTGATCAATTTATTCACCTCTTGTCAGCGGCATATGATATTATTTAAAGCTGCGTGTCGGCCAATGGTGGATTTTCCCAAAACACTGCCAGTAAAACGCCTAACATATAAACAGGTCGCGAAGAGCCGACGGGTGCTAGATGTTTTTTTTAACCACGCAGGCTCCGAAGCAAGCACACGGACACCCACGCAAATGCAAACGATTTCCTAAATACACTGTTTTTGTTTTTTACATACCGCAAAAGCAAGCAGTACATTCAAAAGCGTGGCGACGCAAGTTCAAGGGATTATTTGGCAGCATACCCATTTCACATGTGTACTTTATCACAAAACATTAACTGTTTTTTTCGAAGGCGCAGCCTTTCCTTTGGAATCTTCGTGTTATTTTGTTACAGTGCACACTCACCACAAAGGAATTACACGTAGTTATGGCTGTGGCTTAGTTTCCTGGGTGATTGTCAAATTTCACGTAATAATAACCGACACCGGTGCAGTAAAAATGCAGTAACAATGCAGACAATATCAGTCATAGTTGACTGTGTATTTACCTCTGACGCTGAACAGCATTTATCTACCTATTGGCTCAGCTGGCGTTGCACAAATAGCACGAACATACAGAATTAACACACACATTGGTTTAGTATTGACGAATCCGGTGATCAAACCGGGGCTGGGTCTGTTCTGAACCGTGCTCAGAACAGGCTGTCCGTATCGGAAGTGCGCACTCGTATAAGCCTCTCGACAAGGCTGTAAACTTTGCATGTTACTTCCTGCAGCACTTTTTAAACGTGCATCGCCTCTTGTATGTACACTTTCAAGTCCCCAAACCCCTCACCGAGGCTCACCGCATATACTCCGCCTGGCGTCCTCGCTAGTTAATGTCATGAGCCTCGGGAGTCACAAGTAGCGCCTGACTTCCTGCTGGCATAAAAGTTTCCTTATCTTCTTTATGGGGCCATCTTGACCCATAAAGAAGATAAGAAACCTTTTACGCCAGCAGTAAGTCAAGGAAGCCTGTCTGAAAAGGACGGGCTTACAAAGAAAGAACGTCACTAGGACCTCTACTCCAATGGGTGGCCACTGTTTTGCATGAACGGTGATGCCAGCCAATGGAGAAGAGGGCAGGGCTTAACCTCGCTAGTAGAAAATACCCTACCTCATTAATTCTCGCCAGCTCGACTGCGCATGTGCGCAGTCTTTCACAGGCCGAGACCTAAAAAGGGACCTTCTCACGGCACAAGTGTTAGAATTATAAAGGATACCCAGTCGGACAGGCGCGCCCAGGGTGTGGCGCCAACTAAATGTGGCAAGAGCGCAATTGGCGGGCCTTGATTTTGATAGAGCCGAATATGCGGCCCTCCGGCTCAAACACTCAAAACAGGGCGTCTCTTAGCAAGTAAACTCAGGGCCCGCACCCAACGCTCAAAAATCTCTGCTCATCAAAATGCCACGGGGTAGTCGAATGTGATGATGAGATTGCAGAAGCCCTTCAGGACTTCTACTCCACATTGTATGGTAAAGACCCACAACTAAGTGCAGACGGGGACGCCTACCTACAGAGGGCTGCCACGACTGCGCTGAACGCGGCGGGAGCGGAAGCTCTAGACGTGCCTATCAAGATCGAAGAGTCGATAGGGGCGATTTCTCGCTCCAGGCCTTTGAAATCGCTGGGACCTGATGGCTTTTCAGCTGGGTTCTACAAGTCCTTCTGGCCACTTCTCGTGCCGATCCGAATGCGGCTTTTTAACTCTTTTAGAGGTCCTGGAACAATCCTCCCCCCCCCCCCCCGATATGTTAGCCGCCGACAGTGGTCATCCCGAACCTAGGGAAGGATACGACCCAATGTGGCTCAAACAGCCCGATTTCCCGACTTAATTTGGACCTAAAGCTGTTTACAGGGGTCCTAGCGGCCAGATTGGGCCCATGTATGCCCGGTATCATCGCACCGGACCAGTCTGGCTTCATTCACAATTGCAGAGCAGCGATATACCAAACGCATACTGCACCTTATCAACAAAGCTCACTGCACAAAGATGGATGCTCTTATGTTGTCGGTCAATGTCGAAAAGGCCTTCGACAGAGTAGACAGGGGCTTCCTAGACAAAACATTAGCTCTTTTTGGCCTTGGTGACGATCTAGGGCCCGAGTGGCGAGCCGTTACGATAGGCTAATGTCAACAATCGGGGTAATTGGGATAACCTCGCAGCCTTTTGAGATCCAGAGGGGCACGAGTCTGGGGTGCCCGCTCTCATCCCTTCTTTTCGCGCCATGAAACCGATTGGTGTACGTGCGCTTAAGAAGTCCCTTTAACATAGTACTATGTGGAGCCCAGAGGATCAGGGACAATACTGATATCTTAGGCATCCCATTCGGAGGAGAGAGGCATTCTGTGAGCTTTTACGCCGATGACATCTTGGCGACCCCTGAGGAGTCCGTGCCAGCATTTTACAGTGAACTAACCTCCTTTGGCCAGGTTTCCGCCTTTCGGATAAATGTGGGAAAGTCCATGGTCCTGCGCCTGGGCCAATGTGAGGACTTCTGGATACAGTTCCCTACCTGGGACTGGATTTAGCCCCTTCTATTGCGAAGATAACCACGCATAATTACTCCAAACTCTTATCTCAAATCACGAAAGACCTCCGGCAATGGCAAAAACACTCACTGTCACTACTTGGCTGTATTGCAGCCATAAAAATGTCCATCTTACCTTAAGCACTATGTGTGTTCCAGACCCTACCGGCCTGGTCCCCACCGGGGACACCATAAAATACAGAGAGCAGTGCAACAGTTTGTTTGGGCAGGGGCGCGTCCTTGCATGCGTAGGGATCTGTCCCACAGACCTTCGGACAAGGGAGGACTGGGTATCCCAAATATCCTGGAATACTTCAGGGCGACACAACTTAGGTGCTTAGTGGAATGGAGCAGACCAGAGTCTGAAAAAGGGGGCTGTTCCAGGACCGAGCGCTAGCAAAGCTCTCTTTGTGGAAGGTGCCCTTTTTGAAGAGGCCAGACAGACCATCAAATCTCAAGGGCTCACCTATCACAAACACCGTGCTACAAGTCTGGGATGCAGTTGCTGCCAAACGGGGACTCGCATATTTCCCCTCACCGTTAATGTCCCTATTTGATAACCTGGAGTTTACACCAGGGCTAGAGGAGCGAGCGTACTCGCAGTGGTGTGTCTCCGAATGCAAGTCGGCTGGACATCTCTTCGACTTGGAGGGGTTTCTCCCATTCTCAGAAGTGAAACAATCCTACACCATTCCGGAATCGAATCATTTTTAGCACTTTCAACTCAGCCATTGGCTCCTCCACCCTGATGTGCGGCCGCTGGTGAGCAGGAAGCTCACACAATACGAGAAATGGCTCCTAACGAAACACTCCGACAAGAAAATGATCTCTGAACTACACAATATGCTTCGACCGCCTGCCCCTTCCTCGCCCTCAGCGGGCCAAAAACGATGGCCGCGGGAACTGGGGTGCGACCTGACCGAGAAAGAGTGGTGCGATGTCTACTTCACGCCCAATCATACGGCCCGTAACACAGCCAGTAGGGAATCTGCGGTCATGGTGGCACATACTGGTACCCGACACCAGGCAGACTAATAAAGGGAACCCAGACCGTAGTCCGACATGCTGCGAGGCTGCTACGAAGAGGGCACGCTAACCCACTTACCTTGGGACTGCAAGGAATTGACGCGGTACTGGGCCGCCATCCTAGATGACACCGACAGAAAATTTGAGACCGAAATCCCACGCTTCCCTGCATACAGAATCCTGGGGCTCCCTAACCCAATTACATACCCGCCGAAGTCCATCAGGGGGAAACAGATGGGATTAGCGATAGGAGCAGCTGTCCAACACAACCTCTCCATATGGGGGAACACATACCCGACCGACACACACTGGTTGGTTAAACAAATGATGGTATATCTTAGGTATGGAACAAATTCAAGCCTCTCTCCCGAACTCAGCAGTCTCCTTCGGGGCTACCAGGCGTCCCCTAGTGTCCCTGCTGGCACTGGAATTGAATGAGGTGACCTCTCCGAAATATCTTCGACTTCTACGGCTTACGGAGGCACAGTCAATGACTGAGGCTATCTGATTTGCTGTCCAACGATGACACTTTGACCAGGGCCCTAAAGAGGCAATTTCCAATCACACCGGTTATGGGGAGGGTGGGGGTGTTTTGGGGTAATTAGACTTTTGGAAATGCTCGACAGAGGACAGCCCTGTATCCTGCTTCGTCAAAAACTGCCCCCTCGATCGCACCGCAGGGACATTCCGGTGCTCCTACATGCTCACGTTGGCTCGGACAGATTGGAGGGATGGGGGATATCCTGAAAACGAGATACGGGAATGCCCCATGTATTTTCTCATATGCTTGAAAGTCAATAAAACAAAGTTAACTATAAAGTTGACTTTATAAACATAGCTCCTTCAACAGTGTAAACTAAAAACCTTCCCAAATCAATTCCTGCCCAAGCCATGATATATTTCACTCAATGTGGCATTCGACAATGGCACAAATGCTTCACTAACTAAATTAGTAGCTATAAACTCCCTGATGCTGTCCTCTTATTCCGTAAGTCACGATAACAAGAATATAAAATTACACCAGATCAAGCTTTCATCGTAGGAATCCCAACGTGCCTGGAGTTCCAATCTGCTACCAGATTATTCCTGGCTGCCAAGTAATCTGCGGACACCAAATTGTCATGACAAAGACAATGATACTAAAAGTCCTTAACTTGCCTCACTGCAACTTTTGATCTGCCCACCCCCAGATAATACTGTTGAGATGTTTATCGTCAGCAACACAATAGTTTGCCATGTCTTTTGCCAGGGCCTTGAGGGCAAAGGATCCTGCCAATAACTCTAGAAGGTTTATGTGCATATAAAGCTACTGTTCTGACCTTGTGCAACCCGTGGAGATGGGTCCGCACTGGACTTCAGACTTGGACTAAAATAAAGTCTGGCAACGATCCAAAGATAGCCTGGCCATTCCACACCACCGTTCTTGTCTGATTTTACTGAGAGAGGGAGTGCGCAGACTGTGTCAGATGCTTCCTATGGCAAAAGATCCTCAATTTCTTGAGAGCTCTGCATTAGAGGTTCAGGAAGACTTTGTGAATGGATGAAAAATCCCACAATTCTAGTTGTGTCCTGCTGGAAATAATGCAGTGGACAGAACTGTTCCCTACTCGTTTTTGACCATGTCATTGAACTGCTTCCCTTTCCACGCAGCCCTGCCTGGTGGCTGTTGCCCCTGACCCTCGCACGTCTGTGAGTTAGAGTCCCTCCCTGGTGGCCCATTGGGGAGCTTCTCTGCTCCTACTCTGTCTTTCTGCCTGTCCTCCTGGGATAATGTTTTTTCACCGTACTTTAAATTGTCGGCTTTTGGTCACTTGTATGCTTTGTCACTTTTGTTCTCTTTTCTGCAATTGTTTTCACTTTTTGCACCTTTTATCTCTCCGTGCCCCCCGCCGCTGCTCGCCCCCCACAGCCCGCCCTACTCCATAGCCACTTTCCCACCCTCACACTACTTAATGGTGGCCGCTATGTAGCAAAAGGAGCAATCTCACTGACCTGGTCAGTGAACTGCTTCCTTTCCCACACAGCTCCACCTGGTAGCTGCTGCCCCTGACCCTCGCAGGTCTGAGAATTTGAGGCCCTCGCTGGTGGTCCAGTCGTAAGCTTCTCTGCTCTGCCCTTTAGTCTCTCTAATTTCTGCCTATCCTCCTCTGATCATTTTTTCACCTTACTTTAATCTTTTCTGCTTTCTGTCACTATTCTGCTTGTCACATCGTTCTCTTCTCTGCTGTCACTTATCTGACACTTTCTGTAGTTTTTTCACTTTTTGCGCCTTTTCTCTCCATGCCCCGGCCGCTGTTCGTCCCCGCCCCCCCCCCAGCACCACTTTTCCCGCCCCCAAGCTCTCCCACCACTTAATGGCGGCCAGAGGCAAACCCGTCAGCGCTTGGACCGCACCCAGCGCCACAGACCCTGGTCCTCTGACAATCCGCCAATACAACGCCAGCACCCTCCACGCCCTCAACACTGGATGCCACTCGGCCTGCCACCTCGCCTCGACAAAGAACAAGGCCCATTCGCCTCCACCTTAGCCGGCCTCTGGACACCAGATCCACCAACCGCACAACCTTCAAGAACCAGACCCAAACACCGTAGATGTATCCTGGTCAACACTCACTCCCTCAGAAGACACGCAGTGTGGATCTGGGACTTGCTCAACTCCATCTCCCTAGACGTCGTCTTTTTCACAGAATCCTGGATGAAGTCCTGCTCAGCCCCAGACATCGCCACAGCCATGCACTACGGAAACAAAATCGGCCACCAGGACTGCGTCGACCGACCGGGAGGAGGCATTGTCATCGTCCACATAGACATTCTCCACCTCACAACCAGCTCTGACTATCACTCACCCCGACATGGAGCACCTCCACTTCCAGGTCCAGACAAACCTTAACGCATTTGCGGCATCCTCATCTACAGACATCCTGGACTCCACCCCCCCATTTAGCAAAGCCATAACAGACTTCATTGCATACCACGTTCTCACCTCAACAGACTACATCCTTGTAGGAGAGTAGGGTCTGCTTCCTATGATCACCCCCACTTTTTGCTGTGATTTTCTGGTTTTTCGACTTTAGTGTGGCTGTGGGCCTGCTAATCAGACCCACAGCCCAGCTGTTCTCTCTCTAAATTGATACCATGTACTTTAGGTACATACCTGATTGGGTATTGGGTCACCTTTGTGAGCCCCTGTATAGTGTACCATAGGTACCCAAGGGCATAGGTGCATCCAAGGCCTACCAGGGGCTGCAGCATGTATTATGCCACCCCTTGCTGGCCATCCAAACTGACACCACAGGCTGATCACTGAGCTTGGGTATGGTGGTGTAATCACCCCTTTACTTAGATATAGTATACCTATATCTACCCATATATATATATATACATATGCACCTATAAGTCACTCCTATGGTAGGCCTCGACAATCCTGGAGGCAGAGTGCTTGGTTTTTATGTGAGAGGGTGCCCAAGCATGAGCCGAGCCCCTCTGCAGCTTTCGGAACCATCTCCTTATAGCTGTTCTATGACATATCCATACCATATACTCTTAAGTGCATTATAATCCTCGCGGTTAATGCTAACTTTGGTATCAAAACATGTCGTGTAAGATGTCAAACACTTTGGAATACTACCCCCCTCCCCCCCCCGCCAATTCTGGCGGCAGGGGTAGCATTCCACCCTTCTAGAGGGAAAAGACATGTATGTTACTGCTTTACCCGGTTAAAGTTAAACAGAGCCCCAGCATCACAAAATGGATGCTGCTGCCGAAAACACAAGCCTGACCTCCTGCTGCTGGACGAAACTGCGGTAGGGGAGGCCTGGACAGTAGGTTTCCTATCCAGGGAGGTGCCAGCACCTCCCCAGACAGGCAGATGTGTATTGGGACAGGGAGGGCTGCATCAGCAGATGCTTTTTGAGACACTGCCTGGGGCACACAAGGTGCTCCATGCATAGCCCGGTTCAAACCAGTTGCTGGGGTACTCCAGCCCCGCTCTGGCGCGAAACTGGACAAAGGGGAAAGGGGTGTAACCACCCCCTTCCCAGGTCCACCCATAGGAGGGACCTAGCAGATAATCCAGCCCCTTAGCTTAGTATAAGTATAGGAGCTGTGTCCCCAGAACTTTAGATTATCCTGAAAAGAAACTTTGATACAGAACTCTTGTACCTTCGACGTTCTATTTCAACGAGAAGACTGAAGACATCTCCCTTGTGGTCAAGGAGTGACAACCCTGTGCAAACAGGCACCATCAGTAATTTGCCGGTCTGCTTTGTCGATGCTCCAGCCGGAACCCGAAGACTCAGCGACACAGGAACTGGACTTCCAGACTTCTCTGACTCCGACCCACATCCACAGGAAAGATGAGATCCGTGGCGGACACGAGAGACGTGGGACTGGATACCCTGGACATCGTGCATTTTGCTAACTGCATTGACTCCTGGAGTAACTCGAAGTTGTGAATTGGGGTACGAGAAGCCCCAGACCCGAGCACCCTTTGCACTGAAGCTCAGCCCTCCACACTCCACGAGTGCCAAGTGGGGCCCGCTCTTGCATTTCAGCTCGACGCGTCTTCCCGGTTGCTAGCCCGTTGGCTAGTGAGCCTTCTGAAGACATTCCTTTGAAACCAAACTGTTTTCCTGGTTGCTCCAGGCTTGCTCCAGCTTCCCTGCAAAGGAGAAGCCCCTCAGACCTTGCTGGCCTGCACCGAAGCCCATCTTCACTTCCTGCGTGGATTGCGTTTGCCAAGGTTTGTTGGGTCCAGTCCGGATACCGACACCGCAGTCAACTAGATCCTTCTGGGGACAGCTCGAATCCAGCTCTTGGTCGTCGTCGACACCTCCTGGTCCCCGTGGCTGCAGAGACAAGCTTCACCTCTTCACCTGAGATCATTGCGACATCGCCTGGTTCCTTCCTGGTACCTTCCTAGTCACTGGCTAGTGACCCAGACTTTGTCCCTTCTGCTTTCAGGTTCTTCACATCTTCGATCCAACCTTGGATCCACCTGGACACTCTTCCTCTGGTCGCCTGCAGCACTTCTTTGCAGATCTCCATTGCAAGCATCGACGAAACCCGACACCAAAATGCACCCATGCACCCGGCTTCCCTGGGTGAGGTAACACGAGTACTCCGGTGCTCCCGTGGGTCTGGACTCTCGAAGTGTCCTAGTCTAAAGGGGTTTTGTTGTAGTCCATCCGAAGTGCCCTTAAACAGTAACTTTGTAACTTACGTTCTCTAATATAAGTCAATGGTAACTCGCGACTGTTCAGACACTGCACGTGTTTCCCGTGGGCCTCCTACTTCCTAACCGTTGGTTGTTTAGTGTAGCCCCAGCGAGTCCCTAGGCCCTCTCACTGTTTCTGTCGTGGTTCTTATACCACTTACTTAGTATATGGTTTGTGAGGCCCCTAGGGCAAAACTGTATTTGTGAAACTTATCGTATGCTAATTGAGTAACTTGTGATGTACTTTTACCTCTGACCTCATAAAGAGTGCAGAGGAGTTGTGTTAGGTTTGATATATACCTTGTGTGGTGTCCTTTCATTTAGTATTCAAGGGATTATAATTGGTAAAACAGCTTGCTTCACATGCTCTCTGAAGTCTTAGCCTATGACTGCTGGTCCATGCTACCACTAGGATAGCTTGTCTATAAGGTTGACTTTACACCCACCATCAATAAGGGTCGTTTAGACTGGTGCAAGATGCCCACTAGAATAGTGGACATCATATGCAAGGCTAACTTCTCACAATCCTCCACAGCAACCTCATTTTCCACCTGGCCAACCTCGAAGACCACAACACCTCATTCCAACTGGAGACCCTCACCACCATCGGACTCAAACAACCGGTCACAACGCCAACCCACTCTGCAGGACACACACTTGACTCAATCTTCTCCGCAAGCAACATTTCCGCCAGCCACTCTGGACCGACCATCACTGCGTCCACTTCTTCACCAAACCCACCATAAGCTCCCCTGCCCACCGCAAACCTCACATAAGCCGGAACAAGATGACCAGCTCATCACCGCCCTGAGCAAGGCCCCACCCCTGACATCCAGATGCCAACATCTCAGAACGCAACCCCCGCCGCTGGATATCAGACTGTGCCAACACGCGGACCCCCCCACACTCCTCTACTCAAGAAACCCTCAGGCAAGCAACCCTCCAAGAGTCCAGGCTCACCTGCAGAAGGATCGAGAAAAGATGGAGGAGCAGCAAAATCATGGCAGAGCATGTAGCCTTCAAATCTGAGGTCAACGCACACCACTGCATTTTCAGAAGAAAGAAAGCAGCCATCAAGGAACGCATCAACGGCAAAGCACACAACAGCAAAGAACTCTTCACCGTGGTCCAAGACATTCCCCGCCCCAAAATTTCTGTGACAACCTTGCCACCTTCTTCCACCGCAAGATTAAGATCTACGACCGCTTCGCAACCCAAGACTCACCCTACCCACTTGCAACCACCGCAACCAATGGCTCCAGCCCCCAGCAAACCCTGACCAACTGAATTACCCTCATCGCTAACAACACCTTCAGCATCATGAAGAGTATCCAATCCGGAGTATCCTCTGATCCTTGGCCTCACCACATCTTCAACAGAGTCTGCACCTCCATCGCACCTGAACTCTGAAGCACCAGTAACTGCTCCATCGATTCTGCAACCCTCCCGGATGAGTGCTAGAATACAGAGTTCATATTTACAACAAGGGGTGGTGAGGGACAGAGTCATCACCACCCCCTTTTGTAAATAGAATACAGAGTTCAACGCCCCGATGAGGTAGCCTTCTGCAGACCCGATGAACCTCAAGAACTACAGACTACTCTCTCTGCTCCCCTTCCCAGCCAAAGTCTTTGAGAAAGCCATCAACGCACAACTCTCTGAGTTCACTGAAACAATCAACATCACTGACTTCTCACCATCGGGCTTCAGAAGCAACCACAGCACCGAGACCGTTCTCCTCGCCACGACATGCAACATCCACACCCTCCTCAACTGAGGTGAGACTCCGGCCCTCATCCTCCTGGACCTCTCAGTCGCCTTTGACGCCGTCTCCTACCACACCCTCTATGCAAGACTCCACGACAAAGCCCTAGAATGGACCGCCCCTTCCTCACCCGCTCAACGCAGAGTGAGACTTCAACCATTCAACTCAGAACCCCCAGAGATCAGTTGCGGAGTGCCTCAGGGATCCTCCCCGAGTCCCACCCTCTTAAACATCTCCATGGCCCGCTTGCAGCCATCGTCAGAAGACACGGACTTAAAAGTCTCCTACACCAACAACACCCAGCTGACTCTCCCTCACAGATGAACCCACAGCCGCCAAGAGTAACATCAACGACGGGATGAAGGAAGTCGCCAACTAGATGAAGTACAGCTGCCTCAATCTTAACTCAGATAGGACCGAAGTCCTCATCCTGGGCTCCTTCCCATCCGCCTGAGACGATTCTTGGTTGCCTGCAGAGCTAGGAATCCCCTCCTTGCTTTCAAAGAACCACCAAGTCAATGCCATCTTGTCCTTCTGTTTCCTCAAGCTTCACCTTACTCGTAAGATCCACAAGTGGATCCCCACCGAGTCCAGGAAAACGGCCACCCATGTGCTTGTCATCTGAAGACTACTACAGCAACACATTCTACGCCAGCACCAGTCAGAAACTCCAGAAAATCTGTAGGGCCTCCGCCAGACTGATGCTGGTTTTTCAACTGAAAGTGCAAGGAGGCATACTAACCAGGGTTCAGTGCCTCGATCCCAAAATGTGTATGTTACATTTGCTATACCCAATTGGCATAGGCTAATTTACGTGCAAGTCCCTACTATATTGTATCCACAACATATAAGTAGGTAGGTCACCACAGGGATTGCAGCACTGGATGTGCCACCCTGACTGTGGCACAAATAAAACAAACCTCCCAGTCCACCATTGCAGATTGGAAGAGCAGTTTTGAAACTGCTAGCCTGACTTTGCCATATAAAGCAATAGCAAAGCCAAACCTCCCTATGCAATGTGTATCAGTCACCCCTACGGCAGGTCTACTGAGACCTAAGGCAGGGTGAAGCATATATCATGCACAGAACATGCACTTAACATGTTCTGCCAGTCTTACTATGGAAAGGCTTGTCGCCCCATTGACAAATACAGGGTTACACATGGACCCCTCAGCTGTGCTAACTCCTGACCAGTGCAACTTACATTGCTAGTTCAAGGTATCAAACAGTTTGTTATATTAACCCCAACTTAACTTTCAAGTCAACATTAATGTAACACGTGGCTGTGTGCAACTTTTACCATGTTGCTGCTTTGTTGACTTTAAAACTCTTGTGCCCTTAACGGCAGCACAGGGAGCCTGTGCCAGCTTTCTGCCATCCTGGGGAGATAGTACAGACAACAAATGGTCCTAGACATAATTTTACTAATAAGAATAATCATAGTATTCGGTCAATTTTAATGACTCAAAACCCAGACTGAATCTGTTGTCTCAATAGCATAGAGGATATTAGCCCACAGCCTCAAAGAAATTTAATTACAGTTAGTGCCAAAGAAACAATGAAACCAAGAAGGTCCTCTTGGGACGATTAATTTAATATACCATATAACAATGTTTGAAAATCAATCTAACTATGTACATATATTTACACACATCATAACGCAAATTACAATTTTATAAAAAGAGGAGACGTGCACAGAGAAAGATAAAGTAAGTGCTCAAGTGAATGATCAAGAGGATCAGAAAATAGTGTAGATGATTTATATACAAAGAAATAATGAGCCTGTCCTAGGTAATGCTTGTAAAAAATACTTCTTTTTTACTCGCTAAATGCTATATACAATTCCTTGGTCCTTCAATTGCACCGTTGGCAATGGGGTGGCCAGGAAGAGAGAGGGGGGGGGGGGGCAATGGACAGGGATTAGTAGGTACAGGCTCCCAAGGGGGAATGTCGTCGACGTTTCGACCCAACCATAAAGTGGGTTGTTCAAGTCCTCAACAACGGGTCTTCATCAGGACGGAGTGGGAAAGGGGAATGTCTCTCAGAGTGCACGTCAATTAGAATTCATTGGGCACCTGTAATGATAAATAAATAGCGGGGCTAAGTATCACTATACCTTATCTCTCACTTTTATGGAGCCATTACAATTACTAAATGGACCTTGTCTAATCTCTCACTGTTGTGGAGTTATTACAAAGAGAGAACAGCGTTGTAGCATTAATGGCTACCTCCTTTCTTCTTTTTTGTTCTTGCAGTATAACTTTGGATTTTAACATTGTGGGTGCGGATCAATCGACGCACCTTGTCTTGACAAGGCACCACTGAAGGGTGAGTGCTTTTTCACACAGGTCATTAGTTGACCCCTTTTTGATAAGGTATAGTGATACTTAGCCCCGCTATTTATTTATCATTACAGGTGCCCAATGAATTCTAATTGACGTGCACTCTGAGAGACATTCCCCTTTCCCACTCCGTCCTGATGAAGACCCGTTGTTGAGGACTTGAACAACCCACTTTATGGTTGGGTCGAAACGTCGACGACATTCCCCCTTGGGAGCCTGTACCTACTAATCCCTGTCCATTGCCCCCCCCCCCCCTCTCTCTTCCTGGCCACCCCATTGCCAACGGTGCAATTGAAGGACCAAGGAATTGTATATAGCATTTAGCGAGTAAAAAAGAAGTATTTTTTACAAGCATTACCTAGGACAGGCTCATTATTTCTTTGTATATAAATCATCTACACTATTTTCTGATCCTCTTGATCATTCACTTGAGCACTTACTTTATCTTTCTCTGTGCACGTCTCCTCTTTTTATAAAATTGTAATTTGCGTTATGATGTGTGTAAATATATGTACATAGTTAGATTGATTTTCAAACATTGTTATATGGTATATTAAATTAATCCTCCCAAGAGGACCTTCTTGGTTTCATTGTTTCTTTGGCACTAACTGTAATTAAATTTCTTTGAGGCTGTGGGCTAATATCCTCTATGCTATTGAGACAACAGATTCAGTCTGGGTTTTGAGTCATTAAAATTGACCGAATACTATGATTATTCTTATTAGTAAAATTATGTCTAGGACCATTTGTTGTCTGTACTGCTAAATACCCAGGTCCTTTGACTACATTGGGTCAACCCCTGTTTTATAACAGTATCCTGGGGAGATATGCTAATGACTATCAGTAAAGGAAACAACAGAAGGCTGCACTTTAGAGAGGTGTTGCCTCCCTCCTGCAGGAAGCCACACAGGTGTTGGCCATAAAGGCGAGCTTCGAAGGAGAAGCTGCCTTTGAATAACACTTGGGAGAGGAGCTGCTCCATTGTCTAGGTAGACAGGCTGGCATTATGGGCAGGGAAGGGGAAACCAGTTGCCAAACCGTTTTTTATGGGGCGTGTAGACCGCTTAGTAGCCACACCCCTAGGTTGGGCAGAGAGAGGCATTCTGCCATGTTGGAAGTAGGCAGAATAGTGCATCTTATAATAGCCAAATGCCTCACTTTACAGGGAATGGTCATCAGCAGGTAGGGAACCTGGTATCCCATTGGCTACCAACCTCATCCTCCCCTGAAGGCAACTTCTGAGCATAAATAGAGCACCCAGAACTCAGATCTCATCTAGACGAACGACAGCTAGCCTGCTAGCGAGAGAGTCAACCCTTTGAATAACCTTCGTACAAGGGAATCAACCCAGTGAACAAATCAGGGACCTATAGGTGTTGTGCTTGCTGGGAAGTGAACGCATCTTAGGCAAACTGATGTAATGTGCTGGAAAGAGAACAATCAACAGCATAAATGTGTAGCGTGGTCTGTCGACAATCTTATTTACAAATCCTGAGCATAAATATGGTTGTGAATGTTGGGAAGTCAACTGTGTGAACTGAAGCATAAATGTGTTGGGACAGAAAGAATTCCTTGTGAACAGGTGTCACAATGTGTCTTGTTTGTTGATGTTAAAGGTAGGACAAAAGCAGTGGTGTGTGGGCTCGTTGCAGTTACATGGAGGAGTGTAATACCGCATGAGCTTGTCTATGTTAGAAAGAAGAGTGTAATAATGGTAAATTATGTCTGGTGGATAGTGAATGCTGAGCCTAGCTCATGCTTCTATTTCATATGAGAGTATGGTTTGATCTGGTATTGCAATATTGATATAAGGCAGTGATACTCTAAGTATGGTCCTGGGGCTGCTTGCAGCCCTCCTGACCTTTACATGCAGCCCTGTGTTCAACAGCAGCACTGGGCCGATGTTCTCTTGACTCAGCACTAACATAGAGAAACATATTAAATAAATAGGCAAGCATTTATCACAGGTTCACTGAATTTAAAGAAAGGAAGAAACTAGGGTGCCCAGCATGACTCACCTTAAAGAAAACCTATATGTTTAAAGATATCTTGCAACAAATGTGTAAAATGATGATAGTCTCTCCAAAATTCGAAAAGTGTGTTTCATTATTTATTTATATTTAATTTTATAGAGCGCGCAGCTACCCAGAGGTTTCCCGGCGCTAAATCAACAAGGGGGGGTGTGCCTGCCGCAAAAGATTATTGATTGAATAGCCAAGTTTTTACATCTCTGCGGAACTTTAGATAATTGGGTTCAATCCGAATAGATAGAGGGAGAGAGTTCCACAGGTATGGTGCCAGAAAAGCAAAAGATCGACCACCCATTCTGGCTCTCCTCGTCCTAGGAATCTGGAGTTTGTGTTGATTGGATGAACGAAGAGTGCGGGAGGGAAGGTACGGATAAATTAAAGATCTCAGATATTGAGGGGCCTTGCGAGTATTAATTTTATGTATAAGACAAAGAGCCTTAAATTTACAGCGACTGTCAATACATAGCCAGTGGAGGCTACGGCGGTAAAGGGACGTGGAGGACTTGTAGGGCAGTTTACACAGCAGACGGACTGCCATGTTCTGGACCGTTTGTAATTTACGGATTACCTCTTTGCCCGCTCCCAGAAAAAGAACATTACCATAGTCCAGGCGAGATGTTATTAGTGCCTGGACTACGGTTTTCTGGGTGTCCAAAGGAAGCATCCATGTAATTTTTTTTCAACCATTTGAGAATGGTTATACAAATGGAAGAGACTAACGGCATGTTGCCTCATGGACAACTGGTCATCAAAAATTATCCCCAAGTTGCGAGCTGTTTTCGAAGGGTTAGGAGGGGTGCCCATTTGAGCAGGCCAATGAGAGGGTCCCCATAAGGCGGGATTATTGCCAAATAGGAGAAGTTCAGTTTTCCCTCCGTTCAATTTTAACTTGTTGTCATGCATCCAGGAGGCAATGTTGTTGAGACCATAGCAGAGGGAGGATGTAGTGGAGTGATGGCTGGTGGAGAGTGAGAAAATGATCTGTGTATCATCTGCATATGAATATATGGAGAGCCCCGCTTGCTCCGCAATAGCAGCCAAGGGTCTGACGTACAAATTAAAGAGAAGGGGGCTCAAGATGGAACCTGAGGAACACCGTATGCAGATTTGTGGATTTTGGACACAGAGGTAGCCGAGAAGACTTGAAACGTCCGGTCAGACAAGAAACTGGTAAGCCATCCAAGGGCAGAATGAGTGATGCTAGACGTCTTTAGAATGTTAACCAGAATGGGGTGGGAGCCCATATCAAATGCGGCACTTAAATCTAATAGAATAAGTGCCACAGTCTCCCCTCTGTCCACCAGATGGCGAATGGTTTCAGAGACTCCCAGAAGTGTGGATTCCGTAGAAAAGCCTGAGCGAAAACCAGATTTCATTAATATACAGAAGTGTTTCACCTTGGTAAATCTGATTATATCATTGCACTGGGAAGTATTTTAAGTAATAGTTTGCAAACATGAATTTAGAAACATTCATGCTACCCTCCCACAACAAGCAAACCGTGAACTAACAAGCAAGTCAATTTTCATGTTGGAGTGGCCTGGCTTGCTATTATACATAGTAAACAAAATAGTTAATTGAATAAAATACAATAGAAGTTTTTGTACAGTATGCATCCTGGAGTCACGTATCTGAGGCACTCCTATATGATAAAGAAGAAAAAAGGAGGCATCGTGAAATGAAAAAAAAATTCTGGTTTCAATTCAGCCTTTAGACTTACATGCTTTGCTTCCCCTACACCAATCTTATATCCTCTGCCCCTAACACATCCAGCCCGCAGCCCCAATGACTGCCACTCTGATGGCATCAATGCAGCCCTCCGTCACACCACAGACCAAACTTTTTTTGCCCCCAGGAAAACGTCTGCAAGTACCCATGATATAAGATCTGCAGCGCTGGGAGGATCTCAGCATGATGTATCAAGTATCTACAACAAAGGTGTTACACGGTTATGCTCACAACAAACCCAAAGTGAACAAAAACAATGTTGTGCACGTTATGATTTTCTTGCCTTAAGTGGCGTCCTCTGGACAGTAGATGATATTGTGGACACTGGGATGACAAAAGTACTATTCTAACTCCGGTTAAGGAATAATTTGGGCAAGCTAAAAAAATCTCATAAGTACTTTGATGAAAAGTTGTAATTTTACATCACACATTAGTGCTGCCCTAATGGTGCTGCTCAAGACAAAATAACTGGAAATACCAATGTTTGCCCACATACGTATCACTTAAGTGCTCCCAAAAAAAGTATATGAATCGGTTCCATAAGGATCCAGCTACTATCCTCCAGTCTTCGCTCTCAAAATCAGACTACTATACTTATTTGATAAAGTCTCACAATTTCACATACACAACAACGTATCACCGGCCCCCTCCCCGTTTCTTGAAAATCTTGCACAGTACCCACTCAACAGTACTCAAGCAGTAACGCGTATATCTGGGAGTTGTCCAAGACACCCCAAACACTTAACATTTCAGGACACGGATAACTTCATTAACCAACCCTCTTTCCTAGGCTTCTTAGTCCTTACCCCGTGCACTCATACAAGGCATAACGACACCAGTCACCCGCTTCCATAATCTTCTCCACAAGACTTACTCCAACTTGGATTTTTCCCCTGTACTCAAGAAACAGCATTTTCTCGCACGTTCCTCAGATTACTTCTTACCCATCAAAACGCACAGTGCCGCTCTGCTGTGTGTCCACGCGATAGTGCTCCAGCAGCAGCCTTACCACCTTGCTGTGTCCGTTCCTGGCGGCGATGATAAGCGGCGTACTGCGTTGTCCACCGCCGGCGCTAACCTGCGATAGCAGTTCACGGCTTTCACGTTCCGACCGGTGCAACAGCAGAGCGGCCAGAGTCAGCACACGGCCCTCCGAAGCAGCGCGGAAAACGTGCGCCGCCAGCCCTTCTGAGGACATCCTCCGGGGCGGCCACCACTGGTACCGAAGCCCCCGGCTCCGGGCCCAGCTAGGCCACAGAGGGACCGGAAGCGGAAGTCTGAGACATAGGAAGCGTAGAGGGGCTGCGGAAACTGCCAATGCATTGCCATAGAAGACGGACTTCCACTACGACACTTGAAAAAAGAATAGAAAGCTAGCCTTCCATGCAGTTGACGAGGCAATATTAGACACTTTCACTTTGACATGAAGCAGATTGGTCAAATATTAAAATGTGTATATTCTTTCAATATATTGAAATTATTGATTCTCCGTAGATAAGATGTTTGCTTGTCTAGGGTTTTTATTTACTTTTAGAGGTAGGGTGACCAACTGGCATGGTTGTAAATACAGGACAGTGACATAGCTGCCAAGGTTTCAGATTGCTTGTGTGTGACATTTTCATAATTTAAGTGTTATTATGAATGACATTCAGCGACTATGAGTGACACTTTCTTGCAAGCAAAAATCGAGCAATGAAGACGAGGGAAACATATAAATATCAGAAATAACACCGATTTGAGCAACGAGAAACTCCAAGAAGATCTTAAAATATCTGCAAAGCACCAGAAATGAAAGGGCGCTAACCTAGTACCCTTGTAAGTACTGTTAAACAAATGTGTAGGCAATAACAACTACACAGATCCTGCCTTAGCCAGCCTGCGCCGACCGGGCCTCCTGGCTTCTCCCTTGCAATCAATCAAATTACTGCACGTCATACAACGAAATCAAGTAGGTGAAGTAATTGAAAAATTTCAGATATGCAGGTTACTCTGACTTCACTGAGAAGTGAACATGACATTCACTTGCCGCATGTCAATGACATGCACTAAAAACGTGGTTGACATCCAGTGGAGTGTGAATGACAGAGAATTAAAGAAGCACATGAATACCATGCATTGGAACCAGAATGGCATGCAACTAAACCCATCAAAGGTGTGTACTGAAATGCGAATGTGCCATATATTGAAACGGGACTGCCATGCATTGAAACTTCTGTATGGTAGGCAATGAAACATGAACAGCACGACACATGGAATGAAACATGCGAGAGACCCCAGTGAGGAGCCTGAGCCAGCCTCACCAACTCACGCTGAACTCAATTTAGTGCAGATTGGTAGGGACTGCAATTATGCACATGATCTCAACTTTATCTTTACTTACAGTAACCGCTGAATGATGACACTTCTCAAGAACTAGAATAATTCATATGGAAGAAGGTGGCTCAGTGACACTAACTTACAACTTTGTGCAGACTTCAGACAGATTTGTAGTGACTGCAGAGCACGATATGGGAAGAGTGGGAAGAAACTGACAGATAATAAAACAGGATTAAGAGAGAGCAACGCAAATGAAATATGGGAGACACAAGGATGTGAAGTATGGAAGTAGGCACAATAAAAGACGCAGGAAGAGACAAAGACGACGAGAGATGGGTGGACATCGATACAAGAGAGGGGACATGAATAAACAAAAATACAGAGCTAGCAGGAAGGAGAGACGGAAGAGAGACCACAAAGTAGGAGAAAAAAATGAGAGAGAGCAGGACAGAGGAGCAGGACGGTGAAAGAGACGACGAGAGAAATGAAGACGTCTGAGGGAGAGTCAAAAGAGAGGGGAGACTTGGCGAGATGGACAAATGCTGAGGAAGGAGAGGAAAACAAATTGGAGAGAACGAGTGAGACATTCAGAGAAAGCACTACAAATGGGCTAAAGTGAAAGAGGGGAAACTATGGAAGATAGCAATGCCTGGAGGTGTGGGAGAAAGGGGAAACGTGCCAAATGCGAGGAAGGGATAGCCAAAGGAAAATACAGAAGTGGGAGAGGAGCGGAGAGGCGCAGCGATCATAGAGGAGCGAGCAGGAGAGGCCGAGAGACCAGTGAGAACATTAACGGTAGGTGATAGGGTGAAGAGTCAGTAATCTATCACAAAGACGACGGGTGTCCCCACTGGGAGGGGAACTAGCGGAGAAAGCACGGTGTTGTGGGGACGGCGAGTGAGAAAAATGTGCATGAGGAAAGGAAGGCAGTGAGCGTCCGAGACTGCGCAGTACAGACAGTGTGAGTCTTTAAACTCTGGACCAGGTCACGTGAGACTGAGTGTGGAGGAGTGAGTAATTTGCACGGAACGATCAGAAAGTAATTCGGTGGCATACTGTTGGCGATTGCTTGAATTTAGTTTGTCACTAAAAATAGCGGCTTGTGTAAAAGGGCTAACAATGTTTCCTAGAAGGTTTCAGAAATTTGTTCCCGAAGAGCTGTCACAACAATTTGATTTAATGTTATTCTCATTTGAGACGTATGTTCATCCCAGAAATTCAACTGTTGCCCGTTTACAGGAGACTTTATGCATTCACTAGAAGAACATCGTAAGGTATGGGCTTAGTTTTAAAGGAAAGGACCAAGGACCAAGCCACCCACTGATGCTTTGCAGATTTGTAGCACTTTGCTTTTCAGACTCACCCTGCAGAAATAGAGGAACAACTAGCGTATTATTGGGCACAAATGGCTTAGCAGTCAACCCATTTTAAAAGTTCTTATGAGAAGTTAAAAGGTCATCATGAGTCAGAGTGGCACTTACTTTGAGCCAGGAGCGCCTGACGGTCACGGGACTGTAAGAGCAGGCCGCGACGTGCTCTGCGCACCGGGCAGTGCGATTGCGGCCCAGAAGGGGACTCAACTCGCGCTGCAGTGCCATATTCATAACTATTGTCTGCACTGGACTGCACAATGTAGGTACCTGCGGGTAAGGCCCTGATTTGGGCGGCATGACACAACGTGGTGAAGGCGGCAGTCTCCCGGCATCTGCACAGTTGCTCAGACTGCAGTGCTAAACTTTTAAATTGTGCCCCCGCTCTCCAGCTGCGATTAGATAAATTTGTGCTCACGTTTACTGACTCTCGTGATATTGCAAGAATCGGGAGCACGCGTGCAACTTGTGCAAGGGATTGAGTGAAGAACCGGCCTGGCTCGCCTCTCGATGTTGAGGACAGTCTCCCTTAGTGGAGAAGTGGAGAAGTGTGGCTCAATGGTTAGAGCGGCAGACCCTGATGCAGATTTCTAGCCCGGGACCAGGGTTTAATTCCCCGCTTCGGCGGGTCTTGGGCTCAAAATTCCACGGACCTGATAATTCTCGCCTCGGTGCCTATTCCAATCATGGAGTCCCACTCTGCAACTCTGGGCAATAGCTTGCTTAATCTCCACAACGGCCCCCACAACGCTAAGGATGCCTGGCCTCCACCTTGGGGGTGCCCAGGAGTGGACGCCTCACAGGGAAAGCCAGGATGGGTTCCACAGCGGTATTCGTACAAGCGTCTTGAGACCCTTGCGGGTGAGTAGTGCGCTATACAAGTATCAATTTACATTTACATTACATTTACATTACATTACATTAGTAAATAAATCAATTGTCAGCGACGCTGTGGGGGTCATCGTTTTAAGACACAGGATTCGGTGGCCGGTGCAAGCAGGCAGCGCTTCTGCGAGCGCCACAAATACCAGTGACGCACTGTGACCAGAGCCTGCTGTATAATCTGCGTCGTCGTCCTGCTTGCCACATGGGGCCGGGCGGGCCGGGACCCCCCCTGCGGCCGGCCCGGCCTGCTGCTGCCTGGTGTGCGTGCCATGATGAGCGCCGACCGTACTAACTTCCTGTTGGCGGCCGGACGTGACGCGGGAGTACCGCACATCCGGATTTAATGATTATCCCGGCCCCCTGGTGACACGTCGGATGGTGATCATCATTGGCTGCACTGTGGAGGCAGCCCGGCCCCTGCGCAGTGTCATCATGTGCCGCATTCTGTGTTTGAGCTGTTTCCAGGGCAACAGGCAGCTCTCCAAGTCCTGGCAAACAGAAGTGCAACTCGATACATTTGTGGCGCCGGCACTCAGAGAGCTGAGGCGCAGTCTGCTGTTACTTACTGTTTGGGACACAGGCGGCACCTCGAGCAGCAGAGAGCCACGGTTCACGGGCACAGTGACAGGCGCCGTTGGCTCGCAAGTCACGGTAATGCGTGACATTTCATTTCAGTGCGGTGATGCGGATCACCGCACTGAAATGCGTGGGCGTCACACGCGTTGCATGACGCTTGGCAGGACTGCAGTGAATGTAAAAATTCAGGACTAAGGGTCAAAATTCAGGGCAAAAATTCAGGACAGAAGGTCAAAAATCAGGACAAAAATTCAAGACAAAAGGTAAGTTTTTACAGACACATCAGAGGAGGTCGTGCACTATTACATAAGTAAATAGACAACCAACACAAGCAGTCCTGCCAAGCGTCACGCAACACGTGTGACGCCCACGCATTTCAGTGCGGTGATCCGCATCACCGCACTGAAATGAAATGTCACGCATTACAGTGACCTGCGAGCCAACGGCGCCTGTCACTGTGCCTGTGAACCGTGGCTCTCTGCTGCTCGAGGTGCCGCCTGTGTCCCAAACAGTAAGTAACAGCAGACTGCGCCGCAGCTCTCTGAGTGCCGGCGCTACAAATGTATCGAGTTGCACTTCTGTTTGCCAGGACTTGGAGAGCTGACTGTTGCCCTGGAAACAGCTCAAACACAGAATGCGGCACATGATGACACTGCGCAGGGGCCGGGCTGCCTCCACAGTGCAGCCAATGATGATCACCATCCGACGTGTCACCAGGGGGCCGGGATAATCATTAAATCCGGATGTGCGGTACTCCCGCGTCACGTCCGGCCGCCAACAGGAAGTTAGTACGGTCGGCGCTCATCATGGCATGCACACCAGGCAGCAGCAGGCCGGGCCGGCCGCAGGGGGGGTCCCGACCCGCCCGGCCCCATGTGGCAAGCAGGACGACGACGCAGATTATACAGCAGGCTCTGGTCACAGTGCGTCACTGGTATTTGTGGCGCTCGCAGAAGCGCTGCCTGCTTGCACCGGCCACCGAATCCTGTGTCTTAAAACAATGACCCCCACAGCGCCGCTGACAATTGATTTATTTACTAAGGGAGACCGTCCTCAACATCGAGAGGCGAGCCAGGCCGGTTCTTCACTCAATCCCTTGCACAAGTTGCACGCGTGCTCCCGATTCTTGCAATATCACGAGAGTCAGTAAACGTGAGCACGAATTTATCTAATCGCAGCTGGAGAGCGGGGGCATAATTTAAAAGTTTAGCACTGCAGTCTGAGCAACTGTGCAGACGCCGGGAGACTGCCGCCTTCACCACGTTGTGTCATGCCGCCCAAATCAGGGCCTTACCCGCAGGTACCTACATTGTGCAGTCCAGTGCAGACAGGAGTTATGAATATGGCACTGCAGCGCGAGTTGAGTCCTCTTCTGGGCCGTAATCGCACTGCCCGGTGCGCAGAGCACGTCGCGGCCTGCTCTTACAGTCCTGTGACCGTCAGGCGCTCCTGGCTCAAAGTAAGTGCCACTCTGACTCATGATGACCTTTTAACTTCTCATAAGAACTTTTAAAATGGGTTGACTGCTAAGCCATTTGTGCCCAATAATACGCTAGTTGTTCCTCTATTTCTGCAGGGTGAGTCTGAAAAGCAAAGTGCTACAAATCTGTCAAGCATCAGTGGGTGGCTTGGTCCTTGGTCCTTTCCTTTAAAACTAAGCTCATACCTTACGATGTTCTTCTAGTGAATACATAAAGTCTCCTGTAAACGGGCAACAGTTGAATTTCTGGGATGAACATACGTCTCAAATGAGAATAACATTAAATCAAATTGTTGTGACAGCTCTTCGGGAACAAATTTCTGAAACTTTCTAGGAAACATTGTTAGCCCTTTTACACAAGCCACTATTTTTAGTGACAAACTAAATTCAAGCAATCGCCAACAGTATGCCACCGAATTACTTTCTGATCGTTCCGTGCAAATTACTCACTCCTCCACACTCAGTCTCACGTGACCAGGTCCAGAGTTTAAAGACTCACACTGTCTGTACTGCGCAGTCTCGGACGCTCACAGCCTTCCATTCCTCATGCACATCTTTCTCACTCGCCGTCCCCACACCACCGTGCTTTCTCCGCTAGTTCCCCTCCCAGAGGGGACACCCGTCGTCTTTGTGATAGATTACTGACTCTTCACCCTATCACCTACCGTTAATGTTCTCACTGGTCTCTCGGCCTCTCCTGCTCGCTCCTCTATGATCGCTGCGCCTCTCCGCTCCTCTCCCACTTCTGTATTTTCCTTTGGCTATCCCTTCCTCACATTTGGCACGTTTCCCCTTTCTCCCACACCTCCAGGCATTGCTATCTTCCATAGTTTCCCCTCTTTCACTTTAGCCCATTTGTAGTGCTTTCTCTGAATGTCTCACTCGTTCTCTCCAATTTGTTTTCCTCTCCTTCCTCAGCATTTGTCCATCTCGCCACGTCTCCCCTCTCTTTTGACTCTCCCTCAGACATCTTCATTTCTCTCGTCGTCTCTTTCACCGTCCTGCTCCTCTGTCCTGCTCTCTCTCATTTTTTTCTCCTACTTTGTGGTCTCTCTTCAGTCTCTCCTTCCTGCTAGCTCTGTATTTTTGTTTATTCATGTCCCCTCTCTTGTATCGATGTCCACCCATCTCTCGTCGTCTTTGTCTCTTCCTGCGTCTTTTATTGTGCCTACTTCCATACTTCACATCCTTGTGTCTCCCATATTTTATTTGCCTTGCTCTCTCTTAATCCTGTTTTATTATCTGTCAGTTTCTTCCCACTCTTCCCATATCGTGCTCTGCAGTCACTACAAATCTGTCTGAAGTCTGCACAAAGTTGTAAGTTAGTGTCACTGAGCCACCTTCTTCCATATGAATTATTCTAGTTCTTGAGAAGTGTCATCATTCAGCCGTTACTGTAAATAAAGATAAAGTTGAGATCATGTGCATAATTGCAGTCCCTACCAATCTGCACTAAATTGAGTTCAGCGTGAGTTGGTGAGGCTGGCTCAGGCTCCTCACTGGGGTCTCTCGCATGTTTCATTCCATGTGTCGTGCTGTTCATGTTTCATTGCCTACCATACAGAAGTTTCAATGCATGGCAGTCTCGTTTCAATATATGGCACATTCGCATTTCAGTACACACCTTTGATGGGTTTAGTTGCATGCCATTCTGGTTCCAATGCATGGTATTCATGTGCTTCTTTAATTCTCTGTCATTCACACTCCACTGGATGTCAACCACGTTTTTAGTGCATGTCATTGACATGCGGCAAGTGAATGTCATGTTCACTTCTCAGTGAAGTCAGAGTAACCTGCATATCTGAAATATTTCAATTACTTCACCTACTTGATTTCGTTGTATGACGTGCAGTAATTTGATTGATTGCAAGGGAGAAGCCAGGAGGCCCGGTCGGCGCAGGCTGGCTAAGGCAGGATCTGTGTAGTTGTTATTGCCTACACATTTGTTTAACAGTACTTACAAGGGTACTAGGTTAGCGCCCTTTCATTTCTGGTGCTTTGCAGATATTTTAAGATCTTCTTGGAGTTTCTCGTTGCTCAAATCGGTGTTATTTCTGATATTTATATGTTTCCCTCGTCTTCATTGCTCGATTTTTGCTTGCAAGAAAGTGTCACTCATAGTCGCTGAATGTCACTCATAATAACACTTAAATTATGAAAATGTCACACACAAGCAATCTGAAACCTTGGCAGCTATGCACAAGTATAAGTCAAAATAAGTTATTAGTTGGAGACAATCGTGTATTTCATGTTTTTATGGTAGGCATGCAGCTTTGATCAACTGTGCGGGTCTTTTTGTGGTATTTCATATGATCATGATCTATTTATATGGTTACTGCACTGAGTTGTCCAGTCTGATATTTTGTTTACAGTTCATGGTCCTGACTAGGCATGTTTGGTGCGAGAAGTGGTCAGGAAGATCTGCTCAGTGGACTTAGTTACTAGCATCTCATATCTGAGTGACATTAAAAGATGTAAAGCAGCAAGCATAGAATATAGCTAATTGGGACCTGTAGTGCTGGACTAGAGTGCAGTTCTTCAAGTGGCCAGCCGTAGGAAACTAGGGTCCTGTTGCAGTACCCCCACCTGCCCCCCTACATGTTGCCTGGCTTTTGCTGCAAGTGTACTGGGTCCCTGCTGTCCAGGTTCCCAGTACCTGTGTTCTTTCCCTACAGTCATGGCTTTAGGTCAATATCAGCTATAAACTACCTTCCCTTTTTGTCCACAGTTGAACATAAATGTGTCCGCCTGCTCTATGTCACCACTTGATGAGTGCAGTTTACGGTAGTGCACAGATGCTGTACAGCACCTGCACCCAGCTGCATATGGAGGCCCACCTTAAGAAGCACAAACATGATAATTTTAAGTTCTAAAACAGTCAACCTCTCTTGCCGCACCCACACCACCTCTCACCTCAGAGAACTACACTGGCTCTCAATCAACAAACGAACCTGATTCAAACTGCTCACACACATTCACAAAGCACTAAACAAAACTAGTTCTGCATACCTGAATATCAACATACACTTCTACACACCTCCCAGAAACCTCCACTCAGCCAGACCCTCACTAGCAAGCCAGAGACCTTGCCTTCTCACATGTAACCTCCAAAGCATAGAACAACCTCCTCTTCAATTCTTGTGTACTGCAAGAGCTTAAAACTTGTTCTTAATGTCTTTGGTGTTTTTTCTTTATATCCTGGTATCAGTAGTTCACAATTTATAAAGGAAAATAAATCACAAATATCAGATTTAAATTTAAAAAAACGTATAAATGGATTGTTTACTTGCCTGCCCTGGTTTATCTTGAGTAGTCCCTTTGGTTTTTATTGTGGTTCTAAATCTATATCTGGCCACATCAACAGGGCTGGACTGGGACAGAAAATAGGCTCAGGCATCAAGAATAAAAGTGGCTCCCATCAGCGAAGCAGATAGTCAAAAAATACTGGTCCTTATTTACAAAGCGAGACAGTTTTGATCTTCTGAAGACAGCATGCTCACTAGACATTAAAACAGGCACAAAAGCGGACTAAAAACACTGACCTGTTAGGCCAGCCCTTCTCCACAGCCAGCTTGCCCTATTGGCCTGTTTGACCCTGCACACCAATGCCAGTCAGTCAAAATGGTTCAGCTATGAGAGTGCTGACCTAGCCCATCCTGACTGAAATAAGCCAATAAAGAATTAGTGTCTCTTTCTGCTTGCGAGTGTGGGGCGCCAGGGGGACGGCTCATGTGGCATTAGTGTTGCACCTTTACTGTAGTAATAGTGACATTCTGGAAATACACTTAAGTAGAACTCACAATTAACAATACTGCTGCCTGCAGCACTCCTTTCATGTAACATATATGGCTGTATGGCCTTTCACAATTAGGGCAATCATGGCAGTACATTTTTCTTTGAAGAACAGGTAATCTATTAGCGTGTTTGGTGCCGAACTGTGGGAAATGCTCAAATTCAGCATTGCAAAGAGGCCTGTGAACTCTGAAAGTAGACGATGCCAAAGATTGTCGGAAATAGACTTCCAACACTCATCTCAATAGCTGCATTTATTGCCTTTTTATGCTTTGTTTTACATGCTGTATTGCTTTAACAAAGTTTGGTTTACGCTTATACAGCAGCATGCCACGAAAAAATCTCCTTTCCGCTGGGCTGTTTTCAGCCTGTCACTTGAAACATCCGGGAGTATTGTAAAAGGCTGATTTGAAATGACTTTCACTAAACAAACTCTTCCTTAAACTTCTCTCTTCGGCACGGACCAAGGTGTATTAAGGGCATACTAATGTACAATACACAAGCAAGCATGTGATGTTCCTAACACACCTCTTACAACCGACATGTGTCTGTTTTATCATTTGAAAATTCTTCTACAGCTCACGCTGTTTCATAAATATTGCTAAAATATTCCCCTCTTTTTTTAATTAATTGGTTTTTCACTTATCCACTTTGGTATTTTGAAATGTTTCTTTATCCATTTTCACTACGAATGATAAATTATGCCGTTTTTTTGTTCAACTGGATTTTCAATTGACACCAGCCACTAAACAAAAGCAGTTTGCCATGCACTAGGCTGGGGTCCAGCAAATGCTGTCACTGCAGAGAGGCCCATTATCATTCTGTATGTCATAATTAGGCCGACATACAGAATGATAATGGGCCTGATAGTAATCTGTGTCTGGTTGGCGAGGGGGGCGCTGCACGTCATTGATCACAGCAGGGGCGGGAGGTGGCCCCTGCAGTGAGTTACAGAACTGGATGCTTGCAGGCGGGGCAGCGCAGATCACTCTGATGTCCGAAATTACGGACAAAAGGCGTCCGTAAAGGAATTCCTCACATACAACGGACAAGAGGCCCAAATAACGGGCGGTCTGTGAAATTTACAGACGGTTGGTCACCCTATTTAGAGGTTGCGCCTAGGGGCAGCGGGCATGCGCTGCTCTGTACTTGCTGTAATCCCGCTATGGGTTTATACGATGCCCACTGCTTTCGATTTGTTGCTTCTTGTGCCTTTCTAAATTGCTTTCTTGCTATTGGTAAAACGTTGCTCTTTGTTCCACTTTTGGATGTTTTCGCTTTGGTGGTGACTTTCTCTGTTACATGTGCCGTTACTCTTGGATTTATTAATTGTTTGGCGCACTCTTTTTTTCTAATTGAAAGGTCCAGTGCCGTCTCCTGTTTGCCCCCAACCGCTCTCGTTTCCTTTACGCATTGCTACTGTAATGGTTAGCGGTCTAGTCGCGACTAGACCACTGCACAACATCCGTGGGCCAGGTTTGGCCTGCGGGGCTGAATAAAATGAAGCACCCACTCGGGGGCAATACTTCCGGCTAACACTCTGGTTGCCGTGTGTGTCCTTTGAGCGCAGCGCTTTTCCCCACGCTTACAGGTGCCCTCCATACCCCCATCAGGGCACATCAGGACACTGGCGACGAGTGGGGGACCTGAAGAGTAAAGAAAAAAAAGAATTGCCGACATGCGACATTCTCGGCCGCGGGCCGCACCGCAACACGCGCTCGTCTGCGCCCCGGCCAACAGAGTGAATCCAGCCCCACAGCGACGACGGCCTCAGCTGTCAAGGTTGGTGCAACCCCACGCGCTCTCCACATACCGGGAAACGTCCCGTGTTTGAGACCGCAACTAAACCACGACCCACCTGTGACTCCTGCAGTGTGTGTGACCCCAAGGGGAGCTGCTAATCACCTCGTGGGCCCAAAAGTAGCATCCCAAGGCAGAACTACGACCTCGAGCACAAGCGGCCTAACGCAGGGCATGTCCACCAGACAGAGTGATTGACCCTCCAGCGCAGTGCCACGTGTGCCTGGGAATGCTGTCACTCCTGCTAGGCCCAACTCCACAAGGATACAGCTCGCTACCAGTCTACACTGCCTGATACCTCCGGCCACCGGTGTGTCATGGGTGACAATTACCAAGCCGCCGCACCGGCCCACACACCATTCCAGCATGCAGCATCAGGGGTTCTACCCCATTCAGCGAGTTGGAAGACCCCGCAACAGCATCCCCCAGATGAAAAATCTGGATTGAACGCCTCAACAACTACTTTGTCGCAACCCGGGAGACCGATGAGGCGGTCAAAAGGTCTTTACTGCTGCATTATGCGGGTGACTAAATCTTTAAATTATTCAAACATCTACCCAACTCAGGGGCAGCCACTGAATATAACGCGGCAGTGACCTCGTTGAACGCCAATTTTGACTCACAGCTGAACACAGATTTCGAACGGTTCAAACTGCGTCAAGCCTGCCAAAGAGAAGGGGAGTCCATGGACACATTCTATGCCCGTCTACGTGAACTTGCCAGCACGTGCACTGAAGATGACCAACTGAAGGAGATCAGGCCGCAACTGATTCAGGGATGCCACGACAAAACGCTGAGAGGCCTCATCTTACGCCAACCGAAGATCGCACTCGAAGATATGCTGATACTGGCAAGATCACATGATCTGTCCGCAGCGAGAGCAAACGAAATGGACCAAGCACTAATCAAGCCACAGGGACGGTCCAACGCAATCAAGACGGAAAGAGCAGACGCCCTCCGAACCAAACCCAAAGGCAATTCCTTCAGGAGAACGAAGACGGAAACATCCTAACAGAGATGTGGTTACTGTGGACACGAACCACACGCTGCAAAAGACTGTCCTGCACAAGGAATACCTGCACCAACTGCGGTATACCCAACCATTTTGCCACGGTATGCCAAAGGCGAACCAGAGGCCGTGACTTCCGGAACCAAAGGCCTCCAACGCGGGCGGTACGACAGCTATCGGTTACAGAAACAACACCATCCGAAGACACTCAAAGAAAAGGCAGGAAGTACCAAGGACCGGCTGAGGACTCCTCAGAAGACGGTGACAAAGAGGTATATCTAATCTCTTTTGCAAGTGAACTGAAACGACGCCGCAGGCCTTAGCCGACATGCATGATCCATGTGGCGGGAACGAAGATAAAGGCAGTCATCGACACAGGAGCGACGGTAAATGTAATGGGCCTCCAACAATATCGCCGTCTACGGCCATGCCCTCCATTGACACCATCCAAGGCCAGAATCTATGCCTATGGGGCAGACCCACCTCTCCCATTGAAAGGGAAAATCTCAGTTCCCATCAAAGCAGACGATCTTGAAGTTACGGCAACAATCCATGTCATCGACAGGGAGGTAGACATCCTACTGAGGATCCACACGGCAGAAGACCTCACGCTTGTCTCTTTCGCGAGGAGGATCCAAACTCACCAAGTAGAATAGCTACTGAGCCAGTTCCTGGAGCTCTTCCAAGGGCTCAGACGCATAAAATGTGACCCCGTCAAACTACATATTGATAAGATAGTCGCCCCAGTCGGGCTGCGAGATAGAAGAGTGCCGTTTCACTACGGCCACTGGTGGAGAAGGAGCTGGAAACCCTTGAAGAGCAAGGCGTCATCGAAAAAGTGTCAGGGCCGACACCCTGGGTGTCCCCGATAGTTATCGCGGAAAAGCAGAAACAGCCAGGAGCCATACGCCTCTGCATTGACATGCGGTTACCAAACAAAGCCATCCGAAAGGAACGCCACATCACACCAACAATCGACGATATCATCGCAGACGTCAATGGGTCCAAGTGGTTTTCGAAAATCGATTTAAACGCAGGATACCACCATCTCCCACTATCGGAGGTAGCCTCTACATTACCACCTTCAGCACCCACCTAGTGCTCCGAAGATACAAGAGGCTCAACTTCGGAATATCCTCAGCAGCTGAATTATTCCAAAATACGATACAAGAAATGCTGTTAGGTTTGCCTGGAGTGCTAAACATCAGCGACAATATCTTAATCCACTCTGCAACAGCCGCTGATCACCACAGGCATGTCCGCGAAACGCTAATTCACTAATAAATCCCTGACGCCCATTGAGACACGGTACGCTCAAATCGAGCGGGAAGCATTAGCCATTAAGTGGGCCTGCAACCACTTTCATCTCTATCTAAAAGGACAACCGTTCACTATGGTCACTGACCACCAACCCCTCGTGCCCCTCTTCAAAGGAATGGTGCCTCACCCTCCTCCGCGTATCGAGCGATGGGCAGTCCTGCTTCAGCCGTACGAGATGGAGGATGTATATCGGCGAGGAACTAAAAACACTGCCGACTTCCTGTCAAGACACCCCGTCCCGCCAGAGACTCAAGTTGACACTGAAGACACCGAACATTACATCCACCTGGTGTCGATGGCAGCGTGCCCCCAGAACATGACCCTGGACGACATCAAGGAGGCGGCCGCCACCGATGCCGTGTATGCCAGGACCCTGCGAGCAGTCCAAGAAGGATCATGGACAAACTATCTTCACCAAGCCAACTCCTGGAGCCCTGAAGAACAGGAAAACCTAGCAAAAATCTGGCGGATACGAAACAAACTCAGTGCCACGGAAGAGGGCCTCGTGCTAGGAGGATCAAGACTGGTGATACCCCAAGCATTGAAGTACCGGGCAACACAGCTAGCCCACAGCGGACTTCAGGGAGCGGCCAAAATGAAGGCACGGATGAGAGAAAAGGTGTGGTTCCCAAAGCTGGAGAAAATGGTCGAGCACTGTCCACCATGCCAACTGACGAGTAACCCGGAAAGATCCATCCCGGTGATCACAGAAGAAGCATGCACCATCCCATGGTCCAAGGTGAGCATAGACTTTGGGAGTTTCCCAGGGGGGAAACATACACTAGTGCTGGTGGATGCATTCTCCAAGTACCCCATAGTACAATCGTATCCACCGTATTCACCCACGTGGGCCCCGCGCTGGAAAGAATATTTGCCATGTTTGGTCTCCCTCACGAGATCTGCAGCGACAATAGGCCACCGTTTCAAGGCGCCGAGTTTGCTACCTTCCTAAGGCAGCGGGGAATCCATCATAGCCGAGTCACCCCCAATAGCCACTAGCAAATGGCGATTTCGAGCGCTTTATGCGCACACTGAACAAGATGTTCCGCATAGCAGTAGTGGAACAGGCGGACTCCGAGAAGAGACTTCATGAGTTTCTAAGAGAGTATCGAAGCACTCCTCACTGCACCACTCAGAGGAGCCCGTGGGCACTGATGCTCCATGGTCCGAGGAGAGATGTGGTCCCTACCTATCTGGGGTGGGTGCCACCCCGCTCGTTGCCGATGGCACGCAAAACAGGAGAGAGAGCGAAACCACTAAGCAAGCATTCGCCACCATGCCACTCCGAGGGCCCTGATGGCCGGAACCACCGTCCTCCTGAGAGACCGTCGTCCCGAAGGGGAATTCAGAACCAACTACGAACCTAGGACCTGGACAGTCACAGCAAACAACGGAACCATGGTAATGGCGCAAAGAAGAGGAGAAGAAGTGTCACGAAATGTGTCATGGTTCAAGGAAGTCCCATCAGAACGGCCAGTGAGACTGTATGGCCATCAATCATGTGACCCGACTACCGCAGAGCAAGAACACCGTTGCGAAGGCCCGAGAAGCAGTGGAAGCCAGGAGAATCTGGAGGCTACCACCTCGCCAACGCCAGGTCCAAGTTCAGACGGCATGACCCCTGACAGCACGCGGCTGCGTGGTGGTTCTCAAGGCTACAGTCTGCTGCCAAATCTGCGTCCGAGCCAGCACCTGCGAGACTTTGCCTGCTGATGATGTCTGGTTTCCTGCGCTGTTAAGCCATGCAGGTACTTTGTATTCGTGTGCCTATCACACGAACTGTTTGAGCTGTTTGAACTGTTTATTTTCAAAGACTGAGTTGGATAGGGATGTAATGGTTAGCGGTCTAGTCGCGACTAGACCGCTGCCCGACATCCTCAGGCCAGGCGTGGCTTTCGGGGCTGAATAAAAGGAAGCGCCCGCTCGGGGCGATATTTCTGGTTCACACTCTGGTTGCCGTGTGTGTTCTTTGCGCGCAGCGCCTTCCCCCGCGTTCACAGGTGCCCTCCATACCCCCATCAGGGCACATCGCAACAGCTAAGATCTGCTCCTATCTCCAAGCGTGAGCGTTACCTGTTGTCTGTGTTGCCTTTGCTCTTGCCCAATCCCGTTGTTTGTGTTCACCACCTCCCACGTCCCTCCTCCTTTCCCTTTTCTGGTCGCTTGGTGGTTTTTAGGGCTCGCCTGCTGATGCGCTTGCGCATAGCTGGCGAAGCTCTATTGTGGCTTATCCAGATTAATCACTGGCGATTCCATGCAGTGCATGTGCTTTTTAGGTCATTGCGCAAGCACAAGCCCTAAAAAGCGCATGCACAATGCCACCAGCCTCCTGCCTGCCTGCCTCGCATTACCACATCAAAGGCAGCCCTCCCAGCACATTTCTCACCCCCTAATTATTCACGGCCGGCCGGCCGTACTTTCAGTTTCACGGCCGCCAGGCCGTGTCTCCTTTTATGCTCTCTGATGCCGTGTCTCGCGTTTCTCCTCCCCCCAGTGTACTTTTTTTAAAACTTGTTTTATTTCACCCTAGTCAATCGTTGCTTGCAGTCATTGATGTAACAGAGTGCCTACATATTGGCTTTAGCTTCTGATTGTCGCTATATTCATTTTGTTTTGCTTGTCTCAATTTCCTCCAAAATAGGATAGCGAATCTGACCCAAAACTGCCGCCCACGCCATGAGAAAGGAAATCAGCACGCAGCCATTGAAGGCAGGATGTTTTCGTTCCATGTGTAATCCCATCTCCTTGAAATGAACGGCCAGTCTGCAGTATTTCGGCAGTGCGAGATGCACAGACTATTTCTGAAACACGAACAACCATGCAGAACGAAACGGCTACTTAAAACACGCTAGACCGATTCCAGCCCCTTGTCTCTGTGTTATGTGGAAAACAGCTGGTGATCTGTTGCCACTGATGCTTCACTTTCACGTGATGAAACAGTGATGCTCAGTGTATTCACTTATGTAGTCACTTAGAATAGCAATAGCCTAAAGGCTTGCAATGTGAACATATACATTTCATTCATTGGAAGTGCGCTCTGAATAGCAAGTTTATATAATGGTAATGAAAGCGAGAAATAGTTTTTTAGCAGCAGGAGCCGATTAGCGGCGACAACAATGCGCATGTTGGTTTATTAGTTCGTTTTATGTATATTTGTTTAAAAACTCCGGAACGCGACCTAAAATAATACGAACTCATAACACCTAGTTTATAATATTCTAACTTCATTTTATAAATTAATAAGCAGTATGTTATTATAGTCAATTTCTCGAATAACTAGGGGAAACAGCATGATTCTTCACAAGAAATATTTTCACCCTACAGCATGTTAATTTGCTTCCATGTCAAACTGCCTGCTGCAGGGTTGCTCGCTCTTATTTGTGCACACTGCTTCATTCTTTGAATGAGATTTCAGTGGTTAGTTTCTGGTATTCCCCCGCGTGCATATCGCGCACCACCATTTGTCTGCCTAGCGCTAGGCATCAGTCTTCAAAGGCTGCAGCTCCCCCCCTCCCCCGCCACAGCAATGCCGAGAGGTTTTTTTTTGGGAGTTACGAGCAGAAAAGTCCCAGCAATGGCTCAGTTTTTCACCGTACTTGCACCACTGCCGAATACACCATGACTTCACAGACTTGCACGCAGAAGACAGCATTATACTGGCCTGGGTTCTCATCAAGTATTTTACCAGAAAAGTCCCAGCAATGGCTCCGTTTTTCACCCTACTCGTCTCCTCTGTGCACAACCCTCACTCACCCTCAAACACCCTCCCTCACCCTCACACCCCCTCTCACCCTTTTACCCCCTCTCACCCCCCTCACCCTCACACCCCCTCCCACCCTCAAACACCCCCTCACCCTCACACACCCTCGCACCCCTGACCCTCTCCCACCCTCACACCCTCACTTACCCCCACCCACCCTCTCACCCTCACTTACCCTCACCCACCCTCTCACCCTCACTTACCCCCTCACATCTGCTCATCCTCACACACCCTCACACTCACACACCCTCTCACCCTCACACACCCTCTCACCCTCACACACCCTCTCACCCTCACACACCCTCACCCTCACACCCTCTCACCCCCTCACCCTCACACACCCTCACTCACCCTCACCCCCTCACACACTCTCACTCACCCTCACACACCCCACTCTCACACACCCTCACCCTCAAACCCCATCAACCTCAAATCCCATCAACCTCACCCCCCCCTCATCCTCACATACCCTCACCCTCACACCACCACACCCCCTCACACACCCCTCACCCTCCCTAACCCTCCCTCACCCTTACCCTCACACCCCCACTCTCACACACCCTCACTCACCCTCTCACCCTCACACACACTCTCACCCCCTCAGCACCACCACATTATCACTCAGCACCATCACATTATCACTCAGCACCACCACATTATCACTCAGCACCACCACAGCACCACTCAGCACCCTCGCACCCTCCCTCACCCACCCTCGCTCCCCTGACCCTCACCCACCCTCTCACCCTCACTTACCCCCACCCACCCTCTCACACTCACTTACCCTCTCACCCTCACTTACCCGCTCACCCTCACTTACCCGCTCATCCTCACTTACCCGCTCATCCTCACTTACCCGTTCACCCTCAGACACCCGCTCACCCTCAGACACCCGCTCACCCTCAGACACCCGCTCACCCTCACACACCCTCTCACCCTCATACACCCTCTCACCCTCACTCACCCTCACACCCCCCACCCTCACACACCCTCACTCACCCTCTCACCCTCTCACACACTCTCACCCCCTCAGCACCACCACATTATCACTCAGCACCACCACATTATCACTCAGCACCACCACATCACTCAGCACCACCACAGCACCACTTAGCACCACCACAGCACCACTCAGCACCACCACAGCACCACTCAGCACCACCACAGCATCACTCAGCACCACCACAGCATCACTCAGCACCACCACAGCACCACCACAGCACCACTCAGCACCACCTCAGCACCGCCACAGCAGCATCACTTAGCAGCACCACTCAGCAGCACCACTCAGCAGCACCACTCAGCAGCACTGGTTCATCTGTTCTCTCAATGTTTCAAGCTTTATTACAAATCACAAAAAGATGTTAATATTTCACTTCTGTTCTTGGATTTTCGTCACAATAAAAAACACTGAACATAATCTTCACAAAAGTTATTTACAAAAGTTTAAGCTATTGCCATTACAAATTAAATACATTATTTTAGTATTAATTATTTTAAAAAAATTAAAAGCCATTGTTATTTGTAATATCAATACATCTAATTCACGTAAATACAAAACATGTTGCATTAGAAATGCTATAGGTGTCACATTTGCGAAAGTTATAACTATTGGCATTGTAAATGACAAAGCTATTAATTTAGCTATTTTAAAAAATAACGCATAAATAAAAAAAAATCATTTATAATACCAATAGCTCAAACTTTCCTAATGCGAGCCCTATTGCATTTCCAATGCTTGTCTTTATTTATTAAATGATACATTTTTATTTGAGAAACAATAGGAGACGCACCAACATTCACGCGGATCTCTTATCTCCTCGGTGTGCGTACAGCAGCTGCTGGAGGTATCCGGCGCTCCTCCTCTCAGCATGCTGTTACAGCCTTATTTCCTCTAGCAGGCTCACTCGGCTCCTCTTTATTAGCTGCACCGGCCGCTCGTTCTTCCTTCTGGTTTGTTTATGCCTCCTCCCTCTACCTTTGTTTTGCTACTACTCCTCCCTTCCAGTTTATTTAACTCCATGCGCTTTCAATTATGGAATATTCCTCTCTGTTCCCTCAGTGCCGAGGTTTCCGCTTTCGTAGTCATTTTACTTTTCACGTTCTGTTTTTTTCATTCACACCCTCTTTTTGACTCATCTCTGCGTTATAGAATGAACCGGCAAAACTGGCGTTATTTACGATCCTCCGGGAAGACAATATATAATAGCACAACTAAAGTACAGAAAAAGAACTAAAACCGCTCTGCACATTAGCGAGACCTCGGGGTGGTGGTCCAGTGAGGGCAGCGATGGGTGGGTTTAAAGTTGCTCACATTTCCCAGTAGAACCAATGTAGGGGTGGCAGCAGGCTGTCAGTCAATTCCAGCCTGCACAGAGCCCAGGGGAAACTCAATGGAAGTGCAGCATTTGTGCTTTGAAGGGCGCCTACAGGGTGAGTCAGTAATTCAGCCCTGTCGAAAGCACTGCAGTAGGAGTCTTCATATTGCCAGTGTGTCTGGCACTGTGCTATCTTACCAGAAGTGTTCGTTTCGGGATGGAAGTAGCATATCTTGATTTTACGAGTATGCACTTGTTGAACTGCAGACTGTGCACTCTCTAAGGCTGAATGCCTGCTTTGTGAGGCTCATTCCTTGTGTTAAATGTATGTAAAACCTCTCAAGAAAAAATGCTGGTATTAGTTTGGGAAGAGACAGTATGACTATCAACATTTATTGGGTGACAGCCCATCTCTCCAAAACCGTTTTTAGTGCATTTAACATAAGGCTTAATGCTGAGCGGATAACGTTTTGATTAGTATGCATGCAAACAGAAACCAGATTCAGTGTAACTAGGTAATCATGCAATGAAAATGCTAAATTTCGTGTTATGACACAGCTAGAACTATGCTTTTAATGGAAACCATCTTGTCATGACAGTATTGTTTCCCTTAAAGGTCAGATGTATATTCAAAATGAATGAATTTGACAACAACCTGGGATAGAAAGACTGGTGTGATCGTAACACAAGATCAATATATATAGGGAAATATTGCGAACTTGGTGGTGCTGCAAGCAGGCAAGGAAAACAAGTAGACTAGATGCGCTTTGATTCGCTTATTTAAACTTCAGTAAATAAACAGTTTATGAAGTGTAATACATCACACGTAGATCAATGGAATGTGCTGTACTTTGGATTTTTTTTTTGTACTTTGGCATCTGCAATACATTGTAATTTAACTGAAAGAGTAGTCTGGTTTATAATCACTGTGCCGTGTTGGGCAGATATACCACCTTCCCCTGTAGCATTGCCATTGCACGTTTGACATAGAGCTTCTATTTCTGTTGCAAATTGAGTTTTCAGAGGCACATTCTCAAATTAATGCCGTGTATAATATGTTATGTGATGTTATGTTATAGGGGTATTTGTTAAGCGCACAGCTACTCCAAGGAGTGTCCCAGCGCTGTCTTAACCCCAAAACAGAGCAAGTGAAGAAACAGCCAGGGATAACTGACTGGACTGCGACTATTGTTGGAAGAGCCAGGTCTTTAAGCTTCGTCTAAAGCTGAGAAGATCTTGTTCCTGTCTAAGGGAAAAAGGGAGACCATTCCATAATTTTGCGGCTTCTACTTGAAAGAGCAGCCTCCTTTGTAAGAGCGGTAAAACTTAGGCACAATTGTCAGCTGCTGGGAGGAGGATCACAGAGTTCTGAGAGGCTCGTAGGGCTGAATTTTGTTCCTGATATACGCGGCCCCAATGTTATTTAGAGCCTTAAAAGTTAGGACCAGGGATTTAAAAAAGACTCTTTGTCTCACTGGAAGCCAGTGCAAGGATCTAAGGTAGGGAGACATATGTGACCTGGGTCCAACCATAAACACGGACCTAGCAGCCGCATTTTGAACAACCTGCAGGCGGTTCAGTAAGTAGTCCGGAAGGCCCAGGTACAACACATTTACATAGTCCAACTTTGATATAATCAGGGCCTGGACCACAATTTTCCTATGCGGAATAGGAAGCAAAGGCAGAAAATTCCTCATCATTTTTAAAAGGCCAAAGCAGGTGCCAGCAACTGATTGAACCTGGGACTTCATCGTCATGTCAGAGTCCAACTTCACTCCTAATTTTTTTGCTGTAGAGACTGGTCTTTCAGGAGTAGATAAATTTTTAGGCCACTCATCGCCTGGGGTATGTCCAAAAAAGATCATTTCTGACCTGTCGGAGTTGCAAAGCAGCTGATTTTGCCTGAACCACTCAAAAACCTTGGTTAAGCAAACATTGACTTTGTTGCCATTTAGCACCTCATCCTTCTCACAGGTGAACAGCAATTACGTGTAATCTGCGTACAATATAATTTTTGCCTCGTATTGTTCTGCAATAGGAGCCAGGGGGGCCATATATATATTGAACAGGTTGGACTTAAGACAGAATCCTGTGGGACCCCTACGCTCAGTGGTGGAATGCGGGCTGAAAAAGGGGGGGCCCAGACTGCTTGCTGGTGGTTTTCCAAGAAGGAAGAAAACCATCTGAGCACCGTGCCCCCAATGCCGCTCCCCCTCAATCTATGAAGGAGGTGATCATGTGGCACAGTGTCAAAGGCCGCTAATAGATCTAATAAAATCAGCACAGCCTTTCCGCCTCTGTCTAAGGTGGTTTTGATTGTCTCTGAGATTTCTAATAGAGCAGTCTCTGTACTGAAATTTGCTCTAAAACCGGACTGACTCGGATGAAGTATCTGGCTGACCTCAATAAAATCTGTGATGATGGTATTCACATATTTCTCCAAAACCTTGGAGAAATAAGGTAGAAGCGATATAGGTCGGTAGTTGCTTACTACTAGGGGATCAGCTGATGGTTTTTTTAGAAGTGGAAGAATTTTCCCATGCTTCCAGTTTTCTGGCATCCTTCCTTCGGACAGAGAAAGGTTCAGTGTCTGATTAACAACTGGATTTATTACCTCTGCAATTGATGCCAATGTTTTTGCTGGGCAGGGATCGGAAGGAGATCCGGACTTTAGGGCCTTCATGATTTTAAGTGAGGTGGACATGGGCATAGGCGGAAACTCCAGAAGAGTGTTCTCTGTAAAAGAGCAAATGGGGAGAGACCTGTCAATACTATCTTCTCAATCCTCATGAAAGCTACTAAAAGAGTCCTGAATAGTTTTAATTTTCCTATGGAAGTATTGTGCAATTTTGTTTGTTTATGCACCAGTAGGGGAAAAAGAGCTTTTAGACGCATTAGGTGTGGAGAAATCCTTAACAATCTTGAACAACTCTTTAGCACAATTATCAGCTTGTTCAATTTTTCCAGCCAGAAACTTTTTCTTTTCCTCTCGAACTTTTACATAGGGTGGGTTTTCAAAGCCACTTTATATGTAAGTTTATTTATAGGATCGAAATTCTTCCTCCATAGGCATTCTAGATTAGATTTTTACATGCACTTTTCCTTTTCCTTAAGGACTCATTGAACCAAGGTGCATACATTCTGCCTTGTTTGGCCACTCATATTTTAATAGGGGCTAAATG
Organism: Lissotriton vulgaris; assembly: GCF_964263255.1. Lineage (NCBI taxonomy): Eukaryota > Metazoa > Chordata > Amphibia > Caudata > Salamandridae > Lissotriton > Lissotriton vulgaris. The sequence continues at coordinate 1,849,869,104 of NC_141687.1, read as the reverse complement.
CATAGTACAATCCTGAAGCCAGTCTTTTAAAGAAGATACATCATGTTCTAAATCATTGTTGACTGGTATAGGCTGTTGGCTAACCATAAGAGTTAAAGCCTCAGGTGTTATTTGATTGAAAGATCTGAAGCTTTTCGGCCGATAGTTACAATAAGATTTAGACTTGGTCTGAACCTTTTCTATCCTAAAGGTTAGCAGAAAATGGTCAGACCAAATGATAGGCAAAGGGACAATAGGTTCTAGTACTGTGGTTGAAGAAATTCGGTCTAAAATGTGATCTTTTTCATGCGTAGGGAGCGATACATAGGGTGCTAGATTGAAGATACTCAGTAATTCGCAAAGTTTTACAGTCTCAGCATCGGTCATTTTGTCAAAGTGAATATTAAAATCCCCCAATAGCACCAGAGATAGACTGATGAGCTGAGACCGTCAGAAGGAAACCAAGTCCTTCTGCTCCTTCTAGTTCTGTCAGAGGTATTGATTCACAGGAGAGTGGACTTTTATATATAACCGCCACACCTCCGCCTCTGCCCCAGATCTGTCCTTCCTAAGTATCTTATAGTCTAATGGGAGTGCACCAGCAATGGTGGGGTTGGAGCCCTCATTGAGCCATGTTTCAGTAATGAACATGACATCTGGCTGTGTCTCTGTAAGGAGGTCAAAAAGCTGGAGTTTGTGGCTCTTCATAGATCTAATATAAAGAAGGATAGCTTTTAGTTTACCCCCACTTCCAGTAGCCCCAGCCAAATCAGAAACCTGTTCAATCTTACTTAAATGACCTCCTCTATCAGGCTGTAAGTGAGAGCTCCAATTACATTCTTTACAAATGAGTGGCTCTGAATCTGCTGATATAAGATGTTGGGAACAATGGTCACTGCCTCACTAGCAACACAAAAAGATGATGGACAGAATGCAGAACATTGTCAAGCATTCACCCCAGTCACAGATCTGGGTTAAATCCATTCTTCTTTTGCTCGCTACGCCACCCCAGTTTGGACCCAGCCATATGCAAATCAGTCTTGAGCATGCTCCCCATTGGAGCAGTCTAGCCCGAACTGCCAGGCCAGGCCAGGTGCTCCTTGGACCTGAAAACAAGCATCCTGGGACCGGATTTGGGGTATCAATCCTCATCAGCCAGGCTAGTTTGAATCCAGTATCATAGAGAGCACGGGACAAAAGATTGCAAGTAAGCTCTTTTTTCATGTCATTCATTTTATTATTATCTGTAAAGGAGATAAAAAAGTTACCACCTAATCAAGCACCTAAATTGTAGGCAGCTACAATGTTGCAATGTCCTTTGAGCTCCATATAACAGCAACTTTAATAAGGATTGGCTCAGCCAACAGGCATCAGCTATGTGAGATCTATTGGCTTTGTTAATGTGTTTGTTAGGCATGTTGTAAACTTTTTAAAACTTGCTTCTTTATGAATTAGTACCTGTAGATGACATGGCTTGACTTCCCTCACTACTCCACCCCTGTCCTCATGAACATTCTACATCTACCAGGATACAACATATTCCAACATGTGCTGTTTTTTTTTTTACAATTTAGAATTAAGATGTTTTAATCCAGCCATTTTATTCACTATAATGAAAGCAAATAAAACATAACGGTTTATACATATGTTTGCTTTTTGTTTTAACATTTTCTCCTACTGTCCCTAACAACCAGACCGCACAAACAACATTAGAGGTCTTTCAGGCCCCATACCTTCTTCCATGGTCCTTTGTGAACCTTCCTTGTCAGGCGTAGTAAGTGCTATTTAAACATAATGACACTACCATGTAGTACAATGAATTACTGACATAGACAACATGGAGGGATTAAGATGTGCACTAGTCAGGAGCATGGCCTGAGAGAGAAGTCTAAGGCATACAGCTTTGCTAAAAAATGTTTTTAAAAGTCAGGACCTGAGGTTGTCCGGTAACTGCTCATTAGTATTTCCTGCATTACAACATACCACTTAAGGTATTATGTTATGTCATACTATTTTGAATAGTTAATTTTTACCATTAATGAGACCTCAACATTTTTTGGGGTTAGCCCATAAGCTGTCACTATTCTGGGTGGTTGGTAATGTGTTTCATATTGTGGCCGTTGTGGGAAGACATTTGATATCCCCTGTGAAGTTAGGAATTACGTTCTATTTTGTAGCAGACTTGTGGCTGTGCTTAAACATGGCTGGGAGGTATGGGAGAGAGTCAAATTCTCATCTACCATCATTATTTCTTATTTTGACTATTGTATTGCAATGTTTATACCTCTATACTGAACGCTTGCCTGGAAATTACCTGTTTTATTCAGTGTGTTGGTTAGGTGTGGTCATTTTAGCCTACTCCCCGTGAAGTAGCAGTAGATGTCATACCACCCAGTATAATGGGCTGCATCGCTAAACACTTAAAAGGTCCCAAAGGCCAGACCTGTTGGCTATGCCAATGCTTGTTTTTTGTAAGAAGACGAAGAGTGCAAACCAGGGCTTTAAGTGGGATGAAAAAAGTGAGGATCCCTAAAGCATATAAGTGGTTTCTCCATTAGGGCTCAGGGGATGCGCCCCTCTGAAATGCCTACATATTCACATAAAACATTTTAAATTGATCGATTTATTTGGAGATCCAATCGTATCTGTAAATAAATCGATGTATTTCAGTTTGGGCTGTCTGTCCCAGGCTGCCTGCCTGCCCGCCTCGCTCTGAAGCAGGAGACGGAAGCCAGGCAGAAATCACCTTTCTGAACTGTGATGCACTATGCAGGGCTTTCTGTTTAAAAGCCCTTCATTGCCATTGTGGTCTATGGTTGTATGCACTGTGTAGACCAGTGACGCAATCAGCATCATGATTTCGGATGTTGGAGACTGCGTTATTTCAGGCGTCCGTCATTCAAAGGCATAGATCCTACCCTTTCGTCATACGTGAGAGTGATGCCAGCTCGTCTGATTTGGTGCCTTGTTCTCGGTAATGGTAAGTGTTTGCAAGCTAATGTTGTGTTGTGTTATGTATATTGTGCTGAGACACCCCATCACGCTAAGCTCCCCCACTGTGACACCCCAGACCCTGGCTGCACTTCGCTGACCCTGTTAGAAGTAGAACTGCATCTTTTGTCCTCCGCGAAATAGATCCACATAATGTGCAGAATTCTTGTTTCCTTGTGAAGTTGATCCAAATATCCTAGTCAAGCAAGGCGAGAAATATGTGCTTACAGTGGGCAGTTCTCTGATGTATGACATTAAAACTGTCAGTGTCTTCATGCCCCTTAGTTAACACTGATGCCAAAAATATGGATTGACTTGTAAACAATGAATGTTAAAAACGTAAAGGGAATGCATTTCAGCGATTTAGTTCCTTTGTTATTTCACATGCTTAACTTAATCTTGCATTCCCGAAGAGTTAGCTTTTGTATAATTTTGTTGTTTATCTGTATTTTATTCTGTGCATACTATGAGGCTTGAGCCATGCCAGGTGTTTTTGAGGGGCTTTGATTGAGCATGCCGGGGCTGAGGCTGAAGCCAAACAAAATGCCTTTCAGTGAGTTGGCCTCTCTGCAGAGCACACATAACAATGTTCATGTATTCCATTTGCAACTGAAATTCTGTAAATATGTGTGTGGAGGGGGTGCACAGATGTCAAAATATTTGCAAGGCAAAAGTAAGAGTTATTAAAGTGGTTACATTTAAGGGAGTGCAGTGCATGTTTGGGGACAGTGAAGTCACAGAGATGCAAGGAAGTGCATTCGGGGAAGAGTGAAAAGAGTATGCTGAAGAGGAAAGACAGGTGGCTGAAGATGAACAGATGGCCAACATATGCAGAACAAAGAGGATACATGTCTAACATAATGCACACATAACTGAAGGCCAAAACTCCTTCCACAGGCCTCAGTACTATTTAATTCACAGACTCACAGTTTCAGAATTAAAACATTTCCAGTGTTAATTATTTATAACAAATCCTTGTTCTTACTCATCTATCTTTAACAGCTAACACCCATTGACAAAGCCAATCATACTGACAGGCTTTAGGTGTAAGTCAGTTGTTGTGTCACGTATGTGGATAAAATTACTTCTGAGAGAGAAACCAAAATACCGGTCAGGTGGCACATTATGGGAATCACAGAAATGTATTTGACATGTTCCTTTACAGAGAGCCCCCATTTTTTTCATCCCACTTAAAGACCTGTCTGCACATATTTCTATATGACTGGTTTCAGCCAGCAGCTGTGGGTGCCTCTCGAAGTCTGGTTAGAGCATTTTTTTCCAAAGTTAATGCGGCATGCAGTGCAAGCATACATTTTAAAGGGCTAACATTTTTAATCTGTACAATTTACACATAACAGTAACTGTTGAACATATTAATGCAGGAACTTATGGGGCAGTTTTTAATGTGTTTAATATTTCAAGACTATATGTTCCCACTGCTTTATAAGCCTTGCTTTATCGCTACATTCATTTGCTTTAAAATGCACCATTTGCCAATCTTTGTTTAATTTCTTTCTCGGTAGAGGGACTCACCCTGGACCCCAGGTTTGTCCATTGAACTTGCTCACATAGCTCGCTATATAAAAGTCATGGCCAACGTTTACACCCGCCACTTTTGAATGTCACCAGCCACCACTGATGTCAACCCCCATGGTTCGGCTAGTCTTCTGCCTCCTAATTCCTGCACGCAGAAACCCAATACTGAGTTTTGTAAAACTGCAAAAAATAAAGTGTTGGTGCTTGTCGCGCACGCTCCAATCTCCCCCCTCCAAGAGTTTCCTCTGACATCAAAGATTAACACTTTGTCCTAAATTCTTAGAGGGGAAATTAGAGCATGCTACAGGCCTCAACATTATATATTTGGCAGTTTTACATAGTGCAATCGAAAAGAGAATTTAGAACTCTGTTTTTGTTTGCGTTACGTTGTTAATCTGCCAAAAAGTGAAATGATGATTGTCTGTCAATATATATATACCAATTGATCTGATTCAGGCAGATTGCCTCTGCTTCAATAAATGTCAGTGGGGTAAATACATTCTCCTGGCTATTTTTAAAAACATTTCCCACTTGCCTGCTCTAAAATGTTGGCTTGTTTGCTCTAAAGGGGCATGACATATGTAGTTATAGACGTGGCTTTACCACCTAAACTAAATGTCTGTGCTTCCCATAATGTGTGACTCCACTGGTATTTTGATGCCTTTCTGTGTTTCCTGTTGCTGTATCCAGCTATATTAATACAACACCTGACATATACCTGAAACCCATACATGCCAAAACTTTAGAAGAGGGAAGTGGGAGATTTGTAAAACAAATACCAGGAGAATGTATTTCTCCTATTGTATTCTATTGAAGACGAGACGTGGCAATTTCAGGCAGGAGACAGCCTAAATAATGTCTTTTTTGGCTTAGACATTCGGGAATCTCTCACCAGAATCAGGTCTATTGGCATTTATTCTTAAAATAGCCAGAACTATTGACTTTGTAAATGGTCGTCTGTTTGTGTGATCTGGAGAAATCCCAACATTCGATGACCATGTATTCTGAACATACTTTTTTATACAGCATGAGCTTAACCCGAAGATATTGGAGCACTTTACATGAGCACCAGTTACATCACAAAAGGACCCATTCATTATTTTGTAGGCACAGGGATATTAAGTGATTTGGCCAGACTCACAGGATGTTGAGCTGGCGCTGAGACTCGTATATAATTCCCCAGTTCCAAGGTTGGAAGTTCTGACTGTTACTCCACATCCTCTCTTTGATCCACTTGCAGCCACAGTGCGAAACTCACACTGCCCTCAGTCCCAACTCCAGAGTTTTCAATTGTTGCCTTTATAAACACCAGGAGGTGAACCAGTTCAGCATGGTTCCTAGTGCCTAGTGTAGCGTTTGCTCTCAAGGCATCGCAACGAAAAAAAAAAATACAAAAACACAACATTCTGGCAATAGCTAACACTCTAATGAAGTGCGAGATTCAGTAAAACATGTTACAAATGAACGGAAACTAAATCACTAACATGGATTATATGAACATTTATTATGTAAATTTTTCAGAAATCGACAGTGTTTTTTCCAGTAAAGTTAAGGACATGAATACTGGTCCCGATAGGTACCCGTTACAATGTCTGTTCTAAAATACTACCAGATCAGAGACCTGGAGGGACCTGGTACAATTAAAGCCATGGTGTAAATGTAAATGTCCCTAGGCTGTGAGGGAGAGCTTCATAGCAGAGCCGCAGAAACAAATATCAGAATCATTGGCAAAGCCAATATGTCTAGTCTTTATAATACTAAGTATGAGTTGTTTGATCTGCAAATGTTTGCCTGAGAAGTATTGTTTTTTAAATGTAAAAGAAAAAACATTTCGAAATTCTGGAGGAAAAGGAAACATATCTAATGGTATCTCAAAACTGTATATTGAGTGGTTTATTTTCAAATATTTATTACCAAGGACATTGCTTCCAAGTTTTCAGATTGCTTATGTGTAACATTTCGATGGTTTCAGTGCACTTATGAGTGACAGTCAACTGCCAAATGTGTGATACTTACAATGACTCTTTCTCACAAAACGAAGCAATTAACTGCATAGAAAGAGTAAAATATCAGAAATGATCCCCTTTTGGGCAAAGGGAACATCTATGAATTTCTTGAAACTGCTGGAAAATCCGTGATATGGAAGGTTAACAATTGTTTATATATAATATTGTGCCTTCGGCGCACTTCAGTGGTCTGTGCGACCATAGCTTAGCTCAGCTACCCATAAATGTGCACAGGAGAAAGGAGGTATGAAGGACTTTATAAGCAGGATATTGGAAACCGCAGAGATTTTTAACAGGGAACATTTCAAGGGTGTATGTCTTGCCGTAACTGTATATATTTTATTTAGAAATGGTCCTGAGGGTATGATAACAACACAGCTGTGAGATAATAAAATGCTATTATATGACAATATTACTGCTATATTAGTGCCACACTTGCAGCAGCAGTACTATTGCGATGCCTTGAGAGCAAGCACTATACTAGGCGCTAGGAACTATTGCACAAGCTTTCAAACACCTAAGGGTCAAGTGCCGAGTTAGTCTTTCCACTCAGTATATGACAATGGGGTAACCAAGTTATGTGCAGACCTGGGGATTTGTACATTAAGGGAACAGTGGTTCTGCCACTATTTCTTCATGAAGCATGCAAAATGTGTAATCAATTGTGTCCCTCTTATAAGATGAGACTAACATTTAATGAAACATATAACCTGATAATGTCCAATCCAAATAAGAAAGGAAAAACTCATAAACTCCTGTATCAATTTGTAATTTTATAATGAATTGATGTCATGTGATAAATCTTCCTCATGTAGGAATTTTAAACGTATAAATACAAATATACACATACAGATAAACACTATACAATTCCACTTAGATTCGTTGACGTGAAGTGAACACAAGACAATATATATACATATCACAACATATTATATACACAACACATGAACATTTACTCAAAAAGCACATTTAGACATAGTGTGAGGTGCTGGAAAATATGTATCAACTCAATAGGTGATTAATCCTGTTATTTACAAATGGTCTGGGTGATCATTTACACTTAAGTTTATAGCGTTGACGTTTTGACCCCTAGTTATTCTTGCGATATTGTAATTGTTTGTATGGGGTCTTCTTCAGGTCTAAACTGTGAATCTGTGTGGCCTGTTTTGAAAGAAAGGGGGAGGTACTTTAATATTTATAGGTTTGAACAATACATTTATAAGTGGCCAGCCCAGGGGTATCTGCTCACCTTCAAGAAGGTTCCACAATGAATTCCTATGGCGGCACTGCAACTCGTGCTCAATTAGATGGTTGACCTGTCAGGAATAAAATTACGCATGTAATTACCTCTTGTGCCATAAAACATTCTCTGATTCTATAAATCTGCCCTTACAGGGACTGTACCTGATCGTGATGTTTCTCATCAGGTCACTTGGTAAAAGTATTAATCACCTATTGGGTTGATACATATGTTGCCTTAATGTGAGTTAGTCTTTCCAGCACACATTTGACCTGCACGTTACACACCGATGCCTGCAGCTTATGGATTAGCTTAATGAACAATATCACTATATTTAGGATCCACTGGTTACATGCACATCCACGCAGCCGCACAGGAACCCACATGGCTATTGATTTAGGATTTGAAACTGTACCATGCAGAAAACAAACATGCACACACACCCACACAGACACACACACACACACATATTCCTCTCTACTTTTCAAAGATTTAATCTTGTGACCCAAAAGATCTTGTCAGATCTCTTTAGAAGATACATGAAATGGCTAAGCTGTTGTGCATTATTCAACACTGTAACTTGAAGTTCACACAAACACAGAAGATTTCTTCAGTGTGGACGTGAAGCAGATACATTAACCAATCATGGTCTCCTATTAAGATTAGAACCTGGATGCTTCCTGCAAGATGCACACAGATCCCTGCAGCAGGCGCAATAATCCACTGAGGTAGTTTGCACCTATTCAAACTTGTATCCTGTAACTCACAGATGATTGCATCATGCACCCCAAACCTGTATCCTGTCACTCACAGATGATTGCATCTGGCAACTCGCTCTTTCTCAGGTTCAAACTCATGCCCTGCAGGATGGACACACAGATTACTGCAGCTGACACACGAACCAACTCAGCTATCATACAAGTAATCAAACCTGTAACTTGCGGTTTTATCACAGGTCTTTCCAGCAAATGCTCTAACCGGCCCTGCGTCTTAACTAAGGACCACAGCACTGCGTGACCTGTAAGATGTACACTCATTTATGCAGAGACACACAAATCCTCTGAGCCACTGTACTTAAATCTGTAACCACACACAGTCTCCTTCCCCCCATCAAAATACATAGCTCATCTTTACAGCGGGCGCAGCAGTCACTTAACTATCTAAAACTAGGGTTGAAACACCTACCCTGCAGCATGCACACACACACATCTGTAGCCTGTCAGGAACTTTTTTTGTGTGCTTACTTTTCCCAGTAGGTTGCTCCTATATTAGAGTTTGCCATTGCCTGGGTCTCATAAGTAGTCCACAGGGACATCATTTACGGTTTGCCAAGGGTCGCAGCTGCGACCCCTGGTTTGCCACTTGCAACCCCTGGCTTCAAGGCCAATCTCACCATGATAAAGTAGGACAATAGTCCCTAAAGGGGAAGTAGAGGCCTCAACTTCCTTGGAAAATGTACAAGACCATCATAAGATTGGTTTCAACAATGACTGAATCAAATTCATTTGCTTCACAAAAGGAAAGATTTTAAAGAAAACATCGCAGCAATATAAGGTGCGCCAAAAAATGTGAACGGTGTAGTGAAAGTGAATAAGTGAATTTAAAGTTAGCAGGTGGTATATTCAGAAATATGCACAAAACCAGTGACTGATCAGAATGTGAATGTTTTAAACATCACCTTATATTACAGTCTGATGTCCAGCACAATATTTTTAAGGAACAGTCCGGTAGTATCTTTTGTCAACGTTTCAACCCTGATAAATCATTTTCAAAAGGGTCATCATCAGGACCAAATAATTAGGTAGCACCTAGTGAAATAGACAATCTAATTTATAAACTTTGTATATAATTACTAATTTGTTCCAAAAAATCTTCATAGCAAATACTTTTAGCCATACCAGCATGTAGAAGTGCCTTCAGAAGCATGTTATTCACCTTCTAGAGAAACTTTTTATGTTAAAGATGTAATATTCTAATTCTCATCTACGAGTAGACACATCAGTGTGTTCTTAAGAAAGAAAAAAACAAGTGCAGAATGACCAAAAATGTGCCATCCCTCAAGCGTATTAGATATGTGGAGGGGGTAAGAGTTCATAACGTACCCGCCCCAGGAAGGGATTAACAGTCACCATGGTAAGCTCTCAGAAATCATGGATATGCAAATTAATGGCTTAACCAAGCACCTTCAGAGGATCGGTGTCTGGAAGAATACATTAAATTCCCATTTATTGACTTTATCCTATATCACATAGATGGAAAGTTCTAAGTTATGTTGGATCGATACAGCATCATACTCACAAGTAGCGCATTCTGTTTACTTAGACCAGCAGCGTTGGGAGATCGAGTTGGAAAATGTCTATAAAATCAATTACAATTTTTTAATTTTTGGAGTAAGAGGATTACAAAGTACTATGCCAAAAAATCAGATAAATGGAAGAAAATGCATCATACTCACAATTAGAGATTACTTAGACTGACATAGTTTAGAGCTTGTTTTTACAAAGTGTCTGAAATGAACAGTACTCATATGTCACACACGGGCCAAAAATCAGTTTGCACTCTTCAAAAATTGTATATAGACTGACAAAACTGATGGCCTCCTGCCTTCAAGTGGTTAAGAAAGGATACTTATGGGGAGCGGCAGCTCAGACACCGTCTGCTGCCAAAACTCTCAGCTCACACATGCGCTGGAAATCTATAAATAGAGATATATTGGATTTTATCACACACACGTTGTGCAATTCGTAAATTCACAGGTCACCCAAAATTATTTGAGTCAAAAGGAAAAGAGTCACTGGGAATTTAGTTATCTCTAAATTGGAAACATTGAATTGTGACATACCAATACGTGCAATTGTAGTACACCCCAGGAGAAAGAGACTACAATGGAAATAGAATCAAGCATTTGCAATACAATAGGGCTCACATTTACGAGAGTTAGAGCTATTGGCTTTGTAAATGACAATGCCTTTTATTTATGTGTTGTTTTTAAAACTGATAAATAAAAGCAGTTGTAATTTACAATGCCAATAGCTTAAACTCTTGCAAATGTAAGACCTATTGCATTGCAAATGCGTGCAATAAATATTTTTAAACGCGTTAGGAGAGAGCATGTCCTGCCTGCAACAACAATCAGTTCAAAGCTATTTGAGAAAATAGTGCTCGGAGGCTGTAATTAAAGCCTACCGAGAAACAACACAGGTAACAGGGGGTGTCGCCATGGGAGGTTACAAAATGAGACAAGGCGGTGCTAAGGAGGGACTACTAAGCCACAGTTTACAGTGGACAATGGCACAAGCCAATGTCAAATATGGGCGGAGCTTCAAGTCCCTTCCGCTATACAGCATGCCTCGCAGAGCGGCACATGTGCTGCCCAGGCCCGACCTAAAAATACTTAAGATACATTGGCGGGGATGGTCCTTGAGGTTGGGACAGGCCTGGGCAATTTATTTACTTCTGCACTGAAGTGCACACAAAGCAAGGCCTTGCACATGCATGGGTTAAATGATAAAATGTGTCTGAAGTAATTCCAGCGGGAGCGAAAGTGAATGTCTATATGCCACCCAGGGTTTATGCACTTTGACTACAATTGCTCCTCACTTTAGTCATTAAGCTGGCTGATTTGATTATGGAATGCCTGATTTGTTTCTTTCCTCCGTCCTTTCAGGTACAGCTTCAGCAGCTATTATAATAAATGTATATTTTCTTAATCATGGTGCTTCCCAGCAGTTTGCCTAAATTGCCCAAGCACGCACCAGAACACCATCCCTGCTCTTGTTACCTGGGCACTCTGTTTATGAGGTACACTTTCTTCCTTGCTCCTCAGCACAGCACCAAGAAGTGCCATGATATTAAGGGCCCATCCTTTCTAAAGCACCATCCTTGCAGAATATAGAGAGTTGTCTTCCAAGTTGGCCCCTTCCTATATGCCGATAGACCCAATTCCGGAAGAAGACTCTAGGGGCCAGATGTAGGTAAAATAGATTTACCGATTTTTTATTACCGAATTTTACCGATTCGGTAATTAAAAATCGGTAAATCTAAGGGGTGGATATGTAGGTATTCCAGATGTGCTGGAATACCGATTCGGAAGAATTCGGTATTTACCGATTCGGTAAATACCGAATCGGTAATGCCCATTCATTCCTATGGGCTTTGAAGCCCATAGGAATAAATGGGCATTACCGATTCTGTATTTACCGAATCAGTAAATACCGATTTTCACAAGGGTGCAGGGGGTGTCACTTTGACACCCTCTGGCACCCCCAAAACAGGCTCGGGTGCCATGTGGCAGGCATACATGCCCTAAGGGCAGGTCTGCCTGTCACATGGCATAGGTGTGCATGTACACATGTGCATGCACACCGGAATCTGTATTTTACCATCAAATTGGATTTGATGGTAAAATACCGATTCGGTAAGGCCTCTGGGACTCTGAAGAGTCCCACCTACATCTGGGTACCTCAGAATCGGTAAAATGACCGAATTTTTATTTTACCGAATCGGTAAAATTACCGAATCGGTAATTTTACTGATTCAGTAAAATAATTCCCCCTACACACCTGTCACCCATTTACCGATCGGTAACGGCCAAAATCGGCCGTTACCACTCGGTAAATGGCCTCAAACAGCCACCTACATCTGGCCCTAGATTTGTTAAGCCACAAATGGCTTTATTTTAGACGTCTCCTGCCAGAAATTGCTTCTGCTTTAATAGAATTCAATGGGGAAGATACATTCCCTGATTTCTTTCAAATCTCCCACATTCTTGTTCTAAAATGTTGGCATGTATGCCCTTTCTCAAGAGGCCATTCGAACTTAGTTACTGCTCCCTCAGTCCAAAGTAAGGTCCTGCTCCTCCTTCCTTTCAGCCTTATGCCTACAATCCCTTTTTTTTTTTTTTTTCTTTTTTTTTTATTAGAGTACGTGTATACATTATACAAAACAAAATCCATTTGTTTCCAAATTTGAACATACTACATAGCAGAGAAATAGTAAGCCTAAACAGTTATAAACATGTATAAAATAAAACATACAATCCTATGGGAGAAAAGCTTTCATAGTTGAGTCCTTTCAAATCTTAACCAGTACTTTGGCTCACATTCCCCTGACCACTCATCCTTATAGTTCTCCATCTGGCCACTGGTGCCCACAATCGTAACCCCATCTCTCTTGTTTTTATACCCTTGTGCTCGTATAGGGCACCCTCGATGTTATGGATGCCCAACAGCCTACATATCCACATTTGAAATGTTGGGGCCTCTGTATCTTTCCAGGCCGCTGTTATTAATATCCGTAGTACTGCTACTGATATAAAAATTAAAGCTTCCTCCTCAATCCTTAATTTTAAATTAATATCACATCCAAAAATGAATAGGGTTGGGGATAAGGTAATTTTAACTTCTAGGAGCCCCTCTAAGAAAGCCAATATCTCCGATTTAATAGGGTTAAGTTTCTCGCAGCCATAGAACATATGAACAATGTCTGCAGAGCCTCTGCCACATCTGGGGCAATTGCTATCAACCCTCATCCCCCACTCAAACAACTTAGATGGAGTATAATACAAATTAAATAGGGTTTTAAAATGTTGAGCTTTAAGGTTAGAAGAGCGCAGAAATCTCTTATCAAAAGTAAGAGCTCTATCTAAATCAATTTCTGGGTCCACCAATTTCTCAGCCCAGGCTGCCTCGATCTTAAGCATGTCATCTGGGGAACTTCCCATAAGGATTTTATAAAGTCCATTAATTTTTCGCCCACCTCCCTTCAGATAATCCAATAGGGTACTTCTTTCCCCCAAAATAATTTGTGGTCTTACTGATCTGATTGTATTTACCACCTGAAGGTATTTATATTCCTGCCCTTCCTGCAATGTATATCGTAGCCTTAAATCAGACAGTGATCTACATGTATCCTTCACCATTATTTGCCCCAGTGTTACAATGCCTTGTTGCTCCCAGTGTCTCCAAGATCCATCCATACATAGGTTTGGAAAGAGATCGGAGTTCCATAAAGGCGTATGGTGGTTATACCTTGGAATACCCATCACTTTTTGCACAGATGCCCAGATCCCAGCTATACCCTCAAGTATTTTGTATCGTGATTTCTTGTAATACATTCTTCCAGTTTTTCTCAGAAGAATCCCAAATGCTTGGTCCCCCAATGCCAGTTGAAATATCGATGGAATATCATCAGGGCCCCCTTCCTGAGTCACCTTCTCCTGATTGAAGAGGATTGCCATTTCTGTAAGGAGGCAGGACCAATGGTAATTCCTGATATTAGGCATACCTAGCCCTCCCCTTTCCTGCGGTAAAGACATATATTTGTTTGATCTTCTAATCTTGCCATATTGCCACAGGAATTTCATAAAAATTGCTTCAATTTCCTTTATTATTTTATCTTCTAATTTAAATGGGATCGATCTAAGTTTATACAGAATCTTAGGGAACATAGTCATTTTAATGACGTTAGCCCTGCCTATTATTGATAAATGAAGTGTATTCAATCTCCTCAGCTCTTGTTCCATTGATTTCAAGAGGGGTGTAAAATTATCTCCAATTATGTGCCCTGATTGTGAATTGAGTGTTATGCCAAGATACACTACTGAATTGACATATCTAGCATCCTTTTTAATTATATTCTTAGAACAAAGAATTTGAGTCTTAGCTTCATTCAGTCGGTATCCTGAAAATTTCCCAAACAAATTTGTCAAGCTGACAATTTCCCTCATAGCAGATTCCGGATCGTTCGTAATAATAGCTAAATCGTCTGCATATGCAAGCAATTTTGTTTGGAATCCTTTTATAATTACTGGTTGTATCTTTATATTCGATAATATCTGTGTAATTAATGGGTCTATATACAGGGCAAATAAGATAGGAGAGCAGGGGCAACCCTGCCGAGTGCCTCTTGTTATATTAATTTCCCCAGAGCTCACACCCATCAACTGAATCTTAGCTGAGGGAGTAGAATACATTGCTTGTATGGCCTGTCAAAACCTTGGCCCAAACCCCCTCCCCTCTAAAACCTTCCATAGGAAAGACCACCTCACCCGGTCAAATGCTTTTTCTGCATCTAGGAGGATCATCGCGGCTCCTTCCCCCCCGGCAGCACAAATATCAAAAATAGTAATCGCTCTTTTAATATGATTCGTCGTATCTCTTCCCGGGATAAACCCATGCTGCCAAGGTGAAACCATTGCCGCGACGATCCTCCCAAGTCGAGTAGCCAATATCTTGGCATACAGCTTGTTATCCGCATTAATAAGGGAGATAGGCCTGTAAGACCCTGGATTTTCTTTGGGCTTACCCTTCTTATGGAACACCACGATATTGGTACCCTTCCATGACTCAGGTATCTTGCCAGTGATCATAATCCCGTTAAATAGGTCCAAGAGAAGAGGGGATATTTCCTCCCGCAAGCATTTGTATAATTCTATTGGTAATCCATCGGGGCCCACAGCCTTCCCTGCTGCCAGACCTTGCAATCCACCTATTACCTCCTCGATGGTTATGGCCTGTTCCAACTCCTCCCTCTCCTGCTGACCCAATTTTTGACCTATATTGTCCCAGCTGTTCATTGGAGTATCTGTTACCACCTCCTCCTGGTATAGATCTTGATAAAACCTTCTGAAAACCTCCAAGATTTCAGCAGGCTCCTCATATACCCTCCCTTGTTCCTCTATCTTTGAGATTATGTTTTTTGACGTAACCTGTTTAATACGCAGCGCTAATGCCCTTCCAGCCTGTTCCCCAGTCTCATACAACCTAGTTCTGTTTGTGTGATATTCCGCTGCAGATTTTTTAGCCAGTTGAATCTGTATACCCGCTTTTATGGCATTAATCCTCCCGAGAGTTTCCAATCCTTGCCGCCCCTGACTTATATCCATTTGGTGCTGCCTTTCGGCATTACTCAAACTTTCCAGTAATATCTCCCTTTCCAGCTTAGTTCTTTTCCATTGTCTGGTATTATAACTAATAGTTTCCCCTCTTAACCCGGCCTTATAAGTGTCCCAGACTACCCCCCTAGACGCACTATATCTGTTGGCATCGAAAAAAGCCCTTGACCAATTTCTAATATATTCAATATAGGCACTGTCAACTAACAATTTCCTATCGAAAGTCCATGGTCTTGGTCCTTTTGCAGGTCGATTAATATCCATTGTCATTACCAAGGGGCTATGATCAGACATTATCATTGGGAGTTTATTAATTTTAACCTTATTTATTTCTGTGGCTGAAACGAAGAAGTAGTCTAATTTACAATATTTGTTGAAAGGGTGAGAAAAATAAGTAAACCCAGTGTCCAATGGTTCCTTATTGCCCCAGACATCTCTTAGCCCATATGATGACAATAACGCAGATATGGCTTTATATACCCTAGGTTTACGTCCGGTGTATGGTATATCATTAGTAAAGTCTGCCGAAATATTGCAATCTCCACAGATTATTACTGGGGCTGGCCAGTCTATCAATTCCTTCTCGATAGAATCAAAAATGCCAGGATCATCTGAGTTAGCTCCATAGATTGAACAAATAGTACAGCCCAAATCCAATTCACATATAGCCCACCTACCGAGAGCATCTGCCTTACAGCGCTTAGCTCCACCAAGGGCCACCTTTCCAATAATAGCCACACCCCTTATGGTAGACGTTTGAGAGGTACAGGACAGAATCTCAAACCCTTTTAACTTAAGCCAGTGCTTCTTCTTCCATGGCAGGTGAGTCTCTTGTATTGCCAAAATATCTATATCTATTGCTTTAAGGTATTCCTCGAATCTGAGCCTCTTTTTCCAATCGTTCAGACCGTTAATATTTATAGAACCTATCTTAAGTTTAGGCATTTTCCTGGACCATCCCTTCCCAGCTTCTTAAACAACAAAATAGCTTTCTTGAGGTAGAATTACAACATTGCTTCGTTTGTCCTTTTTGACTTAAATTTATATGTAAATTAGTTACACATACTCTTTTTTCTTTTTTATTTGCTCCCACACCCCCCGACCCTCCCCCCACCCTCTTTCCCCATGCACCCCACCCCCCTCCCCTACTGGCCCCCTGGCCGCATGCCCACATCTGTGGGGTGCTCAGACGAAGTCTGTGCATATGATGGGAGCAGCGTTGGAGCGAGGACTCCATTTAAACCGCTAGTAGCCCTGATGGGCTTAACCACAGAGCTCATATTTCCTAGATCCAGATAAAAATCAGCTTAATACAACGAAATACCTTGGTTAACAATTCACTTCATTGCCTAAACCATGTAAACAACCTTGCAATACCTAGACCCTTTAGTATATATTCACAAATATCAGCTAACTTCTAATAGCTATCTATCTACCCCCCCCCCAGCACCATATTGCAGGACAATGAATCCACAGACTGAGATCTATATAGAGTTTAAAAATTCTTTAGCCTTAATTTCTGATGAAAAATATAAGGTCTTTCCATGATGAATTATCTTGAGTTGGGCTGGGTTAATGAGATAGACCTGAACTTTTTTGTCCTGAAAAGGTTTAATCAGTTGTCGTAACCTCCAACGCCTTTCCACCGTCACGTGGCAGAAATCGGGTCTGACAAAAAATGAAAACCCCTCAAAGGTTCTCTTGGCGTCTGGTCTAGCCTTCTCTGCTATAGACTGGCGCAAAAGGAAATTCCCCAGGAAAATCAAAATTGCCCTAGGTTTATCCCCTTCCCTGAAATTTCGATTTCTCTTAAACGGAGTTCTATGCGCTCGCTGAACCTCTGAATCCCAACACCAGCTCTCCAATTCAGGAAATGCTTTAGCAAAAACTTTCACAATGAAGGCCCGCACGTCCCCCCCCTCCAGATCCTCCGGAACTCCCAAGACCCTAAGGTTATTTCTCCTAAGCCTATTTTCAAGGTCCTCGAGCTTCCATTGTATATCCTCAGCTTGTGCCCCGTATGATTCCACCTTACTGGTGGCAGCCGCAGATTCAGCTTCAGTGGAAACCACTCTTTCTTCAAGATTTGAAACTCTATCGTCCACTGTCGCACATGCCTTTGAAAGTTTCCTCACGACAGTCTTAATCTTCCTCATAGCCGCTTGGGTTTTACGATTGTCCTGCCTAGTCTCTTCCCGATGCGCAATGATTTCCTGGTGGATTGCTTCCAACATAGAGCGTTGAGTAGATTCGAAATCCTGACTTAGGCTCGGCGACCCCTGGAGTAAGGTAGTGGGTGAGTGATCCCAAGTTAACCCCCTTTGCTCGCTTTTTTTGAAGGAGACTGCTGGTTTCGCTATAGTGGTAGGGATATCCTCTTCTGGATCAGTGTCTGACTCTAAATTACTGCCGTCTATATCTGAGCTGTTCCCCCCCTCTTCTTCTGACCAATCTGCCTCCTCGGCCACTGAGTGGAAACACTCACTAGACGTCTTCTCACTTTCAGTGTTACTCGTTGCCTCCAACTGCTCAGTAAGAGTATTGGAATTGGTATTGAGCATAATATTAGCTACAGGAAGAGTAGCCTCAATTCCCTCTTGCCTTTTGCTGGTGCTGCTTTCCGTGGTCTCTTGTTGCTCCATCTGCATTACCTGATCTGAATCAGCAATAACCTCAGGAGTAACTGCTTGCGTGTTATTTTTAGCTGGGGTGAGATCTGTAGATAGGCCACCCGCTCGAGTCATTGTAACATCTGTGATGATAGCATCCGTCTCAGATGCGCCCATGCCCACAGTCATTGTTGCCTTTTTCGAACCAGAGGAACTCAGTTCAGCAGATCCATTATTACAAACCTGCTTTAATGCTCTGACTTCCCTGCCCTTATGAACATCTTGGGCGTTCTGCATTATAATCTCCTCAGCCACATCAGGTACATCAGGTACATCAACTACAGTTATTGCTCTGTCTTTTGGTCTTACTTCCTGGCCCTCGGGGTTATCTTGAAAACCTTGCAATGTCTCGGCCCCCAGTGCCCGCTCCGATGCTTCAAATACATCAGTTGCTGCCATTTCTGATTCAGTAGGCAGTCTCCCCCCTTTCTCCTTACCGCCTCGTAGCATCTCTACAATGCTGATGTTTGCAGTAATGGCGGTGTTCTGACGAGTCCTAGCCGCTGCCGCCTTGATCTCCTTCTTCTTCACTGGGGGTGGGGCTTGCCCTGGTGTTGTGCCTTTTGACATCACTACCGGCTCCTGAACCCGTCCAGAGCTATCGTCCATGATTTCCTCGGTTCCGCCAGCATTCTCACCCGCATTCTTCTTTTTAGAGGCCTTCCCGACATTATTGACTTTGGGGCCCATTTCGCTGCTACAATGTATCTCCCTGAAGCAGAGCGTGTTCCCCCTTCTGCTTCTTGCGATCCGACACGGCGTCCCTCTTTCACCGAGGACGACCGTGCATGCACTAGGTTTGCTCCGCCCCCTGCCTCCGTGAACTCCACAGGCAGCTCCGCAGCCAACCAACTCCGGCACCGATTGCAGGCAGAGCACAGCACCCGTCGCAACAAGCCGTCGGAGCACAGCGGGAGTCACCAGCAGTAGTCGGTAAGCCCGCATCTACTCTCCGTCTCCGTCTCAGTCGGAGAGAATTAATTACACGACAGTCCGATAGCTAAGGGAGCTCCATCCAGAAATCCGTGTCCTCGCTCCCACTCCGCTGCTGCTCAGCCACTCCGCATGGCCGCCATCTTGCCCACCCAAACGCCTTATGCCTACAATCCCACATTTCAGACTCCTGTCAGAGTCCCACAGAACACAGTAAAAACAGCTACTAAAGACAGAGTAGCACAATTTGCGTTTACAGCCCTGAACACACAGACTGCTCAAGCAAAGGTCTGGGTGACCTTAGCTGATAGGGAAGAACGGGGACATAATATCTGCAAAATGTGAAACCTAGACATGGTGCACAAACAATGGCTAGAAGAGTTTGGCTCGCAACCTTCCTAAAATCAGTTGGTCAGCTTGCCCACTAAAGAGAACTGAGACCTTTTTGCCAGTTGATAATCAATTAACAGTAGTGATTCATTTGTAAGCAAAGTGAAGCGCACACAACCTGAGTTAGTTCATAGGTACGGTGTAGTAACATTCGATGAAAGGATAAGATCAAACTCCAAGGTTATTGTCTTGTTTGTTTTTTATTTATTTGGTGAGAGTATTGATTTCACAAAAAACCAGCCGACACGTGTTTCGTCAATATCGGGGTAGACCTGTGACTCTTCAGGGCTGTCGAAGTTAGGTTGAGCGTAGTATCGTGGGACCAGTGATAATTCCAACCCGGTCCTAGTTAGAGTTATAAGTTGTGAGTTATAATAGACACAAGATGAAAGCGCTTTTTCAAGCGTCCAGTGAATGTGTTGCGGGTATCAGGGTCCGCCGCCGGGTATGCGGTCGGATAAATAAAGGCAAGCCAATCCGCTTGTCCTTGGTTGTCGGCTTGTTGCCGTTTCCGTAGGGGTTGGGATGTCGTCCGTATGTTCTCTGGGTTGGTTCTCTGGGTTCTCGGGCGGCTCGCGGTGTGCTCGTACACACCGCGAGCCGCCCGAACGTTTAGAGCCCTCATCGCCCCTGGCCACCTCAATTCATTCAGGCGCTGCCCCGTCGGACCTGCCCTCGGCTGCGCATATTCAATTTCAGACGCCGCATCTGCTGCCTCCGCCAGGGTATCCAGTCAATCACGCAATTGCGTGCAAAAAACTGCCTGAATTCGACAACCCTGTCCTGATGACGATCCTGACTCACGGGGATCTAAACGCCGTCGACATCACAGCGCAATTTTATGGTGCATCTTACGTTTTGTGCTCCTGTAAAATTGTTTGTTCCATGATTTAAGTGACTATAACTTAATCCTGCGGAGCCATTACTGTATAATTTCTTTGTTATCTTGCGCCGTTCACGCTGTTCACGTTCAGCACTTGCATCTTCACCTTTCACTAATTGTATATATCACCACTCACCAAGTGCCCTCGGGTTGTCACGTGATTCTCTCTGTACAGTGCTGCCTAACTGTATTTCCATGTGAAACACCCTCCTCTGAATTGGTGAATAACAAGCTTTTAAACCATACGAGCCTCCTTGTTTCTTGTTCATGTAATGCTGACTGCATACATTACTTAACTGCCTTAAACTGATACCTGTTGGGAATTGTTGTTTTTTTATACTCCACACCCATCCCGACGTTGTCTATGGGTTTTACTCCTGTTGTTCTTACACTTAAAGTAAGTAAAGCACATCCAGATGAAGTAGCATTGTGCCTGCTAAATCTATATGTTACAGTGTAAGAAATTGAGGTATTAGCAGAGGGAGGCTGTAAGCCCTTCCCAAGCAACAATCACAATCATTGTCAGGGTGAACCACAAAAGTCACTAAATTAACCTGTATTTAACCCTTTGGTAAGTTTGTACAAAGTAGTCAGGCAAAGTGAAAACACAACATAAGGAAAATCCCAAGCCAATTTACACAAAAATAGAGTAACTTTTAACAAATGAAATGACACCAACACGCCAAAACTAAAATAGATGGAACAGGAGATATGGAATTTTAAAGTTTTAGGTAAGTTTAGTGCCTAAAAGGACAAAGCGCCACTCATGGTCATCTGGTCATGCTAGACCTGAGGGAAAGTCACAGTTCAGGCCGACCACGATGGTGCACAGGATGGATACATGGACCAAGTTAGTCCCTTTGAAAAAGTGACCTTCTCAAAGTCCGGCCCGAATAGTTCTCTTTGTGTTGGAGGGGGACCACGAGGAGCAGGGAAAGCGTTGTGGAGGGTTTTCACTGTAGCATGAAGAGTAGGCCGAGCTTCACAGACGGTCATCGCTGTAGTGTGAAATGTCGGTCGGGCGTCATGGAAAGTCAATGCTAGAGCTTTGCATTGTCAGTTCCCGTGGGCTGTCATTGCTGTAGTATGAAGTGCGAGCCTTACGTTTACAGTCGTCGCTGGAAGGTTGCTGTCCTGCAAAGATTTGGGATCTCTGGAGCTTTGTGTTGGTAGCAGAGTTTCATCATGAACAAGCCTGTTTCCTCTCGTGAAGAACCCAAAACTTTAAGATTTCTCCCTTTCTTTACAGGCTGAGCTCAACTGATGCCAAACAAGGGTCCAGGACCGTGAGAGGCCCCTCTTGGAGATTAGGAAGTCAATCCAGCAGAGACCAGCATACCTTAGGCTAGTCTAGGCAGGTCCAGTTACAGCAGGTCAACTGGGCAGTTGCAGGGAGGCCTCTGGAGCTTGTTGTGTCCATGTAGCACAGAACAGGAGGTTAGCCAGCTGACCCTTAGAGTCACTCAACTAGCCTGGGATAAAGGGGTAGATCCTGTTTTCCTTCTCGACACCCAGACAGTCCCCAAGCAGCAGGGCAGTCCTCTGGCAAAATGGTAGTACTTCTGTAGTGTTCATAGGTCCAGAGTGTTCTGATGAGTGGCTCAGGAGATCCACTATATGGTGCCAGCCTTTGAAGTGAGGGATTCCCTATACTACCACCACATCTGATTCTGGAGACCTTACCCCACCCCTGCCAAGGCTTCAAAATGTTTAGGGTCACAAAACCCTGGTTTTAGGTTATTTGTGTGTGTTGGAGGCAAGCCCCATTGAAATGTCTGTGCGGCAGGGCACAGCTCTGCCCCCATCCTTTTGGTCAGGATCTCCCAGACCTATACCCTATTGTTTCACTGTCTGGGAGGAATCTACAAAGCCTAACAGAAGGGTAATTTTTGTTGTAAAATATTTCTATTATTTTTCAAACACACACAAACCACCCCTGATACACGACTCATTTCTACATGGGGTACATTCCTTATTACATTGCATTTATATTAGCTGTCCGTCTTAAAATTAACATTCGTATCTTAAGCAGATCCGCATGAACCTATTAATCCTATTAATCCTGCTCAGCACCCGTTCGTATCGTCTTTAACGTAGTGTTGCCAAATCATCCCACAGCACATTGATCTCGAAACTTGGTGCCCCCCACGTGTACTAACCTCTCCCTCCCCCTCCCACTAACTCCCCCACCGGTGTGCTCCATGCACTATAAACAAGGACAATCAATCATCAACATTGTGCTAGGGTGTGCGGGTTTCCCATTACATGTGATCTTTTCTCCCTCACCTACTGTCTCCACTCCTACTCCTTTGCTCCCTCATTTCGCCTCTCCTTATCCACGCTCTGCATACATTTCTAAGGCTCCACCAGTTAGTCAGTGTCTGAGTCCGACTCCGGGTGTCTCATTAGTGCTACCAATGCTTCCCACGCCCGTTCAGTTTCCATCGCTTTTTCGTTATTCGCTCTCCTGGCCTGTTGGAACCTGGCCATACTCTTGCTAGCTGCCCATTTCTCGAATTCCACCCTCCATCTCGCCACGCTGGGCCCCAATTGAGATTTCCACTGTCTTGTTAGTTCTCGTTTGGCTAACAACAGCCCCAAATCGATAAATTTGCTCGTGATCTTAGTGCGCGCTGTGTGCGGAAACCAGTGTAGTATGCAAGCCCCCATGTACGGCTCTATCTGCCTATCCGTTACCCCACATAGCACCTCGACCACCTCCTCCCAATATGTTCCTAGCTGTGGGCAACTCCACATCATATGTTGGAAGTCTGCTGCCCTCGTGTTACATCTTGAGCAACACGCCGAGTCCACATGGAAATATTTAGTTCTGGGGTTAAATAGGCCATGTGGAAAATGTAAAAATGAATGAGTTGGAATCTGGCATTCCGCGTTCCTTTCCACGCCCTTTCCACAATCCTATTCCAGGTCATTACAGGTACCTCCTTACCCAAGTCTGTCTCCCACCTTTCACGCAACCGAGTCAATGGCTGCTGTCCCTCCATCACCATCCGCCTACACAGGCACGTGACAGCCTTCACAGTCCCCGCTGCCATTACAACATATTGGCATGTTAAGGACGTCTGCCGTTCCGATAGACCTTCTCTTCAGTGTTTCTGGATTGCCGATGCAAGGGCTGCATGTAGCAAATAATCACCCCTAGGCAAACCGTATCTGTCCTGTAGTACCTGAAAAGGCAAGAGGGCTTCCCCCTCGTACATGTACCCGATCATTTGCAACCCCAGGTCTTCCCACTCTGCTAGTGCAGACCAGTCCCCTCCATGTGGGAAGGCCATACACATGCCCAGAGGTATTTCCGGAGCGTACGGACTACCAACACCCCCTCTATGCTTGTATCTATTCCAGCATGCTCTAAGTACTTTCTCCTCATTCGTCAGCGTGGCACCCCGGAGTCTCTGACCAAGTATTATAAACAACATAACATGCCGTGGTAACCATCGGTCCTCCAGGCCATCCGGTCTTCTAAACTCCCGGGCCACTGGCTGCGTCAGCCATTGTAATTGGGGTGCTAAATGAGACACTTCAAAGTCTGGTACCGCCCATCCACCTTCTGCTCTGGGCCTCATCATTGTGGTCAGTGCAACCCGCTGCCTGCCGCTCCCCCAGAGAAACCCCACTACCATAGACCTGAGCGTTTGAGACACCGATCCCGGGATCCAAACAGGCAATGTCCTAAAGTAATATAAAAGACGAGGCAGTGCCACCATCTTCAGCAGCGCCACTGTGCCTGCTACCGAAAGTGGCAAGGTGCTCCAGAATGCCATATTCCCCTTAATCCCTCGCACTGCTCTGTTCACATTGCCCTCCAATATATCCACCTCCTCATGATAGATGTTCGATCCTAAATATGGAAGGCAACTGTGCTCCCATCGTATGCCCTCTAGATCAGCAGGTGTGCCCATGGTCCGGCACACCCGGAAAAGGCAAGTCTTCTCCCAGTTCACACATAACCCCGATACTTCCCCGAACATCTGCAACATCTCCTTTGCTCCCGCAACTACTTCCCCAGGAGCAGCCAGGAACAGCAGCAGAGCATCAGCGTAAAGCGATATATAGTGTGTTTCTCCTCGCAGCTCCATCCCAACGTAATGCCTTCCTGACCGTGCTCGCACCGCCAGTGGCTCAATCGCTAACGCAAACAGGAGTGGGGACAGCGAGCAACCCTGGTGCATTCCTTGTTCCACTGAGCAGGGCAAAGACACCGTCCCTCCAATTCTAACCCAGTCCACGTCTGCTATGGAATTGAAATCCCCCCCAGTATCGTTGCGCCTGTTAAGTATAGGGCCAGGCTCCCCGACAATCTGTTAAAAAAGGAAGGCTGATCAACATTAGGGGCATACACACTGCACAGAGCCACATCTACTCCATTTAATCTCCCTGATACCTCCACAAACCGTCCCTCTGGATTAATCAATGGCTGCGTTGGCTGAAAAGGAACCCCCGCTCTTACCCACACCAACGCACCCCTGGCAAAGCAGAGTAAGTCAATCTTCTTCAATGCTGCTTCCTCGGCCTTATTAATATGCGTTTCTTGAAGGAGTGCCACCTGCACCCCCTGAAGAACCAGAAAAAGCATGCACCTTGTGCCGTCTTTGGATAGTATGGAGCCCCCTTACATTCCAGGTGATGCATTTGAAATCATGTAGCGTCCCCATTTGCCAAGCCACCTCTACCCTGCGCACATCCCCCATCTAAGAGCACACCGGTGTCCCTAACTCCCCCCAACCCTTCCCCACGCTCCTCCCAACTCCACCCCCCCAGAACAGGCACTACAACGTTAGAACCCATCCAAACTAATACACAATTACCCCCCCCACACCTCTTGGGGACTATACCCACACACATTTACGGGATTTAAGCCCTTGGCCTTAGAGAGTCAGACACCCAAACGCCTGCCAATCTCCGCTCAATTCCTGTTATATTAACTCTGCCCCCTGCCTCAGTCTTCCTGTCTGGCTGTTCCCCAGTCAAGAAGCACAGGATCGCTTCCCACCTTGGAGCCGACTCCAGGCCAGCCAATGCCAGCCCCCGCGTCCCTTTAGACCGGACAGAGGCACCGGCCCCCACGCCTCCGGGTCAAAGAGGGCCCCAGCTCCGTACCAGTGCTCGCTTTCACTGCGCCTGCAATGTAACCATTAACTGAACCCGTCGTCTAAGAATTCCAAGTGCTGCTCTCACCAGTCCATAAGTGCTCCTGCGATCCCGTTCTGGTGAGCTCCTACTCAAGTTCCCAACTGTTGTCTCACACACACCCACTCCCAGCTGCTGGTGACCTCTTTCCCTTATCAGATCGAGCCCTTTGACCATATGAGCTCCCTTGTACCAGCTTCCCCAGCCCTCAGCACCAGCCGATGGATCCCCAAACATGAGGTGAAGACCCCCAACACTTGCCTCCGGCCCCTCTCAATCCCCAGCTTCCTTCAGCCACCGGTGGTCCAGCTGCTCACTGACTGTCCTCTGGCGGTTCTTCTCCCCTCAATCCGCCGCCAGCACAGGTAGTCTGTTCATCAGACCACTCCTGCGGCCATTACAGTACTCCTCATGCCGCCTGCTGCTACTGGCACCACACGGCCCCTGCGCTCTCCACCCGTGATCCTTCACTGCTTACAGGCAGGCTGTACCAGGCTTCTTCACACGTGCCCTCTCACCGGGCTCAGCCACCTAGTTGTGCAGCCTCCCTCTGAGACCAACCACTAATGCCTGCTCTGTCAGCCAGCAATGAATTCAGTTCCCCAGCCAGCACCTACCAACCGCTCAGCCACCAGCCTCCTTGTACCTAATAAAAAGGGCCCATCCAGTGCTCACTGCTCTCCCCTCCTCCGCAATCCAGGCTGGGGGGTGGGGCGTCCACGGCGCTTTCAACACTGTGCGCCTGCTGCCCTGCAGATCCGGGCTTCTTTTCGCCGCGCTTGCGCCTTCCCCCGCACATCCTCCTTGCAGCCAGTGTCCCCTTCAATCAAATAGGAGGGTGAACAAGGGGGTGATCACTCGGCGCTAGGCGCACCCCACACCAGGTCGCTCTGTACCGCTGCTTGGCCCCCCAGATTGCTGTCCCAGTCAGTGCAGCATAAATTATGCCCCTCGACTCCTCCCGCAGCCCGAGCCCGAGCCCACTGCCGCCGGCCATCCTCTATGGAGCGCCCCCTGCCGCCATCTTGCGCCACATTCGGTGCCGGAGCCGGCCGTACCTCAGGGTCTGTGCCCCACGGCTGTTCTTGTGTTCCCGTTCAGTCCGCACCCCGAATATTCGAATGGGGAGGGTCCGCTACACCAGGGCGCCTTGTTGAAGTATCCAGGACGACATACTCACTCGGCCCGCTTATGCCCAGAGCCCCGACCGCCATCTTGGCCTCTCCTCGCTGGGTAAGTTTCTCTCGGCAGAACCCCTAGTCACACCACCTCCAAATTCGCTGTGCTGGCGGTCAGTGCCTCCCGGCCGCCTTCTCCACCAATCTTGGGGCTTGGGGGCTCTTTGTAGTGTCCCATATTTAGGATAAGAGACAGTGTTGGCGCAGAGCTCTCTACTCACACGTCCGCTCCCATACGCCTCATAGCCACGCCTAATAGCAGGGTCATGTGACCCAGGGCACTGACAGCAGGAGCCAAATGGATGGTAGAGACAGGAACATGCCAACTTTTAAAAATTAATATCAAGAAAGGGTTCGGCCCTTAATCAGTAAGGCGGACCAATATACTAAGTACAAACACAAAGAAACGCCAATACTGAATCTCATTCAAACATCACATTTATCCCAAGGGCCAGAAGACCTAAATAATCTGGTTGAAACAATTTTTTTTTTTTTTTGCTTTCAAGTATTTTTTCTCATTTCATACTTTTGTTTTGATGAAAAATTCATTTTTTAAATGTTTTTACAATATATACAAATACAGTTATATACATACACTGAAAACACCACAACATTTAACAGACAAGAACACACAAATGTGACAAATATACAATGCAAATCAATATATATTTATAAACAAACACAATATATTTGTAGCTCTGGTTCTAGTAGGTTTTTGAACCTCACTTTTATAAATGTACACTGCTTCTGATCCTTTTTGTTATAACATATCACTTTTGATTGTAATTCTGCCAAATAGGGGACCTACTTAGCTCACCTAATATTCAAAGTATTATATATACACACAATTTTCATTGAGCAGCAAGTGGTAATTCCATCCTAGTGGGCACCTATTTGGTCAGGAATGAGACCAGTCGACGTGTTTCGAACCCACTGAGATTAATATCGGGTTCTCCTTAGGACGTAGAACACCAAGCTAAAAAGACAAAAACAAAGGATATACAGTCATACCCATATCCACATTCCAATACTATTGGGTGTTCGTCCACTGGCCACTTGACGCTTCAATTCTTGCTCCTAAAAGATGATTATAGAATAGAACCCTTCCTGGATGATATTTAGCCATTTTTGGCAAGGAAACTCTATGTCCAGTTTCGACTAGGCACCCTCCCGCTCCGTGCCTTTACATGTAAATGGTCAAATCCTGCTAAGTTGAGTGCCCAGTTTGTAATTGGAGGAAGAGTCTGAGCTTCATGTCTTTTTCTTTGGCCCTGAGCATAAACCAGCTATGAAGCGCTGGCTTCTCCAAATCTGTAGGAATTTAGGATTTGTACACTGTGCAGAGGCATTCAGAGTTCTGAAGTCTGACTCTTGCCTGCCCATTGTTTTTGCTGTTTCACGATTTTTGATCTCAATGTGGCGTAGACGCTGGACCTTTGTAAAATTGTCAGCCCAGCCGTAAGCGCCATACTATTCTTAACTTTTCTAGGGCCTCAATTTTGTTTGTGTATAATTGTATATTGATTTGCATTGTATATTTGTCACATTTGTGTGTTCTTGTCTGTTAAATGTTGTGGTGTCTTCAGTGTATGTATATAACTGTATTTGTATATATTGTAAAATTGAAAAAGAAATGAATTTTTCATCAAAACAAAAGTATGAAATACTTGAAAGCAAAGTTTAAAAAAAATGCTTCAACCAGATTGTTTAGATCTCCTGGCCCTTGGGATAAATGTGATGTTTGAATGAGTATCAGTATTGGCATTTCTTTGTGTTTGTACTTAACATTTTAAAAGTGTCCTTTTCAGAATTATGACTTCAAATCCGACTTTACCCTTAAAGAAGATTTTACATTACAATTCATTTGCATCCAAGCTTGACTTTTCTATCTGCTTTAGCACTTAATAAATGTAATAAGGTAAAACCAAATATAATCCTATGGAAGAGATAGGGATTTCAGGAGCGAAAAAACAAATGTAGGATTTTTTCACTACTAGGATATATAAAACCTAAAACACATGTCCAACTTTTTAACTACAATGCACCCTCCTCTATGGGCTATTTAGTTCCTTTTTCAGGGGTCACTCATATTTAATAAAAAGTAAGGTTCAGACCTGGCAAACGATTTATTTTTCCAGGTCAAATTGCTTGTTTAACCCCTTCCACGCTGATGACGAGCTGGGCTCGTCATGGCGTAGCCTCCTCGCACGCTGAAAAATCTCAGCGTACGAGCGGAATTCCGCTAGCGCGCATGAGGTTAAACAGCACTACCGGCTATGTTGGCAGACACGAGGCTTGGTTTAAACATGTACTTCAGTTATGGCACTAGGAGTCCATCACTTGTTGTTTTTGCAATCAGGCCAATTAGTAGCATTTAATCTACTGGCTCAGGGTACAGGTACTACCATTTACTGGGGACATACAAATAAATAAATTTGCCAATTAGATTTAGGCCGACTTTACCATTTGTTTGAGAGAGAAGACAAGCACTTTAGCACTGGTTAGCAGTGGCAAAGTGCACAAAGTCCTATGGCCAATAAAATCAAATTCAGGGGTGAAACCAACAGTTGCTGTGACTTTTTTTTATATCCTTTGTCTCGATATTTTCTGCATTTTAACTCGTTTCTTTTTTTAAACAGATTTTATTGAGGTTTTAGTACTGAGGGCTACATCTTTTTCACATGGTCATTAAATGCATGGTAAGCTTATAACGTCTAAGTTATAAATGCAGATATAGTAGAACATTGCTTCACCTTTCAGCCATTCAGTTGCATTCACTGCACTTTCAACGTGCAGTGCACAGTGTTTCTTGAGTCAGGTGTCATAACTTTGTCGCCTAGCAGCATATCTCAGCGGGACTCAAGCTATTTAGTACTCATTCATACTAGATATAGTCGTCTTCCATTCAATAGATCAGGGAACCGAACATCCAACTCTCCTTCCCCCCCCCAACAGACTCACAACCATCCCTCCGCAACCCTTCCCCACCTACCCCCCCCTACCCTCAGACATGCCGCTTCTCCAATGCCATGTGTGCCGCTCATAATGTATTCCTCACACTCCAATTGAGACCTGTGTCAGTGGTCTAATCTCCATCCGGGAGAATGCGCCCAATCAGGAGATCCCACCTCCCGCCTACTTGGTCATCACACTGTCCGCAGCTGAGGTCCCATACAACCTAAAGGGCACGTAAGATCAGGAGGATCAGTCCTCTTCGTCAGTCGGGTCCTTAAGTAGATCTGCCAGTGCTACCCAGGCTCTGGCTGTGTACCATAACTTGTCATTGTCAGTTCTTCGAGCTAGTTGGAGTTGGAGGGTCCCCTCGTAGTCCGCCCACTTGAGAAATTCTCTGAGCCAGCGCCCTGCATTTGGGCCTGAGGCCGCTTTCCAATTCGGCATTTTAACTCATACATGATGTTCAATATAGAATTGCCGGTATCTGGATTTTGACCGGTATTGAACTGCTGAGAAAAATCCAGTTGAATCCAGTCACATCTAGAAACATGTTCCTAATGCCAGTTGCATTTTTATGGTGTCTGCTGGAGAGTATTGATTTCCGTTGCTGTTTTCATTGAACAAGCAGAATTATCCTTTTTAGGTTTCGCCTGAGCCAGAGCATGCGCTGCTCTGCGAGGCTTCTAGTAAGCACCTCTAACTCTGACCACACACTTGTGCGTGTGTTTTTTTGTTGCACACATACTATTGGCCTTTACGTGCGTCTTTCTAAAAAAGTCAGCACGCAATTGGCCAAAGGCGGGTGCATGTCCCGCCTTCTCTCTCCCCTGGCCTAGGGAGCTCGGGAGCAAGCAGCGGCCCCGCATTCCTAAAAGTCCTTAAATTCCTTAAAGCACCACTCACATCAGTCCGGCTCTGCTGAGTGCCTCCTGCCACTTTCAGCTCAGGAACAGTTGTGTCAGCATGGAGCCATGTGGGGGGGGGGGGTGCTGCAGCGCACACAGCCGCTCGCTGCAAGCTTTCTGTGCCAAGCCAGAGCTCACCTTTGTTGCTGCCTCCAAACGAAAAGGTGCTAATAGTTTGCTGGTTAGGTCTCAAGGAGGGTTACTTGCTGTGGTGCCCATTCAACCACTCCTGACGCTTGCTGCATCGACACTGGAAAAGGTCAGTTTGATCACTTCCGGACAGAGAAAGGTGCAGCCTGCAATGCACGGACGGAACATTGGTCACTTAACAAAACAGTAGATGCCCCAGGGTCGTCGCTCGGGGTTATCACAACCGCCCTGGAGCCTCCGAGCTAGCCGGTGTGTTGTTAGTCTTTGTTAGCCACGTCTGTTTGCAGGTTTTATGACTGTATCTGACAGGGATGTGACACTGCTGTCCAACATACATGTATTTTATTGTTAACCGCGCAAGTTACAGTTACTGCTGCAAATTAGAAATTGGCTGCCAACTGTCTGGTTTCTGCCCACAAACTAATTTTTAACTCGCAGTGTTGCCTGCTGTGCCTGTCTGTCGTTGGTTAGTTCACCCAAAGGAACATTGACCACACATGACTATCAGACTGCAGCAACATTCTCTTGTACTTTCTTCCACAAACTTGCAGGGTAATCTTCTTTTCATTGCCATTGTTTGTTGTGTGCTGGGTCAGTAACAAGAGGAGGGGGGCTGGTCACTATGAACCCTGCTAACCTGTGTATATTCTTTGTGCCCTGCTGTCTTTTTAATTAGTCTAAATTACAATCAAAAGATATTCTACTAGACCCTTAACACAAGGCAAACTTTGCTTGTGTATGCTGTGGTGATAACATCGAATTGGACTTTTACACAGTGGTATAATGTGTGAATCTGTTTATTACCATCTTATACTGTGCCACTTTTCTCTTTGCTACGTAGCGTGCATACATATGTACTATGCAGTGAAAATGAACGTGTCCTAATAACACCTGTTATTTAGAGCTGGAGTACAAACACTTGTATTCATGCACCTGCTACTATGGTGAATAAAAAATGTTGTACTTCCCATGGTACAACTTTGCCGACAGTAGGAAGCATGGCCTGCTGTCTCACAGAATATGCATTTATTACCAGTATTGGTGGGGGGGGCTATCATCACTCACGGGAGGCTGCATCTCTCCTCTTCTATTCGTAGCTACTTACCACATCCAATACATAGCATTGAATGTCCACTCTGTCCATCTGCACTATATCTGTATGTGGGAAGTGCTTACAGTATGGAGTCCGAGCGTGATTTTCTGCAACCCTGCTCTGGCATGATCACAGGGTTCACTTTTAGCTTTACACTGTACAAAGAAATTGGGATTTATGATTAAACTCACTGCACATAGCAAAACAACTGGGCCTATACTCAGAGTTTACGGACATAGCCCCTTCTCACTGAATACCCTGGTTTCGGGATGATGGGCCTTAAAGAAACAGCACGGCTTAAACCATGTGTGTGTTCTTTGTCGACGCAATTTACTACTATTAAAGGCAGGGGGCATTGCGGCTGGCTCAAGCAGCTATAAATATGCCACATTATTCTTTATGTACAGCTGTCATTTAAAATGAAGAAGTGTATATTGATGTGAATAATTTTATATGCCATAAACACGTGCTGTTGTGGCAAAGAGGCGTAATTAATGTGACCATCGTATGACAATCTGGCACATGCATTGTTTGCATTGGTATTAAGTGTAAGCCCATACATGTGGTGGGTGGGGTTGGGGTAAAAGGCTCTCGCACCATAACTGAGCTGTGCCGTATTTGATGCGTTTGTATGCCAACAGATAGTGTAATGCAGATGTGTGTCTAGTTTGGTAAAGGCAATCAGCACTCAGTAACTAACAGCCACATAATTACACTCTGCTCAATGCAACATAAATACACTCCAAATACCACTCAATTCAGTTCAGTTCAGTTCATAACTTTATTCGGGTACCTTGATACCCATAAAAGCACAATATCATAGCAAGTAAAAATAACAATCTGAGAGTTTGAGAACACACAACGGTATAAAATTTACAATAATATTACACAATGTTTTAATAATTTAAATTTACTGAATAAAAATGACTTAATTGGTGATAAAAAATTGATAAATTATTAATATATAGCATTAAAACATTGTACATTTATGCCAAAATAGAGTCTCAAGGATCAGACATGGACTTACATGCTCTAATAGCAATTCTGAGGAAAGTGCTTATACGAAAGATCAAATCTTCATCGTCCAGTTACTATACACAAATAGGCCTCATCCAAACTAATAGGCCATCTCTTTTTGAAAAAAGGGTTTAAAAGCCACTTAGAGTATTCAATATAATACTTACAAAAGAATAAAAAATGTATAATTGATTGACCACTCCTCCCATCACAATAACATGGTGTATGATTGAGGTTGGAGTGGTAGCCAAGAGGAAAGCACAGTGCAAATCTGACAGTTCCAGCTCTTAGACGAAATAACAGGCTCCTTTCCCAGTGGCTCTTGGGTAAAGTGAGATATATATGCAAAGAGTGAAAATACTGTTCGGTGGACATATATTTAAGGACAGAAGATTTTGTGGATTCTCGATCTATCCTTTCTTTGTTGTATAAAGAATAGAGGGCTTCTCTCAGTTCCTTTTTCGACACAGTTTCAACTGTACTTGGATCTAAGAAAATATGTTCCTTGTTGATAATGCGCAAATTTTGTTGCACTCCACTCAACCATTGGATATCCATCCCTTTCTCACACATGACACAGTCGCTAATAATCTCTCGGGTAAGGGAGGCAGCCTGGTTCTTCCATATTGATAGCCAAAAAAGAGCAGTTCGGGCACGTATAAAATCAGATATAAAATTAAGATTGAGTTCCCTGTGATATATATATTGTGTTGTAGAGATTGGGATACTCAGCAGTTTCCTACAAAACCTATTTTCTTCCTGCTGGATGCATTAACTGTTTACGATGCCCCAAATCTTAGCCCCATATGTGGCCACAGGAGTGCACTGTAGTTTATAGATTTTCTGAATAACTAAGATAGCTCCAGTGGTCCAAGGACGGGGGAGACCCAGAATTGAATTGGTGGCCTTTGAGAACTTGCTCCTGGAATGGGCTAAATGCTCATTCCATGAGAAGTTCGCAGGAAAGACCAACCCAAGATAAGGGAATGAACAAGTACATGTCAGTTTTTGGCTATCCACTTCGATAGAGCTTATCTCTCGCTTCCCAGGACCACAACACATTAAAAAAGATTTTTTTTAAATTGACATACCGATCCAAGCCATCCATAAACCTTACAAAATTTTGTACTAAAATGTGCAGAGAATTTGGAGTACGGCCTATGAGGACCGCATCATCTGCGTATAATAGCACAGGGAGAGGTTTCCTATTGAATATGGGAACATCTTGGGTTACAGTTTTCAAAGAGCTGTTCAACCCATTAATATAAATAATGAAGAGAAGGGGGGCCAAGACGCAACCCTGTCTTACCCCCTTCCTACTTTGATAACTCCCAAAACCTCTCCACCCATGCTAATCTTCACCTGTGCCTGGAGATCTTTATGAAGGTACGCTAAAAGGTGTACCAACAGCTCATCCAGCCCATTTGCCAGAAGGATTGTCCACAGCTTTGACTTATTGACAAGGTCAAAGGCTGTGGACAAATCCATAAATACCAGATAGACTGGAGACTTCCGTGCAATGGTGTATTTCCCAATAACCAAATTAAGATTGAGGCATTGTTTGACTGTGCCCACCTTGCTCCGGAAGCCTAGCTGGCATGGCTCTAAAATATAATTTTCTTCTGTCCAGGTTAAAATTGAATTATAGAGAACTCTCCCCAATATTTTTAGGGTGTTATCTATCAATGATATTTGTCTGTAATTACTCGACTGGGACCTGTCTCCTTTTTTAAAAATTGGGACTATAATACTCTTAGCCCATGTTTCGGGTAAGGTGGCATGAGTTAAACTATTAAAAACATTCAAAAGTAATGGTGCCCAAAAGTCTGGGTTCCATTTAATTGAGTCAATTGGCAACCATTCAGGCCCTGATGTTTTGTTCCCTATACTCTGTTGGAGGGCCTCTTCTACTTCTATGATAGTTAGCTCTATGGTGGTCAATGGACCAGGCTCGTAATGTTCTGTTTCTGGTTGGGGGGTGGCGCAAATTTTTGAAAAATGGTTTTCCCAGGACTTGCTGGAAATATTACAGCTGATGGGGGTTGATAACTGGCCCATTGAACGGAGGTCCCTTACTGCGGACCAAAAGAATTGCTCTTTTTAATGCTAGCTGCCTCAGAAAGGGTTTCCCAACATTCAGTCAGGAGGACTTTCTTCCTATTCGCAATTGTCGTATTATATTCCCTCCTTGCCAGCTGTACGTCTATAACACACCTCGGATAGGCTGACAAGACCCTACGTAAATTCCTGTTGGCCAATGTACATTCTCGGTCGAACCATCCAGGAGTACTCCCTGCTGGGAGTGCAGGTTTTGATAGCAAGGTTTTTGTGGCCTGACAAAGTTTAGTAAAATCCTGAATTACCTCAGTATGTATTGGTTGCGATGACAGGCAGGAGTTAATAAGATGCATATGTCCCTTAATTAGTGTCTTAAACACTTCGCCACTATCCACACCCTTCCATATTAGTCTTGGGTTATCAGTTTAGGGGATCAAATTCATGACCCCGCGTTCATTCTGAAACACAGGTCTGGGAGCAGAGCTCAATACTATTTTGATAGGATTATGATCCCCATGATCCATGGCGATAACCTCTGCAGCCTTTAATTGGTCTTTGAGAGAAGGGGAAATGAAAACAAAATCTAATGTTGAACAACATCCCCTTCCCCTGAATGTTGGATGTGTATGGCCGGTTGCATTGTGGCCTCCCACCAGATCCATGACATTAACCAGATTAGGTGATCTTAGGAACATAGCCAGTTCAGCGTCCCTGCGAGTAGATGGTCTAGAGTTGCTCATCCCCACACCGTACCCCTTATTAGAAAGTTTGGCATTAAAATCATCCCCCAACAAGATCCCAGTAGGGCCCCCCATATTGAGCTGGGTATCCAAATTTGAAATAAAATCAAAAACTCCCAATGAAGTTCTTATTAGGAACGGAGTAAAAGTCATTGTAATAAAAGTTTACCAGGTGAAAACAAACTCTCCTTTTAAAAAGCACAACTTGATAATTTTGGCTGTTGGGCGGAAGGGCCTCAAAACTACCGCCAGCGGTCACATTAATCTCAATAAAAAGGCTCCCCGACGGTCTGCCCAGTTTGGGACTTGGGGTACGACACTGAAGCAATGAAACCCTTCAATATATACATTTTCGGAAGCCCAGGTCTCCTGGAACATGACTATATCATGTTCCTTTATTATGCGCAACCAATACTGATTGTCGAGCCTAGTTCGAAGCCCCACCACGCTCCAGCTTAGCACGCTCAGATCAGTCCCACTGCTAGCCCTAGAAGTCACTGCCCTATCTGTGTGTTTATGGGGTATGTGGCTAATGCCCAATCTGGCCCCCTCATAGACCTGTGTTTTGGGCATCAATGGTGGTTGTCAGTCCTGAGCGTCCAGGTTGGAAAGTGCATGGAACCTATTGGCTGTCAGAACATGTATGTCAGGATACCTTACTGGTGTAACTAGTGGTTTATAGAAATAACCTAAGGGGAGTGCGCAAATATCTGTGTTGACGGCGAAGGACTGCTCTATGGTCGTTAGTAAGCGACGGACCGCTTGCGGGCTCCAAAAGTTGAGAACAATACAGCCGCCGTTAATATTCTTACTTGATTGGCCAACACACCCTACTCTCCTGGCCATAATAATTTCATCCATTAAGGAAGAGTTGAAGTTTTTATGTTTGCGTAGCCAGTCTACAGATTTATTTCAAAGATCTGACCAGGACTCCCTCTGACCCTCAGCGAGATATGGAACACCGGCCAGAACTAACACATGCCACTCAGTACCACATAATTACACGCCACATAATTACTCTCTACTCAAAGCAACATAAATACCCTCCACATAATACTACTCAATGCAACATCAATACACTCCACATAAATGCACTCTATACCACATACCATCAATCAACATTAATGCACTCCACACCATGACACAATTTCACTAAGCATAATTTCACTCAACACCACAGTTCCAGGCCACACAATTCAACTCCATACATTTCCAATACACACCGCATAATTACACACCAAACAACATATTTCAACTTCACAATTCCACAATCCACAACGTACCTCCAATCCACACCATATAGTGTCACCACCTGAGCACCAAACATCATTCACCGCCACCATTTTGCATCAGCTCACCACCTAAGCATCACGTCACTCTGCCCTCGGAATCTGGCATCCTTTTGATTCTACCCTAGTGTTACTCTGCTGCTCGTGTTCTAATTAAATTACTGTTTTCCAACCTCCACTCCCCCGTTATTTATGTTCCGCTCCCCCATAACAAAACAAATTATAACAAACAAGCATGAGAACAGGCAGGAAGAAGTTGCCAGAAGCGCAAGTACAAAAAAACTACAAGACAATTTTTATGTTAAAATTCTTTTTTAATCAGGTTTTTCAGTTGTATATAATGTCGTCTTCGTTTATATAAAGGTAACACAAATACCTAACACTTTTTATTATAACTTTTCAACATAATTCACAGCAGCCACAATGCTCTACAACATAGCCAAACGTTGTGGCTAAACACAGAAGGTCCCAAAGGCGAGACCTATTGGCTATGCCAATGCTTGTTTTTTCAGGTTGCCACTCACAATTTGTAAGAGGCATTACACTCCCCCTGTCTATCATTACCCATTATTTACTCTGCAATTGTATGATTTCTTCAGTTTTATCCACGCATTTCTTTTTAAGTACAATTCATCCCATGTGTATTAAGGCCATCCGATGTCCAGCCTGCTCCAACTGTCATAGTCTACATGGTCATCAGCTTCACCCTTCCTGACTTAGGCAAAAGCTCACAAGTCCTACCTCTATTGCTAATTGTCTGTGCTTTTAAAGGGTTAAAAGAGAGAGAGAAGTAAAGGGAGACAGTAATAGAAAGTAAAAGTGAGGCAAAGAGGATGTAGGACGAGAAAGGAGGGGAAGTGAGAAGAGGCAAGATAGCCTAACAAGCATTTACAATGCAATGGTTTTGCCTTTGTTAAAGTTTGAGCTGTTGGCAAAGCTCTTGACCATTTTTTTTAACATAAATAAATGGCATTGTTATTTGCAATGCCACGAGCTTTATCTTTTGCAAATGACACCCACAAACACCTACAGAGAGCCCCCAACACACACCCACACAGAGCCCCTCCTACACACACTGCGAGCACCACCACACTGCGAGCCCCCCCCACACACACTGCGAGCTCCCTCCACAGACTGTGAGCCTCCTCTATACACTGCGAGTCACCTCCTACAAAGCCCCCTCCACACACAGAGCCACCCTGCTCACACACAGAGAGCCCTCCCCTTGTTTGGCAATGTACAGTAAGCCCTTAGAGTTTTATAAAGCTTTGGAGAGAGTTATTTGCAACTGTTTATTATAAAGAATATATTCCTTTCTAACTATACAATGGTGTACAATATATCTTATTGAAGCCACTCTCAGATGGACGCAGGCAGCTGCTTAGAAAGTTTTTTAAACAACATACACAACGAGGTCAAGGTCTTAGAATGTTAGTGCATGTACTGTTGTAAAACATTAATAAGGCACATGTGGATGACACAGAACCATGCATAGGCACAATATTGCACAGTGACTTTATTAGTTTAATTAACCCTATAACTTCTGAAGAATATGAAGATTGATGTATTAAAAGTTGCATGGATGAATGCATGTGTGAAAATGTGGGTGGATGATTGATTGGTGGATGGATAGAAATGTGGATGTTGAAAGGATGGATGTATGGATGGAAGGATGAAAGGGTGGAGGGATGCAGGATGGATTGTTGAAAGTGAGGATGAATAGATGAAAGGATGCGTGGAAGGATGAAAGTGTGGATGGAAGAAGGACGGATGGAAGAAAACGTGGATGTATGGATGGATAAAATGTTGCATAGATAAATGATGTATGGATGTGTGAAAATGTGGTAGGATGAATGATGTATCTTATTCACATTTTTTATCTTGTTGTGAGTATTATCACTGGAGTAGCACTTCTAATGAACGTGGGATATTTTTTTACCATTATTTCTGAAGGTATAAGACAGATGAATTTGCTACAGAACATAGAATGGGTGCCTGTGGTATAGCTTCTTTAAAAAAAAAATATTGCACAGTAACATATTTTAGGCATTTTGCTCAATTTGCTATAGAACATAGAATGAGTGCATTTGTTGTATTTTTTTTAAACTAAATTTGCACAGTAACATATTTTATGTAGTTTGTAAATAATAATGCAAAGACAAGATAAGAAGGTTTAAAATTTTTATTTAAGTAAATATATTTATTATTATTGTATGAAAGCAAATTAAACTTTACTGAAAATACTTTTGCATTTTTTATGAAACGTAATTTGAATATTTTTTTTTACTTCCATTTACAGTAAAGTATTGTGTCCTTTTTTTCAACTTATGAAAATATATCTTGTACAAGCCACTCTCAGATGGATGCAGGCAGCTGCTTAGAAACTTCTTTAAACAACATATACAATGAGGTCAAGGTCTTAGAATGCGATTGCATGTATTGTTGTAAAACATCAATAAGGCACTTGAGGATGACACACAGAACCACGCATAGGCACAATATTGCACAGTGACTTTACTAGTTTGAAAAACCCCATAAGTTCTGAAGAATCTGAAGATTGATGTATAAAATGTTGCATGGATGAATGATGGATGTGTGAAAAGGTGTGTGGATGTGTAAAGGATGGATGTATGGATGGAAGGATGAAAGGGTGGATGGATGCAGGATGGATTGTTGAAAGTGTGAATGGATGAAAGGATGCGTGGAAGGATGAAAGGGTGGACGGAAGGACGGATGGAAGAAAAGGTGGATGTATGGATGTATAAAATGTTGCATGGATGAATGATGTATGGATGTGTGAAAAGGTGGTGTGATGAATGATGGGTGGATGGATGAAAGTGTGGGTGAATTGATGTATAGATGAAACGTTGGATGGATGAAGGATGTATGAAGGATGGATGGATGGAAGAATGAAAGGATTGATAGTTAAAAGGTTGAATGGATGTATGATGTATGTGTGAAAAGCTAGGTGGATAAATAATGTGTGGCTGGATGGATGCGTTGATGTGTGTATAGATTGGGGAATGAAATTTTAAGATGGATGTAGAAAATGTTGCATGGATGAATGATTGATGGATCGTTGAAAAAGTTGTTGGACGAATGATGAGTGAATGGATAGAAGGGTGGATGTGTAAAGGATGGATGTATGGATGGAAAGCTGAAAGTGTGGATGGATGTATTGTTAGTAGAATGAAATGGTAGATGGATGTATTAATAAAAATGTTGCATGAATGATGGATGGATGTGTGGAAATGTAGGTGGCTGTATGATGGGTGTATGGATCGAAGGGTGGATGAGTAAAGGATGGATGTATGGAAAGATGCAAGTGTGGATGGATGAAGGATGGATGAATAAAAGTGTGGATGAAAGGATGCATGGAAGGATAAAAGGGTGGACGGAAGAAGGACGGATGTAAGAAAAGGTGGATGTATGGATGGATAAAATGTTGCATGGATGAATGATGTATGGATGTGTGAAAATGTGGTGTGATGAATGATGGGTGGGTGGATGAAAGTGTGGGTGGATGGATGTATAGATGAAACGTTGGATGGATGAAGGATGGATGGGAGAATGAAAGTATGGATAGTTAAAATGTTGCATGGATGTATGATGTATGTGGGAAAATGTAGGTGGATAAATGATGTGTTGCTGGATGGATGCGTTGATGTGTGTATAGATTGGAGACTAAAATTTTAAGATGGATGTAGAAAATGTTGCATGGATGAATGATTGATGGATTGTTGAAAAGGTGGGTGGACGAATGATGAGTGGATGGATAGAAGGGTGCATGTGTAAAGGATGGATGTATGGATGGAAAGCTGAAAGTGTGGGTGGATGATGAAATGTTAGATGGATGTATTAATAAAAATGTTGCATGACTGATGAATGGATGTGTGAAAATGTAGGTGGCTGTATGATGGGTGGATGGATCGAAGTGTGGATGAGTAAAGTATGGATGGAAAGATGCAAGAGGTGGATGGATGAAGGTTGGATGAATGAAAGTGTGGATGAAAGGATGCATGGAAGGATAAAAGGGTGGACGGATGGAATAAAACGTGGCTGGATGTATGGATGGATAAAACATTGCATGGATGAATGATGTATGAAAAGGTGGTGGGATGAATGATGGGCGGATGGATGAAAGTGTGGGCATATGAGCATTATCACTGGAGTAGCAGTTCTAATGAACGTGGGATATGTTTTTATTTTACCATTCTTTCACAAGGTATAAGACAGATCAATTTGCTACAGAACATAGAATGAGTGCATGTGGTCTAGCTTCTTTAAAAAAAAAATTTGCACAGTAACATTTTAGGCATTTTGCTCAATTTGCTATAGAACATAGAATGAGTGCATTTGTTGTAGTTTCTTTAAACTAAATTTGCACAGTAACATATTTTATGTAGTTTGTAAATAATAATGCAAAGACAAGATAATAAGGTTTCACAATTTTATTTAAGTAAATATATTTACTATTATTGTATGAAAGCAATTTAAACTTTAATGAAAATACTGTTTTTTGCATTTTTTATGAAACCTAATTTGAATATTTTCTCTTTTTACTTCCATTTACAGTAAAGTATTGTGTCCTTATTTTCAACTTATGAAAATATATCTTGTACAAGCCACTCTCAGATGGATGCAGGCAGCTGCTTAGAAACTTCTTTAAACAACATATACAATGAGGTCAAGGTCTTAGAATGCGATTGCATGTATTGTTGTAAAACATCAATAAGGCACTTGAGGATGACACAGAACCATGCATAGGCACAATATTGCACAGTGACTTTACTAGTTTGAAAAACCCCATAACTTCTGAAGAATCTGAAGATTGATGTATAAAATGTTGCATGGATGAATGATGGATGTGTGAAAAGGTGTGTGGATGTGTAAAGGATGGATGTATGGATGGAAGGATGAAAGGGTGGATGGATGCAGGATGGATTGTTGAAAGTGTGAATGGATGAAAGGATGCGTCGAAGGATGAAAGGGTGGACGGAAGAAGGACGGATGGAAGAAAAGGTGGATGTATGGATGTATAAAATGTTGCATGGATGAATGATGTATGGATGTGTGAAAAGGTGGTGTGATGAATGATGGGTGGATGGATGAAAGTGTGTGTGGATTGATGTATAGATGAAACGTTGGATGGATGAAGGATGTAGGATGGATGGATGGAAGAATGAAAGGATGGATAGTTAAAATGTTGCATGGATGTATGATGTATGTGTGAAAAGGTAGGTGGATAAATAATGTGTGGCTGGATGGATGCGTTGATGTGTGTATAGATTGGGGAATGAAATTTTAAGATGGATGTAGAAAATGTTGCATGGATGAATGATTGATGGATCGTTGAAAAGGTGGTTGGACGAATGATGAGTGAATGGATAGAAGGGTGGATGTGTAAAGGATGGATGTATGGATGGAAAGCTGAAAGTGTGGATGGATGTATTGTTAGTAGAATGAAACGGTAGATGGATGTATTAATAAAAATGTTGCATGAATGATGGATGGATGTGTGAAAATGTAGGTGGCTGTATGATGGGTGTATGGATCGAAGGGTGGATGAGTAAAGGATGGATGTATGGATGGAAAGATGCAAGTGTGGATGGATGAAGGATGGATGAATAAAAGTGTGGATGAAAGGATGCATGGAAGGATAAAAGGGTGGACGGATGGAAGAAAACATGGCTGGATGTATGGATGGATAAAAAATTGCATGGATGAATGCTGTATTTATGTGTGAAAAGGTGATGGGATGAATGATGGGTGGATGGATGAAAGGGTGGGCATATGGATGTATAGACGATAGGGTGGATGGATGAAGGATGTATTGATGGGAGGATGAAAGGCTAAATAAAAAGTTGCATGGATGGATGTGTGAAAAGGTAAGTGGATGAATGATGGATGATGAAAGGGTGTGTGGATGGATGTATAGTTGGGAGAATGAAATGTTAGATGGATGGAGAAAATGTTGCATGGATGAATGATGGATGGATGTCTGAAAAGGTGGGAGAACGAATGATGGGTGGATGGATAGAAGGGTGGAAGGGTAAAGGATAGATGTATGGATGGAAAGATTAAAGGGTGGGTGGATGGATGTATAGTTAGGAGAATGAAATTGTAGATGGATAGATAAAAAGTTGCATGGATGAATTATGGATGGATGTGTGAAAATGTGGGTGCCTGTA
Organism: Lissotriton vulgaris; assembly: GCF_964263255.1. Classification (NCBI taxonomy): domain Eukaryota; kingdom Metazoa; phylum Chordata; class Amphibia; order Caudata; family Salamandridae; genus Lissotriton; species Lissotriton vulgaris. The sequence goes on along the minus strand of NC_141687.1, from coordinate 1,849,825,856 downwards.
TGATAGGTGCATGGATAGAAGGGTGGATGTGTAAAGGATGGATGTATGGCTGTAAAGAAAAAGGTGGATGAAGAATAGATGGATGGAAGGATGAAAGAATGGATGAATGTGTGAAAGTTTGAGTGGATGAATGATGTTTGGATGTGATGAGGTCTAATAGGCGCATTTATTGTTGTCCAAAGTTGAGGAGTACCAGTTTCTATGAACTTTTGTTGGAAGGTGTCCTTATGGTAAAACATCTTTTACAAGTGTGTCTAGCAAGTGTGTCTCGGTATCAAAAATTTTGAAGACCTCCTTACACACTCACCCAGAGCTCTTTTCACTCTGCAAGCTTTTTCCATACACTGTGAGGCACACACACTGATGTACTCTCACACACTGCGAGCTTCTCACATACGTGGAGTTTTACACACATTGCGAGCTCTACAGACTGCAAGCCCTACACTCTGCCAGTATACACTGCAAGCTCAACACAGTTTGGTATTGTACATGAGGCCCTCAGAGTTTATACAGCTTTGGAGAGTTATTTTTCAACTTTTTATTATAAAGAATAGATTATTTATTAATTTTCCAAAAAAATGATATTGAAAGACACTTGCAATTGTAAGTATTTTTGAATTAACTTGTTTTTGACTATTTTCTTTCGATGCTCACAATGCTTATTGTTGACTTTAATTGCCCATATTACAAATCTAATGTGAGACAATATATTTTTTAGGAGTTCCAATGAACTTGTGATTTGTTTTTCTTTTACTATTCACTCAGAAGTTAGAAGACAGATGAACTTTCTATAGGATATACAATGAGTGCATTTGTTATAGCTTAAAAAAAATGTTTGCACAGTAACATATGTTATGCACTTTGTAAATAGATATGTACTGTAAGTGCCTATGTAATTCACATTCTTTAGCTTGTTGTAAGTATTTTCACAGGAGTAGCAGTTCTAATGAACGTGGGATGTTTTTTTTTTACCATTTTTTCTGAAGGTATAAGACAGATGAATTTTGCTACAGAACACAGAATGAGTGCATGTGGTATAGCTTCTGTAAAAAAAAAAATTTGCACAGTAACATATGTTAGGCATTTTGATCAATTTGCTATAGAACATAGAATGATTGCATTTGTTGCAGTCTCTTTAAAGTAAATTTGCCCAGTAACATATCTTATGTACTTTGTAAATAATAATGCAAAGACAAGATAAAAAGGTTTTAAAATTTTATTTAAGTAAATATATTTAGTATTATTGTATGAAAGCAAATTAAACTTTAATTAAAATACTGTTTTTTTGCCTTTTTAATGAAACATAATTTGAATATCTTCTTTTTGTACTTCTATTTACAGTAAAGTATTGTGTCCTTTTTTACAACTCATGCATTTTTAGTATGTATCCGTTTTGAAAAATGACATTAACATTTTTTGGCAAGTTAGGCATTAGAGCTTCTTGAATGTCGTCAATGTCGGCTGGTATATTGAAGAAGTCCATTAGAATAGTGTTATTTATTTCCACAGATTGTACATTTTCGGGGTTATCAATATGTACATTTAGTGTACAGTGTTCCTGATTTGCAGTTTCTAGCCCATATATAGTCAGATTTATTTCTTCTTGTGGTGGTTGTATTTTCTGTGAAGGAAAAAGAAGAGTTAGTTAATTACATTTTTTTGAAGTCCTTTTGTTTTTTTTCTTGTGTTGACCTACGGAAAAATTTCTTGTTATATGCAGGCTTAAATAATGTTAATAAGTAGTGAAGATAGTTTAAGAAAGGATAGATGTGAGTAAAGATAGTGAAAAGGTATAATATAGTGTGTATAATAGAGGATTAGAGACTGTTTTGTAATGTTATAGCTACTTTAGTAAAAATATGTATTAATAAATAGTGAGTAGTAGGTACTAGTTTTGTGTTTTAGAATAGTATTGTAAATAGTGATTATAGTTAATAGTGCAGTGTGAGTAGAGTTTGAGTTATTAGTAGAGTGTGTATGAGTTTTTTAGTGCATTGTCAATTATTTTTGGGAGTCTTGAAGTTATTGGCGTACTAGTATCAAGAGAATTAGAAAACGACAAAAAATTGTGTACTTAAGTGTTAGTATTAAAGTCATATTTGTAAGTGATAGTTGGGCATTATTAGTAAGTTATTTTGAAATAGTGAATGTTATTTTTCCGTAATAATGTGTTTTTTTATGGTGTGAGTAATAAAGAGAGAGTAGTAAAGATTGAGTAGTAGATTTATTAGTGGAGAGTATTAGTGAGTTTTATAGTAGTGATTAGTAGAATATGTAGTATAGCTTAACCGATTTAGATAGAGAGTATTAGAAGAGAGAGTTTGAGGGAATTGTAATTAGTGAATATAGAGTTTGATAGTGTTTTAAAAAGTAAATAGTATAGATTGAGTAGTAGAGCAAGGTATTAATAGTTTAATAATTTGTACTTACTTGAAATTGTGTATTTCTTGTTGTGTTTAACATTTTATTGCTGTTAAATTCATGCACTGTCAGGCGCGTCATCTTTATGTAGGATCCAATTTCTATCGGGAAGTCTGTGGCATCTCTCCAAAGAGTTATTTTTACTGAGTCCGTTGTATCTTTCACAGTTATTGATTTAAGTTTTGTATCTTGGCCAGCAATAATAATTGTTTTTGTTTCTTCTTCCTGTAAGACAAAAAATTGGTAATAGAAATTTGTTTATTATGTTACAGTGTTGGTGTGTAAGAGTGTGGGTGTTAAAGAGTGGGTGTGAGCGTGTTGCAGTAGAATGTGTGTGTTAAAGAGTGTGTGTGAAAGTGTGTGAGTGTGCGAAAGAGTGTGCGAAAGAGTGTGTGCGAAAGAGTGTGTGCGAAAGTGTTTTTTTATGAGAGTCTGTCAAAGAGAGTCTGTCAAAGAGAGAGAGTCTGTCAAAGAGAGAGAGTCTGTCAAAGAGAAAGAGTCTGTCAAAGAGAGAGTCTGTCAAAGAGAGAGTCTGTCAAAGAGAGTCTGTCAAAGAGAGCGTCTGTCAAAGAGAGCGTCTGTCAAAGAGTGCGCCTGTCAAAGAGTGCGCCTGTCAAAGAGTGCGCCTGTCAAAGAGTGCGCCTGTCAAAGAGTGCGCCTGTCAAAGAGTGTGCCTGTCAAAGAGTGTGCCTGTCAAAGATTGTGTTTGAAAGAGTGCGTTTGTGAAAGAGTGCGTTTGTAGAAGAGTGTTTTGATAAATAGTGTTGTTGTGAAAGTGTGTGTTTGTATTAGTGTGTTTGTGAAAGAGTATGGCTGTGAAGTGATGTAGATAGTAAATAGTTGTGTAAAGTGTGTTTGTGAATAGTTGTTGTGATAGTGTGTTGGTGTGTAATAGTTTTTGCGTGTAAGAGTGTTGATGTGTAAGAGTGTTGTTGTGAAAGTGTTTGTGTGCATGATTTTTTGTAATAGTATTTGTTAAAGATTGTGTAAGTGTTTTGTAAAGGGTGTTGTATCTTGTGTGGGTGCAATAGTGTGGTAGTGGTAAAGAGTGTGTGTGTTTAATATTGTTCTAGTTAAAGACTGTGTTGTAGAAAGTAGTGTGTAAGAAGGGTGTATGTGTAATAGTGTGTGTATGAAATCGTATGTAATAGAGTGTTGTTTTGGAACTGTGTGTGTGTGTGAAACAATGTTTGCTAGTTTTTTTTGAAAGATTGTGCGGTAAGTATTGTGTGCAAGAGTATGTGTGAGAGTGTGCAGTGGCGGCTGGTGACATTTGAAAGTGGCGGGGCGTAAAAGTTTGTGATGAGTGCCCCGTGGCGAGCAAGGGTAGCGAGTGAGCCTGACTGTCATAAGGAGTGTCAGGGGAGGGGAGGAGTTATCTCTTGGGAATATTTGGAAAAACAAATAGGCAAATGGTGCATTTTCAAGCAAATTTTAGAGCACAAAAAGGTTAATAAAGCAATTGTGATACTGTAGTTATGTCATCAATAGAAATACTTCATATGCTAACACAAAACACACATGTCTCAGGGCAGGTTGTAAACTGCTGGAGGAGGAAGTCCTTGATGCGCAGGCCTGACTGTCAGTCACAGCCTGAGTCCATTGGGAAATATGCATTTACTGGTTTAATACATGTGCGAGCAGCAGGGGCTCAGATCACTAACATCAACAAAGAAAGCTTAGTGCGGTTTAGGAGAAAATCGAAAAATGAAAATGAAGGCCCATTGAACTCGAGGAGTGCATGATTGAAAAACGAAAGCGAGTCAGCACCTCACACGTGCATAGAAAGCGCTATACTAATGCTGCACTTAAATAGAATGTGCATGGAATGTGTTCCTCCTTAGTGAACACACCCCGTCGTCCACTCTCTCCTGTGCCCCATCACCCCATCTTTTGCCGAGTCCTTTCATGATGGAGCAGAATTTCACCCTTGCTTTACAAAACAAGCCCTGGACAATTTTCCATTAACTGCGACTGAACCAGGGATGGGAGGGCCAACACCGACTTTCATGATAACAATCTACCAAAGTCACTGCACAGAAAGTTGGCAACAATGAACATATGTAATGCCCCGTGCTATCCACCCCATCTCAGAGAGATGGCCCTTCAAATACAAACTGTGTTTCTGGGACACATCACATTTATGTCTGCAAAGCCCGTGTATGTGACCACCGAACTCAAACCTTTACAAATATCCCTTTGTAATAAAAGTCACGAGTGAGGGAACGTCCCTCTCGAGAACACACACAAAAGGGAATATTTGTAAAGGTTTGAAATACAAAATGAGTTCTGTGTTGGATGGCGCTTTTTAAAGCGATCAACAGGTGAATAGCACGACTAAACAAACACAGGAGCAAAGAGAGGCAGAAAGTGTGGAAAGCTCGGAGGGGGTTAGAGGGAGAGAAGACAGACAGACTGAAGAGAGAGGAAAAGAAGGAAGAAGAAGAAACAAAATACGTAGCGAAAAAGAGAGTGAGAAGAGCGAGACAAAAAAGAGAATAGAAAGGCAGATATTCGAAAAGCCTCACAGCGCACAGGCAAAATGGAATGTACCTGATGTGAAAGGGCAATATAAGACAGAAGCGGTGAAAACGTGCAATGTGATTACAGTTATCAATAAATGCAGCCTAGCGGCAAATGGTAGCAGCCTGAGGTGAGGCCAGGGTTACTGGTGCGCTGGTACAGTCGTTAACTTTTGAAACTTGGGCAGTGCTGAGCGTGCCATAGAATCAAAAGAATTAGAATTACGAAATACAGTATTTTGAAATAGTCACATCACATGCCAATAATACAGTACCAGCACGCTGCTGGGGCCGGGTCGCCGGGCACTACCAAACAGTACACACCTAAACAGCATTGACCAACACAGTAACTTTCAATCTTGACATTTTGTAGTACTAAGTACTCACCAGACACCGCCGTGGTCACGGAGACAGTCCTAAGACTAGAGTCAGAGTGAGAGAGCACTTTTTAATTCCACCAGTGCTTGCGACTGTACGATGCCTCGCATCAGGCTTGGAGGCTTAGGCCACGAGGTCAGTCAGTCAGGCGGGTATGGCTGTCTCATCTATTTCTCTCTATGCTCCCCCAACATTTGTTATACTGGTGACTGTGTTCACACTCGACTCGGTTCCTTCTTTCGGGCCTCTGCTCTATTATTCATGAAAGTTAAGAAACGCAAACGAGATGAGCCCGGGGCCCCCTCCAAAGCGACTGCTGCTTAACGTTTTCAAAAGCGAAACGTGGTTTCATCAGAAATGACAACGCCAGCCAATCACCACTACATGGAGGTTGCCAATGGCCACATGTGATTGGCCATGCAGTGCGGCAGGCTGAGCACAGCCACCCACCCACGCGCAGCGGCACCACCATCCTCGTGCGCTGTAACTCAGCCAATCCTGGCGCAGCATGAACATCGCCACTGCGCCAGGATTGGCTAACGTGCAGGGCTAATACTGCCCATAATGAGACCCGGCTCCCCCGGGTCTCTGCCTTTGTGACTGCTAGGGGGGGAGGAGGAGGGAAGGTACTGCAGCGTGTGTGCGCATGCGTGGGCAAGTCCTAAAAATGACTTGTCCTAAATGCGCACACTGCTGCTGCCCTTCCTGCCACGCTGCTATCTGCCAGCCTGAGCCTGCCACTCACTGCCGCAGGCCCGTCCCCCACACCCTTCCGCGATTGCGACTATGACGTCACTATAGTGACTCCGACGGTCCGACCTCCCTTAAATCAATATGACTGGCGGTGTCGGACTGGGTATTGAGGCTGCTGCGCTCGTAATTTTGGTGCGTGCACGAATGTACAGTGACGGTCGTCCATGGCTAGTGGGGCAACGCCCCAACGCCCCCAATGGACGAACCGCCACTGAGAGTGTGTGGTATATAGTGTGTGTGTAAAAGTGTGTTAAAGGGTGTGTGTGATAATTTTCTTTATTTTTATAAGCTTACCTCTGCAATTGTCCCAGAAATGCTCATTAATGAGCGTAGTGAAGCTGCTTTAACTGTTTTTATAGGTGATATTGATGGAGCAGGGGGTTGTAGGATATATTCTGCCGCTTGTATAATTCCTTGAGGTATAGTTAAGGGGATCATGCGTGATAGTTTCGTTTGTTTCGTGATGATAATCACATTGTTTTTGGATAAGAAATTTCGAATCATAATAGCTTGTCCTTCTTTAGTTTGCTGGTAAAATGGCTCATTGTAGCACGTTGCTTTAATGCAACTACTTTCATCAGCTAGAGCTAGATGATACATGACTTTGTTCTCTTGTTTAGCATTTGTATAGTTTGTTTTTGTCGAACATTTTATAACGTTGGCTCGGATTGTTTTTTGGTACGGTTTGTTGTCTTCATGTTTCAATTTTTTGAGGTCTTGTATGGAAATCATCTGAAACGAGAGTAAATGTTAGTACACATTCTGAACATACATTTTTCCCCTTTTGCTATTACCTGTAATAAAATAGCATGTTAATGAAGTGGTTGCATTTTAAACTGCCACCCATAATGCTTTGTGATCACTATAATATGATTCTAATGTACCGTAGTGCATGATGTTGTCATTAGTATAGATGTGATCTAGTGTTGAATTGTAGTCTGTTGTGTATTGTTGTATTTTTTGCTGGCATTGAAATTGCTGCAGCATATATTCTAATAGCAAAGTTCTGTTTGGTGACATTTGTGTTAAATCTATATTGAAGTCTCCCATGATGACATATTTCGAATTTGGATACAAGTTAATTATGCTACTTAAAACTTGTAATAATGTCTGCAAAGGTACATGTGGTGGTTTGTACAGTATAAAAAATAAGTATTCAGAATCATTAAGATGCTGAGTGAAAAATAAAAAGTCAATTTCGTGTTGTGTTTCATATATTGGCGATAAAAGCATGTTTTTTTGTAATAAATGGCAATACCATGCTTTGTTTGCTGGTTGTGAAATTTATCAAATAATACTAGGTGATATTGTTCTATTAAGAACGTATTCTTATCTGCTTTTCTAGTTGTGTTTATTTCAGTGAGGTATATAATATCACTGTTCATGATATTTTTGTCTGATTTAATAGCAGTGTAATTTCTTTGCAAGGACCGTATGTTATGGACAATTATATTACACTGTTGTTTATAGCTATCTAATTGTGGTACTGATATTTGTAATTGCATGTGTGTTCTTAAACGTGTCATTTCTTCATGTACTTTTGGATGTACAGCTATTTTGTCTTGCTGAAAGTTTCTAATGTATATGTTGGCTAAAGATTTAGCTCTGCTTAAAGCTACATAATGCATATGATGTACTTTACTGTTGTTAAAGTGAATGTAAATGGGCTCAATTGTTTCTCCTGGTGTTCTATGTATAGTTCTTGCAGATGATTGTCGCAATGGGAATTGTTTGCGTATAATTATTATAAATTTCTGTGTATATTGGAAATGCCGTGTAATAGCATGAATGGGTGTCCAATGAGGCAAAATATTACTGTGATATATGTGTTTGTTTTCTTGTCTTGTTAATTTGCCTACTGTTTCTTTATCAAAATTAATCCAAATTACATTTGGGCTGTTATTGATAGTTTCTACAAATTCTACTATTCCTGTTGCACCATTTGTTAAACCATCATTGACATTTATATTGTTAGTTAAATCATATCTTAATTGTAATGCAATATGTAATATTGATGGCAGGCTCATTGTTTTAGTAGGATCTGTGGGCAACTGTTGGAGTATTTTTTTTTTTACTGCTTCACTTAAGTCTGCTGCAACTGTATCTATATGGCCGGGATGCCTGTCACCCCCTCCCAACACAATCCCCAAGGATGGGAAGACGGACGCAGTTCTGAACTTTTGGAAGGCGGGAGGGAGTTACCCTCCCGGCCGTATTTATTAAAATATGAAACAAAATTAAAACATTAAAATAAACGTTTCATATCATGTACAATTTTCATTTATAACCTTCCGATGCAGACACGTATATTGGCTAACCTTAACAAATCTCTAATACAAAGGTTCTCCTAGCCGAGTCTAAACATCCTGCAAATGCATACTTTCTAAATAAAATTGTACATCCTAACATTACGGGCCAACGGCAAGGTCTTAACCGGTGTCAGATCCCTACTACCAGAACTCCCCCCTCACGGTGTGAGGGGCGGGCGCACAGAGGACTGTACCTCTGTGCCAACTTCCAATTTCCCTTGTCTTAGCGGGGGCCCTTTATTTAACTCGACGCCATCTTAGTGGTCCTCCGAGGACTCGTGTGAGGTGTCTAGAAGGTAGCGTGGACCCCCCTCCCACCCCACACTGTACATCACATCCGCCGTCGCAGATATCCTGGCCCCGGGAAATTCCTAGGAGGGGCATCGAGCCGCCTCCTCCCCTGGGAGGGGCCTATGACCGCCTTCCCTTCGGCGACCCCATACTTAGTGGGTGCCGCCTCCCCGTGTGAGGGGCCAATGGCCGCCTCCCCCCGGGCGCTCCCATCCATAATGGGTGGCGCCCCTCCTCTAGGGACCTTGAAATTACTGCTCACCGATCATGACCTTACCGCCCGACCAAAAATAAATACGACGTTTTATGAACCTATTGAAGAAAAAGCGAATACTTAACATTCTAATATTTATTCAACACATTTCTCAATTAGACTATGATACTCCGCTGCACTGGGGGAGAAAATGTTATGAAGCAAATCATTTTATTGCAATAAAACAGCAACATCTTTAATAACCACTACAACCAAAAAGGATACTATCAAAGCAAATCAATTTTATTGCACTACTAACGTTGCCATAAGGGGCTGGTGGGTGGGTCAAAATTGCTCCTTGTTCCGTCGAGGGCTCACGTGCAACGAGAGGGTGCAGCTTCCAAGCACAGGAACAAGAGGATGCTTCTTCGGATTGTTGCTCCTTTTATTCCTCTTCGGGTGGGCGTGTACCCTCCTCTGGTACGCCTACGGGGCGTGGCCAACGGCGTAGGTGTCTAGGACAACCCTTCCAGGGCGGGAAAAAGGCGCGCCCCGGCTACGCCGCTTCGGGCATACCAGCCGAGACACGCCCCCCGCCCAAAATGGTTTCCCGGGGGGATCCGGGCCCCCTACCATACGTTCGGGGGGACCGAGTGGTCGCCCCTTTCCATATGGCCGGGATGCCTGTCACCCCCTCCCAACACAATCCCCAAGGATGGGAAGACGGACGCAGTTCTGAACTTTTGGAAGGCGGGAGGGAGTTACCCTCCCGGCCGTATTTATTAAAATATGAAACAAAATTAAAACATTAAAATAAACGTTTCATATCATGTACAATTTTCATTTATAACATTCCGATGCAGACACGTTTATTGGCTAACCTTAACAAATCTCTAATACAAAGGTTCTCCTAGCCGAGTCTAAACATCCTGCAAATGCATACTTTCTAAATAAAATTGTACATCCTAACATTACGGGCCAACAGCAAGGTCTTAACCGGTGTCAGATCCCTACTACCAGAACTCCCCCCTCACGGTGTGAGGGGCGGGCGCACAGAGGACTGTACCTCTGTGCCAACTTCCAATTTCCCTTGTCTTAGCGGGGGCCCTTTATTTAACTCGACGCCATCTTAGTGGTCGTCCGAGGACTCGTGTGAGGTGTCTAGAAGGTAGCGTGGACCCCCCTCCCACCCCACACTGTACATCACATCCGCCGTCGCGGATATCCTGGCCCCGGGAAATTCCTAGGAGGGGCATCGAGCTGCCTCCTCCCCTGGGAGGGGCCTATGACCGCCTTCCCTTCGGCGACCCCATACTTAGTGGGTGCCGCCTCCCCGTGTGAGGGGCCAATGGCCGCCTCCCCCCGGGCGCTCCCATCCATAATGGGTGGCGCCCCTCCTCTAGGGACCTTGAAATTACTGCTCACCGATCATGACCTTACCGCAACAGGCCGGATAGTTGACCGGCTATCCGGCCCCCCCACAAACTTCTACTAAAGGTCATGCTTTACCAACCCCTTAACCATGCTATGAAGTCTCCTATGAGTAAGACATTCCCCTCCCGGGAAAATGGACCCCATCTTCGAGATACATGTGATCCCCCCGAATACATCCATGCAGAATACTGTGCAACTGTTCCGAACGAAACAACCTACCACGCTTGTTATTGACTATCTTTACTGAATGATTCAAAGCTGACACAGAGAGGGCCCCCCGCCACACCTTTCTGGGAATAATGTGCGACCATGCTATCGTGCACCCCGGGATCCTTCTCGCCAACCAGCTAACAGTGGATAGAACCTGCTCGAGGAGTACCCGCCGACCGAGCGTCACCAAATCATTGCCTCCCAGGTGTACTATGATTATAGACGGCGGTGACCTTGTCCGCCCTAACAGTCCCTCCACAAAACATTGAAACTGGTCAATACAGAGCCCGCCCCTTCCGTGGAAGGTCACGCTGTACCCGTATTCCCCAGCTGCGTGAATCATGTCACCTGCTTTGAATACGTCCCCGGCACGCCTCACGTATGAGGGGCCCACGACCCACACCACTCTCTCCCCAGCCGTTGGTCTTTGACCGCTGATCCCCAGGTGTCGGGTCGACTGCACAGTCCGCCCCGCATCGCATGCTCGCAAAACTGTAAACCAAACAAAAACAAGAAGCGTGAGTGCATGACATTGGCTTCACAACATGTGCAACCGCACATACCTTTTATAACAGTTCGAGGACCATCGTCCCAATTGTTTCACCATTTCCACACTCTGACCCCTGGCTGTAGCTTCTGTAGCAGCCCCTATCCTAAAGGAATGGGTCCCAAAATCGCCCGGGTCCAAACCCGCTGCCGCGATTGCCATAGTTAACACCCGCTGAAACTGAAACCTTGTCAGTGGGGTGGCGTCAGTGTGTCTCAGCAAGCTTCCCCCCCATGCTACCGCCCTTTGCGCTAAATATTCCTCAACGCATTGTACTGGGCACATGGGGGACCCTCGCATCCGCTGACCAACAATACTGTCCCCCATTGCACCCTGATCTGTTTTAGACATGGCTATCGTGATCACCATTGAATCACCCTTGATCAGGATGTGTTCTCGACACAGACCTCCCCCCATATCCTTCTTATTTTTTGCTACCAGCTGTTATGGCTGTCTTTCTGCCAGCCCTCTGGAGGAGGAGAATGATGGAGAGTGACTCCAGCCTATCACCCTCATAGCATAGGGATTAGGCCGATAGACAGGGACCCTGTCTTATAGACATAAGGGCATTTTCGTGCCATTTTCCTTAGAGTAAGGCTTATGAATTTAAGTTAGGGGTTAGATATATGGGTATTAGTCATGACTTACTCATTTGTTAACATGCCGATCTGTTTCTCATGGAGCTATGTATATTATGGGCTCCGTAGGCCTTAAGCGAGACAGACTCCATTTTGCTTTCTGCCTGGTAGCTCGAGAAGGCTTTCTAGGTGAAGTGTAATGTTTTAGTTTCAAGCTGTTGTTCGCTTGGAGAGAACCGGTTCAGGCTGACCCTTATCGAAGGAATGTATTTTTCTCCACTCCGAAGACACAACTTCAGGCCGGCCGGCTGGGAAAGTGTCCTTGGTACGGGGAGGTACAAGAATTTGGTGGGCGGCAGGTTACTGGCCGTGAATTTCCATGAAGGAACGGGCTTTGATATTAGCGAAGGTGTTAGTCTTTCAGTCAGTCAGTCCGTAGGCGGCATCTAGCCGTTAGCATCTCTACCATTATTCATTTTCATGGTGGACAAGTCGCCATCTTTGAAGTCGGAGAAAGATTTAAGACCGAAACTCTCTGAAAATAGACTGAACGAGAAGTGGCGCGGAGCGCACTAATGCAGAGAGAGAGAGAGACGGTAGCTAATTAACAGCAAGGTTCCGAGGTCCTGAGGGAGAGCAGACGAGTTTGAGCCTATCAGTGCAGACGTGTACCTGTGACGGCTGAGGGTGACTGCAAGGCGAGCCAGGACCCAGAGACGAGACAGGAGCCTAGATGACTGCCGAGTCCCGATTTCCCGTTAACCAGGTGAAGTCCAACCAGTCTTTATAGTGCGTGCACCCTAATCTTTCTCTTTTATTTCTTGTGCAAATGTAATGCTGCATAGTAATGTGATTTATGTTTATGGTTAATAAATGCCCTAATTCATATAGAATTACCGTGTGCCTGGTGCTTATGTTCAATCTTGGTAAACGCAACTCCTAGGTGAAAGCTAGGCGCATGAATGGACGAGTAATCCCAATCAGGCAAGTGGTGATCACACAAATAGGGAGTGAGTGAACCTCTGATGTCAAAAGCAACGAGTACACTATACAATCTGGACCCATATCCAAAGTTATTATTGTAGTTTTATCCTAAGTAGACTGTCGAGATATCATCCCAATAATGTTTCATAGGAATGTGGTCGTCGTTGATATGCGGCGTTAATGAGAACGGCAGGAGGGATACTGCCGTGTAAAGCCACCGGATTGTGGTATAAGACTAAGTGAGAGCGTCAGGGGGGACACTGACGTCTATGTTTCGCAGGATCGCGAACGCTGGAAAAGGGAGCATTGGGTTCTGCAGGCCCGTGTGTAGACACGCCGGATTGTGTGTCAGATCTGCCCTGGGGTAGAACGGTCTGGGTCGAGGCGACCGCGAGGCCAACTGATGTTAATAAGATATTGTAGAAAATCCATATATGTATATTGTCATTCCCCATTCTTAGGTGCGACCTGTATATTCATCGTTATATCTACTCAGTGTAAATACGATCTAAGAAGGGAAGGTGAGTACGTTTTGGCTGGGTCACAGGGGCCCCTGGGGGCTGATCCCATCTAAACAGAAAATCCAGCCATTACATCTGGCGTCACGAACTGTTTACGAAGCCTGTGTGCATTGTGTTGTTTTCATCTCGTTGGTTTGCGCTCGGCTTGTACGTATAAAATTTTGTTTATAATTGTGTATATATTTTTTGTGTATCATTATGTTTGTGAAAAAATCATCGTCGGTTTTCAAATTACCGATTCAGATTCCCGGCTGGGAGTCTACGCCTTACGAGGCTTTGGCCCGTGAGTGGGCTGATTCTACTGGTTTGAGCGAAAATTGGTCTTCATTCTTGGAGCAGGCGGAGCCTGCTGATGTGATTTCATGCCTACAGAAAGCGCCAGTAGTGAAGGGTGATGAGCTTCCTATTTTAGGACGCAGAGGGTGGATTGTTCTTAATGCATACAGAATAATGCATGAGAGGGTTGTGCAACTACAGAAACAGTTTAAGGATTCGGAAGGACAGTGTGTCGAGTTGCAAAATGCGCACACTTTGTTGCGTTGTCAAAATAAATTGCTTGCCGATAAACTTGAAACATATCAGACCATTGCCGAAAGGGCTGCGGTCCGTATTGCACGATATAAGTATAAACATCGTCGTGGACGTGTGTCTTCACGCAAAGTGCGTATGATTGTAGCAAAAGCTGGAATGGATTGGAACCCCGATGAGTGGGACGGTAATATCTGGGATTCTCATACTTCTGACTCCTCGGCAGAGGAGGGTGATAAGCGCGAGTCTTCTCGCTCCGGACGTGATTGTAAATCTGCTTCGTGCATTGATTCAACTCCCGATTGTGACCGTGCTCGTTCTTCCCGTGCGAATGACGTAGCTTGCCCTGATTGTGATGTTAAATCTAAGATGCGGGCTTCCTCGGAAGCTCTTCCCGCAGTTTCTGCTCACCCGATTTTTCGACGGAAATTACAACAAGCCCCTGGTAATCCGGGTGGTATCGCTCTTGACTGTATTGAAGATTTTACTCAGCAGGAGATCAGTGACATCCTGCAACGATTTAAACAACGACCTGGTGAGTCCTTGCTTACCTGGATGGTGCGCCTTTATGAGCTTGGCGCTTCCGGTATTATGCTCGATGCCGTTGATTGCTTACGATTTTGCTCTTTGAGTTCTGATTCTACTATTCAGGACCATTTTCGGAATTTTAATGGTAATGTTCAAACTTCTTTGCTCCAGCTTGCGTCTGATGGCTGTAATCATAAATATCCAACTGAGTCTGATTGGCCCTCTGATGAAAAACCGTGGTATACTCTGCGCGATGCGTCGCAACGTTTAAAGGAAGAAGTCATGAAAACCTGTATCTTCCTTAGTACTGCTGACAGATTATTGGATGGTCTTTTAACATCTTCTGTGCGTAATCGCATTATCCGTTCTTCTCCTGTTGCTTACAAGCAGGTCATGATGACTTTATTGATTAATCAAACTGGCAATCCTTTGTCTGCTGTGCTTGAGTCTGTTCGTCAGCTTGGTGAGCTGGGTGAATGGTTTAAACCTGAAAGACAATCCCGACCTGAGGGTCGTACTGGTGGGGACTATAAGTTCTCTAGACGTGACATGTTTCTTGCTCTCATTGCTGATGGTGTGAAAAGGGAAGAGATCGATGGTGAACCCAATAATATCCTATGGGATATGTTCCGTAAGCGTGGTTTGGATCGGAAGGAAGGTGCCCGTCGTGTGCGAAAGAATGATTATGATCGTGGTTCGGATGACAGTGGTGATGAGAGACGACGTGTGAATTCTGATCGCCGTGATGACCGGCGCCAAGAACGTGGTGGTTCCCCCCGTCGTAGTGATGGGAGGGGGAGAGAGGATGATCGTGAAAGGGGAAGAGATGATCGTGGTTCTAGCAGACACAGAGATGCAAGGAGTTATTCCCCTGATATACGAAGGAGGGAGGATCGTAATAGACTCTCTGACCGTAATTCACAATTTTTTGAACATGATACTAATCCGTTTCGTACTGGAGACGGATATGAACAAGAAATTCTGATACCGAAGAAAACTGAAAACATCTACCCTGATCTGTCTTGGTTGACTGACCGCAGGAAAAATGACTAGGAAATAGGTCAAGCTCCGGTACGCAGGTGGGCCCACAGAGATTACAGACCATATGTAGATATTGAGATTTTTTGGAAACATCGTAATATCCAAAGGGCCCGAGCGTTGGTTGATACTGGGGCGGAGGCCACTTTAATTCATGGCAAGTCGAGAAAATTTCATGGACAATCTTTCACAATTACCGGCCTGGGTGGTAAAGAAACGCCCGCAGTTCAAACTGCACTTGAGATTAAAATTGGTAGGATTCCTCGTAGAGAATACTCTGTGTTGGTTGTGCCACTTTTGGAATACATTATTGGAATTGACATCTTGAAAGGTATGACTTTGCATTTGGATGATGGTTACTATCAGTTTGGTACTAGACAGTACATTTCGACCAGACCCGTACGGGTTGGCCGTTTACGCATGCCACCTATTAAGATCCCTTTAGCAACGAAAGTGATTTCTCAGAAACAATATCGCATCCCAGGTGGTCATGAAGAAATTACAGCTACGATTCAGGATTTGGTTGACGCGGGAGTCATTACTCCGGTCACATCCGCTTGGAATAATCCTGTTTGGCCCGTGCGCAAAAGTGACAACTCTTGGCGCATGACTGTTGATTATCGAGAATTGAACAAACATACACCTAAATTGACTGTGGCAGTGCCCGACATTGTTACATTGATTGAGAGAATTCAAAAGCATCCTGGTACATGGTATGCTTCTATCGATATTGCTAATGCATTCTTTTCGATTCCAATTGCCCCCGAATGTCAAGAACAATTCAGTTTTACATGGAATGGACGTCAAATGACGTTCCGGAGTCTTCCTCAAGGCTATGTACATAGCCCTACAATCTGTCACCGGCTGGTGGCGGAACATTTGTTTGAAGTGCCTACGATTCCACAAGTTCAGATTTGTCATTATATTGACGACATTTTGATTCAAGGTGAAACGCAAGACCAAGTACAGTCTCATTTGGATCAGATCATTGACTGTTTGCGAGCAAAAGGCTGGGAAATTAATCCTGATAAATTACAAACTCCATCCCAAGCTGTGAAATTTCTAGGAATTAATTGGCATGAAGGTCACAGAGAAGTGATCCCACAAGTTAAACGTAAAATACTTGATTTTGCTGTTCCCAGAAATAGGAAAGAGGCGCAATCCTTTATTGGGTTGTTTGGATTTTGGCGCCAACATATTCCACATTTGAGTCAAATCTTGGCTCCACTGTATCGAGTCACTCGTAGAAAGAATGCGTTTGAGTGGGGTGAACCTCAACAAACTGCTTTTGATTTGGCTAAAGAAGCTATTCAGTATGCTTTGGATTTGTGGCCCGTGAGTGAGGGTAATGTGGATTTGAATGTGTCCGTGGAAGGTCTGTATGCCAATTGGAGTTTGTGGCAAAAGCAGGGCAGACAAAAAGTGCCATTAGGTTTTTGGACCAAAAAGCTACCAGAGGCTGGTGAGCGTTATTCTCCTTTTGAAAAACAGTTGCTTGCTTGTTATTGGGCTCTGGTGGACACCGAGCAATTGACTTTAGGCCATGCTGTGATTTTGAGGCCTGAGATTCCCATCATGCAGTGGGTTTTGAGTTCACCGAAGTCCCATCGAATTGGACATGCTCAGGAGGCTAGTGTGATTAAATGGAAATGGTACATTCAGGACAGGGCACGTGTGGGTCCGAAAGGTGTGGCGATTTTACATGAGCGAGTGGCGCAGGCGCCCTCCAATGAAGCTGAGAGTGAGCGTTCGGTTCCCGTAGTGCAGGAGTCTCCCGTGCAGTGGGGTAAATCATTTGATGATCTGTCCGTGGAGGATAGAAAACATGTATGGTTTACGGATGGTTCTGCGAAGTTCATTGGTGACAAGAGACATTGGAAAGCTGTCTCCTATAACCCGACTACTAAGAAATTGTTGAGCACAACTGGAGACGGTAAGAGTAGTCAATATGCTGAACTTTATGCGATTTACCAAGTTTTGAAACAAGAGTTACCAGGTACATGTCATATTTTCACCGATTCTTGGTCCACTGCAAACGGTCTAGCGGTGTGGTTGCCTACATGGCACTCGCACAATTGGGAATTGCACTCCAAGGAATTATGGGGTAAAGAATTGTGGCAAGAAATTTGGGAACTGCTTCCGCACAGTACTGTAACAATCTTTCACGTGGATGCTCATACTCCAATAGATTCCCTTGACAAATTTTTCCATAACATTGCAGATGAACAGTCTAAAATTTCTGAGGCAGTGGTTGACATGCAAGATTCTGATTTGGCGGGATTGGCGAAATGGGCCCATCAGAAAGCAGGACATTTTGGAGAGAAAGCCACTAACAGGTGGGCTGCTGATAGAGGAATTCATATTCCCTTTTCTTTAATTAAAGATGCCATTCTACATTGTCCCATTTGCCAGCATTCTAGAAAGAAAGAGGTGCCTCAAATTGTTCGAGGTCACTTACATCGAGGTAAATTGCCCGCCCAAATTTGGCAGATTGATTATATTGGTCCGCTCCCCATGAGCAGAAATTGCCAATACGTTTGTACAGCAGTTGATACTTATAGTGGCCTTTTGGTCGCTTTTCCTTGCAAGAATGCTACCCAAGTGAATTCAATTAAAACCCTGGAACTGATTATTCTATATTATGGTGTCCCATTCCAAATTCAATCGGACAATGCATCCCACTTTCGTGGAAGATTGGTGCAGGAATTCTGTATGGAAAACAATATCGACTGGGTATTTCACATTCCATATTATCCACAAGCTTCAGGACTGATTGAGAGAATGAATGGTTTGTTGAAAGAACAGTTGCGCAAGTTGACTGATGACCGTTACAGCCAGTGGAGAGATGTCTTACTTCAAGCTTTGTTAATACTTAATAATCGTCCTTTGTTGCATGCTGAATCTCCTTTGATGCGTTTGTTTCCTCCACATGTTGATGCGAAACCTAATTCTGTTGCTACCACTGTTACTTATTGGGAAATTACCCCCGGTGCTTTGGCCCCATGTAGAGCAACCCCAGGTTCCGCAGGCCTCGACCTGCATGCTTTAAATGATGCACACTTCCCAGGAAAGGATCGAATCATTGTTGAAACTGGCATTGGTGTCTCTATACCTGCCGGTAGTTTTGGATTAATTGCCCCTAGATCTGGCCTGGCCCTGAAAGGTGTTCAAGTCCTTGGTGGTGTGATCGACAGTGATTATCAGGGAGAGATTAAGGTTCTCTTGCTTAATAGCAGTGAGATGGATTTGTTTATCAAAAAGTCTGACCGTGTTGCTCAGCTATTGATTATGCCTGTCTTCAGTGGTGAGATCAAAAAAGGCTCTGCCCCAACGTTGCTAACTGTACGTGGACAAAAAGGCTTCGGATCATCTGATCTTCCTGGAGCTAAAATATGGGTGCAATCGCCTAAAAATCCTCCTGAACAGGCTGATATTATTGCGACCGGTCATGACAACACCGTTTTGGTGATGAAGCCAGGGAAAGATGGCTGGGAAGCTGTCCCAGCTGACAAATGTTATTTACGAGAATGATTAAGGCCTGTGTTTGTATTCTTTCAGATCATTCTTTGGACTGCTGCTGCAGGATGTGTCGTCGTTGGACTCCTTTTGGCCTGCTACGCCGGGAGAGGAGAGGATCTACCGACGCCGAGTGATGGGATACCAAGAGCTACGCGATCCGCGTGGCAGAAGTCCTCCAATTTCTGGATCACACTCGCGAAGCGAGTGACGAACTCTCCGCATTTTTGCCTTACCCCCATGAAGAGCGTTACTGACATATTATCGACCTGTTTGGTCGCTGTCCCCGCATCTACTGATACACTTCGTCATGTATTTAATATATCCAGTGCCCGACCTAATGTCATTTTGGGCGACTTCTTGGCCCATGAATATTGTCCCTCATGTACTCTTCTTCCAGACCAAGATGTCCTACTTAATTCCAGAATCACTACTTTTAACATTACCCCTGGTGACCTTTGTTTTATGATGACCTGTAATCCTAAAGCCATCTCTGAATGTTTGCGGTTGAAACTCCAAGCCGCTACTACTTTTTCATTTCACCAGCGTTTGTTATGTATGAAAAGACTTCCTAATTCATGTTTTTCGGTGAAGAACAACATGACTTGCAAAAGTTTAGTTGTTGCCACTAGCCATTATCGTTCAATGTTGTTGCCGGCTGGATGGCTCTTTTCATGCGGGAATTCATCTTGGCCCTATATTCCTGCGAATATTTCTGGTGGCCCATGTGCCATCACTAGATTAAGTTTGCTAATGTTTTCTTCACATCCTCCTTCACATTCCCGTATTGTTCGAGACTCCATGTCATTGCATGAAGACTGTGATTCCTCTGTTCATCTTTTTTCTAGATCTGAATATCTTGGTTTAGCTTTTTCTATAATTGGTGTTCCGGCATTGGCCGTTTATAATGCCAAAACAATCGGCAAAATGGCCTGCTGGATGGTCAAATCGATCAACCAAACGTCTACTGTTTTATCAGATTTATTATTGGACTCCCAAGGTGAACGTAGAGCTATTTTGCAGAATCGTGCCGCTATCGATTATTTGTTGCTGAAACACGGGCATGAGTGCTCTGAATTTGAAGGTCTATGCTGTTTTAATTTGTCTGACCATTCTAAAGATATCCAGTCCCATATTAATAAACTCCACGACTTGACGGCAGAAATTAGGGAACACATAGATCAGGGTTTCTTTGACTGGCTTTTTAATTGGCTCCCTGACATGCATTTTTTACGACAAATTTTGGGAGGGGTTATTATTATTGTCTGTGTCCTTATAGCGATTTGCTGCTTCATTCAGTGTATCCCTTCCCTGCTACAATTTTTTAGAGTTACAAAGAGTCGTAGATCAGTTAGTTTTGTTTCATATTATTCGTCTACTGACGTTAGTTCCATTTAGTTATTGGTGAATAGACTGGAGTCAAGGGGTGTAATGTTATGGCTGTCTTTCTGCCAGCCCTCTGGAGGAGGAGAATGATGGAGAGTGACTCCAGCCTATCACCCTCATAGCATAGGGATTAGGCCGATAGACAGGGACCCTGTCTTATAGACATAAGGGCATTTTCGTGCCATTTTCCTTAGAGTAAGGCTTATGAATTTAAGTTAGGGGTTAGATATATGGGTATTAGTCATGACTTACTCATTTGTTAACATGCCGATCTGTTTCTCATGGAGCTATGTATATTATGGGCTCCGTAGGCCTTAAGCGAGACAGACTCCATTTTGCTTTCTGCCTGGTAGCTCGAGAAGGCTTTCTAGGTGAAGTGTAATGTTTTAGTTTCAAGCTGTTGTTCGCTTGGAGAGAACCGGTTCAGGCTGACCCTTATCGAAGGAATGTATTTTTCTCCACTCCGAAGACACAACTTCAGGCCGGCCGGCTGGGAAAGTGTCCTTGGTACGGGGAGGTACAAGAATTTGGTGGGCGGCAGGTTACTGGCCGTGAATTTCCATGAAGGAACGGGCTTTGATATTAGCGAAGGTGTTAGTCTTTCAGTCAGTCAGTCCGTAGGCGGCATCTAGCCGTTAGCATCTCTACCATTATTCATTTTCATGGTGGACAAGTCGCCATCTTTGAAGTCGGAGAAAGATTTAAGACCGAAACTCTCTGAAAATAGACTGAACGAGAAGTGGCGCGGAGCGCACTAATGCAGAGAGAGAGAGAGACGGTAGCTAATTAACAGCAAGGTTCCGAGGTCCTGAGGGAGAGCAGACGAGTTTGAGCCTATCAGTGCAGACGTGTACCTGTGACGGCTGAGGGTGACTGCAAGGCGAGCCAGGACCCAGAGACGAGACAGGAGCCTAGATGACTGCCGAGTCCCGATTTCCCGTTAACCAGGTGAAGTCCAACCAGTCTTTATAGTGCGTGCACCCTAATCTTTCTCTTTTATTTCTTGTGCAAATGTAATGCTGCATAGTAATGTGATTTATGTTTATGGTTAATAAATGCCCTAATTCATATAGAATTACCGTGTGCCTGGTGCTTATGTTCAATCTTGGTAAACGCAACTCCTAGGTGAAAGCTAGGCGCATGAATGGACGAGTAATCCCAATCAGGCAAGTGGTGATCACACAAATAGGGAGTGAGTGAACCTCTGATGTCAAAAGCAACGAGTACACTATACAATCTGGACCCATATACAAAGTTATTATTGTAGTTTTATCCTAAGTAGACTGTCGAGATATCATCCCAATAATGTTTCATAGGAATGTGGTCGTCGTTGATATGCGGCGTTAATGAGAACGGCAGGAGGGATACTGCCGTGTAAAGCCACCGGATTGTGGTATAAGACTAAGTGAGAGCGTCAGGGGGGACACTGACGTCTATGTTTCGCAGGATCGCGAACGCTGGAAAAGGGAGCATTGGGTTCTGCAGGCCCGTGTGTAGACACGCCGGATTGTGTGTCAGATCTGCCCTGGGGTAGAACGGTCTGGGTCGAGGCGACCGCGAGGCCAACTGATGTTAATAAGATATTGTAGAAAATCCATATATGTATATTGTCATTCCCCATTCTTAGGTGCGACCTGTATATTCATCGTTATATCTACTCAGTGTAAATACGATCTAAGAAGGGAAGGTGAGTACGTTTTGGCTGGGTCACAGGGGCCCCTGGGGGCTGATCCCATCTAAACAGAAAATCCAGCCATTACACCAGCTCGCTCACCCGCATAGCCCCATGGAATGCTAATGCGAAAGCGGCCCGAAATAGCACTGCCTCGGACTGGGAGGAACATATCGCGGGGAGTACCGACATCAACAGGGACAACATTTTTAACCCAATAGGGTGCCTTTCGTCTACTCTATGACCCTCGAGGCGTTGCCACCCACGCAGTGCCTTTTTTACTAAAAAGGACGATGTGGGGTCCTTGATGCCATGCGCCTGCGCCATGAATGCAATGGCGGCCCGGTGCGTATTAGCCGTCGCTGCTGATCGGCCCGCCTTATGGAGTGCTACTAAAAACTTCAGGACATACTCCTCCTGACCCCAGTTATCCCCTCCTGCTGTACCCAAAAATGCACAATAGGAACGAAACGCTCCTTCGTACGCTTTCCTTGTCCTGGGGGCTAGGCTTGCTCCCACGAGGTCCTGTAATCCGGGGCACCGAGCAACCAGAGAGCTTCGGGGAATGGTGCCGCCACTAGGTCCGCGGAGGGTAGATAACCCCTGAAGGCCTGCATGTGGGAACGAGAGAGCGCATCAGCCGCATGATTCAGCACACCCGGCACGTGCCTCGCCCTAAACTGCACGTTCAGTCTCATGCAAAGTAGTACAATTTCCTTCAATAATCTCAATATCCACTTGCAGCGTGCTGCCTGGTTATTTATGCATTCAACTACGGTCATGTTGTCGGACCAAAACACCACCGAGCGATCACGAAACTCATCCGGCCATGCCTTCAAAGCCACAAAAATGGGGAACAACTCAAGAAACCCAATGTTACCTGTGAGTCCACTGGTGTGCCACCACGCCGGCCATGTTTGCGCCGACCATCGATTACCAAAAATGGAGCCAAATCCAACGCTCCCCGCCGAATCGGTCCACAAACCCAGCTCGTCCGAGGATGCTGGTGGCTTGCTCCACACCACTCGACCGTTGAAATCCGCCAGAAATGCCAACCATATGCGCATATCCTGGCGAACCTCTGCAGACAGTCTCGTGCGATGGTGTCCTTCTTTGAGACCGACCATGGCTTGGGCAATAGAGCGGGAAAAGGGGCGGGCCATTGGTATTACTCTAAGGGCAAAGTTAAGCTGGCCCACTGCTTGTTGCAACTGATGGAGAGTTACTTTTTCTTTGCTAATGCACAATTCCAGAGAAGCCCTGAATTTCATTACCTTGTCCCTGGGCAAACGGAAGCATCCCTCCACTGAATCGAGCTCAATTCCCAGAAACTTGAGTGAGGTAGATGGTCCCACCGTTTTCCCTGGTGCCAATGGCACGCCGAACCGTTTCATGAGATTGCAAAATTCCAACAAAGCCTGTGCGCATTCCGTGTCACCGGCTGGCCCCAAGAACAAAAAATCATCTAGGTAATGCATAACCTGTGTATAGCCCGTAGCTCTGGTAAACGCCCATTGCAGAAAACAACTGAATTTCTCAAAATTCGCACAAGAGATGGAGCAACCCATTGGCATACATCTATCCATATAGTAGCGTCCTTGGAACATAAAACCTAACAGACGCTGATCCTGAGAGTGTACCGGGAGCAACCAGAACGCTGATTCAATATCTGATTTAGCCATCAGCGCTCCGGGCCCCAGGCGATTCAACATGGCAACGGCCTCATCAAAGGATGCGTACCGCACCAAACAAACTCCTGGGTCAATCGCATCGTTTACCGATAGACCCCTTGGAGCCGACAAGTTGTGAATTAACCTAAACTCACCCGGGACCTTCTTGGGGACTACTCCCAACGGTGAACATACAAAATTAGCAACTGGCGGTTGCCTATATGGGCCGGCCACCCGGCCACGGGCAACCTCCTTTGCAATCTTAGTTTCCACCACGGCCGTATTCTGCTGGACCGACAGTTGGTTTTTACACAGTGCTTCCCCCCGAAAATCCCCCACCGGGATGTGGAAACCATACGAGAAACCGTCCCGCAACACCCCGGCGGAGACATGATCAGGGTATTCATTTAGCCAGGGGATCAATGCCATGATATCTACGGGGGTAGGTAGCGAAGCCCCGTGGTCGACATTAGACCTGTTTGGCCCCTCCCTTACCCCCTGTGTCACCATTTTTGGCTCTACATGAAGTCTCGGGGTGTGAAGAGTGTCCGCACCCCGATGCCTGAACTTACATGTCCGTTGTGGCCTCGTGCACTTGCCTCTATTAAAGTTCCAACAAACCCCTTTTCTACCCCATTCCCACCGTTCCTCGGTTGGTGGTCAACTGCGGGGCCTGTCCGAAAGGGCGCCGCCGATTGATGGCGGGAGGGCGCCGACCCATTCCCGCCAAGCGAAGACGACTTCGTCGCGCCCGGCATGAGCTGCTTCTGCCAAGATATGGAGTCGAGACAATCCCACGTCAGAGATGAATCGTGCTCCTTGGCCTTACGAAACTTACTATCATAACCCATCCATACATCACCCTCATACGTGTCATAGAACTCCATTATACGTGTCTGATAGCAGGCTAATTCCGACAAAACCTCGGGCCTACGTTCCCCCATGACCGCAGTAAACATTGCAAATGCCCTGGCCCAATTTGAGATTGTCTCATCAACCCTGAAACCCGCCATTTCCGCACGCCACACACTCGGGTGCCATAAATCCTTCTGAGATTTAACATACTCCACCTCGTGATGATCATTCAGGAGAGAAAACATATTCACATACTTATCAGCCCAAATCAATTCCTTCGTGGCCAGCGGAATATGTTGGACCACTTTTTCCCTTCTTGAAGGCAACACCCCTTCCCCTGCCATTGGCAATGGCTGCTTACCCGAATCCACCGCTGGTCCTGCTGTTTTTCCAACGCCAGAAGCCGGTCGTTCTGGAGGAACCTGTGTGGGGACAAGAGGAAGATTCGCCTTTGCGGCATCTCGCGATTGCCGCAACTGCTTCATTAGTAGCCTGGCCTCCTCGGCCGTGTCTCCTGGCGCCGTCGTACCCTCGGTACTTTTGCCGAGCCATGCGGCTAACTGGGCGGCCAATTCTGGAGGCATGTCCTCCCCATTAGTGGGCGTAACTACAACAGGGATCGGTTGGCCCGCGTCCGGCATCGGGACCGGGGCCTCCATCGGACTAACCGGGCTCGTCTGGGGTGACTCGGGAACCGGGGCCTCCCCCCCTGCCACCCTATTCCTAGCCCTTTTAACTCTCCCCGCGGGGACTACTCCCGGCAATGCTGGCCCGATGACTTTCTTCGGTCTGCCCGTATTATTCATTGCCGCCATCTGTTTTTTCATGCTCGCCATATCCTTCATCAACATGCGAAGCATCTGTTCAGTCCCTGCCTTCTTTCCGGGCCTCTTGCCAGGCATCGTTGTGGGATATTCGGTCCTTGCTGCGCAACGAGGTCCTGGATCCAAAGGTGGGAGACGCTGAAAGAGAAGAACAAAATTGCTCCTTGTTCCGTCGAGGGCTCACGTGCAACGAGAGGGTGCAGCTTCCAAGCACAGGAACAAGAGGATGCTTCTTCGGATTGTTGCTCCTTTTATTCCTCTTCGGGTGGGCGTGTACCCTCCTCTGGTACGCCTACGGGGCGTGGCCAACGGCGTAGGTGTCTAGGACAACCCTTCCTGGGCGGGAAAAAGGCGCGCCCCGGCTACGCCGCTTCGGGCATACCAGCCGAGACACGCCCCCCCGCCCAAAATTGTTTCCCGGGGGGATCCGGGCCCCCTACCATACGTTCGGGGGGACCGAGTGGTCGCCCCTTTCCATTGCTGTAGCTGTGTAAACTGGGTAATGGGTTATATGTTCTAATAAAACTGCATTATTTATGCTATTCACTTCATTATTAGTTCCCATAATGTAAGGGATCGTTTTGCTAATGTTTTCAGGTGGCTCTATTTCTCGTGTTTTTATCTGTATAATATCTTCATTTGTTTGTTTCCCTTCTCTTAATCTGTTTAGTAGTTCGGCAAATGGCAAGTCATTTTGTTGTCTCATTATTTTAGTCAACTCAAATAACTTGAAATGTGTCTGCCATAAATTAGTACTTACTGGCCTATATGAATGTTTTGGGTTGTCAAATATGTATGGGTCAAAAACTGGCTTCAATTGGTAAAAGTCTCCAATTGCTAAAATAGATATTCCGCCAAAAGGGAGATCAGACATTTTTATCTCTTGCAATCTATTATGTGTAAAGTTGAATACATTAGCCCCTACCATTGATATTTCATCAATTATTAGCAATTTAAGATGCATTAGCTGACCTTGCAGTGTGCTTCTAGTCTCATGAGTTAGCTGTCTATGAGTTAGTGTTTGTGAAATAGGTATTTTAAAAGTACTATGTAGTGTTTTGCCTTGAATGTTATGTGCTGCTTTGCCAGTTGGAGCTGTAAGCAATACATATATGTTATCTGGGTTTTCTCCTGCTTTTGTATTGTAATAACGTACTAATGTTTGGTAAAGTGCTGTAATAAGGAAACTTTTGCCTACTCCTGCACCACCTGTACAAAATGTGTAGCATGGCGTTTCTTTTGTTTTAACCCAATGCAAATGATGATATATAAAGTTAAGTTGTTCTGCTGTTAGATTTTGCATTATACTGTCATATTGTTCTTTTGGCATTATGTTATTGCTTAGTGCTTCTTCTCTACTTGTACTTCTAATCCCTAAATCAAATGATAGGTCATACAATGGCTTTTCATTACTTTGCACTTCATGGAATATGGTGTTATCTTCTTCGGTATCTATTGGTGGTAGCAATGTATCTAATATACTAGTTTCATTGCTATTAGTTGTTAGTTGTTTATTATGTTTATTATATTTATTATGGTTAGAATCAACTGCATCTTTAAGTTCTAGATAGCGTTCATAATACGTTTCCTTGTTATTAATTATATTATGTTCATTTCGCCATGAGTAAAAAAGCATGAGCAATTCTCTATAGTAATTTTCGGAGTCATTTTTGATATTAAATCTGCAATAGCGAATTACTCTTGCTTTTTTTCTTTTTATGTAGTTTGTTTTGTGTACTAAATTTATCTCAAGTTCTTCGTCATCTGAGCTATGAAAGTTATTTTCAATAAGGAAACTGTCATGGCCTGTTTCTTGTTTTCCTTTACATTTCTTCTTTTCATTATACATAGATGCATAGTCAGCTAATGTACATGTTTCTAATTTTACAGGGCGTTTGCTGTACCTCACAATAATATTATCATATTGTATTTTACAAGACTCATCTGGTAAAGAATTGATAGTTTCGATGTCTTTTAATAAGTATGTACGCTTTTCATTAGGACTTGTATTGATAAATACAAAAGATCTTGAACTTTTCCGTAAAGGAATTTGTAGTATTAGATATGCTGCTTCTTGGGCACTTATTTCTGTACAGTTTAAGAATTTGTTACCTATATGCTTAAGTTGTTCTTTAATACTTGGATTGGCATGTACTTCTTTAGCAGCTTGGGCAATTAATTTGCTCATTCCTCGCTGTGATTTACTAATGTATGAAACAATATACACAGCACATGCATATGCATCTAAGATGTATTGTATATCTATGTTTGCTTGCCATGCTTTCAAAATAGTAGGATTGTAGTTATTTATAAAGCATTCAGCTGGTGTCCTTTTCAAGAAAATAGTATTTTTTTCTATAATAGATTGTATACATAAAGTATATTGTTTTAGATCTATGTTCATTGAATGTAAAAACTGTTCAAAAGTATAATTTGAAAATTCTTGGCTGTTTATAGTTAGATGTATTAGTTCAATTTGCTGTAAGAGCTCGTTATTTGTTTTGTCTAGCTCTATTGGTTCTAGTATAAAAGTTTCAGGCATTGGATATCTGGGATAATGATATTTGCATGTTCTTTTATGTTTGATACGGCAGTTTTTTGTATGGCCGTGTCTTTGTAGAGGTAGTAAAGACTCTATATCTGGTTCTTGTGTTTTTGCACATGTAACATACTTATTTATGAAAGTAGTGACTTCATTTCTATCAGCACTTTCATATAGTGGAGCATTTTCTATCCATATTATAGCATGTATATGTGGTGATCCCCGTTGTTGGAATTCCACTTTATAAAAGTAATCAATAATTTTGCCAATCGGATTACTTTCATGCAATAAAATAGAATTAAATAATTTCCTAACTTGGAAGTCGAAATGTCTTGCACATGTAATGGGATTTTGCTGTATTAATTTGCATTTTGTTTCCCATGACATATTTTTAAATTCTTCTTTTGTGCATTCTGGTCTTTTTTCTGTACGTAATAATATGTTAATTAAGTGATACCATTTCGTTTCTGCAGCTGATAAAGTTAAAAAAAATGTTGGTAATACTAATTGTCTAATCATAGCAAAGAGGTCTTTCTTGCATTGCTCCCAATATGGTGGTGAACTACGGATTGTTTTAAGTATTTTGTATCCTTCATTATACTGTAAAATTGTATCTAATTTATCTTTTATGTCTTTGGCAGTTATAATGTTTCCATTATTAAAGTATTTCCTAAGAGATATAAATATTTTGCTCTGTAATTGTTTAATGTGTAATGTTTTTAATTTAAAGAAAAGATTAGTAACACACTTTGCTACTCTTAGATCATTACTTCTTACTTCTGATTGACAGATTGTGCTGTAATGTATTGGGACATGCCTTTCTTTATTAGTTGGCCTTCGTTTTCCGCAAAATATAGTTGGGAATGCCAAATATTCTGAATCTTTGTCTTAATACAAGCCTCTTGGTGTGTTATATTCTGCAGGTGCTAAACTTAAAATATTATTTGTTTCTGTAGTAATAGTTTCATTATCTAACATAGTATCTAAATTTCCTGCTGGAATGTTGTCTGAGGAATCTGACGTATTACTTGTATCTGAAGTCTCATCACAAGAATGTATATCTTGTGTTGTATAATCCCAATCTTTATTAATAGTGATTCCATATTCTTGAAACAAACTGCTAGTAGTGGCTAAATATAAAGCTGCACGTTTTACTTTGTTTGGTCTAACATTTTCATAATGGGTATAAGATTTATAACTTAATTTTCTTTTTAATTTTATTGGAATTGTCATGTTATCATTAATTTGCCTTGGTAAAACAGTTATAGTTGTCATAACGTCTGCAGGTACATTTACTACTGCACCTGATAGAGATTTTTGGAATCCACGTGGTAATGTTCTAATTTGTAAAAAAAGGTATTCTTGGTGATACTAATCTTTCTTCTAAGTTATGCAAGTGTAAGACTGCTGGGATATCAGGAAATGTCATCCCATTATAAACTGAACATGGAGGTATTTTGTCTTTACATATATATGTGTAACATGTTCTGCATATCTCATCTGTTCTGTATTTGCTAATGTTACATTCTATGAATTTAGCTGTCTTACTAATACTGTTTGTTTTTTGAAGACTTTGCTTTTGCCATAGTTGATTGCAAATAGTGCAAGTGTACTCAGGTCCATATCGTATTTCTTCCTGAAATATCCTAATTATATCATTTGTTGTTTGACCTGTTATATCTCTATGATTAGGTTAATTTTCTCTGTTTTGTGTCCGTTTTCTTTTCCTATTACTGTTTATTTCTAGAATTTCTATATTGGTTGTTTGAATTAGTGATTCAACATCAGGTGTTAATGTGTTTATTATCTCAGTATTGTTAAGAGCTATGTGTGAAGCTAAATAACTGTGTTCTGTTACATGCAGTCTATTGTCTTGACTATTGCTGTTTTGTGTGTTTATTATTGTATTTTCTACTTGTAAGTTATTTGAAGGAATTTCCCCTAATGCATTTATAGATATATGTGTCGTATGAACATATATGCTTTTTCTAGACTTTACATTTCCTTGTTTATGATTCCGTTGTGTTTGCTGTAATCCTTTTTTTCTAATTGTTTTTATGTTCACTGTAGTTAAATCTAAAATAATACTCTCAGAATTTGTAATTTGTTCTCTATCACCTAACTTTATGATGTATTCTATAATAAGATTAATAGAGTCAATTTGGATAGCAATACATGTTCCATTAGGATGTTGTATTGCATTTTCATTTTGGCTATGTGAATCAAATAGAGAGTATGTATGTATAGTTTTGAAGCCTGAAATTATATATCTACCTATAGAGATCAATACACCAGTTTGTGAATTAATTGTAGAAGTTAATGCTGATATAAATTTACTATGTAAAGTTTGTGCTGATTTTGTTAGTTCTTCGCTAAAGCATTTTTTGAGCTTTATAGAATAGATGATTTCATTGCTAACTATGTAATTTGGTAACTTTAGAGGTTGCATACAATCTTGTTCATCAACAGAGTGCATTTCTGTGTACAAAGCATCTCCAAGATTCATAATACAATGCAAGTCTACACTATCCCAAATATATGCTGGTTTACAGTAGTTCTTTAGAATAGCAAATATACTATTTTGCAGAGAATGTGTATAGTGAATACTTTTATCACTATGTGTATTTTTTTCCTGTGTATGTGTCTTATGTAAAACGGAATTTCTTGTGGTGTTTGTGTTAAAATACTTGAATCTATATTGGTATTATTTGTGCTACTTTGCTTGTTGTGCAATGTGCTATTGTGTATATTATCATGAAGTAAACTGTCATTACTTCCAGTAATAAGTTTATATGTATTATAGTAATCACTTGAATATGTGTTGGTATGTAAATTACTTGTGGATATTGTTTGTTGTACATTTATGTGTGTGCTATTAATTACATTACTAGAATATGTGTTGGTATTTAAATTACTTGCTGGTATTGTCTGTTGTACATTTATGTGTGTGCTATTAATATGTTGTCTTTCTGTGTTGCCCTTTAGTGTTTTCTTAAGTATACTTGCATATGTGTCAGTAGGAGTAGTCTCTTGTGGTGTATTAGTATATTGTGTTGTGCTGATCTTCTTGCTGTTGTTTTTAGATAGATTATTAGGCTCTGTTGTAGTGAGAATTGCACAGGAATATGTACTAGTACTAGGAGTATTATCTAAAGATGCTAATGGCTGTTCCTTATTCAAAAAATTGTTGGTTTTAGATTGACATCTCTGAATGACATTTTTGGCACTTTCTATACGCATTTCAAATGCTTGTGTGAAAAAATGTTCACATGCTTTAGTAGAATACACATAAAGATTTTTCGGTGCTACTGCATTCTTAGTTTTTTCATGAAGCACCATTGCTTTTTGAAGTGATTCTTTTTTAATCGTACTTATTTGTATTGGAGTTAATTCATACGGTACGCAATTCATGTTTGGTTTCTTTAGATAGTGTGCCAGATTTGTGATGTACTCTAGAAGTTTTTCAAATATGAACTGTATAGTAATACATGTTCCATTTGGGTGAGGCATTCCAGTGTTATCACGACTATGTGAGTCAAATACAAAGTACGAATCATTTTTCTTAAAAATGGATATAACATAAATTTCCATGCAAAGTATAACACCGGAGTTGTAATCAAGTGCAGGTTTTAATATTTTGTTCAGATTTGGAAACGAAGGGTCACATTGTTGCAATATGTCTCCATAATAAGGTTCTTTAAGTTTAAGTGAATAGATAGTAGTATTGTGTTCAATAAAATTTGGTAACTCATCTGGATGCCTAAGTTGTTCGCTATTAAGTAAATGCATATCTATATATAAAGCATCACCTAATTTCATAATGTAATGCAAGTCTTCTTTAGTCCATGTATGTGCATCTTTGTAATAGTTGTGTATAATTGCAAATGTACTATTTGGCAAGCATTGATAACCTCTAGAATTGCATGTAAATTTGTCATGACCTTGATGATAATCTGCTGCTAGTATTTGTATCTTAGCTTAGCTGATGTATTAAATAATTTGATATCGCTACAGTATTGCTAGATTTTTTGTTATAGCTGAGTCTTATTTTTTGGTTCTCTCTCTCTTATATAATATATATATATATATATATAGCTAATTTATATTTGTCTTGTAGTTAACTATAATTCAAGGTAATTAATTTAATTTTACACTATTTTTTTGCTTTGTGTTTTAGGTAGCAACTTTAGATGTATCTTTTTTACAATTATTTTAGTGATGTAGTAGCTATAATTTATACTATTAAGGTGCATATATATATATATATATATATATATATATATATATATATATATATATATATATATATATATATCTTTATATGTATATATATAGTTATTTTACTGTTTTTAAATAGATTTCTAGTTACAGGTTGATAACTTATTTAAAAAAGATACTTGTAATTGTATATATTTCCAAACAATTAGCAATTTTCTTTCCAAAAGAAACAATTGGCAATGGGAAGTATATGAAAAAATATATATAAAAATGTATTTATATATATATGATTAGTTCTTTTATTTGTGATTTAAATGCACTCTATTGATGTTTTTGACCTGTTTTATAGTTGGAGCTTGTAGCAAAACAAAGCAATTACTTTGATGGAGTTTTGCTAATATATATATATATATATATATATATATATATATATATATATATATATATATATATATATATATATATATATATATATATATATATATATATATAGTTAATTTAATGTTTTTAAAAAGATTTCTAGTTACAGGTTGATAACTTATTTAAAAAATAGACTTGTAATTGTATATATTTCCAAACAATAAGCAATTGTCTTTACAAAAGAAACAATTTTCAATGGTAAGTATATAAATATATATATAATTTTTTTTAATAAAAAATTATATATATGATTAGTTCTGT
Organism: Lissotriton vulgaris; assembly: GCF_964263255.1. NCBI lineage: Eukaryota > Metazoa > Chordata > Amphibia > Caudata > Salamandridae > Lissotriton > Lissotriton vulgaris. The sequence goes on along the minus strand of NC_141687.1, from coordinate 1,849,793,257 downwards.
TTTTTTTATCTAAATACACTCTATTGTTGTTTTTGACCTGTTTTATAGTTGGAGCTGGTAGCAAAACAAAGCAATTAGTTTTACTTTGATGAAGTTTTGCTCAAGAATGAGCAATGTGAAATAAGAAGTAAACGATTGAACTTTTTCAATGTGATATATATCTATATATCCCTTACCTTTTTTTGGCAGTTACCTAAAAACAAAAGCAAATTATGCAATGGCTATATTATGTTGATTCTTACTTTATTATTTTCCTAACTAATTTTTTTTTTCTTAACATTAATCTTACCTATGTAAATCTTCTATATGATATTTCCTAATTATAAGTATATACAATATATATATATATATATATATATATATATATATATATATATATATATATATATATATGTGTGTGTGTGTGTGTGTGTTGATATATGTGTCTTATTGTTTTCCTTGCTATTTCTATACTTACAAGTGAATACAGAAGCAAAATAGATACTTTTACCGTGATGATGTTTTCACTGATGATGTTGTGTCAAACAATTATGAACGTCTGATCTTATTCAATCAATTGGCAATCTAAGGAAGAATGAAAACAAGCATTAATATTGAGTTTACATATTAATATAATAAAAGTGGCTCTATACTCCTAATCATTGTTAGTATATAAAAATATTTAGCAAAAAGTTTTTTAATTAATGCATTACTAGTATTAAAAAGTGTATTACAGTAAGTTATATAGAATAGTATATAGTGTATTGTATTGTATGTTGATATATGTTTTTGAAACATTGTGACTAGAGTGCATGTGTAAAGAGTGCATGTGTAAAGAGTGCATGTGTAAAGAGTGGCGAAGGTATATGTATAAAGGCATATGTGTAGAAATTGTGTGTACAAGTGTATATGTAGTACATACTTTAAGACTATGTGTAGAAGTTGTATGTGTAGTATGTGTGTGGACTGAGTGATGAAGCATATTAGAAGTTATAGCTCTAGTAAATAGAGTATTATAAGTAGTGTATGTAGTATAGAGTAACTAGTAAAGTATAGTAGTAAGGAGGATAAAGTGAGCAAGATAGAGAGAGATGGAGGGCAGGAAGAAGAGATGGAAATAAAGAGGGGTGGATAGGCAAGATTGAGAGTAGGGGAAAGATGAAAAGAGAGAAAGATAAAGTAGGAAAGATAAGGAAAAGAGAGAAGTATGATAAGGAAGAGAGAGGATATAGAGGTGTAGAAAGGAAGGTAGAAAAAAAAGATAGAAATGTAAATTACACAATGTGAATTTTATTTGAAGTTGTAAAGAGTGTATTAGAAGCATTGTTTGTGGTTTTAAGCAACTACAAAACAACAATAGGAGAGGCGGGGTGATTAAGGAACACTCTTAGTCCCCTGTTAAATCTAAATAAACAAGAGAAGAGACGTTAAATAAGTCTCAAATTGCCACAGAGACGGAGCGAAGCAACTGGGGAATCGCACACCCACTTTAGGTGGAAAAGAAAGCCCTCACACACCGACCTAGTCAGTGTCATGCTTCATCATTGGGCCCCACCAAAGAGGCCGAATGCCTCTTTGGTGTGCTACGACGCCAGAAGACTGCGGAGCTGGTTGTGTGAAAAGGGCATGTTGTGAGTTTTATCATTAAAAGTGCCTAACGTGTATCTACAATTCTATAATTCTTGATCCTTAGTACACAAATGAAAGAGTTATGTGTCTGAATTTAATGCCAAAGGTAATGGATTTGTTAATTCAGAATAATAATTAGTCAGTCAACATGTTTCATCCTTTACAGTTGTTTAAATTTACCTAGGCATTTATCAGGACAGAATTATACCCCGGCGGTATGGACTCTCTAATCGTCCACCCTGACCTGGGGGCGTGAAAGTGAAAAAATCAAAAAGTGATTTAGTGCATAAAAAAAAGGGGGAAGAGCAAGTTGCTCATTCCAAAAATACTCCTAATTGCGGAGTGTTTGTGCACCTGTAAAAGAAATAACACAGACAAACATATAAAACCTTCACACAATTAGTTGTAAATATAGGTCATTGCGTTTGTCCAGGGTGCTCCATAGTTGTGGCATAGTGTTCCTAAATAAACACTATAGTTAACACCATCTATATATCTATATAGCCTTATAGGGATGATACCACTAACTTTGGGAAGTGAAGTGGAAAAATGTGTGTAAAGCACACAAGTAGCTAGAAAGTGTTGATGAAGAGAGAAGACGCATGAGAGAGATCAAGAGAGATGGAAAGCAAGAAGAAAAGTAAGTGCAGAATGGAGTGAGAAGATAGCAAATAAAGAGTGCAGGATAGAAAGTGAAGACAAGATGGAGACGTAGATAGAGAGTGAAGGCAGGAAGGAGAGAGGACACAGGAGAGAGAGAGAAAAAGGGAGGGTAGGATGTAGGGCATGAGCAAGAAGGAGGAATGGATGGAAAAAGGTGCAGGAGCGAGAGGTACAGTAGAGTGAAAAGAAAGGAGATAGAGAGACAGAATAATGTTTTTTTGGTACGTTTCTACGTCGTGTGAGCTGCTTAGTGAGTTTGCTCGTGTCTTGTGATGTGGCTTGCTTTTTCCGTGGTGCAAGTACTTGCAGGTAAGCTATTTTGTCTGGATCTATGACAGAATTTCGACAGACAGAATTTCGACCTACACAAATATCGGCGTAATTATATCGATAGCAAAAATATCGACGCCCTATGTACAACATGGTAAGTACCAAAATATCGAAAAATTAATATCGATGTAAAAAATATCGTTGTTAAATATATCGATTTTTTTTAATTTAAAATAACATAAAAAAAACTGTAAATAATACATAATAATTACTTAAACATATTTAAATATATGTAATAATTGTTAAAAAAAATAATAATACATATTTAATAAAAAACAAAATAATAAATCATATATAATATATAATTACTTAACAATAATTACTATTCCCACTCCAGTGGGTGCAACAGTAGGGAAAACTGACCCTGAACACTAAAAATACCCCTTTACCAAAAAACCTAAAACTGACCCTGAACCCTAAAAATACCCCTTTACCCATAAACTGAAAACTGACCCTGAACCCTAAAAATACCCCTTTACCAAAGAACTGAAAACTGACCCTGAACCCAAAAAATACCCCTTTACCCAAAAACTGAAAACTGACCCTGAACCCTAAAAATACCCCTTTACCCAAAAACTGAAAACTGACCCTGAACCCTAAAAATACCCCTTTACCCAAAAACTGAAAACTGACCCTGAACCCTAAAAATACCCCTTTACCCATAAACTGAAAACTGACCCTGAACCCTAAAAATACCCCTTTACCAAAGAACTGAAAACTGACCCTGAACCCTAAAAATACCCCTTTACCAAAGAACTGAAAACTGACCCTGAACCCAAAAAATACCCCTTTACCCAAAAACTGAAAACTGACCCTGAACCCTAAAAATACCCCTTTACCCAAAAACTGAAAACTGACCCTGAACCCTAAAAATACCCCTTTACCCAAAAACTGAAAACTGACCCTGAACCCTAAAAATACCCCTTTACCCAAAAACTGAAAACTGACCCTGAACCCTAAAAATACCCCTTTACCCAAAATTAATTAATATTACAAATAAATTACTTCCCACCCTATTCCCCTATAAACCCACAACCCGCTCCAGTAGTAAAACATATAATTTAGTTAAAAATACACATAAATTATCAATTAATTAATCAATTAATCAATTAAAATAAATCATTGCCAATTAATATTTAATTGCAAAATAAATTAATCATTGAAAAATAATTATTTAATTACAAATAAATTACTTCCCACCCTATTTCCCTATAAACCCACAACCCGCTGTGGTAGTAAAACATAATTTAGTTAAAAATATACATAAATTATCAATTAATTAATCAATTAATCAATTAAAATAAATAATTGCCAATTAATATTTAATTGCAAAATAAATTAATCATTGAAAAATAATTATTTAATTACAAATAAATTACTTCCCACCCTATTCCCCTATAAACCCACAACCCGCTGTGGTAGTAAAACATATTATTTACTCTTATATATTTTTAAATTATAAAAACATATTAAACACATATTATAACAATTAATTTAAATACTTAACTTATATTTCTAACACATATTAGTAAATCGAAATTACTTACATCGATATATATGCTATCGATATTAGTAATTTCGATATTACTTACCTTAGGGTCGATATTCTGGCCATCGATATTCTGGACATCGATATTCTGTCCCATCGATATTAGCAACTCGATATAAGTGTAGGTCGAAATTAAAAACTCGATATTTTGACTGTTTACCATTTTGTCTTTTGTAAGACAAATACTGTAATATTTTTTTGGAATGCTCTGTATTTGTGACCAAATTTTTTTTGTTTGCAGGTATTTGACAGCAGAGTTGAGCACGTATTTCTGGTCACCATTTTGTCTTGTGATCTTGGTGTGACTTATTCAGGTAAGTGCGACTCATCGTAGATAGATTGTAATGTAATTTGTATTTTTCTTACAGGTAACTTCAGGCTTTTGTTTATATTCTTCTAATATATTGTTTTACTTTTGCTCCTCTCTTGTGTTTGCTTTCTAGGTTTGCCCATGTACTGGGAGGTCTGTGTGCTTTGCTCGTGGTGCAAGTAAGCTATTTTTTTGTTTTCGCTATTAATCATTCTTTTCTGTTTTATTTGTAGCTTTCCTCGTGTTCTGTGAGCTGCTTGGTAAGTTTGCTCGTCTCTTATGATCTCTGGCTACTGTAGTGCATTGCTTGCTGTCTTAGTGGAGAGGATGAGAAAGAGGCAAAGAGAGAAAAAAGATAGAAAGATAAAGTAAAAAAAGGAGAGAGTGCAGGAGAGAGAAGCATGATAAATGGGGAGGAGAAGAAAGGACGCATAAGAGAGATGGCAAGATGAAGGGAGATAGAGAATAAAAACAAGGATATAGAAAGGAGAACATGAAAGAGGACAAGAAGCAGAGGGAGTTGTAAAAGGAGGGGGCAAAAGAGGGGCAAGAGAAAAAGAGATAGTTCAGGAACGGGAAGAGAGAGAGTAGATAAAGAAGAAAGGCGCGAGAGTTGAAAAGGAAGAGGGGGTAAGAAGAAGAGGGAGGCTAATAAGGAGAAGGCGAGCACGAGAGAAAGAGAGAGAGGGCAAGATAGAGAGGAAAGGCACAAGAGAGAGGGAAGGCAAGATGTAGAGGGTGGGCAGGATAAAGACAAATTGGGAAGAAAGACAAGGAGAGAGAAATGGAGAGATGGTAATGAAGGGTAGGAAGTAAAGAGAGATGAAAAAGGAGAGAGGGACAAAGAATGGGCAATAGGAAAATAGAGTGCAAGAAAAGAAGGAGAGAGAGTTGGTGACTGAAAGAAGAGAGTGAGAGAAGGCAAAAGAAGGAGAGAGAGTTGGTGACTGAAAGAAGAGAGTGAGAGAAGGCAAAGAGAGAGTAAAGGCACGCGAGAGAGTGCAAGAGAGAGAAGCATGATAGATAAGGAGGAGGAGAAAGGACACATGAGAGAGAGAGAGAGATCAAGAGAGGGAAGGCAGGAAGAAAAGTAAGGGCAGAATGGAGTGAGAAGGCAAAATACAGAAAGAGTAAAAGATAGAAAAAGAAGCCAAGATGAGGAGGGAGTAAGAACAGGAGAGAGAGAGAAAGCAGGAAGTAAAAGGAAGGTAGGAGGTAAGGCATAAGCAAGAAGAAGGGAGGGAGAGAGCAGATGGAAGAGGGAGCAGGAGGGAGAGGGACAGAGGAAAAAAAGCATAAAGGAGATGGAGATAGAGATAGAGAGAAGAATGATAGGTAGGGAGGAAGAGGAACACAGAGTGTTGGAAAGAGGAAAAGAGAGAAAGATAAAGAGTTAAAAGAAAAATAAGAGAAAGTGCAGGAGAGAAAAGCATGATAGAGAGGGAGCAAGAAGAAAGGAGAGAGAGCAGATGGAATAGGGGGCAGGAGGGAAAAGGAAGAGAGCAGAAAGGAGAGGGAGATAGAGAAGAGAGAGTGGTAAAGAAGTAATTTAAAAAAAAGGGAGAGAGTGCAAGAGAGAAGCATTCTAGATAAGGAGGAGGAGATGACACATGAGAGACATTAAGAAAAAGAGAAAGCAAGATAAAGAGAAATAGAAAAGAAAGACAAGAGAGAGCAAGTAGGAAGGAGAGAAAGAGAGGGCAGATAGAATAGGGGGCAGGAGGGAGAGAGACAGAAGAGGGAAGAGAGCAGAAAAAACAGTGAGATATAGGGGGCAGGAGGGAGAGAGACAGAAGAGGGAAGAGAGCAGAAAAAACTGTGAGATATAGAGGAGAGAAAAGAGTGAAAGTTCAAGTAATAAAAAAAGGAGAGAGAAGCATGATAGATAGGGAGGAGGAGAGAAGACGCATGAGATCAAGAGAGAGGGAAAGCAAGATAAAGAGAAATAGAAAAGAAAGACAAGCGAGAGATAGAAAAGGAGAACATGAAAGAGAGATGAAAAGAGAGGGCAATAAGCAGAGAGTTAGAAAAGGAGTGAGGGGCAAAATGTTAAGAGATAGTTTAGGAACAGGAGGAAACAGAGATTGTGACGGAAGGAAGAAGGTGAGAGAGGGTAGATAAAGAAGATAAGCACAAGAGTGTGAAGGTAAGATGGAGAGAGTGGGCAGAATAGAGAGAGATAAAGGCATACAAGAGAGAGCGAGATATAGGGAGGAGAGAAAAGAAGGAGATGGAAAGGGTATGCAAGAAGAAGAGAGGGTCAAAATGTAAAAAGAGAGCAAGAAGGAGAGAGATAAAGATAGAAGGAATAGGAAAAGAGAGGGCAGGAGAGATAAGCATGATAGATAAGGAGGGAGAGAGCAAGCAGAAGGGAGAGAGTACACAGGAAATGGAGAAAGAAGGAAAGTAGGAATAAAAGTGAGAGCAGAATAGAGTGAGGGAGTAAGAAAGAAAAAGAGTGCAGGATATAAAGGAAAGAAGATGGGAAGACAGGAGAGAGGGTAGAAGAGAGGGGGTGCAGAAAATAGAGTAGAGGAGAAGAAAGAGAGATAGGAGAAAGAGTGAGGGAAGAATAGAGCAGGAGTAAATAAATGAGAAAGACTGATGGCAAAATGGGGAAGGAGATGCAGAGTAAATGCAAGAGAGATAAAGAAAGGCAAGAATGTTTCCTCATGCCCCGTCTCAGTGGTGTAAGGACTTTCAGGTAAGCAATTTTGTCTTTTGTAAAACCAATAATACTGTCACTTTGAATGCTCCGAATTTGACTAAATTTATTTTTCTTTTGTTGCAGGTATTTGACAGCAGGGTGGGCCAAGTATTTCCGGTTGCCATTTTGTCTTGTGATCTTTGGCTCGCTGTCTCAGTCTCCATGGTGCAAGGACCCCCATAGAGAGAGATGTAGATGGAGGGCAGTAAGAAGAGAGCAGTTGGAAGAGTGGGCAAGAGGAAGAGTGATGGCAAAGGGAAAAAAAGCGGAGAGGGAGATAAAGAGAATAATGATAGATAAGGAAGGAGAGAGAGAGAGAGAGGATGCAGAGAGTGAGCAAGAGGAAAAAACTTTTCTTTTTGTCTTCCCTTTCTCTTCCTCCCTATCTACTATTCTTCTCTCTTGCACTTGCTCCCTCTTTTATCCTTTTAACTTTCTCTCTTTTCTATCTTTTATCTGTTTTTTCTCTTGCTCACTCTCTACATCCTCTCTCTCTCTCTCTTGCCTTATCTATCATTATTCTTTATCTCCCTCTCCTTTCTGCTTTTTTTCCCTTTGCCATCACTCTTCCTCTTGCCCCCTCTTCCAACTGCTCTCTTCTTACTGCCCTCCATCTACATCTCTCTCTATGGGGGTCCTTGCACCATGGAGACTGAGACAGTGAGCCAAAGAGTGCAAGATAGAAAGAGAAGACAAGATGAGGACAGAGATGGAGAGTGAAGGCAGGAAGGAGATAAGACGCAGGAGTAAGAACAAGAAAGAGGAGGAAGGCAGAAGGTAAAGGAAGAGTAAGAAGTAGGGCATGAGCAAGAAGGAGGGAGGGAGAGAGAGCAGATGGAAGAGGGTGCAGGAGAGAGGGACGGTAGAGAGAAAAGAAAGCATAAAGGAGATAGAGAGAAGAATGATAGATAGGGAGGAAGAGGAACATGGAGAGTATTAGAAAGAGGAAAAGATAAAAGAGTTAAAAGAAAAAGAAGAGAGTGCAGGACAGAGAAGCATGATAGATAGAAAAGGAGCAAGAAGAAAGGAGAGAGTAGATGGAATAGGGGGCAGGAGGAAGAGGGAAGAGAGCAGAAAGGAGAGATATATATAGAAGAGAGAGCGAAAAGGAAGAGAGAGTGCAAGAGAGAGAACGGGAGGAAACAGATTGTGATGGAAGAAAGAAGGTGAGAGAGGGTAGATGAAGAAAAGCACAAAAGTGTGAATGTTAGATGGAGAGAGTGGGCAAAATAAAGAGAAATAAAGAAGGAATACAAGATAGCGACATAAAAAGGAGAGAAAGAAAGGAGATAGATGGAAAGGGTATGCAAGAAGAAGAGAGGGGCAAAAGGTAAGAGAGCAAGAGGGAGAGAGATAAAGATAGAAGGAATAGGAAAAGAGAGGGCCGGAGAGATAAGCATGATAGAAAAGGAGGGAGAGAGCAAGCAGAAGGGAGAGAGGACGCAGGAAATAGAGAGATAAAGAATGAATTCAAGAGAGATAGCGAGATATAGGAAGTAGAGAAAAAAAGGAGAGAGATGGAAGGGGTATGCAAGAATAAGAGAGGGGCAAAAGGTAAAGGGAGCAAGAGGGAGAGAGAGATAAAGATAGAAGGAATAGGAAAAGAGAAGGCATGAGAGATAAGCATAATAGATAAGGAGGGAGAGAGCAAGCCGAAGGGAGAGGACGCAAGATAGAAAGAGCATGAGAAAGAAGAGAGTGCAGGACAGAGAAGCATGATAGATAGAAAAGGAGCAAGAAGAAAGGAGAGAGAGCAGATGGAATAGGGGGCAGGAGGAAGAGAGCAGAAAGGAGAGATATATAGAGAAGAGAGAGCAATAAAGAAGTAATTAAAAAAAGGAAGAGAGTGCAAAAGAAAGAACGGAGGACGCAGAGAGGAGGTGAAAAGAAGAGAGAGAAAGATAAGGAAGAAAGAGGAAGAGAGTGCAGGAGATAAAAGTATGATAGATAAGGAAGTAGAGAGGATGCAAGATAAATGGAGATCATGAGAGAGAACGTAGAAAGGGGAAAAGAGTGCAGAATGGAATCAGAGGGCAAAAAAAGAAGGAGTGCAAGATGGAAAGGGAGAACAAGATAGGGAAGGAGATAGAGAGTGAAACTCACAGAGGGCAAAAGGGAGAGCAAGAAAGAGAGAGAAGGCAGGAGGTAAAGGGAGGGTGGGCATGAGCAAGAAAGAATTAAGAAGGGAGCAGTTGGAAGAGGGGGCAAGAGGGAGAGTGATGGCAAAGGGAAAAGAGCAGGAGGGAGATAAAAAGAGAAGCATGATAGAGAGGGAGCAAGAAGGAAGGAGAGAGAACAGATGGAATAGGGGGCAGGAGGGAGAGGGAAGAGAGCAGAAAGGAGAGAGATATAGAGAAGAGAGAAGAGAGTGCAGAATGGAGTCAGAGGGCAAGAAACAGAAGGAGTGCAAGATGGAAAGGGAGAACAAGATAGGGAAGGAGATAGAAAGTGAAAGTAAGAGAGAGGGCAAAAGGGAGAGCAAGAGAGAGAGAGAATGCAGGAGGTAAAGGGAGGGGGGAGGGAGGGCATGAGCAAGAAATAAGTAAGAAGGGAGCAGTTGGAAGAGGGGGCAAGAGGGAGATTGATGGCAAAGAGAAAAGAGCAGAAAGGAGAGGGAGATAAAGAGAGAAGCATGATCGAGAGGGAGCAAGAAGGAAGGAGAGAGAGCAGATGGAATAGGGGGCAGGAGGGAGAGAGAAGAGAGAGCAGAAAGGAGAGAGATATAGAGGAGAGCGATAAAGAGAGAACGGGAGGAAACAGATTGTGACGGAAGAAAGAAGGTGAGAGAGGGTAGATGAAGAAAAGCACAAGAGTTTGAATGTAAGATGGAGAGAGTGGGCAAAATAAAGAGAAATAAAGAAGGAATACAAGATAGCGACATAAGGAGGAGAGAAAGAAAGGAGAGAGATGGAAAGGGTATGCAAGAAGAAGAGAGGGGCAAAAGGTAAGAGAGCAAGAGGGAGAGAGATAAAGATAGAAGGAATAGGAAAAGAGAGGGCAGGAGAGATAAGCATGATAGAAAAGGAGGGAGAGAGCAAGCAGAAGGGAGAGAGGACGCAGGAAATAGAGAGATAAAGAATGAATTCAAGAGAGATAGCGAGATATAGGAAGTAGAGAAAAAAAGGAGAGAGATGGAAGGGGTATGCAAGAATAAGAGAGGGGCAAAAGGTAAAGGGAGCAAGAGGGAGAGAGAGATAAAGATAGAAGGAATAGGAAAAGAGAAGGCATGAGAGATAAGCATAATAGATAAGGAGGGAGAGAGCAAGCCGAAGGGAGAGGACGCAAGATAGAAAGAGCATGAGAGAGAAGGTAAGGAGGAGTAAAAGTGAGAGCAGAATAGAGTGAGGGAGTAAAAGAAAGTGCATGATAGAAGGAAAGAGAAGATGGGAAGACAGGAGAGAGAATGTAGAAGAGAGGGGATGCAAAAGAGAGGGAGAGGAGAAGAAAGAAGGAAAGTAGGAGAAAGAGTGAGGGAAGAATAGAGCAGGAGTAAATAAAAGAGAAAGACTGCTGGCAAAATCGTGAAGGAGATGCAGAGTAAATGCAAGAGAGAGAGGAAAGGCAAGAATGCAAAATTGAAAGGGAAGGCAAGAGAGGGAGATGTATGTATGTTGCATGTGCTGTCTCAGTATCTAAGCATTTGCTGCAGGGACCTGTAAAGAAGATGGGGAGGAAGATATAGGGTGTGAGCAGGGACCTGTAAACAAAGTCTGGTTATAAGTTTTCCTTTTTCTTTAGCTTTGACCTCTCTCCTGATTACGACCTCACCAGTGCAGCTTTCATCTACAAACTAAATTAAATGTTGTTTATGAGGCAAACTTTGTGTATAACCATCCAGCAAATAATGCCCAGTACAGACAGCAAGTACTACCCAAAAAAATGTATAAAGTGAAATAAGTTTTAAGTATGAACGTACCGTGTTAAAAGAACGAATTAGAAAGATGTGTCGTCGATGGGGCAGTTGCACCAAATGGCAAATTTTCTGTCCTGTAAAAGTAAAATATACTGTTAGCAAAAGATTGAAAAGAGTGAGGACATTTGTGTGAAGTATATTAGAAGTTGTAAATAGAGAATTAGAAGCACTGTATGTATTATAGAGTAACTAGTATAGTATAGTAGTAAAGAGTATAAAGTAGCAAGGTAGAAAGAGATAGAGATGGAGGTCAGGAAGAAGAGAGAGATGGAAAGAAAGAGGGGAGGATAGGCAAGAGGGAAAGGAGTGAAAATAAAAAAGAGAAAAGAGAAAGATAAAGAAGAAAGGATGAGGAAGAGTGCAAGTGAGAGAGAAGCTTGATAAGAAAGGAGAGGACGCAGAGAGGTGAAAAGAAAAGAGAGAAAGATAAAGAAGGAAGAGAGTGCAGGAAATAGAAGTATGATAGATAAGGAAGTATAGAGGATGCAAGAGAAATGGAGATCATGAGAGAGAACATAGAAAGGGTGAAAAGAGTGCAGAATGGAGTCAAAGGCCAAAAAGCAAAGGAGTGCAAGATGGAAAGGGAGAACTAGATAGGGAAGGAGATAGACAGTGAAACTAAGAGAGAGGGCAAAAGGGAGAGAGAGAGAGAGAGAAGGCAGAAGGTAAAGGGAGGATGAACATGAGCAAGAAAGAATTAAGGGAGCAATTGGAAGAGGGACAAGAGGGAGAGTGATGGCCAAGGGAAAAAAGCAGAAAGGAGAGGGAGATAAAGAGAGAAGCATAATAGAGAGGGAGCAAGAAGGAAGGAGAGAGAGCAGATGGAATAGGGGGCAGGAGGGAGAGGGAAGAGAGAGCAGAAAGGAGAGAGATATAGAGGAGAGCGATAAAGAAGTAATTTTAAAAAGGAAGAGAGAGTGCAAGAGAGAGAACGGGAGGAAACAGATTGTGACGGAAGAAAGAATGTGAAAGAGGGTAGATAAAGAAGAAAAGCACAAGAGTGTGAAGGTAAGATGGATAGAGTGGGCAAAATTGAGAGAAATAAAGAAGGAATACAAAAGAGAGCGAGATATAAGGAGGAGAGAAAGAAGGAGAGTGGTGGAAAGTGTATGGAAGAAGAGAGGGGCAAAAAGTAAAGAGAGCAAGAGGGCAAGAGAAATAAAGATAGAAGGAATAGGAAAACAGAAGGCAGGAGAGATAAGCATAATAGATAAGGAGGGAGAGAGCAAGCAGAAGGGAGAGGACGCAAGAAATAGAGAGAGCAGGAGAGAGAAGGAAAGGATGAGTAAAAGTGAGAGCAGAATAGAGTGAGGGAGTAAAAGAAAAAGCGTGCAAAAATAGAAGGAAAGAAGATGGGAAGACAGGAGAGAGAAGGTATAAGAGGGGATGAAAAAAGAGAGGGAGAGGAGAATAAAGAAAGAAAGGTGTAATAGTGAGGAGAGAATAGAGCAGGAGTAAATAAAAGAGAAAGACTGATGGCAAAATGGGGAAGGAGATGCAGAGTAAATGCAAAAGAGAGATAAAGAAAGGCAAGAATGCAAAATTGCAATGGAAGTCAAGAGAGGGAGATGTATGTATGTTGCGTGTGCTAGCTTAGTATGTAAGCATTTGCTGCAGGGACCTGTAAAGAAGATGGGGATGAAGATAGGGGTGAGAGGGCAGAAGAGAGAGGATGCAGGAGAGAGAGGGAGAGCAAAGGAAAGAGAAAGTAGGAGAAAAGGAGAGAAGAATAGTGCGAGAGTGAAAGAAAGGACAGTGAATGTAAAATTGTGAGGGAGATGCAGAGTAAATGCAGGAGAGAGAGATAAGGAAAGGCAAGAAAGAAATTGAAAGGGAAGGCAGGAAAGAAGGAGATATATGAGAATAGAGTGAGGGAGTAAAAGAAAAAGCGTACATGATAGAAGGAAAGAAGATTGGAAGACAGGAGAGAGAAGGTATAAGAGAGGGGATGAAAAAAAGAGGGAGAGGAGAAGAAAGAAAGAAAGTAGGTGTAATAGTGAGGGAAGAATAGAGCAGGAGTAAATAAAAGAGAAAGACTGATGGCAAAATGGGGAAGGAGATGCAGAGTAAATGCAAAAGAGAGATAAAGAAAGGCAAGAATGCAAAATTGAAATGGAAGTCAAGAGAGGGAGATGTATGTATGTTGCGTGTGCTAGCTTAGTATGTAAGCATTTGCTGCAGGGACCTGTAAAGAAGATGGGGATGAAGATATAGGGTGAGAGGGCAGAAGAGAGAGAGGATGCAGGAGAGAGAGGGAGAGCAAAGGAAAGAGAAAGTAGGAGAAAAGGAGAGAATAGTGCAAGAGTGAAAGAAAGAAGGACAGTGAATGTAAAATTGTGAGGGAGATGCAGAGTAAATGCAGGAGAGAGAGATAAGGAAAGGCAAGAAAGAGAAATTGAAAGGGAAGGCAGGAAAGAAGGAGATATATGAGAATAGAGTGAGGGAGTAAAAGAAAAAGCGTGCATGATATAAGGAAAGAAGATGGGAAGACAGGAGAGAGAAGGTATAAGAGAGGGGATGAAAAAAAGAGGGAGAGGAGAAGAAAGAAAGAAAGTAGGTGTAATAGTGAGGGAACAATAGAGCAGGAGTAAATAAAAGAGAAAGACTGATGGCAAAATGGGGAAGGAGATGCAGAGTAAATGCAAAAGAGAGATAAAGAAAGGCAAGAATGCAAAATTGAAATGGAAGTCAAGAGAGGGAGATGTATGTATGTTGCGTGTGCTAGCTTAGTATGTAAGCATTTGCTGCAGGGACCTGTAAAGAAGATGGGGATGAAGATATAGGGTGAGAGGGCAGAAGAGAGAGGATGCAGGAGAGAGAGGGAGAGCAAAGGAAAGAGAAAGTAGGAGAAAAGGAGAGAAGAATAGTGCGAGAGTGAAAGAAAGAAGGACAGTGAATGTAAAATTGTGAGGGAGATGCAGAGTAAATGCAGGAGAGAGAGATAAGGAAAGGCAAGAAAGAAATTGAAAGAGAAGGCAGGAAAGAAGGAGATATATGAGAATAGAGTGAGGGAGTAAAAGAAAAAGCGTGCATGATAGAAGGAAAGAAGATGGGAAGACAGGAGAGAGAATGTATAAGAGAGGGGATGAAAAAAAGAGGGAGAGGAGAAGAAAGAAAGTAGGTGTAATAGTGAGGGAAGAATAGAGCAGGAGTAAATAAAAGAGAAAGACTGATGGCAAAATGGGGAAGGAGATGCAGAGTAAATGCAAAAGAGAGATAAAGAAAGGCAAGAATGCAAAATTGAAATGGAAATCAAGAGAGGGAGATGTATGTATGTTGCGTGTGCTAGCTTAGTATGTAAGCATTTGCTGCAGGGACCTGTAAAGAAGATGGGGATGAAGCTATAGGGTGAGAGGGCAGAAGAGAGAGAGGATGCAGGAGAGAGAGGGAGAGCAAAGGAAAGAGAGAAAGTAGGAGAAAGAAGGAGAGAAGAATAGTGCGAGAGTGAAAGAAAGAAGGACAGTGAAGGTAAAATTGTGAGGGAGCTGCAGAGTAAATGCAGGAGAGAGAGATAAGGAAAGGCAAGAAAGAAATTGAAAGGGAAGGCAGGAAAGAAGGAGATCTATGTATATTGCGTGTGGTAAATGAGTTTCTAAGCATTTCCTACAGGGACCTGTAAACAAAGTGTTGGTTATAAGTTTTCCTTCTCTCCTGACTACAACTTCACCAGTGCAGCTTTCACGTACAAACGCGTAAGATGTGCTTTATGAGCGAAATTTTGTGTATAACTATACAGCAAAGAATGCCCAGTACAGACAGCAATTAGTACAAAAAGTAATGTATTAAGTAAAATAAATCAAGTATTAACGTACCGTGTTTAAATAACGAATTTGAAATATGTGTAGTCGATGGGTCAGTTGCAACAAACTTCTAGTTTTTGTCCCTATAAAACAAATATAGCGTTAGCAAAAGATTACGAGTGCACGCAAAACAAGCAGTGATTTTCTCATGCAAACTGTGCAAATTGAATCTTAGCTAAAGCTTTGCGTATTAGCGATTAATGTGTTCCAATGTAATAGTATGGCAATTATTTGCGTCACGTTACTGGTTTGTATGTGCCTTTAAAAATATAGAAATCCGCGCATGCACTTAGTGAAAATAAAACAAGGAATGTTGTCAGTGTTTTATTTCATTTCTCGCATCGTCCAAAGCACAGTTTGTGAACTAAAGTTGTAACTAAACATATATATATATATATGTGAAAGATTAGTCTTACCTAAAGAACTCAAAGGCATTAAACAAAAACATGGTGAAATTGGCCAAATGTATATGCAACACAATTTAAATGTAAAGTGATACATATTCTTACTGCTTTGTTTGCGCGTATAAAACAGAAAAATGTGCTCGTAATACCGCTGCTCAAAAGGACAAATTACTTTCACAGAAAGGCCTAAACTTACATGCGCAAACATTTTCATCCTAAATTGCCGATGTATAACTTTGCACTGAAAGTCGTCGGGTCTCACCTTATCCTAACGGTTCTTTATGCTCTCAGTAAATCTAACGGACCTTCATGCTCTGACTAAATCTAGTGTTGACACAAACACATGCTTGTGCTCAGCTAACTCTCAGCCCCACGATTTCAGCATATTAAATAAAATATGGCATCGCACAAACAGGGCATCCAAAATGTACATAATGACGAATTTAAATAAACAGAAAGGCCTTACAATGTAAGCATTTGTTCGAATTTGCAAAGTCCATGAATAAAGTAGACATGCGCAAACATTTATATCGTAAATATACCTATTGGCGATGTACCAAAAAGAACTCAAAGGCATTAAACAAAAACATGGTGAAATTGGCCAAATGTATATGCAACACAATTTAAATGTAAAGTGATACGTATTCTTACTGCTTTGTTTGCGCGTATAAAACAGAAAAATGTGCTCGTAATACCGCTGCTCAAAAGGACGAATTACTTTCACAGAAAGGCCTAAACTTACATGCGCAAACATTTTCATCCTAAATGCACAGTTTGCCGATGTATAACTTTGCACTGAAAGTCGTCGGGTCTCACCTTATCCTAACGGTCCTTTAGGCTCTCACTAAATCTAACGGACCTTCATGCTCTGACTAAATCTAGTGTTGACACGAACACATGCTTGTGCTCAGCTAACTCTCAGCCCCACGATTTCAGCATATTAAATAAAATCTGGCATTGCACAAACAGGGCATCCAAAATGTACATAATGACGAATTTAAATAAAGAACAGAAAGGCCTTACAATGTAAGCATTTGTTCGAATTTGCAAAGTCCATGAATAAAGTAGACATGCGCAAACATTTATATCGTAAATATACCTATTGGCGATGTACCAAAAAGAACTCAAAGGCATTAAACAAAAACATGGTGAAATTGGCCAAATGTATATGCAACACAATTTAAATGTAAAGTGATACGTATTCTTACTGCTTTGTTTGCGCGTATAAAACAGAAAAATGTGCTCGTAATACCGCTGCTCAAAAGGACGAATTACTTTCACAGAAAGGCCTAAACTTACATGCGCAAACATTTTCATCCTAAATGCACAGTTTGCCGATGTATAACTTTGCACTGAAAGTCGTCGGGTCTCACCTTATCCTAACGGTCCTTTAGGCTCTCACTAAATCTAACGGACCTTCATGCTCTGACTAAATCTAGTGTTGACACGAACACATGCTTGTGCTCAGCTAACTCTCAGCCCCACGATTTCAGCATATTAAATAAAATCTGGCATTGCACAAACAGGGCATCCAAAATGTACATAATGACGAATTTAAATAAAGAACAGAAAGGCCTTACAATGTAAGCATTTGTTCGAATTTGCAAAGTCCAGGAATAAAGTAGACATGCGCAAACATTTATATCGTAAATATACCTATTGGCGATGTACCAAAAATAACTCAAAGGCATTAAACAAAAACATGGTGAAATTGGCCAAATGTATATGCAACACAATTTAAATGTAAAGTGATACATATTCTTACTGCTTTGTTTGCGCGTATAAAACAGAAAAATGTGCTCGTAATACCGCTGCTCAAAAGAATTAATTGTCAGTGAACTCTACGCTAAGAAAGCACATATTTCCACAATACTCTGTAAAGTAAACATGAGCAAATTAAAACAAAAGTCTGATGCAACAGGCTATTTTATTCAGCTATAGACTAAGTAACTTACAGTTTTTCTAGAGAGGCTCCAGTCCGCTGTCTCGAAGTATACCTTCTGAGCTCGCTCGAAGATTCTAGAGAGGCTCCAGTCCGCTGTCTCGAAGTATACCTTCTGAGCTCGCTCGAAGAAATGTTTCTTTCCGTGGCTGTAGTCCTTTACATACTGTGGAAGACAAAAAATCGCAGTTACTTCATTAAATAACAAAAGACTTGAAAACTTTGTTGTAAAGAACATGTAGGTGAGATGTTGTTTAGGATGTTGCTGTCTCGACATATGTAAATTGCAGATAGGAGGCTGTCTGGCCGAATGAAAAGGTCGTGGATGTTGTGACTCGTTAGAGTACTTAATGGCTACGTGCGACTTTTGCCTGTCTTGAATATCAAAGCATGGTGGTAGACGAGTTGGCGCCATGCCACCTGCAAATAAAAAAAAGTGCTGTTGAATATCATTTTGGAAAAGTAGAAAAAACACAGGATAGCTTTTTGCAAAAATTCCCTACACAGAAAGCACACGATATGAAATAGCTATTAAAGTAAGCATAATAGAAATACGAGTCCCACCCATCCGTCAAATACCTGCAACGAAAACAAAATAGATGTATTAAAAAATATAGAGCATTCAAAGAAACAAAACTGTTTTATTTTACAAAAGACAAAATCAATACAATCGCTTACATGAAAGGCCTTGCACCATGGAGACAGCGAGCCAAAGATCACAAAAGACACGAGCAAAGGCACCAAGCAGCTGAGGCGACACAAAAAGTACCTAAAAAAGAAGCAGAAAAGAGAGATTAATATCGAACACGTTAAATAGCTTACTTGCACCACGAACAAAGCGCACGGAGGCCACGTCCGAACATATAAAGGAAACACGAGAGAGCTGCAAAACAAAAATATATTCTAAGATTATAAACAAAGGAGCATGAAGTTACCTGTAACAAAACACTAATTACATTACAAACTATCTACGACGAGTCGCACTTACCTGAATAAGTCACGCCAAGATCACAAGACAAAATGGCGAACAAAAATACATAACCCACCCATTACAAAGTATCTAAAAAGAGTCGCAACTTACCTGAATAAGTCACGTCAAGATCACAAGACAAAATGGCGAACAAAAATACATGAGCCACACTTATTACTTTGAAAAAAACACAAAATAGCCTACATAAAAGTCCTTGCACCACGGAGACGGAGACAGCGAGCCAAAGATGCCAAAACAAAATGGCGACCGGAAATAGTTGCCCCACCCCGCCCGAGACGGAAACACTAGAGAGAACAGCCCAAAAAAAGCAACATATTAGAAGAATATAAACAAAATAGCCTGAACACCTGTAAGAGAAATACCAATTACATTACAATATAAATCGCGTACCTGAAATCCCTTGTCCCACGGAGACGGAGACAGTGAGCCAAGGATCCCAAGACAAAATGGCGACCGGAAATAGTTACCCCACCGTGCCGCCGCCGCCGCCAAATTCCTGCAAAGAAAGGAAGATAAATGAAGTTAAAAAATCCTTTACCCACGAGCAAAGCGCACGGAGGCCACGTCCGAACATATAAAGGAAACACGAGAGAGCTGCAAAACAAAAATATATTCTAAGATTATAAACAAAGGAGCATGAAGTTACCTGTAACAACACTAATTACATTACAAACTATCTACGACGAGTCGCACTTACCTGAATAAGTCACGCCAAGATCACAAGACAAAATGGCGAACAAAAATACATGAGCCACACTTATTACTTTGAAAAAAACACAAAATCGCCTACCTGAAAGTCCTTGCACCACGGAGACGGAGACAGCGAGCCAAAGATGCCAAAACAAAATGGCGACCGGAAATAGTTACCCCACCGTGCCGCCGCCGCCGCCAAATTCCTGCAAACAAAGGAAGATAAATGAAGTCAGAAATTCCTTTTCAAACTTAAAAAAACCTCCGGGCATTCAAAAGGGACAGTAATTTTTTAGTTACAAAACACAACATCGCTTACCTGAAAGTCGTCACGCCACGGAGGAGACCCGACACGGAAACACTAGAGAGAACAGCCCAAAAAAAGAAACATTAGAAGAATATAAACAAAATAGCCTGAACACCTGTTACGTTACAATCTACAACACCTGTAAGAAAAATACAAATTACATTACAATCTATCTACACCGAGTCGCACTAATACATGACCACATCGCTTACCTGAAAGTCGTTCCGCCACGGAGAAGGAGACCCGACACGTCACGGCAGGCTACACGGAAACACTAGAGAGAACAGCCCAAAAAAAGCGACATATTAGACGAATATAAACAAAATAGCCTGAACACCTGTAAGAGAAATACCAATTACATTACAATATAAATCGCATACCTGAAATCCCTTGTCCCACAGAGACGGAGACAGCGAACCAAGGATCCCAACACCAAATGCCGACCGGAAATAGTTACCCCACCGTGCCGTCGCCGCCGCCAAATACCTGCAAAGAAAGGAAGATAAATAAACTCAAAAATTCCTTTTCAAACTTAAAAAAACTCCCGGGCATTCAAAAGGGGCAGTCATTTATTTGTTACAAAACACAACATCGCTTACCTGAAAGTCGTCACGCCACGGAGGAGACCCGACACGGAAACACTAGAGAGAACAGGCCAAAAAAATAAACATATTTGAAGAATATAAACAAAATAGCCTGAACACCTGTAAAAGAAATACCAATTACATTAAAATATAAATCGCGTACCTGAAATCCCTTGTCCCACGGAGACGGAGACAGCGAGCCAAGGATCCCAACACCAAATGCCGACCGGAAATAGTTACCCCACGTGCTGTCGCCGCCGCCAAATACCTGCAAAGAAAGGAAAATAAATTAAGTCAAAAATTTCGGAAATTGAAAAGGGACAGTTTTTTTTGGGTTCCAAAACACAACAGCGCTTACCTGAAAGTCGTTCCGCCACGGAAAAGGAAACCCGACACGTTACGGCAGGCTACACGGAAACACTAGAAAGAACAGCCCAAAAAAGAAACATATTAGAAGAATATAAATAAAATAGCCTGAACACCTGTAAAAGAAATAAGAATTACATTACAATTTAAATCGCGTACCTGAAATCCCTTGTACCACGGAGACAGACAGCGAGCCAAGGATCCCAAGACAAAATGGCGACCGGAAATCGTTACCCCACCGTGCCGCCGCCGCCGCCAAATCCCTGCAAGGAAAGGAAGATAAATAAAGTCAAAAAATCCTTTTCAAACTTAAAAAAACTTCCGGGCATTCAAAAGGGACAGTAATTTATTTGTTACAAAACACAACATCGCTTACCTGAAAGTCGTTACGCCACGGAGGAGACCCGACACGGAAACACTAGAGAGAACAGGCCAAAAAAAGAAACACATTAGAAGAATATAAACAAAATAGCCTGAACACCTGTAAAAGAAATACCAATTACATTAAAATTTAAATCGCGTACCTGAAATCCTTTGTACCACGGAGACGGAGACAGCGAGCCAAGGATCCCAACACCAAATGCCGACCGGAAATAGTTACCCCACCGTGCCGCCGCCGCAAAATTCCTGCAAGGAACGGGAAATAAATTAAGTCAACAAAAATTTCGGGAATTGAAAAAGAAATACCAATTACATTACAATTTAAATCGCGTACCTGAAATCCCTTGTACCATGGAGACGGAGACAGCGAGCCAAGGATCCCAACACCAAATGCCGACCGGAAATAGTTACCCCACCGTGCCGCCGCCGCAAAATTCCTGCAAGGAACGGGAAATAAATTAAGTCAACAAAAATTTCGGGAATTGAAGAGGGACATTTTTTTTTGGGTTACAAAACACAACAGCGCTTACCTGAAAGTCGTTCCGCCACGGAGAAGGAAACCCGACACGTCACGCCAGGAACAACATTCAACCAATCAGCAAGAAGGCAGGTCCCGGCAATGCCGGACCATATTCGGGGGCGTTCCCGGCTTTTGGCTGACGTCGCGTGACGTCGGCAAAAGCCAAAAAATCTCGGGAACGCCCCCGAATCTGGTCCGGCATTGACGGACAGGCCCATCGTCCAATGGCTAGGCTCCATTTATGGAGCTAGCCAATAAATGACGGGGGCCGTTCCAAACCACACTACAGTACTCATTAGGTTTTCGCCTGCGCGAAAAAGCTGCGCAGAGCGCAGCTTTCGCCAGGCAAAACCTAAAAAGGGAGCAAAAAGAAGGAGGAAGTGCAACTGAGCAACTCAGAAAATGGATGATGGCAAGAGGATTACAAATCATACGGAACGAAGAAAGAAAGCAATGGGAGAGATTACACGGATTCGCAGAGAGGGACAAGGGAGGAGGAAAGGAAGAAGGAGGTGACAACAAGAGCGATATTAGGAAGACGAGAGAAGAAAGGAAGGTTTAGAGCAGAGGCCATACAAGTGTCATGGTTAGTGAAAGGAAGAGAGGATTTAGAAAAGGGATGAAAGAACAGAATTGTAATGGGGGGGAAAGGAGATTGGGGTATATGATAAAAGATGTGTGGTATAATGCATCATTTCCACATATTTTGAGACAATTCGTTTGTGGAGAACTCTCTATAAGCTAACCTTGTAGTTGGTGCACCAGCTCACTGTGCCCAGTATGGGGGCTGGGTTGGTATGACATAATTTGCCAGGGCTGAATTTGGTTCCCAGTTCGGCTCTGCCTGACTTCAGAGGTGGAAAATCAGTGCCAAAAACACTGGGGCAGCTTGTGCTTTTGTGCACTGGAGTGACACTCTCCTTCTCTGCCCATTGTTTATTAGAAAGAGTGAGTGCAAATAAGTGAAAGTAACAGAGTGCAAGGGGGCGAGAATCAAAAAGAGCAAGTGAGTACGAAGGAATGAGTGGGAGTGAATGTGTGAGGAGGATTGTAAGTGAGTGAAGGTAAGTGAGCAAGATTTAGAATGTTGTGTTATCTTTGCGCATATGGGATTGGCCCAGGCATACTGAAAAAAATTCTTGGTTTAGAGAGGCACCCATGGCAAAATAAGGGTGCTAGCCTACTGAAAGCAATTCTTATCATGAGAGTCATCTGTGATAATAATGGTGCTAGGGGCTAGGGTTTGTCTTGGCATTACGGGGCCCATGGTAGAATACTGGTGCAGGCATACTAGAGGTAATTATTGGCATAAGGGGCACCTGTGGAAAAATGCTGGTTCTCGCACACTTGAGGACATTATTGGCATAAGGGGCCTCTGTAGCAGGAGCTAACACATTGGGGATAATACCAGGCATAAGTGAGTCCAACAGTGGCATAAGGGAGGGGTGCACCTGTGACAAAATTGTGGTCCTAAAACGCTAGAGATAATTTTTGACCTATGGGTAACCCCTTCTATATGAACGGGTTTAATGGCAGAATTCTGGCTCTGTAACTTTTGGCATCTACGGTGTGGGGGGGGGACATGAAAATACGGTGACCATGGCTCAATGGAGGTAATTTTTTTAACATATGGCAGCCCCATAGTAAATTTTTTAAAGACTTGGCAGACTATAAAGGACCTGAATATTTAATGAATGCCCTTTCAGAGCCTGTGGCGTTTTGGATAATATATGTGAAAATGTGCTTTAAAATGCACTATTGACCGCACTTTATAAAATATTTTCTCGGGGTGATAACCCCCTGCACATGCGCTGGAGGATGTTTGGCTCATTTGCTTCACTCTATTATTGTCCACCACTTTCAAAGATCATATCAGCTTCGTAATAGAGGCGGTATTGAAAGTAGACATTTGTGCTGTATTTTTATGTCATACTAGCTTACCCGTTGCGCGTTGCTGTGATCTCAGAAGAAAGGAAATTTAAGGAAACTTGTTATGATAACATGTAATTTACATTGTGTCATTTTTATTGAAACTTATTCATTTTAATGTGGAAAACATTTTAAAGTGTTGTTTTAATTCTGTTTATTTATTCGAGTGCTTGTGGATACACGGTATTTTTTGTTTTTCCGTCTGATGCGTACACAAATAAATCAGAAGGTTTTCCGATGCGTGAGCTGGCCACATACAGTTGTCCATGTGAGAAGCACGGATTCTTCAAATCTAGTCCACACACTTGTAGCGATTGTCCTTGTTCTTTGTTGATGGTCATTGCAAAAGAGAGTCACACTGTAAACGTTCAGTATTGGAAAGATTATGAGGGCCCTGGAGGGTCGGGGGGGCCGATATTTAAGAAATGTTTATTTTTTTTATTTTTTTCCAGAATCCTTCGCGGGAGTGTACTTAACAACTTTTAACAACTTTTAACAATTGTTTGTTTGTTTTTTTGCCAGAAACCTTCGTGAGAGTGTACTCAACAACTTCCCAAAGTTTCATGCCGATCGGATGAATGGTGTAGTAATACATAAAGGACAAACAGACATACTTTTGTTTTAATATATATAGATATGGCACTCATAGAGAGCCTCTATTGTTTATTTCAGTTTCTGAAGGTCATAAATCTTTACTATGACATCACAACAGTTGATAACAAGACTAGTATCAACTGTTGTGATGTCATAAAGGCCTTCCCAGAGAGCCTGCGAGTGCAGCTCTGCTTGTCTGCTTTGACTGAAAGCAGAAAGCACAGCTGCAAGAGGGGGAAGGTTGGCAGGAAAGAATAGAGGGTTGTGGTTAAGAATAGAAAGTAAGATATTTATTTTTCACATTTGCTTCAGGGAGGAGTGCATGTAAAGTGTGGCTCTCCCATTCACCTCTGTCCCTGTGCAGCAGTTGAAGGCAGTGACAGATGAATTGGGGGGCCATGCATAACTTAAAATTATAGATGGGTAAACAGTGTATTATGGGGATGTGTTTCACCTCGGGGTTCAGAGTGAAATTATAGACAACTCAAGCTTTGCTGAAGTGACCACAATTACTTTGAGGAGGGAACAACAAGCCTCAACAGGACACCGGAAGAGACTACAGACTGCCATGTGCCAAGACACAAAGTCCCATCGACACCCAGAATTCACTTTACATAAATTTAGAACAAATCCTGTGTACCACCAAACCGGGATAAAGTTGCAGCTTTTCAAATGCAGTCCATACATTTTGAACAACGCTTTAAGCCGAGACACAATGTCCCATCGGTAGTTTCTAGGTGGAATTTTTCGAAATGGCACTTCGAAAAATATCGAGTGCAGAATTCAGTCTGTTCCACTTCTTCTCATCCACACGCGTGGATGGAGACGGTGAACGGTAGACCACCTCGTCGCCAATTGAAGTGACCACAAAGACAAGGTAAGTGGTTACACTTGCAGTTTTATTACTGTTCGTCTCCACAGCTTCCAAGGGTATGAGTAACAGCCCTTGGGAGTTCAAGTGTATACATTCTATAACCATGGTGCTAAGGGAAAATTCTAATGAATGGTGGAATACATTACTACATTTGCTCTCGTTGTCTATTTGACAACACCCAGAACCCCTCAATGGAAAACATCCCCGTAATTCACATTTGCCCATCTGTAATTCTAGATGTTATGTGTGGCTCTCATAGAGATCCTCTATCATATATTTAAGTTCTACATTTCATACCTCACTGCTGTGACATAACAATATGTTATGAATAAATCAGGAGGCTTTTTGAAGAAAAGATAAACTGTGAAGTTTATTCCAGTAGTTAAAACTCCACCCGGACAGGAAGCGTCTGTTCAGCAGCCAGCCAACGGTTACAATGCCAACCGTAGATCAGCCGCCCATGCACGGGAGGTAAAACATTCATATAATAACATTTAAAAGGCACGGGCTGCGGCTCGTGTAGACCTCGAGCCGAGCCCGTAACTGGAAAGGTCGAACACCGCGTGAAACATCACGTGGTGTAAGACGCGCGTTACATTACACCACCTTCCCCCTTACAACAGCGAGAACAACAAATAAAAAAAACAATATTCAGAATCTTACAAATTCATTATATCTTTCCGGTGCTCTAATACGTCTGCCAAAAGAAGAAAAGGTTTGGTTAATGGCAGAATTCTGTGGGGAAAGATTAGTGGAAGAATCTGGAGTATTCTCCAAACCCCTGACAGGAAGCTGAACACAGGTGTGGGAAGGTGTGGGTATATTAGAACCATTCAGCCAAAAACTCCAATCCAAATTATCAGAATTATCTCGACACTTCCTACTTTTGATAATTTCTGCTTGATGGTCTGACACTTTCACCAATTGGCGTTTATTCCACCAACCCTTCTTGCCAAGGAAAGCCGCTCCCTTACTAACTTTCACCACTTGAACAGGTGCAAAAAATTTCGAACGCCCTTCAACAACTCTACCAGGATTTTTGATCAATACCCAGTCACCAACTAGAACATCCACCAGTTTACAATCTGAGGTACCATCAAAATGCAATTTCATTTGGTTTTGTTTCCCTTGGACAGCTTTCTTAACTGAATCAAAATCAGTAACTTTCCTTTCCGAACCCTGATGTAACCAAGAAGGGAACAAAACAGAACGATTTTCCCTCCCTCTCAAAAGTGAAAAAGGAGATACGCCAGTGACGCAATGAGGGGATGTATTATAGTGCCAGACCTTTTTCTTAATAAATTCTCCTACCTTGTAGCCACAAGGTACTGCAGTTTGGATACCTTCTTTAATTACCTTATTCCCCCTCTCCACAAGACCGTTTGAAGCTGGAGAATATAATGCTACCTTCAGCTGTTTAATATCCAATTCTTTCAAAAATGTACACATTTTATCAGACACAAAATGAGTCCCATTATCCGTGACGATAAACTTTGGGGATCCTTCTAAATCAAAAACCTTTTTAAGAAAAGTTATGGTAGACTCCGAGTCTGGTGATTTAACAAAATCAAAGTACATCCACTTCGAAAAATAATCGACTAAAAGAATCACATACTTATTTTCCTGATGCAGAATGGAATACGGACCTGAAAAATCTACCCCAACTTTCTCCCAAGGTGATTCAGGAAAATCAGTAGGATGTAAGGGTACTTTTAACGTACGCCAATGCTTGTCAGACAACAAACATTCCGGGCAAGAGTCAATTACATTCTTGACCTGGATATCCATTGATGGCCACCAACAATGTTGTTTAATGCGCATAGATGACTTAGTCACCCCTAAATGACCCTGATGAGCCTTGTTAATAATGGATTCTCTCAGTTTAAAAGGAGGAACAAACTTCTCACCTCTCCGAACTATACCGTTCTCAACAGAAAGTTCCTCAGCGACTTGCGCAAAACTACGTAGATCCCCGCTCAGACTCCTAGGTTCAGGCCAACAGTGAGTAGTAAATTCAAATACTTTCACAACACATTGTCAACAGTGGTAGCTTCCTTCCAATCATCCTCAGAGATAACGTCACTAATCTCATTCACAGCGTCCACCAACGTGACACATTCTACATCTTCCACTAGAAAATCCTCATCATCATCTTTGGTCATAGCCATCCTAGATAGGCAATCAGCACGAAAAAAAATTCCACCTTCAATATGCTTTACCGTAAAGTTGAATTCCTGTAATTTTGAAACTAGTCTCATAAGCCGTGCTGACATGGAAGCTGAGTTAGACTTATTAAAAATATAAATCAGAGGTTTGTGATCGGAAACCAACTCAAATCTCCTTCCCCATATGTACATCTTGAATTTGTGAACTGCCCAAGCACAAGCTAGGGCTTCCCTCTCTATCGTGCTGTACCTTTGCTCAAAATCTTTAAGGGCTCTAGAAGCAAACGCGACTGTTTGTTCTTGGCCATTAACCTTCTGAGTAAGCACCGCTCCTAGACCAGAAATACCCGCATCTAAAGTAATAACAGAGACAGCATCCTCCCTGAAAGCATGTATGGCCTTTGCCGAAACAATCATTTTCTTGACTTCACAAAAAACCCTGTTCAACTCATCAGTCCAAATAAAATTTGACCCCTTCCTTAAAAGATGCCTTAAAGGCTCAACCAGTTGTGAATATGATTGGACAAATCTAGCGTAGTACTCCGCTAATCCGAGGAAAGATCGTAAAGCATCCTTATCTGGAGGGGGTTTTGCATCCTCAATGGCTCTAATAACCGAAAATTTGGGAGTAATACCTTGGGCTGAAACAGTATGACCCAAGTAATCTATTTTGTTCATTGCAAATTTGCATTTATCACTGCGAACTGTCATATTCCTTGACATCAAAATTGAAAGAACATTTCTGAGAATTTTATTATGTTCGTCTAGAGTTTTGGCGAAAATCAAAATATCATCAAGATATGCCTGTACACCAGCTATCCCTTGAAATAATACATCCATCAGTTTCTGGAAAACGCTACCTGCAGACGCTAAACCAAAAGGAAGGCGTAGAAATTTGAAGGCCCCAAAGGGGGTGATAAAAGACGTAAGTTCTTGGGACTCCTTAGCTAGTGGAACCTGATGGTACGCTGACCTAAGATCGATCAGCGAAAACCATATTGCCTCCCCAATGTTTGCCAGAAGCTCATGGATTCTAGGAAGCGGATGACAGTCAATGATTATATTCTTGTTTATTGAGCGTAAATCCGCACACAATCTGATCTCTCCTGTCTTTTTACGGGCGACTACAATTGGTGCGACCCATTGAGAAGAATTGACAGGAGTAATAATACCTTGTTTACACAAATCATTTAACATTTCTTTCAATTCTGATCTGACACTTAACGGAACCGCTCTAACTTTATGTGCTATAGGCTGTGCTCCAGGTATTAACCTTATCTTGTGTTCAAATCCTTTCACACTCCCGACCATTTCCTTAAAAACAGGTTTAAATTCTGACACAATGTCTTGTACATTAACATTAGAATTCTCCACAACAGTTATAGGAAGATCATTGGAAACAGTCTTGGACTTAGGTAACTCTCCTACCTTGATGGGATCATCGTCTCCAGGAACTAAATAAAGACCCATCTTGGCTAAATCTTTCCAGCCTACAATATTTTTACCTTTTTCGGCCACATAAATCTTAGTAACTGTTTCCCTCCCAAGACACTGGACTAATCCTTCAAAATAACCCAGCATGTTAATATCTTTTTCGCCAAATGCTCTTGGATTAACATCAGATTCAATTAGCTCAATTCTTCTGTCCCATTTCTCATAAAAGGTTGAATCTCTGAGAATTGTAAATGGTGAACCTGAATCAGCCATAACCTGGAGATGAACATTATCAATAATAGCGGAGCATAAGGGACCCTTAATTGAGTCTACATCGCCATTGAAATCCAGGGTTACTATAATGTTCCTAAAAGAATTTGAACAAGAATCAACATCAACAACATTTACACTAGGAGGTTTCTTGGCAAATCTGCAAACGCCTTGGAAATGACCAATTTTCTTACATATAGAACAACGCTTCTTGAGTGCAGGACAGTTCAGAGCATTTCCTATGTGGTCTTTTGAACCACATCTGTAGCAGAAAAAGTTCTTTTTCTTTTGAAAAGGTTTATTAGACTGAATTTTGTTTTTATTAATAATAGAACAAACAGCTTCTTCCTGGTCAGAATCCGAATAAACCAGTGCATTAACTCCTTGTTTGGACGGTTCCATAACCACTTTACTAGTTAGAGTAGAGCGCTCAATACTTAGAGCAAGATCAATGACTTCAGTTAAAGATGGATTCTTACAACCAAGTATCCTCTGTTTAATTTTTCTGGAAACACAGTTGAACACTAATTGATCTCTTATAAAGTTGTCTGGAGAAGGTTCAAAATTACATGTTATGGCAAGTACTCTGAGAGCAGCAATGTATTCCTCAACCTTCTCTTCCTCTTTTTGTTTCCTGGAATAGAAATTGTGTCGTTCTAGCATGATATTAGGCTCATCACAGAATTGTTTTTTAAGTCTAGCAATGGCTTCAATATATATAGTCCAAGGATTATCTCCACTTTCATCTAGTGAAATAGGAGGAGCTATAGGAACAATACTTTTAAAAATTCGCTGACCAGCTTGACCCAAACAACCGAAAAGAATAGCGAATTTCCTTTGAGGAGAGTAGTCAGCTGCATCAATGGCAATCAAATGATTCTCGAACAAACCAAACCACTCGGACCATATTATGTCAGGAGTACCTGGTTTGCTCAAGAAAGGTGGTGGTTGTGTAATCTGTTGCCATTGGTTATTAGCCATGTTCAACAATAATGGTAAAACTTAGTAAGAGAAATAATAATACATTTAAATTGAATATATATATATGAATAAAATAATTACATACATATATATTAAAAAAATGTGACTATAAGAGATATAACACAAAGTTGAATATTAAAAATTGCAGTCAACTGTCTTGGAATAAAAGCCTTGTAATTAATGCACAATATTAACATATAGAGCTGAGCGTGCGTATCGCTGTGGTAATGTCTAAGAATAAAAACCTTGAAATTAATGCACAATATTAACATGCAGAGTTGAGCGTGCGTATCGCTGTAGAAACAGAACAATAAATATGACAGATTGAAAGCGTGCGTATCGCTGTAATGATACGCGGTAAGGAAATGTTCTTTTGAAGTTAAACGTGCGTATCGTTGAAGAAACGCGCACTTTGACAGTCAAACGAGCGTATCGTTGAAGAAACGCTTTCAAGATAATAAATGTATTTGTAGAACGATACCTTTAAACTGTAGAAACGTCTTCCGTCTTGGTAAAAATCACACGAAATCTGAACCAAGCATGGGGAATGAACATCCAATGATTATCATCGTTTCAAGCAGTAGATTGAAACTATCCAATAGGCGAGGTTTGTTTATGAAAGTAAGTAAAACAAACCAGGCAATGAAGGAACGCCTCAGAAGCCTTCAATAGCCTATTAGGATTCGTGGCTGATTTGCGAAGCTCTTATTCCTTGTCAAGCAGGAAACACTTCTTGAAGACGCTGACATCAGAAGGAGGTGCCGAAATAAATTAAAATTCAGCGCAGGTAAGGTGGAGTTTCCCGATCGTCGCCAAGAAGTTATGAATAAATCAGGAGGCTTTTTGAAGAAAAGATAAACTGTGAAGTTTATTCCAGTAGTTAAAACTCCACCCGGACAGGAAGCGTCTGATCAGCAGCCAGCCAACGGTTACAATGCCAACCGTAGATCAGCCGCCCATGCACGGGAGGTAAAACATTCATATAATAACATTTAAAAGGCACGGGCTGCGGCTTGTGTAGACCTCGAGCCGAGCCCGTAACTGGAAAGGTCGAACGCCGCGTGAAACATCACGCGGTGTAAGACGCGCGTTACATTACACAATAGTTGACAGCAAAACTGGTTACCCACTGTTTTGATGTCATAAAGGCCTTCTGGGCCAGGCTTACAGGGCTCTCTGGGAGCCTGTTTGCGCAGCTCTGCTTGTCTGCTTTGACTGAAAGCAGAAAGCACAGCTGCAGGAGGGGAAAGGAAGGCAGGGATTGTGATGGGGGTTAGTCCAAGATGGTAGGGACCTTTTTTTTAAAAACCTTTTGGACAAGGATATTTAACAGAGGCCATGTTATATATGGCTCCCCCATTACTCCTCTGCCACTGTGTAACAGTTGAGAGCATGGGCAGATGATTTTGAGGCCAATATAACATAAATGTATTGATGGGTAAAATGTGAATTAGGGGGATATTTTTCACCTCTGGGTACTGAGTGACATCATTGACAACTCTCATTGTCCATCTGATGTCATTCAGAACCCCTCTGTGAAACAAATCCCCGTAATTCACTGTTACCCATATATAGTTCCATATTTCTATCATTCAGTTATTAAGGAACTTCAATCATGTCAGTTATTGTGTTGTCATAAAGGTTAATGTGATTTGATATTACCTCGTACAAATGTTCAGAGTCAAAGGTCATATGATGTCACCTCCTGGGATGTCTTTACGCTCAAAAGGGAATGTGATGTAACTTTCGCTAGCCCTGACATTTTGGTGAATCGACGTCCATGGTAGTCCCTGGGGGCACTAGCAGGCTGCTCAATGTCAGCCAACTGAGGTCCCCACAGGAAGGCCCCTCCAGCTTGCCCAAGTAAACCCCATATACAGACTCAACATGGCAGGCTTCAGTGATTCAAAACAGGCTCAAGACCAGTTAGGCTGTGCATTTTCAAAGCAAATGTTTAAGGTCCTTCCATTGCGTGCACATTGAAGTTTAAATAGGATTTTTAACTAGGAATGCCTATCGAAGTAAGATGCCAAAGGCATGAACCAGAATAAGGTTCAAAATGTCACTTGCAATTGTCAACAAGAAAAACTGTAAATGGAATAATTATTTAAAGCAGAAAGATAAGATAAGCGGTTTGGAGGCCTGGCTTTTAATGCAGAGTCTGCTTGGGGAGCAGCTTGTGACCTACAAACCAGAGGGAGGGTTGTTCAGCGACATGCTGGCTTGTCTGTGCCCATTAATTGCCTGCTCGTGAACCCCACGAACATTGAGGCTGTGAGGTCTCTCTGCCACCCCACAGAAAGGAAACAGCCTTTACTCCGAAGTTTTAACATCGCAATACATTTACCACACTTTTTTTTACAACTGAATGACTGTTGGTGCGCAAGTCATTACAATGAATTTACAACGAAAATCGTTGTAAATCTATGTGTGCTAAAGGAATATTCGTGGTAAAGGTTATGCGTGGAAAAAGCATTCCGTTGTAACGCATGCGTGGTAAAGGCATGCGTTGCGAAGGAATGCGTTGTAACAACATACAACCTTTCAATGGGAAACGGCCACTACAACGCGGCCGTTTCCACGAAAACCTTTACCACGCATGCATTACAACGCATGCGTGGTAACAACAACAGCCTTTACCAAGCATACCTTTACTACGAGATACGTAGTAAAGGCATGTGCGGTAAATGCTGAAAAAAGAGAAAGGGGGCTTTGGGGGGTCTCCCCCCAAGACAAAAAAAAGTGTGGGATTAAAAGGGGGGTTTTGGGGACCCCCCTCCCCAAAAAATGAACCTGATGCTCCGAAACTAAGGCAATCAGCGTCGTTTAAGGGGAAACGAAAAAAAACTTAGTTTAAAAAAATAAAATGGTAATTATAAAGAGTGGGGGCTGAGGGGTCATGTAAAGGTACCTTTACCAAGAGTATGCCCTTACCATGCATACATTTACAACGAAAATCGTTGTAAATCTATGTGTGGTAAAGGAATATTCGTGGTAAAGGTTGTGCGTGGAAAAAGCATTCCGTTGTAACGCATGCGTGGTAAAGGCATGCGTTGCGAAGGAATGCGTTGTAACAACATACAACCCATTTCAACAGCACTATATTTATCATGCGAATAAGACCATCAGTACGTGGCTGTGTTGTACAGAGCGTTTAGGGCTTAGGGCTTCATATAGCAGTGTTGTAGTGCATGTCCCAGAATTAGGCTTCAGAAAAGTAAAGAATGCACTATCTCTATGTACCTCGCTCACCTTAAATTCATTATTAGTGAGAGGCAGACATTGCCTCCCAGACACCAATAGCAAGAACCTTCTTGAGAAATAAATGAAAATTGTGTACCTTACATTTAACGTGGAGCATTCTCAGCCAGTCGGGGGTCCACACGGGTGGATGGCGTCCCCCCACTTCTTTCACAGGGTGGATGCCGTCCACCCTGCCAAGAAGTTGGGCCCCACTAAAAAAGATGCTGAATTCGTCCCGGTGTAATTTCCAAACACCGGGACACATTCAGCAGAGTTATCTTCTTTCGATCCAACAACGTGCAGGCGGGGACGAGGCTCTCTTATTTCTCACTCCTGCTTGGATGCTCAGCCATAACAAAGGCCGAGTCTCAGGGGTCATCAGGCCTCCTTTTGTTGGAGTTTCCTGGCTGACAGCAGTCAGGAGCCTCACACCTGATGCAAATGCAGTAGAGGGGAAACAGAGGCTCGCACCTTGTTAGCACTTCACACATACTTAGGCAGCTTTTCACTTTGTTCAGGCTCTGTTTAGGAGATTTGCATTCACTTTTAGAACGTCAGATGTGTTGATCTTTCCCAGTATTTGCACAAAATAAATTGCCTTTATATACGCTTATTACCCTTGAGGAGGCGTTGTAATAATTTAAATATCACTATTTCTTTTAAAGCACTATGGCTGTAAAAAGCTTAACACTGATAAAAGCTTAACATTGTTTTATATGTAGCGTACAAAAGTGTGAATCTTCTGCCTAAATCATGAGGGTTTGCAAGTATACTGGAAATGTGCTCAAATGTACACCTGCTAAACAAATATTTGGGGGCTTAAGATCTGGTATCACTTCTTGTGATGCCAGTTCCTGTGATGTCACGAGCTGTGATGTCACGCGCCGTGATGTCACACTCTGTGATGCCACGCGCTTCGATGCCACTTGCATACTGATTGACTAGGTTAGTTCCCCCACTTATTTTTTTAGGACTTGTGCCCTGCTGTTGCTGCATGGCTGAAAGGCAGAGGGTGGCGGAATGTAGTGAGGAGAGACGGAGTCTGGCTGGCACCGATGTAGCTTAGGCTGAGCTTCCTGGCTGGAATGGCATCAGGACATGGAGCTTTAGACAGTGCATTGTGGGGAGGACATATCTTTGCAGGAACGCAGTACAGGTGAGTCCCCAATCTGGGCACACTTTCTGGCTACCTTTTGTTTATCTGCAATTAACTTACAGGACAAATAGATATATTTTTTAAGCTTATTGGTGCTAAGGGTGCAGATACTATCCTGACTTAGGTAGCAGGAAGAGTCACATAGCATGTTGGTTATTTTATGGTCCAATCAATATTGCACATTTAAATTGCTCTCATAAATATTATTATTTTAAAAACTAAGTAACAGAATGCATGGTAAAACTGTGCATGGAAGTGGATTGTATGCGAAATGTATTTTTAATTTGAGTGAATGTAAATTCTTGGTAATGTATGCGTGGTAAAATCTGCAATGTTAAAACTTGTGTGCTAAAATAAGGAGTAATGTCATACAACCCAGCAGAAGTGATTCCTTAACAAGCCAAAAGAAATGCTCATTTGTATTTATAAGGGTAATCAAGTGGAAGAAATGGACACTTGTAACAATTCTAAACCATTGGTTGGAAATACTATGGTATCCTCAAAAAACTCAATGTGTGCTGGTAATGCGGTATATTTCTTTCATCCGCCCCTACATTGTAGTTTTTGGCAGTTATCATCGGATACCATAGAGAGTGTTGGGTGCCTGCCTCATCCAGAGGCTCCTCTGGTCTAGATTGCAGTGTCCAGAGATGAAAAAAGTGCCCCCATGAAAATAGGGTCAGTGCAAAAAGGAAAAGAAAAAGGATAAAATAAGATCGACACCTAAAAAGATTTTTAATAAATTGGTGAAGATCTTATGATTAAAAGTAAATGAGTACTTATACTAGATCGAGTAACTGGATCTAGAAGTGTGGGTTTCCAAAATGTGTCGACATGTTTCAGCCCCCTTTGGCTCAACGGAGTCTGTGGGGCTTTCGTCAGGACAAAATAGACAAACAAACATAGAAAAACTACTCACACAATTCGTGTAGTGATTTTGGGTTGATTAGTGGAGGGTATACATTAACCACTCGAATCTTTTTAACCTGGAAAAGATATAAACATAGACATGTTGCACAAGGATTAATATTCTCAAAACTCACTGTGCTGAAGGAGAAGAGTAGGGGGAAGGCACCAGAGTTACCTATAGTCTAAACTGCTGGGTGAATGTTTATTAACAAAGTATAGCATGTAGATTAGCATGGTAGAGGAAAACCTAGTATAGGCAGAGGAAAAAGCAGCAAAAGTGAACAAAATTCAGGGCAAGATAGTATCAATGAGGAAAACATGCGTCAGGTCATGGTGACTTAATAGCCGGTCGTGCCTGGAAGTTGCATAGTCCAGGTAAAAGCGGCAGCAGCTCATTGTTAAAGGGAGCAAAGTGAAGCGCAGTGATCCCTATCTGGTTGAAACTGACTGCGCGAGGGAGATGCCGGTGGGCTCAGTGGTCGAACAATTACAGTAAATGACTATATTCAATAAGGAAAACATGCGTCAAAGAATAATGACTTAATGGCCACAAAGTATAGAAACGCATGCCTGAAAATAGCGTTATCTAGGTAAATGCTACAGTTGCACATTGTTAGGAGGAGCGAGGTGATGCGCCTGGATCCCTATGTGGTTAGAATCTGGCAGCGCGTTAGAAAGCTCACTCGTGAAACAATTAAAGGACAAAAACTTTCTAAATCTTACCCCAAATTGTAAGGTTATGTGCTTTCATCAGGGAAGCCCAGAGCTGAAAAAAGGGGTAAATAGAATGTAAGAATCTCCTTACCTCATGAGAAGGACACACCCTTTGATCAAAAGACAATGCTTCTAGTAGGCCTCGACGTGGAGTCGCTCTATACCAGCCTACCGCAAGACGAGACCCTGCAAATGCTGGAAGACGTTCTTTACAATGAAGAGTGGCATTACCACACACCTAGACATTTCAT
Source organism: Lissotriton vulgaris (assembly GCF_964263255.1). Classification (NCBI taxonomy): domain Eukaryota; kingdom Metazoa; phylum Chordata; class Amphibia; order Caudata; family Salamandridae; genus Lissotriton; species Lissotriton vulgaris. The sequence continues at coordinate 1,849,757,672 of NC_141687.1, read as the reverse complement.
CCTACAATGTTGCCAGCTAGCACTCAAAGAGAATTTCTTTGAATACAACGGAGTTCTATATTTACAAAATCATGGAACTTCAATGGGCAGTGCCTTTGCCCCTTTGGTGGCCGGACTGTACGTTAGCCACTTTGAGCAACAACATGTACTCAATGAAGGCAATCCGTACTCTTCCAGTATTTATACTGGAAGAGATACATAGACGATATCCTCCTCATTTGGGACATTAAACTTGATTTAGAATTGTTCATAAACTGGCTCAATGAACGGGATCCCTGGCTAAAATTTACACACACGGCCAATAGTTCATCCATAGACTTCCTTGACCTAACGATCTTTGCTGAAAACAATCAGTTGAAAACCAAAACATACACTAAACCCACTGCTAAAAACAGTTTACTTTCCTACAAAAGCCACCACCCAAAACCTTTGAGGGACAATTTGCCCTACAGCCAGTTTTTACGGATAAAACGTAACTGTACAAAGACAGAAGACTACAAGGCCCAAGCAATGTAACTCAGTATTAAGTTAAAACAAAGAGACTACACACAAACTACTATTCGCAAATGCATGAAACGTGCGAATAATCAACCCAGAGAATGCCTCCTACAAACTTATCCTAAAGACCCCATACCAGACCTCATGACATGTGTGACAACATTTTGTCCTTCTACTTATGAGGTCCAAAAACTGGTAAATAAAAATTGGAAAATCCTCAACACAGGGAAATTCAACTGGCCCAAACCGCGGTTTGCGAATAGAAGAACTAAGAATCTACGTGACACTTTGGTCCATACACGACCTAAAAGCGTGCAAACCCAAGAGATAACCAGAAACATTACTATGTCACCAGTAAGTGGACATTACCCATGTGGTAACTGCGCAGCCTGCCAATACACTACTCATTCCAAACAATTACAACTCTCAGAGACTCTCCTATGGACCCAAAAACTACACACTAACTGTAACTCTTCCCACGTAATATATATGGCTAACTGTCCTTGCAAAAAACTGTATATAGGGATGACTTGCAGGAAGGTCAAAACAAGAATAGGAGAACATAGAAGCAACATCCGGCTTAAAAAGACAACTACCAAACTCTGTGCCCATTTTGTAGAGGCTGGCCATTCTTGTGATGACATCAGATGAACCGTAATTGAAATGCTCACTGAGAAAACTGCCAATGCTGAGAAAAAGCTTTACGAGAAAGAGCAGAGATGGGTAGACCGCTTGAAAACCAACGTCGTGGGCTTGAATGATAATGTCCCCTGGCATCAGTTTGCTGTCCATTAATTTGACGTCACGAAATAGGACATCCAGACTGAGCTAAGAAACCTAAATACTTCCTGTATCCCCTACCAATTTCAATAACATTTTTTTCTCGCAAGTTTGTTTAATAAACATACATAGATCGCACAGTCCGTTACGCTGCCTCCCGATATCAAGAAATAGCACTATCGGTGTTTGTCTCCACACGCAGCCAATAAAGTTGCTCTTTCAAAAAAACATCGCTAAAAACACCCCCCTGACACGTGTTCCACATCCGGGGGCAGAGTCAGCACAAGCGGTGAATGCGCCAATACACGCGGGTAATGGCGGCGTCTATTATACAGGAAAGTACTTTCTTCTCATGAGGTAAGGAGATTCTTACATTCTATTTACCCCTTTTTTCAGCTCTGGGCTTCCCTGATGAAAGCACATAACCTTACAATTTGGGGTAAGATTTAGAAAGTTTTTGTCCTTTAATTGTTTCACGAGTGAGCTTTCTAACGCGCTGCCAGATTCTAACCACATAGGGATCCAGGCGCATCACCTCGCTCCTCCTAACAATGTGCAACTGTAGCATTTACCTAGATAACGCTATTTTCAGGCATGCGTTTCTATACTTTGGGGCCATTAAGTCATTATTCTTTGACGCATGTTTTCCTTATTGAATATAGTCATTTGCTTTAATTGTTCGACCACTGAGCCCACCGGCATCTCCCTCGCGCAGTCAGTTTCAACCAGATAGGGATCACTGAGCTTCACTTTGCTCCCTTTAACAATGAGCTGCTGCCGCTTTTACCTGGACTATGCAACTTCCAGGCACGACCGGCTATTAAGTCACCATGACCTGACGCATGTTTTCCTCATTGATACTATCTTGCCCTGAATTTTATTCACTTTTGCCGCTTTTTCCTCTGCCTATACTAGGTTTTCCTCTACCATGCTAATCTACATGCTCTACTTTGTTAATAAACATTCACCCAGCAGTTTAGACTATAGCTAACTCTGGTGTCTTCCCCCTACTCTTCTCCTTCAGCACAGTGAGTTTTGAGAATATTAATCCTTGTGCAACATGTCTATGTTTATATCTTTTCCAGGTTAAAAAGATTCGAGTGGTTAATGTATACCCTCCACTAATCAACCCAAAATCACTACACGAATTGTGTGAGTAGTTTTTCTATGTTTGTTTGTCTATTTTGTCCTGACGAAAGCCCCACAGACTCCGTTGAGCCAAAGGGGGCTGAAACATGTCGACACATTTTGGAAACCCACACTTCTAGATCCAGTTACTCGATCTAGTATAAGTACTCATTTACTTTTAATCATAAGATCTTCACCAATTTATTAAAAATCTTTTTAGGTGTCGATCTTATTTTATCCTTTTTCTTTTCCTTTTTGCACTGACCCTATTTTCATGGGGGCACTTTTTTCATCTCTGGACACTGCAATCTAGACCAGAGGAGCCTCTGGATGAGGCAGGCACCCAACACTCTCTATGGTATCCAATGATAACTGCCAAAAACTACAATGTAGGGGCGGATGAAAGAAATATACCGCATTACCAGCACACATTGAGTTTTTTGAGGATACCATAGTATTTCTAACCAATGGTTTAGAATTGTTACAAGTGTCCATTTCTTCCACTTGATTACCCTTATACCTACCTGGGGAAATAAATGGACATTAATTCCTCCTCCCTACCCTCTTGATTGTATGCATACTAAGCAGCGGACAGCTGCGGGAGTCTATCCTTGATATAAAGTCACGCATTGTCAACACTAAGCACCTGAGGAACTTAACCATGGAAGGCAATGTTGGATTAAGCTTTGGCGAAAGTGACATTGATGAAATTCTAGCAGGGCAATCTCTTCTTCAAAATTCGGAACTTACTGAAGCACTGGCACAAACAGACAATTGGGACACGCTCTCCGAAAAAAAGAGAGAACAAATACGGACAGCAATCCACGGCATTATTATGACCGAATACCTCCGACAAAAAACAGCACCTAGAGGTCTTTGGGTTAATAATGCCCCACGCATCTTCCTACATGACTTGGCTTTTCGCAAAGACTGGTCTTCCATCTCCTGGAAATGCACCCTGGACTATCTGGTGCTGATTATTAAGACAGCAAAAAGACTTTCAGAAGCATTGTTAATAGAAATCCAAGCTCTAGAAAATGAACTTAAAAAGGGTATCAATCCATTAACCTATAAAAAGAAATTGGAAGAACTGACTAAAGAAATGGAAGAGACTAAAGAATTCATTATGCAAAGCAAGTTACAGAAACTTGGCAAGGATCTCAAAAAATGTAGTCAGGAAAAGATGCATCCCTACACAAGAGAAGACTACAACTCCAATGATCAAGGCTCAAACACTGAATCCTTGGGGAGAACTTCTTCCAACAACTCAGTTAGCAGCTCTGAAGACTATACCCCCAGAAGAGGGGGATACAATAATCGATTCCAGAGATCCAGAAGGGGTAATAGATGGCAAAGACCTTTTTATCCAAACATGAATATGCCCCACTTCCAACCCTACATGCCACCATATGGCGGATGGATGACACCTTATAATTACGGCATGCAACAAATGCCACAACTTGGCAATGAACAACAGCTAGGACAACAAATGCAACCACAACACAACCGCCTTTTTTAGGCAGGGGCCGAAACCAACCCAGAGGGAAAAAGAAAACCATAGCCTGGCAGGATCAACAGAGGAACGTGCAAACGAGGAGCATGTCATCTGCCCAACCGAGCACGAGCAAGACAAACACTCGTTAGTAATCAATCTTGCTAATATAGAGTTAACAGACGACCAAAAGAAAGTCCTGGAAAAAGGCCTAGGATTCGTCCCTACACCGCCAGTGGATAACTTCAGACTCAAATGTGAACTAGCAGAATTCTGCCGCACTTTGAAACTCAAGGCATTCTTCGCGGACAAATTATCCTTACCACCTGAAGGAGATACAAACCTTAAAAGAAAATCTACCTTTAACCCGCCAGCAGGTAGTATTCCACCTGAAATCCATACTTTCGAGCAAGCGCTACTCAAGGACGTAGATGGAATAACAACAAAAAAGAAACATCATTTCCAAAATTTGAGTAACAAAGAACGCCAGGCACTGAAAACTTTGGAGTCTAATGAAGACATAGTCATCAAACCCGCGGATAAGGGGGGAGGAATTGTTATCCTCAGTAAAGAGGGTTACAATTTACAATGCCTCTCACTCCTTTCAGACACGAAGTATTACAAACAAATCAATGAAGATCCTACTGAAAGACTCCGAAATACCATCTCCATAATGATCCATGAGGCAGAAACTAACAGGTGGATTACAGGAAAGGAGGCTGATTACCTATGTGCAAAAGAACCCAAAATCCCTTTCTTTTATTCTTTACCCAAAACGCACAAAAATAAGTTACCGCCAACAGGACGCCCGATAGTGGCAGGAATAGGATCATTACTTGAACCTCTGTCTAAATTTGCTGACGAATATCTTAAACCTTTGGTGCAAAAGACACCCACCTATCTCAAAGACACGAGAGACCTACTGGTACAAATCAAGGACACACCCTTTGATCAAAAGACAATGCTTCTAGTAGGCCTCGACGTGGAGTCGCTCTATACCAGCCTACCGCAAGACGAGACCCTGCAAATGCTGGAAGACGTTCTTTACAATGAAGAGTGGCATTACCGCACACCTAGACATTTCATCCTACAATGTTGCCAGCTAGCACTCAAAGAGAATTTCTTTGAATACAACGGAGTTCTATATTTACAAAATCATGGAACTTCAATGGGCAGTGCCTTTGCCCCTTCGGTGGCCGGACTGTACGTTAGCCACTTTGAGCAACAACATGTACTCAATTAAGGCAATCCGTACTCTTCCAGTATTTTATACTGGAAGAGATACATAGACGATATCCTCCTCATTTGGGACATTAAACTTGATTTGGAATTGTTCATAAACTGGCTCAATGAACGGGATCCCTGGCTAAAATTTACACACACGGCCAATAGTTCATCCATAGACTTCCTTGACCTAACGATCTTTGCTGAAAACAATCAGTTGAAAACCAAAACATACACTAAACCCACTGCTAAAAACAGTTTACTTTCCTACAAAAGCCACCACCCAAAACCTTTGAGGGACAATTTGCCCTACAGCCAGTTTTTACGGATAAAACGTAACTGTACAAAGACAGAAGACTACAAGGCCCAAGCAATGTAACTCAGTATTAAGTTAAAACAAAGAGACTACACACAAACTACTATTCGCAAATGCATGAAACGTGCGAATAATCAACCCAGAGAATGCCTCCTACAAACTTATCCTAAAGACCCCATACCAGACCTCATGACATGTGTGACAACATTTTGTCCTTCTACTTATGAGGTCCAAAAACTGGTAAATAAAAATTGGAAAATCCTCAACACAGGGAAATTCAACTGGCCCAAACCGCGGTTTGCGAATAGAAGAACTAAGAATCTACGTGACACTTTGGTCCATACACGACCTAAAAGCGTGCAAACCCAAGAGATAACCAGAAACATTACTATGTCACCAGTAAGTGGACATTACCCATGTGGTAACTGCGCAGCCTGCCAATACACTACTCATTCCAAACAATTACAACTCTCAGAGACTCTCCTATGGACCCAAAAACTACACACTAACTGTAACTCTTCCCACGTAATATATATGGCTAACTGTCCTTGCAAAAAACTGTATATAGGGATGACTTGCAGGAAGGTCAAAACAAGAATAGGAGAACATAGAAGCAACATCCGGCTTAAAAAGACAACTACCAAACTCTGTGCCCATTTTGTAGAGGCTGGCCATTCTTGTGATGACATCAGATGGACCGTAATTGAAATGCTCACTGAGAAAACCGCCAATGCTGAGAAAAAGCTTTATGAGAAAGAGCAGAGATGGGTAGACCGCTTGAAAACCAACGTCGTGGGCTTGAATTATAATGTCCCCTGGCATCAGTTTGCTGTCCATTAATTTGACGTCACGAAATAGGACATCCAGACTGAGCTAAGAAACCTAAATACCTCCTGTATCCCCTACCAATTTCAATAACATTTTTTTCTCGCAAGTTTGTTTAATAAACATACATAGATCGCAAAGTCCGTTACGCTGCCTCCCGATATCAAGAAATAGCACTATCGGTGTTTGTCTCCACACGCAGCCAATAAAGTTGCTCTTTCAAAAAAACATCGCTAAAAACACCCCCCTGACACGTGTTCCACATCCGGGGGCAGAGTCAGCACAAGCGGTGAATGCACCAATACACGCGGGTAATGGCGGCGTCTATTATACAGGAAAGTACTTTCTTCTCATGAGGCAAGGAGATTCTTACATTCTATTTACCCCTTTTTTCAGCTCTGGGCTTCCCTGATGAAAGCACATAACCTTACAATTTGGGGTAAGATTTAGAAAGTTTTTGTCCTTTAATTGTTTCACGAGTGAGCTTTCTAACGCGCTGCCAGATTCTAACCACATAGGGATCCAGGCGCATCACCTCGCTCCTCCTAACAATGTGCAACTGTAGCATTTACCTAGATAACGCTATTTTCAGGCATGCGTTTCTATACTTTGGGGCCATTAAGTCATTATTCTTTGACGCATGTTTTCCTTATTGAATATAGTCATTTGCTTTAATTGTTCGACCACTGAGCCCACCGGCATCTCCCTCGCGCAGTCAGTTTCAACCAGATAGGGATCACTGCGCTTCACTTTGCTCCCTTTAACAATGAGCTGCTGCCGCTTTTACCTGGACTATGCAACTTCCAGGCACGACCGGCTATTAAGTCACCATGACCTGACGCATGTTTTCCTCATTGATACTATCTTGCCCTGAATTTTGTTCACTTTTGCCGCTTTTTCCTCTGCCTATACTAGGTTTTCCTCTACCATGCTAATCTACATGCTATACTTTGTTAATAAACATTCACCCAGCAGTTTAGACTATAGCTAACTCTGGTGCCTTCCCCCTACTCTTCTCCTTCAGCACAGTGAGTTTTGAGAATATTAATCCTTGTGCAACATGTCTATGTTTATATCTTTTCCAGGTTAAAAAGATTCGAGTGGTTAATGTATACCCTCCACTAATCAACCCAAAATCACTACACGAATTGTGTGAGTAGTTTTTCTATGTTTGTTTGTCTATTTTGTCCTGACGAAAGCCCCACAGACTCCGTTGAGCCAAAGGGGGCTGAAACATGTCGACACATTTTGGAAACCCACACTTCTAGATCCAGTTACTCGATCTAGTATAAGTACTCATTTACTTTTAATCATAAGATCTTCACCAATTTATTAAAAATCTTTTTAGGTGTCGATCTTATTTTATCCTTTTTCTTTTCCTTTTTGCACTGACCCTATTTTCATGGGGGAACTTTTTTCATCTCTGGACACTGCAATCTAGACCAGAGGAGCCTCTGGATGAGGCAGGCACCCAACACTCTCCATGGTATCCGATGATAACTGCCAAAAACTACAATGTAGGGGCGGATGAAAGAAATATACCGCATTACCAGCACACATTGAGTTTTTTAAGGATACCATAGTATTTCTAACCAATGGTTTAGAATTGTTACAAGTGTCCATTTCTTCCACTTGATTACCCTTATACCTACCTGGGGAAATAAATGGACATTAATTCCTCCTCCCTACCCTCTTGATTGTATGCATTTTTATTTATAAACAGAAATGCCTAAAGCCAGAGGTACCACCACCCTTCATGGACTCACAATTTAGCCACCATGTCCACGCCAGATGATTTAATGTGTGTCTCAGGAAGGCTGTGTGTGGGCTGGTGGGTCGGGGGGATTGTGGGGGTAGACTGCCAGAGGGAGCACCATTTAGGCACTGTAACTACAACAATGTATCCAACTGCACCAGATCACCATAGCAGTGTCTCTCAAGCCAGCTGGCAAGCTAAATTGCTTAGCAGGCACACAGTGCACAGATTAAGCACTGCGTGTGAGACCTTTTTCTGAAGCGTGTCCCCCAACTATGTCATGGAGCTCAGTATGCGTGACTAATGTATTTTAGTGAGTTGATGCGGACACTAGCACTAAAATGAATTAATCTAACCCCTGACAGGTGATACTAGGCAGGGCAGTAAGGAAACTGTATAGAATCAAAAACTAGCTAGCATTCGCGGCAAGAATTTTCAATTCTATTAAGGACACGGAGGCTTCGGATTATGCTAGTTTAACGCTTTATCAAAAACAACAGATGCAATATCTCCCACCCGCTTATAATAAAACTGCTTGAATGTCGACTCAGACGACCAATCAGCACAGTGCATAATATCCTGAATGTTAGCTCCCAACAGATAGGACTTTGATGCCATGGCACCAGGCACTGAGTGCGCCCAAACAGTCGAACATCAACACCAGCCTCCTTCATGTAAATGTAAATATAAATGTAAATGTCAAGGTATTTGTAGAGCACACTGCCATGATAAACTTTAGCCATCTTGCAATAGTGGCAGAGGACACAGGTTTAAACGGCTTTTGCACAGCAATCAAAAGCTGGCTGACACCAGCTGGTCTCAAAGAACGAGTACAATCCTCGTAAGCTTTCAAGCATTGGACAACACACAGTTTGGCATTACTAGGAAAAGCATTATATTCAACCTGTCTAAAAAGAGTTTTTGTACGACAAGTAATAGTAAAAGAAACTCCTTCCGGAGTAAATACTCTACCTGTTACTTCCAATGCATGTACATCCGAAGATCTTCTGCACGCTGACAAACATAAAAGCATAGCTAACTTAGCCAACAATTGCTTCCTGGAAAGCAAGTCATTAGAAGGCCAGTTATCCAAAAGTTTGATTACTAAAGACACATCCCATAGCCCAGAATGCTTGGGCTTGGGAGGATTGGCGACTCGTATGCCTTTAAGAAGCTTGCATACCAAAGGATGCATACCCACCTGTTTCCTGTCTATGTGGGTTTGTCCTGCGGAAATGGCTGATCGGAACTTATTCACTGATCTATAGGCCAGACCGTCAGCTGCCTTTTCTGACAAAAAATTCATGACTTGGGAAAGTCCTGCCTCCACGGGATCCAAATCCCGTTCCACGCACCAACCCACCCAGCCCTTCCAGGCTGAGGAGTATTGTTTCTTCGTGGACGGGGCCCAAGCCTGTTTGATAAATTCATTAGCCGTTCCTGAAACTCCAGGCAAATTCCATTGTTGCTGAAAGCCACCATGCCATCAGCGAGAGGCGTTGAGACAGGATCAATGGGTGTTGTTCCCGTAAAGGTCCCAGGAGAAGAGACTCTGACCAGGGAAACATCCTGGGTAGGTCGCAGCACATCCTCAACAGAACTGGGAACGAAGGCTGCGACCTCCACAGGAGCATCACTAGGACCACCTCCGCCTTCTGTTTGAGAATGTGAGAGGCCACCCGTGGAATGAGAAGGAAGAGGGGAAATGCATAATTCACCGTCCCCGACCAATCCTGCAGAAAAGCATCCATTGCTGCCGCCGCTGGATCCCGCCTCCAGCTGAAAAATCTGGGAAGTTGGCGGTTCAGCCTGGATGCGAACAAATGGATCTGGCACGGACCCCACAGGTCCTGCAATCATTGGAACATTCTGGGAAGAAGTTGCCAATCGCTGTAATCTCTGAGATGTCGTGAGTTCCAGTCCGCTATCACGTTGGACTGTCCCGGGATGTACTCTGCTATAACAGTGATCTGACGGTTGAGACAATAATGCCAAAAATCTTTGGCTATCTCCACTAGCATGGACGATCTAGTCCCTCCTAGCTTGTTTATGTACCTCACCGCAGAGACGTTGTCCATTCGAAGGAGAATGCAACACAAGGTCTGCTGCGGGGAGAGGGTCTTGATCGTGAACGACCCTGCGAGGAGTTCTAGACAATTTATGTGCAACTCCAGCTCTTGAGGATACCACCTTCCTCCTGAGGAAACATCACCACAGGGTGCTCCCCAGCCCCAACGACTGGCGTCGGATTCTATGACCACTTCGGGCTGCGAGCCGATGATGGCTCTGCCGTTCCACGCTTCCACGTGGCTCAACCACCAATGCATCTCGTCTCTCACCTCCTGTGACAGAGGAATCAGGTCCGAGTAAGCTAGACCTCTCTGAAGGTGTTGTATTTTGAGTCTCTGCAGCGCCCTGTAGGGAAGGGGTCCAGGAAATATCGCTTGAATGGACGACGCCAACAAGCCCAGTACTCTGGTGCCCGTCCTGAGCAAGATCATCTGTTTGCTGAGAAGGGACACAATCTCCTTCTTCAGGTCCTTTAATTTGGACTTCGGGAGGCTCAACAGCGCCGCCTGTGAATCTATCACAAAGCCTAGAAAATCCGTTGACTGAGATGGAATCAGAGCTGACTTGGTCTGATTGATCACAAAACCCAGATTCTGAAGCAATGAAATGGCCATCTGCAGATGCTGCAACACCAGATCTGGACTCTGAGCCATGATCAGAATGTCGTCCAGATAGATTATCAAGCGCACTCCCTGCTCCCGGAGATGCGCAACCACCGGCTTCATCACCTTGATGAAGTACCAAGGAGCTGAGGAAAGCCCAAAAGGAAGGGCCGAGAATTCGAACCATTGTCCGTTCCACTGAAACTGGAGGAATCGTCCATGCGGGGGGATAAATGGGAATGGATAGATAAGCATCTTTGAGATCCAAGCGGACCATCCAATCGCCCTGCTGCATGTGATCTGCCAAAAGGTGGATTCCCTCCATCTTGAAATGGTTGTAGACGAGGAAGTAATTGAATTCCCTTAAATTCAAAACTAGTCTGTGACCTCCACCCTTTTTCTGAACTAGAAAGATATTGCTGCAAAACCTGTGTTGCCTGTAATCGCACACAACTATGGCGTGTTTGTGAAGCAATTCTTGTATCTCGTTGTCTATAAAAACTCTCTTGTTGGGAAAAATGGAGAGTCCTCGGTGAAGTTATCTGTCTGGGTGTTTCGTAAAACTCTAGCTGAAACCCCTGAACAGTTTGCAAGACCCACGCGTCCTGGGTCAGGAGACTCCAATGTGAAAGAAATGACGTGTGCGACCCCCCCCAATGGAATGGGAAAATAATCTAGTGCGCTCACCTGCTGAGTTATGTGCGTGGAAACCTGCCCTGTTGCCACTTCCTTGGAACCTGCCTTTGGAGAACCGGCATTGTGTGGGGTAAAAGGTACCACCTCTGGTCGAGTCCCAGTCTCCTTGACCATGTCTGAAATCACCTCTGGGGGGACCTTGATTGGCGAAGCGGCCTAGCGAGCATCCCCTACCTCGTCCGGCCCTACTAAAAAGGTTTTGTTGAAACACACGTTTATTCCCGGATTGTGCCTTATCCAGCGATGTGAAGGTGTCAACATACTTGAAGACATCCTTCACGAAATGCTCACCAAACAGATTGCCCTCAGCCAAGGGTCCAGGTTCCGCTAGCTCTGTCAGATTAGAGTCCATTCTCATGAGCAGGGACTTACGTCGCTCCGTGGACAATGCACAATTAGCGTTGCCTAGCAAACAAATGGCATGTTGGGTCCAACCCGCAAGGATATCGGGGTCTACCGGCACGTTGGCTTCTTTGGCTTGCAAGGCCATCTCTAGGATCTCAGCCAATGGGCCTACCACATCAAGCATCTTATCCTGACAACCGCGCCAGGCGCGGTCGATCCCTTTCTTAGGGTCTTTTGCGAACTTCTTCAGAAAAGTGAGTAGGCTAACGTCTATCTCTGGAGTCTCCGCGACCTTATGGGCAAGGTCAGGACGAGGGCATTCAGATCTAAGTCGATTACGGACCTCCTTATCAAATCCCTTCCTAATATTTTCCTGAAGATACTCCGCCACTGCAGGGGCCGGAACCCAATTGGAAGATCTAGAGTGTACAATCTCATTGGGATTAAAGGTAAAGGGAATATTAGGGGTGGGAGCTAAAGCCAAAGAGGCGGATTTCTTTGCCTTCTTCTTTGGAGGTGGCTCCACATCCGTTTCAGTAGTATCAGTGCCTGTGGTAGTAGTCGTGTCTGTGTCCACATAGACCTTTCGTTTATCCTTAGCCTTGCCGCTGCCAGTGTAAGCATGATCTTGACCAGATGCAGACGGAAGGGAACCTAACGGATCAGTGTGCGGCCATTGGCCATCGACGCCTGACTCAGTAGATGGTGGAGTCTTCTTTGCAGTCTTATCTTTTGTAAAGCCATGCCGTTTTGCAAAATTCTCCAGCTGCTTAGTAATTGGTTTAAGCGCAGCTGCCAATGCTTGTTGCACAGTTGCAGGCACTGCGCTTTCTATTGCCTTGTTGACTGAGGATTGGACCGAAGCGTCCAGAGCCTCCACAATCTTGTCCTCCTCCTCCGCAGCAGGCTGCTCTTCATAAGTTTCTTCCTCCGCCTCCTCATCAAAATACACCCACTCATCCATAATCAACACAACAGTGGGGTAAATATAAATTAAAGTTCACAAGAGGTAGGCACTAGAGGAGTAAAGGGGGGGGGGGGTCAGCCCAATTGCACACAGTCAAAAGTATAAGGAACCAGTACCAGACCCCCTTTGCAGTGCTGTAGTCAAATTCTTGCAGCCCAGAGGGGGTAGGAGCCAAGAAAAAAGGTATAAGGAGCGTGTGCTCACTCCCAGTAGGCAAAACTATTGATTTCAACCTGTTAGGTGTCTCTCTCCACCAGCTCGCAAGAAACGCAGTGAAATTAGGTGGAAAAAACGGCAATCAGCGCGTGTAGCTCAACGCGCGCTAAAATCCTACTAGAATGTAGCCCAACGGGCGCGCATCACGCTACACGCGCTGGCCGGGTGGTTCGCGGCTCCAAGCGCGTCCAGGCGATTAGGGAGAGCCCTGCGCCACCAACAGTCCGGCTGATCTGCCGTCTGAGGTAAGAGAGGCACCGCAGCGCGGCCCGGTATTGTGCACGCTGAGGCGCGATAGCAGGAAAGCACCTGAAAGGAGCCGAGCTCCGAAATGAGCGCCGGAGCGCTCCCCACAATGCCGCATCTAGCGGCACCCAAATAGAGTTCCCTGAAATGCGGGAGCCCCGCGAACAAGGCAATACGAACAATTGAACAACTGAACCAAAAGTGACAATTCCCACAGCACACAATCAATACAGCTAGCTAAGCTGTGATAAACCAAGCGCAAGCGCTATAATCATACCGCATAATACAGTCAAACCAATCACATATGGAAATAAGGAGCATAGCACTTATCTCTTGCTGTGTGAGCAGCAAAGAAAGAGGAAGCTGGGACTGTTACCAGGACTCTTATGAGGGCTAAGGAGGCGTGGCTTAGGCCGAGCATCATGGTCTTTGTAGTTTTTTCATGTGAAACTGTATGTTTATTGGCTGCTGTGATTTTTACAGTAAAGAAAGAGAAGCATAATCCGAAGCCTCTGGTCCTGAAATAGAATGTAAAAAGAATAAGGAAGTGTCCGAATGTAAAAGGAAGCACATCCCAGGCCTAATTTACTGTGCGCACGATTCATCCATTTAGTTGTCTGCAGTAGCACAAGGAGCACATTTATGGTCCTCTAGGAAAAAGTGTCATGATAAGTACACATTCTGCATCAGATGCAGCACTCCCCACAGTGCCATAAACCCTTTGTGTGCCAGAACTTTTGTTTTCATGCAATGTGTGGAATTCATAAGATAAAACAAAAACGTCAGTTAAAGTCTGCTCTTCAGTCATACCCCAGCAAAAGCATCCCTGTTGCTGTGCTTCCATAGATAGACTGGGAGGAATGGCGAGCAACACAGAGCAGGGGAGCAGCACACAAGCAAGAGAGCTAGAAAACACTTACACTTTCATTAAGTGTAGACTGAAAAATAAAAAAAAAATCCCTGTAGGGAATTAGCCACAGAAATGAAGGACAATTGTTGATTCGTGTCCTCAGTATTTTATTTCATACTGTTTAACAAGCTTCAAATCTTTAATATTTCTTTTCTGGTTCCCATTTTCTCCTGGTCTTCAGGGAAGGGAGGGGTCCCTCTGTATCCTCTGTACTCCGACTGGTTGTTTGGTACCTTAGAAGGAAGAGAGACCTGGGTAAGTGGTTTGTACTGTCTTGTTAGCTATCTCATAGGGAGGCTTTTGTTGAGGATTAATTGCACCTTAAAAAAAGAAAACACCCTTCACCAAGTGCGATGAATCAGGGTGGACTACTCAATTCCTCTTTGGTTCGTTTCCCCCCCCCCCAACGCCGATGTCTTGGGGACCTTAGGATCCAGTCTCCTAAATAACCCTGTAATACTTTGTCGTACCTGGAATAGTCATGCTCCTCCTTGAACGTAGCTGGATTCAGCATAGGGTCGTTGGTTCTTGGAGCTGGGTTCCCAGGGAAGGTTGGGCCCCAAGCTTGGTCAGTCTCTGCTCCGGAATATTGGGTCTCCTTCTGCTCTCTATATGGAACGGCAGGTTCAGCTCTCTCCGTCGGTGGTCGAAGTTCCTCTGTGAAACCCAACTTCCTCTTTTCGGCGTTGCCTTTTAGGTTGCTTTTCTTCCCAACTTCCGGTTAAACTCTGGATGTATTCCCTGTGGAGTCGTTGGTTGTGCTGACAAGTCCTACTTCCGCTGTTAGTTGGGCGGGGTAGAGCTCTGGCTCATCCCGTAGTCGGAAATCCTCAAGAAAACATCGACTAGGAGACAGGGAAGCTGTGGTCTGGATATGCAGCTATAAAACAACAAAAATAAGGTAGAGCGTAAGGGGAAAAGTGTTCCTCCGGGGAGTCATGCTCATCGCAAATGCAGGAAGGTCTTGACAAACTGTGACATACCCCACAACCAGACTATTTCCGATCGTGTAAAAGGGGTATGCGGGAAAGGGCATCAGCATTTCCATTTGCCGAGCCTTTACTGTGCAAGACATCAGAACAAAATGGTTGAAGAGACAGGAACCAGCGGAGAACCCTCAGGTTGTTGCCCTTGTTCTGGCTCAGCGATTGTAAGGGAGCCTGGTCTGTATATATAGTGAAATGTGTACCTTCTAGATAGTATCACAGCTTCTCAATGGCTCATCTGCTGGCCAGGCACTCTTTTTCAATAACAGGATATTTCGCTTCTCAGGTAAAGAGCTTACGACTGATGGACAGGATGGGGAACTCAACCCCATCCTCCGAGAACTGTGAGAGAATGGCCCCTACACCGTGTTCGGAAGCATCTGTTTGCAGGATGAAGGGTTTTTTGAAATTCGGGGAGGCCAGGACTGGGCTAGAGGTGAGTACCTTCTTTAGATCCAGAAATGCTTTTCGGACTGCAGTAGGTAGATTGGTTAGGTCTTTACAATGTACATCTTTCCTCAGTAGATCAACCAAAGGGGTTGCAATCTTTGCATAGTTAGGTATGAACCTATGATAGTACCTTAGCAACACCAGAAAAGACCATACATCCTTCTTGTAGGTAGGGAAAGGAGCATCTGAAATGGCTGTGATTTTTTTCTTCTTGCAGTTCGATAATACCGTTCCCCAAAAGGTACCCCAAGTATTTTACCCTTTAGAATGCCATTCAGGACTTATTGGCATTGATGTGTAACCCTGCTGTTCTCAAGAGCATGAAGGACTGTTTGACAAAGCATGAGGTAGTCCCCCCCAAGAAGAGCTAAAAACAACAATGTCGTCCAGATAGGCTGATGTGTAGGTCTGATACTCATAACCTTATTAATCAGCCTCTGTAATATGGCAGGGGCTCTGTGCAATCCAAAGGGAAGTACAATGAATTCATATAGACCGTTAGGTGTGGCAAAGGCTGTCTTTTCTTGGTTTCCTTCCCTAAGGGGCACCTGCCAGTAGCCTTTTGTAAGATGTATGGATTATTATGTACTGTGTGTCTCCTAATTTCTCTATTAATTCTTCTAGTCAAGGAAGAGGGTATGTATTGAATTTGGAGATGGAATTGATGGCTCTGAATTCAATACATAAGCGTATAGAACCACCTGGTTTTGGGACCAGGATTATTGGAGAGGACCAGTTGCTGTGAGATGTTTGATAACACCTGTCTCTAGCATTTTGTTCACCTTTATATCGATAGCCTCTCTTCTTGCGGCCGGTATCCGGTAGGGCCTCTGTTTCACTATCTCACCCGGACGGATGTTTATAGCGTGTTCAACTAACAAGGTTTTCCCAGGGAGGTCAGAAAAGATAGGGGAGTATGGTAGCAGAGTTGAACTGAGATCGGCTTTTTGCTCAGGTGTTAGAGAATCGTTAATGACTAATTGATTTAGGGTCGAGGTGTTGCAATGGGGAGTGGTCAGGACAAGATTTGTGTTTTTGGGAGGGGGCCTATCCATTTTTTAGGAGGTTAATGTGATATCTCTGAGTTCTGCTTGGAGTCATCTGAACGTGATAGGTAGTTTGACGTATTTTCCCCACTATTTTATAAGGCCCTTTCCATTCTGTCCTCATTTTGGTTGGGGAAGCGGGGAGGAGCACCAGGACCCAGTCATCATTCTGAAGGTGCCTCCATTTCTTTCCCTTATCATAGAAAAACTTCTGCTTTCTTTGTACTATCACACAGAAAACAATGAGAAGGGCCCCAATACCACCAAATTAGTAGGGCACCAAATAGACTGTAGTCAGAAAGAAGATCCACTTTGGGCAAGTTTATGTAACCAGGCAAAAACTCACATAATTCATAACCAATCTATCACCAGAACAAAACACCACCGCCATCAAAGGCCAAATGTTCACAATTATAAAAATATTTATTCTAATTAAAAAGATTCTTTCATAAGATTTAATCAGGTACAGTAGATAATCAAGCAATATTACAAAGGTTAAAAACATTCAAACATTATGTACACAGATTTAATTATGGGAAGAACCTGCAAGAAAAATAGTTTCTTATCAATAACGAAGGCACATACATTAGATGTCGATCATTGTTTCTACATAGAATTGTTAATCAGAATACTTGATTAGTAAGAGTAACAAATTTCTCCACAATCTACAGTATGTCTTCTTGTTCTTGCGTCAACGAGTTTCGGTGGATATCACTGATTAAACACCACCTTCTTCAGGACAAGAAATAACATCTCCCATATAGAGTTTTCAATCTGTGATGGTGATGCAAGACACATCCAGGTAGTCAGCAGGAACCTTGCAAAATCGTATCAGAGGATTTATAAATCTCTCACTTAAGCCGCACTCTAGATATGGCAAGATCAATCAACTATCCAATCCTGATACTTCTAGTATAGTGATGAAGAGAAGCCCATGTATCTTCACAACTACGCTTAGTGTGTAGCTTCTTAGAATTAGGTTACTCAAATCCTAAACTTTACAACTGTCCCTTCTTTTGGCAGCTCGTTAGTATCTCCTACACGAGCATTCCGGCCTCAATGGGGTAGCGCCTCTGTGGTTCTTTGTACAATCTCCAAATTGAAATAGGGTAGGTCTCGTAATTTGCCAATGCGGGACCTAAGACTTTGAGTGTAATCAAATAGGTTTTGAGTCTCCTGGGCTTTTCCTGCTCCCATGCTTCCCATGTCATTTCTAAAAAGGTACTTGATTGTCTTCCGTATAAAAACTTGAAGGACGAGCATCTTAAGCTGCTCTGAACTTGCCCCCCGATGACAAAGAGAGCAAGGGGAAGGAGCAGGTCCCACTCTTTGCCTTCGCTAGTTAACATTTACTTGAGCATTAGTTTGAGTATTCCGTTGTACCTTTCACACAGCCCGTCAGTTTGTGGATGATAGACAGAGGTCTTTATGTGTGAAAGATTCTGCGTTTTACAAACTTGTTTCATAAGATGGGAAACTAATGGAGTCCCTTGGTTTGTTACGATTTCTTTGGGAAAACCCACTCTAAGGAGAGAACGACATGAGTGTTTTGGCTATAATGGTTGAGGTAGCGGTCCTTAAGGGAAAGGCATCCCGATACATAGTCGCATTGTCAATGAGTATAAGGACAAATAAATTTGATTTAGGAAGGGGGCCTATTATGTCTGTCCCCACCCTCTCAAATGGCATTCCTTTAACAGGAAGAGGTAGCAGGGGCACTGCTGGTGGTTTGTACGGGTTATTTTTCTGACAGACCTCACATTCTCTGCAGTATTTGGCGATATGGGAAAATATCCGGCAAAAAAAAGGACTTGCTCACGAAAACTGTCAGGGATCATCAACTGGGGGAGGCGGTTTCCTTTTCAATGCGATAGAGAAGATTGTTATATAACTTGAAACAAGAGTATGTTTCTGGTATGGAGGGGGTTTTTCAGCCTTGTTGCCAGGCAAAATCGAGGGTGGATCATTGTTTTGGGCATATCTAAAGCTCGGATTTGAAAACAGGGGAGCCTGAGTAAGAAGAGACAATGGGATTTGTGTAAGATTCTCCCTAATGACTTTAACAGAAGATGGATTGTCAACTCCTCTGTTGACCTCTTTGGGTAAGGTAGGTTTCATGCCTACTTTGACCAGAGTGGTAGACCCAGTGCTGTCCCTGATGGAGATTTCTGCCAAAGGATAGGTTTTCATGTCCCTATGAACGCATATTATGGCTACTGGAACCCCAGGAAGGAGTTGGGAAGCACGTACCAAATGGGACTGAATGCCGGACTGTCAGCAGCCAGAGTCTAACAGGGCTCTTGTCTTTTTTTCATGAACCCAGAGACTTATGTAAAAAGAAGTTCTCGGAATAGAGAATTGTTTTAGGGAGATAGCTAACATCCATTGGTTCTTCTGGACTCTTCCTTTGTGGGCAGACCCGGGCGATGTGTCCCTAATTCCCACAGCCAAAACACTTAGGTCCTCGAGAGGGTAACAGTTCAGTCTTGTGACTTTGAGGACATGTTGTTTCCTGTATGGTTTTAACTGTCTTCCTCTACAGCTTTATAATAGTTGTATGGGTTTGGTGGCTCTTTTCAGTTTCCCAGGGAGAGACGCTGGGCTGGGCTCGAGCAAATGTGGTGGCCATATCGACGGCCAGCTTGGGTGGGGAAGGGTAAGGCCTCTAAAAACTGCTCTAAGTAGATGAGAGCTATGATCTTTTCATTGATGTTCTCTTGGAGTCTAAGCCATTTATCAGCCGCTGCCTTTTTACTTGAAAAATAGAGTCTTGGGTTTATCGCCGGGTGTCCCACACTCTTTCCTAAACTTGACCCTGTAGGCTTCGTAGTCCATTCCGAGATGGTCAAGTATCAGAGCTTTAATATCTTAGTAGGGGGTGTGTCCCTCCTGCATTAGCCACTTGATAAGCGGCTTGGGCTTTCCCTGTCAAGAGGGGTATGAGGACAAGGGCCATTTAGCTACGGGAGAGCCACAGGCCCTTGCGGCCCTTTCAAAACTCAAAAGAAAAGCGTTGTGGTCCTCTCCTGAGATGTAGCTCTGAAATGCTATATTAGGGAACCCTGGGGGGCCGGAGGGGGGTTTTGTAGCCTGGTAGTCAGCTGCACTTGGTATTCCGCTACTTTGTGAATGCATTCGACCTGTTGTGTCATAGAGTTCTTAAATAAGTCTCTATCCATCTGTGTGGAGGCTATTTGTTTTCCTACGTCCCATTCAAGCTTTTCTTGTCCTTTGATCAACTGCTGAATGAGATTTCCATTACTGTGATCTAATGGATATCTGCCCGCATTCTCCACCACATGTAGTCAACAGAGAATGGTCTTGGAGGGCACTGTGCTTAGATGGTTTGCCTCCTTCCTCTCAGATAGATCCCAAATGATCAAAATAGAGAACAGTCTTTCATCTCCTGTGGCAGTAGGTCAAGCTGTTCTGCAAGGCTCTATACTTGCACCCACTTTGTTCAATCTCTATTTAGAACCACTGGGAAATCTCCTAAGTAAATCCGGGATCCACTATCATCTATATGCAGATGACACTCAAATCTACCTCAAGGTCGCCTCCACTCACGATCGCTCCATCCTAAGCTCCACTCTCGATTCCATTCAAAACTGGATGTCAACTCATCAACTGATTCTGAATCCCTCCAAAACTGAATTCCTCCTCCTCTCCTCCTCACTCTCTCCTCCCCCGGTTCAATCATGGATGGATCAGATGAATCTACTTAACAATAAACCCATCATTGTCGACAGCGCAAAATCCCTTGGTGTCATACTCGACAAAAAACTCAATCTAATCTCCCACATCAATTCCATTGCAAAGTCTGCTCAATACAAATTGCTCCTTCTTTGGGGAATTCGTCGCTTTTTCCCGGAGCAGGACCTTAAAACCCTGGTGCAATGGCTGGTCCTCTCCAGACTGGACTACTGCAATTCTCTTCTTACTGGCCTCCCCAAATCCCACTTTTCCCCCCTTAGATCTGTTCTCCATTCAGCAGCTCGTTTCATTTATGGGGCCAAAAGAAGTGACCACATCACACCGATGTTATCCACCCTCCGCTGGCTTCCCATCGAGGCTAGAGCTATCTAGAAGACTGCCTGTATTACCCACAGAGACTTGCACTCCTCCTCTCCTCGCTATCTGGCGAACAAGCTGAAACTCTCTGGAGGCTCTAGACCTTCACGTAATGCGGAAAATCTACTGCTTGAACCTCCCACTTTCAAGAAGGAAAGTTTGATGGCCCAATCCTTTTCAGGCAACACGGTGAGAATGTGGAACTCACTTCCGCCTCAGCTCCGGACCACCACCTCCTCCCAGGTCTTCAAAACGGACCTCAAAGTTCTCCTCCTCCAAAGACACCTCCTAAAGTAATTCACACCCTCTCTATTATCTGAAGGAAGACCTCCCATCACTGAAAACTATTCTCCATGACTTTGGAAGTGCCTTTCCAGTGGGTTCTTGTGGTTGGAGTGTATGCCATTTATTGCAGTATTGGTTTGGTTCTCTTTTGTAACATGCACACGCCATTTTCCTCTTGTAACACGCTGTTTGCTACCTCTCACATTTTGTTTGCTTTTGATACTTGCACAAGTGCCACGGTGGCCTACGTAACGTTTGTTCTTGTGCCTCTGTGTCTAGCATATACTGCAGTATATTACCTCTAAATGTACTTTGTTTTCTCCTGTAGCCTGCACACTTGTCGCTCTTTCCTCCTGTATTGCACTGCTTGCTACCTCATGTATTTTGTTTGCTCACAATTGTCGCTTTTACCTCATGTAACTTATCGTCTGCTTTTGTAATTTGTTAATTTGTAATTTTCTGTTCCTATTGTGAAGCGCTCTGAAGCCTTCGGGTAAAGTCTGCGCTATATAAAAACGCATAAATAAATAAATAAAATTGTTGATTTGTGTCCTCAGTATTTTATTTCATGCTGTTTAACAAGGTTCGAGTCTAATATTTATTTTGTGGTTCCAGTTTCCTCCTGGTTTTCAGGGCAGGGTGGGATTCCTCTGTATCTTCGAAGCTCTGACTGGTTGTTTGGTGCCACGGAAGGAAGAGAGACCTGGGTAAGTGGTTTGTAACATCTCATTAGGTATCTCAGAGGGAGGGTTTTTATGGGGGATTAATTGCACATTAAAAAAAAGAAAAGACCCTTCACCAAGTGGCATGAATCAGGGTGGACTACTCAGTCCCTCTTTGGTTCGTTTTTTCCCCCCAATGTCAATGTCTCGGGGACCTTAGGTTCCTGTCTCTTAAATAACACTGTAATACGTCGTCGTTCCTGGAATAGCCACGTTAACCTCCTGGAACGTGGCTAGATTCAGTGTAGGGTCGTTGATTCTCTGTGCTGGCTTCCGGGGCAGGCTGTGCCCCTACGTCGGGTCCTTCTCTGCTCCGGAATCTTGGGTCTCCTTCTGCCCTCTGTCTGGAGTGGCAGGATAAAAATTAGCTAGCTATCGCGCCAAGAATGTTCAATTCTATTAAGGACACGGAGGCGAGGATTATGCTTCTCTTTCTTTTAATGCTACACACAGCAGCCAATGAGAAACGTTGTATATGTAAACAAAACTACATTTCCCATGATGCTAACACACATCACTTCCTGTAATAGCCTATAAGAACCAGGCAACACCGGATATAGTCCTCTTTCTTTGCTACGAACATGAGTCCATTAATAACTTTGATCCAACATGAATCGCCTCCAACGTGGAAGAACAGTCAACTGGAAAGAATTCCATCAAACCGCCAGACATTCAGTCCATATTCTTTTCAGAACCTGAAAGAATGAGAAAACACGCCCGTGAAGTCTGTCAAACAGAACATATCAGGGTGGGCATAATGTAACAACACATGTAATAACCGGGTGGGATAATCCTCGCCTCTGTGTCCTTAATAGAATTGAAAATTCTTGGCGCAATAGCTAGCTAATTTTTTATTCTATTACAGGACCGGAGGCTTCGTATTATGCTCGTTTAACGCTCTTGAAACACTACAGAGGAAATATCACCCACCGGCTTGTAGTAAAACTGCTTGAAAGTGGATTCAGAAGACCAATCAGCTGAAGGCATTATGTCTTGAATAGTACAACCTAACATAAAACTTTTGGACGCCATGGCGCCCCGAACAGAATGTGCCCCAAACACCTGGGTATCAATACCTGCTTCATGCATAATATATTTCAACCACCTGGCTATAGTAGCCGCAGTAACAGGCCTGAAAGGCTTCTGTAAGGCAATCAATAATTGCGAAACACCCTGAGGTCTTACAAGTTTTGTACATTCTTCGTATACTTTTAGGCAGTGAACCACACAAAGTTTAGAATTGCTAGGAAAAGCATAGTAATCAACACATCTAGACATGGTCTTAGTTCTGGCCGTTATATTAAAGGAAACCCCTTCTGGGGCAAATACCCGTAATATCCAGGGCCTTCACATCCGATGAACGACGACAGGCCTACAGACACAGTAACATTGCGAGTTTGGCTGAAAGTTGTTTCCTGGACAGAAATCATTATGGGGCCAATTTTCCAGAAAATCGAGCATCTCTTAGAGACATCCCACAAGGACGTATATTTATTATTTTTTTTTTTTTCCAAAACCTTTATTGCACTTTGCATAGTACACAGCGGAATGCCTACAACCCTGCGGGCCGGCCGCCATTAAGGATCAGTGCATAGCGTGTATCCAGTAAAACAAGTAGCGAAGTTATAGATACATTAAGGTCATGACAAGACTTACTGGAATAGTAAAAGTGCATGTTGAGCAATTATTCAATGCAGGAATTGAGGTTTTGATGGGGTTTTTTACATTTTTTGGAAAACAACAAACACAGGTAGGAATGGCCATGTGGTCTGGTATGAATCAGTGCAGTACAGATTACAATCGTCCCTCGGGAACATGAAGATTCGGTGTCCCCGGTCAGTACCTGCGCGCCTCCGAGTCCCAAGAACCCCCCTCACAGATCCACAGTGCTGGTGCCCCTAAGCTGCCTCGCGCCACAAGTAGGGCTGCCGCCTCACCCCTGCAACCCGTCTAAGTTACCCTCCTTCACCCTCGTCATCAGAATCATCCAGATCTTCCTCCCGCAAGGGCTCGCAAATGTCCCCTCTATATTCGTTCCACTTCAGCCATATTTTATTCCATTTAACCGGGCAGGCTCGGTTGGAGTAGACTGCCCGTTCGGTCAACATCATACGATCCATGTTAAGGCACCATTGGGATTTAGTTGGGAGATCCACTGCCCCCCAGCGTTGCGCTATGTCCCGCTTTGCTACCATTATCCCCGCCGTGACCCAAAGCTGCTCATAACGGGAAAAGTCGGTGGGTTCCCAGATGTTCAGTAAGCACCGTCTCGGGTTAGGTAGTATAGAGTGATTAAGTGTCTGTGAGAGAGTGCGGTGTATTTGTTTCCAATATTCCTGTATCTTGGGGCAGTCCCATATGGTGTGGAAGAACGTGCCCTCCTCCCCGCACCCTCGCAGACAATAGGGGTGTGGTGCTCTGTGTATGCGGTGCAGCATTGTCCGCGTGTAATAAACCCGGTGCAGGATCTTAAATTGCACCAGTCGCATGCGTGCTGAGATGCCTACCTCTTTGGGGGACCCAAGTGCCTCGTTCCATTCGTGTTCGTCCATGTCATCAATTTCCCCTTCCCATGTCTCTTTCAGGTGGGACGTGGGTTCGGGGGTGTTATTAAGTAATTTGCGATAAGTGAGGGACGTCGCACGTTCTATCATGCAGTCTGTGAGTAAGCGGTCCTCCAAGGGTGAAGATTCAGGTAGTGGTGTGTTGGCCGGGATGGCCGCAAGCAGGGCGTGGCGGATCTGAATGTACCTATATAGTTTCCTATCATTGAGCTCATAGAGTTCTTGGAGGCGGGCAAAGGGTACCACCTAATTTCTCTCCCACAGATCGCCCACCGTAGAGATACCTATTGTGTCCCATTGTGTGAACCCTTTGGTGTTCCTAAGGTTGCCCAGTGCGCGGGAGTCCCACAGTGGTGTCATCTTCGTGATCTTTCCTTTCCAGCCTAGAGCTGTCGTCGCCGCGTGCCATATTTGTACTGTTAATTTGGTGGGGCCGACCAAGGTCCGTACCTTGCGGTGATCGTACAGCGGTCCCAACAGGCCCTCCGCGCCCAGCTGCACCCTGTCGGAATGGAATGCCGGCTCGGTGTGTGGTGCGTGGATCCATTGGTTAATAGGTTTGAGGTGGGCCGCCCAGTAGTACAGTTTTAGGTCTGGTAGCGCAATTCCTCCGCTGTACCAGTCCCTGCGCAATTTGGGTTGTGCCACTCTTGCCAGGAGGGCGCCCCAGAGGAGGTTGGAGACCAATGCTGCCACCTTCTGAAAAAATTTGGGAGGCACCGGGTACGGTGAATTCTCGAGGACATAGAGGAAGCGCGGTAGCGCCATCATCTTATAAAGGGCTGCCCGACCTAGGAGTGTCAGTGGCAGGCCCGACTAGAACTCGACATCTCGTTTGAGCCTATCCATGGGCGGTTTCAGGTTTTTATCCATGAACTCCGACGCATCTTTAGTAACGTGTATGCCTAGGTATTTGAAGGACGATCCTGCCATTCGCAGTGGACACGTATCGTCTAGGGTCGGAGCCGGACTTCGCAAAACGTACAACTCCGACTTGGACCAGTTCAGCGTGTAGCCGGAGATCCTGCCGTATGTGTCGCAGATGCGCAAGAGGGCCGGTATGCTCTCCTCAGGTTCTGTAAGATATATGAGCATGTCATCTGCGTATAGAGACAGGCGGTCTTCCCAACCCCCGGTCCCCGGTACACCTTTGAGGAGGGGAGAGGCCCGTATGAGAGTCGCCAGGGGCTCCAACGAGATAGCAAACAGTAATGGTGACAGTGGGCATCCCTGCCGTGTGCCTCTTCCCAACGGGAAAGTGCGCGATATATGGCCATTTGCCACTACATGGGCCACCGGGGCCGTGTAGAGCAATCTGACCCATGCCAGGAAGCGGGGTCCGAACCCCATCCGCTTCAAAGTTTCGAAGAGGTACTCCCACTCCACCAGGTCAAATGCCATTTTGGCATCAAGCGCCAGTATAACCGCCGGTTCTGTGATAGTGTCAGATCGAGCCAGGACACCATGTAGCCGCCACAGATTCTGAGCAGTGTTCCTGTGCGGCATAAACCCGGACTGATCCGGGTGTATAATCGAGGACAGATGGGGCAGGAGTCTTTGCGCCAGGAGTTTGGCCAGGATTTTCACCTCCGCGTTTAAGATGGAAATAGGTCGATACGAGGAGCATTCCTCCGGCGGCTTGCCCGGTTTCGGGATCGTCACAATAGTCGCCACACGCTGGTCTAGCGGAAGGGAGCCCCCCTCCAGACAATCCTTGAACATTCCCAACAAGTATGTGCTGAGGGTGTCTGGCATTACCTGATACCATTCTACCGGTATCCCGTTCGGACCCGAGGCCTTGCCCGGGTTCAATGCCGCAATGGCCATCCGAACCTCGTCGGTTGTAATGTCCGCTTCCAAGTCGCTCAATGCCTCTGGTGATAGGGTCTGGACTGCAATCGGCGCGAGGAGTGCCCTGGCTTCCTCCGATGTAACCTGACGTGTTGGGGTGTAGACTTGCTCAAAGTGGGTCGCTAGCAACTCCGTTATATGTCTCGGGTCAGTGTGTGTCACCCCCTGTGCGTCCTTTAGGCTTTGGATCCCCCTGGAGCTGCCCTCGCGCTTATCGAGCCACGCCAGCATCTTCCCTGCCTTGTCCCCTACTTCGTAGACCCTATTCTGAGTGTCGGCGATGTGACCCTTAACTACCGTCCGTAAGTGGTCATTGTAGAGCTGCTGCTGGAGAGTAAGTGCGTGTAGGGTGGAGGGAGAAGGGTGGGATTCATGAGCCCCGGTCCGCTCCTGCAAGGCGATTTCTAGATCTGCCAGTTCTTGTGTTTGCTGCCTCTTATGTCCGGTTATAGTGTTAATGGCTTGGCCCCGCAGAACCGTTTTGTAGGCCTCCCAGAGCGTCGCCTGGGAACGCACCGATTGTGAGTTTTCGAGGAAGTAGTGTTTCGTGGCTTGTTTAAGTGCCTTGCGAACCTGTGGGATCTTGAGACAAGATGCGTGCAGGGGGTAAATGCGCCTACGTGTTTTCGTCTGTAGAGAAAGCGTCAGTGTGAGCGGTGAGTGGTCTGAAATACCTCGGGGGTGAATCACTGAGGTGTCTACTTGGCTAAGGGCCTCCCCTAGAGATAGGAAGTAGTCTATGCGCGACAGGCTACCGTGCACCGCGGAATGAAAGGTGTATTGCTGCAGGCCTGGGTGTAGGTGTCTCCAAATGTCGGTCAGGCCCATGGCCGTGGTGAAGCGCCGGAAATATGTTTCCCCCCCAGTCTGGTTTGGAGTGGGGTATTTATCCAGTTGTGGGTCTTGGACAGCATTGAAGTCCCCCCCCAGAATGATCGCACCCTCAGGGAGAGTTAGGAGGAATTCTCCTAGTCTCGGGAGGTGCACGGAGTGCAAGGCAGGTGGGACGTAAACTGACACTAGATTCAGGAGTTTCCCTTCCCATTGTCCCTGCACGGCCGCGAAGCAGCCCTGGTCGTCAGTTTTGGTGGATAGGGGCAGGAATCGTGAGTTCTTCTGCACGAGAACGCCGGCTCCCCTGGAGCCGGACGTGAAGGCAGAGTGGGCCCACATTCTGTAACCGCGCCTATCCAAGGCCTTGGTAGCTCCCTCCATCAGGTGAGTTTCTTGTAATAGGGCCACAGTAGGCCGCAGGCGCTTCACAGCAGTTAAAACCAATCCCCGCTTTACCTTATCACCCAGGCCCCTCACATTCCAGGACAGCAAGGTCAATGGCGGGCACTGTGCCTCTGTGGGGTTCAGACTCCCTGTCTGTACAGTATTACTAGCCATCGGGGAGTATGGGACAGATGCTGTAGCGCCCCAGAGATGGGATTGATCTGTTGGCTGCGCCGCCGCACGGCGAGGTGGTCAGAGTCCTCATGGGGGCATAGTGTCACAGTTTGTTCTCAACAGAGTCCCCCGAATTCCATAAGCCCTGAAACAATGTCCTCGACCCATTGTACCCATTCCTAACAAAAACCATTCAAAACAATCCCCCCTCCCTGCCCCCCTGCTTAACGGACCTTCAACTGCCCGCCACCCCAACTGAGCAGAGTGCATTACCCTTCCCAATGAACACAGTACTTGCTTGAAAGGGGGAGAGCGCCTC
Source organism: Lissotriton vulgaris (assembly GCF_964263255.1). Lineage (NCBI taxonomy): Eukaryota > Metazoa > Chordata > Amphibia > Caudata > Salamandridae > Lissotriton > Lissotriton vulgaris. The sequence goes on along the minus strand of NC_141687.1, from coordinate 1,849,729,915 downwards.
CCCGGGTTGGCGGCTCCCCTGTAGGCTCTCGGGGTTGCCATGCCAGAGTCAACGTGCTGCTGTGAAAGACAATTTAAGGCCGGTGGTCGGCGAGTTAATGCAGTTCAGTGGCCGTCGCCGGAGTCATTCAGTTTCGCCTCCCCCTTCAAAGCCATGGGAAGGCGAACGTTCTGCGCCCTCCACGCGCCCTGACGCCTGCGAGCCATTCCTGCTGCCTCCTCCGCGATCCGACTCTTGTCTGTTCGTCCTGCGCTGTCGTCCAACGGTGTGCCAGCCCTCCAGCCAGTCCCGGGCTGTGTCGGCTACCACCCGTAGCCTGGCCGGGAATATCATAGAGCAGGGTAGCTCTTTCTCCCGTAGGGTTTTCTTAACCTCCAGGAACGTTCTCCTCTTTCTCAATACCTCCGCTGTGTAGTCCGGGAAGAAAGCGATTTTGGAGTTTTGGATCTGGATGGTCGGCGCCACTCTAGCAGCCTGCAATATGGCGTCTCTGTCCCGGAAATTAAACAGCCTCGCCAGTATTGGTCGCGGTGGGCCTCCGGTCCTGGGCTTCCCTCCCGGAACTCGGTGGGCTCTTTCGACCGAGAAGAAGTTCGATAGGCCTTTAGGCTGGAGCCGAGTCTTCACCAGATCTTCCACATACAGGTCTAGGGCCCCCGTGTCTTCCGATTCCGGAACGCCTAGAATACGGACATTATTGCGTCTCGAGCGACCTTCCTGGTCGTCCAGCTTGTCCCTGAGGAGTTTGTTGTCCGTTTGTAGGCGCTCCATCGCAATTTGCAGTTCGGACACGTCCTCAACCAATGATTTCGTGACCACCTCGACTTGCTTGACCTGTTCGTTCATCTTTTGCAGATCCGCCCTGATTAAGGTGACTTCGGTCGCCGTGGCCCCTACAGTTTCTTGTACCTGCGCCAGCGCCGCCAGGACATCGTCCAGTGTGGCTTTCTTCCCCGCCTCGGCCTCCGCCATTTTCCCTCCAACTGTTTTGCGTTGGTCGTGCGGTGGCGAGCGTCGGTCGTATGCTAATTTGTCCAGCTTAGCCTGGGTTGTTGTGTTTTTGGGGCCTCTGTGCGACATGGCGTGGTTCTGGTTGGGGCGGCACAGTGACTTCCCCGGCCGTCTTCGCCGGGTAATGGCGGCGACGAACCTGGAGGATCCGTCGTCTTCCGAGTCTCCTGCAGCGCTGTGTATGCCCGGAGAGGGTCAACAGGTGGTTGGAGGGTGGGCACTCGGGCTCCGGTCGCTTCGGAGAGAGGTCGTGGGTCTTCGGGAGGAAGCGATCGTTGAGCCGGCACTTCCGGCCTTTCGGTCCCGACTGCTGGCTACTTCCGGCTGGGTTCAACCAGGCTGTGGCTCCGTGGTCCCATGGCCGCGTGTAGGCCCGGCTCCTCCTCCGCCTTTGGCCCGCGGCAATGTGCTGTTTGGGGCTGCCGCTGCACCGGAAAGTTCTGGAGACGGTCGCTGCACGGTCTCTGGGTCCGGTTCCCCCTCTGGAGCCGGAGTGAAGCAGGATATTTGTGCGGATTGATGTGGAAAGCCGCCTTTACCCGGGAGCCTCCCTAAGCTGCGGCCGCCATCGTTGGCTGCTAGCCACGCCCCCCCAAGGACGTATATTTAGGCTTAGGAGGATTCGCGACACAAATCCCCTTCAAGAGTTTACACACCATAGGATGCATACCTACCGGCTTACCATCGATCTGGGAATGACCCGCCGAAATTGCGGAACGGAAGTTATTAACAGAGCGATAAGCTAACCCCTCCGAAGCTTTGGAAGAAAGGAAATTTACAATGCAGGGTATTCCAGCCCCCACGGGATCCACGTGCTGTTCCACGCACCAACGAACCCAGCCTTTCCAGGCGGAAGAATAACGTTTCCTGGTGGAAGGAGCCCAGGTTTGATCAATGAAGGCGGAAGCTTGTTCCGAAAACTCTGGCATTTGCCAATGTTTCCTGAAAGTCTCCAGGCCATCAGTGTTAGATGTCCCGACACCACCATTGGGTGCATCTCTCCCTGAGGGCCCTGGAGCAGGGTCGGAGAATCCGGGATCCTCCTGGGCAGGTCGCAGCACAGCTCCAAGAGGCTCGGAAACCACGGCTGCGACTTCCAAAGGGGAGTCACTAAAATCAACTCCCCCTTCTGACGTAAAACCCGAGTGTACAACCAGGGAATCAGAATGAAGGGGGAAACGCATAATTCAACGACTGAGACCAGTCCTGTGAGAAAGCATCCGTCGCCACAGCCAACGGATCCGGCCTCCAACTGAAGAACAGAGGCATCTGGCGATTCAGACGAGACGCGAACAGATCGATCTGACACGTTCCCCATATCTGTTGCAACCAATGCACCACCATCGGGTTGAGTTGCCAATCGCTGTAATCCTTCAGGTGGCGCGAATGCCAATCCGCCACCACGTTCGACTGACCCGGGATGTACTCTGCCGTGACTGAAATCTGATGGGCCAGACAGTAATGCCAGAAGTCCTTCGCTATCTCCACCAACATGGAGGATCTTGTGCCCCCCAGTTTGTTGATGTAGCGAACCGCAGATACGTTGTCCATCCTGAGCAGGATGCAACAGGACACCTTCCTGGGCACCAGGGTTCTGACCACAAAGGAACCGGCGAGCAGCTCGAGACAATTTATGTGCAGCTCTAGCTCTTGCAGAGACCACCTGCCGCCGGTGGAAATATTTCCACACCGCGCTCCCCAGCCCCAACGGCTGGCGTCGGATTCTATGATGACCTCTGGAACGGAGCCGAAGACGGCCCGCCGTTCCAAGCCTCCACGTGACTTAACCACCACTGGAGTTCCTGTCGGACCTCGGGCAACAGAGGAACAAGGTCCGTGTACGAGAGACCCTCCTGTAGATGGCGAATCTTCAACCTCTGCAGGGCTCGATAATGAAGGGGTCCCGGGAATATTGCTTGCACAGACGATGCCAGGAGACCCACTACCCTGGCAATCGCTCGCAGTGTCACACTCTGTCTGGACAACAGGACACTCAACTCCTTCTGAATGTCGCGCAGTTTCGACCGAGGGAGGTCTCAACTGAGCCTTTTGTGAATCGATGACAAACCCCAGAAAGTCTATCTTCGGCGTTGGGCAGAGAACTGATTTCTTCTCGTTGACGACAAACCCCAGATTTTGAAGCGTAGTGATGGTCAAGCGCAGGTGTTGGGATACCACATCCTGGGGCTGCGCCATGATTAGGATGTCGTCCAAGTACACTATCATACGGAGCCCCTGCTCCCTGAGGTATACAATCACCGGCTTCAACACCTTGGTGAAGCACCAAGGAGCCGATGAAAGCCCGAAAGGCAGGACCAAATATTCGTACCATTAGTCCCTCCACTGAAACTGCAGAAACCTCCGATGGGGTGGAAAAATCGGAATGGACAGGTAGCCGTCTTTCAGGTCCAAACGGACCATCCAGTCTGCCTGTTTCAACAGATCCGTCAGAAGATGGATGCCCTCCATCTTGAAGTGCTTGTAGACCATGTACTGATTGAAGGTTTTTAAATTGAGTACTAACCTGAAACCTCCACCTCTCTCCTGTACTAGAAAAATATTGCTGCAGAAACCGCGAGGGCCCGCGTCGCAGCGTGCTATTGCGCGTTTCCGCAGCAATTCTCCTATTTTTAAATCGATAAAAATGCCCTCTGCTTGGGAAAAAACCAGCTGCCTGGGGAACTTGTCTTGTACGGGGACCTGAAAGAAATGCAGATGAAAACCTTGAACAGTCTCCAGGACCCAAGCGTCCTGAGACAATTGAACCCAATTGTGAAAGAAATGACGAGTACGACCCCCCAAAGGCAAAGGGTATACATCCGGAGCACTCACCTCCTGATTCTGAGGCCTGGAAACCACCACGGTAAGATCCCTTGTTGAAACTTCGTTTATTGAACCGCTGCCTGGTAGGGTAGAAGGTTCCCCCTCTGGTGGAATCCCAGTCGCCCCTGCCGCGTCCAAAGTCGCCTCTATGGGGGGCTTGGAATTGTTGTCGGCCAAACGAGCGTCCCCGGCCTCGTCCAGCCCTGTGAAAAACACCAGCTTGCAGGGCACGCTTGATGCCGGCTTGAGCCTTATCCAAGGTGGTGAAGGTACCCACGTATTTTGCCACATCCTTAACAAAGCGGTCGCCAAACAGATTGCCATCTGCTAAGGGACCCGGTTCTGTGGTGGCAAGCTCAGTGAGATTTGTATCCATCCGCATGAGCAGGGACTTGCGCCGTTCAGTGGATATTGCACAGTTTGCATTGCCCAATAGGCAGATAGCCCTCTGGGTCCAGCCCGCCAACACATGTGGGTTCATAGTCGGATCAGATTCCTGGGCCTCCAAGGCCATCTCAAGAATCTTGGCCAGGGGACTGACCACGTCCAGGAGTTTATCCTGGCAGCCCCTCCAAGCGCGATCTATACCCTTTTTTGGATCTTTCGCGAATTTTTTAAGAAAGGTGAGCATGCTAGGATCAATATCGGGAGTCTCCGCCACTTTGTCGGAAATGTCAGGCCGCGGACATTTCGATCGGAGTCTATTTCTAACCTCCTTGTCGAAACTCCTGCGGAGATTGTCATGAATATAGGCAGCGACCTCCGGCGCCGGGAGCCAATCAGAAGATCGTGGGTGGACGATATCTGCCGGATCGAAAGTGAAGGGAGTGGACAGAGACTGGGCAGATTCCACATTCCTGGACTTCCTCAAACGTTTTTTAGGCGGGGATTCGTCAGAAGTGTTAGTAGTGGTAGCAGTGTCCGTGTCGGTCTCAGTATCCTGTACCTGGGTTTTCTTACCCGAGTCTGGAGCAGGCAGATAGGACATAGAATAAGAATGAGGCCAAACCTCCGAGGGCGCCTGAGAGGCTGCTGCGCCCTTCTTTGCGGCATCAGCTGAAGTGAAACCATGCATTTTTGCAAACTTCTCCAGTTGTTTAGTGATTGGCTTCAGGGCACTAGCCAGAGCCTGCTGAACAGTTCCTGGAACTGCCTTTTCCAGGGCCTTGTTGACGGAATCTTGGACGGAGGCGTCCAGAGCCTCAACAATTTTTTCTTCAACAGAAGGATTGACCACTTCCTCAGCATAGACATTCTCCTCATCATATGACGCCCAGTCCTCCATGGTGGCACCAAATTTATACATAGACTTGCTCATAGGTCAGCCAAGAGCAATATAAGAGGAGTAAAAAGGGGGAGCCAACCCACAGCACAAACAGAATCAATATGGGCAACCAGGTACCTAGCTCCTCAGCCAAAGGCTGTATAAAGTTATTGCAGCCCTCAGGCGTAAAATGGAGCCAAAATCCTTTCAAAAGAATAGCAAGTCCAAAGAGGTGTGCACCCTCTAGGCCCAGCAGTTGTTACAGCTTGCCAAGCGTCAGAAACCTCCTCCGGTGGAACTCGGCATGTAATTCCCGAGAAAACTAACTAAACTGACTGAAAAAACGGGCAGTAGCGACGTGCGTAGCCCAATCCTACCAAAAACCAGCCCAATTGGGCTACGCACGTCGAAACTATCAAGTTAACCCTATCTACCGGCTCCGAGCGTCTAAGGCCAATGAGGGAGGGCCATGCGCTCTTTATAAGAGAAAAAACCTTGCCGCCGGCGAGTCGGTACCGTGCCCAGCAGGTGTTCCTAAGGAAAAGAATTGCCCCCAAAGCAAGCGGAAGCCGCCGCGATCTCCGCGCTTCTGTGCGAGTGAAAAAAATGCCAATAGCCTCTCACGGGAGCAAGCGCGATACGAGCGCTGCTCCCGAAGTGCCAATACGGCTGGTTTTCAGAGGCACTTAATGAAGAAAAAAGGAGCTGTAAGAGATTGGAACGACTGTGGAGACAAAAGTTTAGTGACACAGTAAAGATCTGCTATAAAAATGCCTTAAAGAATCTACATAAATCTATAAAAACGGCGAAAGGCAATTTTATTGCTTCCTGCATTCAGAAAGCAGATCAGCCGAGTCAAGAAGTCTTCAAAGTAGTTCAATCTTTTTTTAAGCCTAGAGCAATTGAGACGGAAGCGACTTCGACACCAGCTTTGTGCGAAGATATTTCAAATTTCTTTGAAAACAAAATTCTAAAAGGTGTATGACACTTTCTCCGCCCCTGTTGTGAAAGAGAAGCCTGGCCTCCCTTTGGCCACTAGGCTGGCCCGTCTCTTGCCTGCTTCTCTCCTATCTCGCAGCGTGAGGCATTGGCTGAGATTGAAAAATGCAAATTTGGGGCCCCTGATGACCCATGCCCACCCAAACTATGGAAAAGGATATCTCTGTCTCTGTCAGATACACTCACCCGTATCTGAAATACATCCCTTGCTACCAGAGTTTTTCCTGATTGCTGGAAGCATGCCACACTGTTTCCCTTGAAGAAAAAAAACAATGGAGCCATAGAAGATTTTAGTAATCTCAGGCCAATTTCGCTTCTACCTGCGCCAGGCAAAATTTTGGAGAAACTGGTTCAACGCTAACTGAACCACTTCATTGAAAGCAATTCCATCTTGCACGAAACACAGTCAGGCTTTCGGCCTGGCTTCAGCACCGAGACCGCTCTCATAGAGGTTGCAGAGTCAGTGAGGTGGGCACTAGATTCAGGGGCATCAATAATGCTTGTGCTCCTGGATCTATCTGCAGCATTTGACACAGTCGACCACGCCAGATTGCTGCAGAGACTGGAAAGCATTGGCCTGTGTGGTAAAGTGCCTGGGCGCAGTCCTATTTGTGCGACCGTTCTCAGAAGTCGCTCTACGCCCTTTTTCATCGAAACCCAAACCTCTTTGGTGTGGTGTCCCTCAGGACTCCGCCTAAGCCCCTTACTTTTTAATGTTTATCTGGCCCCTCTTTTTACCTTAATAGCCAACTGGGGTATCAAAGCGATTTCGTACGCCTAAGACACACAGCTGGTCTTCTCTTACAAAGAGCAGACAGTGGAAACTTTTGGCAATTTTAAGGGTAGTCTTCGTGATATTGCTATCTGGATGAACACAAATAAACTAAAACTAAACGCAGGGAAAACTGAGGTGATCTTCTTTGGAAAAGACCAAGGGCCAGATGTAGGTAAATCTTATTTACCGACTTTAAAATACCGAATTTTACCGTTTCGGTATTTTAGATTTGGTAAATAAGATGTTGGTAATTATTCTGTAATTTTTACCGAATCAGAATGATTCAGTAATTACCGAATCGGTATTTACCGATTCGGTAATTGCCATTGATTCCTATGGGCCTTGAGGCCCATAGGAATCAATGGCAATTACCGAATCGGTAAATCCAGATTCGGTAAAATTACTGAATTGTCAAGGGGGACAGGGTGTCACTTTGACACCCTGTTGCACCCCTGATTCTGGCGTGTGAATCACACACACATGCCCTTAGGGCATGTATGTGTGCCACATGGCACAGGTGTACATGCACAGATGTGCATGTACACAGGAATTCGTTATTTACCACCAAATAGTAATTGGTGGTAAATAACGAATTCTTAAGGGCCTGTGGCACGGTTTTAAGTGCCACCTACATCTTGATTTACAGAATTGGTAAATTTACCGATTCGGTATTTTACCGATTCGGTAAATTTACAGAATCAGTAAATTTACTGATTCGGTAAATTTACAGAATCAGTAAATTTACTGATTCTGTAAAATTTATGCCCCCTACATGTCAAACACCAAATACTGGTCGGTAACGGCCGAAATCTGACGTTACCGACCGGTATTTGGTGTCCTACATCTGGCCCCAAGTGCCTTCGTCTGATCTCTGGTGGCCTACCGAAATGGGTCCCCCGCCTCTCCCCAGTACTAGTGCCAAAAACTTGGGAGTGAGATGGGATGATGGCCTTTCTTTCTCTACTCATATCCAACAGGTAAAGGCAAGGTGCCTAAATAAACTTAGAAATCTCCGAAAGTTTCTGGCTCTATTGCCAGTAGATTGCTGTAAAGTAGTAGTCCATGCCACTGTAACATCTAGGCTGGACTACGCTAACGGCCTCTACCTTGATCTGCCGAAGTATGCAATCCAGCGGCTATAGTTGGTGCAGAATGCGGCTGCGAAGCTGATCAAGCATATCCTGTTCAGGCATCATGTCTCCCCACATTTACGCAATCTTCACTGGCTTCCAGTGGCAAGCAGGATTGAAATTAAGGTCTTGACCCTGGCTTATCGGGTACTTCAGGGAAAGTGCCCTAATTATCTTAAATTAAGACTCCCCCGATACAAGCAAGCGCAGTCTTTGCGCTCGAACACGCTGAACTTGCTCCCTGTCCCCCGATCCGCAAAGGATCGCCTTGGGGGGAGAGATTTTATGGCTAGAACAGCTAAATTGTGGAATACCTTATCACTTGCTATTCGCAATGCTAACTCAGAGCCCTGCTTCAGGAAACAGATAAAGATGTGGCTTTTTAATCATTAATCTCATCCACTGCTGTTTTCTTTTCTGAACCACTCAGGTTACTCTTGCTGCTCACTAAGCACCGGGACACCTCCCTGTGAGGTAGCTGTTTGCGCTATACAAAACTCAGTATTATTATTATTATTATTAGTGCCTTTTTCTCCAATGGGTGCCGGTGGAGCCTGAGTGCGTGCTTTCTTGGTCGTATTACTTCTAGCACTCTGCGGGCAACCAGCTTTAATAGGGCTAGTTTGGCATGTACTTTCACTCCACTGAGTCCATATTTACAATCACGGGTGGAACTGGACCCCACTTCCTCACCAGGCTGCATCTGTCCCTTGGTTGTACCCTCTACTCTACACCCTTTGTGCCAATTCTCCTGTGTGGAAGATCTCCTGCCCTCCGAAGCCCAGCGCAGTTCAGGAGGTTCTGCCCCGCCGTCGCCCGTGCAGATGGGCCTCTGGATTCTCGCACCCCGGCTAGTCACTGCAGTCCCACATTTTACTTTCACCCCACGTTTAAGGGCCACTTCTCCGTAAGTCCCGGGCTCCAACTATGGCCCGACTCCCAGAGTGGACTTCGTCTTCAACCCAATTCCGCCTTCTTCGATTTCCCCTGTCCCCTGGGCCCCTGGTCTCTCCTCACCTTCCAGCTCCAGGTCGGCTGTCCGTCAGTTCAGGAGGCTGGCTGCGCCATGTTCATGCTCTTGGCCACGCCCCTCCACCTCCTCCTTTACGGTGGGTGCATCAAGCAGCTCTGAGTCTGATTCTATAAGTTTTGGCAAAATGGTGGAGTATATACTGCAGCGGAGCCTTGTGATTTGTAGGCTTGGCTGTATATAGTTTCTAATAAAAATGAGTCGAATGCCACAAGCTTTCCCTCTTCGGCTACCGGGGACACTCCGGTGTTGTCTTTTACTTCAGGTATGAAGCTACACATCTGGCAGGCCCTCAACTTGTTAGACAATAACTTACTTACCTTATTACCACCTTTATGGTATTGCATCCCTAAATTTGCTAGTATGTAATGCACCTTATTTGAGACTGCACAGATCTGTCCCCATAATGTAGACACTTTATGCCCGGTCTCCTTGGCTGGTGCACTCATGTGCTTATCCTGGTATACTTTAAGCTCTTCACAGAGATTGTCCAGTAGTGCTGCCCTCCTCACCGATAGACAAGCCAACTCTTTCATGAAGGTGCCTTTCAAAATTGCCTAAAAGAACATCCGAGTCCATCTCCTTGCTAACCCCTCCTCGTTAAAGGCAAAGAATGTTCTGAATTATCTGCTGGCAAGGGTTTACTGAGTCCAAGTGCCCGACCAGGTACTTATCTAGAACAAGTGATCTACGCTGAAGTACACCTGGTGGGCTGCTGAAAAATTTGAGATAATGAGAGATGGCAAAGCAGTGGATCTGAAGTGAAAGGCACTGTCTCCCGAATAACTTACTGCAGGATACGTGCTTGTTTCTGTTGGGTGAAATAGATTGAGGTAAGAGATATTGATTGATCACCACCATTGCTATCCCTTTTCACCTCCTTCTTCTCAAACGGGCGATTAGCATGTGTAAGTATCTCCACTTCTGTCACCTTTCTTTGTCCAGAAGAGAAGACCTGGTGCATGAACACTGGGGACCGCAACATCCTCTGCTCCTCCCTCAGCAGGTGCGTCTCCTGTAAGAAGTATATATCCGTTCCGCCTCCGATCACCTATGCCCTGGCTCGCACATGATGATAAGATGCTTAACTGGGCTCTTTAAGCTTTAACCATAACAGGTAATAACATTTAAGACCATTATGTCTATCCCTCGGGGGGCTCTGTTTTGGAGTCCCACGACTGTGTGCTCACACAGGATCCAACATCTCTCTCAGATCTGTACCAATGACCTTATATGCATCCTCCAAATCACCTGAAACTTTTCAATTTCCTCACTTCTAATGGGTATAACATAGCTGTTTCCTTCATTTCGCATTCCCTCCCTATCCCACCTCTCAACTTTACCTTCCCACCCATGAACTGCAAATAAACTAACCAATATATCACAGGAAAAATTGTTCCTAACCATTGAATGTACCGACTAAAAACTCTTAAACCCCTCCATGCCCCACAGGCCAATACAGAATAGCAATCACTGGGGGTGTAAAGCCATTTTGACTCAAACTAATTTGGCGTTTCGCCTAGCTCCTGAGTAAACCACCCAAAACCAATAGCAATTTCGTCACTATCCCGCAGCCACCCAAGCAGTAAACCAAGGCCACACCTCATTGCCTGCTGCACTCCACTCATGAGTCCTGTATTCCTCTGTCTGGATCTCCAATGACTCAGTGGAGATGCTGGAGAACTGTTTTTCCTTTTCAGCTGTGATCTCTGGAAGTCTGGACATTTCCCACCTCATTGCCTTGTGACACTGTGCCATCCCTCTCGCTTGGATGGCCGTGCCTGACCCCACCAAGAGGAAGAGCTCCCTTCTTCCTTCTTGGGCAGTCCCAATGTGGTTGAGGTTCTTTCATGGAGGAGAAACTACACTGCATCTTCTTCCACTCGAACAATAGTTGGAAAAGGTCACCTCCATCTGTACCTGACATATTTAGCCCTTAAAAATGTGTGATCAGTTTCAAGACCTTACTCTTCACCAAATTATCAGAAGATGGGCCCTACATATGTTGAAGCTTGGTGGCGTTAAATGAGATCAAACCCTACTGGTAGACCATGAACACAAACAGTTCCTTGTCAGAAAAGAAGTGTACTTTCACTGGTACATCTGGGAGAGATTTCTATTTGGCAATAGTAGGGCAACTCTGAGTGCCCTGTCAGTCTCGATTCAGTTGCCTTGCAATCTCTCAAAAATAGCACTAAACATGTTTAACACATATTGATCAATGGCTTCCCTTTCACTCTCATGTGATACACCCTGAAGGCGAATATTGCTTTGAAGGGAACCGTTCTCGAGGTCCTCACACTTCCCAATTGGATGATGTTCTACTCTACGAGCTGTAGCATCCATGCCTGGAGTAATTTTCAATCATCCAATTGCTTGTTGAGATTTTCCTTGAATGTATTCACCCTATTTTACAGTTCAGCAGCATCCCCGGGATCTCTTTCACATTACGTTGCAGCTCAGCTTTGACTGCTTTAATCTTGCTCCTCACCTCTTGGAAGGCTTTCATTAGAAAGTTCTTATTGATAACTGCTTTTTCAGGTGTCCCGCTCCCCTTGGCTGGTTTGGATCTCCATTCTTGTTGGCAGGCTTGTGGGAATTGGGGCAAGGAACCAGTCAGCACCCCCAGCATTGCCTGTGTGCAGGCTCTCATCGAGTCCTCTGCTCGCAGTTGTAATGGGCTACTCCACCCAAGGAATATGGCTGCTTGGGGTGCTGCCTTAGCCCTTCTTGTACAGGAAAATATATGTAGCACTGCACAGTGAGTGTGGAGTGTCCTGTCTAAAATCTGTCAAAGTCTGAGAGAAGTCCAATAGGACTGCACCAGATGATCTTCTTGCACATCTGAATGGCACCATCCATGTGGGCCTCAAGATTAATCCTCTGTTGAGGCCTGGTTAACCATCTGACAGTCTGGAACCTGCATAACTCCAATGAACCCTCCTACTGCGCTTCAAAGTAGGGCCGGAGTGGCATCAGGCTGAACAGTCTACGGAGTCCCAGCTCCGGGAGCACCATCTTGCAGAGCCGGTGATCCGGTGCCGCCATCCTCCAAATCTACACCGCAGGCCCACTCCTGCTCGGGGCACCAATAGCCATGTGGCACCTCTGCAGGAGCTGCCTCCCACTTGGCGGCTGCGGCTCAGATGGTATATTCAGGTGGGCAGGTCACGGAGGAAGGAGCCCACTTCTCCATTCCTCAGATGACTTGGGAGTCCATGACCTCCCTCGCTGAGCTATTTTTGCAGTTCACACCTCGATGCAAGCCTCCTCCTCTGCCCAACACTCCAGGCCCACCACCACCTTAGCCTGAATCTCCCAATCAATCAATCAATTAAAGCATTTATATAGCGCACTACTCACCCAGAGGGTCTCAAGGCGCTAGGTGGGGGGGGGGGGGGGTGATCCACTACTGCTCGAACAGCCAGGTCTTGAGTTGGTTCCTGAAGGCGAGGTGGTCCTGGGTCAGGCGGAGGTGGGTCGGGAGGGAGTTCCAGGTCTTGGCGGCGAGGTAGGAGAAGGACCGTCCCCCTGTGGTGGCTCTTCGGATGCGGGGGACGGCATCGAGGGCGTGGCCTGTCGATCGAAGCTGGCGTTTGGGAGCGTAGAAGTTGATGCGGCTGTTGAGGTATCCTGGGCCTTGGTTGTGTAGGGCTTTGTGTGCGTGGGTGAGGAGGCGGAAGGTGATTCTCTTGTTGACCGGGAGCCAGTGCAGGTCTCTCAGGTGTCCGGAGATGTGGCTGCGACGGGGGATGTCCAGGGTGAGTCATGCTGAGGCGTTCTGGATCCGCTGGAGTCTCTTCTGGAGTTTGGCGGTGGTCCCGGCGTAGAGGGAGTTGCCGTAGTCCAGATGGCTGGTGACGAGGGCCTGGGTGACCGTCTTCCTGGTCTCGGAGGGGATCCACCGGAAGATCTTACGTAGCATGCGTAGGATGTTGAAGCACGACGAGGAGACGGCGTTGACTTGTCTGGTCATGGAGAGGGAGGAGTCCAGGATGAAGCCCAGGTTGCGTGCGTGGTCTGTCGGTTTGGGTGCGCTGCCTAGGGCGGGGGGCCACCAGGAGTCGTCCCAGGCGGAGGGTGAGGATCCCAGGATGAGGACTTCCGTCTTGTCCGAGTTCAGTTTCAGGCAGCAGTTCTTCATCCATTCGGCAACCTCTTTCATCCCTTCGTGAAGGTTGGCTCTGGCGGTGGCCGGGTCGTTGGTGAGGGAGAGGATCAGCTGGGTGTCGTCGGCATAGGAGATGATGTTGAGGTTGTGCTGGCGTGCGATATCTGCGAGGGGGCTCATGTAGACATTGAAGAGGGTTGGACTAAGCGAGGAGCCTTGAGGAACGCCGCAGATGACTTCGGTGGCTTCTGATCTGAACGGGGGGAGGCGGACTCTCTGTGTCCTTCCGGCGAGGAAGGAGATGATCCACTCCAGTGCCTTCTCCTGGATTCCGACGTTGCTGAGGCGCTGCACTAGTGTACGGTGGCAGACAGTGTCGAAGGACGCGGAGAGGTCTAGGAGGATGAGGGCTGCTGTTTCTCCGTTGTCGAGCAGGGCTCGGATGTCATCGGTGGCTGCGATCAGGGCGGTCTCGGTGCTGTGGTTGGCCCAGAAGCCAGACTGCGAGAGGTCGAGGGAACCGTTCCTCTCGAGGAAGGCGGCCAGCTGCTTGTTGACGGTCTTCTCAATGACTTTTGCAGGGAATGGGAGCAGCGAGATGGGGCGGTAGTTCTCACTGGATCATTTGTCAACAGGCCCTGTCCGTGGGATTTCATTACATCAAAAGCTTTTCCCCCATAATGTGCAGTTCTTCTCCAGTCAAGGACACTGACCAGGCAGTAGCTGCCCCAGATGTCTGGCAATACAATAAAGGCAGGGTGGTGGCCCACAATTAGCATCTGCCATCTGCCAGCATGGACACACCCTGCTTTCATTCAGGCCTGGACTCGCTACCAGGCGTTTTGGTGGGTTGGCAGGTTGGGGGCGGTTTCACTGCCCCCAGGGGGCACTTTTTTTGCAGGGGACCTACCAGCCTCATTCCATCTTGCAGCGTTTCTGAATAAGCAATTTATTTTAAAATTATTTGTTTTTGCATTGTTTATTTAAAAGCGCTGCAAGAAGGAACTTGGCAGGCAGGTCCCAGACAAAAAAACTGTCCCCCACCAGCAGTGAAACTGGTCTCCACTCTGCCAGCAAACTGAAACCCCTGGTGCCTGGTTGGACAGTAAGGCCCTGCTTTCAAATGACTAATGGAGATTGTCTCCTAGCACCTCTGGGAGGACCAGATATTGACAGTGAATTCTTCTAGATTTCACTGCCAGGTGCTGTCCATATGATATCTAACCTGCAGATAGCCTCAACGACCACTTCTATTTAGAATCCTACCAACAGCAGAATGGGAGTAGTTTAATGTGTAGCTTCTACTGTTGTCCCCTACTCCACAACACCCCATGCTTGTTCCCCCTTCCGCTCCTTTGAATTTCATGAACTGCACCCAACAGTACCCTATATGCAAACTGAACCAACACCTTAACAACCAAGCTCTTGAAAAGTGTCCAGGAACCCAACGTAAATCAGAGCCCTACACAGTCACAATGCTAATCAAATCTCAATACATTATATAAAAGTAGGGAGCTATTTTTGGTCTATATGCCCAATGAAACCTGGAATCGGTCCAGGACTAAATAAATGTGAGCTTTCAGCTATCATCCGACCAATTAAATGATCGGTTTCAGTTACACTTAGCAATGCTAATTAAATTTGCACCAGAGGCAATATACTTTCTAATTTCTCTGGGGTACCAGATAAATAGAGAGTGCAGTAAATCACCACCTGATTACAAGCAGAGAGCAGACCAGGAGAAAAAAAGGCTTCCCATAATGTTTCTTTCATTTCCAGTATACATTCCATTTAACGATCTGAAAATATTTTTCTTTCTGTCTCAGTAATAGGTGCTTCTTATTTTTTATATGTCAGCACTAAATGATTTTGTTTTACGTGAGCAAAAGAGTTTATTCTTGAACGTAACGAAATATATATAAAAATAAGCTATTTTAACTAAATCTCCAACCTTGAAAATCGCTAAATGATGTTTGCCATTAGATGGAACAGAACCTTCATTTTTTTTAAACTACTGAACATTGCTCACAATTAAACAGATGTGGCGTGTTCTGTAATCCTAAATTTACGAATGCACACTACTTTATTTCGCGATAACAGCACGGTCTAAATACAAAGAACTCATTGTGATTTTCTTAATTTTCTCGTGTCCTTTTCCACTTCTCGCCCTTGGTGTAAATGTAAATGTGTTTCGATTTATATAGCGCACTTTAACCCAGGGTCTCAAGGCGCTTGCTTAGGGAACCTGTTCTGGTATTCCCGGCCAGGTATCCACAAGGTGAAAGCCAGGCATCCCGCCGCGAGGGGCCGTAGTGGAGATTAAGCAAGCTATTGCCCAGAGTCGCAGAGTGTGACCCCGTGAGTCGAGTAGGCACCGGAGCGAGAATTGTCGACTCCGTGGAATTTTTGAGCCAGAGACCCGTCGAGGCGGGGAATTGAACCCTGGTCCACGGCCGATCTCAGCTTCCGGGTCTGCCGCCTCTAACCACTGAGCCACGCTTCTCCATTTGATGGACTCCAAAGCTAAAATTACCTGAGACGTGATTGTGTAAATTTCAGAAGAGCACTAAAATTATGCTACAAGATTCATTTAATTTAAGGTAGTGTGGTGGTCTGCATGAAACGTTCCTATAACAGTTTCCAAGAAAAAGCATGATAGGATTGAAAGTTGTAAAATGTAGAAGTTATCCAAATGAGTGTGAGCAACAGCTGATGTCTTGCTAGCAAACTTTTAATCGAATGGATATCCTGTTGCGGCAGACCCGAGAGCAGAGGACGGCCCGGGACCAGGGTTCGATTCCCGGCGCGGCAGGTTTCTGGACCAGGGTCAGCGGACTCGAGAATTCTCTTGCCACTCTGATCAGCGATCACACTCGGCAACTCTGGGCATTAGCTTGCCTCATCCTCACTAACGGCCCCACCAGACCGCCGGGGATGCCTGGTCTCACCCTGGAGATACCCATTAAGGGGCCATCTCTCAGGGAAGCCAGGAAGGGTTTTGCAGCGGTCGAAGCGCCTTGGGACCATCCGGGTAAGTAGTGCGCTATATAAATGCCTATACATTTACATTTACATTTACATTTCTAATCAACATGCTTAATGCTTCACAGTATAAGCACATATGAAATAATAAAAATAAATGTGTGGAATGTTCCAGTAGACAAGCATTAAAACGGTCAAAATGGGCAAGACCTTGCAAGTGGTCATAATTAAGTTTAAAAAGCAGCCCGAAGCGGATTGAAATACACATTTGAAATATAGGAGGAGCGTGACCCTGTTTCTAGTTGATTGTCCATTTCAAGACAAGGAACTTCCTTATCGAATATCACCCCAGACAAAGCTACCTGTTGCCAATTTAACATACCCATATTGCAGGCCTGTCACGTGGGGCGGCTGGACATTATGCCAGGGGTCCCACAGTTTCTGGGGCCATCCACTTATTCAGCAACATTTAAACATAGATTTTATTTGCAAGCAAGCCTGCTCTCTTCATTAATAATGAAGCAGCTTGGGTGACCAGCCTACTAAATTGTAGAAGACACCATGCTTTTTCTCTTTGCCTGCAGTACATTTTTTTAAACTTTCAAAAGTGCTGCTTGTGGTACGTGGCCAAAATGGAAGTAGCACCCAGAGGGCAGTGCTTTATTTGTGGCCCAGCCCGCGCACTCACTTCTGATAAGCCTTCCCGTGCACACTGTTAAACCATCATGTGCATGGTCCCTTGTTAATTTTGCTGGTTGTCAGAACGTTGTGGGAACGTTGGATGGCTTTTTATGAAAGACCCTTACCTGGGAAATTTGTGAGATAGCATCTGTGCCTAAAAGACAGAAATTTGAAAGTTATGTCAGTATTCATGTTTTCATAAAGCATAAGTGGAACATGACATTTGTTGCTTCACTAACATCCCTAGATTGTGTTGAGACAAAATCTAATTCTAACAATCGATTTGCAACCTTAGCACCAAGAGTGCCCACCTCGCCACCACAGACGACGTCCACAACATCTTCGACCGAGGTAAAACTGCAGCCCTCATCCTCCTGGACCTCTCTGCCGCCTTCGATACTGTCTCTCACCGCACCCTATGCACAAGACTCCACCACAGCGGCATCCACGACAAAGCCCTGGAATGGATTTGCTCCTTCCTCACCGGCCGAACACAGAAAGTCAAACTATCACCGTTCCTCTCCGAGCCCACAGAGATCACCTGCAGTGTGCCGGAGGGCTCCTCCCTGAGCCCCACTCTCTTCAACATCTACAAGGCCCGCTCTCAGCCAGCATGAAAAACTACGGACTCAACATTGTCTCCTACACCGACGACACCCAGCTGATTTTTCCTTCACCAACGAACACACAGTGGCCAAGGCCAACTTCCATGATGGGATGAAGGCTGTTGCCACCTGGATGAAGAACAGCTGCTTCAAACTCAACTCAGAGAAGACTCAAGTCCTCATCATGGGCTCCATCCCCTCTGCCTGGGGCGACTCCTGGTGGCCTGCAGAACTTGGAACCCACCCAAACCCACAGACCACGCACAAAACCATTGCATCATACTAGTCTCCTCGTTCACCATGAACCCCTATATCAATTCTGTCTTATCATCCTGCTTCCACACGCTAGACCTGCTCCGAAAGATCTTCAAGTGGAATCCCACTGAGTCCAGAAAGACAGTCATCCACGTGCTTATCAGCCGCAGAATTGACTATGGCAATGTACTCTACGCTGGCATCACCCAGAAACTCCTCAAGAAACTGCAAAACGTTCAGAACACCTCAGCCTGCCTCATACTCATCATCCCCCGCTTCCGCCACATCCCTGGCCTTTTGAGACCGTCACTGGGTCCTAGACATCAAAAGAATCACCTTAAAGCTACTCAAGCACGCCTACAAAGCTCTACATGACGGGAGTCTGCATACCTTAACCACCACCTTGCATTCCACACACCTACCAGAGACCTCCGCTCTGCTAAACTGGCCCTGGCCACATCCCTTATATCCACAAGACCACGGCAGAGGAAAGATCCTTCTCCTACCTATCAGCAAAGAGCTGGAACAGCCTGCCTCTCCATCTCAGGCAATCACGCCACTGCATCAATTCAGGATGGACCTTAAGACCTGGCTCTTCGACTGAACCACAGCGCCTCCGGCAGACCAGCTGCCAACCCCTCCCCCGCCCCCCAGTGCCTTGAGACCCTTACGGGTGAGTAGTCGCACTTTACAAGTAACCTGATTGATTGATTGATTGAACAATTACATTTCTGTCCTGCCAGGTACCTGTTGATAATATTTGAATTCATTTTCCACAGCGGAATGCCACCTCAATCTCGAAGCTATCTGCAGGTACGAAAAGGAGAGAAAAAAACAGGCTTGTTGTCAGCAACAATATTTAACTGCAGCTACCTTGGGGTGGCATGCTCCATCCTTGGCACATGTTTGAGTGTGTCCATTCAAAAGCCTCTGTGTGCAGTCATCCCCATTTTACAACTGTTCATGCCCTGGCCCAGGTTCTCACAAACTCCAAGATGCAGGTGTTGTTAGCAATGCATGTTTATGGCCATGCTGTTACAAGTCTCTTTGCACTACCTTCAGTTTCTTCAGACTCAGCTTTATGTGAGCATATATGATCACCCCCAACATGGAACATTATGAAGTCAGAGTACAGGTTCAGGTCCTGCTTCCAGTGTTTAATTAAACACCCAAAGATCTCAGTACATAGCTATTTTCTGAGTACAGACCAGCTTATGATACATATATGTGGTTAGTCCGCCACAGGTCTCTGTGTAGAGCCATTTGTACATCAGAATATCAAAGTTAGAATTATCAAGCTGCCACAATATAGACTACAACGTATTGCCTATCACTATAATGTTAAAGTACATATTTAGAGATTACCGTAAAATTACTATTCTTAACTCATATATATCATCAAGGTATGTAGATGTGGAAACAAAACCCCAAAGAATAATCACCACAACACACAAAGAACTTTCTCTCAGGATATGGGCCTTCATTATGTTTTTTCCAGACCCTCACCACCAGTAACAGACAGGAAAGAAAGGCATTACACCATCGACTCTGAATAGGGCAGAGGTATAATCTCCATCCTCTGACGACCCCTACTCCATCAGGCCATCGGATGAAGTTTCATCGAAGGAGCCAACAGGGGATCCAAAAATGAGACAGGTGGACCGAGGGTTGGTGGGCAAGCTACCCTGTCTACCAAATTCTAAATCAGGATCTAAATCTTCAAATCTCCAATATTAATATAATACACTGTAGGGCCACTTCCAGGGAGCTGGCCTGGGCAGGCTTTAGTGCTGGTGGTGCCCTATGTGACAGTCTTTGTTGGCACCCTATTACCACCTCCTCCCCAGAGTCCCTCTCTACCACCACCCAACAGTACTCCCCCATTTCTCCATTTCCCCACTCTCCAAACAGTATTTAATTTCTTTTATAGTACTACTCATACCAGTGTATGTTGTCAGAGCACTGTACATAACACACACATTATTACCAAGTCAATGAATCATGCATGTGTATATTAGTGTATATGAAATGATACATAAGACAAAGAGGAGTATAAGATGTAGGAGTCACATGTCATCCTATACTGGGGGCAGTATATTTTAAGAGGGCTTGGTCTGGGGAAGCACAATCTCAGGGTTCAAAACGTAACTCAGTAGTTGGGGTTGGCTTTGCTGATAAGAATTTATTTCTACCTAAACAAACCGTTTTAGCAACATTAGGATAATGAAAGACAGGAGAAAAAACATACAATCCTAGCCTAGACTTTGCAGTTTGCATGCAGCTCTTTCATGACAGTACATAGCGCTCTGTGCTATATTAGGATTGTAACTTATAAACTGTAAGCAACAAAAGGATCTCTCTGACAAAAGCAGTATGCCACTGAGCTAGCCACATAAAATATAATTCTGTGATTTGCATGCTACACATGCTATGTGGCAGGCATATTAGCCCTCTGTGCTACTTCATCAGTCAAGACAGCCTCTAGACGAAACTCTGATCTTTCTCCAGCATGCACATCAATCATCAAAGTTATCTTGACATGCTGGATGCCGAAGTTGACGGTTGTGTGAACTTGTTGCTCTGCACCAGCCCGGCATTAATCCGTTCTCATCTGGCCAGCGGCGAGGCCGTAGCCGACCCTGGAGACTATGGGGCATATTATTCAAGCCAAATTGACTTTGCAAATGCCGAAATTCGCAGAATTTCGGCGTTTGCAAATGCAATTTGGACTAATGGTATGCATCAAGGGAATCTGCTTGAAAAATAAGGAATCGCAAATTTGCGATTCCTTATCTTGCGATTGCATTTAAGGAATCGCAAATTTTGCAATTCCTTAAATGCAATGTAAGAAGCCAAAAAAAATAGCAAATTGGCCTTAAGGAATCGCAAATTACCACCAACTTCTAGTTGGTGGTAAGTTGCAAATTTCTTTCAAAATGCATATTTTTTCATTTTTCAATGTGCCATGTGACATACATACATGCCCTTAGGGCATGTATGTACGCCACATGTGCACCCATGCAGATTTCAGGGGTGCAACAGGGTGTCCTTTGGACACCCCTGCACCCTTGAAAATATTCTCAATTTGTGATTAGCAAATTGCGAATCGCAAATTTCCCCTTCATTCCTATGGGCCTCCTGGCCCATAGAAATGAATGGGAAATTATTCCTTAATTGCGATTAGCAATTTGCTAATCGCAATTAAGGAATTTTAAGGAATCTCTAAAAAGAAGCGAATTTCTACATTCATACCATTTAGCGATTTCTAAATAGCGATTCCTTAAAAATCGCTATTTAGAAATCGCAAAACGGGATGTTGATACATATGGCCCTATACCTGGGTAGGATTACCCCTGGCATAGTGGCTTGGATGTTGGTGGCCGTCAGATGAGGTACCAGGCTGGATTTTTTGCTGGGGTCTGACAGCTAATGTGTCCCTACTGCATGACGATGACCGAGTGATGCAGTGAACTGAGATCCCGGTAGGGCACAGACTCAGTGCCCGTTGGTGCCTTGGGGGCTGTGAGGCCTGGGGGGCGGAGGAAAACTGAGGGGCCCCCCTCTGCACTGCCACTGTGTGCCCCTATACATCGGGCTGCAGGACGATGTGGTGGCAGGGAAAGCTTGAGCCAGAGATACCGCTGGAGGATGGAGGGCGGGTTCCTGCGATGCATCAGGCCCCCCTGATTGGCTCTTTTACCCACCAAGCGACATCAGGACCAGAGATGCTGAGTTAGCACTGGGCTCTGGCTGCTCAAAGGTGAAACCTGCGAGGCGGCGAGGGAGGTCGGGCCTAAATCAAGGCTTGGAGTGCAAGGCTTGGAGTGCTGGGGTGCCGAAGTCGGGATGGAAGTGTGACTGAGTCCTGGGCCCAGAAGAAGAGGAAACCACCTGGCAAGTATGGGGCTCAGAACAAAGTACGCTGGACACAGGCCGGTGGCGATGTCGCTGTGGGGGGCTCCCTCTACACTGTTGAGTACCCAGTATTGGGCCTAGCTGGGATCTGCAGCCTGGCCCTGAGCGTGTCAGTGACTGGGTATTACTGCGGAGTGGAACGTAGCCACCCTGGACTAATCAGTAGCTTGGCAGATGACGATAACCAAGTGCAGGAAGCAATACTCTTCAGAAACATACCTTCTTGCCATACGGCCTGCGCTATGTGGTGGGGGATGGCTAAATGTGAAGGTTCCCCTTGCCTGTTGTTATTACAGTGCAGCTTGTGCGGGCCCCATGGGAGTCCGGCCCTGCGATCTATCCTTAACGATCGGGGACTAGGCCTGCCCTTCTTTGAGTGTAGGTTCCCCTTAGGAGAGCTGAGGTAGCAAGAGTCCTTTCTCCTGGATGCTGCACTGCTTCCTTGATGGGATATCACACAGAGCGCTCCTGATTGTACATTCAGGGTACCCAGTGCACCAGTGTTCTGGTTCTTACCTACACAGAGGGGATTCATTACTGGAGTTGCATTGCCTGTGACCCCTTTGGCCCGCTGGGTGCGGCCCTGGCTCAGCCCTCGCGCTATGACTGCCACTACTGTGGGAACACGGAGGTATAAGCAGGGACCATGCATCCTGAGACATGGGTACCCTCACCATCTCCCCCAGGACTAGGGGAATAGAGATGTCTCAGATGTCTTGATCTACTCACAGCTGGACAAAGTGCTGGCTGCTATTGCGGACACTGAAACAATGCTTCAACAAGATGTTGGGGCAGTGTCCATTGGGCCTTCTGCAAGAGGAACACCACAAGCTGTGGACTGAGTCAAGGAGGTAGAGCAGTCAGTCAGCGAAACTATACCCACCCGCAGGCGATGTCCAGCAAGGTGGACACCTTCTCTGCCAGAGTAGACATCTTTGAATGGTGGGCTGTAGATGCAGTGGGATGTTACTGCCACTATAACATTAGAGTGGTGAGGCTACCTGGAGGAGCTGAGGGAACGGACATGGTGTAATTCGTGGAGAACTGGCTTCAAACTGAGGTTGCACCTGATTGGCTCACACAGTTTTTTGCACTGGAACAGACACACCGTAGTGCAGGGTGCTGGCCTGTCCGCTTGCACAGGAGCGACCCCCTTGCCCTGTGGTAGCGTGCTTGTGGCACTACAGGGACCGGGACATTATTCTTTAGAATGCCCGTGCAAATGGTCCCTTCATGAAGGACAATAGTAAGGTGCTAGTGTTCCCTGATTTTATTGCCAAAGTGCAAGCAAAACATGCAACATTCTTGGAAGCAAAGATAGCCCTCTGTGAAGAAGGTGACAAGTGCCAGGATCCTGACCAGGAGGCGACTGCAGCTTGCACCACCCTTCGCTCCTATAATTGATGCCAGTGGCGTAACAAAACTTGAGGGGGCCCCCCTGCAAAGCACACGGAGGGCCCCCCCTCCCCTGGCGGCACGGCCTACCATCTACCACTTTGCCCTACCACCCAGAAAACAAGCATATTTTGATTTAAAACCTCCAACATTTAAATGAAATGCCTCTATATTGTCTTTCTCTGAGTTCTAATGAGAAAGTGGAAAACACTCTTAATATACAAGCTATGCCATTTGTAACAATACTGTCAAAAGCAGATTATTTAACTGAGGCAGCAATCAGAACAATGCCAAGGAGTGATCCTATTGTCTCGGGAACTGCCTATGGCTGAAGAACAAAGAACAACTATGAAGGGTCTGAAACAGAATTGACAATACCTTGAAACTTTGAAAGACCAACCCAAACCTGCAATTCCATAAAAACTTGACTGACAATATACATGAGAATTACACAAGCTATAACTCAGTTTCCTGCGAAAGTCAAGAGAAATAGACTGGTGAATTATCTGTATGCCACACACTAGCGACTGTCAAAGGTTTTGCATAATAATAACGTGAACTGAGGAAGCAATTTCAATCATAATATCTTATTAGTAAGTACTGCAAACTGGCAGGCAAACAAGTCTGAGGAAGAAAACTGTTTGGATGCTTCAGAACATTGATGCAGATGTTTGTCTGTTTTAATTTATCATTTCTGTAGTGTAAACAATGCTAAATACAAGATTTAAGGTACACATATTACAGACAAGTGCAAGCAACACAATAATTAACACTGCATGTAGATTAAAATCAAACCATATCAGCAAGTACCTAATGACAATTTATACAAACTGTAGTTGGTAAAGGAAAAGAAAAGGTGAAAATTCTTTCAAAGTGCAAAATAAAGCAATCACCAGTCAAGCAATATACAAAAATCAAGCATGTTTTGAAAACAACCCAACTTTCTTCTGGCATCAAGGTGAAAATACTTTCAAAGTGCATGGTAAAAACAAGCCCAGCAGTGTCCCTCACAAAGACTGACCTGAACCACCAGACTGGGCCTCACTTCATAACAAACAGAGGCCTCACACCTCAGTGTGTCAACACTGGCGGTATTTACAATTTACTAAGAGTATAGACATGCCTGCTAAATTACAGATTCACCATTGCCTCCAAATGGCTCTATCGTCACAAGTGACACCGCCAGCCAGGCCTGGATTTTAAGCCAACAGCGCCTTGCATTCTGGGAGTTGTGCTGTGACCATCTAAGTGAGGGGTTAAACATTCCAGCATGCAAAGTGTTGTTGGATAAAAGCTATGAATTGACACAACATGGTGCCAATGCCACTTGGCAGCTATGTTTTATACAAGCCCAAAGGGATGTTTAATTTCCTCAACACAACCTGCAGAAGTCTGGCGTCAAATAGCAAACACGTTGTGCGGAGAACCCAGAAATGTGCTGTGTTTAGCCCCCGTGTATGGACCTGATGAGTCATTCTCTAAGAAACCCAGTGGTAAAAGCCCACAGTTGCCTCTAATGCATGTTAGTGCCATGCAATGGTCGAAGTGGGGGAAAAAAGTAGGGAAGCTCTGGGAGGAGAATCAGAGGGCGGGAATAACCAATGGATTGGGTCAGTGGGCGGAGTGAGAGGTGTGGCAGAATGAGCAAAATATCCCAATTATTAGTATTCGTTTCCCATTTCACCAACCGGTTACAGCTTATTACATTATTTAATTTAACCAATAGATACACATGTGTATTTAAGGTTAAATATGTGTTTTTGAAATTAAAATACATTCACAAGTGGTATACGTTTCCAATCACAGAATGTCCCAAACATCCTTAAAAGTGGAATCGCAAGCCATTTGTATCCCGGCCATGGAGTTTCTGTTATCAGCACTTCTACCTTTTTCCACAAAAGCAGTTCAAACATGATTGGCAAAATATCCTAGTTTGTAAATGTTTACCACACAACTATGGCGATTTTAACTAATACATTGTTTATAGCTCAAACACATCAAAAGTTACTAAAAAATGTGACTTGTGCTGCTGTGAAGTGGAGGGCCCTTTGCAAAGATTGACTGGTCACCTTTCTCATTGCTGCAGTTGTATGTTCCACTAGTACTAATGAGGAAAAATCTTTGCAGAGACTGTTAGCATGTGTAAAAATGTCAAAATAATAAAGTATCAGAAAATGTACAGCACCACTAATACCAGTGTGGGGTGTCAGAGTACATTACATCACACATATTACACAGAGACAATCATTCATACGTGTGTAAATCACTGTGTAGGAAATGCTACATAAGACAAAGAACTACAAGGTGTAGGAGTCACATGACAACCAGACTAGTAGGCAGCATAGTTCAATAGTGATTGGTCTGCAGAAACACAAACTCAGAATTGAAAACACAATACCATGGTTGGGGGCTCTCTTTAATAATCAAAATTGATTTCTACCCAAATGAACCCTTTTTTGCAACATTAGGATAATGGAAGAATGGGGAAAAAAACATAACGCTCTAATTAATACCTTGGAGTTTGCATGTAGCTCTTACATGACAGTTAATAGCTCACTGTTCTGTTAGGATTATAACTTATTAACTGCAAGTAATAATAGGGTCTCTCTGACAAATGCAGTAACCCACTGACCTATTCACATTATGTGCACGTCGTGATCTGCATGACACATGGTCTTATCAGCATGCACATTACACCTCTGCCATTCTTTTTCATGAGTCAAACCTTCCACTAGACAAAGCACCATCTCTCCCTACAAAGAACATTAATCACTGGAGTTATCAGGACATTTTTATTGTTGCCCAAAAATGTTGGAGGTCAGGAAGGAGGCAGCAAGTGCTTTTAAAACCATATTATACTTACAAACACGATGCCCCCACCTGAAGTTAGCGCCCGGTGCGGTTGCACTGCCCTAGAGCCACCCTGCTCAAGGATCCTGTGACCTCAGTGACAGAGTCACTGCCACTCTATGGTGTGCTGCTTCATAGGTCTGTCCCAAAGACTGGAGGTGAACTTCATGGATAGTGGTGGACAGGCCTTCAAGGTTAATCCACACTTGCCACTGCTAGGGTCCACCTGCTGATGCTAAGACACCAGGGCTTTTAAGATCTTGCGGCGCCTTCTAAGGTGTAGCACAGGAATGTGCTCCCCCAGGAGAGTGGTCTAGGAGCCTGGTCATTAAGGCTGAACCTGGTTCCCCAGTTCCAAATCCAGAAGCTCTGACCATAGTGCCACATCCTATTCCTCACTGAACACCATACTGCCCCACTTAGAGAAACTTGCACTGCACGGACCCGCTATAAACACCTGGATGTGACTCATTTCTAATTACGCACTACACAAGAGCAATATGCTGCCTAAAAAAATTAACAACATCCTAGAACAAGCATTTACAATGCAACGGTTTCGCCTTTGGAAAAGTTAGAGCTATTGGCATTGTAAATGACAATTTTTTTATTTATGTGTTCGTTTTGAAAACCGATAAATAAATGGCATTGTCATTTACAATGCAATAGCTTAATCTCTCGCAAATGCCACACACACCCACACCCACAGAGAGCCCCCCCACACAGAGCCCCTCCACACAGAGCCCCCCCACACGCACAGGGCCCCCCCACACACACACCCACAGAGCCCCCCGCACACACACCCACACAGAGCCCCCCCCACACACACCCACACAGAGCCCTCACACACACTGCGAGCCCCCCACACACCCAGACAGAGCCCTCCACACACCCACACAGAGCCCCCCCACACACCCACACAGAGCCCCCACATACCCACACAGAGCCCCCCTACACACCCACACAGAGCCCCCCCACACACCCACACAGAGCCCCCACACACCCACACAGAGCCCCCCACACACCCACACAGAGCCCTCCACACACCCACACGTAGCCCTCCACACACTGCAAGCCCCCCTGTGCAAGTTATACACTGTTGTTAGAGATGAACCGACCGCATAGGTAACAGGCAGGTGTAAAAAGGACTTCAAAGGTGAAAGACTGGGGAGAGAGATGATGATGTAGGAGTGAGAGAGAGAGGGATTGTGCAGATAAAAGAGCAGTGTGAAAAGGGTTGTACACAGCAAGAAGTCTGAGAGGGAGTGTGTAAATCATGGGTAGGTTTGGGTGGGAGAAGCTCTTTGTGTAACATCAGGTGTACAAGGGATTGTACAGGCAACAAACAAGTGTGAAAGGGGCTGCAATGATGTATACTGGTGAAAGGGAGTGCTGCAGACAATAGCGAGTGTCACAGAGGAACAGCAGACAGTAGGTAGGTGTGAGATAGCTGGGCTGTGAAACTAACTCAAAGGTGGGAAAGGGTTCTTCACAGGCAAGAGTTGAGCTTCAGACAATTTGTAGACATCCAGGAGCAGACAGCAAGCATTGCTTCCTGGAATTTTGCTGCCACCACTGGACCATCCTTGTGCACCGCCAGGACTAATTGGGTGTCGTCTGCATAGGATGTCAGACGCAACCCATGGGCTTTTATCACCCTCGCTAAGTCCGTCACATGGATGTTGAATAGCGTCGGACTTAGCGAGGAGCCCTGGGGGACCCCACAGGGGAGCGCAAAGACGGGGGAGTAGAAGTTGCCCAATTTCACTGTCTGCGTTCGACTAGCCAGGAAAGATGAAATGAGATCTCTGGCCAGGCCGACAACTCCCAAGGCTGCGACACAGTCGATCAGAATAACGTGATCGACCGTGTCGAAAGCCGCGGACAAGTCCAAAAGGATGAGGACTGCCGCTCCTCCTTGGTCCATGATGGATCTGATCTCATCAGAGGCTTTTATTAGTGCAGTCTCGGTCCCATAGCCCTTCCTGAACCCAAACTGAGTATCATCAAGGAGATGGTGTGAGTCGATGAACTCTGAAAGCTGTTGGTTCATCAGCGTTTCACATATTTTGGCCGGGAAGGGGAGGCCAGCAATCAGTCTATAGTTGGCCGAAACTATGGGATCCAGCGACGACTTTTTCAACAGAGGCTTGATGACCGCATTCTTCCAGACCTCTGGGTAGATACCTGTTTGAAAGATGGTATTGCAGATATCTGTGAGAGGAGAGGAGATCTCGTTTATAGCACTCATCATTGCAGGGGGATAGGGGTCAAGAGGGGAGCCCGACTTGGTAGTGGCAATGAGCCTGCTGATCTTGGCCTTAGTAACGGGATGGAAGGAGGGGAAGGCAGTGTGACAGATGGATAATTCAGAGCCTGGCTCCGTAGCCTCCCATCTAAGGTTCCCAGAGAAGGATGAGTAGATGTTGGCGACCTTAGTGGAAAAAAAGAGGCCAGTGAATTGCGCAGTATTTGTGAAGGTTCGATCCCTGAACCTGAAGGGGGGGGTGGAAAGAGTATTCACCACTAAGAACAATTCCCTAGCCGAATTCTCGGCAGTCTCAATTTGGGCGGAAAAGAAGGCACTTTTTTGAGCAACGATGGCCTTTTTATAGATTGAGAGAGCCTTTTTGTAGGATTGCTTGGCCACCGGGCAGTACTGCTTTCGCCAACGCCTCTCCAGGTTCCGGCAATGCTGCCGATGGAGCCTGAGCTCCTCAGTGTACCATTGTGCTGAGGGAGAGGTTCTGTTGGGGAGAACAAATTTCTCCGGGGCCACCTGATTAGCTGCATTCCGGATCCAGTCCTGGAATCTAGAGGATAATACATCAGGATTATTGGATCCTGTGTAGGGAGAGGAGGCTAAAATATCCGCAAATCGGGGGATGTCTGCATTTTTCCATGCCCGTGTTCCTATCCTAACTCGATGTTTGGGTTGGGGGGGTTAATGGCACGGGTTTGTATGGTGAAAATGATGGCCCTATGATCAGACCATACTAGTGGTAGTACATCCACCACGGTGATATCGGGGTTGTTGGTGAACATGCCGTCCAACGTATGCCCGGCTTGATGGGTAGAACCCTTCACTAACTGCTGCAGTCCCATGATCTGCAAATCGGCAGTGAGCTGTGCAGTGTCATTGTTATCCTGATCTTCAAGGGGAAAATTAAAATCACCCAAGATCACATACTCGGGTGATCCTATGATATGCTCATTAAGTTCAGAGAGTGTGGCTAAGAAAGAGCTGCGGGGGCCAGGGGGTCGATACAGAAGGATCCCTTTTAGAGCCTGTTTATGGGTGAGGTTAATGGCAAAGGTAGCAGCTTCACAGTTTGAACACTGGATAGGGTCAAGTTTAGAGCGATATGTGTCCCTGTAAATAATGGCTAATCCACCGCCTCTTCCTATGGTTCTGTCATGCCTGGCCACACTGTAGCCTTCCGGGCTAGCTAGACAGAAGTCTGGTCCCGAGGCAGCGTCCCCCCAGGTTTCCGTGACAAAAAGAATGTCCAGGTCCTGGCTGAGGATACATTCCCTAATCTGTAAGCTATGGGTGAAAAAAAAACAGTATTATAATGGACAATGCATCGCTTCCAGTTCACACTGGTCATTGTATAATTATGTAAGGCAGGGTGCCTATTTTGGAGGCGAACGTAGCAGACAATCTGTGACAAAACTATTTTAAAAAAAAGAAATTTTACATGTATTTCTGCCGCTGAGGTATAAAGATGCTTGAAGAACAAGTATTGACAAAACCAACAGAAATGGCCTTTGGGACTCATAGATTTTGCCACTGGTTTTTCGCAATGATCTACAGCATCTCCGGAGCATCACAAGGTGGGGGAAGTGGGGGGGTAGGGGAGGCGGCAAGATTGATGTCACGCGTGAAGAGGAGAATCACAAAGGATGGACATGGATGGAAGCATCACAAATGGAATTGGGTAGGGTGATACAACATGTAGTGTGCAGGTGGAATGAAGAATCGCAAAGGATGAGGGTGGGGAAACAACCCAGAGGGTGCGGGTGGCAAAAAGTAACATGGAGGTCGGGGTTAGGGGGAAGCAACAGGCGAAAGAACGTCATGGAGCGGGTGGGGAGGAGCACATGGATTAGAAAGCAACTCTTGGGGGAGACGTACAGGAGGGCAGCATAACATGGACAGGCAGGGGAGAAGCGCACAGGTGACGGGAAACTACGTCCTCCCGGCCCCGCCCACAACCAGGCGGCGAGCCGGACATCTTCTTCCGGTGTTTCCTCCGGGCTGCGGCGGAAATCAAAGTGTGACTCTGAATGTGTGTTACCATCGCCCCCCTCTCTCCGGGTACCTCTTGCATCTCACACTGCCATACTCCCGGTCAGTCCCACGGCCTCCCTTGTCTTAGTCCCGGAACTGGAGACTTAGTGGCTGCGCACACTGTAAACAAGCATTTACAAGTGGTGCGGGAATGGGCACACGGAGAGCGGGAGGGGGGGCAGGGGCGGGAACGGGCACACGGAGAGCGGGAGGGGGGGTCGGGAACGGGATAAAAACAAAAGTATTAAAAAATGCTGCTTACCTGATCAGCGGCCTCAGTGCACAGCCCACCCCTGCAAAAGACACGGTGGAAATAAAGAAAACATGGTGAGACCAAAAAAATAATTGCACACGCCCACCGCCGCAATGACGATCGGAAAGGGGTGGAGAGGGAAGAAATCGTGGGAACACCCACGAATCTGGTCCGGCCATGACGGACAGATCTCTGTTCCAATGGCTAGCCAGAAAAAGACAACGTTTCCAGAATGTTTTTCTTTTTTTGATCCATTTCACAGGGGAGCAAATAAACGAACGGAGGAAAGAGAAGTTAATACCTGTGTCTTGAAGTCTCGGTTTACACTGAGGAGCGAGCACAGAAAGAGAGGGAAGACTCGGAGGCTTAGAGGCCGTCGCCGTGGCGTGTGCACAGTTTAATTTATGGGGACTTGGGGAGGCCGTGCGCGCAGAAGCACCATTTTATTTACGAAGACTGAAGAAACTTGCTTGCAGGCGCAGCCGTCTCCCTCCACTGAGAGTGAGGGGGCCCCTGGAGCACAGCCCCCCCCGCACCCTGGGGGCTGCAGGGGCCTGTGTTACGCCCCTGATTGATGCCAAAACAACTACTAACCATCTCCCTCACCTGAAAGTGCAACAGTTCCGATTATTCCAGGTCCACAAAGCTAAAGGATGGGCTGGGGAGTCAGATATTAGTAATTTTTTATGTATAATATTTTCATAATCAACCGTTTTACTGCTCATCTCTAGATTAGATGAGTAGCGCATCTTTGTGACAGACTGTCATAAGTGTGGTGTTGACAATTATGTGCTGGTGCCAAGCACCAGAAACCAATTTGGTGCTGGTGTTGAGCACCAGAAACCATTGGCTCAAATTAAGCATCGTTCCTAGCTAAACTGCTCATTCTGCTCATTCTAGATGGCAGTAGTAATTTTTACGACACAGCGGAGGCAGTATGGTCCTGGCTGGAGGCCTACAAAGCTAAAGCCCCACTCCCCAAATCCTGTTCCCGGCCCAAAGCTGTTGGACAGACACCTAGGAAGCGTCTCAGAAGGACACCTCAGAGGACCCCCTTGAGGAACCCATCCTCGTCCAAGACAGAGCGAGAGTGAGCAGTGGTGTTGCTCCCTGTAGCAGAGATATTATCAATAAAGAAGACAGGGGTGGACACCGATGCCTCTTCTGCTCATACGTTGTGGATTTCTGTCTGGGGGGGGGGGGAGGGGTCAATGGTAAGATTGTCCTCCCGGTTGTGATCCCACAGTCTGTTGATGAGCTAATGTGAAGGCTTCACATTGTCTCCTGTGTGCCTCATCCCCACAGCTGGGCTACAGGTCTGCACTGGGTCATTCGGAGGGGTTGGCTGGCTCTGTTGCTTGCACCGATGAACAGTTCAGAGGCCATAGTTGGGATGCACATCGTGATCCTGAATCTGGGGCAGGCAGGCGGCCCATGACCTCAGGAGGACAATAAATAGTCAATATATTGGAAACTGGGCTGGTGCTACGCTGCTCAATAGAGTCCTACATTGCCAGCCCCCAACTAGATTGCCCCCGCTCAGTGACGGGAGGCTGCATTCACTTAACAATGTTCCTTTTTTACAGGTGTGGACAGTCAGCTGTTTCTGGACTGCCCTGGTTTATGGGAGTTTTTAGTTGGGGTCCTGTTTATATGTTCTGGGAGTTGAACACTGCTTTGTTTCTGCTGGGAGGAACTAAGGGGGGTGATTGCTGACTGGGCACTTCAACGTATTTTGCTAGATGGGAAAATCTACACATAATGTAACCTTTGTGTCTTGGAATATTAGGGGTATGGGCTAAGCCCAAAGTGCCACAATATTTTTTGTTACTTGCATAGGAGAGGAGCCTTAATAGTTACGTTGCAGGAGACACACCTCACAGTGCACAAGTTTGTACGTCTGCGACATAGATGGCGAGGATAACTGTATGCAACTTCTTACACTACTTTCTCCAGAGGGGTGTTGCAGTCGATACATGTAGGGACCCCCTTTTGAACTCTCTTACATATGAGAAAGGTCGTTATTTTCTGGTTAAAGGTAGTTCATTCTGGGTAGAATGTATGCCCCAAATTCGGACCAGGTGCAGTTCCTTTGATCTCTGTCTATTCCCTTGTCCTCTTTGGCAGATGACCTTATTTTGTTAAGTGACTTCAACTGCGTGGCAGACGTCCGCCTGGACTGGTCCACTCCCCATATTACCTGGGGCGGCCGCACATAAAATCTCAGAGGGCTTCCAAGATTGGCTGGAACACTGGGAGTTATAAGACAGCTGGAGGGTTCATCATGGGATTGACCTTGATTACTCACACTATTCTTACATTTACAGGTTGCTCACCAGACTTGACATGTTTGTTTGTTCATCAAAACTGAGCCCAAACAGGC
Source organism: Lissotriton vulgaris (assembly GCF_964263255.1). Taxonomy (NCBI): domain Eukaryota; kingdom Metazoa; phylum Chordata; class Amphibia; order Caudata; family Salamandridae; genus Lissotriton; species Lissotriton vulgaris. The sequence goes on along the minus strand of NC_141687.1, from coordinate 1,849,697,162 downwards.
TCCACACAGAATATTTAGGATGCACAATATCTGGTTATAGTCCCTTTCTTTTGAAGTTTTGCACTACAGCGGAATGCTCCGGCGACGCCCACCTGGCGCCTTAATCTTAATGTTGGAAGATACCTACCTTAGGGACACCCTGCAGACAGTTATTTCTGATTATTTTCAGCGTAACCGGGGCTCGCCCCTAGTGCCCTTATTGAGCGGGATGCATTCAAGGTGGTATTGCAAGGCCATGGTATGGGGCAATCTATTAGGATTTGGAAGGAACTAAACAAGGAGCTCACCTCCCTGGAGGGTCGCCTGCATGAATTTGGGAACCTGTTGGGGGCAGATGGCGATACCCAAGCATGACTTTCAGAAATCAAGGGTCAATATAATGCTGCACTTCAACGCCTCCAATGCCATGACTACAAAGATTACCTTGCTAGAGTGCATGACGTAGAGGCTAGACCAGGCAGACTAATGGCTTAGCTGATCCGCCCATATTCGAGGGAGGGACCCATTACACAGATTCTTTCAAGCAACAGCACACCACTATATTCTCCTGGGGTCATAAATGCGGCCTTCAGGGACTATTACGAAACACTCTGTTGGTGTCTGGAGGCTGTGCTGCGGAGACCTTGGCTAAATTCTTGGACCCACTGCCCTTGTGTGCTCTGGACCCGACATCTTACCAGGAACTAGGGAGGCCCAGTGACAGTACAGGAGATTCACTCTGCCATTAAGATTAAGGACATGGCCACTGGAATAAATCCTGGCCTGGAGACCTACAGACGGGGTTTTACGCATCGTTTGGCTAGTTTGGAGGCCCTATATGCAGAGTCACTGGTACATTCCCGATTCAACCAGGGAAGCATTGGTGGTCCCCCTTCCCAAGTTGAAAAAATTGAGTGTGCGCACATCTGAATTTCACCACCAGTCCATGTTGAACATGGATTTCAAAATTCTTAGCAAAGTGCTGGTCCTGAGGTTATTGCCCCTTATGCCAAACCTCATTCATAGTGACCAGAATGGGTTTATACTGAACAGGTCCACATCCCTGAAACTTCGTCAGCTATACCACATCCTTTATCATCAGAATATTCATTCTTGCCCACATGCCCTTACCATGTCAGTAGACCTCGAAAAAGCTTTTGATTCTGAGCGGTGGGATTTTCTTCAGGCATTCATGCTTAACACCTTGGCTGCTCAGGATATTCCTCTGCTGTGCTGGGCCATAATAATAATGGGTGTGGTCATGACGAGCTTAGCTCATCATGAGCACACGAGCACCGTGCCTCATGACGAGCTGAGCTCGTCATGAGCACCGAAGGGGTTAAGATGGGATTGGGAGAAGGCTGGATAAAATGGGTTCCCCTCTTATATACTAACCCGACGGCGAGGGTAAAGACAGGGAGCACTATCTCTTCCCAATATGGGGTCCATCAGGGTACTAGGCAGGGACGGCCCCTTTTTACCCCTCCTGTTTGTCCTAGCCATCAAACCGCTGGTGGAACTTTTCCATCAGAGAGAAGCAGGTTATGGATTGATGTTGGGGGGCAGGGAGCATATTCTATCTTGATATGCTGACGATTTGTTATTGTATCTGATGGATGGCCCAAAGGGAGTTAGGAACATGCTGACTCTGTTGAAAGAGTTCTCTGCTCTGTCCGGACTCTGGGTTAGATAAATTAAAATACACCTGTTTCCCATTATGGCAGGCACAGTGTGGCCTGCTGGCCTACCTCCAGGGTTGACTTGGTCATCAGTGTTGTTCAGATACTTGGGTATCCAAGTGTTTCATGCTTTGGATGATCTCCAGGAGGGTGACCTGGGACCTGTGATTCGTTCCCTCAAGTCCTGTGTGCAGTTCTGGTATTCTTTGAAATTTCCAGTCATGACTTGGGTCTCCCTATCCAAGATGATTTTGCTACCAAGTTTGCTATATTTTTTTGTAAATCTCCCAGTAAGGATTGCACGCACCTGGCTTAATCACTTAGATACTTTACGCTGCAAACTGATATGGGATGGGGGCGCAACAGTGTTTCTCTGGGCGGTGCTTGACCCCCAACGGCAAGAGGCTTGGGTGACTCTTGTTTTGAATTATACTAGTTGGTGGCCCAGATGCAGTGGATTACCCAGTGGTTAGATGGAGAACGTCTCGTGGAGCTGGGATCCGTGGGAATAACTAGGAACCAAGGGATGCTTATGTAGGAAGGTGGATATCTGACTATGGTTGCCCCCAACTTTTTGCCTGGTGTTTTGCTGGTTTTTCGACTTAGTTGACCTGGGACCCTGCTATTCAGGACCCCAGGCCCACTGCTCTCTCTGTAAAATGGATTCCATGTACCTTAGGTACAAATCTAATTGGATACTGAGTCACCTTATCAGCCCCTGTACAGTGTACCTTAGGTACCCAGTGCATAGGTGCACCCAGGGCCTACCAGGGGCTGCAGCATGTATTATGCCACCCCTGGCTGGCCATCCAAATCTGACACAACTGGCTGCACGACAGCTGGGGCAAGGTGGTGTAATCACCCTTTGCTTTAGATATAGTATTCCTATATCTAACCCTAAAATGGACACATATATTCCTATCAGTCGCTCCCATGGCAGGCCTTATCAATCCTGAAGGCAGAGTGCTTGGAATTATGTGAGATGGTGCTCTGGCATGAGCTGAGCCCGATTTCAGCTTGCGGAACCAAGTCCTAATAGCTGTTCCATGATAACGCGTACCATATACTCTTAAGTGCATTATAATCCTCGCGGTTATTTGCCAACTTTGGTATCGCATTATCAAAACATGTCGAGTAAGGTGTCATACGAATTGGAATACTAACCCCTCGCCAATTCTGGCGATGGGGTTAGCATTCCACCCTTCTAGAGGGACACGACATGTATGTAACTGTGAACCCCGGTTAAAGTTAACTCGAGCCTCAGCATCACAAAATGGATGCTGCCACCACAGACACAAGTCTGACCTCCTGCTGCTGGGAGTCCTTCCAGCGAGGAGAGCTCGGACAAAGGGTTTCCTGTCAGGGGCGGTGCTAGCACCATCCCAGACAGGGTTTTGTGTATCCCAGGTAGGCAGGGCTGAGAGGAAGGTGACTGCAAGTGGCACCCCGGTGCTCACTGTGCATATGCCGGCTCAAACCAGTTCCAGGGGCACCCCAGCCCCTGAGCTGGGGAGAGACCGGACAAAGGAGAGGGGTGTAACCACCCCCCTCCTGGTCCTACCCATGGGCAGGACCTAGTCGCGTGCCAGCCCCTTTTCTTAGGATAAAGGTAGGAGCGGGCCCCCTTCCCAAATTAGATAATCTTGTATCTTGAACTACTTTCCACGAAAGAAACTCTTGACATTCTCTGAAGACTCTCCCTTGTGGCTAAGGAGTAGCCACCCTGCACCCGCAGGCACCACCTAAGCATTGCAGTTTGCTGCACGTCCATCCTCCGGATCAAGACTGACCAGCTCGACGAGACCCAGATTCCCTGGCATCTCTGACCTCTACCTGCATCATCAGCCCAGCTGAGATTCGTGGGTGTGACGAGACCTGAGGAACCGGCCATCTTCAAGACCTGCACGACGCTTAACCAGCACGACCGGCGAGGGATCCTCGAGTGAGTGCACTGGGGTTTGAGAAGCCCCAACCCAGAGCAGCTCCAGCACCGAAGACCAGCCCCCCAGCATCCACGAGATCTGCGTGGGGCCCTTCTGCTCTTTGCTGCTTACCGCATTGTCCGGTTACTTGCCCGTTGGCTAGTGGCCTTCCTGACGACGTACCACGACGCTTTCACCACTGGTCTGTTTACTCCAGACTGGCCCTTGCTCCCTTCCAAAAGAGGAGCACCCCGGACCCTCCTGGTCCCCTCCAGACGCCATCTTGACTCCTCCGCGTGGGCTTGCCTTTGCCAAGGCTTGTTGCTCCAATCCTGGTTCCAGCATCGCCGACAGCAGACACCATCGTGGGACAGCTCGCACCTCCAGCCTGGTCACCGACAACGCCTCCTGGTCCGTGTGACTGCAGAGTCCAGGGTCGCCCACTCACCTGATCGCGGTGACTTCATCCAGTGCCATCCTGGTGCCCACACAATCGATGGCTAGTGATTAAGAACTGAGTCCCCTCTGCTTTCAGGTCGTCTCCATCACCGATCCAGCCTTGGATCACAACGAACATCTTCACTGGTCGCCTGCCAGCAACTTCTTCTTTCAGGCTCCATAGACTACAACGAGGATTCCCGACGTCTTTTGAACCCTATGCAGCCGCAGCCCCTGGGCTAGGTAACCCGAGCATTTCGGTGCTCCAACGCAGGTTCACTATCCAAGTGTCCAGACCCTTTTTCGTTTTAAGTCTACCTAGTCGGATTCGTCCGGAAACAATAACTTTAGAAATACTAGCCTCCATAGACTTTGTCCCACCATCCCGCGTGAGAGTGCACACTCTGCACCCGATCTACCTAGGCCTCCTGCTCCTAACCTTAGAGTTCAGCAGTGTAGTCCTAGCGATCCTGAAGCCTCTGGATCGAGTTACTCACCTGCTAGTATTTCGCATTCCACTTTTAGAGTATATGGTTTTTCGTGCCCCTCGGGCATTTGTGTAAATTGTGCGACTTTAAGTATTTTCGTAAGAGTTTTGTATTGTGCTTAGCTCCCTGACTCATAAAGAGTTCAGGGTAGACTTGTTATAAATAAATATCCTTTATTTTCATAACAACTTGTGTGGTGTCCTTTCACTTGGTGTTCAAGGGGTATATGTGATGGTAAAACAGCTGGCTTAACACGCCCTCTAGAGTTTAGCCTGAAGACTGCTTTTGTCCACGCTACTAGGATAGCTGGTCTGTAAGGTTGACTTACAACCAATCATCAATAAGGGTCGTTTGGTATGATACACAGTTATCACTCGAATAGTGAGCACTATATATCAGGCCAACTTCTCACATTGGTGTGCAGCGGTTGGGATTTGAGCTTGCTGTTGTTTTATCACACAAGCATCCTAAGAATATCATTTGAAAGATCACATAAGTACCAAGGTACATATAACTTAGCTTAGAATACTACGAGTTCTACTGAACCAGCTGTTGTAGTGTAACAGGGCCTAGCACACCCTGACTACAACTCTTAGCAAGGGATCAGTAGGTAAACCCATAGTGTAGGTAAGTGCACCACTTACACCTCACTAGAAAAGCATGTCTACCACAGGAGGGAACACAGAGGGTCCCCTTGTGGTTGATAACCTTCCAAAGGTCACTTCCAGATATGCAGCTCTTAGCTTCCAGGAGATGAGACAATTGTGTACCTCCAGGAAACTAAAACAGGGTTCTAACCCTACCACTCCTTTTCTGATAGGTCTCTTAGAGACTCATGATGCAAGGAGGGCTTCTAACCCAGGCCCTTCTAATCCAGATGGGAGCATGCCCCCCTTAGAGGGAACCCTTGGGGACCCTGACCTCAACCTCCATGGAACAGAAAGTGAAGAGGAGGAAGAGGAACAGGAGTTGTCAGGGGATGAGGCGGAAAAAGGTCCAGTAGTAGTCAGTAGGCTCACCAGGACCAACTTAAGCATGCATGAGAATGGAACTGGGGGACCCCCAGGTCCACTCTCAAGTAGGCTTAACATTGGGGATAGGCGAGTTAGGTCTCGCTCCAGAGGCTCTAACAGATCTATCTATTCCCATGTCTCTCAGGCATCTTCTCACAGAGGGATGACATCCCCTCAGAGAAGAGAGCATGAAGCTAAAATGAGGGAAGTCAATCTGAGGATTGATAGGGAAGAACTTGCCCTTGCCAAAGAGAGACTTGCCTTTGCCAGAGAGCAGAAATTGAGTGGGGCAGACCCCACTGGTGGCAGCATTATCCCTAGAGATAAGGACAGGAGTTTTGATACTAGACACCTGAGTAAAATAGTGCCCCCTTTAAACAAGGGGATGACATCCAAAAATGGATGACTGCTTTGGAGAGGGCCTGCACGGTCCAGTGCAACCCCCAAAGTCAGTGGGCAGCTATACTGTGGCTCTCCTTTGAAGGTAAAGGTAGAGATAAGCTCCTCACTACTAGAGCTGAGAATGCTAACAATTACCAAGTCCTGAAGAATACACTGGTTGATGGGTTTGGCTTAACAACTGAGCAGTACAGGTTGCTGTTCAGGGACCCCCAGAAAACTCAGTCTCGGGATTGGACTGGCTTTGTTGATTGTGCCACTAAGGCTCTAGAAGGCTGGCTATTGGGTAGTAAAGTTACTGACTTCACAGGATTGTATAATCTTATTATGAGAGAGCAAGTCTTAAATAATTGTCTGAACCAGTTATTACACCAGCACCGGGTAGACTCTGATCTGACCTCTCCACAAGAATTGGGTAAGAGGGCAGACAAATGGGTCAGAACCAGGATTAGGCCTAAGAACCAGGGTGGTGACCAAAAGAAGGAATCAACCAAGCCTCAAGAGAAGGGTGGGAATACATCTTCTGATCAAACCACAGGGCCCCAAAAATCCTCTGAAAAGGGTGGGTCCCAAAATCCTTCCAATACCCAAAAGAAACCTTATTGTCATACCTGCAAACAGGTAGGACATTGGAAAACTGACAGCAGTTGCCCAAGGGCCAACAACAATAAGGAGAACATACCCCCAAGTAAAACTTCCCAGCCTCCTGTTACTACTAGTAGTAATCCCCCAGGTGGTGGGAGTGCCCCCAAGAATCTGGGTGCATTTACTTTGGGAGTTCCTGGGGACTCTGGCCTAACCAGGTCCCCTGACTTAGATACTCTTGTCTGTGAGACTGGCATGGGGTTTGCCAACTTCACAGCTTGTCCCAACACTTTGGACAAGTATAGACAGGAGCCCCTCATCAATGGTTCAAAAGTTGAGGCTTATAGAGATACAGGAGCTAGCATCACCATGGTGACTGAGAGCCTAGTCCCCTCAAGGCAACTTATACCTGGAGCCACATACCAGGTGACCAACATTGATGGAGTGCAGAGAGATCATCCCATAGCAGTGGTAAATCTCCGCTGGGGAGGTGTCACTGGCCCCAAGAGAGTGGCAGTGTCATCAAACTTGCCTGTAGATTGCCTACTGGGGAATGATTTAGAGATCTCAGCCTGGGCTGAGGTAGAGCAAGAAACCCATTTTAAAATGGTAAACCTCCATGGTAAGGTTAGTGGGGCAGTAATAGCCACAGCCCCAGTCCAAGATGCCCTCCCTGAACAGGTCAGGAGGGTTGTGCCAGTCACAGCCCTATCTCAGAAAGATTCCTTCCCTGAACAGATTGGCAAGGCTGTGATGGTCACAGCCCATACCAAAACTGAGTCCCTTCCTGAAAAGGTTGGTGGAGTTGTGATGGCCACAGCTCAAACTCAGACAGATAATAGTGTTGTGAAGCCTGAAACTATGGATCACTCCACTCAGACAGAGAGCATTGAGGAGGAAGAGAAATCTCCCTCCCACCAGACTTTAGGAAAGGATCAGCCTCCTCAGGGAACTGATCTGACCCCTTGTGAAGAAACTGCCCAAGAGGTAGTCAGGCCTAGCCTGGCAGAACCTGTGATGTCAGTGGACCCTTCCAAGGTGGGACCCAGTCTGGAGCAGGTAAGCTGCCCCTCTCTACCCTGCCTCAGTCAGCCCAGGGCTGTAGAGGTCAGGGAGGCCAGTGGTGGACCCCAAAGGGCCCCCTGTCCAAAAGAACTCCCCAATCAGCAGATTAAGGGCACTGAAGCTAGCAGGCCTAGCCAAGTGAAAATAAAACCAACTCCTGAGGGATCCCCCTTAAACTTGGTTAGGGACCTCCCACAGATGGACACTGTTGGGCACAGCCAAACCTGGGGCATAAAAACCCCAAACCTGACCTGTCCCTCCAGTAAGCCAAACAGAGGGACTCAGCCTCCAGCTTTAGGTAGCCAGAGGTTGACCCTGAGAGTTCACAGCAACTCAGTCCTGGAAAGAAAGGCACATATGGTGGATAGTGATTGGAGGAAGTTGAGCCCAACATTAATGGAGTCTCACGTCAGTACGCCATTCCCACACCAGCCTTTTATTTTGCCAAAACACGCCACAGGTAGAGATTCCCTATGGTGGAGACCCTCAGATACCCTTAGGGTGAGGGATTGCTTAGTGGACCATGAGATAGGGGGTAACCATGCCAGTGCATATACCACCTCATATGGCCACTCAGGCAATATAGGCTTACCTGGTCAAGGATAGCCTTATCTCCTTTCGTTTGGGGGGGCGGGGTTATGTAGGAAGGTGGATATCTAACTATGGTTGCCCCCAACTTTTTGCCTGATGTTTTGCTGGTTTTTCGACTTAGTTGACCTGGGACCCTGCTATTCAGGACCCCAGGCCCACTGCTCTCTCTGTAAAATGGATTCCATGTACCTTAGGTACAAATCTAATTGGATACTGAGTCACCTTATCAGCCCCTGTACAGTGTACCTTAGATACCCAGGGCATAGGCGCACCCAGGGCCTACCAGGGGCTGCAGCATGTATTATGCCACCCCTGGCTGGCCATCCAAATCTGACACAACTGGCTGCACGACAGCTGGGGCAAGGTGGTGTAATCACCCTTTGCTTTAGATATAGTATTCCTATATCTAACCCTAAAATGGACACATATATTCCTATCAGTCACTCCTAAGGCAGGCCTTATCAATCCTGAAGGCAGAGTGCTTGGAATTATGTGAGATGGTGCTCTGGCATGAGCTGAGCCCATTTGCAGCTTGCGGAACCAAGTCCTAATAGCTGTTCCATGATAACGCGTACCATATACTCTTAAGTGCATTATAATCCTCGCGGTTATTTGCCAACTTTGGTATCGCATTATCAAAACATGTCGAGTAAGGTGTCATACGAATTGGAATACTAACCCCTCGCCAATTCTGGTGACGGGGTTAGCATTCCACCCTTCTAGAGGGACAGGACATGTATGTAACTGTGATCCCCGGTTAAAGTTAACTCGAGCCTCAGCATCACAAAATGGATGCTGCCACCACAGACACAAGTCTGACCTCCTGCTGCTGGGAGTCCTTCCAGCGAGGAGAGCTCGGACAAAGGGTTTCCTGTCAGGGGCGGTGCTAGCACCATCCCAGACAGGGTTTTGTGTATCCCAGGTAGGCAGGGCTGAGAGGAAGGTGACTGCAAGTGGCACCCCGGTGCTCACTGTGCATATGCCGGCTCAAACCAGTTCCAGGGGCACCCCAGCCCCTGAGCTGGGGAGAGACCGGACAAAGGAGAGGGGTGTAACCACCCCCCTCCTGGTCCCACCCATGGGCAGGACCTAGTCGCGTGCCAGCCCCTTTTCTTAGGATAAAGGTAGGAGCGGGCCCCCTTCCCAAATTAGATAATCTTGAATCTTGAACTACTTTCCACGAAAGGAACTCTTGACATTCTCTGAAGACTCTCCCTTGTGGCTAAGGAGTAGCCACCCTGCACCCGCAGGCACCACCTAAGCATCGCGGTTTGCTGCACGTCCATCCTCCGGATCAAGACTGACCAGCTCGACGAGACCCGGATTCCCTGGCATCTCTGACCTCTACCTGCATCATCAGCCCAGCTGAGATTCGTGGGTGTGACGAGACCTGAGGGACCGGCCATCTTCAAAACCTGCACGACGCTTAACCAGCACAACCGGCGAGGGATCCTCGAGTGAGTGCACTGGGGTTTGAGAAGCCCCAACCCAGAGCAGCTCCAGCACCGAAGACCAGCCCCCCAGCATCCACGAGATCTGCGTGGGGCCCTTCTGCTCTTTGCTGCTTACCGCGTTGTCCGGTCACTTGCCCGTTGGCTAGTGGCCTTCCTGACGACGTACCACAACGTTTTCACCGCTGGTCTGGTTGCTCCAGACTGGCCCTTGCTCCCTTCCAAAAGAGGAGCACCCCGGACCCTCCTGGTCCCCTCCAGACGCCATCTTGACTCCACCACGTGGGCTTGCCTTTGCCAAGGCTTGTTGCTCCAATCCTGGTTCCAGCATCGCCGACAGCAGACACCATCATGGGACAGCTCGCACCTCCAGCCTGGTCACCGACAACGCCTCCTGGTCCGTGTGACTGCAGAGTCCAGCGTCGCCCACTCACCTGATCGCGGTGACTTCATCCGGTGCCATCCTGGTGCCCACACAATCACTGGCTAGTGATTAAGAATTGAGTCCCCTCTGCTTTCAGGTCGTCTCCATCACCGATCCAGCCTTGGATCACAACGAACATCTTCACTGGTCGCCTGCCAGCAACTTCTTCTTTCAGGCTCCATAGACTACAACGAGGATTCCCGACGTCTTTTGAACCCTATGCAGCCGCAGCCCCTGGGCTAGGTAACCCGAGCATTTTGGCGCTCCAACACAGGTTCACTATCCAAGTGTCCAGATCCTTTTTCGTTTTAAGTCTACCTAGTCGGATTCGTCCGGAAACAGTAACTTTAGAAATACTAGCCTCCATAGACTTTGTCCCGCATCCCGGGTGAGCTTGCACACTCTGCACCCAATCTCCCTAGGCCTCCTGCTCCTAACCTTAGAGTTCAGTAGTGTAGTCCTAGCGATCCTGAAGCCTCTGGATCGAGTTACTCACCTGCTAGTATTTCGCATTCCACTTTTAGAGTATATGGTTTTTCGTGCCCCTCAGGCATTTGTGTAAATTGTGCGACTTGAAGTATTTTCGTAAGAGTTTTGTATTGTGCTTAGCTCCCTGACTCATAAAGAGTTCAGGGTAGACTTGTTATAAATAAATATCCTTTATTTTCATAACAACTTGTGTGGTGTCCTTTCACTTGGTGTTCAATGGGTATATGTGATGGTAAAACAGCTGGCTTAACACGCCCTCTAGAGTTTAGCCTGAAGACTGCTTTTGTCCACGCTACTAGGATAGCTGGTCTACAAGGTTGACTTATAACCAATCATCACTAAGGGTCGTTTGGTATGATACACAGTGATCACTAGAATAGTGAGCACTATATATCAGGCCAACTTCTCACAGCTATTAGCAAATATTCTTGACCAGAAATTGGTTATCTCGAGACCTGGAGTGTTAAAGCAAGTTGCACTGTACTGCTGGTGGAGAATCCATACTTCTACCACTACTACTATGTACAGGACTTCTCATATATATGTTTATGTTTTAATGTCAAATGGCAATAAAAATATGTTAAAAAAAGTTATCTTGACAATTTTATTGTTGCGTGAAGATTAGTGGACACAAAAAGAACTCTGCAAGAGGTGCTTTTAAACATAAAATATTTGAAAATACAGCACACAGAGCTCGGCGGCCCGTGCAGTGGCACCGGTCGCACCAATCTAACGTCATAGTTAGCTGGTATTCTAAACATTCAGAAATATTGAAAATACACAGTGAGTAGTTTGATGCCGTTTGATTATTCGTGGCATTACACTGGAGGTCGCTTTCTGAAGGTTTCCTTGCAAATTTGGTGTTTTCCAGTAGGAATTTGAAAAGATCAGATTTCCACATATTTAACCTAGCATTTTGACTGAATGTCGATATAACTCAATGGAAAATTAGGTAAAATCGGCAGATACATTCAGAAAGCTCTGGCTGCCCCCGACGCGTTAATCCCTGTTTTGAGTTGTCGTATCAGCCCCCCTCTGAACCCGTCCCTATTTTACAAGGATCCATTAAATGAACCAATGCTTAAAAGTGTACCTGGAGACCAGCTACCCATCCCTCAAAAGAATGCTGTCTTTGTGGCTACAAAAAGGAAGACTTAATTCATTTGATTTGCCATTGCAAGAAGCTGCAATTAGAGCGTGTCAAATTTTTAAACAAAGTCATCCTGGACAGGGGAATAAGCACGTGTGGAACCGCCATCATTAGAGGTCTGGATGCAACTGACCCTCAAATGAATTGTAGAATGATAAAGTTTTTACAAGCTCATGAAAAATTATTGAAAGCAGCAGCACCTTAATGAGATAATCTCAATTTGGGACGAAAGCGATAAAATGAGGAGGAGATGAAATCGGTGTGAGCACTGACTGCTTGAGTTAAATATATTACCTATTGAACAACAGTCATTTTATTTTTCAGACTTAAGGCCAGGAGCAAGATGGATGCTTTTTGGGAAATATGTAAATACTGATACATGAATTGTCTTTTAAATTTTTTTATGCTGAGATTATGAAATGAAGGGAAATGTTATATAAATTGGTTATATTTTAAATTAATGACTGCAGAACGTTGCTCTATGTAAATTGCTACGGTTTTTATTAACTATACAATAAACAAAATGTTACTTTTTTTTTTTTACCCATCCATCTCTAACTGCAGAGTACCAACTCACCTCTGGCGCGTGCCCCGGAAGCGTTTCAAAAAACCATTCGTAAATGAATAAATACCCTTCACGTTGTAGACTTAAATCGGGCCTTGTGCTCTGAGCCCCGTAGAGGTTAGAGCAGAGGCCAGCAACCCCTTCACATTAACTATATTTTCAATCCTCTCGTGATGGAAATGGCGAGTGTTTTCATCTTTGTGGCTTTTTTTCCGTGCCGTGTGTTGCAGCTCTTGCCCTCCTGCTGCTCCCTGGAACTCAAGAAGCCTCATCAAATTCGCACAAGAAACAACATCTCACAGCAGCCCTTCTGGGGGAGGAGGCAATGGGGCAGAGGAGGGGCACTTGTCGGGCTGTACACCTGCCTCTGAACCGCGCTGTCCTGCCCTTAGGAGCTGTTGTGCTGGGTGTTTATTCGGCCTTCTGCCTCTGCACCTGTGCTTGGCACGAGGGCTCGGGTATCGCACTCATAAATTGTTCATTAGAAACGTATGTAACCAAAGCCCCCTGCTACTCGCGGTAACTCTAGGACAAGCTCGCACATGAATTAAGGATGAAGTTTGCAACAGGGCTGGTCACTGTGTCAGGCAACGACAAAGAGGTGCAAAGGATCCTCCCATCACAGGATGATTTAATTACAGGAGCTCCTCTGGGCTCTCATCAGGACCGCTCTTGGCATCCCTTTGGTCAGAGGGTACATCTTCTACCAGCCCAACAAATGTTTGGTGGTACCTCAACTAACATATCGACAGGCCTTTGGCAGTAACTCCACTAACATTTCAACATGTCTTTGGCAGTGTATCTACCGATATCCCAACACGTTTTTGATAGTGCCTCTACTGACATCCCAACAGGTCTTTGCAAGTATCTCAAATGTTGTCGCAACATGTCTTTGTGGTGCCTCCACTAATGTCTCAGCATGCTCTCTGTGGCATCTCCATTGGCATCACAATGAGCCCAAAGGCCAGATAGTCACTGTGGCCAGATATACTTAGGTGCCAAGTTAGGAAGCCATTGTAGGTAGGCAAATTCCCACAAACATTAAAAACGTTGAGATAAAAGTGACAGTGCCTAGTCAGCCCGATTGCATGGTTGTTCAACAGTACACATGAAACAGGGAGCACACTCCACGGTATAAGTGGATCATGCAACTCGACAAAGGTAGAGACAGGACAATGAACACAATATGATAACTAAATGTATATTGCCTGTAATGTACTGTTCAATGTCGGGCTAGGTTTATAATTGTAATAATAATGGCAATATATCACACAAATCATTAACATATTTATTGGAACTTAGTAATAGGTACATTACTATTCAGCTCACTGGCATTCATTTTCTCATCCACAAAAAATAAACGTTATTAGACATTTTGGTACTGGAGCATAGGCCTGCATTATACCTGCTGATCTTTAGAGTGGGCATAATACACTAAACTTTCATACCAGGATTTGAATATTTGGTCTGTGCAATACGCAAAGATTGGTGCAAAAAACATGAATCCATTGAGTTCTCTTACTAATAATCAACCTCGTGACAATCAAGCTACACTCAGTGCTTTGGAGCAGGTACATCAACACTTTGCAATATCTTTTGAGGATTGAAAACTGTGACCTGCAGGTTACAAACATATATCTGCACTAAAAACTACAATACAGGACAGGAACATCTTCAATGCCTGGGCTTAATATGTAGAAGTCTGCAAGCAAAGAAAAGATGTGATGACTCTGTTCTCACATTGCCAAAGGGCACATATCAGCATAGAAAACAAACATTGAATTCGCTGGAAAGCATGTGTTTCATACAGTGGGGGGAAATGCCCACAGATAATTGGAGTTCCCATGAAACTGATAGCTCAAGATCCTTTCATGAAAAGACTACTTATAGTATAATTTTTTAGTATTTCAATTCAATAAAAAGTATTCATTAATACAATCTCCACAATGTTCCCGAATATATCCATGTTTGCAAGATGCATTGTTGGAGGGGCTAAAATAGTATTAAAACGACAATTCCAAATCAATATTCTGCTAATTGTGTTATTCTTTTGCTAAAGCAACAGGATAACAGGATTTATCAATGCCAGGATGCTTACCCACATGCATTACTTACTACTGGGATATTTATGCAGAACTTTGTGTCTCTTTATGGGTACTACAGAGTTCAAGAACATTAGAAAAAGAAAAGACAACTTATGAGGTTGTTAGAGTCTGATCAGTGAGGTTGGATGTTTTTTGGATGTTCTGATGTTGTTCAATCAGGGCTTCATTGCTGCAGCATCTCAACTATAGGCAAGGCTGAATAGTACTGTTTTTAGCTGTTTCCTGAACTGCGCGTAATTTGGTTTTGCTTTCAGTTTGGGAGTCAGGGTGTTCCAAATCTTAGGACCCTGAACTCCCAGGTATCTGTCTCTGTGTTTGAGCTGTTTGAAGGTATATTGAGTGAAATAGTGTGGATTCGATTAGCCAATGTTTCTGACTGGTGAGTTGTGGCGGGCAAGGAAGTGATGGTATTTTGGGAGTTCCAAAGTGAGTTTTGAAGTCAGTGCAGAGGGACTTGATTCTTGCGTCCATCAGGAGGCAGTTCCACACTCCTTAATGCACATTTGATGTAATGGCATTTGAATCCGTTCAGACATATTCTTCCTGAGTGATTTAGCTTCCTTCGGAGTGTAATGAATGTGGTATTTCTATAGTATAAACATAGACAAAACTGCAGTGGAGATCAGCAAGCATACAAGTCAATGAGATATAGGAAAGGTAGCTGGATTCTTGGAGTAGAGGTGTACTATTAGTGAAATCTGATGCAGTGTTCCTTAAAGAGGCGTATCTTCAACTCCTTCCTAAATTGGAGCAGCGCTGGGGTGGGCCTGATGAACATGAGGAGGTTGTTCCAGATCCATGCGGCATAGATGGAAAAGGCCTGCTGTCTTGTTTTTTTAACTTTTTTTTTCACTTAGTAAACACCAATCTGATAGTATCCTGGTTTCAAGTATGCTGATAACCACCAGAGATAGTGAGATTGTCTGTGGGATAAACAGTGGCGCTGGTTGTCATGGCTTTGTAAATGATGCAATGCATACAAGAGCTCAAACACACCAATATTAGTCTTACAACAGTCTCTAAATGACACATAATTCAAAGAGAATCCATTAGTCCAGTCTTCTTTTATTCCAGACTTCAATGTTTTAAAAGTACTCCAGCCCAGCTAATGTGTGTTGCCATCCAGGTGACA
Source organism: Lissotriton vulgaris (assembly GCF_964263255.1). Lineage (NCBI taxonomy): Eukaryota > Metazoa > Chordata > Amphibia > Caudata > Salamandridae > Lissotriton > Lissotriton vulgaris. The sequence continues at coordinate 1,849,681,687 of NC_141687.1, read as the reverse complement.
TTTGCATAGCAATGTGTTCTTTTTTTAAGGCACTTGGGGTCAACAGATATATAGAATAGCGATGGGCTCCAAAGTTGCCCCCTTCTATGCAAACCTATTTATGGCATAGTTTGAGAGGAAGTATGTTTGCGGGCCTAGAGCTTCCCCTTGGATTGACAAAGTTTACTACTGGAGGAGTTTATTAATGATGTCCTCATGATCTGGTGAGGGACTGTGGCAGAGTTAAAGGGATTTAATGATGATGTAGATACTGATGAATATAATATGCAATTTAACCTAGGTCACAATACTGAAAAGATCACATTTCTTGATGTAGAACTCTACATTAAACAGGATAAAATAGAAATCAGAAGGTACCGTAAGGAAATAGCATATATTTCTGTTCTTCCTGTAAACAAGTTCCTAGATCAATGATTAAGGCGATTGATAAGGGCCAGTTGAAACTGTAGTGAAGAAAATGAATTCACGAAGAACATATCTGACATGAAAGTATCTTTGAAGCGCATCTGAAGTACCAGGAATGCATGTCATGTGTGTGTCTGTGTGTGTGTGTATTGCTTTGTGTAGGCCTTACGCCCTGACTGTAGGATTTTGTCCTACACCGCCATCCATTCTGGCCTTGCAGAGGAACTCGTCTGTGCCAAGCCTCTTGCTGGTGTGGTGTGTTTCTCTTTTGCTTTCCCTTACCTATACACCCCTTTCTCTCTGTTGAAGACCAACCTAGGAGGTAAGGGTATCTTTCTGCCTCTCAGGCAGTCAGAAAGAGAAGATTGGTTGATTATCATCTGAGTGCAGACCCTGCCTCTCCTTCCTGGGAATGTGTACATTTCTGACAGAAACCACCAGACTGATAACATCACGTGGTACGCATGTATGTAAGTTAACTCTCAACAGACTCTAGAGAATGCTAACAGGTAATGAGGAAACATCTAAATGGGTAAACAAACATGTCAGTATTACAGAGAGGCACTAGTATTAGAACCATTGTTAGTTCCAGTTACCATATAAAATAACACTGACAGGAATTGGAACTGGCCACAGAAGAAATGTTTCTACACATCTGTAAATTGTTCATATGTGCAGGATAAAAGACAATTTTTAGGATATAATACAACAAACGAATATTGGATTAAAATGTAGTATGATATCTATGATTTGATTAGCAAATGTGTTAAAATGTACATAGGGAGCGTAATTAGAACATTGAGAGAAAGAACCACTGAATATGTCAGGGCAATTCAACAACATGATGAATGTTACCCGTTTGCTGTTCACTATAGGGTGTGTCAAACAGAAAGTGTCAGTATAGTGAAGGCAGGTATGGTGGAATACAATATACACCAAAGGATCCAAGAAGTGTGGACAGTCAACTTAGTGTACGCAGAAATTATGATCTATGGATACTAAAACTGAAAACTGTGAAAAAAGGAATTAATATAGACCATGAGCTTCACTATTTCTAGGGGGACTGAAATATTTTCAATCTTTGATGGTCTAGGAAATAACAATAAAAGCAGGAATTAAACATGAGCTTCTCCATAACGTTTGGAAGGGGTGAGTGGAAACAATATTCCGCGGTTCAAATTTCTATAAACTATTAATTTTGGATTTTGCCTGTACTTATTCACATGATGTTCTTGGTTAATTAGGCATTTTAGCTTCTCAATACTACACCCTGACTTTTTCCTAATAAGTCAGAATAAAGGGCCTTTTACAAATTTATTTATGACACTTCTGCATAACAGGATAAAGCGTGCACATGGTAAGGTTGAATTTTCGCACTGAAAGGTTCACTTAAAATGTATTATGATTCTCCATAGGATCTTAGGGTCTGATTATGACTTTGTCTGTGTGGGAGCATGCCATCATGCCAGCATCCCGCTCCCACACCATCAAAGTCGACCTCTGTCTGCCAGATTACAAGATTCCTTGTGGTCTGGTAGACTGCGCTTTTGCAGTCCCGTGGCGGTGCAGTTCAAAGTCTCATATGTGAGCCTCAGAACTGCAGTCCAGAGGGAGGGCCAAAGGAAATTCCTGCACGGCATGGACTGTGCAGTCCATGCTGTGCAGGAACTGGGGTGCAAGCACATGGGGGCACACCATGTGACTCCCTGCATGTATCCCCTTAGTTATCGCGCACCACCATTTTCATGGCAGCTTATTCTGATGTTTGTTCACGTGAGAGCAATCACAGCCCAATTGTTGAATAAGATTAAAATCAACTCCAAGAAGTATTAGTCCAGTTAAGGCGTTAAAATGTTATAAGTCTCTTCAAATGGTGTCACTTCGTCTTTTATAGGCCCACAGAAGCAAATTAAATGCATAACCTGGTCATGTGTCTTTAGGCTTACCATGATCCACCTAGCACTGGGATCAGGCATCACCTGTACTACTTCACCCACAAACGGATTTGTGAACAAAATAGTGACCCCTCCCCCCCCCACCCCTCTTCCTGCGGCATTTGCTGATGCATCTTCTGTAGTTTGGCCAATGCTTTTAAATGTATCTCCCGAAGCAAGATTATCTGAGCAATTGACGACTTCAACCATGATAAAAGCAGATCTAAATTTATTCTGATTATTAATACCATAAGAGTGACATGAAACTATTCTAAATGTTTCCATTTGTAAGATACTGGGATATCTATGAGTATTCTCCATGACTCTCCCAGACCACCAAATTGTACCTAAGTCTCTGGAGCCTAATCATACATAAAAACCAGTGTCTATGCCCTTTGATGTTCTGATTATACTTTTTTATTAGTGCCCCCTCTAACCCTTGCCCCCACCCCGTGACTCTTCTCCTCCCTTGATCTTCCTTTATTCCTGGAACTCTCCCCACTGTGGGTTCCTATGAAGGTGCCTTCCATCACCATCTCCTCCCACCCCCACGTCCACCCCCAGTCCCTGAGATGAGTTGCTTTGACATGATGCCCAAGGATGTTTAGGGCGGCTGATGATCATCTGCAGTGCTTAGCCCTAAATTATAGAAGGGGCAATCATCAAAGCAACAGTCAACATTCTTAATAATTTTCAATTAGAAAAAGAGGGCAGTCTTATTTGACAATACTAATGTCCCTCGGAGAGTGGAGAAAGCCACGTGCCAATTCAATCGACTGGAAAATATGTGCCCGCCCCTTGTATAAAACTTTCAATTTTGATTGTTGAATGATACCTGTTGGAGCACCAAGATTCTGAAAGCAATTAATCATGCTTCTAAACTCTTTGCACCGTTCTGTAGAGAATGCGGACATGTCCAAAAATATCTTAAAGGATATATTGTCCGCAGTCTGGTAAGTTTGGCGCAGTTCAAAATGCGTTCCTTAACCCTGAAATCTCCGAAATTCGTGATATTAGTTCAAGGGGTACTTCGCATTGGGATGCTGTATTACTGAGATGCGATGAGCCCTGTGATTTTAATGTCTGTCTTTTGGGCAGGTCTGTTACTACAGCGGGTACTGACCGGCCATTCTCATGTCTTTTGGGCACTCCTGTAAATCGCAGATTGGATCTCCAGGATCTGTTCTCTGCATCGTAGACCTTTATCTGAAGCTCAGTCAGCTCGGTTTGTAGTTTAGTCACCTGTGCTACTTGACGTGACTTATTGTCTTCAAGATCCAAAATCCATTGTTCTGCCTCAGAGATGTGTAGTAAGCTGTTATATGTTGGCTTGGATTGAGCTCAGCTGTATCTCTGTTTTCCTATCCACTACTTCTTGAGATATTTTCATATCCTTTAGTTCTTTCAGAATCTGCTGGAGCAGTAGGTTCATGTCGTCTGGTTGGAGTTCACTCATCCCAAACTTTTGACCTTGCACTTGAATCTGATGGAGTGATAATGCAGTGGCTAGTGCTTCTCTGGCGGCTAAATGTGTTCTCTGCTTATATGTTGTGGAATTGTTCTCCCTTTCATCGAGTGAGATTGAGGGTAGGGATCCTGCCCGACCATATCATTTAGGGAGCAGCTCCTCAATTCTCTGCTGAATAAATTAGATCTTGCTCCCTTTACAGAGGATGCGCAATGCTTTGCGCTGAAAGTTGAATTAGGGACTGCACAACTCTTGGCTGACGTGTCTCTTCATTGCTTTCCCGTGACTGCGCTATAGGGATACTTGCGGGGGACGCACCCATGACTACACAGGCGGCTTCAGTGCCCATGCACTAGTCCCTCTGCCAGAGGGAGGCCTAGCTCCCTAACCCCAAGTGTGCTAAAGATGCCTGTTGTATCAACCCTAGATACACTAATAGCTGGTTACCGCTTAGCAGCATAAAATATATACTGTAATTTACACAGCTCACTGCTGCTCATTCCACCACTAGAATATTTGTCTGATTGAGGCAGAATTAGTACCCATTCCGTGAGTAAATAATAGTTTCCGTGGGCAGCACGCTTAATTTCACATGTTTATTGCGGGAGGGAGCAATTATCTGTTTGAGTTTCTTCTGTCTCTGTAGTGCTTCTCAAGATGCTCCTGCTCGCAGCATTGGTGACTTTGGAAGGCATGCAGAGGCTTTCTGAATGTAGGTGAAATGCACCATTCCCCTCGCGTCCTCTTGCTGCTGTTTCTGAGCCTGCAGGGGCCACGCAACTGCTGGAACCTCAATGTCCATGCTGGGGAGGCCTCACACCAGTCCCGCTTGCGAGTGCAGTGTGAAATATGCCCGCCCGCTTCCGCAATCGCACTTGCCACAAACGCTCCTTGATTGGGCTCACTGTGCCACTGGATTAAAGCTAGCCTGGCTGATGATGGGTGATATCCCGAAACTAGTCCCAGGATGCTTGTTTCTGGTCTGGGGAGGACCAGGTATGGCAGTTCCGGCTGGACTATTGCCATGAGGAGCAGGGTCAAGACTGATTAGCATATGGCTTCTCTTTTGTATTCCTCTGTAAGTTTTCTCTCACTTGGACTGTCTTCTTTCTCTTTATCCCCACTCTTTGTATGCCGCAATCAGTTTCTACCCCTTTGTCCTTCGGTTTGTCTTTTTTAATTTCCCCCATTTTTCTCTTTCACGCCGTTTCTGCTCCCACCGCCGCTGCCCCCGCGGCCCCTCCCACCCCGCGTGTTCCGGCTCACACCTCCCAACTGATCCCTACTTAATGGTGGCCGCTGTGGGCTGGAATTAGCAAGACCCCTGACCTTCTGGTCAGGATATTGCTCTCACTGCACATAGCTCCACCGTGAGTGCCCTGTTCAGCACCTCTATGACCTCGGTTCGAGACCCTGAGCCTTCTAACTTGGACTGCCTTCTTTCTCTTTTGTATTTCTCAGTCAGTTTTCTCTCACTTGGACTGCCTTCTTTCTCTTTATTCTCAATCTTTGTTTTCCTCATTAAGTTAATCCTTCATTGTCCTTCATTTTTTCTTTTTAATTTCCCAGTTTTTCTCTTTTGCACTATTCCTGTTCCCGCCGCTGCTGCACCTGCAGCCCCTCACACCCCAATGTGTTCTCGCGCCTGTCCCGACCTGCCTCTGACCCCTACTTTATGGCAGCTGCTGCGCACTGGAATGAGTAAGACCCCTGACCTTCGGGTCAGGATCCTGCTCTCACAGCGTTTAGCTCCACCACAGATGCCCTGCTCAGCACCGCTTCGGACCTTGGTGTGAGGCTCTGTGCCTTCTAATGTGGGCTGCCTTCTTTCTGTTTCGTATTCCTCATTCAGTTTTCTTTCACTTGGACTGCCTTCTTTCACTTTATCCTCACTCTTTGTATTCCTCATTCAGTTTTTTCCTCATTGTACTTCATTTTGTCTTTTTTATTTTCCCCCAGTTTTTTCTCTTTCGTGACGTTTCTGCTCCCGCTGCCCCCGCGGCCCCTCCTGCCCTGCGTGTTCTCGTTCCTGCACCAACCTCACAGCTGTCCCGCCCTCCCCAACCCCTACCTAATGGCGGCGCTGTGCGGCTGCGCCACTGGCGCAACAAAGGTGCACCAAAGGCAAGCCCATCTGCGCCTGTCCGTGAGCCGACCGTGACCACCGTCAGGAACCCTGGTCCCCCGATCCGGCAGTGCTACAGCCCATTGGCTCTTTATGCACTCAATGCTGGCAAGAACAACTACGGCAATCTCTCTTCACCCCTTCACACTCACTGACCTTTCACCTGCCGAAACTGCTGCCACGCCATCACCTTCGCCCCTCCTCCAGCCCCCAGCAACAACTCCTTCGCACCAAAAACCCTGCAATGCATCCTCCTAAACATCTGCTGCCTCCACAGACACACTGCAGAAATCTGGGACCTCTTCGACAGCACCTCCCCATACGTCGCCTTCCTCACCGAAACCTGGATGAACGCCGCCTTGGGACCAGACATTGCGATTGCCACCCCCAAAGGATACAAAATCACCTGGAAGGACCGCCCCCACCACCAGCAACGCCATTGCTCACAAAGCCAACCTTCGTCTGAGCATCTACACTGACGGGCCCACAGACCTGATGGAACACCTCCACTTCAAGATACAGACCAACCCTTCCACCACCTTCTGAAGAACCTTCATCTACAGACCCCCCGGACCCTGCGCACTTTTTTGCGACTCAATCACCAACATCATCACGCCGCATGCCATCACCTTCAAAGACTACAGCCTGCTGGGAGACCTAAACTACTACTTCGATAACTGCCAAGACCCCAACTCCACCTCCTTCCTGGACAACCTCCACAACATCAGACTCAAACAGATCATACCAGAACCAACGCAATCAGCAGGACACATCCTCCACCCCATCTTGACAGCAGGAAACTCCATCACTTTCAGCCACACCTCCGAGCTCCCACGGACGGACCACAGCTGAATACACTTCACCTTAAAAACTATCATCCCCCGCAGAAGTCAACACCAGCTCCAGCGCAGGAATTGAAACAAGATCTCCGACGAACAACTCGCCTCCACCCTAGCCAGCTCCGCTCCATCCGCCACAGAGGATGACCCTACCACCGTACACAACTGGATCACAGACTGCGCCAACACCATCACTCCCTCAAGAAAGCCAGCGAACTCCGGGAATCCAGACGCACCTGCAGATGCCTCAAAATGCTATGGAGGAACTCCAAAACTCCAGCAGACTTCAACAACTTCAAATCAGCCACCGCTGCCCACCACAAACTCATCAGATTCTCAAAGAAGAAAGCACTCCCGGACAGAATCTCTACCCACGCAAACAACAGCAAGGAACTCTTCAGCATGATAAAAGAGTTTGCTCAACCCAACAGCGAGACTACTGACATCCACCCTCCCAGGACCTTTCTGACAGACTCAGCTCCTTCTTCCACCAAAAAATCAAGACCATCTATGACAACAACAGCCTGCATAAGGAACCCTATCCCACTGTTCCCAGCACCACGCAGCTGACACTGGACAGCTGCACCCCTCCAGCTTCGAAGACACTCTAAAGACTATGTAGAGCACCCACTCCGGGGCTCCCATGGACCCCTACCCCCACCACATCTACCACAGAGCCACAGACATCATTGCACCCGAGATTCAACAAACCATCAACCGCTCCTTCGAGACCGCCCCCTACCCCGACGACTGGAAACACGCTGAGATCAACCCTCTCCTGAAAAAACCCTTAGTGGACCCCATCGAACTCAAATATTTCAGACCGATCTCCTTAATCCTGTATCTGGCGAAAGTCATGGAAACAGCCGCCAACAGTCAACTGCCTGCCTTCATAGAAGGAAGCAACATCCTCGACTCCTCTCAATCTGGCTTCAGGAACAACCACAGCACCGAAACTGCCCATCTGTCTGCGACAGACGACTTCCGCTCCCTCCTCGACAGAGTGGATACTGTGGCCCTCATCCTCCTGGATCACAGCCTTCGACACAGTCTCACCGTACCCTAGCCTGCAGACTCCACGACGCAGGAATCCGGAACATGGCCTTCAGCTGGATCTGCTCTTTCCTCTCCGGCAGAATGCATCAGGTCAGACTATCTCCTTTCCTATCAGAACCCACACCGACTACCTGCTGAGTCCACCAAGGTTCCTCCATCAGCCCGACCCCGTTCAACGTCTACATGGCCCCGCTCGCATCCATCGTCAGATCGCACGGACTGAACATCATATTGTACGCAGACAACACCCAACTCATCCTCTCCCTATCCAACAAACCCAATATGTCCAAACATAAGTTACAAGATGGAATAGAAGCTGTCGCCAGATGGATGAAGATCAGCTGCCTACAACTCAACAAGTTCAAAACCGAGGTGCTCATCATGGGCCCACACCGGATGCCTGGGACGACACCTGGTGGCCCCCCGCCCTCGGGACCCCTCCCTCCCCCACGGACCATGCAGGCAACCTCAGAATCATCCTGGCCTCTGAACTCAAAATGGACAGCCAGATCAATCCCGTCACTTCTTCCTGCTACCACACCCTCCGCCTACTCCGAAAGACCTTCAATTGGATTCCCCTCGAATACAGGAAAACTATCCCCATGCCCTCATCAGCAGCGGACTGAAGTACGGCAATGCACTCTTCGCCGGGATCAACAAGAACCTCACCTGCAAACTCCAGAAAGCTGCTGCCAGACTAGTCTTCAGCCTTCCACACCACTGTCACATCAGCCAACACCTGTGGACACTACACTGGCTCCCTATCGAGAAGAGAACCACCCACGCCCACAAGACCCTTCACAATGCCGGACCAGCCTACATGAACCACTGCCTCGTGTTCCACGTACCCCAAAGGTTCCTCCGCTAGGGTTACCGACCGTCCGTAAATTTCACTGACCGTCCGTAATTTGATCTCACGTCTGTTGTCCGTGAGGATTCCTTTTACGGACGCCTTTTGTCCGTAATTTTTGACCTTGTAGGGCATGAAATCTTAGCTCCCTGATATGGGGCGCCTAGAACTTCTCTGAGCACAAGATCAGCGGCCCCACCCTGCCCTTTGTCATGCTGTCTTTGACTGATTGCCACATACAGAATGACAGTGGGTCAGTCTGGGCTGCAAAGCATGTGGTGCGCCTTCCCCCGCCTCTGTTTGGCAGGGCATTCTGTCAGAGCGAAGAAATGTGTAAAAACAACAATGCTGCTACATGTCCAGTTGAGGAAAAGAAGCTGGTGAAATAAGTTAAAAGAAGGGGCCAGAGTACTTTCACATTCTTGTCATTTTAGTACTGATGCATTTTCAATTTTATATTCAAGGAAGCCATGATTGCAGTTTTTTATTTTATGCAACTAACAACCATTACAAAGCCAATAGTTCTGGCTTGTTGCAGGTGTAACGTTACATGTTGTGCTATATATCTGGATACAATGCCAGAAGATGCAAAATACCAGTCGGGCGGTACACTATACTAAGCACAGATTTTTAGCTTAGGTGTTTTAAGCCATGCCCTTAATCACATCAAACACCCCGTTTGGATAGACCCCCCCGTTTGTTCATCCCACTTAAAGCCCTGGAAACAACACCATGTCACAGTCACCTCATGGCCTGGCACTGTGCATCATGGCTGACTCATGACTTCCACTTTTTCAGATTGCCTATGTGCAAGGGCATAGTGAACCCTGCCCCCATCCCTTGCTTTAGGAACTGCAGCAAGAGTGAAATTCTTGATGGGCATCTTCTGTCTGCAACTCTGCAAAGGCGCAGCTCATAATTAATATGAAAAGGTGGGCGTGTGAGTAAGTGAAGGGATGGGTGGATAGCTGGAAAAGATTAGTGAAAGGGTGAATGGATGAATGAAAGGGTGAATTGATGGATAATGAGAGAAAGGATGGATGGATGAGTGGAAGGATGGATGGATGAGAGAACAGGTAAATAGATGGATGTATGGGTGTAAGGGTAGATGGATAGGTAAAAGGGTGGATGGATGAGTGAAAGAATGGATGGATGAGTGAAAGGGTAGATGATGGGTGAGTGAATGGGTGGATGGATGAGAGAAATGATGGATGGATTGATGAACTGATAAGAGAAAGGGTGAATGGATGGATGGATGAGTGCAAGGGTGCATGTAAGGATGGATGAGTGAGTGAAAGGGAGGGTAGATGGACAAAAAGATAGATAAATGAGTGAAGGAGTGAAAGGGTGGATAGATGAGAGAAAGGATCGATGAGTGGAAGGGTTAATGGATGGAATCATGAGTGGATGGATGGGTGGAAGGAAGGATGGATAAGTGAAAGGGTCGATGGAGAGAGAAAGGTAGGATGGTCCAGCCATTTCACAGGTACATGGCCTTCTGGCACAGGGTCCATGATCTCTCTCTACTTGCTGTAGTACCTCATGGTGTTGTCCATGAGCACATGTACCAGCCTCACCTAGATGGATGGACGAAAGGTCTTAAACACCAAGTGGGTGGCTCGTGGCTCGAGGAGGTTGATATGGAGCCAGGACTTCATTGGAGACCAGAAGCGTCTGATCTCCACCTCTCCCAGATGGCCACCCAACCCATAAGTGATGCATGGGTCATCACTCTCAGCTCTGGGTGGGGAAGAGAGAGGTGTCCAGAATGGCTCAGATAAAAACAGAGCTTTTGAGAGGGAGTCAGTTGTGACTTCAACACGTTGATCACCGTGGGTCTGCCGTAGTCTGGGGGTGGTTTATGACTGCCTAGGGCGAGTAGTCCTTCAAACAGTTAGTTGTCAAGGTAGGGGTAGGAATGGCACCTCTGACTTCTGAATCTGTACTGCCACCACTACCATCTTTTTTGTTAACACCTGAGGGGCCCTGGTGAGACCAAAGGGGAGAACAGAAAACTGAAAATGCTCCTGTCCCACTACAAACTACAGTTAGCACCGATAGGCCTGCAGGCGGAAATATGCGTCCTGCAAGTCCAACGCCGCCATCCAGTCTCCTGGGTCAAGCAGACAAGACCTCAGCCAGCATGAGTTTTTAATTTTTTTCCAGAGGAAAACGTTGAGATGGGGCAGGACTAAAACAGGATCAAGGCCTCCGTCCTTCTTGGGCACCAGGAAGGAGCAAGAACAACAACCATGTCCTACTTCAGCCATGGGCACTCTCCCAATGCCCCCTTTGGCTAAAAGGGCTTGTGCTTCCTGAGACACAATGGAAAGATAGTTTTCCGTCAGTCGCTGGGGGGACAATGGAAGGTGCAGCATTGAAGGAATTTAAGAACGGGCAAATCCCCACTGAACAATTTGCAGGGACCACTTGCCTGGTATGACCTGTCAACCCTGCGAGAATTCTTTGATCCTGCCTCCCACCAGGTGGTTGTGCTTTGCTAAAGGCACGCTAAAACGGTTTGGCTTGTGAAGCTGCAGGGGTGACTAGGCTGCCTGTTGACCTTGACCGCAGGTGTGATGGGCACCATGGCCTCCACCGTAAAACTGCTGGGTGCAGTGTGAAATTTGGATTGGGTGGTGGTATGGGTTACCTCTGCCAAAACTACAAAAGGAGCGGTAGAACTGCAACAGGCTAGGTGGGATTAGATAAACCAAGGGAGCATGCCGGTGCTCTGCTCTTTTTGGATAGCTAAAGGGCGAAGTTTGCTTTGCCATCAAATAGGCGAGTCCATCGAACGGCATGTCCATGAAAAATGACTGGACATCACCTGAGAAACCGGTGAATCGCAGCCAAGGGTGGTGGCAAATGGCAATACTAGTGCCAAAGACTCGTCCGGTGATGTTCAGGCCACAGCGAATTGTGAACTTTGCCGCATCATGACTGTCCTGTATAGCCTGCATGAGGACAGGTCTGAGAACTTCAGGAGTACTTGGGTGGATTTGAACCCCGATTCCCAAAGGGTGTGAGACCGGCACCCCAATAGAAAACTGGCATTCATAGATTGTAGGGCCAAACTGTTAAGATGACAAGGTCCTTTTACTGAATGCCTCCACTTGTTTTGACTTCCTATTGGGGGAAATAATCAGGATTGTATTGGGCTTAGTTTTGCTAGCAGATGCCTGCACCACCGAGCTTTCAGGGAAGGAGTGCAGTGATAAAAAATGCCAGGTTGCCCTCGTGCAAGGCTTGTGGGTGACCAGGGGGCCAGAACAAGGTTCTAGCCATGCCCCCATCAAAGTATTCATAAGGGCATTGTTAAAAGGTAAGAGGGGCTGACTCGAGTTTTGCTCCTACCCCTACCTTGACGAAGGGCATCTGTATGACCTAAAGTCTTAACCTCTAAGGTCCAGAACTAGTTCAAGGACTTCCACCGCCCTGTGCATGACCATGGTATGGGAAATACTCTCCTCAGTGGCTGGACCAGGGAGTGGGGAAGGTGTCAAGGCCAGTAGTCTCTTGCAACTTGTCTACCAATTCTCCACATGGTGTGGCTGGCCAATCTCATCCCCAGTGTCGTAATAGTTTTCCGAATCTGTCCCAAGCAGAGAATACAGAGTAGGTGTCCTCACCGTGAAGGCTCTGACAAACGAAGCAGTGCCTTAACAGAGGCCGGTACAGCCTCAGTCAAGGTCGAACTGGCGCTAACTCTGAGTCACAATGTACAATAGGTACCTCATCCTCCAGCATTGATGGTGTCGGCAACAGCGTCCAAGTTCCGGAAACCGGTGTGGATGTTGGAGGTGAAGTCGGAAATAGAGTCAGAGATGGCCCGTGGGGGGCTCTGAGGGTCCAACTGGTGCACAGGGTAAACTTGCCAACGTTATTCCAGATGGAGGCCCTCTTTATACCATGGGGCCCAAAGGCATGCCAGAGGGAGTCTACAAGAATCAAAAGGCAGAGCATGGCCTTGTGGAAATCTTCAAACAGTTTTGGCATGGCGGACTGACCCAGAAACTCTTGCTTTTCTGGAGCAAGTCTTGGGATAGGCTCCAAAGTTGAACAAGTTGAGGAGCGAGCTGAAAATGTAAGGTGCCGCCCCCACACCTTCTCGGGAGAATGTAAGTGGGAGGAAGGGTCAGAGTTCAACTTAGATTTCTTTTATTTTTTCTTCTTCTAACCGGACAACTTTGATCAAGCTGAAAATCGACTACTGGAACATTACCTGGGACTTCGGAATCTGAATGGGATTGAATTTTTGACTTCGAGTGGTCCTATCGCAGAGTCTACCAGTGCTTTGCCTTTTGTTCTCGATTCACATTCGGGTTTTTCACCATGCACTCGTTGCAGTCCATAGTTGTGGCTAAAAAATAACCACCATGAGTTGCAGAGTACGTGTGTTCATCAACCAGCATCTCGGAATGGGTATTCTTAAAAAGAAATCCCATTAAATATTCTTCACCTATATGTGAACATGTTTTTGTTATATGCTTTTTAAAAGATAATTCACTCTTTTAGAGCCTAGACGTTTTGGCTTTGTCAACACTAGTTACATTTTTGGATTTCCAGCAGTAGTGAGATTTTGCTTATGGAATGTTTCAAACTGCCCAAGATTTCTATTTTCGCAACCAGATTATTTGTCGTGTTTAGTTCTTTGTAGGTCAGATGAAGCACTTTGCCCTGTAGCTTGGCTCCCAGGTGTAGTCGGCATTATCAAGTCTTTACTTCTGAAAGCTATCAAACTACCTAAGATTCCTCTTTTCCCAGAGAGGTACCTGGACATTCCGAGATGTGTAGTCATGTCAGTCAGATGCAGCACTTAAACTGAAGTCAGGCATTTCGGGGGCAAAGTCAAGTCAAGTCAAGTCAAGTCAGAAATTTGTATAGCGCGCTACTCACCCAGAGGGTCTCAAGGCGCTTAAGGGAAAGGGGATTGTTACTGATCGAATAACCAAGTCTTAAGTTGCTTCCTGAATGAGAGGTGGTTCTGGGTGAGACGGAGGTGAGAGGGGAGGGAATTCCAGGTCTTGGCCGCCAGGTAAGAGAAGGATCTTCCTCCCATGGTGGCTTTCCGGATGCGTGGGATCACAGCGAGGGCTAGGTTGGCCGAACGTAGTTGGCGGGTGGGGGTGTAGAAGGATAGGCGATTGTTGAGGTAGCTGGGTCCTAGGTTGTGGAGGACCTTGTGTGCGTGAGTGAGGAGGCGGAACGTGATTCTCTTGCTGATAGGGAGCCAGTGTAGGTCTCTCATGTGTTCTGATATGTGGTTGTGTCGAGGTATGTACAGGATGAGTCGGGCGGAGGCGTTTTGAATGCGTTGAATTCTTTTCTGCAGTTTGGCTGTGGTTCCGGTGTAGAGGGTGTTTCCGTAGTCTAGTCGGCTGGTGACAAGTGCTTGGGTGACCATTTTCCTAGTTTCGGTGGGGATCCATTGGAAGATCTTTCGGAGCATGCGTAGGATGTTAAAACATGATGATGAAACGGGGTTGACTTCTTTGGTCATGGATAGGGAGGAGTCTAGGATGAATCCAAAGTTGCGAGCATGGTCCGTTGGTATGGGTGCGCTGCCTAGTGCCGGGGGTCACCATGAGTCGTCCCTGGCAGAGGGGGATGTTCTTAGGATGAGGACTTCCGTCTTGTCCGAGTTTAGTTTTAGGCGGCTGTTCTTCATCCATTCGGCTACGTCTTTCATCCCTTCATGTAAGTTGGTTTTGGCGGTGGTTGGGTCTTTGGTGAGGGAGAGGATTAGTTGAGTGTCGTCAGCGTAGGAGATGATGTTTAGGTTGTGTTGGCGCGCGATGGATGCGAGGGGGCTCATGTAGACGTTGAAGAGGGTGGGGCTGAGCGAAGATCCTTGTGGTACGCCGCAGATGACTTCGGTGGCCTCTGATCTGAAAGGGGGGAGACGGACTCTTTGGGTTCTTCCGGCGAGGAACAATATGATCCAGTCCAATGCCTTATCTTGTAGTCCGACGTTCCTGAGGCGATGTACTAGGGTGTGGTGGCATGCCGTGTCGAACGCGGAAAGATCTAGGAGGATGAGGGCCACTGTTTCCCCGTTGTCGAGTAGTGTTCGGATGTCATCTGTAGCTGCAATGAGGGCGGTTTCGGTGCTGTGGTTAGCTCGGAATCCGGACTGTGAGGGGTCAAGGGAGCCGTTAGACTCGAGGAAGGCGGCGAGCTGGCTGTTGACGGTCTTCTCGATGACTTTGGCGGGGAATGGGAGGAGCGAGATGGGACAGTAGTTCTTAAGTTCGGTGGGGTCTGCTGTAGGTTTCTTCAGGAGGGCGCTGAGTTCGGCATGCTTCCAGCTTTCCGGGAAGGTAGCGGTGTTGAACGAGCAGTTGATGATATCTCGGAGTTGGGGTGCGAAGACGGAGTCGGCCTTATTGAAGATGTGGTGGGGGCATGGGTCGGTTGGTGAACCGGAATGGATGGAGTTCATCATGCGTATGGTTTCTTTGGTGTTGATTAGGGTCCAGGCACGGAGGGTGGTGGTAGGGGGCTTCAGTTCGAAGGTAGGGGGAGAGGACAGGTCTCTGAAGCTGTTATGTATGTCTGCGATCTTGCTGTGGAAGAACGAGGCTAATGAGTCGCATAAATCTTGAGAGGGAGTGATGTCGTTGTTGCCGGCACTGGGGTTGTAGAGATCATTGACCATGTTGAAGAGTGCTTTGCTGTTGTGGGCGTTGTTGTCTAGTCGGTTTTTAAATGCTGACTTCTTAGTGGTGCGGATCAGCTGGTGGTGTTTGCGGGTGGCGTTCTTGAAGGCGGTCATGTTGTCTGCAGTTGGGGTTTTTCTCCAGATTTTCTCGAGGGTGCGGCAGTTCTTTTTGGAGTTCTTAAGGTCGTCATTGAACCAGGAGGCTCTTTTGCTTTCTGGTCTGATGGGACGTTTTTTCAGGGGTGCTAGTTCGTCAGCGCAGTGGGTGATCCATTGTGCCAGGTTAAAGGCTGCTTGATTTGGGTCCGTAGATCTGGCGGGAGGGTTTTGGTTCTGTGATGTGGTGAGCTGGTCGAGGGTAATTTTGTTCCAGTTTCTGCGGGGAACCTGTTGCGGGTGGTGGTGGGTCGTTGTCTTTCTGAAGCTGAAGTGGACGCAGCTGTGATCCATCCAGTGGAGTCCTGTGGTGTGGTTAAAGGAGATGTGTTTGCTGGAGGAGAAGATTGGGTCGAGCGTGTGTCCGGCGTAGTGGGTGGGGGTGTTCACCAGCTGTTTGAGTCCGAGATTGGCGAGGTTATCAAGCAGGGTGGTGGTGTTGTTGTCGTTGTTATTCTCCAAGTGAAAGTTGAGGTCTCCTAGAAGAATGTAGTCCTTGGAAGGGAGGGCGTGTGGGCTGACAAGGTCGGCGATGTCTTCGCAAAATTGTGTACGAGGTCCTGGGGGTTTGTATATGAGGGTGCCTCTGAGTGTTGTCTTGGGGTCGGAGTGTATCTGGAAGTGGAGGTATTCGGTGTCTCTGAGGGTGTCATCGGAGCAGGTCGAGATGCGGATGGTATTCTTGAGGACAACCGCGATGCCTCCTCCTGTTTTGTTGGTGCGGTCTCTTCGGATGATCTTGTATCCGTCCGGGATGGCTATGGCGATGTCGGGTGCAGATGAGGAGTTCATCCAGGTTTCCGTGAGGAAGGCGACGTCTGGAGTTGTAGTGTCAAGTAGGTTCCATAGTTCTATAGCGTGTCTGTGAACCGAAAGGAACTCTTGTATCTCCTTTCCTGTGAAATAATAAGAAAAAAGAACAGTTGCCCCCATATGGACCTGAGATTTTCTGTGTACCAGTCTTGACGTTTGGCTGCTGCTAATTTTGCTGAGTGGGTCACAGTTGAGGTGGTAATAAAATATATTGTTGCTTTAGCTGGTGCTTGATGAATTTCCTGTATTATAGCGGAATGTGTTGGTGAAAACACTACATGGTTAAATATTAAGGCAGGACTTTTATCCCAGTGTGTCTAGCTAATATAGTTTTGATGAATGTGTGCCTTTAGTCTAGTCTATTATGGGAAGAGCAAAGGATAAGGTGTGAGTGAGAGGTAGGAGGGAGCAACATAGAGAGTATGGAGTGGGATATGTATTTGGGATTGAGCGCAATCACAATTAGGAAATCGGTATTCCTAATGTTTATACATCTGGCCCTAGATGTCTAATTTCCTGAATCATTGGAGAATTGTTTATGGGACATATGTATATTAATATTGCATTACACTCTCCTGTTCCCTCAAGGAGGGCAATTGTTTGGTGCACTGTTGTTCCCAGAAGGGTAAGTAGAGGCACACTTTCCCTAGTGAGAGAACTTGTGACCAGTGGTCAGAGTGCAAGTTATCGGTGTCTATCTATACCCGAAAATATTTAAAATGGCCTTTCTCTACTTGCATGTAAATAAGGGCCTGAAGAACTATGTCCAACTGATGCTGAACTGGGCTCTCTTTTGTATGTAGTAAATATTTATACTAGAGTTTCTAACGTTGCTTTATGGTCTATTACATAAATAGAGCGTCGTTTTTATGTACAGCGTTGTATGCTTCTCCCAATTGCAGCTCCATTTCCATTCCATCCTTTCACCAGGTCATCTCCATATCCATTCGCTGAGGGGTTGTCTTGTAATAGTGAACAGTGTAGGGGGAATGGACTGCCATGTCTCGTTCTCTTTTTTGTATTGAAAACATCCAGGAGTGCCTGATTCCCATATTTTCCAGTGGGAGAAACAGAAAGGGCCCTCAACAGAATAAAAGGCTTTGTAAGCGTCTCACAATACTTAGGCTATTCCTCCATGACTAGTTTGGTTTAAGACAAGTGTTTAAGTTGCCTCAGTAGATTTAATCTAGTCGACCTGCCAAGCACAAAACCTGACTGGTCCAGATGCGTCACACTATTGATCACTCAAATCAGATAGCTCTCCATTATTTTAGCAAGTATTTAGTGTTCAGCAGAGAAATGGGGCAGTACAACGAGCAGTGTTCTCCCTTTACAGGGTTTGTATAGCAATACAATAGAGGGTAATTTTAAGTTGAGTGGTAAACTTTCCTGCTGCCTACAGCAAATCTAACATAAGTTGGGTGTTTTAATTCATTAAACTCATATATAGTTCTTTTGTTATGGCATGGTGTTGCTTGATTGCATTTTCAATTTTGTCAAGGGTCTTTGTCAAGTTCTAGTATTTGTTCCGCAGGTTAATGTTCCATTTTACAGTCTGATACAAAGTTCTCCAGTTCCACCGCATCACAACTCATTTTAGTCATAACCGTGTTGAAATGATCTGCAGAAGCATCTGTCTTTGAGTATATGTGATCTGTATTGTCCGCTTCTCTGTTAAGGCCTGCTATTAATTTTCAGTTTTTTTTGCCCGTTATGTTAAGGTGTTTTGTGACCCAAGGTAATTTACCCTGACGTGTTAATATTGAGTTGTGTTTTGTCCGTTTTGCGTGGAGTCGTCTTTTTTGCGAGTGACCCCTGGATTCCTTAGGTAGACTTGTCTAGCTGTAGTAACTCGTTTTATGTCTGTGCAGTGTGTTCTGCTTCTGTACATATTGTGGTTGAAATTGGGTGATCCGGGAATCTCTGGTCTGTATGCTTCCAACACCATGGTTCTAATTGACGCTGATCTTTTTTTCCTTAAATTTGCTTTCTCTTGACACTATTCAAAACCATCTGTTGTTTTGTTATGTACCAACCATCTAGTCTCCACTTCCCTTTGTGATTTGGTTTATAGGATTTGGGGGCCTCATATATGGGGTGTGGTCTGATACTCCCCCGACAAAATATGTAGTTCTATGTGCACTGTACTGCTGAGCCCTTGAAAAAAAGTACTCTATTCTGGAGTGTGTGTCACGTGCACCTGAGCTAAAGGAGAGGCTCTGTCATTTACATGTAACTCCTTCCTGCTCCCATGTAGGGACATGGCCTGGATAAACCCTTTCAGTTTGGTGGTGGGCGTGGCTTCTGGTCCTGTTGATAGTCGAGCCATCAGCTTCTTCTATGCCATGTTAAAGTTCACCTCTTCCCTTTCAGGGTTTGTACCACGGATGGAAACTCCATCAGTAGATTCTCCATTATTACCACCATGTTAGATCTCACACAGTTTGGGACATATACTTTAACCCAGATTAGAACATTTGGGATGTTGAGTACTCCATTGTATACAATAGAGTGGCCCTGTCTTCTACTGGCCGGTAAAAGCCTGAAGAGCAACATTCCAATGTTGTTTTCCTTTCACAGCTGCTGCTATGAACAAAGTCCTCTCGGAGCCCAAGGGGATTTAAAACCCCTCGGGCTCAGAGAGGCTTTGTTTTTTCTTTTGACTAATTAGAACATTCTGCCCTCTAGGGGCGGAATGTTCAAATAGCCTGAGAGCCCTCCTGGCGGGCTCTGCTGGCCATTGGAGGTCCGCTCCCATGTTAAAGGTACTCTCCTTCGGCTCGGGTTTTTGGCGCTGGAGCGGACCTTTGATGGCCGGTGGACCCTTCTAGGTCGGGCTCTCGGGCTTTAGAATGCTCTTATCTTCCCAGACTCAGGGCTGCCACAACTGCCGTTCTTGGCTAACCATATGTTTTCAGTGTGAAACATGGTGCATATTTTTTTTCAAAAATATGACCACGCTTTTTGCATTGTATTTGTAACCCTAGTGGCGGGTCAGCCTGTATCTTCTACGGTCAATGAAGTGACAGGGAAGAACTGTCAAATTAGTTTCTTGGAGGAGGAATATGTGGTCTCTACCTTAAAAGCAGGCACCAAACCGTGCGCCTTTTGAGGTTTTGCCTAGGCTGAGCATATGCTGTTCTCTGCAAGACGTTTGTTTACATACAGTTGGTTTTCAGCCCACCCATAGCTTACCATTGTTAGCTTCAGCGTCACACTCATTGTCTTCATCCACATTTGTCGCAGCATATGGGCATCATGTCCTCTTCGTGTGTGTTTCCCTCTCCTGGAGCATGGGCCAAGTACTTGTGTCCATCCCCTGCTTGAGTTTTTGGAGCTTCTTTTTTGTGTTGAAGCACTCCATATGAGTGCTTGTGTTTTCAGTTTGTCCATGTATCTTCTGTTCACTCCCCTTCCTTTCTACATTTTTTCTCTCCGACCCCTTACCCTGCACTCTATGTCCCTGCACTCTACGTCCCTGCACTCTACATCCCTGCACTCTAACTCCCTGCACTCTACGCCCCTTTACTCTACTTTGCACCGTTCTACTCTGTGCCACTGCACTCCACGCCACTCTGCACCACTCTATTCTACACCACTGCTCTGTACTCTGCACCTGTCTACTCTACGTCACAGCACTATACTCTGCATCACTGCATTCTGCATATATGGCACTGCACTTTACACTACTCTATGCTACTGCACCTTGCACCACGCTGATCTAATCTACACCACTGCATTCTATGCCAGTCCCCTTCTCTTTTCTCTACGCTACTCTGTGCCACTCAGTTGCAAAACACTCTGCCACTCCATAGTGCCACACTACCGCACTCCACACAGTCACACTGCACTCTAAGCTTCTCTACTCTGTACCACTCTACTCTTCGCCAGTCCACTCTACTCCACTGTAAGCCCCTCTACACCACTCCAAGCCGCTCTGCTCTACATCACTCTACGCTGGTATGCTCTCCACTCTACAGCCTGGCTAAATGACTTTGGCAAAGCTTATAGCTCTCGCATAGCTGAACCCTGTTGGCTTTGCCAGTGCTTGTTTTATTATCTTATTACCTGGGCCATTGCCATTCCATGCCTTGCGCTGTAAATATCTTGCCATGTGTCTGGTAAGGTGCAGGCATTCTGGTGCTGCATGTTTGTACTCCAAAAACATGGATAAATTGCAACCCCCGACCTACCTTCCACCGCACACTGTCGAACCACGAGCCTTGAACTGTCCTCTGCCCAGGTGTGTATTGTCTGTTACTAAACATATTAACTCTAGCTCTATCGGCTAAAGTGTACAGAGCCCGTTCTAGGTCCAGTGCTAGAGGGATTGTTATGGTCAGTGCCAGCCCCAGTCCTGTCACATGCATTCACGTATTGCGAACCCTCATGGAACGATCTCTCTGCACATAGCACATTAACCATGTATCCCATTCTGCTTCCACCTTCCAGTGAATGGCTTCCAAGAGTTGGTCATACTCTCCCCCGGTGTCAGATGTTCTAGTTCACATTTACAGTTCTGGGGCGCCCCATGTCCCCGCCACCCCCGCCCCTCCCGCAGTTTCCTCCATCGGTCATGCAGTTGTCACTTTGAACATGCTTGATTCTCTGTTGTGTATAATAGACTGATAGGAGGCTGAAATGTTTGGAGTGATTCATTTTCAGTCTCTCAGAATGTTAAACAGTGGACGCTGAACACCTGCCCTATCCCTTTATTGCCCTGACGGGAGTAGCACAGGATGGGGTTGGTTCATAAGAATGTAAACTAGGCTGCTCCATTCAGACTTTGTACAGTGCCATCAAGTACAGTCCAAGCCAGCATGCACAAGTGTGGAATGGGCTGCCAACATGCCTGACACCACAGGAGGCTTCATTCATTCAGCCTTTTAATTGATTTATCTCTGGACATTAGAACCATCAGTCATAACTGATGAAGAACAGTTATTTTTCTACATCAGAGGGTGCTTCTGTGAGCTGTTTAAACTGTGTTTTACTAGGGCCTGTGCACTTCGTTTTTTGGCCAGCAGGGGGAGTAAAGTTTTATTCAAACAGTATTGTTAGATTTCAAGCTAGTGAGGCCCTTACCTGCTGAAGTCCAAAGTGTGGATTGAGCCTGTCTGTCTCCTAGGAGATTCTGAACAGGAGAAGCAGCTTCCAACTCCCTGGCCAGCAAACCTTATCTGAGGTCGCTGGGACCTTATATGGTCTGCTGGTGGTTGGTACATGTCTACACTGATTGGGGGTTGTATCTGGTGTTTCTATTGGATTAGGGTTAATGTCCTCATTGGTTGGGTATTTGAGGGTTCTGATTTGTTTCTGGGTCTGTGATTCAATCATTGTAGGGTTGGGACTAGGGCTAGGGTTAGGATTTCCATTGGAAGTAGGGACTAGGGCTTCCTATGTTGATGGTTGTTGGGTGTAGGGTGGGACTAGGGCTAGGGTTAGACCTTTATTTGGAAGTAGCGATTAGGGCTTCTGGTCAGATTGGTTGGTGGACTAGGGGTGGGACTTAGAGTAGGGTTAGGCTTTCTATTGGAAGTAGGGACTAGGGCTACCTGTGCCATTGGTTGGATGGAGTTGTTTTGGGACTACTGGTAGGGCTAGGGCTTTTATTGGACATAGAGATCAGGGTTTTTGAACTGATTGGGTGCTTGGACTAGAGCTAAGATTGGCTGTAAGGTCCTGGTCTCCTATTGGTTCTAGATTTTAGGGCTAGTGTTGTGATTTGATAGTGTTAGGGCTAGGGTTCCCATTTGCTGAAGGGGGTCACATGATTACTAGGGCTATAAAAAAGGCCAGGCTTAACGCGTCTCAGCCTGGGCGTAGAGGCTAAGGGCAGAGAGGACAAGGGCAGTTTCCTGTCTCAGACTGGTTGGGACTAGGGCAAGAAATGCTGCCCTTTTTCTCATTTAGCAATACCCACTCCACACCATCCACATCCACAAACAGAGCAAAACACTCACACCCAATGTACACCACGCAACACTATGCACAGATTAATGTACTAGCCTGCACTAAAAACCCAATCAAACCACATCTACACACCCTACTATCCCAACTGCTACACATATCCAGCACCTACAAACAGTACACAACTCTATCCTATACCACTAACCAATACACTCATCACTAACACAACGCCAATCAAAACCATAAATAACTACATCCCATTCAGACACACTTTCCCTGCTGTAATTACACCTAACAGACCACCTTTTATCACTAACAAACGTATAATCATCCTTCCATCAGTTGTCCAACAAACACCCTCATCTCCCTTCTACCATAATAACACTAACGCACAACACACACACACTGCACACCACCACACTTTGTAACTCTTGCAACAAACCAGTCTAAGATAAACACTCTCACCTCTGCTTCATTCCCTACTACAAACAACATACACTCTACTCATAAACACATCACCACCCCCTCTACGTCACATCCTCCTCTCACAAACAATACTACACAACCAAATCCATTGCATGAAACATATACATCAGCATCCTTTTTCACTACTCCTCAAAAGGAAAACATATCACACACACCAGCACAACAAGATCTTCAAAGTGCAACACCTCATAATACTTACCATCACAAGATACAAACATATACCCACCTTTCCGACCACACAAAGGAACAAACTCCAATGCCAAGCTTTCACTCTTCCACCACACCTAACACAGATACAGCAATACAGCACCACTCTTCTAACCGCCTCTCATCCATTGGACAATTTAAAACATTACTATATGACCCACATGCTGCACAACCTCCCCTGACTCATACACCTTCCGCCTTAAACACACACAAAAAATATAAGCAACATGCCACACGTCACAACTTTGCTTCCCCATGTCTACTTCACAACAATGTTACACCACAAAAGCAACACAGCACTCCAACTCACTCTCAAACACCATCTCCAGCACATACACATGCAGACCCATCAAAATGCCTTCTTAGCATGCTGGATGAGGAACACGATACAGAACAGCTACACAATTGTTATGCTAATACAGCTAATACCAGCACTGAAAACACACCTGCTACAAACCCACACAATACTGATCACTCTTCTACCAAACAAAGTCCCACTATCACCAAAGGCCACTCACTAAACTATCTACTAATAAATGCTCGATCCCTCTCTAAAAACAAGCATCACATCTACGACCTTCTCACTGATGCAAAACCAGATATACTATTCATAACCGAATCACGATTGGGAGAAGATATGGCTCCAGTCCTGCATGAAGCCATTCCTCTAGGCTATCAAATAATCACCCAAAATCGTATAGCCAAAAAAGGAGGTGGTCTAGCTGTTGTATTCAAGCAAACGATACATATCACCAAAATTGACAACATCTCCATAAAGAATTGTGAGGCTCTTCTAACAAGATACAATCCGAAACCGTCTTCCTCCTGTAACTTTGTGCTCCTTTACGACCTCCACCTAGTAAGGCAACATTCCCAGACACACTTCTAGACACAGTTTCAAACCTGATAACAATACACTCCAACCTATGTGTTCTGGGTGACCTTAACATTTGGTTTGATAAACCCAATATGATCCATCCAAAAACTATAACCACTGGCCTAGACTCATTGAACATGCATCAGGTTGTCCACAATCCGACACACAACGCTGGACATATCCTAAATGTCATTTCTGCTAATATTGATCTAGTTAGCTTTCAAACTATAACTCCAGTCACATGGTCAGACCACCACTCGCTTGCCTTCCAACATAAAACAACGCTAAGCGACTCACCTAAAACTACCTTACATCCATCCACCTATCGGCCGTGGAACAAACTCAATTTGGAACACTTGGAAACACAACTAACATCCAGTACAAATCTGAAAAGCATACATTCTGTTCAAAATCTATATGAGTGGCTACAGGAAGCCTTTGACATCCTGATACCACTCAAAACCACACAACAGAACAAAAGAAAAAAAGCGCATTGGAGAAACATAGAAATAAAAGACATAAAACAACAAATTAGAAATCTGCAACGTACATGGCTCAAAACAAACGCCCAACAAGACAAACTTCACCTACAAAAAATCAACAGATTATACAAGTTGGCTATCAAAAAAGCTAAGATAAGGTACTATTCAGACAGAATTCAAAACGCTAAATGTGCAAATAAAGAATTCTATAAAATACTCAATGAATTTCGCAAACCAAATTTCCTAGAAGGAACTCATCCTGTTACTCAAGATTTCATAGACAAACTGGCAAATCATTACACGGACAAAGCAGACCCATTGGAATCGTACTTAAAACAGAAACAAAGCACCAGCACTAACCCTTGTACAAAACAACAATCCAAGAATGCTCTAATCAAGCCTCTTCGTTCCTTCCAACACATCTCACGAATTGAATGAATTGATTGACCTGGTCAAAGCAAGCAGACCTGCCGAAAGCTCTTCTGACCCCTGTCCGCCACAAACTTTCAAGACAATTCTTTTAACAACCTCTGCTGCCACTCCAGTAAGAAGAATCTTCAACGATTCCTTAACTACTGGAATGTTTCCAGAAGAACTCAAAAAGTCATACATACTCCCTTTACTGAAGAAAACAAACTTGGACCCACTGAACCCTGACAACTACAGACCCATTACAAATGGACCGTTCCTGGGCAAACTGATAGAAAGAGCAGCGTTCACCCAGATGTCACAATTTATTGAAGAGAATACATACTTTCATACCTCGAAACAGGATTCCGTCCGGGAAGAGGCACTGAATCTGCCCTCCTTGCCATCTGGGATGACCTAAAGAATACAGTTGACTGCAACAGGGATGCTGCGCTACTCCTCTTGGACCTCTTAGCTGCCTTTGACACGGTTGACCATGACACTCTGAAACAAAGACTCCATGAAGCTGGCATAGAGGGAACTGCTTTAGACTGGATAGAGTCCTACCTTCGAAGCAGAACTAATGTCATCCATACCCCACCTTTCTCGTCCAAACCATACTCCACAAAAGCAGGGGTCCCTCAAGGTTCTATCATCTCGCCCATGCTTTTCAACATCTACAAGAAGTCATTACCAGTACTGATCAATAAACTTCACCTCACGTGCTATAACTATGCAGATGACACGCAAATACTCCTTCAACTGGAATGCCCCAAAGACATTGGAAAATCACCAATTTTCAGCTGTCTCAGTGCCGTGGATCAGTGGATGACCTGGAGCCATCTCAAATTGAATGCTTCAAAAACTGAAATACCCACGTGTGGCAATTGGAAACATTACAACCCGCTTGCCGCATGGCCTGATGAACTGGGATCACAGCCTAAAGTATCGAAGGAAGTAAGAAACCTCGGAATGACCATGTCTTCCAAGCTGTTGATGAATGCCCAAGTGGATAAACTATCAAGATCAAGCTTTGCTGCTATAAAAACGCTGCAACGAATTTTCTCTCATTTGGAATTTCCACACAAGGTCCAAGCTACCATCTCCCTTGTTCTGTCCAAACTCGATTACGCCAATAGCCTCTACCCTTGATCACCTTTAACGACCATGAAAAGACTACAACGCATTCAGAACTCGGCTGCCAGACTACTCTTGCATATCAAACCGCGAGACCACATCTCCCCTGATTTGAAAGCCATGCATTGGTTACCGGTTGCCAGAAGATTCACGTTCAAGCTGCTTTTTATCACCCACAAAGCAATACATGGAATGGGACCGCTCTTCATCAGGAATAAAATCACCAAACACATTCAACAAAGGAACCTCCGCTCTAAAGGAGCATCTCGACTCAAAATCCCACCATACAAGAAAAAAAACATGGGTGTCACATCCTTCTCTGTTCAAGCAGCCAAACTATGGAACTCTTTACCCTCTAACATAAGGTCCACCGACAACCACCTTATCTTCAGAAAACTACTCAAGATTTGGCTCTTCCCCACATAAGCACCATACGCAAACAGAAATTTACAGTATATCTCTCTGAATACAAGCATTTTTTTCCACTATAGATATGTACCTATCTTTGTGTATTACTTTGTATAAACATGTAAAATATTTATGTTGTTGAGAGAAAAAAAAAATCATCTTTGGTCTACATGTACATAGTTCCATTGTGCATCTCTGTACCTTCCATGTACTTGGATCTGTGTGTCTGTAACTTTTCTCCTGAAAAAGCATATCCAATGCACTACCCTATTTCTCATGCCTCTATCAATATCTTTAACCCCTTCCATGCTGGTGACGAACCCCAGCCGTCATGCACTACGGTGCTCGTGTGCTGATGACGGCTGGGGTTCGTCATGGCCCGCCCGTGTTCGGCCGGCGGCCGCACACGGGAAAAATCGCGGCCGCATCGAAGGGGTTAATCTACATATACTTACCTCCTTTATGTATCTATATACTTTCTATGTAATTATGGATCTATATATTTATCACTTTCTTCTAATTTAGCATTTCCAATGCACTACCCTATTTCTCAGCCTATACTTCGCTCAATATATCTTCTAGCCCAACCTTCTGACTCATCTCCAACTTCTTCTACTAATCCTTCCAGTTCACTACCCTATCTCTCATCCTATACATCTATCAATATATCCTCTACATCCACTCTCATTTATCCCAAACCCCATACCACTACTATGATTGCCAAAATAATCCTTTCTAGACTCTCTCCTACTCTACCCCTCGTTGCATCATCTGATACCTCTTTTACTATTCCGATCCCCTAAAACAAACCTTTCTAAACTCTTTCCTCTGAGTCCTCCCCTCCAAAACTCCTTTTTACTCATCCAAAAGCCTCCTCCTATTGCTAAGACCTAAAATGAAATACAAATCTGTCACTCTTTTATCCCTCCACTATCCTTTTCAATCGAAATTAACAGACTAATATGTTCACTTCTCAAATTCCATACCCAAATAACTGAATAACATATCCACTACTCAAATTACTTCATATTTTTTTACTATACTAATTTTCAACAGTAATCCTTTATGGGTTCCTGAGTGGGTGCTACTCGCCAGAAAAGCGATTCAACACCCATCAGGGGTAACAAGTGCTATATGAATGCAAATCTTTCTTCCCCTTTTATCCCTTCGCTATCCTTCTCACTCCAAGTAACTGACTAATATCCACCACTGAAATTACTTCATATTTCACCATATTATTTCACCACTAATCCTTTGTAGGCTTCCTGAATAGCGTGCGTCAACAAGCGCTATATAAAGCGCTATCTAAATACAAACCTTTGTCCTCCTCTATCCTTATGCTATCATTCCAAATCCAAATAACTGACTAACCTATCCACCACTTAAAATGTACTTGCATGTTTCACTATACTAATTCAACACTAATCCTCTATGGGTCAAGGAGTAGCGTGCTACTCGCCGAAAAAGCGATTTGACGCCTCGTCAGGGGTAGTAAGCGCTATATAAATGCAATTTCAATACAAAATTACAATGAGTAAGTGAAATGATGGCTGGATGGGTGAAAGGCTAAAAGGCTGGATGGATGAGTGAATGGATGGATGGTGGAAGAGTGGATGGATGAATGTACCGATGGATAGTGTGAAAGGGTGGATGGATGGATAATGGATGGATGAGTGAAAGGGTGGATGGAGGGATGGGTGGATGAGTGAAATGATGGAAGGAAGGATACATGATGGATAGGTTTGCAAATGGTTGAATATGTTTGGATATGGATGGGCTTAATTATATACTATTGTGCAACCTCCTCTGATGTGTTTATTAAACTTACCTTTTGTCCCAAAGTTTTTTTGCATGTGTTTTACTATGCGCTGGTAACAAACGTAATTTGTAACTTGTAACTCAACGATCTTCATGTAAAGCGCTCTGATACCTACGGGGCTAGCCAGTGCTATATAAAACTCTTCAAATAAACAAAATAGTAAAACACAGGCAAAACAAAAACAGTGTTACGGAATTCGTCGGAGGGAGGAGGAGGAAGGAGACACAGCAGGGAGAGTGGAGAACTGTGCCCAATGTCCGGCTGGGTAGGTGACGGCCTAGGGGGTGAACAAGTGCCGATCTGTCTAGGAGCTCCACCGGGAATCAGCCATGTTGCTCAGGTCTCAGCAGTCAGGAATAACAAGAATAAAAGAGTTTTCATGGTTACATCAGTTAAAGTTGCATAGTCAAACACAGAAGAACAAGTTCCCAAAAGAGATATAGAGGGAATGGGGAAAGGGAGTGGAAACAGGGGGCTGGGAAGCAGATCAGTTCTGACACACCGGCAGTGGGAGAAAAGTACCTTGTGGGGGCCCAAAAGGTTAGAGTAAGCGGGTCCATAACCTAGATGGGCCACATAGTCACCAAGTCCAGTGCCAAATTCAATCACTGCGTTAGGTCATCTGCACTGGACCACTGTATGCCCTACTATATACTGCTGTGAGGCGGAAGTCCTCTGTAGGGAACAAAGTACTCCTTACTTCTTTGGGCCGCTTCCTCAAGATCTACACATGCAGGACCGGTCCTGTAGGCCTCAGCAATTTCCATAGGCTCCACTGTCTAGAGCCTCCTGTCGGTCGTAGCAATCTCCCAGAGTTCAAGGATAACCAAGCCATCACCGCACTGCTGCTTTCCTCACAGCTGATTCCTGCAGTGCCCACTCATGCAGCAGGCACACCTCATGCCTCTTTGCAGTTGGCTCGGTTCCCAGGCACTCTCTTCCTCTCACATCGCTAGGCTACCCCGGTCTGAGACACTCGATCAGACCGATTCAGTACTCTGCCACAGCCGTCACATCTCACCTTGAGGGCCTGCACCAAGCCGTGAGAGCTCTGATGCGGCTTTCAGGATTCTGCACGCAACTCCTGCACGCGTTCTTCAGCTCATGCAGCAGCGTCTGGCTGCCGCCATCTTATTGCTGCGCATCACTCTCCGGGCGATCACTGCTGGAGAGAGAGGTACCACATAATGCCCATCTGCGAGGCGCCCAGCAGGCCAGATGCGGACCCGCTGTTTGCCAACTTGGATCATCCTCCGTTCAGAGACTTCTTCGTGCGCCCAAAATTGTGGCTTATGTTGCAGCTTGCAGGCGGTTCAAATGTTATTTTCGGCTAGTGAGCCTACACAGGCGAGATACAGTGCTAATCTACTCGCTGATCCTTCCGGTGTCTGAGGTGCCGTCTAGAAATGCTCTCCAATGCCCCAGTGCTGTGATATTTGCTTTAGAAGGCAGCGTTTTTTTCCATAACAGAATGGCGTGTTGTTTATAAAGTGAAAGGGTTTACTACACGACAAACAGAGGACTTGAACAGTCACACAAGTCAACACAGTGGTCCCTGAGGCTCCTCATTTCCCAAAACGGATCTGGTAGGTCTTATTTCATACACAACCACTGAGTGTCACTAGAATAGAGTTCAGTCTCGAAATTTGTGAACAAAACATTCTCGTTTTTTTGCATCTTTCATAGATATAATGATAACGCCCTGCAGAGATTCCAGGCACTCAGTCCTGGCATCGAAACGCGTCGGCATTTCACAAGGAGGATTTGTTTTGTTATTCAAAACACTACATCAGCAGATGCTGGTTCAAATAGTGGTCATTTATTGACCAAACTCCTTCCCTTTTTTGTTGTGAATGTATTTAAGCATATTCATTTGAATGTCTAATTTCAAAATTATATTATGCACAATTTTGTCTAATTGTTCTTTGTTTTATGTTGGATGTTAGCATTCATGACTTTTTAAGTTTGTTTTGCATTGTCATCTTTGTTTGTAAGATTGTACGATATTGTAAATACATTAATGTATAGTGCCTTTCTTTGTTGAAAAAATGTTTTTGGAAAAATTTTAAAATATTTAAATAGTTGGTACTAATAAATACCTGGTCAAACTTGACAATTGCTTTTTTGACCTTTCGAATTGCTTTCAAAAATATTGGTTGGTAGGCAATTGTTGTTGTTTTCATTTAGAAGGCAGCGGTGGCACGGAGAGCCTTTGGAGCACGTCCTACTCCATGCGCTGCTAGACCACGCCCCATCCGGGTAGCTGTGCTTTACAAACCCCTGATTGATTGATATGGCTGCGTCTAAACTGAGTTGGCGTGGGGAGCAAAAGAACCATGGATTTAAACCAGATCTGTTGACTGGGGTTACATGTTTGATTTGTTCTGCATTCTGTCCATCATTTGTGTGTCTTTTGGTTCCTTCCCACCTCCAGCCGCAGGGGCCTGCATAACACCCCTGTTATTAAACAAAACTGTGCATGTTGTGCTGAAGGATAACATAGGGATGGGGTTATCCCTCCCCCTTATATTATCCCAAACCACTCTCTTAATTCTGGGGAATCTATCTCTATCTGAAAAGGGATTCTCAGGAAGACTATAATATAACAAAAAAGTTCCCAGTTATGTGGTGTAGGATTTCGAGTTAATAAAGGTCGAGTACACACTGGCCTTAGGGTGACCAAGCGTCCGTAAATTTCACGGACCGTCCATAAATTGGACCTCACGTCCGTTGTCCGTGAGGATCCCTTTTACGGACACCTTTTGTCCATAATTATGGCCTTGCAGGGAGCAGCACTGCTCCCCTGCGAGAAGCCTCAGCCCCCTGATGAGGCCCCCTTGCACTCATCCTCGAGCACAAGAGCAGCCCCACCCCGCCCATTGTCATTCTGTATGGGGCTGATGATTGCCACATACAGAATGACAATGGGGCAGTCTGGGCTGTTGTGGTGGCCTCCTCCTGCCTCAGTGTACAGCATGAATAGGAGCCGAAATAGACAGGAAAGTCATACCGTCCCTACAGTTGAGGGCCAGTCCGGGTTTTCCAATCACCACCAGACAGGAGTAATACTGATGGAGTAAACTTCTTCCATCAGATCATACCAATGTATGCATAACTAAGAAGCCCTGATGAGAGCCCCTGGAGGTCCCCCGGGGCTTGAAACGCATCGGCTGTCGCATTAATAGGCATTTGCATTAATACTGCCATTGTATTTCATGCTGAGGAACTTTAAGTAAAATTGATTGATTTTTGTATTTATCGGTCCCAGCTTGTGATGCGTTTTTTCTTTAACAAAAAAGGTTTTGAATCTATCAATTGTGAAACATTGGTTGATGAATTATATTGATGTTTGTTTTGTTGTGAAAAATTTGGTAAATATATGTAAATGTTTATTAATGTACGAATAATTTAATATATGTCTTTTTGGATGGACTAGGAGTTTTCATGTTCGCATTTCTTTAAATGTATATAAACTAAAGAAAAAATCAGTTTTCTAGAAAATGGTTTAATAAATAACCAGATAATATGGAGTGTTTCTCATTTTGATCACTGCTGCAAAGAAATGATATAAATTGTGAAGAATACCAGGTCCCCTTTTTTGTGTTCTATTCAGTGTACAGCAGAGCATTCTGTAAAATAGATAAAAGGTAAAACGCTCATGCTGCAACGTGAGAATACAGTTAATATAAAGAAGCCTGTGAAACAAGTAAAAATCTAAATTGTATTCAACAAAGTCATGGTTGCTGCTTTTTTATTTTAAGCAAATAACAACCATTGACAAAGCCAATAGTCCTGACTTGTTATTGGTGTAATGATACTTGCTGTATTATATATCTGGATGCAATGACAGAAACAGCATGATTCCAATCGGGCGGAACACTATGCTAAGCACAGATTTTTAGCCTAGGTGTTTTAAGCCACGCCCTTAATTACATCGAACACCCCCATTGAAGAGACCCCCAGTTTATTTACCCCACTTAAAGACCTGGAAACACCACCATGTCACAGTCACCTCACGGCCTGGCAGTTTGCATCATGCATGACTCATGACTTCTAAGTTTTCCGGTTGCCTATGTGCAGGGGCATAGTAAACCCTCAAACACCGCACCCCTTGCTTTCGGAACTAAAGCAAGGGTGAAGTTCTTGATGGGTGTCTTCTGTCTGCTACTCTGCAGACAAAGGCTCAGCTCATAATGTGAAAAGGTGGGTGAGTAAATAAGTGAAGGAATGGATACGTAATGAAAAAGGATGGATGGATGAATGAGTGAGTGGAAGGATGGATGAGAGAAAAGGTAAATAGATGGATGTATGGGAGAATGAGAGTGAATGGGTTGTTGGATGAGTGAAAGGGTACATAGGTAAGTGAATAGGTGGATGGATGAGTGAAAGGATGGATGGATTGATGGATGAGTGAAAGGATGGATGGATTGATAAGTGAAAGGGTGAATGGATGGATGGATGAGTGAAAGAGTGGATGTAAGGATTGATGAGTGAGTGAAAGGGGGTAAACAGCCAAATGATGGATAGATGAGTGAAGAAGTGAAAGGGTGGATGGATGAGAGAACAGATGGATGGATGAATGAAAGGATGGATAAGTAGATGGGTACAGGATGGATAAGTGAAAGGGGGATGGAGAGAGAAAGGGAGGATGAATGACTGAAAGGGTGAATGGGTGAAAGGACAAGTGACTGGGTGGATGGATGAGTAAGTGAAAGAATGGCTGGATGGGTGAAAGGGTGGATGGATGGATGAGTGAATAGATGGATGGGTGGAAGAGTGGATGGATGAGTGTACTGATTGATGGGGTGAAAGGGTAGATGGATGAATACTGGACGGATGAGTGAAAGGGTGGATGAAGGGATGGATGAGTGAAATGATGGATGGAACGATACATGGTGGATAGGTTTGCAAATGGTTGATTATGTTTGGATATAGATGGGAACACAGATGGAAGGACAGAATGAATGGTGAAAGACTTAATGATAGATGAAATAATTACACCTTGCAGCACCCATTATCTTAAATAACATTTCCTATACATTGACTTTCATGTTATTATGAGTCATTGTCTCTATATAATGTGAGTGTGTGATGTATCACACACCCAAACCCTGCCCTACATACTTGGGATGAGTAACACTATAAAAGAAATTAAATACACATGAGAGACAGTCTATGTGAAGACGAGGGGCACCATTGGAGGGTGGTGGCAAGGTCGGACTGGCCGGATCCGGTGTTTCCCTTGGAGGCTGGAAAGGGAGGTGGGGAGGTTTAGTTACTGGGGCTGGCACTGCAAAGTTCCTTGTATATCCAGTAGTTTTCAATAAACAATAAAAGCGGCCTCACTTATTCGGGTGCGGTTCACCATTGTCTGATGACTAATGTATCTGCTGGAGTGAGATGAGAGTTTTGAATCATCTAAGGTAGCAAGCTGCGGGCATACTGAAAAACCGTGAAGTGCATGATTGTCTCAACCTAATATAAACTATAAACTTATTTTGACTTGTACTTAAGTGGTTGTCTATTTACTTACTTATATAGTATTGCGCGAGGGGGGACCCGGGGAGAACCGTGCGCGAGCCAGCCTCTCCCCGGGTAGGTTCGCGCGGGTCAATGGCCACGGCAGGTGGGGCATTGATTAATGAGGACCAGGTGGGGGAATTAGGGCCAGCGCAGGGCTAGGGAGTATTGCGCACTAGGGAGGCAGGCGGCGAGGTTAGTTTTTGTCGAGGTTCGTTTGCGGTGGTACGGGGGGCCATTCTGGTCCTCCGTGGAGCGGGACGTGCGGACCTTCTCTTCCCTGGAGTTTCTGGTGCGGCGGGGGTCGGGCGTGGGCGCCCTTTCCGGACTGCGGCTGGAAGCGTGGCTATGGCGGCGCCGGTCTTTTTGGCATCGCAACAGGACGGAGAGTATGGCGCTGCCGCCATGCCCCTTGTGCAGCTGGCTGGGGTCTGCCGAGTCCCAGTGCCAGGTCAGTTTGTCGTCTCAGGAGAGTGCTCTTTTCATTGTACTCAGCAGCAAATGGGTACCGTGAGGTAATGGGGGCTGGTGCTGGGGGCGTACTCGAAGGGGATTAGTTTCTTGTGGGAGCAACCGGTGGATTCCACTTAAGCACTCCATAAATTACGTAATAGTTTGGTGTTTTACCTTCACTTTGCAATTAACTCATTCCGGAATCCAATCCATAGCACAGACCTGGGATTTGCTCACAGGTTTGATATGTCCGAACTTTACTCCTCCATCCCGTTTCCTTTGTCCATGACTGAGTAGGTTTTCAGTCCATGTTTTCCCCCTTTGCACTCAGGGGCTTGCAGCGCTGAGTGTCACATTCAAACAGACAGACAGCTGGGATTGAAAGGTGCTCACGCACACACGGACGTGGGGATGGACGTTGCAGGCTGTGCTTTTCCTGCTTTAACGTCCCTGTGTTCGTCAATCAGTCATAGACATATGGAAAGGAGCACTCTTTCCTGTGGTGTGATACCCGTCCCCTTTGGTCTTTTTATTTTATGTTCCCGTCTGCTAGTAGAAGTGCCTTCCGCCGGGCAGGGGGCAAGCAGCGGGTTGCCACGCCTGCCCAGGACACCACAGGGTGCATTGTAAACAGTGGCCTTAGTAAGTCGTCCCACTTTATTCACTTTTCTGTGGCACTAAAGTGTGAACTCTGCCTGGCCGTAGTCCCCGTTTCCGGGGGAGCGGGGGCTTATGTGTAAGGTTTGTTTAGTTGGGACCCTCCCCTGGGTCTGATGGGCCCCGGGCCAGGCATGTGCCCACCCCTCGCCCCTGTGTCTTCCTGGAATACAAGTAACGAGCTGCGCTGTGCCCTCCGGGAATCACCCACGCCTGTTCAGGGAAGCGGTGTGTGTTTGGGGGAGCAGCCCTCGCTCAGCTGTTCCTTTATTTCCTTCTCTCTGTTTTATTGATGCGGTTTTGTGTGGCGCAGGTTTTCCTCGGGGGGAGGGGGTGTCGGAGCGCTTTGCATGGAAGCCAACTGCTGTATTCTCTTTGTGCTCATGTTGGAACCTTTTTGTACCTTGCACACACCTTTTTTTTCCCTTGTAACACACAGTATGCTTCCTCTCAAATTTTGTTTGCCTTTGATACTTGCAGAGGTGCCCCCATTGCCTCCATTACATTTATGCTTGGCCTGGTTGTCTAGCTTATATTGCAGTATTATACCTCTACTTGTTCTTTGTTTTCCTTTGTAACCTGCACATTTGTAACTTTTTCCTCCTGGCGCTTTTGCTACCCATGTCTTTTGTTTTCGCACAATTGTCGCTTTTACCTCATGTTACTTAACGTCTGCTTTTGTAATCTGTTCACGTGTAATGTTCTCCTCATGTATCAGTCCGTTCTTTTTGGGGAGTGCTCTGGCGCCTTCGGTGGGGTTTGCGCTTTCTGGAACCGCAAGAATGGCTGACTAACTACATACATATATAACTTTAAGTTTTGCATGAGTTGCATGGGGGATGCACAGAGGGAACTTGTGAGGTTGCAGGCTCGAACAATGAGGAGGCTGGTGCTTATAGTTATCTCTGTATACATGGGATGGGATACGCATGGGTATCTTCTACGTGTTACTTAGGAATTGTAGAGTACAGAGGGCTAATGCATATCCTAGTGCTTAGACTTATCTCTCTATACATAGGGAGGGGATACGAATGGATATACTCTAAGCGTCACATCGGCATGGTTCTGGGTACAATGGCCCCTCCTCGTCCCCCTGTTTCTCTGGTGTGTAGTGGGGCTGGCCGGGTTTTCGCTACGTCTCTCCAATTAATTGGCAGGGCTTATGTGCTGTCCCCCTCTCCCAGCCGGTTCAGCCTGGGGCCCTTGGTTCACTTGTTTCCTCCGTTGGCTTGTTTGTGGGGCATGGGGGTGTGTTGCCACCGAGATACGCTCCGTTTCCTTTGGGAAGCAAGGTGGTTGGGCCTGACTCTATGCATGCTGCAGTGTCCTTGTCCGGGAGCCTGCTTCAGGTGGCGATTCATGCACGGTTGTTTCCACTGCTGCGGCGGGGGTTTGTGGGTATATCAGTACGGTGCAGTCTGGCTTGAGCGGCTACAACGGCAAGGATACAGCTACAGTGCGTCGGTCCTCGGCTGACAGGACACAGTTACGGGCTGAGCAGGATGCTTTTCAGTCTGGGGTGGAGGGCACTGGAATGGGATCTGGAGCGGATTTCTCTTCTGGAATGTGAGGCGCAGTGAAGTTATCCAATGGCATTCTGACGTTGGTGGATTTGGTGATGGCAAGTTGCCTAGGGGCTGTGGGGTTTAAATTGGACACGATGATGACCTTATTTTGGATGTCTCTAATGATAACATGGAAGAGGGTGAGTTACGAATTGAGGATGTTGCACATGTTCCAGTCATAAATGAGAGGGGTGTGTTGGGGCGATCTGTTTCTCTCAGTATTTTGCAGGAGTCCTGTGCGGAACATGCAAAAGTTCCAGTCTCGTCGTCAATCAAGTTGAATCCAGGGGACCCTGAGTTGTTTCAACAGAGAATGTCGCGATGTCGAACGGTAAGGAAGGCTGGTGATCTGTTTGGCAACAAGGGGAGAGTCTCCCAGTTTCGAACTAGATCTATTGGTATTGGGGATGAGGTTGTGGGGGAGCAAGTTGCTCTTCAAATGCTGCTTGTGCGGCAAGCTGATGTGGATAATAAGTTTGGAGGGGACGATGCCGCCATTTCACGTGAACGGACAGGGGACTCTGTTGCGGGCTGCCCCAACGGCGGTTTTTTGGTTGAGGGGAGAGCGCAAGAGGTTTCTGGAGCGGATTCCTCTTTTCAGGAACAGGGCGCAGTGCGCAGTGATGGTATCCAATGGGAGTATTACGATAGAGGTGTGGGAGATGTGGGAGGTGTGGAAATTATGTTTGAGGATGATGTCTTGCATTGGGATATTGACGATGATGGTTTGGTAGAGGGAGTAGTACGTGATGGGGGGGTTGGAAATGTTGCCACAAGGGATTGGAAAGGGGGTGGGGGGCAATCCCATGTTGTTAGTTTTTTGCAGGAGTCTGGTGCGGACCACGCAAAAGTGAGAGTTCCGTCTTCAACAAAGCCACGCCAAGGGGATTTCTGCGGTGTTTCGACAAAAGTTGGCGCAGTTGCCTAAAGGTCAGGAAGGGTGGTGGTCTGTGTGGCAACAAGGGGAGAGTCTCCCCATCAAACGTACTTGTTCTGTTGGTGTTGGGGATGGGGATGTTGGTGAGAAAGTAGCTCTTACCAAGCTGTCTGAGCGGCATGCTGCTAAGAATTAAGTCACAAAGGGATGATACTGCCGTTCGAGCGGGGCGGACAGGGGATGATGCTCACACAATGACTTCAAGTGAAGGGGACCAGTCTGTTCACACAAAGTTGCCTTCCTCTGGGATTGGTATGCCGTTAGGTTCACACTTATCGGAGAAACCTCAGTCTAGGTTTTGGAATGACGAGTTTGTTGATGATTTAAGTTGCCATCTCAGGCAAATTGGCGGGGTCTCTTTCTATGGGCTGCAGCGGTGGGGAAGAGATCCGGTGGGGGGGGGGGGGGGGGTGTTGGTCAAGGTTTTGAAGGAAAATACAAAAAGTGGAGGGGTCTGGAGGGGGTGCGAGATTAAAGACCTAACAGCACCCTACCCCTATTGAACTAATGAAAAACACATGAGGGGTGCTAAGGTCAGTGGTAGCCTCAAATGTCTGACGTGTACTTAAAGTATGGAGGTATAGACTGTGAGAATGAAAGAGAAGAGCAGACGTGAACCCATCAGCCCACCCATTGGCGGAACTTCATCATCTGGGTTGAAGAAACACCAGCCTGGTGTCTACTAGGTGTCTCACCATGAAGGAAATGTGAGTACAGCGACAAGTATATAGTACACTACTGATGGAGAGTTGGGTAATAGTGTCTAAAGGGCTGTGGGAAGTGGAAAAAAGTTGCAGTGTAGAAAGCAAATGTGCTATAAGGAAAGTGGTGAAATAAAATTGACTAGCATGGTGCCTAAGAAACCTTTATTGAGACGGTCACCATGGTGCCAAAATTAAAAGCAGAGTGTGAATGGATGTAAGCATATATTACCATTTATAGATGGATCAATCGGTCGACATGTTTCAGCCTCGGAAGGCTTTCTTCAGGACCTAACAAGACACTACTGCAACTGTTATAGTAAGTATCAAGGTACGTACCATGCCAGAAACATGAACCTACCAGTCTCTTATGGGTGAATTGGTAGGAGATGAAGTCATGGTATTCTAAGATCATCTGCTCCTGAAACATAAAAACAGTGTATACACACAAAAAAATTTACACATGTTGTGAATACTAACAACGAAATGAATTTAGAAATTGAGACATAGAGGACCACAGAGACAATGCTCTATTACTCTAAACTGATTAGTTAATTAATCACTCACCCGCACTTTGGCTGGGAGATGGCCTCACCTCGCCTGGCACTCGCTCAGGACAATGAGGCCCCGCTCTAGTGAGAAATAGAAGAAGGAAAAAACACCAACAGAATAACTGATTTTGCTGGGAACCTATCTATTTCTGTAACCACTTAGTGTTTTAACAGAGAAATGTAGCTGGACATTGGTATCTGCTGGCCAAATGAAACCGATGTAGAGACAATGTATCAATTAAAAAGGGAATTTGTAAAGGTTTTTAGTAATAGTCATGCTGTTAGCTAGTGATAGATTATGTATGTAGACTCTCCATAACATCATAACCAGGCAAGAGGAGACTCCACAGTAGGTCTACTCAAGTTTACTGGATAGGTTCACTAAGCTTAAGTATATTAAAACTGTAAAGCTTAAGGACAGCAAAAAGGGAAGATAGAAGGCATGCCCATTAGGTCACTGGAACGGTAGGCATGTCGAGAAACCTTTAAAGGGATCCAGTAACAGACTTTAAACCAAAAGCTATTGAGCACTCACCTGTCCGTCGGTACCTCGATTCCCTTCTGAGTCGAGGGGAAGGTAACTCGACGGACAGGGAGGGCTGTTTTTATATTGTTGCGGCGGACCAGAGAGTGAACTCCCAGATGTCTAGTCCCCGCCGCGTAAATAAAGCCAAGAAGCGCGCCTCTCGGGGAGCTGGTGATTGTAGAGGCATGAAAAATGCATCTAGCTCGCTGATAGGGTATGCCCGTTAATGTGCTGTGAGGATTGGTCGAGTCATGGGCCAATCGTAGAACCAACTCAGTGAAACAGTCCTTATCGTTAGATCGGCAGCCACTTCGCCCGCGGTTCACCAGCTGTAAGAGTTCTCCGCTGGGGAATGGCCTCAAAATGCAGCTCTCTGTTCTGATTTAAAGTGAAAGATTATGAGGCCAGAAACACGCGACTCGAACCGATGTGAGCCTGGTGCGGAGCAGGATGTATACAACGAAGCTCCATGGTGCATTCTGACGGC
This sequence comes from Lissotriton vulgaris, assembly GCF_964263255.1. Taxonomy (NCBI): domain Eukaryota; kingdom Metazoa; phylum Chordata; class Amphibia; order Caudata; family Salamandridae; genus Lissotriton; species Lissotriton vulgaris. The sequence continues at coordinate 1,849,642,246 of NC_141687.1, read as the reverse complement.
TAATTGGACGAAAAAGTGCACCGGCAGTCTGGATTGGTCGGGTCACCAGCCAATTAGGAAGCCAGACCCTCGGGAGGGGCATGTCCATTAAACTGGAATTTAAGACGTCTCTAATGTGTTTGTTAAAAAGTAACAGCAAGACACCGTGTTGTGTTTGTTTTTTTGGAACATGGACGTGTATTTAAAATGCCAAACGGCAGATGCACCTAAGTAAATGCACTTAAATAAACGCGGAAAAAGAGCGGAACCTATTGAAATGCCAGCTCGAGATGTCTTATTCGCGTGTAGTACATCGTGTTTGTCATTGTGCATAGGGCCTAGAGAACCCCGATGTCACCTATTGACATATGTGAAACATTATGTAGAAAGTGTGTGGGTTACTGGCTGACTGATCGGCTGCCACGAGAAGGACTTAAATTTGGTAGAATCAAGAGCTGACCAACAATATCGTGCAACTCGTCTTGGGTAACATTGGGGAAAGCCTTAACAGAATCCTCAGTATGGGAGTTCATTATTTATTATGATAACACTGAGAGAGATCATGTTTGCATCTATATGCGTTTATGCAGCCTCTGGGGCGGCATCCATAAGGAAAAAAACGCACATCTTTAACAGACAAGGGAAGGTTAATAAGCCCATAGTCTGGCAGACAGTTTAAGAGAATAGTCTGCATTAGAAAACTGGACTGACAAGCAGACGTTTAGACATTTGGTAAAAAAAGAGAGAAAATAGTATTATTATATGGTTTAGTGCGCTTTCATTACAAGGCAGTGTGGTATGCAAGCAGTATGGGAAATACTCAAGGCATAGCAGTGGCCCTAGCAGCTTGGAATAATTGTCATAAACATAATCTGTAACGGATTATCAGACAGTGTGCTAAACCGATTAGATTTGAATCCAGGGGATCTCATCATTCAGCCCTCCTGTTGCGCAATTAAGCCTAAAAATCCATTTCTGTTCCTTGACGAACAGATAATGTGAGACGCCACTGATGTGTGGTGGAATAAAAGGTTTCTCAATCACAATCCACTTTAAGTCATCAACGTTGTGCCCCATGTTCCCTACGATACATAGGGATGACTACAAGGAAGGTGAGACTCAGGATACTGGAGCACAAGAGCACCATTAGGTGTAATCGCCGGCCAACACGTCTCACTAACCACTTTCTGACCATGAGGCACAACGTTGATGACCTTTTGGGCCTCTGAGCTTTTGGGCTTGCGCACCAGGACCATTGAGGAAGTGGTTCTTGAACCAGATAGGTTGCGCATCTGTTTGCGCGCTTCCAAAACGGACCAGCTGGGTAGGGGTAAGTGTGTTTTCTTGGTAGGAGTGGTGTTGTGGCTTGTTGCCCGGTGTGTGAGTGGGAGTGTTTTTGAAGTCTTGTGCTTTTCGTCTGGTGTGCTCTTTTGTCCCGCTGATGGCAGTCCTGTTACGGTTATCCAGTTATTGGCTGTGTTACGGAAGGTATTGTTAGCTCTGGGATTGGAGCCTTCACGATTTGGTACCCATTCCTTTAGTATTGGGGTGGCGACTGCGGCTGCCCGGCAGGGGTGGGACTGGTCTCAGATCCGGAGAATTGGGAGGTTGAGGTCAGGGTGTTGCGAGCACTATGTGAGAAAGTAGCACATCTTTGCTTCGTTACCATTTCTTTTTCTACTAGGTCCCTGGCTCAGGCTGGCTGGCTTAAACCGGAGGGTGTGGATTATTGGACATTCCTTTGTGTCGTGGGCTGCAGTGGCTGCAGAAGGACAACTTTGTGGGCGATCTTTAGGTCTTAACAGTTTAACCCATGAGGTTGTTTGGCATGGTTTTGGAGGAATGCTTTGGGGGGGGGGTTGTTTCCTTTGCTGGCTACTCTTGGTATTACGGGTGGGGGCCCGCCTGACCTGCTAGTCATTCTTCGGGGCGAGAACGACCTGGTCTCTTTATCTGGCTTAACTTTGATTATAACACGGCAAATGGATCTGGAGCTACTCAGAGACGCATGGGCGAGCACCATGATGATCTGGACAGAATTTGTGCCTCAACTTCACTGGACAGGTGCAAGGAATGATTCTGCGATGGACAAAGCACGGAAGTAGCTGAACCGTTCTATGAGACTGTTTTGTAATGATTTCTTTATTTATGCTTTGGCTCACCCTCATTTGCAGGTTTCGGAATGGCGCCTATTTCGTGAGGATGCTGTCCACCTTTCTCGCATGGGTCACTCATTTTATCTTTTAGAGTTAACCGATTTAATTGCAAAAGTTCTTGATTTTCAATTGTGGTGCTCTCAGAGTTCACTTTAACTGTTTGGGTGGGGCAGGAAAACTCTAAAGGTTTTCCTGGGTGGCGGATTTTAGTGGGGGGTGGGCAGCCTGGAGCGGGTTGGTCCATCCTCAATAGGCAGTTGTAGGAAAGGAAGGGGTTTACATAAGAGTTAGGGGCTTCTGGTTTGGTTAGGGTTAACTTGGTGGGGGGTTTATCAGTGGGTAGGAATGATCTGTTAGGCTGAGAGCAGTTTAAATTAGTAATTAAATAAATAAATAAAGAAGTGGTTTGATGTGTTGTTTATAACCTGTCTTAATAAAGTGGCCTTTCTTGCTGACTAGGAAGTTGTGGACAGTGACTTTATTGCGTGAGGGGGGACCCGGGGAGAGCCGAGCGCGAGCCGGTCTCTCCCCGGGTAGGTTCGCGCGGGTCAATGGCCACGGCAGGTGGGGCATTGATTAATGAGGGCCAGGTGGGGGAATTAGGGCCAGCACAGGGCTAGGGAGCATTGCGCACTAGGGAGGCGGGCGGCGAGGTTAGTTTTTGTCCCACCCACCCTTCCCCCTTTTTTCTTTAGGCCTTTTTGTTTTTCCAGTGCTTACGTGCTGGTTTAGTTTTTTTTTTTTATTTTGCCACTTTAAGACAGGTTGGTTTTCTTTTTGGGCGGATTTTAGTGGGGGGTGGGCAGCCTGGAGCGGGTTGGTTCATCCTCAATAGGCAGTTGTAGGAAAGGAAGGGGTATACATAAGAGTTAGGGGCTTCTGGTTTGGTTAGGGTTAACTTGGTGGGGGGTTTATCAGTGGGTAGGAATGATCTGTTAGGCTGAGAGCAGTTTGAATTAGTAATTAAATAAATAAATAAAGAAGTGGTTTGATGTGTTGTTTATAACCTGTCTCAATAAAGTGGCCTTTCTTGCTGACTAGGAAGTTGTGGACAGTGACTTTATTGCGCGACCTCCTCTGATGTGTATGTAAGACTTACCTTTTGTCCCGAAGTTTTGTCCTGAATTTTGATCTTCTGTCCTGAATTTTGACCCTTTGCCATGGATTTTTACACTCACCTTCCTGAATTTGCACCCATGCCAGTTTGTCACCCTAACTGGCCTTCAACTCACTGCTAACCGACTTCCTGAACTCCCACTTGGTCACTGTGCCGTCTGTGCGCCACACAGAGCATGGCCGTCCGAGCACCCCTTCTACGCACTGCAGATAGCTGAATGCAGCCAATCAGCTGCTAGCAGCAGTCTAGCTAACCTATCAGATCTGCCTCCTACCCTCCCTTCCTGGTCTTTTAAGGGGATGGACAGCGAATTGGATCATGTGACAAATAGAGGAGTAAACCATCCCACGGGGCTCTTCCACATGTAGAACCGACGGGACCTACCGCATGTAGAACTGTGCACGGGCAATGCTTAGCATGGGAAAGGCAGGGCACATGAACTACAAGAACGTAACGTGAGCTATATGCACATAGATGCGTGCGGCGTAAGCAGTGTGCGCAGGCGGTGCTGAGGAAACAGCTCATCACCTCTGGAGGTGTGTGTTGCATGCACAGCCGCTTGGGATCTGCACTGATCAAAGGCGCCAAGTGGGCATAATCTGGACTCGTGCACTCCTCACAAGAGTTGTGTGCACAGGAGTTGGATATCTGTGCTGAACAGCAGCGCAGGGTGCACGAGTTTTACGTATGTGCACAGGGACAGGATCTGTGTGCTGATATTAACAGGAGCCGGCATCAGCCCAGATCGCAAGAACTGTGTGCATCGGACCGGACCCCTCCTTCTGTGCTGGCCCAAGAAGCGGGCGTGGAGGGCGAAGTTGGACACCCGTACAGACGAAAAAAAAGCGGTATGCACAGGAGCCGTGCATCTGTACCGATCACGGGACCTGGACAGCTGTACTGTTCACGCGAGTTGTGTGCACAGGAAGTGGACGCGTTTGCTGGTATGATGTGTGTACAAAGAAGTTCTTCATCACCGCGGATCACTGGCGCTTTGTGCACTGAGCTGTAGATGCGCCCTGACTCAAAGACGGCTGCGCGCAGGAGCTGAGACCAACCGAGCTGCGTGCAAGAATTAGCGGCGCAGGAAATGTGAAGAGTTGCTGGGGAAGAGAAGTAGTGCCGGACAAGCGAAAGGGTGCTCGGAAGTGGAGCATGAGAAATTAAGTGGTGCTCGTGGAGGCAGTGGTGCAAGGGAAGGGACTCGGTCCATTAAAAGCGAAGCGACGCGGGCAAGTAGTACGGCTGGAGTGAAGCGGGAGATAGTGCACCCGAAGTGAAGCTGTGCATCTGAAATGAAGTGGTGCTGTGGAAAAGAATAGTGCAGGAGCAGGGACTCGGTGCATTAGAAGTGAAGCAGGACAGGAAAGAAGAAGCTGAAGTGAAGTGTGCAAGAGAAGTGCATCATAAGTGCGGCATTGCAGGAGAAGACAAGCGGTGCTGGAGTCCCGAAGCGGAAGAGCAGAAAAAAGTGCTGCAGGAGAAGCGAAGAGATGCGGAACAGGCAGTACCTGGGGTCTGCGCAGCAGGGCTCCCTGTATCAGAGCAGGTTTGTTTCTATCATTAAAGTCATGTACGGAAATGTGCAACCGACCACCCCTCAAGTACTCTGCAGCCGAGGTGATGCAGTGTGAAGTCTTGAGGCAGGTGGTACACCTATGGGTATTGGGCAGTGTGAGAAGGTGGCACTTTCACAGAGGCTGTCAGGCTCCGTTAGTCGTGATCCAGCACTTTCATGAAAATCATATTAAATTCCTACACGCATTAAATACTTTAGGTATTCTTAATATTGCATCGTGCCGGGTAGCACATCGCTCGCTTTTATTGGAATGATGCTGCCTTTTATTGGGTCAATGCAAATTATGTATTTGTGTCACAAGTACACAGACAGGCTTTTAGAAGCCAGCAGGACCCTTCTCAGAAGAGGAAACCAGATAAGCCAATTGTCCCGTTTCTTTCACCAAGAAGGGAGTGGTGGGGTGACTGAATACGACGGAGGTGGTTGTCGTTATTATAATTAAGCAGGCACCTGGAGTGTTAAAAAGTCTTTCTTTTTTCACTGTACACAATAACAGGCTTCTTTGCCCCCCATCCTGCTGCACTGTTGTCATATGGTTTTGGGGTACAGTGATGAGTTCGGGGATGCTCATGGCTGTCGGAAGTAAGACCAGGCGAGGTTGGGCACACACTTGTATTTGTAGTTAAAGTGAGTGGAATTGCTCTCTGTGGGCTGAGCTGGAGATGCAACCTTGCATATTCTCCTGGTTTTTGTATTGAACGGTCTGTTTTTAAGAGATGATGTACCCCCCTCCCGTGTCCTACAGGCACAGGGGGTCCAGGGAACACAGAGGGACCAGGTAAGTAGGAGCAGCTTGATTGAGACAAGCTGTTCTGGGGTTACATTTTGCAGGTGCATGCCTGAGTTGCCTCAGAAACTGCTCTGAAATAAACACAAATATATCTTTAATTCAATTCCTGTACTAAAGTGGTTTCTGGCAGGAGACCCGGGGGTGGGTGGGAAATCCTATATTGTAAAGCAGTGATGGGTCATCCTCGCAGTATTGCCACGGGTGCATTTGTTGCCAGTGGTTGAAATATAGCATTTTTGGTTTTCCTGTGAATTACCTTCGACCGGCACAGTTCATTATTTGGAGTTGTCGTGAATATTTCTGCTGAATTTTGTGCAAAAACGGTATGCAGGTTGAAAATGTTGGGTGACACATGGATATCTCCATTTGATCTTATCTTATCTTAAGGGGATTTTCTATAGCGCTCTGACACCGTAAGTTTCCTGGCGCTAATTGGGTGCTGAGAGGTGTAAAGCAGGAGATCTAGCCAGACTGTGTGAAGAGACTAGTTTTTTGTTATGAGCAAGGACGTTGTTTAGTATTTATTGTCAAGACAGTTTGAGAGAGCTGTCGTGTGGTTGTTTTCTAAGTTTCTTGTCTTGTTTAAACTTGGGATGGCAGTGTTGTTTTTGTCAATGGGGACTGATGCTATGAGATTTGCACTTAGCAGTGGCACCATATCTGTTATATTTAGGTTTGGCTTTCTGACTGTCACTTATATCATTTTTGTGCTTCAACCTTATAGAGACGCAAGATAAAGGATGCTCAGTGCACTATGTGGAATTGTTTGCTTTCCCATTGGTTGATCAAGAGATATGTGCAAACACCATACTCCAGGAATGAAGTTTCATTCTGCAGACATAATAATACTGCATATGATGTTGCCATTAAAACTATCAATTCCATAGGTTCCTTCATAACTGCATTGGAAAGTAGACCATTGCCACGAAGATGTTTGAGATGAAGCACTTAAATGAAAAATGGGTCAACTTGCTACAAGATGGACTTTTTGTTTTCATATTGTGAGAAAGTACCATATAAAATTAAGAAAACTACAATTTACCGTAGCAAACCACAAACAAGTCAACTTTTGGACATAATAAAAAGCAGTATTATGGTTGTCGGTTTTTAGCTGTGGCCTTAGTCAAGACCTTTTCCGTTTTTAAAAATTGTTTTATGAAATATACTTAATGGGGCTTTCAGCCAGCCTTCTTCATCCATTGGTCTGTTGTGCCATGACAATTTTCTTCTGCCTGCAACAGAATACAGCACGGGGCAGTAGGAAAGCTTACTTTAGCCATTGTCTACCTTCACTGTAATTGGCACATTTTGCTCTTTCACAAGGAGCATATCGTCACACAAAGTAGTTCCCATCAACAGCATGGACTGCTATGGCAATATGTGCTTTTTTTAGACTAGAAAAATGTGCTTCTTACTTTTAGTCTATGTTTTTTATGATGGCGAGGTTCTGGCAGCTTCCCAACAATAACATTTTATAAAAAAACATGACGGACAACAATTGTTAAGACAAAAGGATGGTAGCCAAAGTCCGACCTATTTGCTTTGCCAGTGCTTGTTTTAAATAACCATCAGGCCTTGTGTGTAGCTGCAATAGGTCTATGTAATGTGGAACATCTTCATTTAAAATAAGTTTACATTTTGGAGCTTGTAGTTTTGCAAAACAGTGCTGGTCAAAAACCTATGACCAGCTCAAGGTGTCACACATCATTTTGCAACTCTATAGGTGTGCCTTTATGCCTAATGGTAGCCTTTACAAACAATAATGTTTTAGATATGGCATCTATTCTCAATTTGCTTTCTTGGTCTCTAAACAAGTCACCCAAACGCATTAGAAAGAATGTCTGACAGTGCTATTTAAAACTACTACAAGTAATAGAAGGCAAAGTAAGAGAAGCATTGGCAAAGGAAATAGGTGGACCATTGGCTTTGTCAATGCTTATTTTGTTTTATTGTGGCTTTTACAAAACTTTATTGTTTGGGAAGCTGCCGGGCCTTCAGCAATGTAAATAAAACAAATTGTCTAAAAGCAAACATTTTTATGGTCTCACTAATCACACATTTCTATAGTAGCCCCTTGCACTTAAGGGAACAACGTTGTGTGTGCATGTGCTCCTTGTGAAAGGGCAGAATGCTGTCACTCACAGTGAAGTTAGCCAATGGCTAAAGTGGGCTGACCCACTGCCCCATTCTGTAGTGGGCGGAAGAAACGTGAAAGAAAAAACAGGCCAGTGGACGAAAAGGGCCTACTGAAAGTCCCGATAAGTAAGTTCACTATACATACACTTTTAGTAAAATCAAATGGTCTTGGCTAACACCAGATTAAACAAAAGCCATGGGTGAACAAGATAATCAAGCCATAACATGGGAAATTTTGAGTTCTCTTTGACTTTATTGTAAACCAAGCTATTGTGAATCGAAGTGTGCCCCATTATGCACCTCCTTGTGTCCACTGGAGCACATCACGCACTGATCACGAGGAATTTCACCAAGTGCTCCCATGAAGTACATTACCCTGTGATCCCCTAAGGCTTTTAACTCCGTACTCCCCAGAGTAGCATCTCTAGTGCTTCTCTGTTGCAAATCACACTCTCTGCCCTGATGCAAATGACCTTGTTCCCATCACCCCACATCATTCAGTGCCCTGGTTCAATGTCTGTAACCCTTGCGGGTCTCTGCAAGGGTGCCTGCTTGTCTGTTGGATGCTATGAAAAAGGGTGTTGGTAGGTGTGTTGATCTGGGGCATGTCTTGTTCTGTGTTGTGTGCACTGTCTGCATACACTACACACGTGTCAAACCTATTGGCTTTATAAACTAATTTTCTCTTCTTTTATAGTTGTAGATTCTTTGTGTGTAGCAGGCCTTTAATTTGCTTCTTTCAGCTTTTAACATTTTAAATCTAGATTTTGCTTTCTCCCCTGGAAAAATCAGAGACGGCCAATGTCAAAGAGAAGTGCTTCAGTTCCGAGGTCTTTTCATCATTCCCAAATCCTACACAAGACCTCCATTTAGTGGGAGGGGCAAGACCGTCTGCTGGGGCGAGGGAGAAAGGAATAAAGGGCTACCCAGCAAAATGCCCATTAGTTGAGTTTCTCTCCACAAACATAGGTTAATATCACCACCCCGTACTGAAAAAACGTTGACAATGCCAGTAGTTCTGGCCCTGGGAAGCTTTTGCGATTACAAAAATTAATAATAATTATCGCAGTCATGTGCCACAAATTATTTTAAAAAAATGCTGTCCATATGATTCCAAGTGAAAGCATTACATTAAAAAAAGCCTTTGAGTATAATTGTAAAGGAACAGTGCAAGTGCTTCTTAGCAGGCAATTGAACTTGAAACAGGTAAAGATAGCTTTTTTAGCATTTATGTACAACAGAGGAATATGAATGAATGAATAAATGAATGAATGAATTAGCTTTTGCATAGCGTGTGCATACTCCAAGGAGTGTCCCGGCACTGACCGTTGGAGATCCTGCCATCTGCCCAAAAAGTTAATCGTTTTATTCATTTTGTTGAAACAGACAGTTTTTTTTAACACAGGAAGCTCTGAAATGGCATAGAGTTCCCTAGGGATTGTATTCCGTGCCTTTGAGCCAAGAAAAGAAAAAGATCTTCCGCCCTTTTTTGCCCCGCAAATTTGAGTAATTCTGTATTAAAAGATGTATGTGCATCGCAGCTCTTTGCAGGGGGCATACGCACATATCCTCCTCAGATAGACGGCTCCTTTCTCGTGGAGCGCTTTATGTGCTATGACCAATGTCTTGAAACGAATCCTCTTTTTGATGGGCAACCAGTGAAGTGCCCTCCGAAGTGGGGTCATATGTGTTCTTGGAGCGAGGTTAAGAAATAATCTTGCTGCCGCATTCTGGACTAACTGTAAACCGCTGAGAAGATAGTCTGGGAGGCCTAAGTAGAGAACATGTCCATAATCAAGCCTCTAGGTGATCAGGGCTTGGCCCACTGTTTTCCTGGTTTATTCTGACAGAAAAGGATAGCATTTCTTCAGAGAGCGTAGGATCCCAAAACAGGAGCCCACCATTGTCTGAATATGTAGTTGAAAAGACAGGGCACTGTCAATTTTAATTCCCAGGTTTTTTTTTTTTAGTTTTTAATTTTTTTTATTTATTAGAGTTTTCTATAGCGATGGCTAAACCTGGAGCTATCAGAGCGCTTTACACAAAGTTACAAAATTACATCAGTTACAAGTTACATCAGTTCCAAGAAAACAACTCAAGTGCATCAGAAGACGAGGTAAATGGAGCTTAGAAGGGTAAGGGGGTGGGGTAAAGGTATCGGAGGGAGAAAGGATGGAGATAGGATGGATGGAGAGACGAAGGAGAGTCTGCCCGAAGTCCGGCTGGGTAGGTGACGGCCGAGGGGAAAGTCCACGGCCCATCTCCTCTATAGCTATCTGGTAGCTTCAACGGGCATCAGTCAAGCGGCTAGGTCTCATTGAGAAAACAGTTAGAGAGCAAAGAGGAGGAATAAGTGGAGCATAAGGAGAAAGGGGGTGGAGTGAAGGGGTAGGATGGAGAGCACGACGGAGAGACGAAGTAAGGTCTACCCAATATCCGGCTGGGTAGGTGACGGCCGAAGGGGTAGCCCACAGCCAATCTCCTCTATAGCTATCATGTAGCTCCACGGGGGCATCGGCCAAAAAGTTAGGTCTCCACGGTCAGAGGTAGGTTCACAGATTTATAGCACTTTACCACAGGATCGTTACGTTACAAGTTACATCAGTTACAGGAGCATAGTAGGGTACAGTAAACCAAAGCAGAGTTGTGAGAATTCGTAAGAGGGAGGAAAGGAGCAAGAGCAGGGAGACGAAGACGAAACTGTGCCCAATGTTCGGCTGGGTAGGTGACGGTCGAGGGGGAAACCAGGGCCAATCTCCTCAATAGCTATCTAGCAGCTTCACCAGGCATTAGTCGTGTTGCTCAGGTCTCAGTGTTCAGGAAAAGTAGGTTAGAGTAGAAACAGGGGCAACAGTTGCATAGTCAGGTAGCGGAGGAACATGTCCCCACTAGGAGCAGAGGTAAAAAGGAGTGGAGGGGGAGTAATCCAGAGAGGGAGCGTGGGCTGCCAAGAGAGCGAAGGCAGAGGCGGCCGCCTTATTAAAGTCAGGCACGATGTGTTCAGGCCTATGTAGGCCATGGTGAGCCCTAGATATTCAGGGAGCAATGTGAGCGATGACGTGGGGCAGCCGCAGACACCTAGCATTTGATTGGTTTGTCTTCAGTGGAATAGCAGATAAGTGAGCGAATGAGGAAGGAACTGCAGCAGACCTCCTCAGGAGCGACAATGGATTTCTGACTGCATTCCTCAGTAAAAAATGAAACCATGGTTGTTGCTTCTCTACCAGAGCAGGTCAATCTTTCCTTTTCAGGGGTTCTGCCTGAAAAGTTTACCTGGGGCTTTCTTTTCTGCTCAAATGTGTACTCGGTCCAAAGTAGTGTCGGGGAAGGGACTCTCAGCCACTGATCTCAGAATAGGGAGAGAGGGACCGTCTTTTTGGGGAGGTGGCCGTCTTGGGGATCTGGGGGCGGAGTGTCTTGAGCTACCACGTCCTACACACCTCTAGAGAGGTCACCAAAAAACACAATCTCTGTTTTATCGGGGTTGCATTTTAGGTGGTTCGATGATAGCCAGTTAAACACATTTGAAAGACAGGACTTGATGGTCCTTCCAAATTAGGAGTCTTATTAATGCAAACAAAAGGTACTATTGATTTGGAATCAAAATAACCTGAATGTTTAGTTCAAACACACAAGGGTGCCTTAAAAAAAATAAAAAAGGATTATGGGCCAGTTTATATATTGCTGGAGAAGAAACTCCTTCCAACTGAGACATAGTTCCCACCCGACCAAGACTGTGGTCTGTCCGCTTACCCATATTAAATGTGGTAGAGGCACGACGCTGGAGACTACTCCATCCCCACCAGGGCCAAACTCCTCTGAGGGCCAAATGGAGTAAGGCCCAAAGGAGGTTTGGCTATATGTCCGCCCACCTAATTTAGATGGGCAAATATATAGCTGTTTTTCAATGCCCATCACTGCCAGGAAAATCCTGGTGGTAAGGGGCATTGAAAAGTGTTCAGTACCCCCACCGCCATGGCAGTAAACTCCCATGGTGGGGGCGGGGGGCATTGTTTTTTTGAAAATTATGAAAGTAAAAAAAAAAACATTTGCATTTGCAGGAACCACCTTGACGGCAGTTCCTGTCAATGCCTGAAATGTTTGCTGGGCCGGCGGTCATTTTAAAATTTGGCCCACAGTACCTCCGTCAGGATGATAGAGTAATGTACTCTATCACAATGGGGAAGGATTGGCCGTCCGCCCCCCCAAAAAAAATTGGTCTCAAAGAATGGAAGGGAACAAATATTAGCAAGGTACAGTATTGGCTTACCAGACCTGGCTGGCACTGAGTGTTGTTCTACTTAGGCAAATGTTCGCTTGTGGTCAGGCAAAATGCCTTAGCTCACATTAGAGGATAACCGATGGGTGAAGCATACTGACCCATTTCCCCATGCTTTATGCTACGGTGGGCGGAACCAACATTTGAATGACAGTTCAGCTGTCCAGTGGAATAAGTGAGATGATCAAAGGAATCTCTACGCAGATATATTTGTACGCATTTTTGTTTTTTTGTTTTTTGATCACATGAGTCTGGTGAGGCTGCTAAATTTTCCTTTCGGCCAGACCTAAAAATATTTTACTTTGCTACATGTTTATACCAGAAGACCATAAATATATGTAGGCAACACTTAACACGACCTCTCCTTGAGTAAATGTATTGATAAAACAGTATTAATATAATACTGTATTACTGAATTTTTCATCCATAGTGGTAACATGAAGGTGTATGAACCAGACAGAGTTCTGCGACCACACTAATGGCAATACAGCACTATACAAGTCTATTTCAAAATATTATATATCATAATAAATATTGTATCATAATATAAAATGACATATGAGAGTAAGCCCTAGTCTCGGAAGAGGTAAAATGACCAGGATTAAAGCAGCAAAGTAATTAGTCCTCAGCAATCCAAGACTTTGAGAAGGTGTCTTAGTGATTTGAGGTTTGAGCAAATGGATCACTGATTGAGATGCTTTATCCCTCCACCACTGACTCACTCACTTTCTCAGTACGACAGTGTCTAAGTTCTATGTGTTTCATATGAGTCTAGGCAGAGTGAATAAGTCTGTGTGTGAGTACCTCAGCGAGTGAGGTGGTGCTGAAGTGAGTTAGTGTTTGCGGTTAATCATTTACTGACCACTCAGTGCATGTGCTTGTTTGCCTGCTCGTGTCTCATGCTCACTGCATCTTTCGTAAGAGATGCCCTTAGAACAAGTCGCCCATTAGCCAAAGACCCGAGATGCTGCATCCCAGACTGTATTTCCATCCAAAGCAATAACAAAGCAAGGATTCTCTGGTTGTCCGAAATGTTCACAATCACTTAGATTAAAACTCTTTCCCTAGGATGAACGTGGAAACGGCATTTGGACTAATGCATAATAAATATTAAAGCAAGTTTGTTGACCTTTAAACTGAATTGAATATAAATCTATTTACAACCGCCTTAGAAAGAAAGAAAGGCGATACCAAAGGGGATGATGGACGGAGCGTTTGAGCAAATCAAACACTCACCCCTAGTCAACTGATCTCGGTTTAATCATCCATCACCATTCTTTAGCACACTCCACCACCCCAGTTCAGACAAGGCCATATGCAAATCAGTCTGACCCTGTGCCTCATGGGAACAGTCCAGCGCCGAACTGCCAAGCCATGTCTTCCCTGGACTGGAAACAAGCATACTGGGACCGGTTTCGGATTCATAATCCTCATCAGCCAGGCTATATTGAATCCAGTGGGAGAGTGAGCAAGGGACCCTCGTCTGGGCATACCTGTGAAAGGCAGTGAGTCTTTTAAGACCCTCAATGCTGCCCGGTGCAGGGTTTCACCTCTAATTCACTTTGGGTTCGCTATCAAAATAATGAGGCAAGCGCTGGAAACTGGAAGACAAGAAGAAGGTTTATTTCTCATGAGGAGATCACGTCAACTGCAGACACCGGGATATCTGAGGGAGGTGTTCTGCTGATAACTCATTTGGCTCTTCCTTTTATACAGGTTTTACACAGTGCATTTGTTTCATCAACATGGTTACACAAGCTTGGAGTCCCTGCCCCGGGCAGGTTGCCACACAAGCCCAACAGTAATTCTCTTCCCACCCAGGTCAAACAGACAATCTTATCTTGCAGCTGGACCTTACTTCAGGGTCTAAAACATGTGAGACCGGCCAGATCTAAGAGCCCGTTCTGGTGATAAAAACAGGTTCCATTGTTGGTAAAACAAGTCTTGCTTTTTGCAGTGCAATAAATCTTGTTTGCAAGGGTCTTTTTGGTATTTGGATCCTGTTTGTGTAACCTGGTGCAGTGAGAGGTTGAGTGCCCAAGGGTTTGCCTGTAAACAGAGGTGAGAGAAAAAACGAGTTTGTGGCAGCAAGTGGCGCTGAGGTTTGTCGTGGCAATAGAGTTTATAGCCCCCAGCACACATACCAGGTCGGTCAGAGGGATGCTAGTAAGGGCAGGGTGAAACAAAGGTGACCAACAGAGTACAAAATGGCTGCGATAGATTAGATAGATATTTCCACTCATTTTTTGGAGGGGACATTCATCGGGAATGTCGCATTGGAGGTGCGAGGGCAGAAGGGGGTGGTTGTTCTTCCTGTTTTGTTTAGCCAAAACTCGTTGTAGAACTGGGCGATGGTCCCGGCGGAAGTGGCATTGTCTTTGTAACTTTCTTGTAGGAGCATCATCCAGGCTAGGCAATATCCGTGAATAGAAAAGCGCCAAGGGATGAAAGGGATGGAATTTTCGGTGGTATGTGGTAACAGCCCACAGACACAACAGTTGCTAGTATTGGTGGCAATATTGTGCTGGTGCAGCATCTGCACAAAATAATTATTCCAGAATTCTTTACGTCGTTCTCAGAGATGTGGCGGTAGTGATACCAGTTAGTGTTCTTTCTTGGTGGTTGGTTGCATGGTGGGTGACAATGTTCTGTATGCAGGTGCATTCTCTTCAATGATCCAGAATGTGACCATTAGCAGGAGACAGGTGAGAAATGAGGTTACAAGTGCAATTGTCTTTGTGCTGTGCAGGTAGGCAGTCTTGGTGTCTTTGCGGTGGCTTTGCAGGTGCTCAGTTTCTTCCATCATCTTCGAGGGGCTCAACAACTGTTAGGACCACAGACTTTTGTCTGGCGCTTTCCTGGTAGCATTGGTTGACTGTGCTACCGATCTGAGACCTTGACTCAGTTAGTGGCCTGGTCGTTGGAGCACCCTCTTTTCGTCGATCTTAGGTTGTACCCTTTCTTGGATGGCACTGTGGGGTCGGGAAATTCTGATAGTTCGAGGATGCCTTGTGCGTAGCAACTCAGAGCTGGTCGGTCCTTCGGGAGTACTTCCTCTTGCACCTCCACCTCTTCACAGGTTGCCAGTGTTGGAGGGACTCGCTTGCAATGATGAGCGTGCAGCCAGTTTTGTTTTCCTTCCACTCGGTGGAAAGTTCAGGTGGTGATCAGGACTTGCCAGGGGCCCGTCCACCTAGGTTCCAGATTCTTCGCTCTTTGGAAGTTGCGAATCAATACATGGTCGCCTGGCTTTATTTCATGTCCCGGGCCCCTGGATTTGTCAGGCAAGGCTTGCTGCACCTGTTGGTGGATAATTGTTAGCTCGTTATTTCAATCTATGCAAATAATCTGACATTAATATGTTCGGGACATTGTTAATGGAGGTGAGTCTTGGTGCCGCTCTAATGCTCATAGGCCTGCCGAAGACCACCTCATACGGGGTAAGTCTGTGTTTGGTTGGGGTAAGCGCATCGATAGCAACGCGGGCGTCGGGCCATTTCAACCCGGTCGTGGCAACTATTTTGGCTAGTTTTAGTTTCAATGTTACATTGTGTCTCTCTACCAGGCCCGCTGATTGGGGGTGGAAGACGGCATGGAACTTTTGTTTTACCCCAACCCTCTCAGTATGTTCTGTATCACTTCGGCTACGAAGTGAGGGCCGTTGTCGCTCCTTAAAATTCTGCAAAGGCCGTATACGGGGAAGAATTCTTTCAGCAATGCTTTTGCAGTGGCTAAGGCGGTATTGTCGCGGGTAGGGTATGCCTCCACCCATTTGCTAAAAGCGCACACAACCACCAGGACATATTTTAGACCATGGCATCTCTCTTGGATGTAATCCATTTGAAGGATTTCAAAGGGGTGGTCAGGGACTCCAAACCCTCCCTGTGTTACTACTGTCCTCTTCCCTGGGTTGTGTTGTAGGCAGACTATACATTGTTGTACTAGGCGTTTTGCAGATTCTGTTATCTTGACATTATGCCACACTCTGGTGATTAGTTCAATCATGGGGGTGGAGCCTATTTGTGCTGGTAAATGTGCCATGGTCAATATGGGGATGAGGTAGCCATTGGGTAACAGCCATTTATTTCCGTCTTTAGTTCTCCAGTAATCTTCCACGTCTTTTAGTCCCACCTTTTCCCACTCGGTCAATTCGTCTTGTGTGCCTGTAGTCTGTATGTCCCTTTGAGTGGTCCTATCGTCAGTATATTGTTCAGCTTGTGACCTGGTCACATACATTTGTATCGTAGTTCTGTCTCCTGCCGTGGCTCGGGCAGTAACGTCTGCAAGTGCATTTCCCTGTCCAATGAGGTCAGTCACTTTCCTATGTACTTGGCATTTTATCACTGCTAACTTCTTGGGGAGGAGGACTGCTTGCGTCACGGCGGAGACTAAGTCTCCATGCAGGATGGGTGTACCGTGTGAAGTCAGGAACCCTCTTTCTCTTCATAAGATCCCAAAATGGTGAACCACCCGGAAGGCATATTGGCTGTCGGTGTATATGTTAACTGTTGTGCCATTTGCTAAGATACATGCTTGTGTGAGGGCAATGAGTTCTGTCGCCTGGGCTGAACGTTGGGGAATACGGGCTGTTTCCAGAATGGTTCGGGCTGTGGTGACAGCGTATGCAGCTGAGGTGGTGCCGTCTGGGAGTTTGAGGCACAAACCATCCACCCATAGTTCTCCATCTGGTTCTAGAAAGGTGGTGTCTCTGAGATCTATTCCACTCTTTGTTTGTTCATCGGCCAGTGTCACACAGTCGTGTAGTGGAGTCACGTTAGGATCATTTTCGGGTAGGGGTAACAGTGTGCCTGGATTGAGGGTGGTGCATCGCTTTAGGGTAATGTGCGGTGCTAGCAGGGTCAACTCATATCCTGTCTGTTGGGCGCTACTCAAGTGTTGGGTTTTGGTCTGGTTTAGTAGTGTGTTGACTGCATGGGGTACTAAAACAGTGACTGGATTGGAGAGCACTATTCCTTCGCTCAGGTGTATTGATACTGCTGCAGCTGCCACAGCGTTCAGGCATGCTGGCAGTGCTCTGGGTACTGGATCAAGGGTGGCAGAGAAATATGCACAAGGGCGTTGTTTGTGACCAATCGATTGTGTTAGGACAGACAATGCACATCCCTCCCTCTCGTGGGTGTAGAGGAAGATTGGTTTGGAGTAACCTGGGGTTCCTAGGACAGGCGCTGAACAAAGGGCATTGAGTAGTTCTTTAAAGGCTGACTACCATTCGGGGGTCCAGGGAGAGGTGAGGAGATGTCTTTAGCTAGGAGAGAGAGAAGGGGTTTGACAATGAGTCTAAAGTTCGGTAACCACTGTCGGCAAAATGAGGTGAGACCTATCAAAGAGCGGACTTGCTTCTGATCTTTGGGGACAGGGGTATCTAGAATTGTCTGGATCCTGTCAGGCGTGAGTTTCCTCCCTTCTTTTGATAAAAGGTGACCCAAATAGGTTACTTGCGATTTACAGAACTGCAATTTCTTTGGGCAGACCTTGTGACCATTCTCATCAAGAAAATGGAGTAGTTTGATGGTGGCTGTGACGGCTATTGGTATGGTGTCTGCTGCTAGAAGGATGTTGTCTACATATTGTATTAGTGCCACTCCATCTGGCAATTGTATGGCGTCCAACTGTCTTTTAAGCGCCTGGCTATAGATAATTGGGCTCTCAGTGTACCCCTGAGGTGCTCTGCAAAATCTGTACGAACGAGAGTTTAGGGTGAATCCAAATAGATAGTGGCTGTCTTAGTGTATAGGTATGGAAAAGAACGCGTTTTTGAGGTCAATCACAGTGAAGGTGGTGGCAGTGGAGGGGATTAAAGTCAAAATTGTTGTGATGTCGGAAACTACTGGGTATTGTGGCACTACGATTTTGTTTATCTCCCGCAGGCCAATGATGAAGCAGTAGGCTTGTCCGTCTCCCTCTCCCTGTTTCTTTACAATCGGTAGTATAGGGCTGTTACAAACGTTGCTCACTACTTCCTCTACCAAAGAGTGTATGTTCCCTGTCAGTGCCTTCTCACCCTCTGGTGATATTTTGTACTGCAGTACTTTCGGTAGGGTTGCGTCCTGTCGTATTGTTACGTGTAATAGGGTCAATCATCATTCGTCCTACGCCTGAATCAGCCCTAGCCCATAAGTGTGATGGCAAAGTGTCCAGTAGGGATGCGTCAGTCTTAGAGATGGGAAACATGTGCTGAGAAGGGTTCTCCCTATGGCTCTGGCAGTTGTCATACAGGATGACAAGCACCCCATCCGGTGAGAGTCTGATAGTCACATGGAAGTGTTTCAAAAGGTCAAGACCCATAATGGCGTCTGGGGTGTTAGAAGAGAGGAGGAATGTCGTTTCGATTTTATTGTTGTCAAGGTTACAAGGAATTGGTTGGGACAAAGGGTTGGTGGAGGCCGTACCATCAAATCCTATTGAGGTCACATGTGAGCCTGACAAGGGTGCCCTTGGAATCAGTCGTTTGGATAGTGCACTACGTGTTGCTCCGGTGTCTACCAAAAATGGTGACTTTGTGCCCATGACCTCAGCAGTAACATAAGGGCCTTGCTGATCAACATAGAGCTCGACTGGATCCCTCCCTTGCCCCTGGCTGTCCTATGCAAAGTCGTACGTATTGTCATAATCTGTCGGTTGGTAATGATTCTGTTTGGGATGGTCAAATGCTTTTACTCTTCCTGGCCTTTCCTCGCTTGCTTCACTCGCGTACCCTCTCCCATGTCCTCTTCCTCTCTGTCCACTTGCTATTTCCCTCGCCTCTCTGCCCCTACCAGCCCCTAACAAAGCCGGGCATTGGGATTTCCAGTGTCCATAGTGAGCTAAAAACCGGTGATGGATTAAAACCAGATCAGTTGACTGGGAGTGAGTGTTTGATTTGCTCAAACGCTCCATCCATTATCCCCTTTGGTATCGGTTAGAAAGAAAGGCAACTGCAGATAATGTGAAGTCCACACAGTTAGAGACAAATACCAAAGGATACGTCATAGCCACGGTTACAAAGTTGAATAAAGTTAGTTGAGTTTGGATGGGGAAGTCTAGTCCAATGTCTGATGCCAGCATTTAAAATTGCTGAATGTTACTGAAATTATTTTGCTGCAAATTTACCATTCCATTTCAATAAACATTATTTCGGTCAGCTTAGACCAGAGGTCTTCAAACTTTTTTGCTTTGAGCCCCCATAAGCAAGTTGTTTATAAGTTGCCCCCCCCCCTTCAATACTTTGTGAGAAGTATTGAGAGAGCGGTAGAAACAGGCTGAGCACAGGGGGCAAGATTTATGAGATAACTTCAGTGGTACTGCAGTTCGCAGTTCACAGTCCACAATGAATTGGAGACTTATAAAACAGCAACTACATCGAACAAAACCATTAATTAACCCAAAAATACTGCTCCCCATAATTGGGGTGTTGTACACCCCTCACACTCCTGGGCCCCAATGCAACTGCGCCTGCAGCACCAATGATAACTGAGGCCCTGCGTAGTAGGCTATCACCTCTGCTGATTTTACCTCTTCCCCACCCCGCTTAACCATCATGCCATCCTGGCAACAGGCTCTCTATCCCTTTCAAGAAAAAACATTCTCCCACATGATATCGCTCTTTTTTCCGCAAGTGTGCCCTAATGTTATATATGGCAATAAGTCCTCTTGACCCTTTTTTAAAATGAAAGCGGTAACTGTAATGCAGTGTGCCCATCAGAACCCTGGACTGCTGCACCCACTTCACTAATGATAGCTTCTGCCAAGCAAAGCAGGTTATCTCCTCTGCCATTTGTTTAAAAAAAAAAACAGGGCTCCGATTTTGCTACACCCCCTTCCTGCCATATCTCTGAGGCTAAACTAAGGTGCCTCCTCTGCTTCAATTTTCCCCTCCCTTGAGCCATTGCTTCGAGGCTTAAAGCAACACTGACATACAAGTGTGCATTGGGACCTAATGCAAGTCAAGGAGGGTGGTAAAACTGCCATGATTGGGGTTTTCTTGGCTCGTCATGCCATGGGGCCCTGGTGCCACTCTACCTGCAACATTAATCATACTTTCTTCCCTCGAGTGTGAAAAATAAATGCAGCAAGGGTGACACAGGCTCCAATGCTAGCAAGGATCATGGGCCCCCATAGCACCTTTTCTTATAGTAAGGAAGACATAATTGTGGGATAGTGGTCACTTACACCCTTGCCATAGTATCTGTTACACTAATGATTGTGATGGCCCTTGAAAAAAAAAAAAGCTCCTATATACCACACCCTTCCTAGGGGGCATCTCTCTGAGGAAGTAGTCTCTGTTCATTTGTAAATGAAAAAATGAGTCCCCACATAGTGGCCCCTTCTTCTGAGCCACAGCTTTGTCACTACCCATGGATCTTGTTCCTTTTGTGTTTCTCCTCTGTTGTTACTAATTAATAATGACTTACATGTTCACAGTGCTTTCTGTCACGGGCTGGGACTTCATAGCACTATAACTTCATGTCAGTATTCCACAATGTGCCAACTAGGATACAATTCTGTGCCTGTCTGGTCTCACACACAAACACACAGATATCTACAGTGATCGCAGTAACCAACTGAGATGTCACATTCGGCACTATACGATTACTTTTTATGTGTTAGTTTTATATAGAGCAAATTTGACTCGAAATAGTGCAGCACTTTAAATGAACACAATTTACATTACACAAGGTCACGTTCATTTGTTGGCACAGAAGATTAAGTGATTTGCTCAGAAAAACGGGATGTTTAACTTGCAATTATTTTTATTTCATTGTGTGTTTTTGCCATTGTAGCTGCATATAAAATAATAAATTCCTTACAGAATAGTTTGTTCTTCTAAGCCACCTCTTTGACCCTGCCGCCGCTCTCAATGACCCCAGCCTCCATAGCACGGTGTTTCTATACTTTACACTTCAAATCTCTTTGTAAATGAAAACGGCCTGGAAATAAGCCAAATAAAGAAGGCCACACTTCCAGGCGATCTTAATTTACACTTATTTGCTGAGGGATTTGCGCTCCCCTGGTAATGCAGTCACGGACCCCTAGGGGGGGCGCCCCACAGTTTGAAGATCTCTGGCTTGGACCATAGAAGTGCATACACAGAAAATTTAAACACATAAAACATGTACTATAAAACCGTCCCCATGAATAGCTCTACAAGTTAATTGTTTGATAGCCTTGAAGTGCATCACAGGGGTCACAAGGTGGTAGATCCGGGGAATTCATATCTGCAACCCATCCTCATCCAGCTACCATGTGTGATTCCCCTATGTAAGGCACAACCTAATTATCCGCGGGTCTAACAGGCTAAACAACACTGAAGATTAAGAACACCAGAAACTGACTCTTAATCATGCCTTGTGGAAATCCTTTCAAAAGGACGGAATCCCATCACACGGAAGGGATTCCATCCTTTTGAAAGGATTTCCACTAGACATGATTAAGAATCGGTTTCTGGTGTTCTTAATCTTCAGTGCTGTTTAGCCTTTTAGACCTGCAGATAACTAGGTTGTGTCATTAATAGTACTGGGGATAATATTCGCGCAGGTCTCTAAACTTCCCTTGGACCCTCCACTCCCGGTTTTGTATTTATTTATCCCTTATGTAAGAGCCACATCGGCCATGAACAGCATCACATGCAATTTTATCAAAGTAAAAACTCATTTCATCAACGGACTTAACGTTAAAAAATTAAAAAGAGTAAAAATTTAAATAAAAGGTTAAAAGATATTAAAAATATAGGCTTTTCTGGCCGCAGAGGCGAGTTTAGAAACATCCAGTGAGTACGCCACATCGTGGTAAAGAATCAGGATACAGCAAAGACAATGGGCATATGAGTATCGTACTTCCGGACTCTAAATGCCTCCTCACCAGTGCTTGAAATGGAAAAATAAAAGTGCAGGTACTCTGTAGCAGAGTACTTGCTTGTTTCTGGGAAGTGCCGGAACTCTCCAATTAAAGGTATTGCATTTCTCTTGAGAAGCGCCGGTACTCTCCTCCTCAAAATAAAAAAAGTGCCGGTACTCTCTACTGGACAGTACCGGCTCATTTAAAGCACTGCTCCTTACAGTGCACAAACCATATGTTCCTGCACAGTTGGATAAGCCAGCAATGTCTGGCTGATTTGTAGTCAGGGCAGAAGAGAAAGACACAAAGCTCTGACTCTTCCTCACAGTTACAGGCAGGGCACACTCAGAATGTAATTTTTGACCATTTGTTAGAGAAAGCATGGAGCGACAAGATCCTGAATCTAAACTGGACGATTAGCTTCCTTGCCACAATTGGTTGGATGTCATCCAGGAAAGACTATTATTATGTACTCGTCTTTGAATCTCAAGAATTCGGCTGTCGAGTGTCCTAAGGCCGAACTCCCCTAGATACCTGTAAGTTTGAGCGTCCTATAAGATCTTACCAATTCTGAGCGTGAAATTCCAGGGCACACCTCCTAGGGTTACTCCATAAGCGTGATTTACCCAGCATTCAACATCCATCATTTACATGTACAAACCACAGTATTTTACCTTGACCCGGGAAACTCAATAGCTCCTTTAATTCTGACCGATAAACGGCCAGCTCTGGGGGGCACCTACAATCTGCGCCAAAAAGTTAGGGGTCTAAGTCCAATATTATCCCCAATTGGCCTGATTCCTAGATCCAGACGTAGAGGGAGGAGGGGTGAGGGGAGTACTAAGGGGGAGGACTAGCATCTGCCTCATAAAATTATTCTCTATTTTACTCAAGCTACCAGAGGAGCAATGGCCCTGTAATTCAGCCCCATACATTGTCGCACCCCTTGCTTGCACTTTATAAATTCAAAATTGACAAAATACAGGTTCAGGTAGCCTTGTGCCTTAAGAATGCATATTCTTGACTTATGGATCTGGCACATTTTTGGGTGGTCTCCTCCTACTGCTAGACATTTGCGTAAAGTTTGACTACCAATTCTTGCATCCAGGTCGTTGTTACTCTCTCTGGATGAGGTGGTTGGACCTATCAAGGCAGGGAATCGGAGTGTTGCATCCAGAAATATTTATACCAAGAGTGCTAATCAGAGATGCCCAGAGCCCCAGGAGTTCTGGGTATGGCTCATTTACAGAGGAAAGTAGAGAACAAGCATGGGTGGTCAGTGTTTTAAACACAGAGATAAACTTACTGATCGAGGCCATCCTCCTATAAAACTTCAGTTTCGATTTATTAACATAAACATCCAGTAAATTACAGTTTCTTGGAAGGTTACTAATCAGAGTTTTAATAATAATCTCCTTTCTCCCAAAACAATTGCACATATTGCACACATATGCCCTGCTCCTCAAGAAACAGCAGAGGTTTACAGGCCATGTGTGGGTAACCCTGATGGTAGAGCTGAGGCACTCTCTCCTAGCCTGATATTCACCCCCGCACTAGTGGACAAAGCTCCCAATGTTGAGCCCAATCAACCATAGAACACCGCACTTTATGGATAACCACAGGTTCCTGTGTTTTAGAAAAATAAATATTCTGTTTTGTGTCATGGAGTAGATCTTTCCTTTATTAAAGTGAATATCTGTTGAGGTTTAGGTGCTGGATGTGTATGTTTGCAAATATGCTTTGTAGCAGCCATGGAGTGACTATGATCTGCAATTCAGAGTACAAACGTCACTTGATGTGCAGTCCAATTTCTTTTTATTTATGTTGTGTTTGATATTAACAGTTTGTTATTTATTGGAGGGGGGGTATTTTGTGGGTTGAAAAATGTGGATGGAGAAACACTGGGGATGTGGGATTTAGCAGAGGCTGCGGGCACATTTTTAGGCATGGGCCTAGAGAAAACCCGTGACAGCCCTGCCCTCCTCTGTCTTTATGCCACATTATGGAGGCTGATATTGCAATCCTTTCCTCCTTTTGAAGGCATGGAGTCCATGGACACACTGATGTTGCACCCAAATCCTCACAGTTCCACCTCGACCTGTGGTTCTATTTCACGCTACAGAACTGGGTGCTGGATTTTGGCCGTCCCATCGCCATGGTGAGTACCAAGAGTCTACCTGACTTGTTAAGTGACCTAAAGTGGGGTGGATAGTGGTGACATTCATATGTTTTTTTTTTAAATAGTAGGCTTCTGAAGGAGTGTGGACATTTCAGACCTTGCAAGAGGCTCCTTGACTTTCATCTCAGGAGAGACTCCTTATTCCAGATCTCATTTGAAACTCCATAAAGCACAAATCGTGGTCAGGGCCGGACTGGCCGGAGTGGGCACCGGGCGTTTCCCCGGTGGGCTGCCAGGGTGGGGGCCGGTTTTGGGCCGGTGGGGACCGTTTTTGTTATTTGGGGTCGGCAATATAGGCCCCCTGTAACAAGCCACACCCTCCGCCTTCCCCCCCAGGGGACTGGCCGAGCAGCTTGCTAGGGCCGGTTTCGGATCCCAGTCCGGCCCTGATCGTGGTTAATAAATAAATAACTTTAAGACCCCCCTTAATGGGAGATTCCTCAAGTCTCACCTCACAGGAAACTCCTCCACTTCAGGGAAGACTCATCAGGCTCACCTTATGAATTCACTTCAAGTGATCGAGCATGTTACCAGTACATTCTCAAATCTACAAATTAACCCTATTCTTGGCTATTTTTGTGAGTGGAGTAAATGGTTGCCCACACCCTTGAAATACAGATGTGGCCCATCCGTACAGGCTGAGGGGCCACGCCCCCACCTATTTCCAGGCAAGAAGAGTTTCTGTCTGCTGAACCAAGGTCAGCCTGACGGACACTCTTCCTGTTCAGGTCAGGCAGACAGGAGCTATGCAGGCACTAAACGCGCAGGCTCCTGGCTGCCTTAGCGGAACTTTGCCAGGCTGAGGATTTCACAGCCCTGTGAGCATGACCTCCTCCGCCTGGCAAAAGCGTTTCGAGGGCCTCCCTTATAACGAGGGGGAGCTTCACCCATTGCCTCAGACCTGAGCACTTCAGTTTTAAGTCCTGAAGTGCCCAGGGCCGAGGGTCAATCAGGGACTCCATGTCACAGACTGAGGTAGGGTCAGCAGTCTAACTGAGTCCATCCACGCCCTGTGATGAAGTTAGGACTGCTGCCTTCCCTCATTGGCTGACCTTAGGACGGCAGCAATGCAAACCCTCCTGGGACCTCCTAGGCTTTCCTCTCAGCGATCTGCATGTAAGGTAAGTTTTAAGTTTTCTTTAAATGTTTGGTGCTTGCATGTGTGTATGTATGAATGTATGTGTTTTTGTTAGTGAGTGTGGTGAATGGGTGTGAGTGGTGTGTATGTGTGTGCACCCCCACCTCCTCCCTGGTAAAATTACCGGCTGCCACTGTTGAAATATGTTCGAGACTCCTATGAGTCCTCAACTCTTACCTCTTGAGAGACTCCATGGGGCTCATCTTCTAGGACATTCCTGAACTCTAAGAACAGAAGAGACCCCTCGGGTCTTACCTCAGTGGAATATCTTTGACTCTTGGGGACCTGCTGAGCACTTACTGCATAGGAAACAGCGTCTCCATCACGTCTTGGGAGCAGGGCCGGACTGGCATTTGCGGGCACCGGGCATTTCCCCGGTGGGCTGGAGGGGTGGAGGCCGGTTTCGTGGCCGCAGGGGGCGCTTTTCTTACAGAGTGCCGGTTTTGTAAAATCGGCTCTCTGTAAGAAAAGCGGTAGCAGCGCTTTGCAGTTAAGAACCCCCTCCCCTCCCGTTAACAGGGCCGGTGGAGAAGCAACCTGCCAGGGCTGGTTGCTGGTCTCAGTCCGGCCCTGCTTGGGAGACCCTCCGCTTTAAAGTCATAGGTGGCTCATAAATTGTAACCTCTAAGAGCGACTTTGATTCTCACTGGTGATGTTGGCCTCCTCACATCACTGAGTACTCATCGAGCCTTTTATTCAAGGGATTATGTGAACTGGTCTTCTACTGTGTATCTCAGCATTTCATAAGTGGTCCCAATACTGCCTCTTAGAGTAGGTGTTGTCAATATGTGCAGTAGGACTGCATGTGTGGGTAGAAGATTCTTTTGGGCATCCTAGTACAGTGAGTGGGTCTTGGACGTTCTTAGATATATCAGTGCAGGTTCTCAAATACTATCAATACCCCACTATTGCAGCTGTGAGTCTCAGAAACTCCTGGATACCAGAGGGCTGCATATGTTTGATTTGTTTGCCTCCTAGGTGCCCTACTACTTTACACATGTATCTCAGGTGCTCGTGGCCGCCGCCACCCTCATGCCAAAGTGAAACATATTGCACCCCATTAGTCCATGTGTGGGTTTCATTTACTCCAGGGTACTCTAATCTGCAAGTGTTGTGGCCTCGGAGTCCAAAGAATACCATTCTATAGCACACATGACCCCAAGTTATCCTACCAAAAAAGACCTGGTCCCCAGTTGCCTGCTGCACCTCAGTACTATATGTGGTAATTCCAGGTGCTTCTGGGTACCCTAAAACTATAATAAAATCTTTCAGTTGATCCAGGTAAAATAGTACTCCATGTATGTGCCACAGTTGCATCAGGGCATCCCAACGCTACAAGTCTGGGTTCCAGTTTATTTTAGCTTCCCGAAATTTGAATGTGTGGCCTGTAGTTACTCAAGGGTACCCCAGCAATTTATGTGTGAGGGTCATGTGTGCAATAGAATTTTACTTTTTGGTATCTGGTAGGTTGGTGGTTCCTGGTTATTCCATGTTACCCAAAATCTGAATGTGTAGGTTATAGCACTCCTAGAGTTCCTCCTATAGATGGATCCCAAAGCATTAGTGTACTCCAAATACCATTTTAACATAACTCTTTTTGTTAGGGTCTCATTGGCCCCTTTGTATTCACATTCGTTTATAACTGGATCTATAATACACATGAGTGGCTTATAAGGCATGTGGATAGTTAGTACCGCAAGTATTAATCTTAGCTGCCCCACACTGCGTAAAACACTACTGAATTTGTGAATTCCAGCGACCCACCTGATCAAATATTAGTGCTTGGAAAGACCCAGGATATACCTTTACCTGTACTGGTATAATTAATTGTGTGGCCCAGTTACCCAAGAGCATCCAACCCCCAATACCACATTTTCATTTCCAACCTTAGATTTTTTTCTCCCAATAGATTGTTTTCCCGCTGGATTGGTTCCCTCTGAATAAGCCGAGTGCAGGGGATTATTTCCACATGGCGTACAACATCATCACCCCCTTTCTCCTTCTCAAGGTGAGTCTTCTTGTTCACGAGGCTCATAGGGGTGGGCTATAGTTTGAGGAAGTGTGATGAAAGTATCTGTAAATCTGCGTCCATGTTTTCCAGCTGGTGGAACGTTCGCCGCAGACCCTTCCACGAGCAGTCATTTATGTGAGCATCATCACCTTCGTCATGGGCGCGAGCATCCACTTGGTGGGTGACTCTGTCAACCACCGCCTACTCTTTAGTGGCTACCAACATCACCTCTCTGTCCGTGAGAACCCAATCATCAAGAACCTGAAGCCTGAGACACTGGTAAGCCTGTCTTGTTATATTGCGCTGGCGATGAGAAGACTGTTACACAAACAGGAAGCCAGGCACTGCTGGTCAGATTAGTCTCATCTTCTGCCCATGGAGGGACACAGGAGCACTACAGAGACAGGAAGGCAGGTGCTGTAGTCCAGGTCCATCTGCAGTGGGACCAGCTGAGTGGCGACTACTCAATAAAACCTGCCCACTCCCAGTCACACGCTCCAAAAGATCCTCTGACCCGTTTGCACACTAAGGGCCTCATTACGATAGCAGTGGGGCTGCCACCGTCAGGCCGTCTGTGGTGGTCCCACCGCCATAGAACCATGCAGGGCTTTAAGTGGGATGAAAAAACTGGGGGGCCTCTCAAAGGGGCGTGGCCAGTGTAATTAGGGGCGTGGCTTTAAATCACTTACCTAAAAATCTGTGCTTAGCATACATAGTGTGCCGCCCGACTTGTATTTTGCTGTTTCCGTCATTGCATCCAGATATTTGATACAAGTAACATCATACCTACAACAAGTAAGGACTATTGGCTTTGTCAATGGTTATTACTTGCAGAAGATAAATAAGCTGCAACTATAACTTGTATATAATATTGACAAAGCTTCCAATTAAATCCTTGGTGACCCTACCACAATGTTGCTGCTCCTGAGTTTCAGAAAGAGAAGGGAAATCCAGAAAGAAAATGACTCTTAAAGAATTTCCCTTCCCCCACAACGCTCCCCTGGCATGACGTCATGCTGTAACTTCTCTACTACTGAGAAGTGAGCAGTGTGAGCAGTGCACATCCATGTGCCTGCTGTCTCGAAACGGGTCTCTATCGGGCTCTGTTTTGCGCCCTGGCACTTTTTTCCGGACTGCAGTGACAGCAAACAGCGGTCACTGCAGTCCAGGAAAAAACGGGCTGCCTGTGTCAGGGCTCAAAACAGAGCCCGATAGAGACCCGTTTCGAGGCCCCTTTTAAAAAACTGCCGGTGCTCAGACCCCTTGAGACCCGGTCCACTTAAAGCCCTGGAACCATGCAACACTGCTCGCCACAGTAGGATAGCGGGCAGATGGTCGGCGGGCGAGGAGACCATCCAACACTAATCCGACGGGCCCCTTGGACAGTCGGACAGACTGTAATCCCTACAATGGTGGTGGTGCCTGCTCAGGCACCGCCGTAGGGATTACAATGTCAGTGTCCGTCATTTAACCCGCCATGAAAAGGAGGCAGAAAGTGACTTGGGGGCCCATAGCGGGCCCCCCTTCCCCCCTGGACCTCCGCCATGGGCCCTGAAGGGCACCAATGGTGCCCTCTACATATCCGTGCACCATGTGGCAAGTACCACATGGTGCCTGCCACAACGTGCAGGGATATGCAAAATGTGTTTATTTTGTATTGTGGTGTTTGCTGAAGCCCACAACACACATTGCAATACAAAAGATACACATTGCGACTGCCTTGAAGGCGGTCGGATCCTAATGCCAATGGCGAGACCGCCGACAGCTAGTCGGGCGGTCCCGATCCCGACAGGATGGCGGTCGAACAAATGTCCGACCGCCATCACAGTGAGGCCCTAAGCTATCAAATGGCTGTGGGGCTCTAGTGTTGTAAATTGTCCGCACAACTACACCTTGCTTTCTTAAATCATTTGCATTAAAAATGCTTTGTGAGCTGATTATACCAATTACTATTGACAGTGGCAGCAGGGCATCATAAGTAATCAATCAACAAATAATCAATTGTAGACAGATTCACAAAAGGTTTCAGGGTGAAACAGTGCTTTATAATAATTTATGAAATCCTTTAGCCAAAATGCCCTGAAAATGTATTTAAAAAACGCGCCAGTGAAGACATTTCTTAACCACAAAGGAGCAGACATTGAGACCATTATGTAAGATTTATTAGGAGATGCTGGAGAGCATAGATGCAGTTTTAGCCTGCTGTTAAAAAGAAGCAGAGCAGTTCGAGTACGAATTTCATGGAGAAGAGCCTTGCACAATTTGAGTGGTCTGGGGGGAAATGAGCAAAACCGTGGTGGTGCAAGGGATGGAGAGAGCATCACGAAGTGCGAGAGGCGATGAATACGGTGCACAGAAGAGGGAATGAGGGAAGAAGGAAAGAAAGGGGCATATTATATAATTTTAACACACGGCATAGAAAATGGAAACCAAAGGGCTTCTAAAGATGAAGCCGTGTGGAACTGTCCAGATGGTGGAGGGGGCAGGAGCACCGTGAGGTAGAGCTGCAGGCAAGAGGATATCGAAATAAGAGCTGCATTGTGCCATTTAAGCTACTTCATAAGAGGGAAATGTAGTTCAGAGGGTTGCCAGTAAACAGCATTGGTCAATTGTCAGGGTGAGAAAGAAATCTAGTCATATCAATGGTATTTTTTGAAGAGTTAACTAGAACAAATGAAAACCACATGTTAAGCAAGAAAAAATAGATACATCAAGATAGTCAATGAAAGGTGTTGGACTAATAGAAGCAGGAGGATAGAAGCAGTGAGTGAGTGGGAAACAAAAGAAGACATGAAAACTGTTTTAATGCAATTCCTATGCTGCACGGAGTAAGTAAAACTCACACTTTTGCTAAAGAGTTCCATGAGGGCAGACATTGGGCAAAAGGAAAAAGGGTGGTTTTAAGTATGCCTGGGCAGTGAACTCTGCTCCGTTGGTGTAGTTTGCAGAGTTTTCCACACTCCACGGAGTACAGCAAAATGAAGAAGAGTTTTTTTTCTTCACTCACCAATGCTAAGTTGGCGTGTGCGAACGGAAAATCCACCTCCAGGCAAGATTCCTCAATGTGGATGGTCAGATTTCTCATTGCAGATGGTCACAGATGGTCATGACCGCTCACGTTGACAACCTTTCCATTCGCGTCAAGAAAGCTTCCACTTTGGTAGAAAATGTACTCGAGCTGCAAGAATAGAAGCAGCGCCCTTTTGCGCTGCGCATGTGGCAGTTTATGGCTGATCTTATAGTGCGGGAAAAATATTTAGGGCTGAAAATCAACAGGAACAGCATGACCAAATGCACTCTGCCACTTGCGGAGCTCTGCGTAGCGCAGTACTCCACAAACTCCACCCAGGCCTAGTTTTAGGGAGTGCTTGGGCTGTCCCACCCCCACCCAAAACAATTAAAAACACAATAATCAGTGTGTCTATTTCACTGTACAATTTTTCAAATATATTTGCCAAAAACTTTTGTTTAGATTTACAGGCTTTTCTATATGGGAACTATATAAATGTTTCTCTGTAACAGCAAGTCATGCAGTGCTTAGCATGAGCCAGTGTTTGCCAGTGGATGTACGACATTACAACGCATGCTTTTACATCGCATGCTTTTACAACGCGGGTTTTACAACGCATACCATTACAACGCATAGTGCTTTGGGGTGCTGGATAGTGAATAGTTTAATTTACTATTCCAACTCCAGTCCCCGTGGATAGTAGGGAAGGTGTTGGACAGTAAATTAAACCTATTCCCTATCCTAGAGCACCCCCCAGCGCAATGCGTTGTAATGGTTTGCGTTGTAAAAGTTGCGTCATAAAGGCACTGCGTTGTAAAAGTTGCGTTGTAAGTGATGTTTTATTTTTCCTCATCAGACATTTACAAGGAGGAAGAGTGGGGAAAATACATAAATGGGAAGGAAGGAGGAAAAACAGTCACAAAGGGAGAAAGCAGGAATCTGCAAGAGTGAGATTACGGGCAGGGAGCATCTGGTAGTGGTTTAAAGAGGCGTCAAATACACAGCCTTGGTATTCAACATCTGACGACTTAATAGCACTGGCTGTGGACTTCTCAGCAGAGTTTTGCGCACCGGAACTCATTGTTTTACAAATTGAACACTGATAATGTACCTGCTGCTAAGGAAACTGTGTGCACAAAACGCTGAATGCACAGTAGAGAAATATGTGGGTAAAAGTAAAAGCAGCACCTCTTTGATACAGCAGGTCCAGCTTGAAAAAATCCACTGATCATTATGAAAATTGTTTATCAAGAAAAACGACACCAGTTTGACAAGCTTACCACTTGTCCTGTACCGGTTAATCCTCCTTCCAAGTTTCTGTGTGAGAAAATAAACTTCAGGTTTGACTCTGGGATATGCCATGATGTGGAAATCACATGCCAGGGTACTTTCAATAGCTTCCTCAAATATTTATTGGTGATGTTAATTATATGAAGGGCAGAGCCAGCTCGCAATGGGGACTAATATATCCCAGATATATGCTAATAATGCTGACCAATCAAGGGCCAGCGCTAATACTCGGAGGGGCCAGCACCACTCATTGTGCCCATGTGTTGCTCACAGTGCAAGGGGACTGATCACCATGCCAAAGTGTTGTTGTGGTCGCTATCAGTGGTGCAGGTTAGGTCTTACCATCAGGTTACTGATCATACCTGTTCAGGCCTCAGTAAAGTTATTAGAGATGGGCGAGCCAACAAATTAACAGGGAGAATCAAAGCATGAGCTTACCCATCAAATAGATTGGCATGTAAATCTATCAGCAAACATCATATTAAAATATGATAAAGTCTCTCCTTAATTTAAAAAGCATAATTCTTTAACACGTGGAAGCGTTTCACCTTAGTACATCACAATATAACACTGCATTGTGGAGGCATTTATTGAAAGTGACCTGAGCGTAAGTGACCCTACCACCATATCCGGCCCTGATAACAATACCATTAGTGAACTAAGAGGCAAGTCAATAGTCATGTCCACCCTATATGTGACGTAGATTATTTTTATGCATGAGCAAAATTATAATTGATTAAATCAAACACGATATATGGTTTGGTACAGTACACAGCTTGAATTCACATATTTGAAAATTCTCTTATATGCAATAAAAAAAAGAAAATGATGCACAGGGAAATTAAATATTTTCCCAACGTCAAACAGTTTGGTAATTCAGGGAAGTTTTGATTGAGCCTAAATTGTCTGATTTCACATTGTGCAATTCGGCCACTGGATGGGTATCTCTTCCTGTCCCTTATTTTACATTAAAAGTGAATCCTTTGTCTTAAATTCTTGGTGCATGATGTTAGAGCGTGGGTGACAGGCAGACAGCACATGAACACAGCCTGTTTTGAGCTTAAGGGTCCAAGAGGACATGGAGCCAAGTCAGAGCCATGCTCGAGCCTTCAGTGGCTCGTCCACCTCTAAAATTTAGCCAACAGATAATACAGTGATGCAGTGCCCATATTGCCCCAGAATGTAATTCACTAATTGTCATGCCCATTTCTTAATGGTCCAAGTTGGATAGAGCACACATTACCATGCCAGTAGCCGCATAGGAAACTCTCTAGCTTCGCAGTATTGAATGCTGATAAGTATTGATAAAGCCAAAGGTCACACCCATGAAACGTATTGGCTTTGGCAATGCTTTTTACCCCTAAATGTTCCTCTACATGTGCACGAGCATACACTGCAGATATCTTTGAATAATTATTATTTTGCTTTAAGACAAATCCTTTAAAGATGGCTGCCATGTATGTGTGTGCACACATGGTTGGCCTCTTTGAATGGGTTTTCATTTGCTTTGAGAAAAACCATTGCAAGATGACCGCCGTGCCAGTGTATGTAAGTGGGGAAGTTGATGGTGTGGGGGAGGTGGAAAGTTAACATACAGTGCCAGAGTGGACTAGGAAGTAAAGCCATCAAATTAGGAGCACTGAAATGCGATAGACAAGAAAGCCAACAAATCACCATCAATGGGCTGACGCAAAGCCAATCCTATGTACGTTGAATTGTTGACAATAGGTCTTAAACAACAGACAGTTTAGGTCATGACCTAAAAACAATAAAGTAAAATTGTTTCTGTACAGCATTTGCAAACGTGTACTGTAGACACAGCAGCATCCGAAGTAAAACAGCTTGTTATTTCAGGTTGTTGGTGATAAGTTGGAAAAACAAGTCACCTGTACAATGGTGCAACCATATTCTGCAGAACATTAGCAAATACAATATTAAAGTAGTAAAACAATGCCCCTAGTAACATAACACTACCCGATGCTCCATGGTTTAGGGGGAGCAAAATAGAGGACTGAGTCCTCTTTGAAACTGGGAGCCTTCTCTTGTTACGAAAGAACCCTCCTGTTTCAGAGATGGTTTTTATTCAAATGACCTTAATTCGGATAGACCTTTCATTGTCACAGAGAGGACCTTCTGTGTCACTCATTGGCCTTCTCTGAGACAGGTAGCTTATCTTATTTTCCAACATAGGCTTTTCCCTGCCACAGGGAAGCCCCTTTCACACACACAGGCAGGCAAGACACATATAGGCCACCCCATCTCACAGACAATCGGTACTTACAAGTCCCAGACTGCATGTGACCACATCAGAGAAATGCCGACTCTATCATAAAGGTGGAGGAGATAGAGTCTAGTGGTTAATTTGCCAATTTACCTTGGGGCCAGGGTTGTGATCCCTGTTTTGGCAGTTGACTGAAAAATCGCGTGATTCTGGGCAAATCAATTAATTTCCCTGTGTATAAAATAAATCAACAAGTGAAATGTAATACAGTTATAAGAACATGAAATATAGTGTAACTGTATAATCCGTATGAACTCTATAATATGGAAATTCTTACTTGATGTACTCGATGTTGTGACATCTCCCAAACCCTCCATTTCACTCCCTGGTGATGTATAGCTCTCCGGTGGTTTTGAAGTTGATCGGTGTTATATTAATACTAAAACATACAATGATGCTTTGGTGACACAGGGCGGCCAATTATGGCACAGAGGGACCAATGCCCTATCGCTAAGAGCCATTCCCCTATCAATAAGAGGACCTCCCCACAACAAAAATGTTCTGACCCTGCTATAGAAAATCACAAATAAGTCAAAAAGATAGCTGAATGGGTGTAAAGTCTAATGAAGAGATCTATGTAACGTGCAGTCACAGGTTCAGATCCAAGCAAGGTTTCTTAGTTCCCCCTTGATAAATAA
The DNA here is from genome assembly GCF_964263255.1 of Lissotriton vulgaris. NCBI lineage: Eukaryota > Metazoa > Chordata > Amphibia > Caudata > Salamandridae > Lissotriton > Lissotriton vulgaris. Next base: position 1,849,607,829 of record NC_141687.1, on the reverse strand, counting down.
ATAAAATAGTTCCACTGAAATATGTGATAGTATCATTTATCATTGCAGTGTTTTAATACCCAAGTCTTCAGCTCTGTAGTGAAGAAACCACAAGTTACCCTCTGAAACTTTGACTCTTTCTTATTCGTTTGCAGATCGACTCCTTTGAGCTCCTGTACTATTACGATGAGTACCTAGGCCACTCCATGTGGTAAGTACCCAACTCACTGTTTGTTCTGTTTGGCAAGTAGCTCTCCCGCCCGCTGGAATGCTGGATGAGAATGAATGAGATGTACAGGATACAGTGTAGCTGAGGATGCACAGGATACACCAATGTTGCAGATACACCAGAAGAATCCAAGCAGAGGAAACATTGTAGCTCAGAGTACACAGGGTAAATCATAGATAAAGTCCTAGAGGGCACACTGAATGCTACTCATACACATGAAACATTGTAGCGCTGGATTCATTGGATACATTTAATTTTAGGATGCACAGGATGCTCGAGTGAATTACAGCATTCAATGTGCCCTCTAGGACTTCAGGGCACATTGAATGCAACTCATACATATGAAACATTGTAGCGCTGGATTCATTGGATACATTTTATTTTAGGATGCACAGGATGCTCGAGTGAATTACAGCATTCAATGTGCCCTCTAGGACTTGAGGGCACATTGAATGCAACTCATACACATGAAACATTGTAACTCTGGATTTTTTGGATACATTTCTTTTTAGGATGCTCGAGTGCATCGATCACATTACAATGGTCACCTTATAGCTCCAGATGTCCATGATACATTGTACTACCAAATGTGCACGATATATTGTGCTTAGGGTGCACAGGGTGCATTTTAATTCAGGGAGTGAAATTGCCTTGTAGGTCAGTGTGTCGGGAGCGGCTTGTGCAGGTAAGAGCGGTTCGGCCGGGGACTCAACAGAGGCCGATACGAGCAAACTAATTATTTATTTAATTTTCCCTCTGCATCATCTGTCGAGTCCCCTGCACCATCGCTCTTACCTGCATGGGACGCTCCTGCAGTGTGTACAGGGTGCATTGTGGTTTAGGATGTACAGGATGCACTGTAGCACAGGAGGGGTCAGGATGTATTGTAGCAGTGATGGCACCAGACGCGCTGGAGCACAGGATCAGTGGCTTAACAGAAAATGACAAGTGCACCTTGTAAAGTGTATTAAGGTGCCCCTAATATTCATGGCACCAGCCGTGTAACTACCAACAGCGCACGCTGAGCACTCAGCCAGGCTACCTCACAAATGTAAAATACATATTTCCAAGTGGGGGAGTACTGCAGGGGAAGAATGGCATACACTTCCCCTTATATAGGACGCAGAGGTTACAGTATACCAAAGAATGTATCGGAACCAAGGGTGCAAAAGATGACTTGCAGCCCAGGACACTCAGGTAATAAAGCATTCCACCATGGGGAGAATTCACTCCCATTTGACTGTTTCGGGCAAGACGAGAAGACCCTCCTGTCATTCCTATTGATATCATTTCTCTTGCTTTCTTTGCCTCCCACTATGTTTTATCTTGTCTGTGCAGTGATGGTAATATTCAAATATTTGCTGCCTTCACTTCCTATGACTCTCCCCTGAACTAAACCATTTCTGTTTCTCTTCTGTCCAAAACTACACGGATTCGCTATCCGCAATAATACTGCTAAGACACAGATTATGTTCTTTTAAACTCTCTCTCCTAAAACTTTATCCCCCCCTCCCCCCGTGTCAATGCTATTTTCTCCAGCCTTCCTTCCTTCGTTTTCTTCTACTTGTAATTTGGGGACACTGTTTGCCCCCTTCATCCTCACGTCTTGATACCTTTAATGCTTGCTGCTTTCAACCCTGCAAAATTTGTGGAATTCGCGTATTCTTTACTAGGATTTACGAGCAAGTCACCAGCTGATAGAACACCGCATCTATATACTTTCCAAATGTGTGGTTTGTATCTGCAGGAGGCTTTACATAATAATAGTGCCGCATTGTAGCCGCTGCCTCATGCTATTTCACTCATTAAAGCCTCCTCCCAGAGATATGTAAGACTAGGAAGAGGGCTTTTGCAGCCACAGTAGCAGAGGCAGAAGGACTATATTGCTTTTAGAACATACCTGAGTGATGGATATTCTAAACTGATCTCGGAGGAGCTGGACTCGCATCAGAGCCTTAAGGAGACCTATACCGGCCAATATAGGCCCTTTGCTACTTCATTGTCTATAACTGAACTAATATTCCAGTGTTATTACAATAGTAATAATTAATATAAATTCAGCAATGTACTCGATACAGAGGTTGAAAACCAAATTGTATAAAACATACAATCTAGGGTAGAACATAGAACACTTGGCATAGAAACCCTGGCCTACATTGCTGCCATGAATGCAGAGGATGCATGATAGCTTGGAGGAGGTGGGCGGCCGAAACTGGAGTATGCTATTAATCGTATACAGACTACCTCCCAAGCCTGTTAGTGAACACAATGGGCCATAGCCTTGGCCAGACCTAAAGCTAGTGCAAAGACCATGAGGCAGGTCGAGGTATGAAGGGGCTGTCTAGGAGGACACTATCTCAAGGTAGACGTTACAAGAGCGAAACCAAGTGACCTACAGGAAAATCACAAGATTTCCCCTTTCCACTGCTGCCGCTGAAAGGCTGAAGGGGTTGGGGCCGAGCCAGTCGCAAGTCGGGTGCGGTACTGCTTATCACACAAAATGGAATGTGGTGCATTAGCCCTGTCTCTAGCACTGATCTGTGGTGTATTGCCTGTGTAGATTAGCCCCTGCTGAGCAGGAGTATACTTTAGTAACATCGTATAACGTGGTGAGATCTACATTTCTTGCTTTGTCCTGTTCACTGAGTGCTTTTTGCCCATATCCTTCTCTCTTCTTGTTGCAGGTACATTCCTTTCTTCCTCTTACTGTTCATCTACTTCACTGGCTGCTTTACTCGGGTGAAGGAGGAGAGCCGAATGCCTGTGTCTGCCTGGCTTCTGGTGGGACCCAGCAGCCTCTACTACTGGTGAGTGTAGCCGCTTCCATGGAGGAGCTTAGTACCGGTGTAACAAACCCGGACAACTTCTGAGACTAGGAAGAGGAAAGCTTTGTCTGTTTGGCAGCACTAATCTCAAACGAATGTTAGGGGGGGTCATGTTATTGAACTAGCTAAGCATTTGCACATTTAATTCAGTGCAATGGCCTTGTGAATGAGAACTAGCAGTTTTATGTGCACAAATGTTCATTGCAATTGACTTCTGATTTAATATGCACATATTGTAAACCATTTCCAGCTAAAAGGGAGCTGCAAATAGTTGATCCCATCACTGCAAAACTTTGGGCCCCTCCACATAAGTTTTTATGCAATACGTTTTGCTTATACTCTATTCACTAGTTTATAGAGATGGTCAAGACTCTAGTGCAAAGCACATCTGATTCCGTAATCTGTACCTGACGTAGTTGGCCAGAAGTGACCTAAAAGTCCCAATCCTCCCAACAATGGTTGATGCCGATTATTTCCAACTCTCTGAACACGTTTTGTAGGAAAGTAGCATCTGAGACCTGCTGATACTTATTCACATCTGCCGAATCTGAAGATTACTTTTTCAATTATGGTGCAGATGCGTCAATCTTCAATTGTCTTTGGGATAGTCATAGGGTCATCTTCACAACAGTCAAGTTTTGAAGTTTGTTTGCAATTGCAACATGTGTTCTAATCATTTGCTGCTTGGATGGGGCTTTCTGAAACTTGCATTTTTTATTCTATTTATAATTACCTGTAGGTGAAAAACCAAGAAAATAATTAAAAAGCATTTTTTTATTTTTCGCCCTGCCTCTTACCCTACCCCTATTGTACTCGGCATCAAAGTCCCTATACTTTTTTAATGCACTTTGATCTCTGCTGCCATGCATTATCAGCTGCCATACCAGTGGCGGCTGGTGGATTTTAAATGTGTTGAGTGGAAATTTTAAACCCGAGTATAATGGTCAAGCAAACGATAACTTAAAAAGGAGAGTGTGGGGAGATTCACCCACTGCAAGAACAATTTTTGAAAAATGTATCCAAATGGTGAATTTGATCACATGCAGCCAGTCACTGAAAATCAGTGTAAGGCAAAGAGGAACGGCCCAGTGTGCAGTGTTTTCACCTAGATTTAACCACACACATCAGTATACACTGATAAAAGAACAATAAGATCTCCGTTCAAAAAATTTATTTGTGTACGATATGTTTTGTTACAATTTACAGTTCTTTTGCTTTTCCAGCCTTTCGGCTACACAAAAGAGACTTGGACCAGAAGCAAACAAGCAAACTTCCTTCATACTATGTGAACACTCTAATTCTGGCAATACCCATGTATTGCTGTTCTGACATATTGTACCATTTATCCTAGTCATTTTCAAATAAGATACGTGTACGATTGGCAATGTAAGTGCCATGCTTTGTCTCTGCAGAAGCTATCTCGGCAATGTCTGCTGTTGTGCAAATTTTTCTTTAATTCACTTTTTCTTGTGTGTATGCTTTCCCTTGTAGTCCACCAATGCCCACATTACAATATTTTCATAATCTTGCACACATACATATGTCTTTGAAAAGCTACCAATGTTGCTTTTGTGTTGCAGTTGTTTCTGACACCACATTTAAATATTTGATTGATTTTGAAAACTGCTTTAGGGAAAGCACTGTGAGTGCACACACTTTAAAACCATTTGTTTTTACGATTGGTTTAAAAGGGCGGCGGCAGGCACCAGTCATTGGTAGCTCCCTTCGCCCTCCGAACCAGGAATTGAGGGTGCTCACTGCACGTCCTACCAAGATATGTGCGTGAACACAGTCATAAAGGACCAGAAGCAGCATGCGGCAGCCCATCTAGCAGGTGGACCTGAATGAAGGGGTGTCATTCAAGTGCTTCAGTACTCCCTTTCACACATTCACACTCACACATGCACATTACTGCTTTGTAGGAATTCAATTTCTTTTTTTGTACCATTTTCTTACATAATGTTAATGTAAAGCAGATTTATAAAGCGCACTGTTACCCCACGGGCATCCTGGCTCTGATATACACTAACTCAAACCACGCACATATGTTGTAGTGAAAATCGCACCTACTAATAGAAAGAGGGCCTACACATCACTGTTAGGATAGAGCCAGGTCTTCAATTTCTTTCTAAACTGCAGAAGATCTTCCATCTGTCTGAGGCTGGTCAGGAGTGCATTCCACAGCCGAGCAGCTGTAGAACTAAAAGCTCTTCCTCACAGTTTTATTCTTCTAAACATAGGTACTTTTATTAGTTTAGCTGAGGGCAGTGCTTAATTTGTAAAATATTAAGTGCAGGTGCTCAAATATTTTTTAGGAGGCCACACCTACTTTACCGGCTCCACCCACTTCCGCCAGAGACTTCTGCAAGAGGCTGCACCCACTTCCTTTATCGGTTCCACCCACAACCACAAGCCTCTACACACCATAGCCCCCTCCTCACATCTTGAGATCCGCAAGAAGCTGAAGACCTGGCTCTTCACATAAGCGCCTCTGTGACCTCACACCTGCCCAAGTGCCTGGATACCCTCTTGGGTGATTAGTTTTTCTACAACTCAAATATAACTTAACATAATGTAATATCTGGGAAGTCCATGACAACAACGTAAAAGTGAACTCAAATTGGAGAATGTGTATAAATCTCAAAATGCAGCTGCAGGAACGGTCATTAGAGTACTGAGAGGTACCTTTGCAAATTAAAGTGTGCTGTTTAAAAGAAAGGAACGGTGCAGGAAGGAATACATTAAAGAAGGCAGCAACAAATGCAGGCAGGAAGTAGAGTACTGGAGTGTTGATACTTTACTTTAATTAGTCTTTATTCGATATGTTTCAATCATAAAAGACATTTTACAAAAAATGTGTTGTTTTTGTCCCACCCCCTCCCCCCAGCCCCACAAGTATACAGGATCCACAGTGATTTAATACAATAAATAAACAAAATAAAAACGTCTTCCTATCTCATCCTATTTACATTTTTACATGATCTTAAAATATCCTATTTACATCTTTAGATGATCTTAAAATATCTATTAAAATACCAAAAACAGTAAAATTTAGAAAGCTAAGTTCATTAATGCCAAAAAGCAAGGGTAAGAAAAGAAAGTAACAATTACTTATATGGTTTGCATAGTTTATCATTAAATAATACTGATTAGCAGTTCAAATAATCGCAGACAGTACAACAGACAATAACAATCCTAAATTTATTCCAAACACATTTTACGTGCCCGAATTATCCACATCCGGTGGAGAAATTTTGCCATAGCTATAACAACGGGCTGAGAGGTATCTGTTCTTAAGATCCTAACAGCCTCGTTTGCCGTTCTTAAACCTAACTGAATGCAAATTGGTTTAAGCCATGAGCGTCTGGGCATTCCATATTCAGGACAGGCAAACAACACATGTCCGATGTTTTCATTATGATCCGGACAAAAGGGGCACCTTGGGGTTTGTACCTTATTCCATTTCACTATTAGGGCATTTAGAGGTAGTGTCCCCACCCTCAGCTGATGGTACCTCTTCCGGTCCCCTGGGACTGTGATCCAATCCCAATAGGATTCGAGGGCCGGTGAGTGCTTGAGCTCCAGGTAATCGTATGTAAAGGAGCGGTCAATGGGATTCCTGAAACACTTAATCTCTAACATGCTCCAATAAAGTTCACGGAGTGTCTTTTTAGGTGGAAATACATTATTTAGGGGATCATCCCACAATTGGGATAAACCCAGTGCCCTATATAAAAGTTTAACCTCTTTCATCCAGACTATCTTACAGCCAATATCCAGGGTTCTCACCTCTAGGAAGCCTTGGGCATACTGGGAGAGTTCTGGGGTTACCCATAACCTTCTCCAGTAGGCCACGATTCTGTACCTGGTCATGTCCCTAAAACTATAAAATCCTAAATCATAGTTTAAAGGTATCAGTGGGGTTGACATCGGTAAACCAGTAATGTTGCGGAGAAATTTGTTCTGTGCTACCGTCAACTTGGTAAGATTACTGGACCCCCAGAGTTCAGCTCCGTAAAGAACTGCTGCTCCAACCTTAGCGTTATAAATTTTTAGGACAGGTCTAATTGGTTTGGTATGAGATGAAAAAAGCTCCTTTGTGAGGACTCCTGCGAGTTGTGCATGTTTTGTATCTAGCTCATTTGTGTGCTGTTTCCAATCTAGATTGTAGGACAAATTAATACCGAGGTACTTAAAGACCTGGGTCTGTTCAAGCTGGACCCCATCCATAGTAACTCTACCTCTAATGTGTTTCCGCTTGTGCATAACCATACATTTTGTTTTGCTTGTATTAATTACAAGTCCATGGTCAGTGCAAAATGCTTCAAAAACCCTAATGGCCCTTTGGAGTCCCTGCTGGGTCTTTGATATCAGCAGGGTATCATCCGCAAACATCAACAGGGGGATCAGTCTTCCTGCCAACCTTGGGGCATCTGTGGGCTGATGTTCAAAATAACTGATCACCCTGTTGATGTATAACGAAAAAAGCATTGGTGCGAGTACGCATCCTTGGCGTACTCCCCTCGCAATGGGGAACTTCTCAGTGGCACTAACCTGCTGATTCCACCGTACTTGTGCAAAATTATTTTCATGCATTCTAATCAGTAAGGACAGGATTTCTTTTGGGATACCCTGATCATGTAGGATATTCCACAACTTATGGCGGGGAACTAAATCAAAAGCTGATTTTAAATCAACAAAAGCCGCAAAAAGCATCCCGCCCCCTAGTAAAACTGTGCGCCAGTACAATAAAACAAATCTAAAAACTTGGTCAATGGTGCTGGTATGGCTGCGAAAACCAGCCTGCAGGGGTGAGAGTATGTCGTGGTCATCTATCCACCCATGTATTCGCTGTAATAATAACCTTGCCACTACTTTTTGTATACATGCAATCAGGCTGATGGGCCTATAGTTGCCTGGATCCGAGCATGCCCCCTTTTTAAAGATGGGGATAATCTCGGCTCCTTTCCAGGTCTCAGGGATAGGCGAGCCCTTTGCAATAGCATTGGCTAACAGCTGGATATAGGTGGCCCATAAATCCTTGTCGTGCATAAACAAGTCTGCAGGGATAAAGTCTAAGCCCGGAGCTCTGGCTTTAGGTATATTGTTCAGAGTTTTTAGGACATCATCTTTGGAGAAGAGTAAGGGGCTCGTTAAAGTATCTACTAGGGCTAGACACTCCTCTTCACCTTCATCCTCAGCGGCAAACTGAGTAGCATAATGGGATACCCAGGCTTCTGGTGACACATAATTCATGGGTTCTCCTCTATTTGCCCCCCTTCCCCATTTAACAATATTCCAGAAGGGTGTCATGGATCTTTCCCTACTGGCTTCGAGGAGATCCCTCCAGTAGCCTTCCTCCCAATCCCTTTTTGCAATAATTTGCACTTTTTTATACATAACTCGGGCCTCCCTTATCTTGGTTTTATCTCTAGTTTTTACAGCATCTGACAGGAGCCTATAGGCAGTCCTACAGGTTTTATCATACCACTGATCCTCCTTTCTTATTGGTCTACGTGGCTTCTTCTTAGCTTTCTTAACAAAAAACGGTTTTAACTTGTTAAAAAATTCATCATGGATCCTGCTAATTTCAGCTATCGGGGTATTTTTGTCAGTTATACCCCGAACTTCTTGGATGGCCTGGGTTTTTAAATCCCTCATAGCTATTATGCTTTCCTCATTGGCTACACAAGTTGCCCATCTGATGTGTCTTTGATCATTTAAGAGGTTTATTTGAACATTTTCCCTCACTCCCTCTTTTGTCATCAGATCAAACAATTTAAAAGTTAAAATCAATGGGTCATGGTCACTTTCCACCCTTGACTCGATCCACATGTCAAGAACATTAACCCAATTCTCTTTGTTAGTCAAGATGTAATCAATACGACTATGTGTAATTCCGTTAGAGAAGGTAGGGGCACCCTGCTTATCTGATAATGTTCTTCCATTAGTGGCCCGCAGCCCAGACTCGACACATAGTACTTTTAACTGTAAGGCAGCCTCAGACCATTTTTTAATGGGTATCAAGGAAAGCTGAGGGATTTCCCAGATGAAGTCCTCTTCGGTAGTGAGGTCTACATCCTGATTATCAAGTGGTTCAAAACAACAATTAAAATCACCACCAATAATAATGTCGGCATTCAAACAGTATTGTTTTGATAGGGTGTCCAACAGATCAACCGCCTTAGTGGGTTTGCCACCCGGTAGGCCCCTTGAGTAGATGTTAAAAATAAAAAGATCCCTACTGGGCGGTCGCTGTAATTTGACCAATAGTATATCAGAACTGTTGGTATCTATTTGTAACACTGAATAATCGTTATTCTGCTTAATCCATGTTACCAAACCACCTTTTGCCCTTCCCCTTAGACTCGGGGTAGCTGGAATGAAATAATGTAAATATCCCTGGATTGGATCTGGTTCTAACTGCCAAGTCTCCTGTAAAAGGATTATGTCCTTTGAATCCAGGAAAGTTAGCAAGTCCTGTGATAGAATCTTATTTTTTAACCCTGCAACATTCCAGGACATTAAAGTGCATTGTACATTGATATTGTCAATGGTAGATTTGATACTACCAGTTTGGCCTTCACACTGTTGCTGGGTAAGATCATATTCACTTGTGTTATTATCTATAACAGCTAATTCATGCGATAAATTTTCATTTAACTCATTTATATCATTATTATCAGCATGTTTGAAACATTCATTACAATGGTAAGCATTATTCATAGTACCAAGTTCATCCTGTATATTGGTTACATTAATCAAAACATCAGTTAATCCAGTGTTTGGCTGGGTAACCATTTCCCTGGCAGCATGATCACCAGAAGGAATTGAAAATTTTTCAGAACTATTGCCCAGTCAATCACAGTCATTTAGTCCTGATAAGGCTTCATATCTATTGCCTAAAACCATGCCCCATTCATTAAGGGGAGCCCTTGGACCTCTGTTATTTCTCAAAATTGTAAGGTAAGAGGAACAACAGATCCTGCTCTTCTTTGGGGGGGGGGGGGGGGGGGGGTAGATATGGTTTAAGAGATTGGGCAAAACACCTGGATGGGAAAAAGTCACTATAACGCAGTCTCCCTTGAATCTTTTCGGTCGATTTCCAATCCACGCAACCCTCTTTACGGATTTAATTTCGGATGCAAGTTGGTGTTTTCCTCCCGGTGCCATTTGCATGTTGTTTGTTAGCCAATAGAGTGCCTTACTAGACAAAGATGCTGGCGTTTCAGTTTGTACATCCGTTGGCGGGGGAACATTAGCCAGGACCAGAACAACTGGGGAGGCTTCTTCAATAAATTGAAGGGGATCTGTTTCCTGACAGTTTATTGGCGCAATACCTGTTTGCCCTGGTACCCCAGCAGTATTCAAAGGTCGGTTGGTAGGGTGTGATTCATTTCGGGCTGGGCTTCCAGGGAGCGTTGGACTGCTCTCTTTTTCTATAGAGCTCCTCGCCTTAGGTTCAGTTGGTTTCGCCATTTGTGTCACTAAGGTATTAACCATCTCAACCCCTTCCACAGCTTTAGTTTGAAGACCACTCATCTTTCTTACCTCCGCATTCAATTTGTCGATCTTGGCGATTAAAGGCTTAATGATGGTTTTGATTTTGGAGTCAATAATGTCCGCTATTTTCTGAAGTAAATCGTCCTCATTATAGCTTTTGTCGTGGTAACTTTTATCAAGAACATTATTATCGCCATCATCAGAGATTTTTGCCTTATTTTTTCCTGTTGGAGTAGCTTTTTTCCTCCTATTTCCTGAGCGTAACCCCATCCGCCTTTGCTGGGTTTTTCTATGCTTTCTCGAAGGTCGAGTTTCCTGCTCAGGGGATGACAGTTCGTCAGTATTATGCGCCAGGGTCTCATGTTCGAGGTCAGTGTTGATTTCTTGATCTGGTGGCACTGTATTTACTACATCATCCAGCATAAGACTATTCTGGTCATCCAGATTTGAAGTTGGATGAACCGTAATGTCTATTAAGTTAATGGAGTCATCAGGTGCTAAAGAACCTGAGTGTTGAGGACTTTGGGTTGGGCTTAGTAACTGTAGATTAGGCGACTGACTTAATCCTAATGATTGTCTTCTTTCGTTGTTTATTTTAGCTACGACTTGGAGCATATAGTTTTCTATGGGCTTGGTATTAGCAGGTGGCTGTTTTTTAGTTATTTTTTTAGACATGTTGAGGGCTATGTTGTTGATTTGCCCAGTGTAGAGGAGAATAGTACACTTCCACACCTACTCACCAGACCTACTACGTAACTGAATAATAATAAATGCAGGGTGCTGTGTAGTCTTTAGCGGTAGTCACTTGTTGCTTTGCTGAGACGTGGGTATCAGTTAATTTAGATTAGAAGCAAGCAGTAAACCTTTCTCAATGACATTGCACAGAGGAGTTAGTAGAAAGGGAATTTTCTTACTTGCTTGGGTTGCAGATGTTAGGGGGGTTGCCCAGTCCAGTCTCGGCCAGTCTAGGACTGTCTAAGACTGTCCCGCCCTTGTCCCGGGCTTCTCCCGCGCGCGACTCGCGAGGCGAGTGGGGGCGTCTCCCTTTCAGCGCCGCCTGGCGCTCCTCTCGCGTCACGAGCGCGTCACCCCTGGTGCTGCTGGGGGCTGTAGTGCGCTTGCTCTCAGCGCGTCCCGCCGATACTGCCGTTCACCTCACGGCTTCACTGCCCGATGGCTCAACTGCTCCGCTTAGCTGGTGAGTGTCCTGGAAAATGAAACGCTGCTCCGCGAGGCTCCCGGCGGCGTCTCCCTTTCAGCGCCGCCTGGCGCTCCTCTCGCGTCACGAGCGCGTCACCCCTGGTGCTGCTGGGGGCTGTAGTGCGCTTGCTCTCAGCGCGTCCCGCCGATACTGCCGTTCACCTCACGGCTTCACTGCCCGATGGCTCAACTGCTCCGCTTAGCTGGTGAGTGTCCTGGAAAATGAAACGCTGCTCCGCGAGGCTCCCGGCGGCGTCTCCCTTTCAGCGCCGCCTGGCGCTCCTCTCGCGTCACGAGCGCGTCACCCCTGGTGCTGCTGGGGGCTGTAGTGCGCTTGCTCTCAGCGCGTCCCGCCGATACTGCCGTTCACCTCAAGGCTTCACTGCCCGATGGCTCAACTGCTCCGCTTAGCTGGTGAGTGTCCTGGAAAATGAAACGCTGCTCCGCGAGGCTCCCGGCGGCGTCTCCCTTTCAGCGCCGCCTGGCGCTCCTCTCGCGTCACGAGCGCGTCACCCCTGGTGCTGCTGGGGGCTGTAGTGCGCTTGCTCTCAGCGCGTCCCGCCGATACTGCCGTTCACCTCACGGCTTCACTGCCCGATGGCTCAACTGCTCTGCTTAGCTGGTGAGTGTCCTGGAAAATGAAACGCTGCTCCGCGAGGCTCCCGGCGGCGTCTCCCTTTCAGCGCCGCCTGGCGCTCCTCTCGCGTCACGAGCGCGGCACCCCTGGTGCTGCTGGGGGCTGTAGTGCGCTTGCTCTCAGCGCGTCCCGCCGATACTGCCGTTCACCTCACGGCTTCACTGCCCGATGGCTCAACTGCTCCGCTTAGCTGGTGAGTGTCCTGGAAAATGAAACGCTGCTCCGCGAGGCTCCCGGCGGCGTCTCCCTTTCAGCGCCGCCTGGCGCTCCTCTCGCGTCACGAGCGCGTCACCCCTGGTGCTGCTGGGGGCTGTAGTGCGCTTGCTCTCAGCGCGTCCCGCCGTTCACCTCACAGCTTCACTGCCCGATGGCTCAACTGCTCCGCTTAGCTGGTGAGTGTCCTGGAAAATGAAACGCTGCTCCGCGAGGCTCCCGGCGGCGTCTCCCTTTCAGCGCCGCCTGGCGCTCCTCTCGCGTCACGAGCGCGTCACCCCTGGTGCTGCTGGGGGCTGTAGTGCGCTTGCTCTCAGCGCGTCCCGCCGATACTGCCGTTCACCTCACGGCTTCACTGCCCGATGGCTCAACTGCTCCGCTTAGCTGGTGAGTGTCCTGGAAAATGAAACGCTGCTCCGCGAGGCTCCCGGCGGCGTCTCCCTTTCAGCGCCGCCTGGCGCTCCTCTCGCGTCACGAGCGCGTCACCCCTGGTGCTGCTGGGGGCTGTAGTGCGCTTGCCCTCAGCGCGTCCCGCCGATACTGCCGTTCACCTCACGGCTTCACTGCCCGATGGCTCAACTGCTCCGCTTAGCTGGTGAGTGTCCTGGAAAATGAAACGCTGCTCCGCGAGGCTCCCGGCGGCGTCTCCCTTTCAGCGCCGCCTGGCGCTCCTCTCGCGTCACGAGCGCGTCACCCCTGGTGCTGCTGGGGGCTGTAGTGCGCTTGCTCTCAGCGCGTCCCGCCGATACTGCCGTTCACCTCACGGCTTCACTGCCCGATGGCTCAACTGCTCCGCTTAGCTGGTGAGTGTCCTGGAAAATTAAACGCTGCTCCGCGAGGCTCCCGGCGGCGTCTCCCTTTCAGCGCCGCCTGGCGCTCCTCTCGCGTCACGAGCGCGTCACCCCTGGTGCTGCTGGGGGCTGTCGTGCGCTTGCCCCCAGCGCGTCCCGCCGATACTGCCGTTCACCTCACGGCTTCACTGCCCGATGGCTCAACTGCTCCGCTTAGCTGGTGAGTGTCCTGGAAAATGAAACGCTGCTCCGCGAGGCTCCCGGCGGCGTCTCCCTTTCAGCGCCGCCTGGCGCTCCTCTCGCGTCACGAGCGCGTCACCCCTGGTGCTGCTGGGGGCTGTAGTGCGCTTGCTCTCAGCGCGTCCCGCCGATACTGCCGTTCACCTCACGGCTTCACTGCCCGATGGCTCAACTGCTCCGCTTAGCTGGTGAGTGTCCCTATATTTTATCCTACATGCTCCTTGGGAGGGCGGAGGTGGAAGGACCTACTTTGACTTTTGTCTGACTTCAGTGCTTCCAGCCGTCCTTCTCAGAGGCGTCCTCTCGGTCTTCCCGTCGGAGTGTTGATATATATGAGCATTGGATGAAAGAAGGAGGGAATAAGAAAAGAATGTGAAAGGAGGAAATGAAGGAATAGAGGGAGAAAGGAAGTGAATTATGTGTGATGGATGAAAAGAAAGTAGAAAGGAAAGGAGTAAGATAAGCATAAGGAATGGTTGAGAAAGGAAGAAATTGAAGAAGAGGTGACGGAAGGAGCAGGAAAAAGAGTAAGGAAAGACTGGAGGAAGGAGGATTAAATGTACCCAGGAAGGAAGTAAGGGGAATGAATGAGGGTGTAAGGAAGCAAGAATGGAATAGTGTGTAAGGAAGCAAGAATGGAATGTGGGTGTAAGGAAGTAAGAATGGAATGAGGGTGTAAGGAAGCAAGAAGCAAGAGGGTATAGCAGGCATGGCTCGAGGTGCTGAGGAAGAAAAAGGGAAAAGAAAAAGATGAGACAAAGGAAAGAAAGGAGGTCCGGGAAATGAATAGGAGTATGAAAGGTACTGGGTCAAGAGAGAGAGGATAATGACAGTGTAATATTGCATAGAAATTAAAAAACAAAAGATTGAAATACATTTGTATCCTTAACATACCATGTATGTTTGTAAAGCACATATTCACCAAAAGGGGCATTTAAAATGTTACCCAGCTCACTGGCACAAATTTTATCGACCTCAAATATATGAAAGACTGAGTTACAGCACCAAGATTTAAATTCTTGACCCTGAGAACAAACACAGATTCCTGGAGTGGATACAAAGTAATGAGCAAGAAGGAAAAATTAAAAGGGAGAATGAGGAAGGAGGAGAGGTCTGGAGGCAAAGATAGATACGGTAGACAATGAATGTGAAGAGAAGTGAAGAAAGCAGAGATAGGGAGTGCAAGACTGGAGTGGAACATGATGAGAATGAAAAAAGGAAAGAGGAAACGGGGAAGAAGAGCAGACAGCAGGTACTTTGTGAAAAGAAAGTGGAAGAGAAAGATGAGAAGGTGAAAAATTAAAAGCAGCTAATGAGGGGTGGTGGTGATTAAGAGGAAACGTGTGCGTAGGGCAGAAAGTGAATGAAGAATGGAGAGAAGGAAAGGGGTAAGGTGTAAATGGGAGGAAGATACTGGGGAAGAGTAAGAAAAGAGTACACCACTGCTTTATTAAATATAGAATAATTAAATATGTATAGTTGATGGGTGACAAGGCTGTATCATTCTTGGCCTGTCTCATCAATGCACAGCTGCGCTGTCCAAGACATCCTTCCATTGTCCCTCTCAAGAACGTGCTTATACTCATCCAAAATATGCCCATAAAAACATATTTAGAAACTCTCCCAATGAGTGCCCTCCTTCTATCTTCTACATCCATGTTCGCATGCACTCTGACTGAGTACTTGGGCAGTGCGATCACATCCATTTTGTTCACAATCAACTTATTAAAAACTGACTCTATAGTAATAACAGACATAGCCACAACCAAAATGAACTGAGCTTTCGTGTGTACCTGCATTCTCCATTTCACAGTGCATTAACTCCAACCCCTGCCCCTCGCGTTACCTACGATGCAGCCACCCTCCTAGCCCTCAACCCCGGTCGCGCCCCCAAATGCGTCCAAGCCGCTCCTGGACGCACCCATGGACCGTTCTCCTGCTCCTTCTGCAAATTTAGCGGCACCGACAACATCTCCGCTAGAACAACACCACAGATTCCCGACCCCAACCACCTAGAATGCATCCTTCTCAACACCCGCTCGATCCACAGGCACGCCATTGACCTTTGGAACCTACTAGACACCATCTCTCCTGACGTCGCCTTCCTAACGGAAACATGGATGAACGCTTCCTCCGCCCCTGACATCGCCATCGCTATCCCTGATGACTATAAGATCACACGCAAGGATCGCACCGACCACACAGGAGGAGGAATCGCTATCGTCCATAAGAAAACTATCCGCATTTCAACCAGCTCTGATGCCAACCTCGCCAACTCCGAACACCTTCACTTCCAGATCCACATCGACCCCAAGACCACACTCAGAGGCACCCTCCTCTACAGACCACCAGGACCACGCGCTAAATTCAGTGAAGACATCACGGACTTCATCACCCCACACGCGCTCCCCTCCAAAGACTACATCCTTCTAGGAGACCTCAACTTCCACCTTGAAAAGATCAACGACCGCAATACCGCCACCCTCTTAGACAACCTCGCCAACCTCGGACTCAAACAACTGGTCACTTCCCCCACCCACATCGCAGGTCACACTCTCGACCCCATCTTCACCTCCAGCAACCATGTCTCCTTCAGCCACACTACAGATCTCCTCTGGACTGACCACAGCTGCGTTCACTTCACCTACAACAAGCCGAAACCCATCATCCACGTCCAACCAACTCTACAAAGAAACTGGAACAAAATCACTACAGAACAGATCTCCACATCACTCCTTCAATCCTCCCCAGCCCTCTCTTCTAACGCCAACGAAGCCGCCTCCAACCTCACCCTTTGGTTATCCAACACCGCCGACACCTTAGCACCATTGAAAAAACGTCAAAGCAAACCTGGCAGCAAGAAGACCTCATGGTTCAACGACGACCTCAAGAAATCCAAGAAACTGTGCCGCTCCCTTGAAAAGGCCTGGAAAAAAGACCCATCCACCAGCAACAAGGACGCCTTCAAAAACGCCATCCGTACTCACCACCAACTGATCCGAAAAGCCAAGAAAACAGCATTCAAAGATCGACTTGACAACAACGCCCACAACAGCAAGGAACTTTTCAACATCGTAAAGGAATTTTCCAACCCCTCGGCCAACTCCAACGACATCACCCCCTCTCAAACCCTCTGCGATTCCCTAGCCTCTTTTTTCCACAGCAAGATTGCCGACATCCACAACAGCTTTGACAACCAACCCGGAATCCAACCCACCCTACCATCAACTCACCATCTTCCCCCCGTTAACACCCTTAACGCCTGGAACCCAATCTCCACTGAGGACACCATCCGCCTGATGAATTCCATCCACTCAGGATCCCCCACAGACCCATGTCCTCACCACATCTTCAACAAAGCAGACTCCGTCATAGCTCCGCACCTCCGAGACGTCATCAACTGCTCCTTCAACTCCGCCACCTTCCCAGAAGACTGGAAACACGCGGAACTCACCGCCCTTCTGAAAAAACCAACAGCAGACCCCACCGAACTCAAAAACTACCGCCCCATCTCGCTTCTTCCATTCCCGGCCAAAGTCATCGAGAAAGCTGTCAACATCCAGCTCGCCGCCTTCCTCTAAGCCAACAAATCACTCGACTCCTCACAATCTGGCTTCCGAGCCAAACACAGCACTGAGACCGCCCTCATCGCAGCAACAGATGACATTCGAACTCTACTGGACAATGGAGACACAGTCGCCCTCATCCTCCTCGACCTCTCTGCAGCCTTCGACACAGTCTGCCACAGCACCCTTTTACAACGCCTCAGTAACATCGGAATCCAAGGAAAGGCACTGGAATGGATCACCTCGTTCCTCACCGGAAGAACCCAGAGAGTCCGCCTCCCACCATTCAAGTCCGAGGCCTCTGAAATCATCTGCGGCGTACCACAAGGATCCTCACTCAGTCCCACCCTCTTCAACGTATACATGAGCCCCCTCGCGACCATCGCCCGCCAACACAACCTCAACATCATCTCCTACGCGGATGACACTCAACTGATCCTATCTCTCACCAATGACCCCAGCACCGCTAAAACTAACCTACACGAAGGAATGAAAGAAGTCGCCGAATGGATGAAACAAAGCCGTCTGAAACTGAACTCAGACAAAACAGAAGTCCTCATCCTAGGTAAATCCCCCTCTGCATGGGACGACTCCTGGTGGCCGGAAGCCCTTGGAAACGCACCCATCCCGACAGACCACGCACGGAACCTTGGCGTCATCCTGGATTCTTCACTCTCAATGAACAGACAAGTCAGCGCCGTATCCTCTTCCTGCTTTAACATTCTTCGCATGCTCAGAAAAACATTTCGCTGGATCCCCTCCGAAACAAGGAAAACAGTCACCCACGCTCTAGTCACGAGCCGACTGGACTACGGAAACACCCTCTACGCAGGTACCACCGCTAAACTCCAGAAGAAACTACAACGAATCCAAAACGCCTCAGCCAGGCTCATTTTAGACATCCCACGCAACGAACACATCTCTGGTCACCTTAAAGACCTCCACTGGCTCCCCGTCAATAAGAGGATCACTTTCCGACTGCTCACCCACGCACACAAATCACTCTACGACATCGGACCAGACTGCCTCAACTCTCGACTGTCCTTCTACACCCCCTCCCGCCAACTTCGCTCTACCAGCCTAGCCTTCGCCACTGTACCTCGCATCAACAAGACCACCATGGGAGGCAGATCCTTCTCATACCTGGCTGCCAAAACATGGAACTCACTCCCCGCTTACCTTCGCCTCACCCAGAATCACCTAGCGTTCAGAAAGCAGCTTAAAACGTGGATATTTGACAAATAACCCACCTCCCCTTCCTAAGGGCCTTGAAACCCTCTGGGTATGTAGTGCGCTATATAAATGTTTTTGACTTGACTTGACTTGACCTTCCACATTTTCTGCGTGAGAGTGCTCAATTTGCATCTATCATGTGATCATCCCCTTTGTAGCTCACTCAGCATGGCCACACCGTACTATTACCCTGCTGATTAACCAAATGCTTCTTCCTGCCCATTCCGGTCCACGTGCTCTCAAGAAAAATACAAGTCTCATAAATCACTACATCCTATCCCTCTGTGACCTACACCTACAAATTAACCCCTGGCTTCTAACTACACATTCAAGAACCTGTGTATTCAAAAATGCCAGCCTCATCAAATCCTATGGTCCGCCCTTCCAACAACTTTCTAATAGCTACGATTTCCAAAGTTTTTGTTATACCACATAATATTTTTTTAATTGAGATGTTCTAGATAGCACTGATCGTGTGTTGATGAAAAAGCATTTATATACAGGCAATGAGGATCTGCAATGAAAGTCTGTTAGTCCATAACTCTAAACGTGAATTACCATTTGTGGAAGTGATGTTACCAAATCACTTTACATGCAACATCAGGTGTTTATTCTGCTTAAACTGTCCTGGGTGCAAACGATTGACGAGGCATCTATAATTACACTATACAAACTTTCCAGTTTTGTTGATATCATACATGCGTGTTACAGGCGCAGAGCATGCAAGCCCAGGCTGCACACAAGAGTCAAATTAGTTTCAAGCAACATAGAATAAAGAAATTAGAATGGTGTGCATTCAATCATCGTTGTTTGGATAAACATAGCCTAAAGGCATAGAAATAAGCTTTCAACGTTTGTAAGCCACCCAAAAAAACATGTAAGGCACCAACCAACAAAAACTGACTTGGAATAACGAGTGCAGAGCAGCAAGTGCACACCATAGTTAGTGGTGAGCCATGAGCACTTTGAATGCACCATTACAGTGAGCTCTAGATCAGTGCTGAATCTGATAGAATCGCATGCTACACACTCTTTTTTAATTTCAGAAAGGCAGGGCAGCCAAATAAATCTTCGAAAGATTTCTTTTTTAATGGAAACCTGCTAAATGCTAGCAAATCCAAACTATAATAAACTCAAAGAAAGCAGCCTCTGGCATGAGGCCAGAGGGGCGCCTGGAGAGAGTGTACGGGTAAGCAGAGGGCACTTTCTTAACAAACAGCAAGTATGCAGGGTTTACAGAATCTTATTCACTCACGTTGCTCCAAGGGGACATTTATTATTGAAAGTTAAGGCTTTCTTTTCATCTGTCTCAAGGAGGGCCCTTCCGTGCTGTAATGGGTCCCGAAAGTAGAATCAATTTTAAAAGGCGATCCAAGGACACTAAAATTTCCATCAAATGAGATCATTCACAGAAACAGAGGTAGCACAATGACAATCTAGATGAGGGACAACACAGTATGCCAAGGGTTCGATACTGCTGTGAATTGGTATTACATTTTAATTCAAGGGAACTTATTTTATTATTGTCATGATTAAATCTTTCAATCCCAATTATCATATTTCCATGCTCCTCCTAGGTTTGGAAACAAGAAATATAACAGAAAGGTACAACAAGTAGTATCACAAAGTGTCTAATCATTAGTAACCATTAGTCTTTCATGGAATCTTGCTAACTATACCAAAACTCAAACAAAGCAGAAAGCAGCCTCTGGCAACCATCATCTGGATCTTACAAGGCCATAAATCTGAATCGCAGGCCCTCAGTCAGCATGGGAGGCAGGAGAGTAAAACGTGCCTTAGTGCCGGTTATTTATTTTTGGAGTAGGGCTTGTCATTTTTTGAAGCAAGTAAAATATATAAATTGAAATACCTGTGTTGAAAGCGGGCGCTCGCTTGTACGTATTCACTTCTGCTGGAATAAAGTAAAATGTTTACTGGCAGTCCTGCACACTTCCAGCCTGCCTTGCCACCGCCAACTCAGCCAACAGCCTGCCCTCAGCCACTCTCCAACGGCCGGAAATATCCGTGAAAATCAAGCGACGTGAGTGACATCGCTAACGAAATGCAGACGCTCCTTCGTCAATATGCCTGGATCAGGGTGGGACCTCTGAGGACATAGGCAGGCAGCCACTTAAGGAGAGCAGGAATTTACTTTGAATAATTACCGGGCCAGGACTCAGAGAAAAATTATATAGACCTGGCCCGGTAAAATAAGTGCCGGTGCTGAGCACCGGAAAGCACCGGCACAAATTAAGCACTGGCTGAGGGTGATTGCAAACTTCTGCTAGGAACATGCCATTTAAATGTACTCTGCAAAGGTTTGGGCCCTAGACCGTGTAAGGCTTTAAAAACAATACAGTGGCATTTAAACCGGATCCTCTGTAGCACGGGGAGCCAGTGAAGTACTGAGAGCCAGGGAGGCTGATGATCCCCGTGGTTTCATAAGGTATAGTTTGGCCGCAATTGTCTGACTTCTGATGTCTCTCGATCAGGTATTTTGGAGCCTTCAGCAGAAGGGCATTGCAATAATCCAGCCAGCCCAAAACAACACTCCTCACTATTTGTGCCCTAGTTGAAATTGGCAGCATTGGGAGTATCTTCCTTAGTACTCTCATTAGGGAAAAACTAGTCCCTATCGTTTTATTTACTTTAGTTTCTAAACTCAACCTATCATCAATTATTACTCCCTGATTATGTACAACCTCAGATGGTATCAATAGCTTATCCACTGGGTTTGGCCAGAAATTTGCCGGGAGCTGATGTGGGATTTGCTGGGCTGCACAACATAAAATCTGTCTTATCACATAGAAATATGCATTTGCTTTTTCATCTTTAGCTATGAAGGTTGGTTTCTTGCAAAAACATGCCCTGCACATTCTTTATGTAGAAATTAGATTGCGTTCCATATGTTTATCCAAACACTTGTTTATAATGGCAACAGCCAGCCATATTTTCACTGTGGACAATAGAAGAAACCGTACATCATTTAGGCCTTTACCAACCCCTTCTACGTACTTTTTTTATTTTTTTATTTATTGACATTTGTAGAGCGCGGCGAATACCCGTGGGCGTCTAATTAAGGGATGGATCAGCAACTGGGGTAAAGAAGATATACAAGGCTATTGGTCAAATAACCACGTCACTTGAGTGATCATTTGATCACTTGATCACTTGAGTGATCATTTGTCACGGGACTTCTGGAATGTCGTTTTTCTTGTCCGATCTCCCTGATTAGGTTAACAACTCAGAAAAGTGTGGGACAGGCCAGCAGTAACTAATCGGAACTCCTCTGCATTTGGTGGGCAGTTGTGGAGACCTGCAGAGCCTAGGGGCAGGGATCCGGTCGATCTAGTATCTTAGTTCCCTTGGAGCAGCGTCATCTATTGATGCATGTAAGTGCCAGAGTTCAATGTCAACAGGTAAAATTGCCTTCAAGGGATTCACTTGAGCACACTCAGTCAAACAATTCATGCAGTGATATATCAAGATTCCAGCCAGTAACCTGTAGTTAAATAATTTCTAATTCAGTTTACAATTTCTTCCCAAACGATTTACAAAAGATACTGATGAACACGGGTGGGAATTCTTCATGAATCAAATGTATATACTATGAATGTAAAGGGTACAACAAAATTATTAAAGCAACACAAAAATGACCGAGATTTACAAAGAAATTCTGTGCTATTGACACCTCAGAGTCATTGTTGCAAGCATCTATTCTAAACAAGAATGCATCAACAGAACAGTGCACCTGAACAAACATAAAACACTTCCTACAGTTCCCTTCCAACCATGGGTCCTTTTGGCGGACTTTCAATCGTGGGGTGTCCAAAAATATCTCTGCAGACAGTGCCTCTACAGCATACGAATTCAAGAATCATCCCTCTTCCTCACAAGGTTTCTTTAGAGGGACTACAGAGGCAACAATGGCAAGAGTAGAGGTAGAGGTTCCACAACACGCACCCCCCCCCCTCAAATAACAAACAGTAACTTGCCTACAATTCTCCCTGATCATTCAACGCCTGTCGGGGGACGTCTTTTACAATTCATCCCTGTCTGGTAATCAATAACTACAGACAAATAGGTGCTAGGAATTATCCGATTTGGTTTTTGCCAGGAGCTTACCAACAATGCTCCAAACATTCCCCCGCATGCACATAAAATGTCACCAGATCATCTACACCTCCTCATACAGGAGGTTCAGTCTCTCCTTTTAAAGGGATCCATAGAGCCTGTACCACTACAATAATCAAGGGTCGGGTGTATACACCCTGTACTTTCTAACACCCAAAAAGGACGGCTCTCTCATACCCATTTTAGGTCTCAGAGAGTTAAATCACTACATACAATCAGATCATTTTCACATGGTGACCCTTCAACAAGTGCTCCCACTTCTACAGCAAGGCGATTTTATGTCTACTCTAGACTTAAAAGATGCATATTTCCACATTTCAATACATCCAGCTCATCGCAAATATCTCAGATTTGTGGTAGCAAGGTAGCATTATCAGTTCAATGTGCGTCCATTCGAAGTCACCACTACCCCCAGAGTATTTACCAAATGCCTGGCAGTAGTCGCTGCTTCCCTGCGAAGACAACAGATTCATGTCCTCCCGTACTTAGACGATTGGCTCATCAAAGCCAACATAAAGTGTCTCCAGCACACTCACATAACACTACAGTTACTGCACCAACTGGGGTTTACAGTCAATGTGTTAAAGTCTCATCCCAACCTTCCAACTCACAAACCTATCAAGGAGACACTTTAGTTACTCAAAAAGCTCTGACTTTTCCCAATGCAGCCACAATTCACAATATTCAAGCTCTAATCGCTCAGTTTCAGCTCACCCACTCACTACCAGCTCAAGTATATATGCAACTGCTGGGAATAGTGGTCTCTTGCATTATGATTGTCCACTTTGCTAGGCTTCATATGCATCCCCTTCAGGAATGCTTAGCACGTCAGTGGAACCAGTCGCAGGGTCATTTGACTGTTCTAGTGTTGGTAAACGTCCGCACCCATCGCTCTCTGCAGTGGTGGAACCCACACAATTTATCAAAAGACTGCCCTTCATAGGCCCTGTTCCACAGACAGTACTAACAGCTGACGCATCGCTGGTTGGGGAGCTCATCACCACAATCACACAATTCAAGGCTTGTGGAGTCAAAACCAAAAGACTCTCCACATAAGTCATCTAGAGCTGCTAGCAGTGTTTCTAGTGCTCAAAGCTTTTCAAAGTCACCTTCTAGACAAAGTTGTTCTAGTCTGCGCCGACAACATGACAGCTATGTACTATATACAAACAGGGGAGGACACACTCTCTCCAAGTGTCTCACCTAGCTCAAGCCATTTGGAAATGGCCATCCACCACAAAATGTATTTCCTAGCAGAACACCTTCCAGGAGTAAGCAATCACATTGCCGACCTTCTCAGCAGACAGAGGCAGCAAATCCACAAGTGGGAACTTCACCCTCAAGTTCTCCTCCCATACTTTAAAAGTTGGGGTTTTCCTCAAAGAAAACGCAAAATGCCCAAGCTTCGCCTCCAGGGATCTACACCCGCTTTCCAAAGGCAATGCATTATGGATGAACTGGTCAGGAAAATTTGCATACGCTTTTCCGCCTCTCCTACTCATTGCATCAGTGATTCGGAAACGGGGCAAACATCCCTCACACTAAACCTAATAGCTCCCACATGGGCCCGTCAACCTTGGTTCACCACCCTGTTGGAGTTATCAATAGTTCCACATCAAAAGCTACATCTCACATCCAGTCTCCTCACACAGAGCCATGGAGAAATCAGGCACCCAGATTCTAAAGAACTCAATTTAGCAATCTGACTCCTGAAGTCATAGATTTTGGTTATTTCAATCTTCCTCCATTCTGTATGAACATTATCAAGGAGGCCAGAAGGCCTACTACAAGAACTTGTTATGCACCTCAATGGAACCGATTTGTTATCTATTGCAATAATAACAATATCAATCCTTTGAATGCTTCCATACAAAATATCATCTGTTTTTAATTGCATTTGCAGTGGTCAGAATTAGCTTACACATCCATCCGCTTACATCTTGCTGCAATAGCCGTATACCTCCAAAACAGACAACACTTGTCTCTGTTTAGAGTACCAGTCATCAAAGCATATATGGAAGGACTAAAAATAGTTATACCACCAAGACTTCCACATGCCCCAGTATGGAATCTTAACATAGTCCTTACACAATTAATGGATCCACCTTTTGAACCAGTGCATAAATGTGAACTGCTTTTTCTCCCATGGAAAACCGCTTTCCTCATTGCAATTACTTCACTGAGGAGAGCGGGTCAGCTACAGGCTCCAACCATAGAAGAACCTTTTTTCAGGCTTCACAAAGACAAAGTGGTCCTTCGTACCAACCCTAAATTTCTACCTAAAGTAGTATCTGCCTTTCACATCAGTCAATCAGTTGAGTTACCTACGTTCTTTCCTCAACCAGATTCCGTGGCAGAACGTGCTCTACACACTTTAGATGTTAAAAGAGCTTTGTTATATTACATAGAAAGAACCAAGCCATTTCGTAAGACAAAACAACATTTTGTTGCTTTTGGTCCACCTCACAAAGGCAATCCTATATCCAAATCCGGTATTGCGAGATTTATTGTTAAATGTATTGAAAAATGTTATACGAAAGCGAAGAGAACTTTAACAATTCCCCCTAGAGCCCATTCCACTCGCAAAATAGGTGCTACTATGGCTTTCTTAGGAAACATTCCCATAGTTGACATTTGTAAAGCTCCAACATGGTCTACACCACACACATTAACTAAACACTATTGTGTAGATGTGTTAGCAAGGAAGCAAGCTAATGTAGGCCAACCAGTACTTAGAACAGTTTTTCAGACAACTGCAACGGCTACAGGTTAGCTATCGCTTTAGGAGAATACTGCTGTATAGTCTATGCAAAGCATACGATCAACAGCTCACATGCCTCAAACAGCTAATGTTACTTACCCAGTAAGCATCTGTTCATGTGGAGCTGGCTTGTAGAGCTGTAGATTCACATGCGCCCACCAGCCTCCCCGGGTACCTATACCTGTTGCAGTTCCTTTATATCTTATATACATACGCATGTTCATCTCTATTCTACCTTTACTAACTCCATTTT
Organism: Lissotriton vulgaris; assembly: GCF_964263255.1. NCBI lineage: Eukaryota > Metazoa > Chordata > Amphibia > Caudata > Salamandridae > Lissotriton > Lissotriton vulgaris. The sequence goes on along the minus strand of NC_141687.1, from coordinate 1,849,582,265 downwards.
CACCCTATGCGGGGTAACAATCTAACAATGGAGTCGAAGCCCATGCGCACTATCACCGAAAGGAGGGGTCACCTACCACGTGACTGGAAAGACTTCTTCAAAGAAAAACAACTTGCAAACATCCGAATCCAACACTAGATGGCAGGAGTATGCAAAGCATGTGCATCTACAGCTCTACATGCCAAGAAAAGATGCTTACTGGGTAAGTAACATTATCCTTTGTTGTCTACGATGAGCTCCTTACTTCTGTTTGGCCCAGTCTTCTGCTTGACATTGCTGCAGTAAACCAGGAGAGTCAGGCTCAGCTCCATAACTCTTCCTAAGTGAAAACATGCACTATTGAACACACATCTTCCCACTGCACTCCTACTACTATTTACCTCTTCTCATGATAACTGGCAAATTGTTTCCACCTACTACCTCATTGTCTTCCTCGACCTGCCATGCCCCCCATTAAAGTAAATGCAGCTCTGTTAACTTTTACCAGTGCCACTGAATAAGCACCCGGAAAGCAATCCTGTGTATGCCTTTGTAAGTCACACATGCCCTCTACTATGATAGCACTGCTGTACCTTTTGGCTGCAGTTCGAAGGAAACCTCACCAAGCTGGCACATGTGCAACATGACATGCCCAAAATCCATCTCCCCATAGTAAAAAAAAACCTAGATTCTGCCCACTTTATCACACGAAGCACGTAGTGACTTAGGCCTAAATGTGCAAAGCATTTTTCCTGGTGCAAATGGCCTGATTCGCATATTTGGCCCTTTGTGATTGGAACATTGCTTTTTTACATGTACAAAATATGCATTCAGTAACTTGTTAGCGAATCACGTGTTGCATTTGCTATTTGGTAAATGGAAGGGGCGTGCTTATGGCGTCCTTTCCAAATACCGAATCAGTATGGTATGTATTACTGTTTTGCAACCGATTTCTGAACAAAAAACAGTAATACTTTACCACTAGTTAAAAACTGTTGGTATTGTAAATGTAAATGTATAGGCATTTGTATAGCGCACTACTTGCCCATAGGGTCCCAAGGCGATTCGACCGCTGCGAAATCCTTCCTGGCTTCCCTGAGAGATGGTCCCTTAATGGGTATCTCCAGGGTGAGACCAGGCATCCCCGGCGGTCTGGTGGGGCCGTTAGTAAAGATGAGGCAAGCTAATGCCCAGAGTTGCCGAGTGTGATCGCTGATCAGAGTGGGCACCGAGGCGAGAGAATTATCGAGTCCGCTGACCCTGGTCCAGAAACCTGCCGCGCCGGGAATCGAACCCTGGTCCCGAGCCGTCCTCTGCTCTCGGGTCTGCCGCCTCTAACCAGTGAGCCACACTACTTCACTTTGCAAAGGGGAAGGAAAAGGAACCCTTCCCATTTGGGAATGTAAATAAAAATACTATTAGTAGCAGGCAGCAGTCCCTTGAACCACTGCCTACTCGTAAAAATGAAACTGAAAACAGGCTGCATTTAAAAAATAGAAAGACTGCTTTATTAAAAAGGAATTACAGAACAGTAGTGTGGCCTGCTGACCACAGCAGGCCACCATCCCTGTGATGGTTGCGATTCCTAATGGGTCGCAAATTGTGGCCTACCTCATTAATATGCTTGAGTTAGGTCTATTTGCGACCCACTAGGCATTCCTAATGAAACTCAAAAGAATTTCATACATTAGGAATACCGATTTCCTAATAACAATTCAGTGAGAGTCACAATTAGGAAATCAGTATTCCTATTGTTAGTACATCTAGCCCTTTGTCTCAGCTTCTTGATGTTTCTTCTCTTCTTGCTTCTCCATCAGGGTAGGTGGGCAATGCCCATCACGCCATTTATAACCTATATCCCTTGTGCCATACCCTCCTATACCTTAGTAAAGTAGATCCACAGTCAGCATTTTCTGAATCTATTTCTTGAAAGTTTTAAAATGTTAATGAAAAGAATAACATAGATCTGGGAAAGATGATAGGTAGCCCAACTCTTAAACTCAAGGGGCCTCATTTATGAAAAGTGACGTATCGCTGCGAGGAGTTACAGATACGTTAGGTGCAAAAATGACGCATTGCTGGAGTGTGTCACAAACGTGACGCAACTCCAGCAATGGGTTATTACACATGGGCAAGTCCTATGTTAAATGTTCCTGCGTCAGTTTTACGCCTGCTGTGAGGAAGGCGTAGCTATTGACGCATTTCCATCCTAGAAGTGGTGCAGTGAAATCTTATAGATTTCAAATGCATCACTGCTACAACCCATTCTTGCGTCGGAACGCCCCCCACTGCATACCTTATACCTTACGCAGGTATAATGTGGCGCATGGGTTTACAAAGTGACGCATCTCCCCAGATGCGTCACTTTGTAAATATTGCGCAACAAGGCATATTTTTTACGTCACTGGTGTGTCACAAAAAGTGACGCTCCGGTGGTGCAAAAGTGACGCAAGGGCACATAAATAAGCCCCAAAGTTCTTTAAGTCTTCAGTGATTCAAAAAAGTTAATTATGTTTCTTGGCAGTCTCAGGAATTTTATCCAAGTTGTGCTTCTTTTTTGGCAAGACCAAATCAAATGTATGTGCACTGGGAATGGGAAATGTTTTTGATATTCTCAAAACCCCTATTGAATATATGACTTCCTCCATGTACATTCTCACCTGCCCTGCTCTCGTTCGCATAGCTTTGAATTGAGCAACACAGTGGCCTCGGAGTCCACCCATCAGCAATGGTTAATTCCGCTCATTCAAACTAAGGTTGCTGTGTTTTCTTGAATCTCAGTTGTATCGAGAACAAGCCACCCAGTGTGCGCATACATCACTTTTCCCTTTGGCCAGTTATCTATTTTATCACTGGTGACCACTGTTCCCTCTAGGGCGCGCACACGCGCGCACCTCGCCTGACGTCAGCGCGCACCACCTCGCGTGGAGCGCGCAAACACCACGTGGCTAGAGAGAGTCACGCCTCTGGCCGCTTTAAAGAAGCGAGCGGCGCGATTCATGCGGTGGCGGCAGAGTGGGCGGGAGGAGTGCAGGTAAGGAGGCGGGGGGGCTGGTGGGGATTGGGGCGCTTGCTGCTATGTGGGAGCGCGGGGCAGACTGTGGCCTTTTGTTTAAGTATTGCTGTTAATCAGAGCCCCTTCACGGGCTCGGATTAACAGCAATACTTAAACAAAAGGCCACAGTCTGCCCCGCGCTTTACTAACAAAAGCGTACTCAGTTTCCAAACACAGCGTGTGCTAAAGTACGCGCTGTGTTTGGAGACTGTCTCTACGCTTTTGTTAGTAAAGCGCAGGGCAGACTGTGGCCTTTTGTTTAAGTATTGCTGTTAAACGGAGCCCGTGAAGGAGCTCTGATTAACAGCAATACTTAAACAAAAGGCCACAGCGGCTGGAAAAACGAAAGGAACAGAAGGCAAAAGGGCAGAATGGCAGAAAAAACGAGTGGGACAGAGGGCAGAAAGGCACAAAAAACGAATGGGACAGAGGGCATAAAGGCACAAAAGACGAGTGGGACAGAGGGCAGAAACGCACAAAAAACAAGTGGGACAGAGGGCAGAAAGGCACAAAAAATGACGAGTGGAACACAGGACAGAAAGGCACAAAAAATGAGTGGGACAGAGGGCATAAGGCACAAAAAACGAGTGGGACAGAGGGCATAAAGGCACAAATGAGTGGAACAGAGGGCAGAAGGGGACAAAAAACGAGGGGAAAACGAAGTGGAACAGAGGGCAGAAAGGCACAAAATACGAGTGGAACAGAGGGCAGAAGGGCACAAAAAACGAGGGAAAAACGAGAGGAACAGAGCGCAGAAAGGCACAAAACAAGTGGAACAGAGGGCAGAAAGGCACAAAAAACGAGGGAAAAACGAGTGGAACAGAAGGCAAAAGGGGCACAAAGGCGAGTGGCACACAGGGCAGACGGGCACAAAAAACTAATGGCACAGAGGCAAAATACAGAAATATAGGGGCAGCTAAGAACAGAAGGCAGAACGGGCAGAGAGGCACGGGGCAGCGAGGGGAACAGAAGGGAAAACTGGGCAGAGACTCGGTCAGCGAGGGGTACAGAAGGAAAGACCGGGCAGAGAGAGCACAGGGACAGCGAGGGGAACAGAGAGAAGAAAAAGGGGCACGGACCACGTACAGGCAGCGGGGAAGACAGACAACAGAAGTCACAGACACAACAATGAAAATACAGGCAATACAATAAATTTGCAAACTGCCCTTAAGACCCTTATTGTGGCGCTGTATGTGTGAAAATGCACCATCTTTTCACTTTTTAAAGTAAAGTTTTGAGTGCCATTTGGCGCTGCAGAAATGCGCCATTTAGTTCCTGGCGCACATAGGTCTGGTTGCAGCGCACAGAGACCCTCCACTGCCGCACACAGAGGAAAAAAATTAGAGGGAACATTGCTAGTGACCGTCTCGGGACAGCACCTGCAGCATGTACTGCAGATGTTCAACCTAGGGTGCAGCATAGTTGTCTAAGTGCACTGCATACGTCGCACCAACTTCTAGGACCACAATGTGCTGTGAAACAGCGTTGAAAGAGCATTATTTTTCCTTTCTCTGTATTTCTAGAAAGCTGAACTGCTGCTTCTTGCATTGCTCTGGTAAACAATGTATTTTGACTGTTTTACTATGAGTCTTTTAGCAGTGAGACGCATTTTCATCTGAAAGGCTGTTTCTGCCTTCTTACCCATTGTGCTGTTTAACTTGTGATTACATCCAAAAAAGGCAGGAAGCCAGGTACTAAATTTAATTGCTTATTTCACAACTCTGCGCGTTGACATTATGAAATAAGATATCATCTATTTTTGTTTTGTTTCAGCCAACAGCATGTTACATTGTCGGGCTTGTTGTTTTGCTGTTAACAGTTTCATTATGGGATCAAAACCCCAGCATGCATTGTGCTGCTGGCTGAAATGGCAGAACGGGCTAGAAGTGGTGCACCTGACATGGAGTTCCTTCTCATCTATGGTCCAAAATGTTTACAAAAACGCCTACTCCATTTCCAAAAGTGCCTATTTCATGCATGCAACCAAATGTAAACTCTGATCACATATCACTCACATCATGGATTAAAGTAAGGTTTGGCATTTTGACTTATGGTTTCTTATGTGTGGTGGAAACATCTTACTGGCTTTCATCACACAATAAAGGTACAACATGGACCTCGGCAGCGCAACCTTCCATAACACAAATAATAATGATAGGTGGCAGAAAGATTATCACAAGATTCTCTCACACATACAGGACAGGCACAACAAGGGTAGCTAACACACTAAAGTGTGAGTGAGGGGCATTAAATGTCTGTTGTATGATTTCCGTATATAGACATACAAGCCAATCAAAACTGCTCTAAGAAACAGACAAACCTCTTATTGAATTACCATACATTCATGGACTCATATAGGATAAATGTTCACCTGCCTAGAGTATTCTGCGTCATCAGTGGGTTCTGTATTTCGAGAGTACTACTGCTCTCTGTTTGTACAGTCTCCTAGTTATGTGTTCATTAGTAAGGGTGAAGTTATCTCATCTTTGTCGAACTTTATGTTAATTATTTGTGAAACTGTCATACCTTCCTTAAAAATTGCATGTGGGTAAGTTAAAAATGTTTTTACTGGTGTTTCCCTATCACAAGATTAAACACAGGAGGGTTGTGCAATGGACCCTGATTCTCTTTTCCATCGACATTGATGAGGCCTCGTGACATGCCTTTGGGGAGGCTAGCTGAATGCTTGACATGGTGATTCACTGTAATTGCACTATGAAACAGGTCATGCAAACGTTGCAGAGCCACACTCTCAACTGAATGGGAATGGGCAATGGGAGTTCATAGGCCTTGAGACTATGACCCACGCTGCCAACACCAAAGTATCTCCTGCCTCGCTACCAGAGCCAATAAGGCAGTGGTGGTGAGGGGGCCCCATCTGTGTTGTATCGTGTGCAGAAAATCAGCACAGTGGAGGCTGAAGAGAAGAGCTCTTAGCTCAGCCTCCTGCGTGCTGCAAGTGTCACTGACTGCAACTGGATTTTTCCACTGTAGCGCAGTAGATTATATTACTTCAGACAGTGGCCTTTATTAGAATTAGTGAACAACACCATTTCTGCTGGGATAATTTTATTAATGACTCAAGAGGCAAGCTAGTTGTCTTCTTTTCCTATATGTGCCTTTATTTTATATAGATGGAGCAACATTTTGATCTATTACATTATAAACAAGAGAGATTGTTTACAGTGTGCATCTTGAACTGAAATATTCAAGATGCTCTCGGATGTGATGATCATGGAAAAGGATGCACATACACCTATATTGTCCCACATGTACCACTTCTGGTCTGGCAGGGGGGGAGAGCTTCCTTTTGGGGGAGACAGGATACTATCTACCTAGTGCAGCACAAACACACACAATGATATCCTGTACCCATATATTTCTTCTGCTATCAGGGATGAAGCAAGATGGAGTGGCCTTTGGATGGACAAACTATTGAACTATTAGTGGCATGCTTCCTCAATTGGTCTCTTGCTGGTTTTTAGGTCTCGCCTGTCAATGCGCATGCGCATTGAGCGGAGCGAGACTATAGGGGCTTAAACAGACTTTAACTACACTGGCGATTTGATGCTGTGCTGCGCGTGCACAGCATCAAATCGCCAGCCATCTGTTTCCCAGCTTGGTGCCGCTCCACCCCCTGCTGCATCAAAGGCTTTCACGGCCGGCCGTGCTTTCAGTTTCACGGCCGGCCGGCCGTGTCTCCTTATTTAACTTGTGCCGTCAGCTAGTCAGCCTCTAGGGGAACAGACCAGTGTATTATACCTTAGTGTTTTTTTGCGTGCACAGAAAACAGCCGCAAGAAAGAGATGCACATTATCGTTTTTTCTCTTTATAAACTGGTGTGTTGAGATTTGAGTTTGCCAGCAGAATAAGATGCATAGATCACTTTACCAGCACGAGTTAATATGAGCTTTATTATCAGTATTACACTTCCTTTGGAATCGAGTTTTTTTACTGCTAGTTTACACTCACGTGCAACATGAACAAGAGAGACTCCTTGTCTAATTCTTAATCTTTTCCTTGAAAACCATCAAAGTATAATTAAGGGGGCACCTTTTAATACATTCAAGTACATTGACAAAATCAATTATGACCGCCCGCAGCCCCGAACCTGTTCGCTGGAGCCTCGGCGAGCGTGCTATTGCCGGAGCCATCGGCTGCTTGGCTAGACACACCAACGTGGTTAGATGTATACTCATCAATAGATATGGAACACATAGACATTTACCACTTCCGTATTTATATCCTTTCCACCAATCGGGTACCCTATTTGTGAACACACGTCCAAATTGAGCGCCACAACAAGGCTGTCCCATGATAATACCATCTGATCCTTATTAATCGTTACCACTGGCAACGGCTCAGTGCAGCCCGGGGTACTGACTGACAGTGAGTGTTTAGTTTTTCGTTAGCACCTACTCTGCGTTTTGAGACGTTATAGTGCAGAAAACCGTCTACCATCTTTGCATGACTATCTGAGAACTTATTTCTGTTTTTTGTTGTATAAAAATGTTGCGAGCATGCTCTTTACATGCATGTTCATTATTAGTGTATGCCGTTGAGACAGGGGCGTCATGGTCCCCATTTTGGATTAAAGATTTAAAAACTTCAGTTCCACTCTATAGTAGGGTAGCAGATTAGCTTGCTACACCACCGCTGTATTTTTCTACACAATACACATTACAGTATCAACGATGGGAGGTTTATTACCTCGGTCCATGCCGTTCTTACAAGTTCGGCATACAGCTTGTTATAAACCAAGATGGGGTCGACCATATTCTAGCTAGGATATGGCAAGATTGTTGGACAAGGATCCTTATATAAAAATACCTCGAAGTTGCCCTGGTTTCTCTTTAATGTTGGGCGACCTAGGTGTGGGCAAAATATAAGGATGAGGCATGGTCCTATGCCAGATAGTTGGACTACAGAGGTGTTCAACGCTGGGACCTTATTGGTATCTTCTGAATGGGGGATGTGCTTAGGGGGATTCATTAAAGACTTTTGCCGACCTGCAGGAAGAGTTCCAACTCCACAAGACTCAGCCCTCTAGCTCTGCCACACTCTCACGCCTAGAGGAGATTCCAGAGTTTAGCCCTTACAAGGGAAACTACTTCTGACAAACATCCCAAACCACAAGAACTCTGCCATATACCGGTCCCTAACCAACAAAGCCCCGGATATCTTCGGGCGCCCGCAGGAGACCAGGGTCCGTGACCTGGGCTCCCTGGAAGACGAGGACTAGAGGCCGGGAGGCGCTGGTCTCTCCCAGAGAGATGGCCATTGCTTCCCAATACTGCCTCATTCAGCTGTGGTACCTGCAGAGTGTACTACATGAGTGATCGGCTCTGGAGAAGGGGTCTGATGGCTTCTGCGACCTGCATGCGCTGCCGGTTGGAGCGGGCGACTTCCTGCACACAGTTTGGAGTTGCCCTGTCCTGGCGTCCTTCTGGACGGGAGTTTTTGACTGGAGGGAGTACTGAAGCAGGATTTGCCAGGAACCTCACAGTGCACCTTGCTTCACATCTCCGATTACATAGACGGTAACAGATATATGCGGGTCCTGCTGTGGCTGGGCCCGGTAACAGCCAAATGTGACATCGCACAGGCCTGGAAACATGCTATTGTCCTTTGCTGGAGCAGTGGAAGGGATACTGGACCATTGCCATGGATTGGAATGCCCTATCCATATAGCGCAGAGTTGCCCTCTGAAGTATTACAATTAATTTATAGTGAGGACCTTTCCCTAACAATTAGGGTACATGTACAAGAACAAATCATAACACAAAACTTGCAAGCTTACTTTGCGGACTGTAAAGTGCACTTATTAATGCACTTGTTAGGATTAGGATGCTGGTTCCTAGGAATATGGGGGGCAACATGTCTCTGTAGGGTACCTTGTTGCAGGTGCACCTGGTCAGATCCTCTGTAGTCTTACCTGGAAAAGGATGAAAAATGAACATAAGAAGCTGCTTGGAGTCACACTGCTCAAGCTTGGAAGCTGGGATTGAAGCCAGGTTTCCTGATTAGATGTTGTGCAAGTCAGAACCTGGATGGGTATTACATTCTTTCCTCCGTATGACCTGATTTTAATTTTATTAGTGACTTAAGATGCAAATCAGTTGACTTGTGCCTCCTATACAAGATCTTCATTGTTATAGATGGAGCAACATTAGTGTCTTTTAAACCACATATAAGAGATTTTTGTACAGTATAAGTCTTGAACTGAATTATTTTAAAGTGCTGTCAGCTGTGATGATGACGGAAAAGGCGATGGGGGAAGAAAAGTAATTGCTCAGGCTCTCACAGTTTGGTCGAGCTGGGAAGCTATAACGGAAAGCAGTATCTGTGAGTGAGGGCCCCACACCTCGGGTTTATTTACAAGCCCTGTGCTGCTGGTGTGTCACTTTTGACATGGGGAAAAGTGACGTATGGTATGGGCAGCGCAAGGGGCTTGTAAATAAGCCCGCTAGTTTTTGCTCAGGGTCCAACAAAAGCTAAAGACTGTGCTAGGCCTGTTATGAAAGTGCATTCAAAATAGACATGTTTTTATTAGTTGGGTCAACAGCAGTGGAAACGCCCTTCTTTGTTCAATAGTTACACTGTGGTCAGAAAAAGTGCAAGCTTCCCTCCTTCCGAGGGCAGGTGTAGGAGGTGGTATCAGCACAAGCCGTTCCCATCACTCGACAGGGGCAAACCGTACAGCAGACGTGCAAGCCTTACTTTTTGACACAACTGGGACAGTACGGCAGTAGCAAACCGAGCTTCCCTCTCTCAATAAGTGCTATCTTCCCGTTCCCGCAGAACAGGTTCAGCAGGGAAAACGAATACAAGCTTTCATTCGTCATGTACAGTCAAGGCAAGGGTGGCATGTAGGGCACAGACAGATCCCTTAAGCCCGTGCTTAACGCACTTCGAGAAATGTATAGGTGCACAAGAGAGTGAATATGTGAGTTCTGACACCATTCTCACTTTGGTAATATTCGTAGTCAGCATCCTAAAAGCTGTGTTGCTGGCCCTTGGAGACCTGCTGTTTGTGTGGATTGTTTGGTGTTCCATGTATTGAGAAGTAGCGGTATCTAGTAAGGCATTGTTACGTGGAGTAGCCTCGCCACCATCCTGATTAACTTTGTTATCGACAGGCCCACACGTGTCGCCTTGAATGTGTGCGCACCATGCTCTGAGCAGCCGTCACAGCCTTCGTGCTGCATCAGTTCAAAACAGTGAGGGCTGCGGTTGCTAGTGTATTTTATACAGGTGATTGTATTTGTTGACGTAAATTCACCTCCACTATGATAATTAATAGCCTTAGGGGTAGGTGTAGCAACGCAAATCGTTTTGCTTTCCAATGATTGTTTACATTTTGTGGCTTTCAAAAAATGAGTAGTCTCCAAGCAAATGCAATGTGTCAATTCTGAAAGTCCCAGACGGGCCTTGATTATCTTGTAGCACCCTGCCATCTAGAGGGCTGTACACGCAGGTACACCAGTCTAACCCTCCTTAATTCAATAGACCGCCCCATTCTTTGCGTAGTCCTAATAATGGTACCTTCCCGCCCTTTTGTCTCGTCACGGGCATTGACTTGTCTCGATGGGGTCCCGTTGAAGTCTCTGAACAAACGTGCAGTGTCCGCTTGGCAAGGCGTCGTGTTTACTATTAACAGTCTACATTGCATACATATGTAAATAAATATAACACTTCAGAACATAGAACAGAAAGGTGCGTATTGACGGATATCTCGTAAATCTCAATTCCTCTGATGATACTTAACAAATTCGATTTTTTTGTCTGAAAATTATGGGGCTCAATTCATAAGTAAGGAGATTCTGTTACGTAAGGCGATTCTCTCAATTGCAGAAAGAATCGAGCAGTCAAGCGAAAATGGCTTAAAAAGAAGGCCGGCACAGTCCGGGCACAAGTGCTAAAACAAGCATTTAAAATGCAACAGCTCTCGCCTTTGATTAAGTTAAAGCCATTTGCTTTGCTAATGGTATTGTAGCAAAGCAAATTGCTTTAACTTAATAAAACTATGAACTTCTTGGGTACCTCTCTTTAAATGTTATAGAAGAATCCACAAAATTAGTTGCTGAGCAAGTATTTTGGGCACCTGGCATGATATTCCCCCGTCCAAGGGTAAAATACTCAGGATGTTGTCAAAAATGTCAGATACGTCTGGTATAATTTAGACTTTCACTGCCTAGGCAGAAATACGTAATTTTACATGCTCTTGCCTTGAAGGTACGAATATAACGTTCATGCAATTCTGTTCCATTTGGATTTTTTTCATTACACTTCTGCCTCTTGGAACAATTTGTAATATTTTAATGATGAATACATGCCATAGATGCAGGCATTACAATCTAGAAGATTGGCTTCAAGTGCAATTGAGCCAGTCATCTAATTGGGGAATAACTGGGCAATTACTAATCAATACATGGAAAAAGTCCTAATATTTTGTATTGATCCAAATCGTCAAATACGTTTGCTAGGGTGTACTCTAGATGTACACAATATGTCTTAGACAAAGTTTTTTTTAAGCAACGTTGAAAGCCCAGCATTGGAAATAACAGAGTCCCAGCAGTTGATTCTAAAGGTTAGCTAAAATGACTAGGATCAGAAAATATTAATCTTTTTTTACACCTTGAGTAACGTGGCAATGAATAGTTAATTTTTTAATGGGATTTATTTGTTACTGCACAGTAAAACAATCACTTTAGTTTGTGGCATAGTATTTGGTGTTATATTCCGTTTATAACGTCCCTACAATTATGATTCTTTTATGTTTTCTATGCTTTGACAATCGATTATTGCTGTTTTATTCCTTTGAGTATGCCGAAACCATATAAATATATATATTTTTTTTACAAAATAGTTTGTCACACTGCTCAAGTTTGAAAGCAGGGATTTAAACTTGGTTTCCCGATTAGATATTGCGCAATTCAGGACATGGATGGGTATTACATTCTTTTGCACTTATATTGTGTCCTGATGACAGTTTTATTATTGCCTTAAAATGCAAGTCAATTGGCTTGTGACGCCTATACAAGGTCTTTATTGTTGTAGATGGAGCAACATTAGTATCTATTAAACCACACATAAGAGAGAGTTTTGTACAGTATACATCTTGAACTGAATTATTCCAAGGTGCTTTCAAATGTGATGATGACAGAAAAGGAGGCGAGGGAAGAAATGTAATTGCCCAGGGTCTCACAGTTTGCTCAAGCTGGGAAGCTGTGATTTAAAATAGTGTCTGAGGGTGAGAGCCCCACACCTAGTGTTTGCCCTGGGTCCAAACTACGCAAGGTCATTCAAAATAGACATTGTATTTTTATTATTTGGATCAACAGCAGTGGGAACACCCCTCTTTGTATATCAGTTACACCTTGGCGAGAAAAAGTGCAAACTTCCGTCCTTTAGAGGACAGGTGTAGTAGAGTGGTATCAGCACAAGCCTTTCCCATCACTACAGTACAATAGAGAATTGGTCACAATAGCAATCAAAACTTCAAGGTAAACATAAGAAGAAGGAAAGCATTCACAACGACCTAGTCATAGGTATGCAGTAAATGCATTTTTATTCTCAAAAAAGTCCAAATCAATTGTCTTTAAGACATCACAACTGTCTATCCACTTAGGAGAATAGTGCTCAGGGTGAAAAAAAAGTAAAGTGCCTAGGGTAAAGGTGCGTTGGTGAGGGTTGAGAGAAAAGGAAAGGTAATGTGCAATATATGCATTGTATTTACATAATGAAAACCTGCCAGCCTACCGAAGGCAAATCATCTATAGTAACAACATAGCAATCTATGAGCGCTGAAAACAAATTTCAGTTGCGTATGCTTGTTATTGAAAGTAACAAAAAGTCAACGTTTCGACCCCTTCCCAAAATCAAGGTTGCTGAATCCTTAGCGTGGGGTCTTCATGAGGACAGAAAGGTAGAGCACCAAGTCAGACCACAGCAAGGAAAATCAGGCGGATAGAACGGTAGGGGGGCTCAGTTGTTCCAGAGAGTGACGGGGAACAAACCCTGTGGGCTTTTTGACTTTGTTTGCGAACGAAGATTAACCGCGTCGCCCATAAGTTTTAATCCTAGATAAAGTGGGACCTTCCATACCACTCTTTGGGCTGAACTCTGTTGGCCAGGTTACTGATTACGCTGGCTAAAGCCTCCCTATGTGAAACCCTTTGATTTGTCATCACAGTGCCACCTGGACAGTCGCTTTAAAGTCATTCCTTGCATCTTCTCTATTCTTTCTAGAGCTTTAAGGAGCCCCCCAGAGGGTAATCTTCCATTTCCCGCAGAACAGATTCAGCAGGGAAAACTAGTACAAGCTTTCATCGCTCATGTACAGTTAAGGCATGAGTGACATGTAGGTTACAAACAGATGTCTGGAGACAGTGATTAACTCACTTAGAGGAATGTATAGGTGGACGAGTGATTGAATATGTGAATTCTGACACCATTCTCACTTCGCTAATATTCATAGTCCGCATCCTGAAAGTCGTGTTACTGTCTCTTGGAGACCTCCTGTTTATGTTGATTGTTTAGTGTTCCATGTTTTGAGAAGTAGCCGTTATCTGGTAAAGGCATTGTTAATTGGAGTAGCCTCACCACCATCGTAATTAACTATGCGCTTGACAGGCTCACAAGTGTCACCTTGAATGTGACTAACACATCTGAGATTCTTGCAGATCATGTATATATCTTATTTACTGGGTCTGAACAGATTCAAAATCATGCCTCTCTTAAGTACCTATGAAGTGACAACAAGGTGTATGCCTTTGTTTTCCCTCCATTGCAGTTGCATTTAGGTGTGAGGCTCCTGATAACCCCCAGTCAAGAACCCCAAACAAAACGAGACCTCATGGCCTCTTAACTTAGGCCTCTGTTAGGGGTGTGACCACGATGGTGTTATGAGCGATCGCTCTATAGCTCGCTCCACATCGCACCGCCAAACATCCTGCCCTGAGCTACCGTACGGCAGACCACAACATTCGGAAATGGCAGCGATTGACCCCTGGGTGCCGCGCCTACTCTGAGCCCCCCTTGCGCCCTACCGTCGTCACTGGGCGACGCAGCACAGACACGGCGACCTGAGTCCAGGGGGTTGCAGCCTCACCCCATCGAGGTGCGATGCTGCTGCGGCCGGCTACGGAGTGCCTGTCCCGGGGTGGACCATGCCTCTTCACAGCAGCCATAGATCTGCGGGAGCGTGGCGGCTCCCGGGGCTTGATGCTGAGCAAAACGGAACGGCTGTTTGCCTCACCACCATGAATCTACGTGAGCACAGCATCGGGGGGAGGCCTCCTCGTCACCGCGATACAAAACTAATCCCACCGCCCACACCAGGTAGGTCGCATAGACCCAACTTTCCCTCAGGCCCCATCGTTCAACGGCTGGCTGTGTAGTGCTCGCGTGGGAGACCGGGCCCACCTCATGCGGTTGACACCCTCTACACTCATCTGCTTGCTACTTGCACCACAAGGTCCGTTGTGCCTAACTAAATTTCAGGGAATGTCCGGCCCGACACGGGCCATTATCTAGCACGATGCCAAGTTCCTCTGACTCACCACGGCTACACACAGCACTCTGGCACTACGGGATCTAAACTGCCCACCCACACTAGGATAAATATCAGGCTCTGCATTGGAAGATCCCTGTTAATGCATCGGGGACCAGTGTGTGTCAGCTAACTTTCAGGACTGCACCGGGTGGCACCTTTGTGGGGCAACACAAACAAGCATTGGCACCCCTGTTCTACCTCATCGGGACATTACCCGTGCCCAAAAGAGCACAGCCACACAGTGCTCTCAGACTCTTCTCCTTTTTCAGTCCTGCCCTGGTTAGCCACAATTATTATTACACATTACTGTGCGGCACTGCGGGCTACCTGAGATCTGTGTGAATTAGAGCCTTTCATTGCGCATGTTCTGGCCCTGACAACAGGTGAAGGTTGGGTGCCCCACACTGCAACGCTGCTGCCCTGCAGAGTTGCGTGCCTTGGGGCCCACGGTCCGTGTCGACTGCCCCCTTTTCTTCTCCTCGAGCTTAAGCGCCATCACCACTACCAAGATGGGCAAACCAAGAACAGATAAACAGCAGCCAAAAACCAAAGAAGCACAGGGCCCACCACCTGGCGCTCAGTGCTTGGAGCAGTCGTTTGAAGGACAGAGTCGAGGATGTAGAATCGACACTAGCCTCTGTTAAACCGTCAGTGTCCTCATCAGTGGCCCAAATCAAAACAATGTAGGAAGAGGTGGAGTATCTCGGGAATCGTATTGACGACCAGGAGGGCAGATCGCGCAGGAATAACGTGCGCCTGGTGGGACTACCGGAACGCATAGAGGGACAAAGTATGAAAATGTACCTGAAACCTGGTTCTCCTCCAAGGCAAGCACTCCAAGTTCTTCTCTGTGGAACGTGTCCATAGAGTCCCAGGGGACCCCCACCCCTGCCTGGGCAACCCCCCAGACCAGTGGTAACGCACCTCTTCAATAACCGCAACAGGGACCATATCCTACAGGTTACGAGAGCTCGGGCCCATGGGTAATAGAGAACGCTGAAGTGCACATTTATCCAGACAATAAGTTATCAGTGCAACGCCATAGATCGTCCTTCATAGAAGTTAAACGTTGTCTTCGGGACCACGAAATAAAGTATGCCTTACAATATCCTGCCTCTCTGTGCATACAATATAAAGGCACTGTGGGCTTTTGTCATTCTCCTGAGGACACCTGGAGCTGGCTAGAACAAAATGGCGTGGCGTCGGCTCCAAAATGTGCATCGTACCCCCGCCAACAATGGAAGAAGACCACACATCTGAACATCGCAGACCGGGCCAAGGGCAGCGCCACAGCAAAGCCCAAGCAGCAAAGGAGAGAGAACACGCTCTCAAGCAAGCTGAGAAACATGGAACCCATACCTCTCCTCTTCACTTAGACTCCGAGGTGGAGGTGGATGTGGCGCCGGAGGAGGAGAACACTTTCTCGAACTCGCAGCAACAAATGATGCTGGGCGATGGCCCTACCGTGACAAAACAAACTTCAGATGAACTGGGTTAATTGAACACACCTTCGGGATTCGCCAGGAACATACTATATGGACTGGCGGAACGCTTTCTGCAGGTGGAAAGAACTCGCTGGCATGAGGTATCTGCAAACACCGATCAGCTCCCCATGAACACTCTACTATGGCGACCAAGGAGAATAAGGCAATTGGGGGCGAGATATACCATGCCTCACACACGATAAGTGACTGTCATAGACTTGTCTTGAGTTTTGTGATCTTGTAATTTCTTTATCTTTGGTTAATATGTTTGCATATAAATGCACATGGCCCTTTGCCCGTTGGCAATTAGGCTTGGGGTTGTGGGTTTGATTTATCATCCGTCTTGGGGTGCCAGTCCATAGCATACGACCACATATTGTGCTAAGAAACAGTAATGTCCTTTACACGCTATCTAAATTCATGCTGTACAAGGGGAGGGGGTGTTTGCATTCTCACGTTTACTGGTATAAATGCAGGGGAATAATTATCTATTGCTAATTTGGAAGGTGCGCGGACTGGCTGGCTGCGTCAAGCGACACAAGGTTTACCAGTTCTTGCACAGGCATAAAATAGCGATAGCCTTACTACAAGACTCCTCTTACGCAGCAAACACTAAATTCGCTTAGCAAGCTATGGAAGGGCACAGTAATTGGACAACTTTTTCTGGCTATGCCTGAGGTACTCGATCTGGGTAGCTCCATGAACTCCACTACAGATACTGCACACGTGCATCGATTGCCTTGATTGCACTCTCGACGGCCGCCCACTATCGCTGATCTCACTCTATGCGCCTAATTCAGGGCAATCCACTTTTTTACAGACATTAATCCCAACAATTTTAGAGATCCGACTGCACCTGCCTACTGGGGAGGAGACTTCAACGGCGTTCCAGATTTAGATCTGGACCGATCCTGTCCTCCCCTCCTTGGGGCACAGGCTATTGGGCTCGCACACCACATGTCTACCTGGGCCACCCAGATGGGACTGACTGACAGCTGGTGCGCTAAGCACCTTGCGGACTGAACATATTCCCACTGCTGCACGCTCCATGACCTGTACACGCAAATAGATGCTATTTATTGCACAGAAGCGGTTCTGACACATGTGACACATGATGAATACTTAGTCGTGCACTATCAGACCATAGCCCTCTACAAATTCAATTAACGTGGGGCGCACCTAGACCCAACATACCAACCTGGCGCCTCCACCTTGAAGCACTCCACGACCCGTCCTTGCGCACCACCATATCTCAATTCATAACATCATATTTTCAAACCAACGAGAGGACAGCCACACACACAGGCATAGAATGGGATGCCCTTAAGGTTGTCCTGCGGGGACAAGTCATTTAGGCCATTTATGGCTCCCTTATGCCTCTCAACAGTTAACTAGAAGCCGAAATACAACATTGCGAATACAAAGCCCTCACGGATCTGTATGTCATACCCCTACTAACTAAAGCCAAACTAACATATAAGAAAACACAGGACAAGCTATGCGCCCTGGACTACAAGCAGCACTCGGGTAGGCGTCACACAGAGGGCAACAAGGCAGGCAAGACACTTGCATGGCTGCTGAAGAGTAACCGTACACAACCACCCATCACCGCAATATACGCCTCAGAAGGCAATTTAGTAAACACTCAGGAGCAAATAAATGACTCCTTCTATGATTATTACACAATACTTTATAAGGCTCTAGAACCAGGCGACCCTCAAATGATGCAAACCTTCCTAGAACAAGCGGCTCTCGGTCAGGTAACACAGGTCCAATACACAGAGCTGGAGGCCCCACTCACGAAGGCCAAAATCTCTGCAACGATTACACAACTAGCCTGGGGTAAAACCCCCGGAATGGACAGATGGCCCACAGAATCCTACACCATATACTCTACACAGTGACCCCCGGTTGCTAACCATCTACAAAGAATCATTCGATAGGGGCTTACCGCCTCCTTCTCTCCACTAGGCTATATTAGTGGTTCTCCCACAGCTCGGTAGAGACCCTCTCTATATGAGCTCATACTGCCCGCTATCTTTACTAACCTCGGGCTACTAAATCCTAGGCAAGCTGCTAGCCAACAGGCTACTGGAAGCTGTCTAACTGTTGGTTCACATGGACCAAAATAGGTTCATCCCTGAAATAAGCACAGGGCTCAATCTCCATCGCTTATTTAAACTGCTAGAATGGGCCCAAACGTCACCCGAGCAACATTGGATAGCTGCCTTAGATTTGAAAAGGCATATGACAGACACCTTGGGTTGGGATTACCTCTGGCAGTGCTGAAAATATTCGGCATAGGTCCCAAGTTTTTGTGTTGGGTGAAAATACTGTACACCAGCCCATGTGCCTGGGTGAAGACAGGTCGCATTGTTTCTCTGCCCTTTGATATCGAGCAGGGCACCAGGCAGGGATGCCCGCTATCACCAATCCTTTTTGCCCTGGCCATGGAGGCTCTGGCATGCGCACTCCATGGGCGTGTCCTACACTGGGGCATATGGGTACACGCATAGTGACACATAGTCCCCTCTATGCGGATGATACACTAATTTATCTCCGCAACCAGGCCGAGGCCCTCTGTGGTCTAATAGATCTACTGGATGCCCACACTCGGTTATCAGGCTTCAAAATAAACTGGACTAAGTCCATCTTGTTCCCAATGTCACCCATGCCAGCGGAGCAGAAACAACAGCAACCTCATGCCCCACTCATTAGCACATATGATTCATTCAAGTACCTGGGAGTTCAGGTCTATCACTCCTCATCTGATTTGATAGACAGTAATTTGGGTAGAGCAATCACTAGCGACAGGGCCTCACTCCCATTCTTGATCAATCTTCCACTGTCCCCTATGGGCCGGATAGCCATCTCTAAAATGCTTCTTCTTCCTAGGCTTCTGTACTTTTTCACTGTTCTCCCTTATAGACTGCCTCAGAAAATATTCAGGAACCTGCAGTCCTTACTCGTGTCCTTGATATGGGGCTGTTCCAGGGCAAGAGTGACACTCTCGAAGCTTCACCTCCCTATCTCAGAGGGTGGATTGGGAGCGGCCAACTATGAGTTATACTAGGCAGCCATGCCGCTTCAGTGGCCCATTGGCTGGCTTGTGAAAAAGAATCTGTCTGAGCTGGACATTAGGGCTCAGCCCTGCTTGAGTGGCTCTCAGACTCTGCGACGCCGCTAAAGTGGAGGGATGGATGCATCCTAATGTTGAAGGCTTGTGACGCCTGGACAAAATATGTGGTACCCAGGCATCTCCCCCCACCATATGTTCCTGACCTCCCCTCGAGATGTTGCCGGGAACATATATTCTCCTAAGGCGACCTGAATCGGCTGAGTGGCAGGCAGCGGCCTAACAACGTGGGATACCTGTTCACTGATTCCACCCTAAGCGACTTTGACACTTTGGACGACTACAGTGTATTACCAGGAACATTCCTCCTCTATGCTACACTAACGCAACAGGCAACACACACCTAGGGGGACATTAGTACCGAACCCACAACCTCCGGAGCCCTACAGACATTTCTGAATATACGATACGGGTAGGCAAGCTATCATAGGCATCTATAATTCCCTTAGAACAGACACAGCCCCATCACTAGTCCTGCTGCGTGAGTTGTGGACTACAGCACTATCCACCGAAATTACAGACAAATAGTGGACGCAATGCGTGTGGAATCCCAAGATAATCTCAATAAACGCCAGATTCAAAATCACCCAATTCAATTATTTACAGCACACATACCTAACCCCACATAGGTTGGCACATATGTATCTGACATCAGCAGGTACATGTCCCAGTTGCCACAACTCGGATGCCAACTTTCTACACATGGTCTGGACATGCCCTCATATCATGATATACTGGGGTAATATCTCAGACATGTTAAGGGCAGCAACAGGTACTCCAATCCAAGCCCAGGGCACGCACTACCTGCTCGACATCACAAAGCATAACGCATGTAGCAAGAACCTCAACACATTTCTAGACCTAGCGCTGGTCCTACCCAAGCACACACTTGCTATGGACTGGAAATCCTCAACGGGCCCCATTACCAGGTCCTGGTTGTTGGCCTGTTGCCGGGCCTTTGTGACCGAACATGAGACACTGGCTTCCCAGGCTCCACGACCTGAGTCCTGGACACAACCAGTAGATTGGCAACATTATTTAACCAACATAGAATCTAGGCTCAGTGAAACACATGCTAACCCATAGCAATTCAATGGCACTCCGCATACTCACTCAGGTGCGTTCTTAAGAGAGGCGCTAACCTCAACACACACGCACATAGAACCCGGATCCAGATGGCACACATTCCCAACTAGGCTCAGCCACATCTAGATACTGCATGGTAACCAAACCGGGTTCTCCCCCTCTCACTGTTGTACAGAACACCAGAGCATACGCTTCGCAGATTGCGTTATTAACCAGCGGCTTATCTAGTGGTACCACATATATAGTAACAAGTATTTGCGATGCAATCGGTCTCCCCTTTGGGACCTTACATGTATTTAGCTATGCAGCACATTAGCCTGGGTGTGGAAACCTCTACTGTTCTTTAACATGGTGCAAAGTAAGCACCCAACTGCGTGGCACGCCAGGCATGGGAACACATGGAGAGAAATATTGCCTTTCAGCAGGAAATGGTATAGTCCAAAGCTCTGTTTTTAATTTAAAATCAGGGCCTTCGTGGTCATATCACTTTAAATACAAGATTTAAAAAAAATATTATTGTCTATGGGTGCTCACAGAAGACAATTTCTATGGACTGGAATCTAGAGAATGCTAAAGTGATTCTGGTATTTAAAATAGAAGGTCCATCAGCAGAAAGCATTTCTGTTATTTTAGTGCCCTCTACTGGTCTTTTTTTATGAAGACAGTTAAATAGAGGCATTTGAACAGAAAAAAGTCCCTAAGCGGAAGCAGACAAGTCCTAGGCCTGATATCCAGAGCCCACACAGTACATACACATATATGTATATACTAATGTATAAGTATATACTAAAGTATATACAAGAGGTCTTGAATGCTCGACCTAAAAATAGAACAGGCACACTAGTCATGTTGTATTATGTATACTTTTTATTAGTATGCTTTGTTGCAGATTTGAAACACAAAATATGTTGTCAAATCCTGCGATGTATCAACAATGTTATTATTATTTGACTGTAACATTATGCAAGATTGTTCATCCGCCACCAAGTGGAAACAAAAATGCAAATTGTAGTATACAAAAATCATATATCCAATTGTGTCCAATATACTGTTGTAAGTTGCTAAATCTAGCTCAGTCCAGACTGTATAAAAAACTGTTTTTAATCTCACGACACATCTCTCGGGTGCAGATTCGCCTGGAATATGGATTATCGAACCAGACGCAGGCCCGACAAAGTGTTCTGGCTAAATATTACTGGCGTATGAGGGCTGCCGAAGACAACACACTTGCCCACCACTGTTGGGAGGAGGTAGAAACACAATCAACTAACATAAATTCGATATGCCAAATTTTAAAACAAGCGCTTCAAACGCTGAATCTGGAGGAAGCCTGGCAAACACCCATATCATATCCTGTTTTAAAAAAAATCACAAACAAATCAATTACATTTTTTTCGTTTCAATCAGATAAAACCATATTTGCCTGCAAAAGTCATGCATGGTCTGTGATTCCATCCTATAAGCATATGAAACCACAACCCTATTTGCAAGAATCGTTCAGAGACCACTATAAGCGGAAATTGACCTTACTGAGATTGGGTTCATTTTCAAACAAAGCTCTCACCCCAAAATGGCTACAGACCTAGCCATCCCTGGACTGCCGCCTCCATGGCAACGGAGCAGAGTCACTACTACATCTATTATGCATCTGTCCGGCACTACATAACCTAAGGACGTTACTTTTAAGGCCAATCCTAAGCAACTCAAATCTGGACTTGCAGAGCGGCCATCATAAAATGCCTCAACGGCTCTTCACTTCAACTCTCTTGTAACACCGTAAAATTTTTGTCCCTAGCAGCACAAGAACTAGAAAAGAAAGAATCAGCATAAAACCGTGGAAGGAATGGAACCTCAAAATAAGAAGCCGGCAGTAGGGTATAAAGTAGCTGGCCTTTTGTCTATTTCAGACCTGTTTCTGTACTCCCTTTCTTCAAAGCCCCTCTCTATGACAAGCCCTAAGCACAAACATGATCTAACCAGTAAATGTTCTAGGATATGAAACTAAAGTGACTTAAGAAACCGGACAGAAAATTGTGCATAGCTGTTTTGAACTGTGCTCCCTCTCCATTTTCCATTGCTATTAACACTTTACATCGCTTTTAATGATAATCCGCTGCTTTCTGGTACCATCCCACACGAGGGTCACGATAACTAAAAATATTTAAATGTAATTTTTATCTGTATCTGAATGATGAGGTTTTCATTATGGTGGTATGTTCTACTCTTTTATGATTTTAACAGATCAAATAAAAGTATTTTATATATCTGTTGTATGTTGGTTTGACAAAAACTTTAATAAACCTATTTAAAAAAAACAAAAAACTTCAGCCTTTGTTTAAAGCCCAGCTCGGTTTTAAATTAACAACACCTCCTTGACACTGCCAGCATGTGGCAGCTTAGAACAAAAGCAGACAATGTGCAGGCGCTGCTGAATGTGTGCCAGTGTCTGAACATCACACCAGGATGAGTTCTGCATATTTCAGTGGGGCACAGCTTCTTGGCAGGGTGGACGCCATCCACCCTGTGAATATAGCGGGTAGACACAGTCTATCCACATATTCACTCTTTACCTTGAATCTTTCTGTATGCACAGTTGCACTTGAGCTTTAGCTCGTTCACTTGCACTTGTTGTAGTGCCTTTCCTATTTCGGATGCATGGCTCGTGAGACACACACGCTGAACCTCTAACACATATCCATGCGTCTTTTATGCTAGCTTGAGGGCCTATCGCTAAGGTACACACACTCACCCTTAACCTTTGTATATGTGTCTTATTTGCGGATTCCTAACCCTAGAAAGCCTAGATGCCCTAATTTCTTATTCTTGTGCTTTTAGATGCTCAAACCATTGTCTTTTCCCAACCCCGGCCCTAACTCCCAAAGAACAGGCACTCACCTGTAAATAGTGCTTTGGAATGGAGTGTGGAATTGGAAATAATATACTCCAGGAACCCATAAAAGGGAGGGTCAAGGTGTGGCAGAGGAAAGGGAGTGGAAGCACAAGGCGCGTAGCTAGAAACCCGGAGTCTGACAGTCACCGTATTCATATATTTAAACAAAAATCTTCTGCAAAGAAATTGGCAACAAGGAGCAATTTGAAAGTAAATATGTTCTAACTAATTTAGTTGACCACAAAGAGGCTGCATTTTAAATATTTTACAGGGTTAAGACACCTGCTGCAGCGATCCTCTGCCCAGTACTTTTATGGGGATTGTAATAGCAGTACAATAACTCATGTGGTCATTGCATTTCTGGTAGAGTTCTTTGTTTTGTCCAGTCACAGTTGTGACCCATAACGTAACATAGAAGGTCAATACAATTGCTGCAAAACACAATGTGTAACATGCAGATCACAGATTTGTATTTTAAGTGGATAGGTACGTTTTTTTCTCCATCTTTTGTTATTCTAAGATTGCAAAACAGGGTTCTCTTGGGAAGTAATAAAGTCTTGTTAGTGCAGACATCCCCAATCATTTCGTACCATTTTATAACCAGATTTTGTGTTTCTCTGGACCATTCACACTTATCATATAATGTCTACAAGTATGTATTATACGTGATTTCTACACCTTATAAACCTCATTGTTTATTGTAACATTTTCTGTCCATTGGTTTACACACTTATATGATTTATTGTGTCTATGTTTGATGTAAAGCGCTCCAACACCGTACACTGGGATGAATAGTGCTGTAAAAGAATGAAATACAAAAAATGGTAGGTTTAAATCACTATTAGTGTGATTACTCATACACATAGATACAACCGGCATTCATACAGTGCAAGCACATCTCTTACTTAGCGAGTTAAACAATGTGGTAAACTGGTTTCTAAGTTATAGATTTCTCTGAAGTTCTTGTGAAGTGATAACAAGTTGTACACCTTTGTTTATCCATTACATAAGATTACTGTCTAGGTGTTAGGCTCAAGATGGCTCCCAGCCAGGGTGGTACTTCAACAAAAGGGCAGATGGCCCTTAAAATCATACCTTTGTTTTGGACTCAGTTGTAAGGGAAAAGAAAGCATCCTCACCACCTCCAGGTTGATGCGCGGAATGAATGAAAAGCAGATGTGTGGTGCTGCCGAAGTGTGTCCTGGTGTTGAAAAATTACACCAGTACAAATTCAGCATATATCTCTAACAGCTACCAGAATCAGGATCCGGCAGGATCCCCCTTTTCTCCTGTACTACCTTTTAACCATGTTCCTCTGTCTCTCCCCATCTCAGAGACCTGCTGTTCTGAATAAAAGATGCTCACCCGTAACTCACAACTATTTCAGGCCCAGATACACAGCTTTGTGAGGCATTCAATGTTATGCTTTTCCCTGTCCCAGATACTTAACGCTAATCCATCTCTTTTCTTTGGTCAGAGACCTGCTGCCCAGCATGCTAGAAACTCACATTTTAACAAATGTTCATGTGTCTTTGCCTACCTCGGATACTCACCTATAACCCATTTGATTTCCCTGCTCAAGTTCCTGGTCACCGAGGACATATTCTCATCTTTGGCCCATGTTTGAGTCTTTTCCAGGATCAGATAGTTGGTCTCCTCTGGAATAAATGCTCACTTCTTACCTATGTCTATTCCTGACTTATGGTCTTCTCTCTAACCTACGCTCTTGTATATTTTTCAGTCTCCCACCCCTGGTCCTAGGAGGGACAGCTACTTACCTGCAACCCCTATCTTTTCCTTTCTCAGATTCCTCCTCCATGAGGGACAGCTACTCACATCTGAGCCCACGTTGTTGTGTTCTTTCGTGTCTCATATACTTTCCCCCCTGAGGGTCAACCACTCACCTCTATCCCATTTCTTTTCCTGGCTCAGGTACCTGGTCACCGAGGGACAGATCTTCATGCTGTACATCTTCACCTTCTTTGCCATGATGGCCCTCATCATGCGCCAGAAGCAGAAAGGCCTGGTTTTGGACAGCAATGGACTCTTCCTTCTTTACTCCTTCAGCAGTGCCCTGGTCCTCATCGGCATCTGGGTCGTCTGGCTCTGGAATGACCGTGTCCTGCGGAAAAAATACCCTGGTGTGATCTACATCCCAGAACCTTGGGCCTTCTATACTTTGCACATCAGCAACCTTCATTGATCCCAGGCCCAATTTACTTTCCTTTGGGGCCCCTTGTTGGGCTATGAACATTTTTCAGAAGAGATGCTACGTGCCCCTGACTGCTCCCATGCACAGAGGCGAGGACACATGTTTCAAAAACTATCATCAGACAAAGGGTTTGTTATATTCAACTGAGGGGGTGGACAAAAGAAAGGTTCTCGCTTGTCGGTATGGGGGGGCCTAATATCAGCTCCGCTGACTCAGAGATGTCATGCACTGCTATTTTTCTACTCTTAAAAACTGGAATTGAACCCTGGCTGCTGTATGATTAGAGTGTGGCTTAGAACAAGGGGCTTCGAAATCGTACGTTTGTATTGCTTTGAAATTGATCCTGGCTTGGGCATTCCGCTGGCATCATCTATTTCATAAGGACTGTCACCCACTCATTCATATTGGCAGCGATTCACATGCTACCACTAAGCAATTTTGTAGCCTTTTTTCATTTAAATTTTCTTAAGGTGTCTATCTGCAATAATGGCCATAAGGTACAGTGTTATTTTTGCAAATAATAGCCAGCTTCGCTAGTCTTGAGGGCTTTGACTAGAGCATTAACAGCTCCATAAATGGTAACCAGCCAATACATCTGAAGGGCTGTTAGATACATCCTCATTTCAGACTTAAATTTCCTGAAAGACTGCAAGGGCTTGGGAAGATCCATGGAGGTCTTAGTTTGCTCAGCGTGCTTTTGTCTTGGTTCAGATATGGTAGAATGCTAATTTCAAATACGTTGATGGAGAGGTCTCTTTCCTACTGGGGATAAATCTGCTTTGGTAAATTCATAGGCACTTTATGGAATCCTAAATTAGGACAAGTTGGGATATCCTTAATCCATGCAGATGCTCTGTCCGAGCTCATGGGTACTCCTAACCCTGTACTGTCCAAACTGTTTAGAACCACAACCCAATTTTTAGAATAACACACTTTTGTGACCCACGTTGCTTTAATGGACATGAAGCACATGCTTTTAATATACCTAAAGCTTTGTGTGTAAGCACACTGTCATTTACAAACAGCACATTTTCCATTGAAATGACCACTACATTTGCACAGACATACAGTTTTACTGATAAAACTGTATTGTACACAAATGATGAGCGTTGATCAGGTTTCAGTGAATATTTAGCATTTATGCATCACCAATGAAAGTGTCTGCATTTGTTTTGATCCTATTAAAAATCTTTGTTTCCATCACACTTCAGAATGACAAAGAATATTTGCTTCATTTTTGCTTTCCTAACTGCTGGATGTGTACAATTGATTTGCAGATATGTTCATTTTGATGTGTGTTACAGACAAATGACATCCTTCAGCCTTTCCTTTTACACTCCCTGTACCACAGCAAGATTGTCACATAATTCACATTTACTTTTCTTTTGCTGGCTGCAAAGTGAGAGGAGTTTGTTAACACCAGTGCTCATGTTAAAAAAAGTGACAATTTGTTAGCAGACCTAGCCTGAAATGTCACATCTGTCTTTTAAGTGCAGCAAATGTGAAAAGGTAAATATAGACTTTAAGCCATCTTTATGCACTGTTTGGACTATTGCGACCCACCAAAATTTGGCTGATAGGCCGCGACTCACTGTTTGGGAAACACTGTTCTAGACCAACTTCCAGATGACAAACCATTCTATGCTAAAGGGAGCTAATGCTGTTACACCTATCAATGCACTATCAAATAAAAGAACATAGAGCTGAAGGCCAAGCAGAGTCTTCATCACTGCAGCAGGGTGGGCAATGGAAAGACTAGCTGGGCCTGGCAGAACTTATCTACATATCCCTGCGTGCTCTGCGTCGCACACCAGCCTTGTCTGTGTGATGATGAACACTTGCATCTTTCCTTTGCCTTTTCCTGCCTGGTTTGGTGTGCTCCTTTTTTGGGATAGAAAATGTTATCTAAGTTTGTGTGCCTATTTTTGTGTGCCTTGTTTATTATAAATAAGTACAAAGGTGAATAAAGGATCTTATTAACTGATGTCTTGTGTATTATCCAGTTAACTGATTATCATCCTTCATGTAGTGTGTGTCTCCTTCTGTCCTTGCACACAATACCACTGCAGCCCCTTAGGTTTGCATTCAGTGACCAGACTGCCTAAGTATTTATTTAGGGAAACTGACCCACTGTCCCTGGACTGATACTCTTCCATTTGCCAGAGCTCTGCCTACTAAGTGACACATTTCTCTGGTGACATTAACACAACGTGGACTATTGCTCAGACCTCCACAGAGTAGTGGTTCCGTCATAAATGTTTTTCATGTGTTATAGCAGACTGTCTTGGAGGGACTTGTGGCCGCTTCCAAATGTGCAATCAGCTATCATATGACAGCGTGTTTCCTATAGTGCAAAATGTTGCTATTGCCTTTATTGATACATTCTCATCTCTTCTATTTCATGCATATTCAAAACTTTGCTATTTCATTGGCGGCCTGATGTTTAAAGGCCAAGCATTAAAGAACATGCACCGGGTAGGAATATCATCACAACACCTACTAATATGAAATGTAAGAATGCCGTAATTGTTTTTAAACAAGCATTTACAATGCAATAGGTCTTGCATTATTAAAGTTAGAGCTTTTGGCATTGTAAATGACAATGTCTTTTATTCATTTGCTTCGGTGCGTAAACAAGCACTATGTACTTATAGTCCATGCTCATGAGAAGCAAGGCTGGCAGTCTCTTTTACTGCAAGCCTTGCTCATCGTAAGCAAGGACTATATGTTCAAAGTGCGTGTTTATGCACCGTTTGCAGGTTTTTAAAAAAAATTAATAAAAGGCCTTGTCATTTACAATGCCCATAGCTCAAACTTGGTACTCCATGCATCAGTATACAGTACTTCTACAAATAGCAAACATACATCCACTCCACTACAAGCAAAAAACATAAGTCAAAAACAATATAATTTACAACGCAAATAGCTCGAACTTTCACAAATGCAAGACAGATTGCATTGCAAATGCTTGTTTTTAAGTAGTAGTTGGGGGAAGCAACACAGGACAGCGGAAGCAACATGGGAGGGCTGGAGCAACACTGAGGCACACATGAGTGAAGGAGAAGAAATGGGCAAGAGACCAATGTAGAGCGGGCAGGAGAGAAGCATACCGGCAAGAAGCCAACGGGGAAGTACAGGGGTGAGGAGGAAATTTAAAGGGCAAGAGAGGAGGACACGGGAAAGCAACACGGAGGGCAAAGTTGGGATGGAGGAGCAAAAAGCAAGACAGCAACATGGCGTGAGGGGAAGAAGCACACAGGCGAGAAAGCAACAGAGGGAAGTACAGGAGGGCAACCAGAATGGGGTAGGAAGAAGCACACGAACAACAAAGAGCAACACAGAGTGTAAGAGGAAAGAACACAAGGGAGACAGCTGGGGGAAAATTACTCTTGTGGCATGGTTAACAGTAAAGAACAAGAGGTTGAGAGCCATTGTAATGACAAAGCTTTTAATTTATGCGTTTTGACAACCTGCAAGGTGTGCATATATATGCATTTTGTAATTATAGCTGTTGCTTAAGAGAAGCAAAGCTGGCAGTGACTGCCCCTTTTGTAGTGGCAGCCTTTATTTTCTTTAGCAAGGACTCCAAGTAGTAAGTGCGGGTTACATAGCTTGCAGGTTCTTAAATTTTATAAAAAAAGGCATTGTTATTTTGAATGCCAATAGCTCTAACTCTTGCAAATACCTGTTCTGTATGAGAGTGAAGCTTGCTTCATGGAGTAGTCGCTTTTGGTAACAGGGAGCCCCTCCCACAGCGAATCCCCATTCCCACGTCTGGTGATGTAATGTCCTGGGAGAACAAAAGGCAGCCCAGGTCATCCCTGTGCCATAAGGTCATTCTGTGAAGAAAAAAACTGAAACTTTTGGGTTTCTGTCTGACCTTTAGGGTCAGAGGGACTCAGATTACTTGTTCAGCATCCATTTTCACACACTCGCTTTTTTCAGACTATATCTAATATCTAACCAACCAATGTGGGAATGGATCAGGTGCATGTAATGTGTCTTTCTGCTCCAGCCCAAACACGGCAAGGAACATTTTCATCGTGCTAAGTTGCTGTGAATTTTCCTTGTGTCCATAAATCAAAGCCAATCTGGAAAATGGTTTGGTAGCTTGTGAAAATAAATTGCAAACCACATTTTCAGAAACAGAAAGCAAAATCTTCACCTTACATACACACCACCCTACAACAAGATGGTAATTGGTGAGTAATTGGGAGAGAAATAGAAGGAACCTGGGCAGAGAAACGGAAGGGGGAGCAGGGAAAATGAGCAGCATCGATGCACAGGATGAAGGGCGGAAGACAGGTGGTGTAGTGTCCTGCCTGGTACATAGAGACACAGACACGATGTGTGATCATGGAGCTTCTTTATTATCGTCCTTCCTCGTCCTGGTACATCCGCTAACTGCCGTCCCTGGTCCCTGGCTCCTCCCTTTCCGCCCGCCCTCGTCCTCCCTCGGGCAGGTCCTAGTGCCCCTTGTGTGTGAGCATCATTACATCTCCCCCCTCTGTAACAAAAATAGGAAAAACACAGCAATCTATCTACACCCCTTGCTTTCACGTCGCTGACGATCGCTGCTTAAATTTCTTCAATGAGGTGAGACAGTTTTCTCACAGTCCGTCTGGGGCGCGACTGAGGATCTGCAATGTCTCTCATGTTCATCAGTGATCTCCATCACTACCTGACTGCGGCTGGGTGGTGTCTCTGTTTCCCTTTTTTCAGCTCGCGGTTCAGTCAGCAGTTCTTTGAAATTAGGGCTGCACTTCTTAAAGTGCGTCACATTCCTGGTGACTCGTCTTCCATTGGTTTCCGCTGTAATCATAGTTCCTTTCTGTTGCACCACTTTAAGCGGAGTCTCGTGATAGTTGCAGTCAGTCTTTCGGTGTTGCTCTTGCCTCGCCAGCACCCAGTATCCTTCCCGAATTTCAGCGTGAGAGGCATGTCGACGTACATCGGCATAGTCCTTCATTTTTTCTATGTTCAGCTTGTCTATGGCCGTGATTTCTTCATGGTCAGAGTCGGGGTACTGTTCACTCGCTGGGATGCTCATCATTGGTAGTCTAGTGCGCACTGATCGGCCTAGCATGAGGGTGGCCGGGCATTTGCCTGTGGTGGAGTGGGGCGTGTTTCGGTAGGCTCGTAATACCTCGTTGAGTGCTGTCTGGATGCTCTTTCGAGTGAGCTCCGCCTGCTGAATGGCTTTCTTGACCGTGGCCATGAAGCGTTCAATCATTCCGTTCGCCTGAGGCCATAGTGGCGTGATCTTTCGGTGTTTGAAGTTTTGGTGTTGAGCAAACTCGGCGAAGTCGTGGCTGTTGAATGGGGGCCCATTGTCAGGTTTCACCACTTGAGGAATGCCCCACGCAGCAAAGACTTCCTCTAGAATTGGTATGGCGCTGGAGGCTTTTGTGTCTGTGCATAGTTGTGCAATGGGGAATCTGAAATATTCATCCATGA
Source organism: Lissotriton vulgaris (assembly GCF_964263255.1). Taxonomy (NCBI): domain Eukaryota; kingdom Metazoa; phylum Chordata; class Amphibia; order Caudata; family Salamandridae; genus Lissotriton; species Lissotriton vulgaris. Next base: position 1,849,551,409 of record NC_141687.1, on the reverse strand, counting down.
TGACCAGAACATATTGGCCCGACTTGAATGGCCCAAAGAAATCAATGGCAACTTGTTGCCAGACACCCTCCGGCAGTGGAAACATTTGCAGCGGTGCAGGGGGGTCTGGACGGCTCACCAGCTGACATTGTGGACAGTCCTTCAGTGTTGCTTCCACCATTAGATCCAGTGTGGGAAACTAGACTCTCTCTCTTAGTGCTCTTTTTGTGGCTACTATACCCCGGTGTCCTTCATGTGCTAGATTTATGACCCCTTGTCTTAGTTGTCGTGGGATCACAATTCGAGTGACTCTTAGGATGAGACCATTTGTCGCTATGGACAGTTCTTCATGGACATGTTTGAATGCTGCCATCTCTTGGTCATTTTGTCCATTTGCTTATGAATGTCGCCAACTGTTGGTTTGTATCAGACGTTTTACTTCTTGTAGGGTGACGTCGGACTGTGTCGCCTCACAGATGGCTTCCAGCGGAACTGCAGGAGGTCTAGCCTGATCTACCACGAAGTGGATGTATTCGTCCGCAATTGATTGTTCGGATTTGCTGGTCCTGGTGGGGTGCCTGGACATGTAGTCGGCGGGGTTTGCGGCTTTCCCTGGTTTGTGTATGATGGTGTAGGTGTATTCTTGTAGCCTGAGGCCCCATCTCTCTATTCGTGGCGGCATTTTTGCTCAAGGGTTTCCGAAGAGTGTGACCAGGGCTTGATGATCAGTGACCAGGGTGAAGTGCTTTCCAAAGATGAATATGTGGAAATGTTCACACGCCCATGCGACGGCTAAGCTTTCTTTTTCTGGCTGGGAGTATGCTCTTTATGTGTCTGTTAGGCTCCTACTGGCATATGCTACAATGTGCCGTTGGTCTTCATCTCTGTCATACTGTGCTAGGATGGTCCCTAGCCCTACGGGGCTGGCATCCACTGTTATTTCTGTCTTCTTTTTTGGATTGAAGTAAGCCATGTTTTTAGCTGACTCCACAGCTTCCTTGATCTCTCTGAACGCCCGTTCACATTGAGTGGACCATTGAAACGGCTGTCCTTGTTTGGTGAGCGTTCTCAGGGGGTGACTTATTGTGGCGTAGTCTGGCATATATCTGGAGCAGTAGCTGGCCATGACCAGGAACGAACGTACGTCACCGACGTCATCTGGGCTCGGAATGTCATTTAGCGCTGCTATCTTTTCTGGTTCTGGTTTCATGCCATTTCCAGAGAAGACGTGGTCAAAAAATTTCAGCGTTGGCTTGTGAAATTCACACTTGTCCTGATTGAGTGTGAGGTTTGCTTCTGTCAGTGCATGACAGACCTGCTCTAGAGCCTTGTCATGTTCTGAGTGGTTGCTCCATAGACCAGGATGTCATCGCTATAGTTCAGTACATGGGGAACATGATGAATTGTTCTCCTGATTACTTCTTGAAAGATTTCTGCTGCTGAGGACACCCCAAAACTGAGTCTCTTGTACCTGAACCGCCCTAGATGTGTTGAGAATGTCGTGATATAGCGGGACCGCTCATGCAACTCTAGTTGGTGATATCCTTTGTTAAGGTCCAATTTTGAAAATATTTTGGCTCCGTTGAGTGACGTTATCATGTCACTGATGTGAGGGCCTGGGTGCCTCTCCCCCTCTATCGCTGTGTTGGGTGCTCTCATGTCCACACATAGACTGACTCGGTTTGTCTCTCCTTTCTTTGGAACCACTACAACCGGGGAGACCTATGGTGTTGGTCCATCGGTCATCTCTATGATGTCAGCCTCTAGTAGGTCTTGGAGCTCCTTCTCCACAGCTTCCTGCAGATGAAATGGTATCTTTCGGTGGTGTTGTGCCACCGGTGAGATTTGCTCGTTGATGTGCAGTCTGATTTGGCAGTTTTTCATCTTCCCGAGACCTTGGAAGAGTTTGGGGAACTTCTGAATGATGTCTGATTTGTCATCCACTTTATACAGTATGTCTATCAACTTGAGTCGTTCTGCGGTGGGCAGGCTTAGTAGGCAGTCTGCCTCAGGTCCCTCGATGACGTGAATGTAAGCTTGTATCGTGTGATCTTGATATGAGAGATCGGTCACGAATTTCCCAAGAAAGGGGAGTGGTTTCTTCGACATCCACGTATATACTTGCACATGGGCGTTGACCAATTTGGGGGGCGGCTTCATTCTGTGATACTCCGCTACAGGTAGGTAGTTTAGTGACGCCCCACTGTCCAGCACAAACTTGATGTGATGAGACCCAACTCTGATGTCTAGCCGTGGATACTCTTTTAAACGATCAGGATCCGCTACACAATATATATATGCGTCTCAGTTTTGTGAGATGGGTGATAGTGATCGTGAATCTCTAGATGAAGATCGTCGAGATTGATATGTTCGGTAGGAATGACAGCTGGATTGTGACGACCCTGTGGATGAGTCTCGTCTATCTTGTACTGCTCTGGCATGGTGACGACTGCTTGAGGGATGATATTGCCGGGCATGTTCTCGTTGATCATTCTTGTGTGATGTCCCGCACATGCTTTCAAAATGGTTGTCTCTACCACACTTCCGACATTGTTGGCCTAGTGCTGGGCATGCGTCTCCATGTGGCCGCATCTGTAGCACTTCAGTTGTCTTTCTGATCTTTTCTTGGTGCGACTTGCGCTTCTGCGTCGACGACTTGACTGGTGGCATTTTTTCTTGGATCTGGAGGAGCGCGCTTGAGGTGGGGACCGTCGGTGCGCTTGTCGAGACTGCATCCTGAATGCCTGTTCACATTTTTTGCTTCTCCCGGCTTCCATCTTCTTCGCATGTTCGTCGGCTTGATCATCGACTCTTGTCATTTCTTCAATCTCCTCTAGCGGGTAACTTTTCTTGAGCAGTTTGCGTCTCAAGGGCTCTGAAAGACAGCCTTCTATGAATCTCAATCGGAGGGCATCCTCGGTGGAGAATTTATCAAAGTCACAATATCTTGCTAAACGTCTCAGACAATACACTCATTTGCTCACCTTTCTCTTGTGAGGCCAGGTTGAATGTATATCGCTCATAATCGACATTCCTTTTGTGCAGGAACTTGCGGTTGAGTGCTTCACAGACTTTAGCATATGAACCAGCGGACTCAGCAGGCAACTCTTTTATGATCTGTCCAACTTCTTTGCCTACAAGATTCTTGAGAGCAATCAATTGCTGTTCAACATCAGTTACGTGAGACCCTTTCATGAAGTCCGTGAAATCTTCTAGCAATTCTTGCCACCGCAGGCCCATGCCTCCGCCAGATTCAAGAGTGAGGGGTTCTGGAGGGCGTAGGAACGAGACTCCCAACACACCCATGGGAACGGAGTCAGCCATGGCGCGATCCCGTTCTCTTCAGACGTGCTGACAAAATCCTTTCTGTCAACTCACTCGCCAGTGCTTGTTTACTATGTTCGTTGCACTCGCCAGTGCTTGTTTATTTCTTTCGTTGCACTCGCCAGTGCTTGTTTATTGTGTTTGCTGCACTCACCAGTGCTTGTTTATTTCTTTTGTTGCACTCACGAGTGCTTGTTTACTATGTTCCTTGCACTCGCCAGTGCTTGTTTACTTGTTCATTGCACTCACCAGTGCTTGTTTACTATGTTCGTTGCACTCGCCAGTGCTTGTTTACTGTGTTCGTTGCACTCGCCAGTGCTTGTTTATTCTTTAGCACTGTGAATTTATCAGTGCTTGATGATTTTCAGGCTCTCCGCCTGACTTCAAAATGGCCGCCGAAGATCCCTGACAGGGGATTGGACGGAACTGCCTGACTCCAAAATGGCCACCGCGAGAATCTCGTGTACAGCGAGATTTGGCCTTTTGTTTACCGGAGACACGAATGCATCAATTTCTGCTCTCTCTCTCTCACTCACTGATCGTCGATTTCAGCTGGCATTCTCTTCAGCCGCAGCACCAGGTGAGACAGCTCTTTTCTTGTCTGTTCTTGATTTCACCGCCAGGGTGGGCTCCCGGCGAGCAGGCAGGCAACAGGCTCCAGCCCCCCAGGAAGTGCCACACGCGGTGCGGTGGGGCGAGCTCCGGGCAGGTCAAACACACCGCCGGATAGCTGAGGTGGGCTCCCAGCGAGCGAAGACTATCACGCCGTGACTCGGTCACCGGCCCACAGTTCTAGATGCCTCCCCACTTCCAGGGATGTACACCTGAGTTAGCCGTCCTTCTCACACGCGTACAGGTTCTTAACACCTTCGTCCCCAGATGTAGTGTCCAGCCTGGTACATAGAGACACGGACACGATGTGTGATCATGGAGCTTCTTTATTATCGTCCTTCCTCGTCCTGGTACATCGGCTAACTGCCGTCCCTGGTCCCTGGCTCCTCCCTTTCCGCCCGCCCTCATCCTCCCTCAGGCAGGTCATAGTGCCCCTTGTGTGTGTGCATTATTACAGGGGGGTGGCGAATGAAGGAAGGGAAAGAAGGGAAGGGCTCTTCATTCATACTTGCTGCACAGCAGAGATCCGTGGGGCGCACGAGTGCTGCAGCAAGCGGGAAGGACGGATGCCAGCTTCCACATTGCCGTATCACAGAAGGCATCAGTGGAATACCAATGAGGGCCGGGACTGCGAGCACCCAGCTCAGTTCCCCTGTATATTAAACTCTTGTGTTCAATAACCCTCGTAAGTTAACCGTGCAGCGCACAGGGCAACCCTTGTGTCAAACACACAGTGCTCGGTGCACACCAGGGCAGTTACCGACAACCCCCACTTTTTGTCTGTAGACATGCATTTCTGGGTCCTCGGACAGGATTGGTAAATTTGCAGGAAAATTAGTTTGGTGAAAAGCTTGTAAACATGAGAAAATGCTACGTCAACACAACACAGTGGGTGCCCTGAATGAACAAATAACTCCACAGGTACAAACCCTGGCACCACAACTCATGGCGTTACTAACGTGAGCAGACATGTACAACATCATGAACCCAAACACTTCCTTCCCTCCTACTTCTACAAACCATTGTGTTATAGCAATGATTATTTTATGCTCCAAGCACCAAAGCTTGGTGCTTCTGTACTGTTTACTAGGCCACGAATATGCAGTGAAAACCTACTACCATTCACACAAGCTGTACGTTGTTGTAGGATGACATTCAGCATTCCTAATATTTGTAAGGTCTATTTAATGAGATGGCATCTCACTGCAAGATCCTAACCACCCCTTGTGCTCCGGCTATAGTAAAATAATTCTGTTCATGCGGACTGCGCTTGAAAACACAGTGTGTCATAACCCATACTGCAGATCTGCATAAAATATCATTATGTATTTTGGGATTTTGAGGGAGGGGGGAAGCATCATGATACATAGGAGTTTTCGCTCCTCTTCTGAGTCGTGGGCCGTCCCCTTTCTCAAAAATACTAACATAATTGCCATATATTATCATGAGGATTTGCTTTTATAGAGCATCATTGTCGGACGTACGGACGGATGTCAAAACTTAAATACAACACTTCTATAGGATACCATGGTGAATTTAATGAAAGTGAGACTCACTTGCTTTCAGCACACGTGGTCTTTGGAGGCCGGCTCAGCTCAACACCCTGGGCCTGCGCCCACTCCTCCCTGCACATGACTTCCCTGCAGTCGCTCGCTCCTAAACTTCGAGCCCCGCCCCTCGCGGCTGAATCCTGCAGAATATCTGCAGTTTGCCTAAAGTCTGGTTTTATTTAGTCACTGTTTCTAACCAGCGCATTCCTCAGGGCTCCAGGCGGAGGTTGGGGCCCCACCCAGCCAGAGAGCGAAATCTGCAAGATATTAAACTGATAGAGAGGAAGGGGGCAGCTGCGGAACAGACCTCGAAATCAGAGCCACGAAGTGCAGGAGACCGACCACCCGCCCAAAACAAAGCCTCGGGAAGGCGGCGCACACCTTAAAACCAGGAGGGCGGAGAAGAACTGAAAAATAATAGAAACCAGTACCGCGCCGCAGCCAGCCGCCACACCGGGTGAGTTTGCATGTTTCCTCTTGGCGGGGGGGGGGGGAGCTTGGTCGTGCCAGGGAGCCGGTGTTAGAGGCGCGTGTACGATGTGCAAGACCGGGTGACTATGCACGTTTCCTCTTGACGGGGAGGGGCTTGGTCGTGCTGGGGAGCCGGTGTTAGAGGCACATGGTACATGCGCGTTGACGGGCCTTGGAGCCCACGGCAGAAGGGGAGGTAAAGTGAAAGTTACTCCACGAGGCTTACAAGGGAGACAGGAGATGGGCACAGCGCGTGAGTGCACGTGGTGTACGCGCGCGTTCACCGATCCGACCTGCAGCCTGCGCGTGTCCATCTCCTGTCTCCCTTGAGAGCACTTGAAAGCATAGTCGACGACTATAGGTCTCGCATTGCGACAGCGCTTCGCACTGCGTCGCAGGTGCGAGACCTAAAAATGGCTCGTGCAAATGTTCATGCTGCTTGTATCATATTTGTTTGTGAATATCCATAATAAATTGCTGGAGAGATTGTTTTTTACAAAACAACTGAGTGCATTTAAGGGAGTGCATATTAAAAAACATACCTAGACAACCTACTTAAGAGTGTTCTCTGATTTAACTAAAATACTAATGGATACATGGAGAGTAAGTAAATGACATGTCTTTGGTAGTGCACCTATAATATGATACACTAATATCTGTGGGTTCCAAAACACAATGTTTACACATGTATGCAGATACAGCCCATACTTTGTCATCTGTATTTGCAGCTTTGCATTTCCATTGGGACATGTAAAAGTGGCACCAGAATGTCGGGATAACCAGGACTCAATGAGTTATTCACACCTGGAACAAGTCGAGATGTTTGTGTTACAAATGTTTCTTTGAAAATGGTAGTTTTATGTTCTAGCTTGACAGATCAGCTGTCACCAAACAATTATGTGAGCATCACTAGAGAGAGGCTTTGGCTCCACTTACACGTTGGGACTTGGGAGTCAGGAGTACATGTTTTGATTGGACAGAATTTGTATGCTTCCACAAAAAATGTGATTGCTCTCCACACAGCTGTGATCCTTTTGTTTATCAACCAGCTGCCTAAGCTTGAAATGAACTTTCAGGGACACACACATGCCCTTGGAATGATATTAAAGTGTCTTAGATAACTAGACAATATATGTTGTTTTTCTCTGGCAGCAGTCATTAACCTACATGGATTTATAAGCTTGGCTTGACAGTGCAAATGTCACCTGACCTTATATTATTCTACTGCTCCTTGCTTCCACACAAGTACATATTTTTTCCTATGATATTTACTAGCAATGCTTCATATCACCATACAACATTCCTTTAAAGCCTGACCTATTGTCATTGCTAATGCTTGTTTCTCTTTTCGAAAGAAATTGTTTTTTAGTCTTAAAAAGAAACTTGAGTGGGACTTGACACGGGCATCATTAGGAAGCATAACTTGGCATATCCAGCTGTTCCACGTTAGGCATCAATATTTCATCCAGTCATTTGTTTTCCATTACATTTGTAGTACTTGTGGTTTTGATAGTCTAATATCAGTGTAATCACAAAACTGCTGGTACCCCAGTGGAATACAAAAATCAGGATTAAGGATCTTAGCAATGCACTAGTTCTCTGTCCTACATGAGGCGTGCAAATGTCACCTACTGGCACAGGGCAAGCGAAAAAATTCACATTCATACCGCAACATGCCCGCTATGCAGTCTATATAAGACACCTGCTGGAGCACCAAAGTCCATTTACAGTCCTTTATTGCATGAGGTGCCCTCCCGTAAGGGATGTTCTAACCTGTACCATGTGCCACATCACTGCAGGCCTCTTTACTGTACACACCAGGATATTATTTTTGCTTCTTACTGTTTGAGTTTCCTTTTATAAAACAAGTTGTTGCGTCATGTATGTGCCTCAGACTTCCTTTCTGATAGATGGGGGTACGAAATTGACAAGCCAGGGGAGATCTGGGCTATTTGAAAATTGGGTTGTTTCGACAAGCCAGTGAATCTGAATGGGTGACAAGGCCATATTTCTGCCAAAATTCCAATAAAAAGCTAAGAGATGGAAGAAATGCTTTAAAATCATCCCAGAAACTGGCAATTCATCATGTTTACCAACTTTGTCATCCATGACAGAAACAGCCATATGACAGTCAGACTTACTCCTGCTCCAATAGAAAAAGCTGAAACCGAACAGCCAAACTTGGTCCATTCCAAATGGGAACACAAGCAACTTCAAACTAGTTTTGGCTTAGTTAGGCCATATCAGTGAGGTGTAGCTTGAGTGCTCTGGTACAGCGAGCATGGGACCCACTTTTGGGCATGCTTGTCACACTTAGGCACCAACTACAACCAACAACAAAGTGAAGGAAGTAATGCTTATTAATCTCAGCCACTGGCAATCACCCAGGGCCACTTTCCAGGCCATTATTTTTCGCCATTTTTACCTCTCTAGGGAGAAACCAGCCATATGTAAATCAGCCTTAGTCCTACTTCTACAGGAACAGCCCAGCCTGAAATGCTAAGATTCAAGCTAGCCTGATGAGGGGTGGTATACCCTAAAACCGGTCCCAGGATGCTTGTTTCGGGTCCAGGGAGGACCTGGCTTGGAAGTTCGGCTAGACTGTTCCCATGAGGAGCAGGGTCAAGACTCATTTGCATATGGCTGGGTCCAAACTGGGGTGGCGTAGTGAGCAAAAGAATGATGGATTTAACCCAGTTCTCTTGACTGGGTAGAATGTTTGATTTATTCAGCATTCCACCCATCATTTGTTGCTGCAGCACAGCCTTAAATGCAAGGTGAGGTCCCAACCAGATGCAAACACAAGCAACCTCAGATCAATTTCACCCTACTTAAGTCTTGTCAGTGAGATATAGCTAATGACATCAACTGAAAGTCACAGATACAAAATTGGACCATCTATTTTCAGGATTATATGGCATGTGAGACAACAGCATGCCACTTTCACCTGAACACCACTTCAGATGCAAGAAGCTGAGAGGGACTTTGACATCAGTCTTTCCTTATGGGCTATCAATACAACACAAATAGCAACTGAGAGATAGAACAACCACAAAGGATTGACCAACCTAAACATCCAATTGATATGTAATTCCAACATATGCTTCACACACATATTCTAAATGTTTTCCAGAGTCATTACATTATGCAGCATTCCTGGACACCAGCAGAGGTCCCAGGAACAGGAACTATGTCTTCCTAAGTGAGTACCTCACACTTCTATATGATACCTCAAACCAAAAACCTTCTCCATTGCCTTTGTTAAGCTGGGACACCCTACCAGTTTTTGGGACATTCCTGCTTTTTTACTCTGTCTTTCAGTGGAGGCACTCACTGGAGGTGCTCCCTTTGTTTCATGTTTTTGTGTGATATGAGAACTACACCTAAAGTGTAATCTCATTGCGAGTGAGAGTTCCACCGATCCTCTCATTCCGGTGCTATGTGTTGATTGAAACCAGTGAATTGAACACAACCCTTTTTACCTGTTCCTGCCTGGGAATACTGTATACTAGGGGGCTTATTTACAAGCCCATTGCGCCACCAGTGCGTCACTTTGTTTGACACAGCAGCGGCACAATGCGCTTGCCCCTATTTGCAAGGCCATGTAAAGTCACCCTTCATGACTTTTCATGGCCTTGTAAATATGAGCCCCGTTCACGCATTAGTCTGCGTGAAAGGAGCATTTCACGGGTGTTGCTGTGGGGATTGCCACACAACATCCATGGAACATGACGCATTCCCAGATTTACAACATTTTGTAAGACTGGGAATGCATCAGAATCCTATGCCTAATGGCGCACTGGGAAGAAATACGTTTATTTCTCCTCATTTGTAATTCTTTCTATGTGTGCTGCATTCTGTAGCACGCATAGAAAGAGGAAAATGCCATTAAAGAATTGTTTTTGTGCAGGAAGGTGCCCCTTGGACAAAAACAATCATCCCCTCAGCGTAGGCATCCTTGAAAAAGTGCCTGTGCTGGTGCAAGGCAGCCAATTGTGCTCCAGCGCAGGGGAAAGCACAGGGCTGCGTAGTATTGTTGTTCATACGACACATCCCTGTGCTTTGAAAATGACGCAGCAGGGCTCAGGTAAATGTCTTGCGGCGCTGCGTCATTTACTTGTAGATGAGGACCTAGGTCTTTCCTGTAAAAGGTCCCTTTAATATCTGTTATTGGGTTCCATGGCCTGTTTAAGACCAGTACCCCATGTTCTGCGCTTGGGGCTTTGTGACTTGAGGATAGACTGGTTATTGCTGGGATGCATTACGTCCCACTTATGTGTGCTGGGCTGGTGGTAGCCATCTCAGCCATCACAACCTGCATATGCACTCTCAGAGTACCCCTCTATGAAACCTGTCTACCTGTTGGGTAGGATAGGATTCCAGCGCATTCTCTTTGTTCTTATGGTGGGTTTCACCTACCTGGGTGAAACTCGCCACTCTTATGTTTCCTGTTTGGGGCTGCCTCCCCTGACAATGGGAACAGAAGTATCCTTCAGCTAGAAGCTGATACACACTGCAACTGTGCCCCACAAAACCGGTCTCAGTGTGGACTCCTCATAGGGAGCGCATGAAGATATGGCCCACAAGAAGATGCTCCCAGAGTATTGCATAAGCCTTTCAACTTGAGTGAGTATGACAGTGTTCCTCATGTGATTCTTGACTATGTACCACCTCTTAACTTTAGAGTGCCCACCGAAGCCTTATATAACTCAGAGACCGAATATAGCGTATATTTTGTGTGTGGTAAACACGTGTACCCTTGGATACCTAGAGACTGGACAGGCGCCTGTAATATTGCCAGCTTGATTCCTGCTATCCGTCATATTGCTATGGAGTCCCTCATCTAGAAAAGCCTGTGCCATCTTGAAACACACAGCTTCTTCTCTATGCTCAGCCATTAACAATTGCCGAAGACTGCCGTATTGATGTAAGCTCTTGCGAATGTGAAGAAGGAGCCTGTGCTATTGAAATAAGTCAAATGAAGGCTATAATTATCCTTTATTTTTGTACCTAGAAGTTACAAAAGGCCATTATGGAGAACTTGTTTTACCTTTTTATATGATTTTTGCTGATGATATTGTTTTAATGAAAACACCAGGTTTATCCGCAGCCCTTTTGTGTGGTCATGCTATACTCAGGCCTGCACCGTGCTTGCACTTATGACGTATTTACCCTCGGTTTCCATTGCCACTTGTGTGCAAGGAGTCATAAATGACAAGGCTCAGCATATTTTAATTGTAATTGCATTTATATAGCGCTTACTACCCCTGACGAGGCATCGAAGTGCTTTTTCAGCGAGTAGTACGCTACTCCGGGACCCATATAGGATTAGTGTTGAATTAATATAGTGAAACATGCAAGTACATTTTAAGTGATGGATAGGTTAGTCAGTTATTTGGATTTGGAAGGATAGCAGAAGGATAGAAGAGGAGAAAAGGTTTGTATTTATATAGCGCTTGTTACCCCTGTTGGAGTGTTGAAGCACGTTACCCAAACCCATAAAGTATTAGTGGTGAATTAATATGGTGAAATATGAAAGTAATTTCATTGGTGGATATTAGTCAGTTATTTGGAGTGAGAAGGATAGCGGTGAGATAAAAGGCAAGAAAGGTTTGTATTCATATAGCACTTGTTACCCCTGATGGATGTATAAGCGCTCTTCTGGCGAGTAGCAAGCTACTCTGGAACCCGTAAAGGATTAGTGTTGAATTAGTATGGTGAAACATGAAAGTAATTTTACTGGTGGATATGTTAGTCAGTTATTTGGATTGAGAAGGGTTGGAGAGGAGTAGAAAAGAAGGAAGAGTTTAGAAAGGTTTGTTTTGGGGGATCGGTATCGTAAAAAAGATGTCAGATTATGCAAGGAGTGGTAGAGTAGGAGAGAGTCTGGAAAGGGTTATTTTAGGGATCATAATAATGGTATGGGGTTTGGGATTAATGAGTGGAGGTAGAGGATATATTGATAGATCTATAGGATGAGAGATAGGGAAGGGCATTGGAGAGAGTAGTAGAAAGAAGTTTGAGATGAGTCAGAAGGTCTGGCTAGAGGATATATTGAGTGAAGTATAGGCTAAGAAATAGGGAAGTGCATTGGAAATGCGAAATTAGAATAAAGTGATAAATATATAGATCCATACCATAAGTTTGTGGATGCGGGCTGGGTATTGCTAAATGGGAAAATGGGCAGCATTTCTGGCCCTGGTCAGTCTCGAACAGGCTCAAATAGGCAACTGCCCTTGTCCTCTCTGCCCTTAACAGGCTCACACAGGCAACTGCCCTTGTCCTCTCCGCCCTTAGCCTCAAAGCCCAGGCTGAAACACCCTAACCCTGGCCTTTTACAGCCCTAGTAATCAGGTGTCCCCTTCAGCCAATGGTAACCCTAGCCCTAACACTATCCAATCACAACACTAGCCCTAAAAATCTAGAACCAATAGGAGACCAGGACCTTACAGCCAATCTTAGCCCTAGTCCAAGCCCCCAATCGATTCAAAAACCCTGATCTCTACATCCAATAGAGGCCCTACCAGTAGTCTCAACTCAAGTCCAAGCAACCAATGCAAAGGAAGCCCTAGTCCCTACTTCCAATAGAAAGCCTAACCCTACTCTTAGTCCCACAACTAGTCAAGCAACCATTCACACCAGAAGCCCTAATCACTACTTCCAATTGAAGGTCTAACCCTAGCCCTAGTCCAACCCTAGTCCCAACAACCAATAACACAGGAAACCGTAGTCCCTACTTCCAATAGAAATCCTAACCCTGGCCCTAGTGCCAACCCTACATTGATTGAATCACAGGCCCAGAAACCAATCAGAATACTCAAATACCCAACCAATGAGGACACTAACCCATATCCAATAGAAACATCAGATACTACCACCAATCAGTGTATACATGTACCAACCGCTAGCAGATCATATAAGGTCCCAGCGACCTCAGACAAGGTTTGCTGGCCAGGGAGTTGGAAGCTGCTTTTCCTGTCAGAATCTCCTAGGAGACAGACAGGCTCAATCCACACCTTGGACTTCCGCAGGTAAAGGCCTCACTAACTTGAAGTCTAACAATACTGTTTGAATAAAACGTTACTCCCTCTCCTGGCCAAAAAACGAAGTGCACAGTCCCTAGTAAACACAGTTTAAACAGCTCACAGAAGCACCCTCTGATGTAGAATATCCGTGTTGCTGGGAGGGTCAGGGGGGCTGGTTTCACAGGCTTGTGAACACAAAATGGTGGCTGGGATGCACTGTTTTAAACTTCAGGTCTTAGCAAAGAGAAAATGAGAAATTTGGAGGGAAAACTGAATAGTCACCATGAATGAGAGGGAAAACAAGAGTTTGGACTGCAAATCCCACAATTCAACATGTTAAATGGAAGCAATCATGGGCAGGAAAAACCACAAGTTTAAAACACAAAACAGGTGATAAAATATGCAATCATAGGCAGGTTAAAACTACAATTTTAAATTGTAACAACCACAGGCAAAGACAGTAATCACTGAAAAGGGAAATCTTTTTTTTAAAACCTTTTGTTTTGTGGAAGAGACAACACTAGTCTGCCTCCTTACCACTTCCTGGACTCTGCTCACTGCAATCTGGGGCACAGGTAGGCTGCAACTCACAAGATGGATGAGTCATGTATATTACTTGTATCTTTCAATGGTTCTCGTTTCTCCTCATTAGAAAGACCAGCACCTTCCAAGACTCAGGTGATCTGACTCCAAGCTTCTGTCACGTTTATCTTTTCCATCGATGCTTATGGGATGAAAATGTGCAAAAAGTGATACATTGTCAGAAGGGCTAGCATTACATGCTCATTGACTCGAGCCGCTATCTCATTGAGTGTTTATTAAATATTTTAGCTTTAATAAACATACTTTAAATAAAACATAGGCATGAACACATCGAATTGTCATTCTTACCAAGAAACAACATAGAAGTGGATGTTCCCTGAAACTATGGCTGACGACACCTTACGACGACTCGAGAAGCAGGGATCAGAGGCGATGAAACATAGCACAGGTGTGGACACGTTGCACCATGATGCTTTTGCAACAGGGCAGATGCAGAAGCAAAAAAGAGCCACTGAGGACAGGTAACCTGCTGCAGGTCAGTCTCATGCTACATAACACGACCATACATACATTCCAGTAGGCAAGCATGAATAGTGCCAATGGCAGGTTTATGTTCTGGTCACATAAATAAAACAACACCACACATTATGGTAGCTCTAACCTAAGGGGTGCTTCACTAACAAATACAGAGGAGAGGCATGGCTAGTCATATAAAAGCTCTTATAGGAGCACAGGTAAATTAGGGAAGGATCAGGAGTGTCCTGATAACTGTCTACAAATCTGTACCCACTTCGTGCTGAAGTGTCGCAGAGAGGCACACAATTCTCTCACTCACCTACACACTGTCCACGAATGTCTGACATATTATCAACAGACAGAATATCTACATACAAAAATATCGACACAAAAATATCGACAGCAAAAATATCGGAGTTATATCTTCATAAAGAAAAGTACAAAAATATCGGAAAAAAATTATCGTAGTACAAAAATATCGAAATTAAATATATCATTTTTTTTAAAAATCTTTTTATTAAAGTTTCCCCCCCCCCCCATTTTTCCAAATTTTCCATTACATTTCACAGCATTAAATTTCCAAAAAAACCAAAAGAAAAAGAAAGAAAGAGCACAGTAAAAATAAAGATAATGACATACAAGCGCAAGCTAATTTACATCATAAACATACATTTTGATAGTGAGCATATCAGTTTTACATGTCAAACTTTTTTCCCACCACCTATATGTTATCTCCCAGCCTCTCTGCTCTTAATCTATTTTTCCATTGATCTATTGGTTGCCAAATTCTTCCCCCTAGTACTCTCGCTCTTCTACCCTTCCTTTCATATATGGCTTTCTCCAAATTATATGTAGATAATAGCCTAGCGATCCAGCTTTGAAATGTTGGGGGCATCCTATCAAGCCAGGCCCTTGCAATTCCAATCCGGTATACCGCTGTTACCATAAATAAAAATTCTGTACAGAGGTCCGGTGTTCCTGTAGAAACACCTAGGATTATTAGATCATTTGTTAATTTAATCTTAATTCCCAATGGGTTTTCCAAAAAACCCTCAATAGCTTCTTTTAACGTGTGTAGTTGTGGGCATTGCGCAAACATATGAACAATGTCTGCTTCCCTTGCATCGCATCGTGGGCATGTAATCTCATTGACTCCCCCCCACTGTGCAATTCTTGCCGGAGTATGGTAGAGGGAGTACAGTGTTTTGTAGTGTTGTGATTGTAGTGTCGCAGAGCATAGCACTGTTCGTCCTAAGTCTATCGATATCTGTAAGTCCTCTATGGTAGATTCCACCTTCTCCACCCACTTCTCAGCATATTTCTCTCTATCATCATTTTTTAACAAATACATTTCTGCGTATAACTGTCGGATTGTGCAATAATTCTGTATACCAAGATAGTCCATTATTCTGCATTCTGCGTATAACTGTCGGATTGTGCAATAATTCTGTATACCAAGATAGTCCATTATTCTGCATTGGTTAAATCCTATCGATCCACCTCTTTTTTTCATGAGAAAGCTTCTTATCTGGAGATACTTAAAAAAACTGTTGTTCAATAACCCATATTTCTTTTGCAGTTCCTGAAATATTAATACCCCTCCCTCTGTGTCCAATAGGTCCCCTATCCTTCTAATCCCCTTGTTGTCCCAGTCCTTCATGATTTCATCTCAGAATATTTCGCCTGGGAGTGATTGATTTGTATACAAACGAGTATAGAAATTGTATCTCCCTATACCAAGCTTTTTAGCAATCGCCTTCCAAACGTTATAAACTGCTCTCAGAGTCTTGAACCTGGTATGTTTGAAATAATTATAGTCAATCGTGTTTAGCAGAGCATTCTCTGCCTCCCCCCTAGCAATGCTCTGTAGACATTTATGCAATTTGTGCCATCACCAAGTTGTTCTACTCCTCCTCCCAGGAGCCCCTGTGAATACTGTAGGACAGCTGCCCAATAATATAATCTAAAATCCGAATCCCCCTTCTCCCTCGGTAATGTCATATAGCGATATGCCCTTCTAGTCTTCCCTTGAGCCCATATCAGTCTGTTAATTACTTTTTCTATTTTGCAAAACCATATCTGCTCAAAAAATAACGGTATTGCTCTGAAAATATAAAGAAATTTCGGAAACGTGATCATTTTGATCACGTTTATCCTACCCATTAGTGTCAAGTGCAAATTATGGATCCTTTCTGTGTTTCTTTTAACCTTAAGTAGAAGTGGTTCCATATTGAGGCCTCCGAGTTTATCTAAGTCAGCAGTGACTTTTACACCAAGATATGTAGCTACTGACACCACTCTAACATCCTGATATGTTGTATTACTATTCTGCACAATCTGAGTCTTGCTTTTATTAATAGAGTAACCCGCTATTACTCCAAAATTCATCGCCTCTTGTTCAACTTCCACTATCGCGCTCCCTGGGTTCGGTGTTATTATAGCCACATCGTCTGCATATGCCAATATCTTATGCTCAGACTCGTGTAACCTTACTGGCTGGATATTATTGTTGTTTATGAGTTTTCTTAAGAATGGGTCTAAGTATAGAGCAAACAATAATGGTGAGGCTGGACAACCCTGCCTCGTCCCTCGTTTTATCTGAACTGCCTTTGTGTAACTCCTGTCAATTCTTATTCTTGCTGTTGGGCCTTGATAGAGAGCCTGGACTGCCCTGATATATCTCTCACCTATCCCAAACCACTCCATCACCCTCCACAGGTAGTCCCAGGCAACCCTGTCGAAAGCCTTCTCGGCATTGAGAAATATAGCCGCGACAGGATCTCCTGCAACCCCTGCTGCGTCCAGAATGGTGATCATCTGTCTGGTGTGCTGGGTGGTTCCTTTCCCAGGGATAAAGCCATGCTGAATAGGGCAAACTAGCCCATCGATCACCTTACTCAGTCTTTGTGCCAGTGCTTTAGAAAATATTTTTGTATCTGCATTAGCAGTGTCATTGGTCTATAGGACCCTGGCTCTAGTGGTGACTTGTCTTTCTTTAAAATCACTATTATATCTGCCCCTGCCCACGATTGTGGAACTGCTCTACCTGTCTGTGCCTGTCTAAGAACTTCCAGCATATTTACCCCCAGTACATCCCAAAATGTTTTATAAAATTCTACTGGTATTTGGTCGGGACCTGTAGCCTTCCCTGCTGGTAGTTGCTTCACAGCCTCTGTTACTTCTTGTAGCGTTAAAGTAAGATCTAGATTCTGTTTTTCCTCATTGCTTAATACATCATGTGGTAGTTCTGCCAAATAGTCAGTAATCTCCTTATCCCTCTTGCCTGTTTCCTGACTATAAAGATTTTCATAAACACTCCTAAAAGCCTGCTGTATTCCTTCTGGGGTGTTAACTATAGTTCCTGAGTGATCTTTGATTTCCTTTATTTCTCCTGCTGCAATATTTTGACGTGTCCGAATAGCTAGAAGGTGTCCTACTCTTTCATTGAATTCATAGCACTTTTCCTTTTTCGATAAAAAGTTACTCGCCGCTTTCTGTGCCAGATGTTCACCTGCCTGTGCTTTGTTTAGTTCAATCTCAAATAATATCTCTTCTATTGTTTCTTGTTTAACTATGGCCTCAATTAGTCTATCTTCTAGTCTCTCTAAGTCCCTCATTCTATTATCCATTCTATTTTTCTCCATCTTGCTCCTTCTTATTTTAAAGCTTAAGGTCTCCCCTCTCACCCCGGCCTTGAATGCATCCCAAATCATATTGACAGGTGCTGAATTCCAATTAGTCTCCCAGAATTGAGGAATCCATTCTTGCATTTGTCTAATATATCCTGGTTCTCTCAGTAGACTCCTCTCAAATGTCCATGTGCTACCTCTTGCCGTACCCCTATTAATCAGCGGAAGGCTTAATACCAATGGGTTATGATCCGACACAAGTCTTGGCCATCTTTCTATCTGTGACCCACTCAGAATAACTCTTGAAATAAAAAAATAATCTAGCCTAGAGACCGTTCTATGTGGGGCAGAGAAGAACGTACTCCCTGTCCCTATTGGATTTTTTTCCCCCCAGACGTCTACCAGAGCATTATGAGACGCCATGTTATGTATTGCTTTATACGTTCTCCTCTTTCGACCTACATACCCTTCTTTTTCTGAAAATCCAGCTACAAACAGACGGTTAAAGTTAAAATCGCCGCAGCATATTAACGGCTCCAGCCACAATGCCATTTCTGTATCTAAGTACTCATAAATTCCCGGTTCATCTTCATTTGAACCGTATACTGATACAATTGTAAAACATCCAGCTAGTGTCTCTATCTCTACTATGGCCCATCTTCCATCCTGGTCCGCTTTTTTTCTCTTAAGTTGGACTATCCCTTTTTTAGCTAATATGGCAACTCCTTTAGTTCTAGTTTCTTGGTTTGTATGTGCAAGTACTTCAAACCCCATCTGTTCCAACAAAAGTTTTTCTTTTCCAGGGATGTGTGTCTCTTGCAGACACATTATTTCTAGTTTAGACATTCTTAAAAATGCTGCCACTTTCTGTCTTTTAGCTCCATTATTCAGCCCACATATCTTTAGAGAAATAATCCTTAATGCCATTTATAATTTCTGTCCTTCCCTATTCTTATACCCAACCAAAGTAACCTGATCTCATTATTGTATACTATTGTCAAAGCTCCTTCCTTTCTGTTTCTTCTTGTGATTTTGTTCAGTTGTGCTGTTTTTTCCTGTATATCATCATTCCTCCCTTCCCACCCGCCCCTCCCTCCCTTCCAGCAACACCCCCCCTTTCCCACCCCCTGTTACAGGCAAATAGGTCATACATGACCTATATGTGGCTGCTGTGTATTGTAGAGTCGCCTCCCTCTCCCCCCGTGTACTCATTCTCCCTTTCCTTTGCTTTGAACCCCTATTCCTATAACAACTATGTTTTTCTGCATCTTTTTCTCTTCATCCTACCTAGTTCTTTCCTTTCTCTTTATTCAGCTCTGTGAGCTCTGCCAAATACTCTCCTGCTTTTATTTCTGAGAACATCATCCTGGTAACCCCTCCTGTGATAATTTTTAGTTTTGCCGGGTACATTAAGTAAGCCTCTGCCCCTTGTCGCTGAAAGGGCGCGATTAACTGCCTGAGTCGCCACCTCCTCTCCACAGTGACATGGCAGAAGTCTGGTCGAGCAAAGAAAGTTACTCCCTGAGCTGTTTTTTTCGAGTCAGGTCTAGCTTTTTCTATAATTTCATGCCTGGCCAAGAAATTTCCGCAGAATACCAGCATAGCTCTTGGTAAATTACCCTGTCTGTCCTTTCGTTTTCTGTTTATCAATGGGAACCTGTGTGCTCTTTGTACCTCTATCTCCCACTGCCATTGAGCCTCAGGGAAAGCATCTTTCAACAGCTTAATAACAAAGCCTCTTGGGTCCTGGCCCTTGACTCCTTCCTCCAGTCCCAAAAGTCTCACATTATTACGCCTCTGGCGATTTTCAAAATCCTCCATTTTCCAATTCAAGTCCTCCGTTATCTTCGTCTGTTCCATCTTAAATGTTTGCCAGTCTGAGACCTCATCCTCCAGTCTGCCCGTCCTTTCTTCTACCTGCACGACTCTCTCTTCCACATCCTCATATTTTTTATTCATTTTTCTTATTGCCGCTTGTAATTTTTTTGTGTCATGCCTGGCCCTACGACTCGCTATTCTGGCTTCAGCTTGCATTGTTTTTAAAGTATTATACAGCACATCCATTGTTACCTGCTGCTGATTTCCACCTTTTGCCTCTCCTGTATGTACAACCTCTCCTTGCGTATCCTCCTCCTGATATATAGTGGATGTTGCTGAATAGTCCCACAAGAGTTTTTTATTCGTTTTATTCAAGTTAACAGAAGAGCCTTCTCCTCTACCTCCTCTCCTTGACTGCGGTTTCCTCCTTTTCTGTGTATTTTTACCCTCTGGCCCGCTGCTCCCTTCTGTATCGGTACTGATATCTGTAGTTATTCCTCCTTCCTCCTCGCTTGTGGAGGAGTCTGTGCCTTCATTTACTGAAAAGAACTCCCCTTCTCGATCTTTCTGTGAGTCTAGGCTCACCAAACTCCCCCATTTTGCAACCTGCGCTTTAGTCAGTTCTTTCGCCATTTCCTCCTCGACCTGTAATAGTGCATTCATCATTGGGTCATTATTATGCCCCGCTGCCCCCTCCAGAGTGTTGCTTACAGATGCCATAGTCCCCCCGCTCACCGGTTGTATCTGCTTGCTGCTTGCGTCCTCTGTCTCTCCTCTCTCCGTACCTCAAGCCGAACGTGCACCGGCAGAGCTACCTGGTTGCCCAGCAACCACACCGCTTGCGTCCTCGAGGACGGCTCCAGCTCCAGCTGACTTCGCGTCTCTATAGGCGTCTGCATCTACCTCGGCATCTGTTTCTTGGTTTTCGGCTGTTTGTTGTTTTACAGAGCTTCTTATTGTTCTGGGTGTTCCAGTTTTTGGCCCAAATGCTTCCGATACGGTGGGTTGCCTGTAATTTAATTCCTTATTGTCTTTAATGAACGCTGTCTTACTGTTCCGTGTTAATGGGTTATGCTCTTTGTTTGATCCTTGAGCCGAGATCGGGGGTTCACTTAGCTGTGCCGATTTATCCCCCAGCTTTTTTTCCCCCGTGTTCTCCCCTTTCTTCTGTTGTGTTCTGGGGGGGGCAGTAGTTACTCGTTTCGTCGATGCTGGCACCTTCGGTATTGTGCCTGTCCCTGGCAGTTTAGGAGCGCCTACTCCCGCTAGCACCATCTTTTCCTTCTTCGTTTTGCCCCTTTGTGCCATTTTCCAGAAGCAAATCCACGCTGCTTCCCAGTGCTCTCTCGCAGCGCTCGCAGCTCTAAGCACAGTCCAGGCGTGACTCCTCCAAGTTGTGCTAGCCGCACCTCGCAGCCCGATTCTCCGAACGTCTATCAGCCACAAAATCGCCTGCATACCAAGCACTAGGATTCTCCGATTCTTCGCTGTTTTCAATTACCATCATATCATAAAGAAAAGTACAAAAATATCGGAAACAAATTATCGTAGTACAAAAATATCGAAATTAAATATATCATTTTTTTAATGTATTAATAATGTAAAAATAATTTAAAAATACATATAATTTTACTATTATTACATTAAAACATTAAAACATATTTAAAAATTAATAACTAATACATATACATTCAAATTAAATTAAAAAGTGTATATCTAAATTAATATATATACTTACTACACATATTGCAACAGTAGTAAAAGCGTTGGATAGCGTAGGGGTTTACATTACTATTCCCACTCCAGAGGGTGCAACTGTAGGGAAAGCGTTGGATAGCGTAGGGGTTTCAATTACTATTCCCACTCCAGAGGGTGCAACAGTAGGGAAAGCGTTGGATAGCGTAGGGGTAGAAATTACTATTTCCACACCAGAAGGTGCAACAGTAGGGAAAGCGTTGGATAGCATAGGGGTCAAAATTACTATTCCCACTCCAGAGGGTGCAACAGTAGGGAAAGCGTTGGATAGCGTAGGGGTTTAAATTACTATTCCCACTCCAGAGGGTGCAACAGTAGGGAAAGCGTTCGATAGCGTAGGGGTAAAAATGACTATTCCCACACCAGAAGGTGCAACAGTAGGGAAAGCGTTGGATAGCGTAGGGGTTTAAATTACTATTCCTACTCCAGAGGGTGCAACAGTAGAGAAAAGGTTGGATAGTGTAGGGGTAAAAATTGCTATTCCTACTCCAGAGGGTGGAACAGTAGGGAAAGCGTTGGATAGCGTAGGGGTAAAAATTACTATTCCCACACCAGAGGGTGCAACAGTAGGGAAAGCGTTGGATAGCATAGGGGTAAAAATTACTATTCCTACTCCAGAGGGTGCAACAGTAGGGAAAGCGTTGGATAGCGTAGGGGAAAAAATGACTATTCCTACTCCAGAGGGTGCAACAGTAGGGAAAAGGTTGGATAGCGTAGGGGTAAAAATTACTATTCCTACTCCAGAGGGTGCAACAGTAGGGAAAAGGTTGGATAGCATAGGGGTAAAAATTACTATTCCCACTCCAGAGGGTGGAACAGTAGGGAAAGCGTTGGATAGCGTAGGGGTAAAAATTACTATTCCCACACCAGAGGGTGCAACAGTAGGGAAAAGGTTGGATAGCGTAAGGGTAAAAATTACTATTCCCACTCCAGAGGGTGCAACAGTAGGGAAAGCGTTGGATAGCGTAGGGGTAAAAATTACTATTCCCACTCCAGACGGTGCTATAGTAGGGAAATCGTTGGATAGCGTAGGGGTAAAAATTACTATTCCCACACCAGAGGGTGCAACAGTAGGGAAAGCGTTGGATAGCATAGGAATAAAAATTACTAATTAATTTAATTAAATAATTAATATTATTTAATTACTAATTAATTATTAACAATTAAAAAAATTACATATATTTGCACATTAACTCTAATTATTGTACTTAACTAATTAATATTAATTAATTACCAATTAATTATTAATTACCAATAACAAATAATTCTATTTATTTGCACATTAACTCTAATTAATGTAATTAACTAATTATATAATATAAATTAATTACCAATTAATTATTAATTAACAATAACAAAAATAAACTATATTAGCACATTAACTCTAATTAATTTAATTAACTAATTATTAATAATTAATGACCAATTAATTAATATTTTAAAATATGTATGAATAATTAATTATTATTAAATTACTTCCTGAACTTGAACGCGGAGACACTGTGGGAGAATACTTGCCCCGTTTGCCTCGTTTGCTGAACTCTGCTGCTCGCCGCTCCCGCTGCGCGGGAGCCGCTTTGCTGTGGGAGGAGACCTGAGACCCACCAACGCTATTGTGCTTGCCTAGCTGACGTGCCGCCGAGAGGAGGGAACATCTGTGGAGGCTGCAGGGGTAGCGCGGCAGGGACTCACTATCCCAGGAGTCCCTGCTTGACCACGAGACATCCGGTCAGCGCACCCCTGCGTGCCCCGCCCCCACCGGCATACCTGCTAAATAGAGAGCAGCAGCGCTTCCCTGTGTGACCCTGAACTTGAACGCGGAGACACTGTGGGAGAATACTTGCCCCGTTTGCCTCGTTTGCTGAACTCTGCTGCTCGCCGCTCCCGCTGCGCGGGAGCCGCTTCGCTGTGGGAGGAGACCTGAGACCCACCAACGCTGTTGTGCTTGCCTAGCTGACGTGCCGCCGAGAGGAGGGAACATCTGTGGAGGCTGCAGGGGTAGCGCGGCAGGGACTCACTATCCCAGGAGTCCCTGCTTGACCACGAGACATCCGGTCAGCGCACCCCTGTGTGCCCCGCCCCCACCGGCATACCTGCTAAATAGAGAGCAGCAGCGCTTCCCTGTGTGACCCTGAACTTGAACGCGGAGACACTGTGGGAGAATACTTGCCCCGTTTGCCTCGTTTGCTGAACTCTGCTGCTCGCCGCTTCGCTGTGGGAGGAGACCTGAGACCCTCCAACGCTGTTGTGCTTGCCTAGCTGACGTGCCGCTGAGAGGAGGGAACATCTGTGGAGGCTGCAGGGGTAGCGCGGCAGGGACTCACTATCCCAGGAGTCCCTGCTTGACCACGAGACATCCGGTCAGCGCACCCCTGCGTGCCCCGCCCCCACCGCCCAACCTATAACACCAGAAGAGAGTCCGTCTTGCGGGACGCAAGCGGGACGCCGGGCGAAGCCCGGGCAAAGGGCGGGCCGTCTGTGGCCGTCCGGGGCCAGCAGGGGCCGGGACGGGCCATCCCCCTGACATTTCCGGTAAGCCAAGCAGATTATTGTGAAGAGGGATTACGCTAATACATCTAACTGTGCTAAGCTTCTGTATATGTCTACATACTCCCCAATGACTACCCGCTCAGGTAGATGTTCACGGAGAGGGGGAAACACCACGCTGGGGACTATGGATAATTTTATTACCCGTGCAGTATCAGTGGTAGAGAAGGAGATTATCCTAGCGGAACGCAGACTGTCACGTGACTATCTGGCACATAAACGATCCTCTATGGGGTCTCTTGCACAGGCTAAATCTCCATCCAACAACGTCATGCCAGTTGACTCAAACACTCCCCACATCCCTGGTGATATGCAACCTTGTGTCATCGATTTGAGACCAAATAGTGATTTTTTTGAGATTGCACCCGACCCGGCACCCCAAAATAAAACATCAACTAATACCGGGACTAGAAATGTTACAAATGGTGAAATCCCAGCACCACCGGTCTTGCCCTTAATAACAATACATGATGCCCCCTCAAATCACATCCTTCAATCACCTCCTAAGACGACAGGAAGGGCTGCAGTAAAATGGAAAAGACTGGTCACTCCACGTAAAGCCTACAGAATAAAAGCATTAAAAAGAATTCGCAAAAACTATACGAATGTGGGAGCTCACTGTAAAGCAGTAGCTAATGACTCTACGAAAAATGGGATCGAACGCAATGAACACCCAGAGTGTAATCAATTAAAAGACTCTGCTGACAATGCCGTGACTATTGACTCAGCTAACAACTCTGCAGACTTACCAGTACCAGAAATGTTGATGGAACGGATTCAATCCCTCATGACATCCTTATTGTTGCCAGTAATAGAAAAACTGGAAGGGTTATTAGACCGGTTGGACAAATTTGAACAAACGTCCCTGGATAATTTCTTTGCTCTAAAATCGCTGGTAAAACTTAACACAAAGATTAGCCAAGAAACTGTAAGAACTGAGAAAAGCCCAACAACAACCAAACCAGCTCAACCACCTCGCCAAGCAAAGAGAGATAGGGCAGTGGACTTAAGCAGGTCTAACACTGTACTGGGAGGACCTAGCAAGGAGCCCCGGAAAGACCCACCAACCAGTGATAGATCGCAACTGGCCGCTCCACCAAAGCCAGCACCACGTAAAACAAAACAATCAACAAACACAATCACCCCAGGAACTAGGGTACCCACTAAATCAACTAACGAAATGATACCCACAGGCACCAGCAACAACACCAATGCTCAAACATCTTACTGTAACACTGACCTTCAAGTGCCCAAAAGGGTCCCCAACGCCCATCTTCCACCAGGGTGTCAACCGTACGTGGTAGTTCTTACTGGGGTTCCACCATTGAAACCCAACAAAAGGGAGTCTTATGACGAACTAAAAAATAAGACCCTATATTGGCTAAAGGAAAACAGACCTCTACCCTATGCAGTCAACTGCCAAGTTATCCAGGTCCGAAGAGTCAGTTGGGTGGGAACAAGATTAAAAGACATTGAAGGGGATTGCATCTTGGTCAACTTTAAAGATCCCTCTGCTGCCCAGCTTGTATATAGTCAACAGCCGCGAAGTAACAATCGAGGAATTGGGACCTGCGATCTTAGTTATTTCTATCCAATACAATGGAAACAAGATAGCAGAGTACCACAACAGCCAGGACTGTTGGCCAATAAATATTCCTTCTTCGACCCCCCGACCCCAATTGGAAGAATACCTCCGATAAATTCAGGATCGGACAACAATTGGTCATGGTCGGGCCACTGACAAATAAACGAAGAAGTCGCACTTATAGGCACGACTACTAACTCTTTTATTGAGGACCAGCACGTTGGGAATGAAAATCCCAAAACAAAGCAAATAGGGAAAACACCCGGAAGAAAAGCAACTGACCAACAAGGGCCAGCTTCAATTGCTGAAGGCAGCACCGAGGGTAACAGTCCACAAATACCATCATTGTTCAGCAAAGTACATCGGAACCAGGTGCCTATATTGGCACCCCCGGACGATCCCAATGAGGGTGAACCCTTGATCATAAGCCACCCAATCAACCAAGAACCTTGCAAGTCCAACCGAGATTTAAAGATATTGTCATGGAACATTGCAGGGCTGTCTAGAAATCTGGGTGATAGAAATTGGAGCTCCTTTATGGAGGAGCACGCAATTATATTTTTGCAGGAAATATGGGCTACTAACATTGTACATAGACTTGGTTTCAAAACGTTTTTCAAGGGGGCAACCGCATCAGTAAGAGGTAGACCCTCTGGGGGCCTAATAATCTGGATAAGCATATCCCTGGATGTTGTGGTATCGCCCCTGCACTTTGCTTCCAATGATTTACTTGGCATCAAGTTAACCACTAGAAATTTGGGAGATGTTTATATGATAAATGTCTATAATAGACCTTCCCCAAAAAATAAGTTATCAATGGTTATTGAACAGCTTAGTTCCTATCTAGTTAATTTAGAGCCAGAGTCTAAAATATACATAGGCGGGGACTTCAACTGCCAGTTTGAGCCCATAAATGGGCTCGAAAAATTATTGGAAAATGAAGATAGAGCGTTTGACATCCCCTCCTCAGTCAATGTAAAGTATGCAAAATGTACAGTGGCTGCTATGCAAATATATGAATTGACTGTATCCCATGGGTTGCGGGCATGTAATGGTCGACTAGACCCGGATAAACCGGCTAACAACACCTACAGTAAGGGGTTGTTTAAATCCTTGATCGACTTCATGCTAATTTCAACTAATCTCTTGTATTTACTGTTGGCCCTTAAGGTCGTGAACAGACCAGAGAGTGATCACTTTCCCTTACAGTTACGGCTACTACCTGACCCTTTTTTGGAACATGATAGCAGGATGGAAAGTGAGAGTGGGGTAGCTGAGGTTGTCGTCTCTAATAACAGGAAGGCAATTAAATGGCCTCACATCTTAGCTAAGGAAGAGACACTCTGTGGAATTTATAGCACCTTCTCAGACATCATCCCCCAATACGAAAATCTAAGGTTGGGATGCCACGAGGTCCTGAAAATGCATTACCACCTTGTGGAATCACTAACTCCTCTCCTGAGTAAAAGCTGTACAAACAAAAAAGTTAACACAAACAGGCAATTGGAACTAGAGACGCCATGGTACAACAAACAGTGTCATCTAGCCAAAACTAATTTAATTATTGCCGTGAAGTCTAAAGACCAGTTGAGGGTTAGAGAATGTAGGAAAGTATATAAAAACCTTATGCAAAATGCAAGACGGGAATGGGATGAGCGAATATGGGAAGACCTCTTGAGTGCCGCTAAGCAACATGACCAATGTACTTTCTGGAACTTAATAGCCAAAAACAACAAAACAGGCAGTTCCAATAGGGATTTCTTTTTGGATGAAAAGGTCTGGTTTGACCATTTTGTGGTTTTGTATGATCAAGTAGGGTCTCCTGTTGAACATAGTGACCCCGAGTCTCCCACCCAGTGTATTAATCCTGTGCAATTCAGCACCAAGGAAACTTTGTGTGCAATAAAAGCAATAAAGGCGGGTAAAGCTCCAGGTCCGGACAAATTACCTGGTGATTTATTCACCCATAATATCGAGGTATGGTGCCCCTACATAAATTATTTGTGTAATTCGATCCTACTAGGAACCCCGATCCCTGAAACGTGGAAAGGGGCCGAAATAGTAACCATCTTTAAAAAAGGGGATCGGTACAACCCGGGTAATTACAGACCGATTAGTTTAATCGATATTTTACAAAAAAATTTCGCCAGACATATTTTAAATCGGCTTTTAATATAGATTGATGAATCTGAAATCCTCTCCAAATTCCAAGCAGGTTTCAGATCTAAGACTAGCACTGTGGACCAAGTGTACAGATTCATGTGTATATGCTGGAAATACGTCAAGATAAAGAAGTGTAGCATATATGTTGCATTTATGGACCTACGCTCAGCGTTTGATCTTGTTCCCCGTCACTTATTATGGGAATGTTTAAAGAAGATGGGTGTCCCGGATGAATTGTTGGTTAATCTCATAAAATTGCATACTGACAACTTTGCTAAAGTAAGGTGGGGAAGAAACGGAGAACTTACCCGACCCATTCCAGTGAAAAGGGGGGTGAGACAAGGGTGTGTACTGGCCCCAACCCTCTTTTCCCTGTTTGTAAACGATATTCCCCACTACCTAGCCCAATGCAACCATGATTCACCGAAACTGTGTAATGAGGCAGTCACAGCACTACTATTCGCGGATGACACCATCCTAATATCCCAAACTCCCAAAGGCCTGCAAAATGTAATAAACAAATTTAATAGTTATTGTGAGATGAAGGGGTTGGAAATTAACTCATCTAAAACGAAATATATGGCCATCAATCCCTCCAAATCATTCAAGAAGAATATGGCCCTAAATAATACCAAACTTGAATATGTAGATTCTTTTGATTATCTGGGTATTAGGCTGGACAGCAGTATGTCTTGGACAAACCAACTTGACAAAAGCAGGTTAACACTTAAACAGAACTCACTCCCCATTCTAAAGATCCATGGTGGGAGTACATCTAAAGCCATAACTCCTGCGATCGAGGTGTTCAAAGCAAAAGCTCAATCTGCGGCCTTGTATGGGGCTGAGATCTGGGGGCCTTACTCTAAAAAAACATTCGATGTTGATGAAAATATGTTTTTTAGACGTGTACTAAGACTGCCTGTAAGAACACCCTTAGTGCAGGTCTATTTAGACATTAATATAAAGCGTACAGACCTCTTATGTTGGATGCGACCATTGCTTTATTGGGTGAGATTATGGTCTACTCCGGAACTAGCTGACTATAGAGCAGGTTTACTGGAAGTTAGGGAGCTGGACTCTTTTAAATCAATTAAGTGGCTGAAACATGTATCCTACTGGCTCATAGAAATAGGTCTATCACACTTCTGGGAAACACCAGCTACATCTATCACCTCACCAAATATCTGTAAGAACCAAGTAAAATCCGCCTACTGGAACTATGTGAACACACATGTATACGAACGTGCTACTGGTACATTAACGCACACATTCCTGCAATTTAAGGATCACCCCGCATTTGAATATTTTATGGACGAAATTGAACCTCCCCTGGCTAAATCTGTCTTCCTCAAATTTAGGTATGGGGTCCTACAGATTAATGCAAACACTTGCAGGTGGGGAGGAGCAAGTAAAGATCCATATTGTACCTCTTGCGATTTAAAACTGAAAGAAGACGAGGCTCACATCCTCTTTTTTTGCCCGTTATATGTATCACCTCGAAAAAAATGGATTATAACCCTTTGTAAAAACCTGGGGACACGTTCATACAAAGAGGCAGAGCGTATACTTAGATCCTCGAACAGTAGGTTAATAGTATTTGGTTTGAGTAGGTACCTCCATGGTGTTTGTATAATTAGAAAGAAACTTGGAATGTTAACATAGGAAAAAAATTGATTTTATCTTCTGGCTTTTTAATTATTTATAATTGTATATAATTGTTCTTAATAATTGATTTGGTCTAGTAAAAAAACCCCGGTATGTATATCTCCTTTTTTTAAATACATGATCAATGTACTATCCCACAATTGTACCTTGCACCTACCCGCATTTTTGCACATTATGAATGATTGTAAAGTTTTATCTATTGTAACTAATTTTTAATGATAATATGTGTAATATGTGTGTTTTATTTGTGTTGGCTTTATGACATAAATGTCGAATAAAAGCTTTAACTACTAAAATTACTTCCCACCCTATTCCCCTATAAACCCACAACCCGCTCTGATTCTAAAACGCAAAATGTAAACAAAATTACTAATTTTCAAACATACATTTAATAACATATTTAACAAACATATAAACAACATAATAAAATACAAAACACTAAACATAATTTCGATATTATTAAATTTCAACATTAGTAACATACATACCATAAAAACGATATTCTGTCTGTCGATATTCTGGACATCGATATTCTATACCATCGAAATTAAAACATCGATATTATTGTATATCGATATTTAAATTTCAATATTTTGTCTCCCTACCCTGTCCACAACTACTGACCTACAAATCGCCATCCATGGAGCTCACTTGCAGCCAATGAACATGCCCATTGTCCTCTTCCTTCAAGCAGCAAATTAAAACATTCTGCACACACGTGCTGTCAGATCCTGTTCAGGGTGTGGGGGACGCAGGAAAGATAGGGGCTGCTAGGCCCCAACCACAGTGGCTAAGGTTGTTTGCAATTGATGTCCTGGGGTCCATCCTGCTATGGCTGTGTAAACTGGGCCAAGTACAACCCTTTCTGCACGTGATTGTCAAGTTAGCAAGGGCAAGCAGTCACAGGATTCTCTTGGGGGTCAATACTCAACATCAATTGTCAACTAACAGATACAGACACCTAACGCAAAGCCAAATGCTTATCTTTAATGGAAACAAATATTTTAAGCACACTACAAAACTCAATACCACACAAATATGGAAGTGGTATACAATGTTCAAAACTGTGTTGCAATAGACCATGCGGCATTACACCCCGTCCATCTCCGTGTATCTATGGTATCCTCCCTTTCTTCCTGCTATGGTTAAGCCTCAGTTAAACTCTGCAACATACTGTATGTTTTAAGCAATGATTAGGGACAAGTAGAGATAACCTAATATCTTTCGCAGTTGAATTGCCCAACTTTAGTTCAATGCCCGTTTACCCTGTGTAAGTGAGTCCCGCAGGCCCAGTGCAGCAGGAGAGTACTGGCTCCTGCCCTCCGGCAGCGGCTCTTCTCAGATGCAGGCTGCGCTGGCAGCCCTGGCTGGGATGATTGTCTCGGAGGGGATCAGTGGGGTAAGCCTGCACAGCAGTGCCCAGTGCCAGGAGCAGCAGTCCTCCTGACTGGCTGTGTCACCGTTCTAGGTTGCCAGTTGTGGCCCCTGGGTCGACCTCCTTGTGAAGGTGTCCTGTGTCAGCTGTGGTATCTGGGCAGATTAGGGCATCTCACTCCACTGTGAAATGCTACAGTCATCCCATGTCGACAAGTGCAGCACCAGTTTCTCAGCCCATGGCAATCTGCTGGGTGACATGAGTAGATTTTCAGGTACAGTCTTCAATACAGCGTACACTGAAGCTACACAGACTGACTTCGAGGAACCTCTTCATACCACAAGTCACCTCTGGCTGTGTGTTCTTGGTAAAGTCAGCCTTCTCTAGGGGCCACACTGGGAACATGCTTGGCTTAACCTGCTGGATAGTCTCTCATCTTGAAGGACCAGGCACACTCCTTTCCGCTCTCAGCAGGCAGAAAGGCTTCTAGGCACTCCAGGCAGACTGTCGGGTCCTCCGCTAGAATGTGCAGACTTCAAGTGATTCTCCCTCTGATCTGGGATACTGGCTCTTAGGAAGACACCAGCCCTAGTTGAACAGCAGCTCTTTAAGTCCTCTGTGGAGCACTCCCTTCCATTGTCAAGAATAACTTGAAACTGGAATAAAGTGGGCTAATTTGAATCCCACTTTTATATACACTTTCCAGACAGCAGATGTGAGCCCACTCTCTAAGGCTTCAAGAACCGAGTATGGGTGGTTTTCTAAGAAATGTTGGGTCACATTTACAAAGGGACATCACCACCAGAACGTCACTTTAAGTGATATTCTGGTCGGGATATGCCCTTCTCCATATTTACATATATACTTTTTGTTGTTTAACACTGCCTTGTAAATAAGGCCCCTTTAAATGAATCACTTAGCTTGAAAGGGGATGTAACGGGTGCTGCTGTGTGCGTTCCACCCCAACACCCATTGCTTTTGATGTATACCCAGATTTACAAGGAGGTGTAAATCTGAGGCAACTCCAAAAACTAATGCCATGGCACGCAAGCGCAGGAGTTAGAATGGTGAAAAGGGGCGAAATTCTTTCATTTCTCCTTGTGTTTTGCTTTTTCTATGTCTGCTGCAGTATGTAGCACACATAGATAGAGCAAAATGCCATTAATAATTGTCTATGTGCAGGAAGGTGTCCCCTCCTGAACATAAAGAATAATTAAATGATTACTATTGGCTACTTCTATGTGTGCTGCATTCTTCGGCACTCATTGAAGTAACATTTCGCCATTAGTAATTGCTTATGTGCAGCAAGGTACACATTTCTGCAAGAAAACAATCATTCCCTACAACGCTGGCTCCCTTTCTGTATTGTGCAAGGAGGCCTGCATTGGCGCTAGGCAGCTAAATTTAGTGCCAGCGCTAGGGAAGCACAGGGGTATTCTTGTCAATATAGCGCATCCCTGCGTTTTGAAAATGTCTGAGCGCACCGCTGCCAAATTTGATGCAGCACCATGCTCCAACATAGTCTCGTAAATATGCCCAATTGTTTATAGGCTGCGCTCCAGATACAGCATTTGTGTAAAGTGGTAGCCTTCACCACAGGTAGCAATAGGGCTAGCTCTAAGCAGTAACATCCAAAACAGGGGCACAACTAGGTGTGAGATCTCTGCTCCTGGCTGTCATCAGTCTTCCTGAAGCAGGTAATCAGGGATAGACAAAATGGCAGGCCCTGCCTAGAAACATCTTCACCTTGAATAATAAGGCGCCCCACCCTTCACCTCTACAATGCACATAATGGCAGTGCACAAGAAGAACTAATCAGCAGCCTTCCACTAGCAGGGTCCTCATTGAATTTCAAAACGTATCCCTACCTCCATCAGTAAGAAGAAGGTAGGGGTACGTTTTGAAATGGATTGAGGAGCACTCCATTGCACTGTGCACATGTGCATTTGATATGCACTTGGGATTTCAACACCGGGTTGTTGTTTCCCGATAACACAGAACCTTTTCAATGAGAGGGTCAGTAGACTGCCCTCTCACCTGTATAAATTCAACAGCAGGGTGTGCTTCCACCACAACTTTACATGCTGTACCTCACTACTATGTGGTCATACTTGGTGCACCCCTCTAAGTCACAGGCCAGGTCCTGGACTTTGCATTACCAGTAACAGGCCTAGGCCTTTGCGCATATACTAGGTTAACGGGATGCCAGGGCCTAAAAAAAAGCAAGTATATCAGTTTCACATGAAGTCGGACACTGAGGCCAAGGGAAAATTACCGTTTACTATGCAGGGGTCATTCCCATTTCAACACATGCAATTATGCATCCAGATTTTTTGCTGTACTTAGAATATCTTATCTTCTACTAGAATAACAAGTTTTAAATATCATCAAATAATGATCCAACTTGAACCTGTCAGATGGCAAGCCCAGCAAAAATCATGCATAAGGAAATCAGTGCGTATAAATATTCATCACTTTTTGTACTCTATTCTTGCCTTAAGCTTGCCTACCGGATTGCTGTAAGTAAGTGGAGCATAACTGTGGACAATCCTTTCATCATTAGGTCGAGCTAGAGTGCGCATGCGAAGCATGCGTCTAGCTCGACAACTGACTTTGATAGATGATTACTTGTGTATGAGTGGGTGGGAAAATGGCAGAGTTGTGATGTTTTTCTAAACCCTTTTACCTTTTCATATAATATACGACGCTGAATACGCTGGTTGTTACTATGGGTTGACAAAGATTGTTATTGATGATACACGCCGATTCTATGATATAGTGAAATATTCCTTGGGTTACTCTCCTAAAGCAACATGATTTCTGTTTATTTGTTATTATAGTTCCTTCATAGAAATTTTTTAGAATTCTATTACCCTGCACAGTGATGTAATAGCACCTAGGGAACATGTTTTATATAAGGGATAAAGAACCCCTCTGCAGTACATGATGAAGATATCGCAAGTCACAGTGGCGTTCCATAACCATATAGAGGAATGAGGCCTATGCGCTTTTGGAACTCCTCAGTGACTTGCAATATTCTTATCATGTACGCCAGGGGGTACTTCATCCCGTATGAGACATGGTCACATCATCAATTTTCCCACAAACCACTTAAGAGCTCGCTGCATAGCTCTTTCATTTGAAAGAGTGAGCATGTTGCAAACATGAAGAATTAAAATAACCTCTACTGCAAAACATCAAAAACCTGCTAGATATTTGTTGCAAACAGATATTGGAAACAGTTCAATATAAGTCATTTTCTTTTTAAAAATATGAAAGCTGCAGTGGCCGGTAATGTGTAGAAACAAGCAGAAAGATTCTAGCTTTTCTCTATCGAAGGAGTGCAAAAAATAAAAATGTTCTCTTTGCTTGTTATTGCAAGTAAAACAGAGCGAAGAATGAAAAGCAATGGTCTGTAAACAGCTGCTTCAATTATACTCTGTGACCTGACCTGACCTGCCTTTCACATGGCTGCTAGCTCCAGCAGTGGGCATTGTGACATCAGAACTTGGCCTTAATAACATACAATAGGTGAGCCCTGACATCTATTCTTTATAATCTGTGACTGGTGAGTCACAAGTCACCGATTTTAAAGAAATTATAGACTGATGTTTGTATTCAGGGATTACATAATCCCATGTATTATAAGAGTTCTGAGGTCATATTTGTGTGTTGGTTAAAACGGTTGACACATAATCTCAGTGTCTTCGCATTTAAAAGCCAGGTAGGAGTCTAGAGCAGGGGCGTAGCTAGAGCTTGTGGCGCCCGCGGCTACCCCTCAGATTGCCGCCCCTGGGGGGGGGGGGAGGGGGGGTGCTGGGGAAAAAGGACGGTGAGCACTTGAAAGATGTCAGAGTCTCCGAGGAGGGACACGTAGTATTGCTGCTAACAGTTACCTCGATCATGAAAGTTACATTTAGTTATTTATAAAGTTTTATATAGCGCGAACTTGAACCCAAAGGATGTCAGAGCGCTTTACAATTTGAGGCAAAGGTAACAAATCAGAACATTAGTCTAACATGGTGAATCTAATGGGCATTGAGATGTTTACTACTCTCAAAATCGCAATGGTTGTTTGTTAGAAATGGGGGTCTCTAGTTGGCAATGACTGGCCACTGTCCAAGTGGGGACCCTTCTTCATAAGTCAGAGTAAGGGGGCTACACCCTTTGATAACCCCTGCTCAACCCTGTGGTAACGTAGCACGAGCAGCTAGGCTTATCTCAGAGGCAGTGTGTAAAGCATTTATGATCATACACAGTAACACAGTGAAGAACACTACAAAGGGACACCACACAAGTAGTTACAAAAAATACGTATCTTTATGCATAGACTTAACACAAGACCAATAACGATAAAAAGCCACAATACTGTAAACTAGGGATACTCTTGCGATGTTTGAAAAATAGTTCAAAGTGTGCAAAAATGCACATACATGACACGGTCAAAGGCTATACAGTTGAATACACCGGTGACTGGCAGTACAAAAGAGAACACACAGACTGCATGATCTATCTGGGGACCCAGAAAAACCACATGTGACATCCATCAGAGAGCTGTGTGAACAATTACCCCTCAACACAAAGGAAACATGCACATACATGACACTGTTCAGGGATCCATCATCTACAGCTTACCATTAAATGACCATACATCATAGTCCCCCCATTTAAGCAGTGGGGACCTGCACAAACGTGATGTGCTCTGGGGATCCAAAACCAACTTCACAGTGTTGAAGCCTGTGTTTCTTTACCTTTTAAAAACAGCAAATTAATTATTATCATAGGGACTGACTCACTGTGTGCGCCCTTAGAACTAAACACAGCACAAAGGGGTCAGTCAGCTCCACCTGGCCAACACAGACTGGATAAACAGCCCACTCTGGTGGCCCAAAGGCAACAACCAGGGGTCGCGCCCTGTCATTACTTCTAAGCAGCAGCAACCAACTCCCTGGGAATGAAAAGACGTGTGCTCTTGGGTCACAAAACCAGTTTGTAATAGTGCATCTCTCCTTCAGAGCAGCCTCAGCACAAAGAACACTTAAGGTTAATATGACTTTATTCTTCGGTCTTCTAATAATGTAAAAAATATTGTTTTAGTTTGCAGCCCCTCTTAATACACATCTTGGTATTCATTCTTAGAAGAGCCACGTGACCTGTTTTAGAGATGTCCGCTTTTTATTTGGTGGCATCTGAGGCTGATATTAGTAGTTACTTGAAACGTCTTACATTCCAGATTACAACATTTGCTTATGAATAAGGTGGCCCCTGCAGTGCAGCTTTACGGACTACGTTCACAACAGTCCATGAGATAAACCTTTTCCCATCACATTCATTTTTTGAATTATCCCGACTTGGACAACAGCCACCACATGGTTAAAGTGATTTGTTTTATTCTCCTTGTTTTAACATGCTCCTTCTCTTTTATTTTTGCCTAATTAGCATTATTTTTGCATTTTTCATATTAGTCAATACATTATTCTATCCAAAATTCACGAGTTTATCATACAAGCAGCATTGTACAAGGGCAGCAATTAAATAGCAATAGAATAAAACACATACTTCCTATCGACACTTTTATGAAATATGTAAGTATGGGCATGGTCGTCAAAGCTTTGTCATGTGAATTGATGCCCACCCCTCTTTCATAGATGCCAAGGTTTCAGATTGCTCCATGTGACCGTGTGACATGATTTTGATAATTTAGTTCATAATTGTGCCTCATTTGGCCCCACCCATGTGCAACCCCTATCAAAGTAGCTTGTCTATAGACAGATACCGACTGCAGGGTGGGTCCATCCAGTGACATCCTTGACAATAATAGTGAGTCTGATGTGTGTAAGTTGGGCTTCTGCTGCGAGGCCAGTTACAGGCATCTCTGTTATTTAGTTAGGTCACCTCTGTGCTTGAAAATTGTAGAGGTCACGAGGGGTGTCAGGTGTAGGGTCAGGGGGGCGGTGGAGGTGAGATCAGGAGGCACAGATCTCTCCATCCATTCCCACCCTATAGCTTATCTGTCCTTGTCTTGGAACTGCGAAAAAAAGACGCCAGGGGAAGAATGAGACGGTCATGGGTGGTCCGGGCCAGATGCCCTTAAAGGGGCCTGGGCTAATTGTCCCTAATGCCCCCCCCCTCCCCACCGGGCTGTATGTCACTCGATAGGCCGGTTCTCCTTGAGTGGGCCCCACTCGCTATGTTCCTGAAGGTAGAAGAAGTGTTTGTGACAGGCCAGCGTTTGTTTCTTTTAAAGCCGAGTGAGAGGGAGGGAGACACTACACCACAAAAGGTATCCCGCTAAATGTAGTTTTAGGATTGTATTTTCATTGTTTGGAAATAGGAACATTAACGCTTGGTAGTTTAGTGGTCCCGGCCCCCGAACCAGCAGTGGAGCGGACCCGAAGCATTTAATGATGCCAGGCAAAGTTGGCATTCGCCCTGTTAACTCGATAGTCAGTTCACCTGACTGTCGATGTGAAAGCAATCGGATATAAAACACAGAGGGCCTGTGAGTCAGCCATCTCGGGCATTTGCAGCAGTTTTAAGATCTTCTCAGAGTTTTTCTAGGCTTGCCTGTGCTCAAGTGAGTCTAATTTCAAATATTTATAAGTTCCCCTTGTCTTCATTGTATGATATTCTGCTTGCAAGACAGTGTGTCACTCATTGTAGTTGACATGCCACTCATAATTACACTGAAATTTTGAAGATGTCGTTACTTACACATAGCGATTTGAAACCTTGGCAGTGATCCAGTGCTCCTAATGAAAAACTGTCTCAAAAACACAACTCATCTCTACTATACTCACCATTAATCATGAATCACTACTAAGGCCCATAAACTGAAGTGACAATTTTTGAGCGACTGAATCATGTGACATAATTAAACACTCTATACGTAAACTATTTACAATAATATATACAACTGCAGTTTATCATTTCTTACCATAGTTTTGATCACACGACATTTAATTAAGTCACTAAGGCGAATGGATGTAATAATGATAACTAGACCATGAATAAACAAGACCAGCTTGTCATTTCAAAAATCTAATTTATTAGCTTTATTTATTTCAAGGAAAAGAGCATTTTATTCATAAATCATTATTTTATTAGCAAATTGAAAACTTCATTCAAGGAAAGGCTTATTAGTCTGACATTTTAAAGTAAACCATTTAGCATGAATTAAAGCAAAATAAAGTTTACATTCCCTAAATTCTATTTCCCTGTCTAAAACTCTCTTCACCTAAGAATATTTCATAAAGACAGCTATCCTTACGTGCACCAGAAGTCCAACAGCACGTCATTCAGGAATCAGGAAGTAAGAGCCCCCTCCTGCCTGTAGGGTCAGATTTTATACCTTTCTAACTAGCTAATCTTCTCAAAATGTTCATATTTTTTGCCATTCAGAGTTCCCATTGGCTGGCTTATGTCAGACCATTCCATGTCATCACCGCTTTCAAACCAAGAACGGGCTCTTCTTTAGCCCTATTGTTCGTGTCATTTCGTTTCCTCGAAAATGTTTCAAAATTAGTTCATTCGAGTTACAATTCTCAGCTTCCTTGCTTTGGCAATCCTGCCGCTTCCTGTCCTTGGATAAAACTCCATGAGCATATTATGCACGTCTTTATTCAACAGTAATTTCTGACAAAATTGTCAACGTGGTAAAACTTTCCACTTCTCGTGTTGTGCCAGGCTCTTCTCTGGACAGGTTTCAAAAACGCCATCTTTTTGTAGGCCCAAAAGGCCTCTCACGGAAACTATTATTTAAACAAACACAAGACAGTAATTAATTAGAGAATTGAGACCCAATTTGTTACCCTCCCCTTTGCTAAATATTAACTCATTACTTATGTTACCTAGCTAAGCACATAAAGCAGCATGTATATTAACCTTCTTCTTTCAGGCCACAAGGATTCTCCACGAGTCTTTGCCACTGAAAAGACACAACAAAACATATGCACACGAATATAGCACATGCCATTAATAAAACAGCCGCATTTAATACTAACAATAACAATAGACAAGGTTAGTTTATTATTTTGCACGCACTTGCAAATGCAACATAAAAACACATTAGTCCCGCGTGTAATTCAAGTCAAGTCAAGTCAAAAAATTTGTATAGCGCGCTACATACCCAGAGGGTCTCAAGGCGCTTGAAGACGGGTGGGGAATTACTTGTCGAATATCCACGTTTTAAGTTGTTTTCTGAATGCTAGGTGGTTCTGAGTAAGGCGAAGGTGAGTGGGAAGTGAATTCCAGGTTTTAGCTGCCAGGTAGGAGAAGGATCTACCTCCCATGGTGGTTTTGTTGATGCGGGGTACAGTGGCAAGGGCTTGGTTGGAGGATCGTAGCTTGCCGGGGGGGGTGTAGAAGGACAGTCGTGAGTTGAGGCATTCGGGTCCGATTTCGTAGAGTGCTTTGTGTGCGTGGGTTAGGAGCCGGAAAGTAATCCTCTTATTGACGGGGAGCCAGTGGAGGTTTTTCAGGTGACCAGAGATGTGTTCTTTACGCGGGATGTCTAATACGAGCCTGGCTGAAGCGTTCTGGATGCGTTGGAGTTTTTTCTGGAGTTTTGCGGTGGTACCGGCGTAAAGGGTGTTTCCGTAGTCCAGTCGGTTTGTGACCAGAGCGTGGGTGACCGTTTTTCTAGTTTCGGTGGGGATCCAGCGAAATGTTTTTTTGAGCATGCGAAGAATGTTGAAGCAAGATGAAGAAACGGCGTTGACTTGCCTGTTCATCGAGAGAGAGGAATCCAGGATGACGCCCAGGTTCCGTGCGTGGTCCGTCGGGATGGGTGCTTTTCCAAGGGCCTCTGGCCACCAAGAGTCATCCCAGGCGGAGGGGGAGGTGCCTAGAATGAGGACTTCTGTTTTGTCTGAGTTCAGTTTCAGACGGCTGTGCTTCATCCATTCGGCTACTTCTTTCATTCCTTCATGCAGGTTGGTTTTGGCAGTGTTCGGGTCTTTGGTGAGTGAGAGGATCAGTTGAGTGTCGTCAGCGTAGGAGATGATGTTGAGGTTGTGTTGGCGTGCGATGACCGCGAGGGGGCTCATGTATACGTTAAAGAGGGTGGGGCTGAGTGAAGATCCTTGTGGTACGCCGCAGATGACTTCAGTGGCCTCTGACTTGAATGGTGGTAGGCGGACTCTCTGGGTTCTTCCGGTGAGGAACGAGGTGATCCATTCCAGTGCTTTTCCTTGGATTCCGATGTTTCTGAGGCGCTGTAGAAGGGTGCTATGGCAGACTGTGTCGAAGGCTGCGGAGAGGTCGAGGAGGATGAGGGCGACTGTGTCTCCATTGTCCAGTAGAGTTCGGATGTCGTCTGTTGCTGCGATGAGGGCGGTTTCAGTGCTGTGCTTGGCTCGGAAGCCGGATT
Organism: Lissotriton vulgaris; assembly: GCF_964263255.1. Classification (NCBI taxonomy): domain Eukaryota; kingdom Metazoa; phylum Chordata; class Amphibia; order Caudata; family Salamandridae; genus Lissotriton; species Lissotriton vulgaris. Next base: position 1,849,511,482 of record NC_141687.1, on the reverse strand, counting down.
GTGAGGAGTCAAGGGATTTGTTGGTTTCGAGGAAGGCGGCGAGCTGGTTGTTGACCGCTTTTTCGATGACTTTGGCCGGGAATGGAAGGAGTGAGATAGGGCGGTAGTTTTTGAGTTCGGTGGGGTCAGCTGTGGGTTTCTTCAGGAGGGCGCTGAGTTCCGCATGTTTCCAGCTTTCCGGGAATGTTGCGGAGTTGAGGGAGCAGTTGATGACGTCTCGGAGGTGCGGTGCAATAATGGAGTCTGCTTTGTTAAAGATGTGGTGAGGGCATGGGTCTGTGGGGGATCCTGAGTGGATAGAGTTCATCAGACGGATGGTGTCCTCAGTGGAGAGTGGCTTCCAGTCATTGATGATGTTCAGGGGGGGTGGGGGTCCTGCAGGGGGTTGGGTGGGTTGGTCTCCGGGTCGGTTGTCGAAGCTGTTGTGGATGTCTGCGATTTTGTTGTGGAAGAAGGAAGCTAGGGAGTCGCAGAGGGCTTGGGAGGGGCTGATGTCGTTGGAGTTGGCAGATGGGTTGGTAAACTCTTTGACGATGTTGAATAATTCTTTGCTGTTGTGGGCGTTGTTATCTAGTCGGTCTTTGAAAGCGGCTTTCTTGGCTGACCGGATTAGTTGGTGGTGTAAGCGGGTGGCGTTTTTGAAGGCGTCCTTGGTGCTGGTGGTTGGGTCTTTTTTCCAGGCCTTCTCAAGGGAGCGACAGAGTTTCTTGGATTTCTTAAGATCATCGTTGAACCAAGAGGCCTTCTTGCTGGCTAGTTTGATTTGTCGTTTTTTCAGTGGTGCTAGGATGTCGGCGCTGTTGGATAACCATTGGGTGAGGTTGGTGGCTGCTTGGTCGGGGTTTGAGGAGTGGGCTGGGGGGTTTTGAAGAAGCGATGAGGAGATCTGGTCAATGGTGATTTTTCCCTATTTCTTTGCAGAGTGGGTTGAGGATGGTTGTTGGAAGTGGTCTTGTTGTAGGTAAAGTGAACGCAGCTGTGGTCGGTCCAAAGGAGAGCCGTGGTGTGGCCGAAGGAGACATGTTTGCTGGAGGTGAAGATAGGGTCGAGTGTGTGACGTGCGATGTGGGTGGGGGTAGTGACAAGTTGTTTAAGTCTCTCGCTCCATCAACTCCCTTATCTGGTGATTTCTAAATTACCAAACTACACCCAAAAAATTTCTGCAAAAATTTTAATTATCAGAACATATTTTGAACGACCACTATATTCGTTTTTCTAAAGCTTAGATTCAGCAATTTGTCTACTACTCTCATATTGAGCTCTATGAAACTCTTCTAGTTCTATTTCCTTCTCCTGTTCTTTTCTGAGCTTATAAATTCTTTTCTTTTCCCTCCCAAATTTCTTTCTCTTGTGTAACATGCAACTAATTTTTAACAAAAGTATCACTATGACTATAACTATTACAGGATAAAGTATTTTCCCAATGATTGAACTACCAATCTCTTGGAACCAGTGTTTGATTATTGCGAATCTTTTAGCCAAGCGCTATGTAAAACTCTCATCTTCAACAGGTTTAATTTCAGCATGTAATTCTGTTAAATTCTTTATATACATTTCTATATCCCTACTCTTATCTGGAATAAAAGTACAGCAGTGTTGGACATGTAATATCCCACAAACTCCTCCCTCTTTTGCTAGCAGAATGTCTAGAGCAAGACGGTTCTGCATTACCATGGATCTCATGGCAACAAGTTCAGTGTCAACTAATTGAAATCCACTTGCAGTGTCTGTTGATAATCTGTCAACAATTGTAGATACTTTTCTGATTTTATTTGCATTCAGGGTAATTCCCACCATAGGTATTATTGCACCAAATATATCTCCTATAATTTCTGAAAAGCTTTCTCTTCTAAATCTACTCAGGTGAATACCAATTTCAAATGAACCCTTTGAATTTCTATCTACATGGAATATTTTTTGGAAAAACTAACCCAATAAAACAGATCCCATACCAATGGTCAGGGAGACTGTAATAAGCTTTATTCCCACAAATGAAATAAATTCCAGGAAAAATTGGATCTTTGCCCCCTTTAAATCCCCAACCCCCTGTAATAATATAGGTATCTTCACATTGACTTGCACCCACAAAGAAATTATCATATAGTGTATTATCTCTCCTAATGCAAAGCTTTCCACTAACAGGTTTATCTATGTTAATAGCAACATTTTAATTTCTTCCATTAAGTTTCTCATCCTCCATCTGCCAAAATTTAGACTTGGCATGTTTTGTCATCACATTTCTCTTATATATTGCCCTTCTCTCTTCCACCATGTTTAACAATGTATTTTCTTCCGTTCTCAACTTACATGTTAAATTATTTTTAAAGGCATACTCATAATTGAGTTCACCAGTCACTAAGAAAAAATCCCTCATCTGTTTCGCAGGTCTCGCTTTGTTTAAGCTATTTACAACTTTTAGATTAGCAAAAATCTCATCAAAGTCAGAATAATAATATTCCAACCGACCAGTTTCATAAAACAAACTAGTTAATACACTGCAAGTAATGCCATAAGTAAGAGGAAGCATATTATAGGTAACCCCTTCCAAAACAGAAGCAGGTAACTTCACACAAATGTAACAATCCTTTACATTCATCACTTTAACATATTCAGATAGGAGTCTAGAAAAGGTATTACTAGAAAAATCACCAACAGATCTATCTTGATGGATCTCTGGTTTGTGCTCAATAACTTTATTAGTTTTATCTACTGCATCATGATTAATTTGTTTTGCCTCATCTTTACTATTCATATTAGCTTTGTACATTTCTTTGTCAATCCCAAATGGGAAAATGACAGCCAAAATTAACCAAACCAAAATTATTAGAATCACACAAATAGAAGACATTTTGCAACATCTTCTAAAAATAGAGCATCTGGAATTATTATTAGAATTAGGCATCTGCCACTTGAGACAAGAGCCTTTCAGAAAAAACAAAAATTTTAAATGTAAAAATTTTAAAACCACTAAATATACCCCCTTTTAATTTTTTTTTTTTAGAATCCACTAACAACTTTTCTCCGACCTTACGTCTTACAATGTATTTTTCCAGCTAACACAATTTCTTAGACCTTGTGTCACCTAACACATTTTCTTCGACCTTATGTCACCCAGAACTTTTAATCCCAAATGAAAACAAAATCAGTCATTGTCACTAGTGTCATCTATTTCTTCTTGGCTACTACTGCTTACTTCCACTACTGGTGGAATAATTATGTAGGTCCACTCAGGTAACTTATACTTAAGATTAGGCTTTAACACTCTCTTTGCTTTAGTGCTAATCACTTCTATTTTCTTTCCTGCTTGATTTTTCTTATCCAATTCACCTTTCTGACTCAAAATTTCATTAATTTGTTCTTTTGATTTATTCACTAATTTGAATTTCAGACCCTCATTCTCATTCGGCCAAATATCTCCTTTTCTTAAGAGTTTCTTCCTTGGCACAGTTTCATTACATTCAGTTCTCCAAGCTCTTTTTCTGAATTCTTTCACTTTAGATTCATCATCACTTTCATCAGTTTCACTTTCTGAGACTTGAATTCTAGATTCAGGTGCGTCTTTACTCGGCAGCTTCACTCTATTAGGAACATCATCCTTATAGCTGGTACTTGGTAATTCGTCTTCTTCTTCTTCTTGCATTACTTCCAATCCACCAGTTTCAGAATTTTCGTTCCTTCTTTCAGAGTTTTCAATCCGCTTTTCAATACTCTCCCGATCTTGATTCACTTCTTGATCAGACTCTTTTTCTGCGTCTTTTTCTAGTAGATCCTCATCATTTTCAGAGTCTACTATCACAATTTCTAGATCTTTTTCATTGAATGCTTCATTTGCATTAGAATCTTACAGATGTCGACCTTCTTGTCGATCTTCAGAATCTGGATTTCTTTCAGGTTCTTCTTCAGAGTCTGAATCAGTTGTTGTATCACCTTCTTCATCAGAATTCTCAGGTGGTGGTACTCGAATAGTATGACTAGCATGTATCCACCTTTTCAGATCTCTACACTTTACTGCATTTGTTGTGACAAGAATCATTTGTCTTGCTTTCTCACATCTGGGTACCAGACAATTTCTCCTTCGATGAACATTTGTCCTCACCCAATCTCCTGGCAAAAGATCATGAGCCTGTTCTTTTTCTCTTGTAAGTACCTCAGTTCCCACCTGATGGAACACAGAAGTCACTACATCAGAAAGATTTTTACAGTACTCCATAACTGCACTATCATTAATGCTAAGTACTTTTTCAACTGGAACAAATGCTTGTCTCATTACTCTGCCCATGAGTATATCATGAGGACTTAAACAAGTTTTTCTATCCGGAGTACTTCTTAGAGACATTAAGACAAGTGGAAGTGCATCAGTCCACTTCATTCCTGTAGCAAAACACATTTTCGCAAGCCTATTTTTAATAGTACCATTGACTTGTTCAACAACACCTGATGCTTCTGGTCTGTAAGCACAGTGTAGCTTTTGATTTATACCAAGTGCTTCACAAATCATCTGTAACAATCTGTTTTCAAAATGTGTGCCGCGATCAGTTTCAACCGTCATTGGAAATCCATACCTAGGTATGATTTCTCTCAAAAGCAATTTTGCCACAGTAATTGAATCATTGTGACGAGTCGGGCAAGCTTCCATCCATCTTGAAAACAGACAGATTATCACTAAGACATATCTCAATCTGTTATGAGGAGGAATATCAATGAAATCCATCTGTAACCTGGTAAAAGGACTACACTCCCATCCTATGGTTCCCAAGCTTACAACTGTTTTTCTGTTCGGATTGATCTGTTGACAGATCAAGCATCTTTGGCAAAAAGATTCTGCAATAATCCTGAATTTTGGGTTGTACCATGTCTGCCTAAACAACCTAATCATCGAATCTCTGCCTAAATGACCTGGACCATGATACATTCGTGCCATGTCAGCAATCATGCAGTTTGTCATTACTGGTCTGTCATCTTTGTACACCCAAATGTCATCTTCTTCTTGCTGTCTGCAACCTGCTTTTAGCCATGTGTCTTTTTCCTCATCATCTGCCTCATCTTGTAAATCTTTCACTCCCTGCCATGTCTCAACTACAGATATTAGCATAAGTGAGTTCAAAACATGTTCATTGTCTTTTTCCCGATTAATGGACATATTATTTTTAGCGCAGAATTTAGCGATCTCATCAGCATATGCTTTTCCCGTGGTCATATAATCATTCCCCTTTTTATGTGCTGTACATTTTACTACAGCAATTTTCTCTGGCAGCTGAATGCCATCGATCAATCTTTTGATCAATTTTGCATTTCTGATAGGTGTTCCCGCAGAAGTTAAATAACCTCTTTGAGACCAAAGCTGGCCATAGTCATGGACTACGCCATACCCATACTGACTATTAGTCACTATGGTAATTTTCAACCCTGTTGCTTTTTCACATGCACGAATCAAAGCAATCAGTTCTGCTATTTGAGTTGAATGAGTTCCTTTGAGACAAGAAGCTTGAACCACATCTGCAACTGTACAGACAGAGTATGCTGCACTCAGAACACCTTGATCCGTTCTCGAGCATGAGCCATCAACAAAATAAACAAAATCAGACTCAGGCAACGGAACATCTTTTATGTCCTGTCTAGGTTTGGTGCAATATTCTAAAACATCCAGGCATTCATGGTCAATGTCATTCTCATTTCTGATTTCTGTTACAGTACCATCAGGCAATAATGTTGAAGGATTCAAATTCACACATCTTGCAATCGAAACGTTATCTGATCCCAGTATAACTTTTTGATATTTTGTTAATCTGTTGCTGGTTAAATGCTGAGTTTTGCTCCTGGTGAGGAGAATCTCAACTGAATGGGGCACATATACTTTTACAGGGAACCCCATTATTATCCCTTCACTTTGTTCCAGACTTAAACTTGTTGCAGCTACTGCTTTTAAGCAACCTGGTAATGCTTTTGCAACAGGGTCAAGAACTGCTGAGAAATAAGCAATTGGCTTTCTCAGTTTTCCATGTCTTTGAATCAAAACTGATAATGCACATCCTTCCCTTTCACTGCAATACAGCTCAAATTCTTTCTCATAGTCTGGCATTCCCAATGCTGGTGCTTCACACAAACTCTTTTTTAACTGCTCAAAAGCATCTAACTCAGTTTCTGTCAGGGTAATCGGGTCTTTTATGTCTGCTGTTGTTAGTCTATGCAATGGTTTTGCAATTACTGAAAATCCACTAATCGGTTGACGACAATAACCTACCATTCCTAGAAACATTCTAACCTGTCTCTGTGTTTTTGGAGGTTGCATTGCTTGCATCCTTTTTATTCTTTCAATTGTCACTTGTCTAATTCCTTTTGCAATTCTGTGACCAAGATGTTTTAGTTCCTGTTTACAAAACTGTAATTTTGCAGGAGACAATTTATGTCCCTCATCTACCAAATGATTCAAAAGAATAATGGTATCTGTCACACAGTTATCTCGTGTTTTTGCAGCTACAAGGAGATCATCAATGTATTGCACCAATGTCGATTTTCCTGACAAATCTAGATTTTCCAAAGATTTCTTTAGCAACTGATTAAAAATGTATGAACTTTCTGTACACCCTTGAGGAATACGACACCATGCTAAGATACGCTCTTGGAATCTGAACGCAAAAATTTGTTGGCTCTCTGGATGCAATGGAACAGTAAAGAATGCGTTACAAAGATCTATAACTGTATACCATTCTGCATCATGCGGAATCTGATAAAGAATTACCACTGGGTTTGGTACAACTGGGCAACATGGAACAACTATTTGATTAACCTTTCTCAGGTCCTGAACAATTCTGTAAGTTCCGTTTGGCTTTTTGATTCCCATAATCGGTGAATTACATGGACTGCTTTCAATTTCTTTTAAAACACCTTGTTTTATAAATTTTTCAATTACAGGAATTACTCCCTCAATTGTTTCAGCTTTCATTTTATATTGAGGAATATTTGGATAATCTGCTCCTTGTTTTACTGTAATTTGTACTGGGTCTACATGTTTCATCAAACCCATTTCGTCTCCAGTTAAGTCCCAAATTTTAGTATTGACTGTCTCTTTTAATTCTTCAGGTAAATCATTTTTGTCAAAAGCAGGAAATAATTTACTTTCTTCTGCTTCAACCATTAACATTGTTAATTTATATAGGCCATCCTCTTCTTCTGGAGTTTGTAGCTCAATACCATCCGGTGAGCAATATATTTTGCAATTCATTTTGCAAAGGATGTCCCTCCCTAACAAGTTTACAGGACTGCTATCACAGACTACAAATCTATGTTTATCTTTAAATTTACCAATTTCAACTTTAACTGGTTCTGTTAAATCCGTTTTCATTTGTTGATTAGCTATGCCAACTACTTGGATGTTGTCACCGGAGAGAGGCAGGTTTTCTATTTCCACTGATCTAAGAGTAGAACGGGTAGCACCAGTGTCCACTAGAAAAGTGATTTCTACATCATTCACTTTACCATTTACAAATGTACCAGACTGATCTACCTCAAGAGTGGCTCCAAGCACACACTCTTCCCCCTCTCTCAGGCACCGTCATAAGTAATCCTCAGATTCACTTCCATCATTCTCTTTCAACCAATATTGTTGAGAAACATTCGACACATTCACTCTTGGCAATCTGTTTACCTGTTCACCTCCGCAGAATCCTGTTTCTGTATTGTATCTTTGCACATTAACACAATTTGGAAGTGGCGGTTGTGGAATCTGACTCTGCTGATTCACTACCTGTCGCTGTAGCTGTTGCTGCTGCTGCTGATTAAACTCATTTAACTGTCGCTGTAGCTGTTGCTGCTGATTTATCTCATTCTGCATCTGTGGATTTAATGATGTATTTTTAAAATTTCTGGGTGGATTCTTACACTCATGCTTCCAGTGTCCAATTTCGCCACAATTAAAACATGGCAATTTCTGTTTTAATTCTTCAATATTACCCATTATTCTTGGCTTATTAAAATTACCCTTAAATTTCCCTTGATTCTGATGAACATTTTTATTTTCTAATGTTGCAATTTGTTGTTCAGCCACTTTTACCTGTGCACACATAGCTTTTTCTTTCAGCTTCTTTTGTTTGGCATCTATCTCATCACTGCAGTATTTTGCCTTTCTCAGGATGTCATCAACTGTGAGTGACTGCCAACCAACTATTCCTGATCTAATCATCTCACCAATCTCAGGTCTCAAGCCATAAACAAATCTGTATATAAAATGGCTCATATCTTTCTCACTCAGCTTCTCGTAACCACTGTATTGTTTAAATACTAGAAGTAATCTTTCATAGAATGAATGTACTGACTCTTTTGGCTCATGATTTGTCCTGTCAATTTTAACCCAATCTACTTCTTTTGGAGGTAACTTATTTTTCAGCCACACAATCACTTTATCGTACAGCTTTATAACATCAGGAGAAGGTGCACATGTTACTTTATCTCGAATAGGTTCTTCTTTAGGCCAATCTATAGAAATTTTACAATCTGTCCAAAGATCTGAAGGAACAACAATGTCAAAGAATCCATCAAGATCAATCCACAGAACTTTTGAAACCTTAACAAATCTTTCTACCTGTCGATACCATTCCACAGGTTTTTCTCTCAGTCTTGGAAAATCATTTGTAAACAGTAAAATGTCCTGTCTTGTCCATGGAACATGAATATACCCTCCAGCAGCTATTTCTCTAATTGGAAATTCAGTTGCTATTTCTCCTCTTTCTCTTTTATATTCCTCTCTTTTCTTTGTCCATTTCACTCTCCATTTCCTTAATTCACCTAATCTTTTTAGAAACACTATTAATTCTTTTATATGAATTATCCTTCCTGTGGTGTTCATGTTTTCGATATCTTTTTCAGAGAAATCTACTCTGTAATACTTCTGCAAATGTTTCTGTCTACTCAAATCTATTTCTAATTCAGTAGCCATTTCTTCTAGCTGATCATATTTGATTTTCGTTTTCCATTGTATGCTTTTACAAATGAACAACAATTCATCATCCTGATATAACTTTAAACTGTCAGGTCCAATTGTGCCACTAATCAATTCCTCCAAATCCGCCTTCAACTTAGCAACATCAAGTAATTTAAATTCTGGGGGCTGTAGTGTCTGTGTTAAATCTATTTTATTTATGCTCCTTTCTGGTGTTCCAGAATCAGATTCTGCAACAGATGGAGTCTGACCATTTGAAAAACGTTGATTAAAAGTTAAATCTATTCAGAAAAGGGGGGTGGTGATGGACAGAGTATCTGAATTAAGCAGAACACTCCTACCCAGTCAACAGATCAGGGCTTGATCCATCACCGTTTTTTAGCTCACTGCACCATCCCAGCTCAGAACCTGGCTACAGGCAAATTAGTCTGTCCCTGGCCCAGTGCATCATGGGAACAGGGCAGACCAAACTACCAAGCCAATTCTTTTACTGGAAAGGAAACAAGCTTCCGGGGACCGGTTTCTGGCATTACAGCCGTCTTCGGCCCGGCTTGCTTGAATCCTGATGGTGCTGTGAGCAAGGGACTCATGTCTGAGCATACCCTTCCACGCTTATGGTGGACAAAACGATTCAGAAAAGGGGGGTGGTGATGGACTGAGTATCTGAATTAAGCAGAACACCCCTACCCAGTCAACAGATCAGGGCTTGATCCAGCACTGTTTTTTAGCTCACTGCACCATCCCAGCTCAGAGGCTACATGCAAATTAGTCTGTCCCTGGCCCAATGCATCATGGGAACAGGGCAGACCAAACTACCAAGCCAATTCTTTTACTGGAAAGGAAACAAGCTCCCGGGGACCGGTTTCTGGCATTACAGACGTCTTCGGCCCGGCTTGCTTGAATCCTGATGGTGCTGTGAGCAAGGGACTCATGTCTGAGCATACCCTTCCACGCTTATGGTGGACAAAACGATTCAGAAAAGGGGGGTGGTGATGGACTGAGTATCTGAATTAAGCAGAACACTCCTACCCAGTCAACAGATCAGGGCTTGATCCATCACCGTTTTTTAGCTCACTGCACCATCCCAGCTCAGAACCTGGCTACATGCAAATTAGTCTGTCCCTGGCCCAGTGCATCATGGGAAAAGGGCAGACCAAACTACCAAGCCAATTCTTTTACTGGAAAGGAAACAAGCTTCCGGGGACCGGTTTCTGGCATTACAGCCGTCTTCGGCCCAGCTTGCTTGAATCCTGATGGTGCAGTGAGTAAGGGACTCATGTCTGAGCATACCCTTCCACGCTTATGGTGGACAAAACGATTCAGAAAAGGGGGGTGGTGATGGACAGAGTATCTAAATTAGGCAGAACACTCCTACCCAGTCAACAGATCAGGGCTTGGTCGATCACCGTTTTTTAGCTCACTGCACCATCCCAGCTCAGAACCTGGCTACATGCAAATTAGTCTGTCCCTGGCCCAGTGCATCATGGGAACAGGGCAGACAAAACTACCAAGCCAATTCTTTTACTGGAAAGGAAACAAGCTTCCGGGGACCGGATTCTGGCATTACAGCCGTCTTCGGCCCGGCTTGCTTGAATCCTGATGGTGCAGTGAGCAAGGGACTCATGTCTGAGCATACCCTTCCACGCTTATGGTGGACAAAACGATTCAGAAAAGGGGGGTGGTGATGGACAGAGAATCTGAATTAAGCAGAACACTCCTACCCAGTCAACAGATCAGGGCTTGATCCATCACCGTTTTTAGCTCACTGCACCATCCCAGCTCAGAACCTGGCTACATGCAAATTAGTCTGTCCCTGGCCCAGTGCATCATGGGAACAGGGCAGACCAAACTACCAAGCCAATTCTTTTACTGGAAAGGAAACACGCTTCCGGGGAGCGGTTTCTGGCATTACAGCCGTCTTCGGCCCGGCTTGCTTGAATCCTGATGGTGCAGTGAGCAAAGGACTAATGTCTGAGCATACCCTTCCTACACTGATATGCCACAAACCGGTCCCCGGAAGCTTGTTTCCTTTCCAGTATAAGAAGTGGCTTGGTAGTTTGGTCTGCCCTGTTCCCATGATGCACTGGGCCAGGGACAGACTCATTTGCATGCAGCCAGGTTCTGAGCTGGGATGGTGCAGTGAGCTAAAAAACGGTGATGGATCAAGCCCTGATCTGTTGACTGGGTACGAGTGTTCTGTTTAATTCAGATACTCTGTCCATCACCACCCCCTTTTCTGAATCGTTTTGTCCACCACAAGCGTGGAAGGTTATACTCAGATGTGAGTCCCTTGCTCACTGCACCATCAGGATTCAAGCAAGCCGGGCCGAAGACGGCTGTAATGCCAGAAACCGGTCCCCGGAAGCTTGTTTCCTTTCCAGTATAAGAATTGGCTTGGTAGTTTGGTCTGCCTTGTTCCCATGATGCACTGGGCCAGGGACAGACTAATTTGCATGTAACCAGGTTCTGAGCTGGGATGGTGCAGTGAGCTAAAAAACGGTGATGGATCAAGCCCTGATCTGTTGACTGGGTACGAGTGTTCTGTTTAATTCAGATACTCTGTCCATCACCACCCCCTTTTCTGAATCGTTTTGTCCACCACAAGCGTGGAAGGGTATATTCAGATGTGAGTCCCTTGCTCACTGCACCATCAGGATTCAAGCAAGCCGGGCCAAAGACGGCTGTAATGCCAGAAACCGGTCCCCGGAAGCTTGTTTCCTTTCCAGTATAAGAATTGGCTTGGTAGTTTGGTCTGCCCTGTTCCCATGATGCACTGGGCCAGGGACAGACTAATTTGCATGTAACCAGGTTCTGAGCTGGGATGGTGCAGTGAGCTAAAAAACGGTGATGGATCAAGCCCTGATCTGTTGACTGGGTACGAGTGTTCTGTTTAATTTAGATACTCTGTCCATCACCACCCCTTTTCTGAATCGTTTTGTCCCCACAAGCATGGAAGGGTATACTCAGATGTGAGTCCCTTGCTCACTGCACCATCAGGATTCAAGCAAGCCGGGCCGAAGACGGCTGTAATGCCAGAAACCGGTCCCCGGAAGCTTGTTTCCTTTCCAGTATAAGAATTGGCTTGGTAGTTTGGTCTGCCCTGATCCCATGATGCACTGGGCCAGGGACAGACTAATTTGCATGTAGCCAGGTTCTGAGCTGGGATGGTGCAGTGAGCTAAAAAACGGTGATGGATCAAGCCCTGATCTGTTGACTGGGTACGAGTGTTCTGTTTAATTCAGATATTCTGTCCATCACTACCCCCTTTTCTGAATCGTTTTGTCCACAACAAGCGTGGAAGGGTATACTCAGATGTGAGTCCCTTGCTCACTGCACCATCAGGATTCAAGCAAGCCGGGCCGAAGACGGCTGTAATGCCAGAAACCGGTCCCCGGAAGCTTGTTTTCTTTCCAGTATAAGAATTGGCTTGGCAGTTTGGTCTGCCCTGTTCCCATGATGCACTGGGCCAGGGACAGACTAATTTGCATGTAGCCAGGTTCTGAGCTGGGATGGTGCAGTGAGCTAAAAAACGGTGATGGATCAAGATGATCTGTTGACTGGGTACGAGTGTTCTGTTTAATTCAGATACTCTGTCCATCACCACCCCCTTTTCTGAATCGTAAAAGTTAAGTCTGGCATCTTTTTCTCTCGGTGAATTTCTGTTAAATCCGAATAAAATTTTTTAGCCACTTTCTGAATTTCTGCATTTAAAGGGACAATCAGAGCTGAATGTCTGATTTCTTTTTGGTCAAAAACTGGAACCGTTACTGCTTCCATGCCTTTAGTTAACTGCTGTATTAATTTTTCTTTTGATCGAATGTATTCTGCATTTGGTATTTCTGTTCTCATTATATCTTTTGGGAGATCATTTCTCTGAACTGGGGTTTCAGTATAATTTCTACTTTCTCTAGAAGTACTAGAATTTGTTCTTGTTTCTACTCTCTCAGGAAATTTTGCATTATTTTGATTTGATCTAAATGGAGTTTCATCATTAATTTCTCTAGGAGGAGCACTTGGAGAAATTCCTTGAGGAATTCTCGGGGTAGACCATGAGCAAACTGGTGGATAAGGTGGCGGTTTTCGTTTTGTTAAATACATTTCTTCTAAAACTGAATCTTCTAATTCACTATCTTCACCAACATTATTTTTCTTAGCAGCACCTTTTTGACCTATTTCCTCACTAAATCTTGCTGGATATAAACCATTACACTTGTCTGCACGTCTCCAACCACGCATTCTAGCTTCATGAGTTTCTCTGTTAATATTCATTCTAGTGCCTCTTGTTATACCTCTGTTCTCCCGTTCTAAATCAAACATCTCATCCTCCCATTCAGCTAAAGCCTCAAATTGTGTAGGTCCGGGTTTTGGTACAAGAGACATCATTTTTTCTCTCAAGTTTTTCAACACCTTAATGTTAAATGACCCATCTTCCGGCCATGCCAATACACCATCATTTTTGATATATTCCATCCAATTCTCCATCCAAAGACAAGTATGATAACCAAATTCACCTTCCATATAGGCTGCAGGTGTTTTGTACTTATGAAGTAATTTTCCACCTCGCGTTTCAATTTTCTTGTCACTTTTGAAAATATTTTTTAATTTCTGAAACCATGAAGGCTTCTTTTCCTCTTCCATGTAATAACAACTCATATTTTAAAACAATTCCGCTTATTTAGAAAAAATCGTAAATATTTCCTTGTTGTTCAGATACTCTAGCCAATCCGTGCGCAAAACTCACCAACAAGCCAATCAGATTATGCCTTGTCACTATTCTGCTCAGCCAACAGAATTACAGTATTTCTAGATGAGCCAATCAGATACAAGTCTGTCTAGTCACATGAACCAATCAGTGCGCGAACACTGTGACGTATGTTAGCCAATCACAGCGCGAACTCTGTGACATATACTGCCACTGCAGCTTCTGTGTGTGTGTCACTCCGTAAGCTGACCCCTCCTTTACAAAATATTTTTACAGTGCCATTTTTTACAAAACTTTCAATGAAATTCAGTTAGTAACTTCACAAAAACAACCATTTGTCTGTTTCGCTAAAATAAAGTGATAGCTTTTCAATCATTCAAGTATTCTCTCACATGAAATAGAGGACGCTATTTTCACAAAATATTTCACTTGCATTCATACAAAAGAATCCCTAACCATTCATACATGAAATTTTGGTAGGACTTTAACCTGCCATAAAAATCCTCACTTGCCAGTAAGAATAGACAACGCCTCCTTACCCTTCACTCAAGCTTGGATACATTCTACTACTTTTTTCACAGTGAGTTTTAAAAACAGGACAGTTGTCCCTATACTCAAAAGCTACACTTTCATCGACAATCCTCACTATACATTCTACCTAACATACCTAAGATCCCTAAACTTGTGTTGTACGTCTACAACACTAGTGATTTATGACAATACCACTATTTGAAACAGAACAAATGCACTGTGTAACCTCACTTGTCACACTACTCTGGCCAGAACTAGGAATTTTCACACTACAGGAAAAAACCTTTCAACTACATGTAACAACTGAGCAAACTTAACAAGTTTTAGACATGTATCCTATGTAATTATCATGGAACATGTCAGTTACCATAGTAACCGTAACTCTGCTACCAAGTAATTGATCCAGCGCTCCTAATGAAAAACTGCCTCAAAAACACAACTCATCTATACTATACTCACCATTAATCATGAATCACTACTAAGGCCCATAAACTAAAGTGACAATTTTTGAGTGACTGAATCATGTGACCTAATTAAACACTCTATATGGCTGAGATACCCGCCACCCCCTCACAACACAATCCCCAAGAATTGGGAAACCGGAAACAGTACTGAACTTTTGGAAGGCGGGAGGGAGTTACCCTCCCGGCCGTATTTATTAAAATATGAAAGTCAAAGTCAAAAGTCAAAGTCAAAATATTTTATTTGTATTGGTACTCAACAGAGGACCACAAAAGAAATTATTTACATTTTACATGTATAAAAATGCAACAGTATTAATACAAGGATAAAAATTGTTTTAAGAATTTGTACAAATTGTAGCAAACGAATTCATTCAAAGGTTGACTACACATAACTTAAAGTTCTTTCCCCTTAGTAATTCTGCAATTACTGCAGTAATCGCTCTCCTTACACCATGTGTCAGGGTAAACCCAATATAAGGCCGAGTTTGCTTGAATTCAAGTGTTTCCACAAACGGCTTGTAGATGGTTAATTTGTTGCAGTGTAAGCAGTCCAATTCGTAGCTCAGTTTAGGGGTAAAAGTTTTTAAGAACAATTTTAATTGTGCTGGAGACCAAGTACTCAACATTTCTATATTAATTTGTGCCATCTGAAATGCTACAGCCAAATTTTCCAAAAAGATTTGCTTTTTAGACTCTACCCCAAAAGACTCTTTTTTCAACGCTGACCTTAGAGTGTTCTCCTTCGCGTGTATCAGGTTGTAGGCCCACCTTATTACATTGGCAATAGCTATGGCATAAGAGCTTATAATTGATAGTTCTAGTCTCAGTGCCTGAACAGGTACAGCATCAGAAACTTTCATGATCCTTCTTAAGATTTTCCCCTCTTTTTGATCCATGAAAACCCATTGCTTTATGGGGATATATTCCGTCGCATAAGATAGTACAGGTGGTATTTTTACTCTGTAGGTGCCTAACAGTGCAGAGAAGTGTCTGTTCCCTGTTGCACTGTAAAGTCTCAAGAGAGCAGAGGCATGTATATCAGCTTTCCTTTGTAAGTTTGATACCTGTGTTGAGTTTGTCAAATTTTTGGAAAGAATCCTTCCGAGATAAGGATAATTGTTTACCTCTTCTATTTTTTCTTCACCAATCTTCCAGGTATACTTGGCGCTTTGTTTTCTTCCCGAAAAAGCTATCACTTTAGTTTTCTGTATATTTGGTACTAGATAATTTTCCTTCGAATATTGATACAGAATGTCCAATGATGCCTGCAGTCCGAAAGGGGTTAGATCTAATAGTACTATGTCGTCAGCATAGAGTAATGAAATTATGCTTTGCTGGGCTATCTTCGGCGGTAAATTAGAACCAACTTGCAATTGGTGAGGCAAGTCACTTAAGTAGAGGGAAAAAAGGAGCGGGGCTAGAAGGCACCCTTGTTTTAGTCCATTCTCTGTTTGTATTCTTTTTGTGAGTCCTTTTTCTCCCCCCATCTGGACTTGGCACCAGGTATTGGTGTGGAGGCTTATTATTACTTGTAGCAGTTGTTCTTGGATTCCAAGCATCCTTAGTTTTTTCCATAAGGTTGGTCGATCAACCCGATCGAATGCCGTTGAATAATCGATGAATGCGGCATAAACTACCTGGGCTTTTTGAGTAATGTATTTGTCGAAGATAACCTGAATAACCGCTATGTTATCTGTTACCGAGTGCTTAGGCCTAAAGCCTGCTTGACACATGGGTATCAGACCTGACGAAAAGGCCCATTCTTTCAGGCGATCTAGTACCTCTGCCGCGAACACTTTGCCTACTGCATCCATGAGTGCGATCTGTCGGTAATTTCCAGCTTGGATTCTGCTTCCCTTCTTATGGATAGGGATAATAATGCTCCCCTGCCAAGATTTTGGCACATGTCCACTCTCAAAGATGTGATTAAAGAGAGGGCATAACAACTTGCTCCATTCTTTCGGTGCGACTTGTAACGCCTTAATAGGAATTTGATCTGGTCCGGAGGCTCCTGTAGTTCTTGCTTTGCGTATGTTGAGTTCGACCGAGATGGCTGTAGTTTGTGTTAGAGAACTCTTATCTTTTTCATATTTCATGTCTTTACTGCTTACTTTTGGTTTTATAGAATTTACTTTATAAAGATCTGAGAGGTATAGTTCCCAGTCATTCGGGGGGACCGGGATGGATTGTAGTTTTTTCTTTGTACCAGTTATTTTTGCGATTAAGGACCAATATTTACGTTGATTGTATTTACTTGCAGCAATCTGAATATCGACCCAGTTTTGATCTTCTATAGCTCTTTTTTCCTTTTGATTCTCGCGCCTCAGTTGGTTTTTCAATCTGTTTATTTCCTTCTTTACAATTGCTGAAAAGTTCATGTATTGGGCGCGGATCAGTTTATTTAATTTTTTCTTTACTTCTGAATTCTTGTAGGTACATACATTTTTTCCTCCCTTCTTTTTATTGTTGCCTTTTGCACCCGATGATATCATACTTAGGATAAGTTTTTTAAAATCCTTAATTATGAATTCAAAGTTTTCTATAGGATTTTTGGAGAATCTCTGCTCTAGAAGCTTAGAATGATCTATCTTTTTTTTTTTTTTTTTTTTTTTCTTCTTTTTTTGTGTCCTCATTTGCCATGTCCTCAATGTGACCGATACCAACCACCTAGCGAGTCCTTCCATAAGGGTCCACTCCGTAGTGGTTTTCCGTTGCGACCTTCCTTTACCAGAACTCGAGATATTCTATGGGTGGGAGATAATAGCCAAAACCGTGAAGGGATTTGAGCTGACTCCATCTAGGTATTTTTCAACCTGTTGGACCATTATCGTATCGAGGCTAGACCCGGTCCAAGGAGTATTATCGGCATAATCATAGGACCCGGGGAAAAAAAAAAAAACCCGGATTCTATTTCCACTGGGACAACACATCCCAAAAAGCCAGATTTCGTTTGCTACATGATCTGTTGAGGTCTACTTTAGATGTCTTGTATAATGATGTGAGCCATGCCGAGTGTGAGGGGGCTGTTACCTCTGTCCAGTGCATGCAAATTTGCCTTCTTGCAAGCAAAATGGCATAAAAAAGAAATGATCTTGCCTTACCAGTAATGTTATCTTCCAGCCCAAAAATAATGAGTGGTAATGTTATTGAAATTGATGTGTTCATAATGGAGTTTAACGTAGCCTTCACTTCTTCCCAAAACCGACTTAAAGCAGGGCATTCCATGAACATGTGGACATCAGATGCGCCCGTGAGATTACATTTGTTACATTTTTTATCAGGGAGAAATTTGGAAAGTTTAAGTGGCGTGATATATGCGCGGTGTACTGAGAAAAGATGGTTTCTTCTTAACCATGAAGGTTTTACAATCTTGTGTAAAAGGGCGAAAGAACTTAGCCATATCTCTTCACAGCGAAGGCCAGTTACTGACCCCCACAGTTGGTCTGGGAGAGTAAAGTCTCCATCTATTTCTTCAAGAATCTGCCAATACCACAAAGCTACCTCCTTTCTAGCCACTGGTTTTTCCACTAGTTGTTGTTCCAAGCGGCTAACTTTCCCAAGGTGTTTATCTTTTCTACCCTGGGCTCTTATCCAACTGTCCAGCTGAATATACTTAAATCTGGACATTCCGGGACCA